>NC_138970.1:78396500-79665000 GCF_055761805.1 Camellia sinensis
GACATAAATGTGTAATTTATGTGAATGTATCAGTGTTGACCATCTATCAATTGCTAATATTTTAGTCATTGTCCATGGTGGGTTTAGTGTATTTCTACTGGGCTGTGGCTCACCCTATATGGGAATATCATTTTCAGGTACAGGAAGCATGCCACCTCCAAGGGCATAGCTTGGGAGGCTAGAGGCGGACATGGTTTTGTCGGTTTATGTTTGATGTATTGCATGTAACTTCAAGCCAAGGGCTTAATGTGTAAACGAGTTAGTACTCTTTGTTGTAACCAAGTGTTAACTTGGAAAGCTGTATGCCCGTAGGGCATTTTGTTTTGATGTTAACATGTAATGCATATGTAATAGAACACTAATGAATAAAAGAATGTGGTTAGTTTATATGTCAATGCATGTCTTATTTGATGGGTTTAATGTTATTATTTTGAGGGCGTTACAACTTGGTATCAGAGCGTACCGGGTTCGTCTCGCTTGATAGAGACTTAGATGTAGTATCATATGCTATGTGCTTAATTGATAACATGTTTATGTGACTATGTGGGTATGGGATTTAATTTCTAGGATGTTGATTGGATCCTTGAGTTTCCGGGAGTCTTGTTGGAAAAGCACTTGATCAATGCTATTTCTAACCGGAACTCTAGTAACGTCTCGGGACTATCATTATCCGGGAATGAAATTCGTAAGTGCTTATGTGTTTATGTGCTTATGTGGAGTGAATTACAGTTGTCCATGCATTAGGACGTGAGTGTTTAGTTTCGGCACATTTATGAATGTGCTAACGTTCTGTGTTGCCTTTATTAGGATATCAGGACGAGGAAGAGGAGCTAGGCGTGGTAGACCTGCGAGACAGGAGGTACCATTACCGGAGGAGGTTCCGGCAGTGCAGGAGGGAGTTGGGCAGGCCAATGTGGCCGAGCCAGTGGGTCAGCAGGCTATGGGTGCCTTGGCTAGGGAGATAGCAAGAGCTTTGGGTATTCTTAGAGCTGGGAATCAGGCAGCTGAGTCAGGGCCTTCTTTCTTGAAGAGGGAGTTTTTCCGGTCTAATCCGGATGAGTTTGTCGGGGATCCGAAGGAGCCACTGAAGGCTGATGAGTGGTTAGAGCAAATGAGTAAGACGTTCGAGATGCTTGGCATCGAGGACGGAGCACTGGAAGTGACCTTGGCATCCTTCCAGCTGAAGGGAGATGCGGGTCAATGGTGGAAGTACGAGAAGGCTCGTGTTGGGGGTACATGCGTTTCTGAATGCTTTTCAGGAGAGGTTTTTGTCTGCAGTAGCTAGGGAGAAGCTGAGGGATCAGTTTAGCCGGCTTAAACAGCAGGGCTTGTCAGTGGCCGAGTTTGAGGCTACCTTTACTAGTCTGTCCAGGTTCGCACCTGAACTGGTGGCGTCTGAGGAATGCCGTTGTTATGAGTTTGAGCGGAAGTTGAGGCGGGGCCTCAAGTTGAGAGTTGGTGGGTCTTACATTCGAGAGTATAGACACCTAGTAGAAGCTGCCGCTCATATGGAAATTATGATGCAGGAAGAGGAGGAAGAACAGAGGGGCTCCAAGAGGAGCCAGGATAGTCAGGGTGATGGCAGGAGGCAGAGGGGTTATAACCCTCAGCAGTCTCAGGGTGCAGTCTCTAGATCGACCTTTCCAGTGCCGAGTGCAGGCTCGGGGAGAGGCAGTCACGGAGAGTTTACTTGTTACAAGTGTGGCCAGCTGGGTCACAAGGTTTCAGTTTGCCCGCAGAAGGGTGGGGGTCAGAAAGCTGCTTCTTCAGCTAGACCGCAGAGTCAGAGTTTGGGCAGGGGGCAGCCCTTGACTTGTTATCAGTGTGGACAGCCTAGGCACCTGAAGAGGTTTTGCCCACAGTTGAGTGCCACTTCGGGAGCGTCTGGTTCTAGGCAGACGCAAGGTTTTCAGCCAGCTCAGTCTGTGCAGGCCTCGAGGGCCAATCCGGGAGTTTCATCATCCCAGTCTGTGCAGCAGTCTTTTGCTCCGAGAGGTGAGCAGGTAGACCAGGGGCCTACGGGGCGCGTGTATGCTGTTACCGCACAGGATTTGGTACCGGCTCCATCAGTAGTGAGAGGTACTTTTCTGTTTTGCAACTCGGTTGCTAATGTGTTGATAGACACGGGTGCATCTCATTCTTTTGTATCTGCTGCATTTGCATCTGTTTTGGAATTGGAGTTAGCACAGTTAGCATCTCCTATTTCTGTGGTATCGCCTTTGGGTGGTGAGTTGATTTTGAAACAGGGTGTTAGAGGCTGTGCTATAGAGGTCGCCGACTATAGGCTTCCTTTTCCATTTGTTGTCATGCCCATGAAGGGTTTTGATGTTATTTTGGGTATGGACTGGCTATCGTCATACCGGGCTGTTATTGATTGCTACCGCCAGAGGGTCACGTTATGTACCTTGAGCGGGGAGTGGTTCCATTTCTTGGGAGACCGGGTTGGTAGTGTTTTGCCACCGGGGTACGATTCGCGAGGGCGAAGTGAGCTTAGTGGTCTACTTGCTAGCTTTGAGAGTGGTGAGTATAGTGAGACCCAGATTGTGTTGCCGAGGGTGGTTTGTGAGTATTCGGATGTTTTTCCCGAAGATCTTGTTAGTTTACCACCTCACCGAGAGATAGAGTTCTCTATTGATTTAGTGCCCGGCACGGCGCCGATTTCTATGGCACCTTACCGTTTTGCTCCAGCAGAGTTGGTTGAGTTGAAAGTTCAGCTCCAGGAATTGCTCGATAAGGGCTTTGTTCGCCCTAGTGTTTCACCGTAGGGGGCACCGGCCCTCTTTGTTAAAAAGAAAGATGGTGCCTTAAGATTGTGTATTGACTACCGGAAGTTGAATCGGGCTACGGTTAAGAATAAGTACCCTATGCCCCGTATAGATGACCTGTTTGACCAGTTGAAGGGTTCCCGTTGTTTCTCTAAGATAGACTTGAGATCGGGTTACCACCAGTTGAGGGTCAGGGAGGAGGATGTTCCTAAGACGGCATTCCGTACGCGGTATGGCCATTACGAGTTTCTGGTGATGCCATTCGGGCTTACCAATGCACCGGCAGTCTTTATGGACTTGATGAACCGGATTTTCCGGGAGTTCTTAGACCGATTTGTGGTTGTCTTCGTGGACGACATTCTTATTTATTCGCCTTCTGAGGAGGAGCACGATGAACACTTGAGAGTGGTGCTTGAGTTATTTAGAGCCCATAGGCTGTATGCCAAGTTTGGGAAGTGTGAGTTCTGGCTGAGGGAAGTTAAATTCTTAGGCCACGTGGTATCCGGGGAAGGGGTGTCTGTTGATGCATCCAAGGTTGAGGCAGTGCAAGATTGGGCACAGCCTAAGATTGTGTTTGAGATCCGCAGTTTTCTGGGATTAGCGGGGTATTATCATCGATTTGTGAAAGATTTCTCCAGGTTAGCGTCACCGTTGACTAGACTGACTCAGAAGGGAGTCAAATTTGTGTGGAGTGAGACTTGTGAAAAGTCGTTCCAAGAGCTGAAAGTTAGATTGACCACCGCTCCGGTGTTGATTATTCCGGAGAGAGAGTTGGGTTATGCGGTTTATTGTGATGCCTCACGAGAGGGTTTGGGTTGTGTGTTGATGCAAGAGGGGAAAGTGGTAGCTTATGGCTCACGTCAGTTGAAAATACACGAGAAGAATTACCCTACACACGACCTAGAGTTAGCAGCTGTGATCTTTGCCTTGAAAATCTGGAGGCACTACCTTTATGGTGAGAAGTTCGAGGTGTTCTCGGACCACAAGAGTTTGAAGTATCTGTTTACACAGAGAGACTTGAATCTGAGGCAGAGGAGATGGATGGAGTTCATCGAGGATTATAATTTTGAGCTGCATTATCATCCGGGAAAGGCCAATGTGGTGGCCGATGCCCTTAGTAGGAAGTCCATTCGTGATGTAGCTTGTATAGCCATCCGGGAATGGGAGATGTTGGGGGCACTTGGCGAGTTTGATTTGTTACTGGGCGAATCTGTTGAGGCTGCGGCCTTGTTTTCTGTTGTTGCGCAGCCCACGCTTGTGACTAGAGTGTTAAAGGCACAGAGAGGTGACCTTGAGGTAGAATCCCTCCGGGAGAAGATCTCCAGTGGGAAAGTTGAGAAGGGTTTGACGGTGTATCCCGACCTGAGTGTGAGATACCGAGACCGTTTGTTTGTACCGGAGTCTTGCCGAGAGGAAGTACTCCGAGAGTTTCACCATTCGCACCTTGCGGTGCATCCGGGAGGTACTAAGATGTATCAGGATTTGGGTTGCCAGTTTTGGTGGCGAGGTATGAAGAGAGATGTGGCTGTTTTCGTATCGAAGTGCCTTACTTGTCAGCAAGTGAAGGCCGAGCATCAGAGGCCAGCGGGTTTGTTGCAACCCTTGCCTATTGCCGAGTGGAAGTGGGAGCATGTCACTATGGACTTCGTTGTGGGTCTTCCGAGGACTCAGCGGGGTAGTGATGCTATTTGGGTGGTTGTAGACCGGTTGACCAAGTCAGCGTACTTTATTCCTATGCGCGTGAGAGGTTCGGTAGATCATCTTGCCGACTTGTATATTCGGGACGTAGTGAGATTGCACGGGGTCCCAGTGACGATCGTCTCAGATAGAGATCCTCGTTTTACCGCCAGGTTGTGGCAGAGTTTGCAGAGTGCCTTGGGTACTAAGTTGACCTTTAGTACGGCTTACCATCCTCAGACTGACGGGCAGTCCGAGCGTACTATACAGATCCTTGAGGATATGCTTCGGGGTTGTGTCCTGGACTTCAGTGGGACGTGGGAGAGGCACTTGCCATTGGTAGAGTTTTCCTACAACAACAGTTTTCAGTCTAGCATCGGTATGGCACCGTTTGAGGCCTTGTATGGCCGACCGTGTAGGTCTCCAGTTTGTTGGGCCGAGGTGGGTGATGCACCTTTGTTGGGTCCGGAGTTGGTTAGGGAGACGACGGAGAAAGTTGAGCTTATCCGTAGGAGGCTTGTTACAGCCCAGAGTCGGCAGAAATCTTATGCTGACCGTAGGAGGCCTTTGGCGTTTGAGGTAGGTAATCATGTCTTTCTGAAGATATCACCTAGGCGAGGTTTGATGAGGTTTGGACAGAGTGGGAAGTTATCCCCTCGGTTTATTGGTCCTTTTGAGATCCTTGAGAGGATTGGCGAGGTTGCTTATCGGTTAGCCTTACCGCCGCAGTTGTCCGGAGTGCATGACGTGTTTCATGTGAGTATGCTTCGGAAGTATGAGCCAGATCCATCACATGTGTTGGATTGGACCGATTTAGAGGTAGATGAGGATGCCTCGTATGAGGAGAGACCGGTTCGGGTCTTGGATAGGCGGGATCAGGTCCTACGTGGCAAGACCATTCCTTTGGTGAAAGTCTTGTGGAAACATCACGGAGTGGAGGAGGCCACTTGGGAACGTGAGTTGGAAGTCCGCGAGAAATATCCGGACTTGTTTGTTGATATGTAATCTTGTATTTAGATTTTAAATAATTGTTGAACTTAAGAGCTTTTATATATGTCTTAAGTTGTGAAACATTGAAAATGTTTTGGTTTATTGGAAGTATGTTTTGGAACTTGCCTCATATGGAAGTTGAATGTAACATTGTATATGTTGAATATATTGTTGAAATTGGAAAGATAGTGCATGATGTTGAAGCACGTTGGAAGTACATATGTTGTTTACATATTATGAAATGTCTCTTGTTAAAGGGATGGGATGACCGGTAATGGGTCGAATTGTTGAATGTTAAGGTGTAACATTGTTTAAAATGAAGAAAAACCTGTTTTGAAAACTGGTGCTTAATTTCGGGGACGAAATTCTTTAAGGGGGCAAGGTTATAGCGATCCCGGATTTACCCTTGTTATACCGTGATCCGGACATGTGTCCGTGGATGTTGGTAGTTGTTTATTATTTTGTTTGCATCCTTTTTACTTCGTAATTGAGTTATAGGATGTGTTGGGCAGGTTTGTTACAGGTTGGTTGAGTTTAGAAACCAGAACTAGTTGCCCAGATTTTGGCCTGTACGCTCGAGCGGGGCTTTGGGCGCTCGAGCGGAGAATACACCCATCCAGTATTTCCTGTGCAGTGTTGTACGCTCGAGCGTGGAATGGGACGCTCGAGCGGGGTTGTGTGAGTGCCGCTCGAGCGGGGAGTTGGAAGCTCGAGCGGAGACCTGGTTCTATCGAGATGCTGGGAGAGTGCATCCGGCGCTCGAGCGGAAGTTTGGACGCTCGAGCGGAAGTCTGTGATTGACGCTCGAGCGGGGTGTTTTACGCTCGAGCGGAAGACTGGGTTTAAGTTTCGAAGTTGTGACTTTTCAAATCACTTTTCACTTTCTCTTCTCTCTCTTACTTTTCCAAAATCACCATTGTTGAGCCTCTCACTCTAGACTCTACCTTCTCTCTAGGTTTTGATCTAGTAGGAGTGATTTGCTCACTTTTGGCCTTTACAAAAAAGTTGTTGATCGTCGAGGGCTACATTTTAATCTGAAAATCTCGGGTTTTGGAGCACGTTGGGTTTTGTCATCTTCTCCTTTGGGGCTCCAAATTTGAGGTAGGGATACCCTACTCCTCTCTATGGGTTTTGTCTTTAAATTTTGGTATTTGAGATGTTGGGGTTGGTTTGGTAATTTTGTGAAAGTTTGGGGGCTTTTGTGTAATTTTACAAAAGTTAGGGTTTTATTCATAATAAACCTAGATGCATGTTTGGCATAGAGAAATGGAATGAATGTTAAATCATTGATGAAAATGGGACCTAAGGGTTGAAATGTTAATTATGGGAATTGACCTAATTACATTGTTTAATTAATTGGAATAATTAATTGAGAAGAATGAGGAAATGAAATGTTGATTGAATATCCATTGTGCATTTATTTTTTTCTGTTTAGAAATATCTGCTTTGGGCTATCGGTGGAGGATAGTCGTGATTGTTGTAGACAATGCATGATGATTAGGCAAACTGAAACTAATCAATGGAATGTGTCATGGAATTTGACGGTTGATAGAATACATTAACTGTATGTATTGAGTGATTGTATATAGAACCAATGTGTTTGTATACGTTATGTGTAGAGGAGGAGATGGGGGATGTACTCCGCGGTTTAGGGGAAGATAGGGGATGTACCTCTAAACCGGATAGTGTTGGGAGAAGATAGGGGATGAACTCCGTAGATACAGCTCATATGCTTGTCTAGAGAAGTGAAGATATAGCTCATATGCTTATCTTTGTGAAATGTGGATATAGCTTATATGCTTATCTGAATGTGGGATATTGTTGTTATACATATCTGATGAGAATGTGGATATAGCTTATATGCTTATCTGAATGTGGGATATTGTTGTTATACATATCTGATGAGAATGTGGATATAGCTTATATGCTTATCTGTAAATGTGGGATATAGTTTCTATACTTATCTGTTGAAATGATGATAGAGCTGACATGCTTATCTGTTGAAAAAGGGAAAATGAAAAGTAACTTGGACTCTTAAGTCGTATGACATAAATGTGTAATTTATGTGAATGTATCAGTGTTGACCATCTATCAATTGCTAATGTTTTAGTCATTGTCCATGGTGGGTTTAGTGTATTTCTACTGGGCTGTGGCTCACCCTATATGGGAATATCATTTTCAGGTACAGGAAGCATGCCACCTCCAAGGACATAGCTTGGGAGGCTAGAGGCGGACATGGTTTTGTCGGTTTATGTTTGATGTATTACAGGTAACTTCAAGCCAAGGGCTTAATGTGTAAACGAGTTAGTACTCTTTGTTGTAACCAAGTGTTAACTTGGAAGGCTGTATGCCCGTAGGGCATTTTGTTTTGATGTTAACATGTAATGCATATGTAATAGAACACTAATGAATAAAAGAATGTGGTTAGTTTATATGTCAATGCATGTCTTATTTGATGGGTTTAATGTTATTATTTTGAGGGCGTTACATTTAATCTCTGTTAAACAAAACCAGATAAATTTAATTCAAAAAGAAGTTTCTTTTTTGACAACTGACCAAAGGTTACAGCAACCTTCTTTCCAACAGAAAATTAAATTAATTGAAAAAGAATTTCAAACAGAAGTTTGTGGTACAGTTCCTAATGCTTTTTGGAATCGCAAAAAGTATACTGTAACTCTACCATATGAACCAGATTTTGATGAAAAATATATTCCAACTAGAGCTCGCCCTAGTCAGATGAAAAAGGAATATATGGAATTATGTAAAACAGAAATTCAAAGTCTTCTTGATAAGAAACTCATCAGTCCCAGTCACTCCCCGTGGAGTTGTACCGCTTTTTATGTTAATAAAAATGTCGAGTTAGAGCGGGGTGCTCCTCGCCTTGTGATTAACTACAAACCGTTAAATGATAAGCTTAAATGGATTCAATATGCTATTCCGAATAAAAAGGATCTCTTAGATCGTCTTCAGGATGCTATAATTTTTTCAAAATTTGACTTAAAATCAGGATATTGGCAAATTGAAATTGCTGAACAGGATCGCTACAAAACAGCTTTTACAGTACATTTTGGGCATTATGAATGGAATGTTATGCCATTTGGTTTAAAGAATGCCCCATCAGAATTTCAACATATTATGAATGATATTTTTAACCCGTATACAGAATTTACTTTATCATATATTGATGATGTTTTAATTTTCTCCTCATCAATTAATCAGCATATTAAACATCTTAATATATTTAAGAATGTTATTATCAGAAATGGTTTAGTTATTTCTGCTCCAAAAATGCAGTTATTCCAAACAACCATCAGATATTTAGGTCATAATATTTCCAATGGTAGTATTATACCTATTAACCGTAGTATGGAGTTTGCTTCTAAATTTCCTGATGAAATTAAAGACAAAACTCAATTACAGAGATTTTTAGGTAGTCTTAATTATATTCGTGATTATTATCATAATTTATCTGCCGATGCTAACATCTTATATACCAGGTTAAGGAAGAATCCACCACCATGGTCTCCAGAACACACTTTAGCTGTTCAGAAAATTAAAGCTAAAGTCCAACAGTTACCTTGTTTACATTTACCTAATCCTGAATGGAAGAAAAATGTTGAAACTGATGCTTCCAATGAAGGATTTGGTGGTATTTTAAAACAGTTTAATCCCAAGACCCAGAAAGAAGAATTATTACGTTTTCATTCTGGACATTGGAATCAAGCTGCTTTAAATTATCCAACCATTAAACAGGAATGTTTAGCCATTGTAAAATGTGTTATTAAATTCCAGGATGATCTTTTAAACCAGCATTTTCTCATCAGAGTTGATTGCTCTGCTGCTAAAGAGATATTTAAACAGGACGTTAAAAATCTTGTTTCTAAACAGATATTTGTAAGCTGGCAAGGTTATTTATCCAACTTTGATTTTGATATTGAATATATTAAAGGAGAAACTAACTCTTTGCCTGACTTTTTGACCCGTGAATATTTGCAGAAATCAGCAAATGACCAGTAGGGGCCAAAGAGGTCGTGGTCGTGGCCGGGGTACTAACCCTCGCTATGATCCATCCGAATTTCCTCCTCTGAGAGGACAAATGAGTAATCCAACGGCAAAGGATGTTCTCCTGAGGCCGGAAGATCCGTATACTCCTAACAGTCTTACCGAGGAAACAGTCCTTTGGATTGAACCGTCTGATGAACAGTGGATGACCGATCCGTGGGAGATCAAGCGTCGCTATCTCACCACTCAACAGTCACCTCCACACTTTGACCAATACAGGTATATTTATGAACAGATAATGGTTGAAACTGGAGCTGCTGAAATCAAGCATACCTTGCATGATGCCAATAAAGCTGCCAGTCCTATCCAATACAGTAAAATGGTTATCCGTAATATCATGCCCATTTCTACATGGGGCATTCATCCGCATACTACACGGGATCTTTTACAAAATTAAAATATTTTTAAAATATTTAAATATTTAAAAAATTAAAAAAAATTTAAAAATTAAAATATTGATTTGAATTAAGTTTTGAAAAGTAACAATTCTGTTTTAAATTGAGTTTTGAGAAATGGGTGTAGAATTATGATTTGAAAGATCCAAACAAACAACACACTCAAATCAACGGCTGGAACCATATTTTGAGAGACTTTCCAAACGGAGCCTTAATTTTTGAGACTTATTTGCTTATCATTTTGGTTCGCACCTCTGTAATCATTTTATGAGTTCAAATTATAATAGAAAAAAGTTGATGAAATGAATATTAAGTACATATGTAGCACTCACCGAACAAACAAACGTGCCATATGTATTGTAAAATTTTAATCTATTAGTTACGATTAATATAAATAAATGGAGAGTTGAAAAAAGACATTAGGGGTTATTTCGGAATTGATTCTTTTAATTGATTTTTTTTTTTATGTTTTAAGAAAAGATGTATAAAAAGAAAAAAATGATCTGATTGGATGTTTTGACATTTTGACTATTTTCATCAAAAACCCTCATGCCAAACAAGCTCTAAATATTAGAATTTTGATCGATTATGTCGAGATTTCTATTTGATTTCATAAGATTATATTATATGATTATAATATTAAAAACTAACAGTCTATACCTATCAAATTATTTAAGTTTATTAAAAATATATATATATATATATACATATATCAACCATTTGTGAAGTTAAAATAAAAATTTATTGACGTAGATTTTTTAATAATTTTTTTTTATCACTCTTGATTAGCAATACCTCCACCGTCGAAATGCTTTTTTGGTTTAAATCATCAAGCCTCTTTGATTTAAAAATTACTTTGAAAACTTCATTTATTAATACATTATTTTTATCCTTTCTTTTTTACGTGGGACAAAGTTTCATCAAGATAAATAAAGAAATATGAACTAAAGTTTTGAAAATTTGAAAATAACTTCAAATTTTCTAAAATAATTCAATAAAATTGACCATTGAACGACACCAGTTTGGAAAAATATTAATATGATGTATTCAATGTTCATGTCCAAGCTATATATTTGTTATTATATCATTTGTTTCAAATATATGGGTTGACAACCCACATCGATTGCGGATAATATTCTCAATTATCTTGTTTCAAATATGTGTTGCCATCCCACATCGATTGTATATAATATTTAGAATAGACTTATAAGATAGCATTGGACACTTCCAATATGGAGGCATCCTTGGGAAATCAAAGGAATAAATCCGTGCGGCTTGCCAGCTATCATGCTTAGGCCAAAGCGGACAATACTTCTAGGTGTTGGCTGGGCAATGTGTTGTCCATGCCTCAAGGTGGTAGTTGGGCTATGGGTTCGCCATGAACGCTACAAATAATGTACATGATAGTCCACAATACCACTTTCATCCTAGAAACGCCTTTTTATTAAAAATGAAAGCCTGCATAATCAAATTCTCAATAAATTTTTTGACCCTTTTTTTTTTGGGACAAATAGATTTACTAGTCGGGTTATCAATAGATTCAACAATGAGAATCGACCATGATCAGATCGGGATAGAAAAACACAACCTTAGAGCTGGCAAATCTGAATGGCCAATAATATTTCATTTAACCACAATTCCTTTGGTCTTGTCTAAATGCAAGCATCATAATCAAACATTCAAGTTTTTTCATAAAATACTTTCATACCTAAAACTAATCCCTACTGTATAACAATTTGTTGGAAATGGTTGAAAAATTCTGGGTAAAAATAGAATTTTTGGCTAACTTTAGTCTTTTATTTAGGTGGGACCCGTACGTCTATTTTGGCGGGTCTAAGCAGTAACGCATTCTATGCCGCGTTATGATTCACGTGGTATATTTGGTTGCTCAAAACCATTTTCGAGTGAATGGGAAATTGAAGCCAAAGTGACCTCCATGGAAATGGAGTTTTGGTGGAAATTCCTTAAGGTTGGAAAATGGCTTGTCCCACATTGATTTGATGCCAACTCACTACTTTGATATGATACTTATGGAATTAGTAAACATTATATTATGATATGAATGGAATTATCTGACATACTTTGTCCAACTAGGTGAAAGAAAATATTAGTCTTATTTTTCTCTTTTATATGAAGACATTAATATATTTAAGTAATGTTTTAAAATTATGAAATAATTTTCTTTGGTCCACAATTGTTTTAGAACCATCTTCTAGAAGAAAATGAAAAAAGAATTGGATTCAGTCATTCTCATGCTAAAAGTGTGTTTTAATATTATGTTTTAAATAATGTGTTTAAGTAATGTTTTAAAATTATGTTTTAAATATTCTCAATGATTGTTTATTTTTTATTTTTTTTTTGGGTATAAATTCTATTTTTATTTGTTTATTTTGGCAATAAATTTAGTAATAGTTTAAGAATTTTGAATTTGTGTCATAGAATGGAAAAATGAAAAATTTGCTTTATTAATCTTGTAATTGGAATTGTTTTGGTTTTTAAATATCACTTAGATTACTTTTTAAGTAAAATAATTTCTAAGTTAAATACTTCATTGTAATTGGCAAATCGTAGTTATTTGATTCTCTCTCTCTTTTTTTTTTTTCTAGCGACACTGCCAAAGAAAGACTGCTTCTAGCCTAAGTGACCGGCTCCATCTTCTTGCCTTTATATTCATAATTGTTAGTTTTGCATCATACATGTAGTCGCTTATGCCAACAAAGCCTAAGGAGGAACTCAGAACTTCGCTGAATAGTCTTAAAACTACCATCAAATGCTAGAAGACGGACATCGCAAGTGACATGAAGGTGATAGAGAGCAATTTAGAGACAATAAAGAATGGTATCAGGGAGGTCAAAGAGAAAAAGTGTAGCTTCAAGTTTTGGTAGAGACAGCTCTATTGAGATTGCCACGGAGGCAGTCGTTTAGAAAATTGGCTAATGCTAAGAACAAAAACTAGAAATAAATATAGATCATAGAAGGTGGATTGACCTCTTTGAGATTTACAATGAATGTGAATTCATCATAATTGATTTTAATTCTGTTGCTTCTGACGTAGAAGCTATTGTATTAGCTACTGTTGTGATGGGTGCTTCTTCTGCCGTTAGTTTTATGTGACCATAGATGGGTAATTTAAATATTATACATTCTTATTACAATAATGTATTAACTTGGCTCTGATACCAATATAAAGTGCTCGACATACAGGGATAAGGCTAAACACGTCTGTCAACGGTTTACTAGGACACATACCTAAATGCATTCTCTGCAAAGATGGTCTTTAAACGTGAACGCGACTTGGGTGATGTCCCACTTAACCTTTCTCTGTTCTACCCTCATTCAGCACAAACCTAGGATTAAAAATCAACATAATGCAAGTATCAAACAAACTAATTATAACATATATGGTCTCATGATTTACTGTTGAGGTGGAGGCCTCACGGCGGCCGCCCACACACAAATATGTTCTTGGGTTTGCTGTTGTATTCTGTGAATCTGCTGATCACAGAATTCTAACAGTTGTGTAGCCCAGGGCTGGAGATACGGGTCTTGAATAACAGTTAAATAATGATTAAGACAAGTAATATAAAAATCTAAAACATGTAAAACATCAACAAGTAAATTCACAGAGGGCATACATTAAGAAATACTTATAAACATTTATGTCTTCAAAACAGTATAAGTCTTCAACACTTAACTTATGTATTGAAGAAATTTTATTACAAGAGAGAGCTTACACGAAGAAAGAGTGGGGAAAACCAAATTAAAAGATATTCTTCCTCAACAAGGGTGAGGTCTTTTTCTTTTATAGACAAAGGAAATAAAGATAAAAGATAAGGTGAGGACAGGTGGCGTGTCCTTCATGGGTGGAGTCGATCGTCCTTATCCTCTGGCCAATTGGGAATATCCAGCTTCCTTATCTTCTTTGGAGCGATATGAGTTTTTTATTTCTCTCTTCTGGATGGAAGACAAGGAATCTGCCTTTGCCGGAAGGAGTTTTGTCGTTTTATACCGACGTTCTGGTGGATGGATTCCGGTGGGGGACAAAGCCTTATGCTTTGCCTTTTCCTTTTTTGTCTTTTTCTTTATCGATATTCTCTGCAATCATACTGGTTAGAGATTCCCAATTTAGTCTTATTTTTCCCTTTTACACAAAGACAGTAATATATTTAAGTAATGTTTTAAAATTATGAAATAATTTTCTTTGGTCCATAATTGTTTTTAAACTGTCTTCTAGAAGAAAAAGAAAAAAGAATTGGATTCAGTCATTCTCAAGCTAAAAGTATGTTTTAATATTATGTATTAAATAATGTATTTAAGTAATGTTTTAAATATTCTCAATGATTGTCTATTGTTTTTATTTTTTTGGTATAAATTTTGTTTTTATTTGTTTATTTATTTTTTATTTTTTGGGAATAAATTTTATAATTGTATATGAATTTTGAATGTGTCATATAATGAAATAATGAATTTGTGTCATAGAATTTTGAATTTTGAATTTGCTCATGATTTGTAATTGATACCAACTCACTTTTGTCATGACCCCAAACCGCCCCTAGTAGGATGGTGCTGTGATGGCCAGTAATCCGTGATTACCGAAGGCCAACTTTCAAAATTCACACACAATTAGAGTATTACATAGGGGGCTAACATGTGCGGAAGCAATAATTTACAATACAAGTGGTCCATAAGAGCAGTGCATAGATCAAATGAAATGACATACATCTTTAACATGGTCTTACATCTTGAATATAACATAAGCAAAATACATGTTACATCTTGATCAAAGGCCTCTCAAGCCGACATATGCAAAATACATGAAATACAACTAAGAAGCGTAATCTTCAAGATTGCCGACATCCTCACTGCTGACATAACATACATGCAAAACACACATCTCAGCGTAGCCGACTTCTTGCTTGTTACATACATATATACATAGGGAGAGTGTGCTTGGATACTCAGTGAATGGTACAAGTAATAAAGGGGTTAAATGAATGATACCCGAGATCTTTTCAAACAATACATAGTATATCTTTATCAAAACCATACATAACATAGCTTAGCTTGACTTGAAATAAAACATTAATCGAACCTTAGTCTTTCAAAACTTACTTACTTACTTAACATACGTCAACTTAAAACATGGGGTGATGACATTCCGGGCAAAACAAAAGCATAACCTCGGTATCGAGCACACCCGTTCATAGTTCGTCGGTGGCCGATATCTAACAGGGGTGCTACTTAGGCGTAACGTCCCCTAGCACGAAAAGGACGGTGCTACCTAGGCTTAAAGTCCCCTAGCACAGAAGGGCTATGCTACTTAGGCTTAACGTCCTCTAACACGAAAGGACGGTGTTACTTAGGCTTAACGTCCCCTAACACGAAAGGACGGTGTTACTTAGGCTTAACGTCCCCTAACACGAAAGGACTATGCTACATAGGCTTAAAGTCCCCTAGCACAGAAGGACTATGCTACATAGGCTTAAAGTCCCCTAGCATGGAAGGACTATGTTGCCTAGGCTTAACGTCCCCTAACACGAAAGGACGGTTCCAAGAATGTCATCCAAAACAAAGCTTATACTTGATACACAAAATAGGGATATCATTCATGCTTAACAAACACTTTTATCAAAACAAGGCAAAGCTTTATCAAAACTTTATAACATAGCTTTATTAAAAATACCACTCACATAGCTCTTCGGACGTCGGGATCAAGGCAAAGGTCCAAGTCCTACAAACACATGGCAAAGTCTACTGAATGCACTTCTCAAAACAAGTCTTACATGCATGCAAATGATCTCGGGAAAACATGCTGGAAGTCAAAACACTGTTTTACATGTCAGGGAGACATGCTGGGTACCAACCAGGTCTTTGCCGATGTCCCACACCTCCTGGCTGAGGTGTGGTTACCTAGGCTTTGGCGTGCGGCTGCATGCCGAGGTGCGCACAAGACAAACTAAAGGTGTAAGTGATCATGCAAGGTAGGCCAAGGTGAGATACGATGCTTGGCCTAAGTGTGAGGTCTAGGTAAAAGTGATCTCGGCGACTACACTTAGGGAAGTGAGGTCTGGAGATCTGGGTTTCCACCCGTGAAGAGCAGGAAGAACATGAACATGAAGATCATGAAGAACATGAATGCTAAAATCATAACTTCTTTATTACAAAATCTGGGATTTCATGCTATGAGTTCGAAAACATGGACCTGGGTACCCATACTTAAAGATCATATGGAAACAAAAACAAAAACATGGATCTAGGCATGAGTTTTCGGATCAAAACATGACTTTTCTTGAACACATGAATACTATTTTCTCTTTCTAAAACCGAGCTTCAAAGCAATGCATGGCTTAAAAATCATATTCAATCATGTAATGCAATAACATGAACATGAAGAATGACAAGAGCAGATCAAGAATCTAACCTTAGAACACGGATCTAACGGTTCGATCTCTAGGGATCAAGCTTGGAAATCTACTCTCCCTCAAGAACTCCTCTCCCTCTTCTAGAGCTTCTCTTTCTTCTTCAAAATAAGGATATAACAAATGATAGGTTTCTCTCTCTGTCGGCTGACTTAACACTCAGCTCGGACACGTGACAATGGCTGGTTCGCTCTCCTAAAAAAGGTGATAGATTGACAAGACATGTGTAAGACAAAGTGTATCTAACAAGCTACCCGGTAAGGCACTCCGGCAAGTGATGACATCGGCTAAGGACAAAGCTTCGGCAACTAAGGTGACAATGACCTTGGCTAGGAAGGACAACACTTGACTAAGCTGTGCCACACCTTAGCCTAGATGTGCCACACCTCGGTCTAGGTCATACCACTCCAGGACAAGATCACTTAGGTGCAAAGGCAACATCTTGGCCTAGATGATACACATCTCAGCCTTGGTGATGAACACCTCGGCCTAGATAATGACATCTCGGCCAATATGTCAGGGCAAAGGTGGAGGTCAAACAAAGTGGTTCCAAGATAAATTCTAGACTGATGATGACCTCGGCTTGCAATGATCTAGGCGTAACATGACCTAGGCTTGGCATGACCTAGGCTTAACATAACTCAGGCTCGAGACACCAAGGAAGGAACAAATCATGTACACAACACTTAGACAAATCACATAAACACAAAACAAGGCATGGACCTTACTTAGGCAAAACAAGTCATAAACACACAAATGCAAGCTCAACGAGTCATAATCATACAAATGCTCATGAACATGACTAAGACATAAATGCGGGTTATTACAACTTTGATATGATACTTATTGAATTAGTAAACATTATATTATGATATGAATGGAATTATCCGACATACTTTTTCCAACTAGGTGAAAGAAAATATTAGTCTTATTTTTCTCTTTAATATGAAGACATTAATATATTTAAGTAATGTTTTAAAATTATGAAATAATTTTCTTTGGTCCATAATTGTTTTAGAATCATCTTCTAGAAGAAAAAGAAAAAAGAATTGGATTCAGTCATTCTAATGCTAAAAGTGTGTTTTAATATTATGTTTTAAATAATGTGTTTAAGTAATGTTCTAAAATTATGTTTTAAATATTCTCAATGATTGTTTATTTTTTATTAGTTTCTTTTTGGTATAAATTCTATTTTTATTTATTTATTTTGGCAATAAATTTAGTAATTGTTTAAGAATTTTGAATTTGTGTCACAGAATGAAAAAATGAAAAATTTGCTTTATTAATCTTGTAATTGGAATTGTTTTGGTTTTCAAATATCACTTAGATTACTTTTTAAGTAAAATAATTTCTAAGTTAAATACTTCATTGTAATTGGCAAATCGTAGTGATTTCATTCTCTTTTTTTTTTTTTTTTCTTTTTTCCCAGCGACACTGCCAAAATTATTAGCATCAGCGGATAAGTCTGTGGCTGTCAAAAAGAAGTGGGGCCACCCCGTATACGCCATTGACTATGATAGAAAGACAGCTTCTAGCCTAAGTGACCGGCTCCATCTTCTTGCCTTTATATTCACAATTATTAGTTTTGCATCATACATGTAGTCGCTTATGCCAACAAAGCCAAAGGAGGAACTTGGAACTTCGCTGAATAGTCTTACAGCTACCATCAAAAGCTTGAAGACGAACATGGCAAGTGACATGAAGGTGATAGAGAGCAATTTGGAGACAATAAAGAATGGTATCAGGGTGGTCAAAGAGAAAAAGTATAGCTTCAAGTTTTGGTAGAGACGACTCTTTTGAGATTTCCATGGAGGCAGTCGCTTAGAAAATTGGCTAATGCTAAGAACAAAAAATAGAAATAAATATAGATCATAGAAGGTGGATTGACCTCTTTGAGATTTACATTGAATGTGAATTCATCATAATTGATTTTAATTCTGTTGCTTCTGATGTAGAAGCTACTGTATTAGCCACTATTGTCATGGGTGCTTCTTCTGCCATTAGTTTTATGTGACCATAGATGGATAACTTAAATATTATATAATCTTATTACATTAATGTATTAACTTGGCTCTGATACCAATATAAGGTTCTCGACATACAGGGATAAGGCTAAGCACGTCTGTCAACGGTTTACTAGGACACAAACCTAAATGCAATCTCTGCGAAGATGGTCTTTAAACCTGAACGCGACTTGGGTGACGTCCCACTTAACCTTTCTCTGTTCTACCCTTATTTAGCACAAACCTAGGACAATAAATCAACATAATACATGTATCAAACAAACAAATTACAACATATATGGTCTCATGATTTACTGTTGAGGTGGAGGCCTAATGGCGGCCGCCCACACACAAATATGTTCTTGGATTTGCTGTTGTATTCTGTGAATCTGCTGATCACAAAATTCTAACAGTTGCGTAGCCCAAGGCTGGAGATATGGGTCTTCAATAACAGTTAAATAATGATTAAGACTAGTAATATAAAAATCTAAAACATGTAAAACATCAACAAGTAAATTCACAGAGGGCATACATTAATAAATACTTACAAACATTTATGTCTTCAAAACAGCATAAGTCTTCAACACTTAATTTATGTATTGAATAAATTTTATTACAAGAGAGAGCTTACACGAAGACAGAGTGGGGAAAACCAAATTAAAAGATATTCTGCCTCAACAAGGGTGAGGTATTTTTCTTTTATAGACAAAGGAAATAAAGATAAAAGATAAGGTGAGGACAGGTGGCGTGTCCTTCATGGGTGGAGTCGATCGTCCTTATCCTCTGGCCAATTGGGAATCTCCAGCTTCCTTATCTTCTTTGGAGGGATATGAGTTTTTTATTTCTCTTTTCTGGATGGCAGACAAAGAATCTCCCTTCGCCGAAAGGAGTTTTGTCGTTTTATACCGACGTTTTGGTTGATGGATTCCGGTGGGGGACAAAGCCTTATGCTTTGCATTTTCCTTTTCTGTCTTTTTCTTTATCGATTTTCTCTGCAATCATACTGGTTAGAGAATCCCAATTTAGTCTTATTTTTCTCTTTTACACGAAGACATTAATATATTTAAGTAATGTTTTAAAATTATGAAATAATTTTCTTTGGTCCATAATTATTTTTAAACCATCTTCTAGAAAAAAAAAAAAGAAAAAAGAATTGGATTCAGTCATTCTCAAGCTAAAAGTATGTTTTAATATTATGTATTAAATAATGTATTTAAGTAATGTCTGAAATATTCTCAACGATTGTTTATTGCTTTTATTTTTTTGGTATAAATTTTGTTTTTATTTATTGATTTATTTATTTTGGGAATAAATTTTATAATTGTGTTTGAATTTTGAATTTGTGTCATATAATGAAAAAATGAATTTGTGTCATATAATTTTGAATTTTGAATTTGATAATGATTTGTAATTGATACCAACTTACTACTTTGATATGATACTTATCAAATTAGTAAACATTATATTATGATATGAATGGAATTATCAGACATACTTTTTCCAACTAGGTGAAAGAAAATATTAGTCTTATTTTTCTCTTTTATATGAAGACATTAATATATTTAAGTAATGTTTTAAAATTATGAAATAATTTTCTTTGGTCCATAATTGTTTTAGAACCATCTTCTAGAAGAAAAAGAAAAAGTATTGGATTCAGTCATTCTCATGCTAAAAGTGTGTTTTAATATTATGTTTTAAATAATGTGTTTAAGTAGTGTTTTAAAATTATGTTTTAAATATTCTCAATGATTGTTTATTTTTTATTATTTTCTTTTCGGTATAAATTCTATTTTTATTTATTTATGTTGGCAATAAATTTAGTAATTGTTTAAGAATTTTGAATTTGTGTCTTAGAATGAAAAAATGAAAAATTTGCTTTATTAATCTTGTAATTGGAATTGTTTTGGTTTTCAAATATCACTTAGATTACTTTTTAGGTAAAATAATTTCTAAGTTAAATAGTTCATTGTAATTGGCAAATCGTAGCGATTTCATTCTCCCTTTTTTCTTTTTTTCCAGCGACACTGCCAAAATTATTAGCATTAGCTGATAAGCCTGTGGCTGTCAAGAAGAAGTGGAGCCGCCCCGTATACGTCATTGACTATGATAGAAAGATTGCTTCTAGCCTAAGTGACCGGCTCCATCTTCTAGCCTTTATATTCACAATTATAAGTTTTGCAACATACATGAAGTCGCTTATGCGAACAAAGCCTAAGGAGTAACTTGGAACTTCGCTGAATAGTCTTACAGCTACCATCAAAAGCTTGAAGACGAACATGGCAAGTGACATGAAGGTGATAGAGAGCAATTTGGAGACAATAAAGAATGGTATCTGGGTGGTCAAAGAGAAAAAGTGTAGCTTCAAGTTTTGGTAGAGACGACTCTATTGAGATTTCCATGGAGGCAGTCGTTTAGAAAATTGGCTAATGCTAAGAACAAAAAATAGAAATAAATATAGATCATAGAAGGTGGATTGACCTCTTCGAGATTTACATTGAATGTGAATTCATCATAATTGATTTTAATTCTGTTGCTTCTGATGTAGAAGCTACTGTATTAGCTACTATTGTGATGGGTGCTTCTTCTGCCATTAGTTTTATGTGACAATAGATGGATAACTTAAATATTATATAATCTTATTACATTAATGTATTAACTTGGCTTTGATACCAATATAAGGTGCTCGACATACAAGGATAAGGCTAAGCACGTCTGTCAACGGTTTACTAGGACACAGACCTAAACGCAATCTCTGCAAAGATGGTCTTTAAACCTGAACGCGACTTGGGTGACGTCCCACTTAACCTTTCTCTGTTCTACTCTTATTCAGCACAAACCCAGGAATATAAACCAACATAATACAAGTATCAAACAAACAAATTATAACATATATGGTCTCATGATTTACTGTTGAGGTGGAGGCCTAATGGCGGCCACCCACACACAAATATGTTCTTGGATTTGCTGTTGTATTCTGTGAATCTGCTGATCACAGAATTCGAACAGTTGCGTAGCCCAAGGCTGGAGATACGGGTCTTCAATAACAGTTAAATAATGATTAAGACTAGTAATATAAAAATCTAAAACATGTAAAACATCAACAAGTAAATTCACAGAGGGCATATATTAATAAATACTAACAAACATTTATGTCTTCAAAACAGCATAAGTCTTCAACACTTAATTTATGTATTGAATAAATTTTATTACAAGAGAGAGCTTACACGAAGACAGAGTGGGGAAAACCAAATTAAAAGATATTCTGCCTCAACAAGGGTGAGGTCTTTTTCTTTTATAGACAAAGGAAATAAAAATAAAAGATAAGGTGAGGACAGGTGGCGTGTCCATCATGGGTGGAATCGATCGTCCTTATCCTCTGGCCAATTGGGAATCTCCAGCTTCCTTATTTTCTTTGGAGGGATATGAGTTTTTTATTTCTCTTTTCTGAATGGCAGACAAAGAATCTGCCTTTGCCGAAAGCAGTTTTGTCGTTTTATACCGACGTTTTGGTTGATGGATTCCGGTGGGGGACAAAGCCTTATGCTTTGCATTTTCCTTTTTATCTTTTTCTTTACCGATTTTCTCTGCAATCATACTGGTTAGAGAATCCCAATTTAGTCTTATTTTTCTCTTTTACACGAAGACATTAATATATTTAAGTAACGTTTTAAAATTATGAAATAATTTTCTTTGGTCTATAATTACTTTTAAACCATCTTCTAGAAAAAAAAAAGAAAAAAGAACTAGATTCTGTCATTCTCAAGCTAAAAGTATGTTTTAATATTGTGTGTTAAATAATGTATTTAAGTAATTTTTAAAATTCTGTTTTAAATATTCTCAATGATTGTTTATTGTTTATATTTTTTTGGTATAAATTTTGTTTTTATTTATTTATTTATTTATTTTGGGAATAAATTTTATAATTGTGTTTGAATTTTGAATTTGTGTCATTGAATAAAAAAATGAATTTGTGTCATAGAATTTTGAATTTTGAATT
The DNA here is from genome assembly GCF_055761805.1 of Camellia sinensis. Lineage (NCBI taxonomy): Eukaryota > Viridiplantae > Streptophyta > Magnoliopsida > Ericales > Theaceae > Camellia > Camellia sinensis. The sequence continues at coordinate 78,418,809 of NC_138970.1, forward strand.
TTGAATTTTGAATTTGCTCATGATTTGTAATTGATACCAACTCACTACTTTGATATGATACTTATTGAATTAGTAAACATTGTATTATGATATGAATGGAATTATCTGACATACTTTTTCCAACTAGGTGAAAGAAAATATTAGTCTTATTTTTCTCTTGTATATGAAGACATTAATATATTTAAGTAATGTTTTAAAATTTTGAAATAGTTTTCTTTGGTCCATAATTGTTTTAGAACCATCTTCCAGAAGAAAAAGAAAAAAGTATTGAATTCAGTCATTCTCATGCTAAAAGTGTGTTCTAATATTAAGTTTTAAATAATGTGTTTAAGTAATATATTAAAATTATGTTTTAAATATTCTCAATGATTGTTTATTTTTTATTATTTTTTTTTTGGTATAAATTCTATTTTTATCTATTTATTTTGGCAATAAATTTAGTAATTGTTTAAGAATTTTGAATTCGTGTCATAGAATGAGAAAATGAAAAATTTGCTTTATTAATCTTGTAATTGGAATTTTTTTGGTCTTCAAATATCACTTAGATTACTGTTTAAGTAAAATAATTTCTAAGTTAAATAGTTCATTGTGATTGGCAAATCGTAGTGATTTCATACTCTCTTTTTTTCTTTTTTTCCAGCGACACTGCCAAAATTATTAGCATCAGCTGATAAGTCTGTGGTTGTCAAGAGGAAGTGGGGCCACCCCGTATACGTCGTTGACTATGACAGAAAGACTGCTTCTAGCCTAAGTGACCGGCTCCATCTTCTGGCCTTTATATTCACAATTATTAGTTTTGCATCATACATGAAGTCGCTTATGCCAACAAAGCCTAAGGAGGAACTTGGAACTTCGCTGAAGAGTCTTACAGCTACCATCAAAAGCTTGAAGACGAACATGGAAAATGACATGAAGGTGATAGAGAGCAATTTGGAGACAATAAAGAATGGTATCAGGGTGGTCAAAGAGAAAAAGTTTACTTTCAAGTTTTGGTAGAGACGGCTCTATTGAGATTTTCGTGGAGGCAGTCGGTTAGAAAATTGGCTAATGCTAAAAACAAAAAATAGAAATAAATATAGATCATAGAAGGTGGATTGACCTCTTTGAGATTTACATTGAATGTGAATTCATCATAATTGATTTTAATTATGTTGCTTCTGATGTAGAAGCTACTGTATTAGCCACTATTGTGATGGGTGCTTCTTCTGCCATTAGTTTTATGTGACCATAGATGGATAACTTAAATATTACATAATCTTATTACATTAACAGATTAACTTGGCTCTGATACCAATATAAGGTGATTGACATACAGGGATAAGGCTAAGCACGTCTATCAACGGTTTACTAGGACACAGACCTAAATGCAATCTCTGCAACGATGGTCTTTAAACCTGAACGCGACTTGGGTGACGTCCCACTTAACCTTTCTCTGTTCTACCCTTATTCAGCACAAACCCAGGAATATAAATCAACATAATACAAGTATCAAACAAACAAATTATAACATATATGGTCTCATGATTTACTGTTGAGGTGGAGGCCTAATGGCGGCCCCCCACACACAAATATGTTCTTGGATTTGCTGTTGTATTCTATGAATCTGCTGATCACAGAATTCTAACTGTTGCGTTGCCCAAGACTGGAGATACGGGTCTTGAATAACAGTTAAATAATGATTTTGACAAGTAATATAAAAATCTAAAACATGTAAAACATCAACAAGTAAATTCACAGAGGGCATACATTAATAAATACTCACAAACATTTATGTCTTCAAAACAGCATAAGTCTTCAACACTTAATTTACGTATTGAATAAATTTTATTACAAGAGAGAGCTTACACGAAGACCGAGTGGGGAAAAACAAATTAAAAGATATTTGTAACAACCCTCATTTTAACTTAGTCATACTTGCATACATTTATGGATGATCTTGTTTTTGATATGTGCATTTGCAAATCTTGTCTTGTTTTGCTCGAGTGATTGCTTGCATGCTTTGTTCTTGCCTGGTGTGTTGCCGAGGTTATCTTGAGCCTAGACACCTGAGAACCTTTCCATACTTAGAACTACCTTGGAACGCCTTCGGTTGACCTCCATCTCCACCCTGGCATATTGGCCGAGATGTCACCATCTAGGCCAAAGTGCGCGTCGCCTAGGCCGAGATGTGCATCATCTAGGCCGAGATGTTAATATCTAAGCGTTCTAGATCCTTGATCCTTGCATTAGTGATTTTTTCCCTGGAATGGTATGACCTAGACCGAGGTGTGGCACATCTAGGCCAAGGTGTGGCACAGCTTAGTCAAGTGTTGTCCTTCCAAGCCGATGTCATTGTTACCGTGCTTGCCGAAGCTTTGCCCTTAGCCGAGATCATCACTTGCCGGAGTGCTCTTGCCGTCTAGCTTGCTGAATACACTTTGTCTTGGTCTTGTCTTGTCAAGTCAGTCACCTTTTTGAGTAGAGCCAATCAACCAATGCCAGGTGTCCTAGCAGAGGGATTAAGTCAGTGACTATCGAGAGAAACATATCATTTTGCATCAAATCTTGCCTTTTAGAGAGAGAAACTCTAGGAAGAAGGAGGAGAAGTTTAAGCTAGAGAGAGTAAACTTCCAAGGTTGATCGTTGGAGCTTGAACCGTTAGATTCGAGTTTTGAGGTTAGAATCTCAACCTACTCTTGTTGTTCTTATTGATCATCTAGTTGCATTGCACAATCAAACCTGTTCCGCACGCCATACATCGATTTAAAGTTGGTTTTAGAAAGAGAAAATGGTTTTCATGTGTTTTTGACGAAAAGCCTCGTTTGGTCCGAAAGTCTGCATTAAGGCTCATGTCTTTGTGTTTGTTTTGATAAGATCCTTGAGTATGGGTACCCAGGTCTATGTTTTTGAAATTATAGCATGAAATCTCAGCTTTTGTAATAGCAAGTTTTGATCTTTACATTCATCTTCCTCATGTTTATCAAGAGGGAAACCCAGATTTTTCTGACTTCGCTTTTGAATGTGGCCATCGAGGCCACACCTCGGCAAGGAGGTGTGGGACCTCGGCCTAGACTTGGTAGTTGCCCAGCTTGTCTTCCCAAAGATAAGAAAATGTGTTTTGATTTGATTTGACTTAGTTTTTGAAGAAAGTCGAGGTCATTTGCATGTATGCTAGACTTGTTTTGAGTAGTGGATTCAATAGACTTTGCCATGTGTTTGTAGGACTTGGACTTGCCTTGACCCCGACGTTTGCAGAACTAAGTGAGTGGTATTTTTAATAATGCTACGTTATCAATGTTTTGATGAGCTTTGCTTTGCTTTGTTTTGAAAAGTATTTGTTAAGCATGAATGATTGTCCCTAGTTTTGTATCTTGTATTATACTTGCTTGATGACCTCCTCGGTAAGTCCCTTGTGCTGGAGGACTCTAAACTTTCGCAGCACATCTTGTTCTGAAAGTCCCTCGTGCTGGAGGACTCTAAACTTTCGCAGCACATCTTGTTTTGAAAGTCCCTTGTGTTGGAGGACTCTAAACTTTCGCAACACATATTGCTTTGAAAGTCCCTTGTACTGGAGGACTCTAAACTTTCACAGTACTCTCGTGCTAAAGGGCTGCGGGCCTTTGTAACATAGGTTCTTTGTGCTGGAGGACTCTAAACGTTTGTAGCACCCTTGTTTGAGATATCTCTCTTGCTTTGTCTTGTTTTGCCACTGACGGTTTACCGCGTGGATATGTTTTCCGAAATGTTATCAATTGTAATATGTTGATGCTAGTGAGCATCCCTTGAAGCTTTGAAGATTTGTTAGATGGACGAAGACCATCCCTTGTTATATAAAGTTTTGACTTGTATTGTTTTGAGAGGACTTCGGCTATTATTCATGCAAACCCTTTATTATTTATACCATTCACTGAGTATCCAGGCTCACCCTCTCTATATATATGTAGGTGATGAGCAAGAAGGCGATGACGCCTAGATGTGATTCGCGAGCTTGTTTTGGATTTTTGTCATGCCGGCTTGGCTTGTAATTATGTCGGCAGTCTTGAAAATCATGCTTCTCAACTTGTAATATTTGTATTTCGTACACGTCGGCTGAGAAGCCTTTTGATCAAGATGTGTGTTTTTATGTGTAAGTTATGTCGGCAACGAGGATGTCGGCAGACTGTGTTCCCTGCCTTGTAGTTCATGGATTTTGTTTATGTCGGCTTTGCATCAAATGTAATATGTACTTTGGACCTTACTTTAATTGTATTCAAGTTGTAAAGCTGTGTAAGGATGTATGCCATTTCATTGGACTTACGCACTGCTCTTATAGACCACTTGTATTTTAAATTATTGCTTCCGCACTTGTGAGCCCCATATATTTATACTCTGATTGTGTGTGAATTTTGTAAGCTGGCCTTCGGTAATCACGGATTACTGGCCATCACGGCACCAAACTACTAGGGGCGGTTTGGGGTCGTGACAATATTCTGCCTCAACAAGGGTGAGGTCTTTTTCTTTTATAGACAAAGGAAATAAAGATAAAAAGATAAGGTGAGGACATGTGGTGTGTCCTTCATGGGTGGAGTCGATCATCCTTATCCTCTGGCCAATTGGGAATCTCCAGCTTCCTTATCTTCTTTGGAGGGATATGAGTTTTTTATATCTCTTTTCTGGATGGTAGACAAAGAATCTGCCTTCTCCGAAAGGAGTTTTGGCGTTTTATACTGACGTTTTGGTTGATGGATTCTGGTGGGGGACAAAGCCTTATGCTTTACCCTTTCCTTTTTGGTCTTTTTCTTTATCGATTTTCTCTACAATCATACTGGTTAGGGAATCCCAATTTAGTCTTATTTTTCCCTTTTACACGAAGACATTAATATATTTAAGTAATGTTTTAAAATTATGAAATAATTTTCTTTGGTCCATAATTGTTTTTCAACCATCTTCTAGAAGAAAAAGAAAAAAGAATTGGATTCAGCCATTCACAAGCTAAAAGTATGTTTTAATATTATGTATTAAATAATGTATTTATTTAATGTTTTAAAATTATGTTTTAAATATTCTCAATGATTGTTTATTGTTTTTATTTTTTGGGTATAAATTTTGTTTTTATTTATTTATTTATTTATTTATTTTGGGAATAAATTTTATAATTGTGTATGAATTTTGAATTTGTGTCATAGAATGAAAAAATGAATTTGCCTCATAGAATTTTGAATTTTGAATTTGCTCCTGATTTGTAATTGATACCAACTCACTACTTTGATATGATACTTATTGAATTAATAAACATTATATTATGATATGAATGGAATTATCTTTACATACTTTGTCCAACTAGGTGAAAGAAAATATTAGTCTTATTTTTCTCTTTTACATGAAGACATTAATATATTTAAGTAATGTTTTAAAATTATGAAATAATTTTCTTTGGTCCATAATTGTTTTAGAACTATCTTCTAGAAGAAAATGAAAAAAGAATTGGATCCAGTTATTCTCATGCTAAAAGTGTGTTTTACTATTATGTTTTAAATAATGTGTTTAAGTAATGTTTTAAAATTATGTTTTAAATATTATCAATGATTTTTTATTTATTATTTTTTTTTTGGGTATAAATTCTATTTTTATTTATTTATTTTGGCAATAAATTTAGTAATTGTTTAAGAATTTTGAATTTGTGTCACAGATTGAAAAAATGAAAAATTTGCTTTATTAATCTTGTAATTGGAATTGTTTTGGTTTTCAAATATCACTTAAATTACTTTTTAAGTAAAATAATTTCTAAGTTAAATACTTCATTGTAATTGGAAAATCGTACTGATTTCATTCTGTCTTTTTTTTTCTTTTTTTTTCCAGCGACACTTGTAGACACCCAATTTTTGACCGTCCTCAAGCCTTGGACATCACCGTTTGAACACTCGGTGATTATCCATGTTTGTGTTTGTTTGGAGTTCCCGGAGGTCTCGGCTCGTGCGCCTTGCCTCAGGATCCCCGAACTCGACCGTTTAGTGTCTGGTTTTGCACCAAACACTTGCATCTTGCCCTTGAGAGGCAGGGTAGGGCTTGTAGACCATCCCCACCCACCACCGGCATTGGCTAGAGGCCACCGGCTGGTTTTTGTCTCCACCGGCAACATAGTTTGCCGGTCGGCATCTTTTATTGCCGGTCAGCACTATTTAGTGCCGGTCGGCACTCTTTTTAGCCAAGATGGCATTTTTGGCCGGCCAATTGCTGTTCATCTGCTTTTGCAGATATTTTAAGACAGCTGGCTTACTTTTGCTTCCCTCCATACACGTGTATGGAGGGATCTCCCTCTTGTAAAGCTTGTCTTGTAAGCTTTACAAGACAATATAGAGAGAGGCTCTCTCTGGTGGCAAGGAGGAGACTTAGAGAGAGACTTAGGATATTTTGAGAGCAAGAACAGCCATTGTTAGGGTTTGAGTTCTAGGGTTAGGGTTAGATATACATTCTATCTCTCTTTCCCTCTCTTTTGTACTCTAGGTGTTTTGTGTCTTACTATTGCACACAAACACCTAGTGTTTCACCTTCCTCTTGGAGCTGAGGTTCTAAGGGACTGATTTTGAGGTTTTGGTGTTGGATTCAAGCTAAAGGGGGCCATTGGAGCACCATTGTCGAAGAAGGCTTCAAGGGTAAGAAACTTACACCATTATTCCCCATTTTTGCATTGATTTTCTACCTATCTTAGAGTTGTTTTTGTGCTTATCGTATAATACAAAAAAGTTCTGTTTCTAGGCCCTCTTTATTGTTTATTAAGAGTGTTTTGTTGTTTGAGGGTGGTTGACCCCTCTTAGGCCTTGAAAGGCCTCATTTTGAGCCATTTTGTGCTAGCTCCGGGATTTTGGTGTTGGGGTCTCTTCACCACTGAAATCTTGAGGCATTTCAGTGGTGAAGATGATGCCTTGAAGTCCCAAGAAGGAGAGGGCCACCCCCTCTCCTTGTTGTCCTTGAAAAGGGCATGTTTTGGCCTCTTGAGAGAGCATTATGCTTGAGTGTGTGTTGAGCATGTTTAGGCTGTTTTTCATACTTATATATCCATAATATAACATGATTTTAAATTGGTTTTGGTACTCCATGCATGCTTAGCATAGTTGCCTTGTAATGCCTTGTTATGCCTTAACATGTCTTAGGTTGTTAGCCTTTGTTGGAGCATGTTTTGGGCTTAGTCTTGTGAAGATTTTGTGCATGTTTTGCCATGTTCTAGGTCTGTCCTAGGTTGTTTGGGTTGATTTTGGCATGCTTGTTATAGCTCCTTTGTATTTGGGCTTGTTGGCCTTGAGTATGTGCATGTGTCCCCCCACATGTTATTTCAGTCCCATTTCCATGCTTGTTTGATTGCCTTGCATGCCTCTTTAATGCTTTGGAAGCTTGTGTAGCAATGCTCCATGTTTTGGTGTTTATGCATGCCTTTGTTTTTGAGTCATTTAGATGCCATCTAAGTGGTCCTTAGGCCTTGTATTAATGTCCCAAAACTCTGTTTTTGGTCAATAAGCTCATGCCATGCTTGGTTTTGCTAGGTGTAGTCCAATGCTCCATTGGTTTGTTTTGAGCATTTGGGCCATTTGTTGCATGCTTGGCTTGATTTATTGCTTGGTTTGGCACCATATTTTAGCATGATTTCAATGCTTATGTTGCATGCTAATTAGTCCATGATTCCTCCTTTCAAATGTGTTTGAGGGTTGTTTCAACTTGTGCCCAAATGTTGGCCCTCAATTATGTGCATGTGTGTATGTATTCGGTCCCTCATGTTTAGGCGTTTTGGCTACTGTTTTAGGCCTATTTTAGAGTTGCCTAATTCATGCATAAGTCCATCTTTACATCCATTTGCATGCCCCTATGTTTGCTTGTATGCTTGCATAAGTTAGTCGCCATGCCATGTTGCATCCTTAGCTTGCATGCTTAGGTTGAATTGCATCTTGCATGCATGCCTTGTTCTTTGACTTGATGATAGGAATTGGGCCTTGTTTGGTTTGATTTGGTTTGCATGCATTTGAACTCAAAGTTGCATACTTGGTTCCTTGGGCCATCATGCATGGAAATGCGTGATTTGTGGTCCGGGAATCGAGGCACATGCCCCCTTGAGTCATTACAATGATAGGGGACACGGTTGGTGCATATATGCCTTGAAATATGCTGCCATGCTTTGTCTTGCCCTCTGTTGCTGTGAGTTGCAGGTTCTACAGGAACACTCTGCCGACCGGCATTGTTAATTGCCGACCGGCAATAATTTATCTGCCGACAGATTCATTTTGTGCCGATGGCCATACCACACTGCCGGTGGCAATTCCATCTAGCCGGTGGTGATCCCCTCTGTCCAAGGGAGCAGTTCTGAGGTTTTGACAGCCTCCAGAAGAGTGAAGGGAAGAAAACAGAGGCAGCCCATGCATGGTGGCACGTTTCCCGAGGCGATTTACTGTTTTCCTAGATTAGTTAGTTTGTTAATTAATTAATTAATTAGTAATATTAATTAGCTTGCGTAGTTAATTAACTTGTAATATTTATTCGGTCCCTCCGAGTGAGGGTAAATCTGTAATAAGTGTGGGTGAGTGTGTGAATGTCTTCCAATCCCCACTTCTTTCTTCCCTTTTACTTACCCGCTTTAATGGTTAGTATTAGGACATGTTTAAATCAGCATACCCTATGCTATGCATGCGTGCATCCATGCATGTGTATCACATGCATTGAGCTCGGTACATCATGCTAACTACATCTGTATTTCAAATTCCAAATTGAATATGTGATAATTGTGCATTTTCACATGACATGTTTAGGATAGCCGAGCCTATTCTAGATTGCATTTCTGCATGCGATGCATTAGGCATTTAACATGGACTTGGATCATGCATGTTTGCTAACAAGTTCTTTGTTTTGGCACGGAGTACTATGTAAGTATTTTAATGCTTTAGCATATCGCATGCGTGTGAATGCTGCCACAACAGTATGTTTACCATGTGGCTAGATGCTTATGTGTTGAACTGTTTTAATGCCTGTGGGTGGAGGTTGGGTTGTTTGAGTTGGAAAAACTCGTTGAAATCCGCATTTTAGCCTACTTGCGAGTAGCAAATCCAAAACCTTTTTTCAAAACAAACGGATATGCAATGCTTGTTTCCAAATTAGGCAATCTAGTCTATACTTGTTTGCTGCGCGCATAACATAGTAATTCTAGGATAATAATTGGTATAGGAACACATAAGGTTTTCAAAATCAGATATCACGGTTAGTAGAGGCCGGTCTTAGGACTGGGCGAAAGGGGGTGCTCATAGCTGACCTTCCCCGATCGTACCCAAGCTCCCGAGCCGAGTCAACTCCGGTGATGACGGACATGTGGCCTTCGGCACCGAGTCAGGGTTTCCTAAGTTTCCCCATTAAAAAATGTTTAGGTGGCGACTCTGTATCTGGCAAAGCAGTCCATGTTTGGCACTACTTTTTCAAAAATATGTTTCTCAAAACGATTTGCCAGATTTGGACTCTTTGGTTCAAGATTAAGAACCGTGACACTAATTGAGTCCGAACTGTAGCATGAGGCCCACGGGCGCGTCTACAACACTGCCAAAATTATTAGCATCAGCTGATAAGTCTGTGGCTGCCAAGAAGAAGTGGGGCCACCCCGTATACGTCATTGACTATGACAGAAAGACTGCTTCTAGCCTAAGTGACCAGCTCCATCTTCTGGCCTTTATATTCACAATTATTAGTTTTGCATCATACATGAAGTCGCTTATGCCAACAAAGCCTAAGGAGGAGCTCGGAACTTCACTGAATAGTCTTACAGCTACCATCAAAAGCTTGAAGACGGACATGGCAAGTGACATGAATGTGATAGAGAGCAATTTGGAGACAATAAAAAATGGTGTCAAGGAGGTCAAAGAGAAAAAGTGTAGCTTCAAGTTTTGGTAGAGACAGCTCTATTGAGATTTCCATGGAGGCAGTCGTTTAGAAAATTTGCAAATGCTCAGAACAAAAAATAGAAATAAATATATATCACAGAAGGTGGATTGACCTCTTTGAGATTTACATTGAATCTGAATTCATCATAATTGATTTTAATTCTATTGCTTCTGTGCAGAAGCTACTGTATTAGCTACTGTTGTGATGGGTGCTTGTGCTGCCATTGGTTTTATGTAACCATAGATGGATAATTTTAATATTATATAATCTTATTATAGCGATCCCGGTTGTCCCTTTACTGTTCTGTTGTATTCCGGACTCGGTTCCGTGATGTTGGTAGTGGTACACCTTGTTGTCAACCTTTAATTCCACTTGATTGAGTTTTAGGATGTATTGGGCAGAGTTGTTACAGGTTGGTTAGGCTTTGGTTTCAATTCTTTGTTGCCCAGATTTTTGGAGGACCGCTCGAGCGGGTCTTCGTGTGCTCGAGCGGAGATTGCACACTCCCAGTTTTTCGTGTCCCTGCAAAACTTCTGCAGGTGTGTTTTTCGCACTCGAGCGGGTTTCTTTACGCTCGAGCGGTGGCGCTCGAGCGGGTACTTGGACGCTCGAGCGGGTAGTACCTTTGGGTGTAAGTTCTGGGAGGGGGAAATCTACGCTCGAGTGGACTGGTTTTCGCGCTCGAGTGGATGTGCTTTATTCTTGTGTCTTGGCGCTCGAGCGGGTCTTATTGCGCTCGAGCGGACCTAGTTTTTGTTCTTGACGCTCGAGCGTTGTGTTTTCCGCTCGAGCGGGAATGTCGTATATCAGTTGGCTGTGAGGCAGTTTTAAATCACTTTTTCTCATCCTTTCTCTCTCTTATTTTTTTGAAAGAGCCATTTGAGATCCTCTCTCTCTAAAACCTTACCTTCTCTTTAGATATTGATCTAGCTAGGGTGTTTTCCTCACCTTTGGTCTTCACAAAAGTTGGGTTGATCGTCAAGGGCTATCTTTTGATCCGAGAAACTTGCGGTTTAGAGCAATTTCGTTTTCACCATCTTCTTCGTTGGGTGTCATCTTTTGAGGTAGGGGTTCCTACTCACTCTTATGGTCTTTGAGCTAGATGTTTAGTTGTTTTGATAAAATGTTGAGTTGGTTGATTTTGGGACTTAGGGTTTCAAAATGTGTTGAAGAGGGTTTTTGTGATTTTGGGCTCATAATGTGTATTTTGGGTTTCAAAATGATGATATAGTTGTTGGTTGGTGATATTGGAACCTTTGGGTTAGTATCGAGAGTTGGGGGTAAAAGCCCTAATTTGTTGTTTAAAATTAATTAGTATAATTAATTTGGGAAAATTGTGAACTATGGAATTGAGTTGGATATAATGAAATTGGCTCATTATGTTGTGAAATGATGGAGTTGGATTTATAAATCGCTCGCTTTTGAAAACATTGATATTATATCTGTTGGAGCTTTTATTATCTGTTTAGAAATAATTGCTTGGGCTACCGGTGGAGGGTAGTTTTGATTGTTGTAGACAATGCATGATGATTAGGCAAACTAAAACTAATCAATTGAATATGTCATAGAGTATGACGGTTGACAGAATACATTAACGTTATGTATTGACTGATTGTGTATATGACCTTTGTGTATATATGCATTGTATGTGTGGGAGGAGATAGGGGATGTACTTCACGGTTTAGGGGAAGATAGGGGATGGACCTCTAAACTGGATGTTGTTTGGGAGGAGATAGGGGATGGACTCCACTCATACAGCTCATATGCTTGTCAGATAATGTGTTGATACAACTCATATGCTTGTCATTGGAAGTGTTGATATAGCTAATATGCATATCTGTTGAAATGTGGATACAGCTTGTATGCTAATCTGTTGAGATGTTGATACAACTAATATGTTTATCTATTGAAAAATGGGAAATGTTTAATATGAGTCATTGTCTCATATAAAGGATTGGCCAGGTTCTGAGCCGTTGATGTGAATTGTGAAATTGATAAGAAATGGAAACTGAAATGAAATGAAACTAAACTGAGTTATTAATTGGTTTATGGAAACTGAACATTTATCAATTGCTAATGTCTTAGTTATTGCTCATACTGTGTTTAGCATATCTCTACTGGGCGTTGGCTCACCCTTTATGGGACATTATTTTCAGGTACAGGTAGTATGCCACCTCCAAGGACATAGCTTGGATCATGATGAGAATTGAAGACTTTTTTTTGTTTATTTTGATGTATTACATGTAAATTCAAGCCAAGGGCTTAATATGTATTGAGTTAGTACTCTTCTTTTTGTAACCAAGTGTTAACTTGGAAAGCTGTAAGCCCTTAGGGCATTTTCTTTTGTTGTTAACATGTAATACAGTTGTAAGAATTACTGTGATAAATAGAAATGGTTAGTTTATTTTATATCAATGCATGTCTAATGAGATGGGTTTTATCTATTTTTTTGAGGGCGGTACACTTATTACATTAATGTATTAGCATGGCTCTAATACCAATATAAGGTGCTCGACATATAGGGATAAGGATAAGCACGTCTGTCAACGGTTTACTAGGACACGGACCTAAGTGCAATCTCTGCAAAGATGGTCTTTAAACTTGAACGCGACTTGGGTGACGTCCCACTTAACCTTTCTCTGTTCTACCCTTATTCAGCACAAACCCAGGAATATAGATCAACATAATACAAGTATCAAACAAACAAATGATAACATATATGGTCACATGATTTACTGTTGAGGTGGAGGCCTAATGGCGGCCGGCCACACACAAATACGTTCTTGTATTTGCTGTTGTATTCTGTGAATCTGCTAATAACAGAATTCTAACTGTTGCGTAGCCCAGGGCTGGAGATACGGGTCTTCAATAACAGTTAAATAATGATTTTGACTAGTAATATAAAAATCTAAAACATGTAAAACATCAACAAGTAAATTCACAGAGGGCATACATTAAGAAATACTTACAAACATTTATGTCTTCAAAACAGCATAAGTCTTCAACACTTAATTTATGTATTGAATAAATTTTATTACAAGAGAGAGCTTACACGAAGACAGAGTGGGGAAAACCAAATTAAAAGATATTCTACCACAACAAGGGTGAGGTCTTTTTTTTTTATAGACAAAGGAAATAAAGATAAAAGATAAGGTGAGGACCGGTGCTGTGTCCTTCATGGGTGTAGTCGATGGTCCTTATCCTCTGGCCAATTGGGAATCTCCAGCTTCCTTATCTTCTTTGGAGGAATATGAGTTTTTTATTTCTCTTTTCTGGATGGCAGACAAAGAATCTGCCTTTGCCGAAAGGAGTTTTGTTGCTTTATACCGACGTTCTGGTTGACGGATTTGGGTGGGGGACATAGCCTTATGCTTTGCCTTTTCCTTTTTTGTCTTTTTCTTTATCGATTTTGTCTGCAATCATACTGGTTAGAGAATCCCAAAAGTCTCCAAAATTCGGTTCATCTTCTTCTGGTGCTTGTGATTCACCAACTAAGACTGTGTCTACAAATGCATGGGCACCTTCATCTTGGGAATCTTCCTGTTCTTGGCTACTGGTGATAGATTTCATGGAGGAGTCATCTTTGGAAAGAGTATGGAGAAATTGTTCCTTCATGAAATCCATGCTTTTTATAATTATTTCTGTTTCAGACAAATTGGGAAATTTATGTCTTAATTTTGTTTGAATCTGAACAAAGGGATTTCAATTAACTGGTTGATGGGGAAGAGCTTTAGGAATAGCATCCCAGCAGGCCTGTGTATGTGCCTTAATTTTCTGGACATTTTCTGTTAGAGTAGGGTTCATACCCTTATCCCACCATCTTACGAAGAAAATTCTTTTAAGATGCGAGATCTTGTTCTGGTAATCACTGTAACGCCCCGAAATAATTCAACATGATTACCCACAATGATTAACATCCACTAGATAGTAACAATTGTCCTTCCATATTCTCATATTTGATAAATGAGTTTAATGCAAAAGTTTCACATGCGGTATACATTCAACGAAACAAAGAACACATGAATCTATAGCATGTGAAACATGTAGTCTCATAATTGAAATAAGATAAAAGAAATGCCCTTATGGGCTTACATCTTCCAAGGCAATAGCCCGGTTACACAAAAAGGTCTCTCGGACCCATACCAAATTAGCCCTAGTCTTTACAAAAATCAGAACAAAAGAAAGAGTGTTATACTCTTTACCAAAACATATCCACACCCTTAGCTCGGCGGGATCACAACATCTTTACCTGTACCAAAACCCATAGGGGTGACCATAAAGCCCAGTAGAGATTTCTCACAAAGTATATACAGTTATGCAATTTCCAATGTAAATGCCTATGCGATGCCATGCAATGTCTTTATAAAAAGGAATTTCAATTCAATGTTCAACTTGAAATTCACCATGTTAACAAATGTGTTCCACAATCTCAATAATTTCAAAACTACCAATTTAAATCAATAGGGGTGGTAAATATGACACTGGTAATCCCTAGGCTGGTGTCTGTAAGTAGACTCTACAAGTACTACCAAATTGTCATTTTTACCGGTATTAATCGGAAGGCTCGACACCTATCCGCGCGAGTTTCTGGTCTTTCACCAAGGACACTCAGGCCAACTCATCAAAGGCATCTACACCCCCCAACTGGACTTACCAATGTATTTACCCTTTTCATAATTTTGTTAGTTCTCATTACAATATAATCTTTCTCAAAGTAAACGTTTTCCAACTCATTTCAAGATGTGTAAATAATGATAATAAATCAAATGAGAACATGATGCAATGCACAATATTTCATAACACTTCTCCTTTTCAAACTTCTCTACAACAATATTAATTTATCACTTTTATCATTTCTTCTCCTTGACATTTTTTCATAAATAACCATGCTATCAATCCATAGCAACAACAACCTCTCATCATGCCCAAATCTCAACAAGCTAGCCCCTTTAAGGCTACATGAGATGTTTTCAACAACAAACCACAAGATTTAACAATTTATACACTCCAAGGTGCACAACCATTTATCGTTCACAACAACACATGGTCAAGTGTTAAAGGGTGTATTAAAATAACATCTTATTTCTCAAATATCAATTAAATTGTCATTTTGCTAAGCATTTGATGAAACTAACTCTCATACACCCTCTTGAAGTAAGGAGATAAGGAATTTCAAGAACATTTTCCATTTTACCAAAATCCCCAATTTCTAGGGTTTTATTGAAAACAAAAATCATCATTTTTTTCCAAGGAAACTCCACCAAACCATTTTTTTTACTTGAGTTTAATAGGCGAAAACCCTCAAGGTGTAGTAAAAGATAGAGATACAAACCCACATTCAAAACTCTCTACTTTTTGAATCAAAAACCCAAAATCAACACAAAACTTCAAGAACATCTTTAAATCAACACTAATTTAACAAAACTTGTATATATAACTCAAGAAATCCCTACCTCAAGGTGTTGATGATGAAGAGAAGATGGAACCCTAGCTTTTGATGGAAGATCCTTCAACCTCTACCACACCAAGAGAGACCCTAGCTCTCGATCTTCAAGATTTAGAGGAAGATGATGATAATCTTGGCCCAAAGATTGCAAGAATCAAAGTACATAGATGTTTTAGGAGGTTTTCTAGAGAGAAGGGGGAGAAAAATAGGGTTTAGAGTGAGAGAGGAATGAGCAAAATGTGAGATACATTCGGACCAAAAAGAAATAAAAAACAGAGTTTCGGACTACGCAGTTGGTCGCTCGTGTGGCCTTCCCCACCGCTCGAGCACCCCACCTCCATCGCTCGTGCGGCCCACTTTCCTTCGCTCCTGCGTCGATTTCAGAATGAAATTTTCTGGGTGTCAACGTCCACCGCTCGTGCGGCCCCTCTCACCGCTCGAGCGGTCCAATTCCGCACGTGCGGCCTAGGGCTCCGCACGTGCGGCCCTGGCCCAGCAACCCAAAAATTCAACTTAGTTCCCGGAAGACCAGACTCGCCCGCGCACCCTCCGAAACAACAAAATGAAATAATAACTATAACTATAATCTAGGGAACCATTTCGGACGTTTCGAATCCACGAAGATAAAAGGGAAACGAAGCAAAGAAAGGAAGAAAGAAAAAGAGAAAAGGGTCCGGTCATCACAATCACATTGAAAATCTTATTTCCGTATCCATGGAATTCGAAAGTGGATAACAAAATGGACTAATGATTTACTGATAGAAATGTCCTTGTTTACTGGTAAATGAGAGCAAGCAACATGCCAATCATTATATGCTTCTCTAACTGGTTCTGGTAAAATTTCAAACTAGAGCCAAAATTTATCCCACCAAACGAGGAACCAATTTGGTAAATCATTTTTAAGGACATCAGGGCATATACGGATGAACTAGGAATGGTTATTAATTTACTGAGAATCTACTGAGAATTTACTGTCTAATTTATTCAATAATTTAATGAGAATTTACTGATTAATTTACTTAGAATTTTCTAAGAATTTATTGGTAATTTGCTGAGTAATTTGCTGAAAATTTAATGGGAATTAACTGGGTAATTTTTTAAGAATTTAATGAGAAATATACTGAGTCATTTACTGTGAATTTACTGGAAATTTACTGAGAATTTATTTGGAATTTATTGAGTAATTTACTGTGAATTTATTGAGAATTTATAGGGAATTTACTAAGTAATTTACTGAGAATTTATTGAGTAATTTATTGGAAATTTACTGGGAATTTAATGAGAATTTCCTTGGAATTTACTGAGAAATTTACTAAGAGTTTACTGAGTAATTACTTAGAAATGACTAAGAAATTTACTTAGAATTTACTCAGAACTCACTCAGTAATTTACCGGTAATTTACTAGTAAATTAATAAGATTTTACTGAGAATTTATTTTGAATTTATAGAGTAATTTACTGAGAATTTATTAGGAATTTATCGAGAATTTACTAAGTACTTTACTGAAAATTTACTGAGTAATTTATTGGGAATTTACTGAGAATTTAATGTAAATTTATTGAGAAATTTACTAAGAGCTTACCGAGTAATTTACTGAGTA
This sequence comes from Camellia sinensis, assembly GCF_055761805.1. Classification (NCBI taxonomy): domain Eukaryota; kingdom Viridiplantae; phylum Streptophyta; class Magnoliopsida; order Ericales; family Theaceae; genus Camellia; species Camellia sinensis. Next base: position 78,435,723 of record NC_138970.1, read on the forward strand.
ATTACTTAGAAATTACTAAGGAATTTACTCAGTAATTTACCGGTAATTTGCTAATAATTTACTGGTAATTTACTAAGTAATTTACCGAAAATTTACTTGGATTTTACTGAGAATTTACTAAGTAATTTACTGAGAATTTGCTCAGAATTTATTAGAAATTTACTGAGTAATTTTCTCTGAATTTACTGAGTAACTTACTACGTAATTTAAAATTATATTTTAAATATTCTCAATGATTGTTTATTATTTTTATTTTTCTTGGTTATAAATTTCGTTTTTACTTATTTATTTCTTTTGGGAATAAATTTTGTAATTGTTTAGGAATTTTGAATTTGTGTCATAGGATGAAAAAATGAATGTGTCATTGAATTTTGAATTTGCTCATGATTTGTAGCTGATACCAACTCACTACTTTGATATGATACTTATTGAATTAATAAACATTATATTATGATATAAATGGAATTATCTGACATACTTTGTCCAACTCGGTGAAAGAAAATATTAGTCTTATTTTTCTCTTTTACACAAAGACATTAATATATTTAAGTAATGTTTTAAAATTATGAAATAATTTTCTTTGGTCCATAATTGTTTTTAAACCATCTTCTAGAAGAAAAAGAAAAAAGAGCTGGATTCAGTCATTCTCAAGCTAAAAGTATGTTTTAATATTATGTATTAAATAATGTATTTAAGTAATGTTTTAAAATTATGTTTTAAATATTCTCAATGATTGTTTATTGCTTTTATATTTTTTGGTATAAATTATGTTTTTATTTATTTAATTTGGGTATAAATTTTGTAATTGTTTAAGAATTTTGAATTTGTGTCATAGAATGAAAAAATGAAAAGTTTGCTTTATTAATCTTGTTATTGGAATTGTTTTAGTTTTCAAATATCACTTAGATTATTTTTTAAGTAAAATAATTTCAATGTTAAATACTTCATTGTAATTGGCAAATCGTAGTGATTTCTTTCTCTCTCTCGGTTTTTTTTTTTTTTCAAGTGACACTGTCAAAATTATTAGAGTCAGCTAAACAATCTGTGGCTGTCAGGAAAAAGTGGGGCCACCCCGTATACGTCATTGACTATGACAGAAAGACTTCTTCTAGCCTAAGTGATTGGCTCCATCTTCTTCCTTCTATATTCACAATTATTAGTTTTGGATCATACATGAAGTCGCTTATGCCTACCAAGCCTAAGGAGGAGCTCAAAACTTCGCTGAATAGTCTTACAATTGCCATCAAAAGTTTGAAATCAGACATGGCAAGTGACATGAAGGTGATAGAGAGCAATTTGGAGACAATAAAGAATGATATCAAGGAGGTCAAAGAGAAAAAATGTAGCTTCAAGTTTTGGTAGAGACAGCTATATTGAGATTTCCATGGAGGCAAACATTTAGAAAATTAGCTAATGCTAAAAACGAAAAATAGAAATAAATATAGATCTTAGAAGGTGGATTGACCTCTTTGAGATTTACATTGAATGTGAATTCATCATAATTGATTTTAATTATGTTGCTTCTGATGTAGAAGTTACTGTATTAGCTACTATTGTGATGGGTGCTTCTTCTGCCATTAGTTTTATGTGACCATTGATGGATAATTTAAATATTATATAATTGTATTACATTAATGTATTACCTTGGCTCTGATATCAATATAAGGTGCTCGAGATACAGGGATAAGGCTAAGCACGTCTGTCAACGGTTTACTAGGACACAAACCTAAATGCAATCTATATAAAGATGGTCTTTAAACCTAAACGCGACTTGGGTGACGTCCCACTTAACCTTTCTCTGTTCTACCCTTATTCAGCACAAACCCAGGAATATAAATCAACATAATACAAGTATACAACAAACAAATTATAACATATATGGTCTCATGATTTACTATTGAGGTGGAGGCCTAACGGTGGCCGCCTACACACAAATATGTTCTTGGATTTGCTGTTGTATTCTGTGAATCTGCTGATCATAGAATTCTAACTGTTGAGTAGCCCAAAGCTGGAGATACGGGTCTCGAATAACAGTTAAATTATGATTACGACTCATAATATAAAAATCTAAAACATGTAAAACATCAACAAGTAAATTCACAGAGGGCATACATTAAGAAATACTTACAACCATTTATGTCTTCAAAACTGTGACACCCTCAAAATAATACATAATTAGTCACTCACAAGTTCTAGAATCATAAAGGAAACATTATGTTTTCATTCATTAGAGTCATGTTTACAAAAGATGTTACATGTTGACAACAAAAGTGGATGCCCTACGGGCTTACAACTTTCCAAATCAACACTTGGATACAACAAAAGAGGGTCAGAAGCCCTTTACAAATAAAGCCCTCGGCTTGGAAATAAAAACATATAAACATAAATAAAACAACAAAAGAGAGACTTCAGCCTCGAGACCTCCCAAGCTATAACCTTGGAGGCGGTATGTCACCTGTACCTGAAAATGGTGTCCTAAGCAGGGTGAGCCAAAGCCTAGTAGAGATATGCTAAACCAAATTTGAGAAATAACTAAAACATCAGCATTCGACAAATGGTTAACACTTATAACCTCCCGTAGCCCAACAACAATTACATCCATACTCAATCCACTTCCTTTCTGTTATCCAAGTCAAATCATAGATATGGTTCATTATCTATCCAAACAATTTAACTGAGGCTACAACTCATTTCATTAACACTTTGATCATCAACAATTTAAAATGAGACTACAACTCATATTATCAATACTTCAATCATCAACGTTATTCAAACGTATTTAAGATTTCGGGACTTTTACCCTGGACACTCTGGCCAACTTAATTATCAATGGAGTCAATCCCCTATCTCCTCCCAAACAATGGAATACATCCCCTATCTCCTCCCAAACAAAGATACACATATAATGTATTTAAACACATCATCCTATACAATGTTCAATTAAAGCACTTATTCAATGTGTTAATCCAACCGTCATATTCATTGACATAATCCCGTTGATTAGTTTCAATTTGCCTAATTATCATGCAGTTCTACAACAATCGAAGATATCCCCCACCAATAGCCCAAAATAATTATTTCTAAACAAATAAGTAAATTTATCAAATAGATAAATTATTACATCTTCCATAGGTGAGTGATTTATCAATCCAACTACACCATTCAATTACATTTCAACCCAATTTCATCACTTCCAATCCAATTATATATTCCCATAATTAATTTCATTATTTTGACAAATAATTCGTTTAATCCCTATTAGGGCATTTTTTCCTCTTTCTCAAATAACAACCCTAAGGCTCAATTTCATCAATTATACACAAATAACCCCATTTCAAAACCTCATATTCACAATAGAGTCCAAAACCAAGAAACCCCTCTTTTATAATTTCAAATCAAACCCTAACCTTTCCATAACTCCCAAACACCACCATCTATACAAAATAACCAACATTTATGTCAAAACTCATAGAAAGGAGTAGATTATCCGTACCACAAATGGAGAAGCACAAGGAGATGAAGAGAGAAACCCAAAATGCTCCAAACTTAAGCTTTTTCGGATCAAAATGTATCCCACGGAAAGGTCCACCTTTCTTACAAAGGGACTAGGATAGAAAACCTTTAGAACATGGAGTATTAGTAGAGAGAGGGAGAGCGTGTAGAGAGAGAGACAACCGGATCTAGGGTTTGGAGAGAAATGGAGACAAAAAAGTGATGTAGAATCACGGTGCTGCGAACTGGTATATACAGGGCTTGTTTGAGCGAAGAAGTGGTCGCTCAAGCGACCAGACATAAAGAACCTTACTCGAGCACAAGAATCGTCGCTCGAGTGAACACTGCAAAGCTTCAGGTCTGCAACGTAGAAGCACGCTGGAGCGAAAGAGTTCTCGCTCGAGCGAAGAAACACAAAACATAGGGCTCACTCGCTCAAGCGCAAGAAAGCTCGCTCGAGCGCAAGAACCTTTGCTCGAGCGAAGAAGCAAAACCTAAGGCTTGCTTGAGCGCAAAAAGCCTTGCTTGAATGAAGATGCCAATTTCTAGACAGCACCCATTTGTTCCAACACCCAACCAACCTGTTCAAAACTTACCCAACACATCCCACAACTCAAATAAAAAGAATTAAAGGACAGAAATGAGATATAGACAACAACAACCACCCACGGAATCGAGTCCGGAATACAATGAATAACGGAGGAAAAACTGGGATCGCTATAACCGCCCCCCCTTAAAGAATTTCGTCCCCGAAATTAGATATATAAGTTTCAAAATTATGATCTTTTCAATACTCAACATGATTATAGTTCAACTTTTACCATCATGACCCACCACCGGTCATTCCATCTCTTCTCAAGAGAGTAATCTACAACATAATTCAACATGCATCCTTTTGAAATTCAACTAACTTCAACACATATAACTCATGCTTTCCAAAACATATTCAATGTTCATAATCATATTTGCATTTCTAAAACATATTCAACATATACAATGTTAAACTAAACTTGCATTTTCGAGACACATTCAATAATTACAGTACTTCCATAATCCAAAACATATACAATGTTTTTCAACCCAAAACATATTCAATGTTCTTAAAGTTCATCAACAAAACAAAATTTCCAACCTATACTCAAACATTAATAAACAGATCTAGATATTTCTCTCGGACCTCTAATTCACGTTCCCAAGTGGCTTCCTCAACCCCGTGATGCTTCCACAATACTTTGACCAAGGGAATTGTCTTGCCTCGCACGACTTGATCCCGCCTATCCAAGATCCTCACCGGTCTCTCCTCATATGATGCATCCTCGTCTACCTCTAAGTCGGTCCAATCCAATACGTGCGATGTATCTGGCTCGTATTTCCGAAGCATACTAACATGAAACACGTCATGCACTCCGGACAACTGTGGCGGTAAAGCTAGACGGTATGCAACCTCCCCAATCTGCTCAAGGATCTCAAAAGGGCCAATAAACTGAGGGAACAACTTCCCACTCTTCCCAAACCTCATCAAACCCCGCCTAGGTGATATTTTCAGAAAGACGTGATCACCCACCTCAAATGACAAAGGTCTCCTCCTACGATCGGCAAAACCTTTTTGGCGACTCTAGGCTGTAACAAGTCTCTTACGGATAAGTGCCACTTTCTCCGTCGTTTCCCGAACCAACTCTGGACCCAACAGAGGTGCATTACCCACCTCGGCCCAACACACTGGAGATCTACATGGTCAGCCATACATGGCCTCAAACGGTGCCATACCAATACTCGATTGGAAACTATTATTGTAGGCAAACTCCACTAAGGGTAAGTCTCTCTCCTATGACCCTTTAAACTGAATGGTGCGCTCGGACTGCCCGTCAGTCTGAGGATGGTAAGCCGTGATAAAAGTCGATCTAGTGCCCAAGACACTCTGTAAACTCTGCCGCAACCTAGAATTAAAACGTGGGTCTCTATCTAAGACAATCGACATTGGGACCCCGTGCAATCTCACTATGTCCTGAAAATATAAGTCGGCAAGGTGATCTACCGAATCTGTCACGCGCATAGGAACAAAGTGCGCCGACTTAGAAAAACCGGTCCACTACCACCCAAATGGCATCACTATCCCATTGAGTCCTCGGAAGACCTACAACGAAGTCCATCGTTACATGCTCCTATTTCCACTCGGCTATAGGCAAGGGTTGCAACAAACCCGCTGGCCTCTGATGCTCGGCCTTTAATTGCTGACAAGTAAGGCACTTTGACACAAACATTGCCACATCCTTCTTCATACCCCTCCACCAAAAATGACGACTCAGATCATGATACATCTTTGCACCTCCCAGATGCACCGCAAGTTGTGAATGGTGAAACTCTCAGAGTATTTCCTCTCGGCAAGAATCCGATACAAACAAACGGTCTCGGTACCTCACACTCAGATTAGGATACACGGTCAAACCCTTCTCTACCTTTCCACTGGATATCTTCCCCTGGAGAGATTCTACCTCAAGGTCATCCTTCTGTGCCTCTAACACTCAATTCACAAGTGCAGGTTGTGCAACTACAAAAAACAAGGCTGCAGACTCAACAAACTCACCCAGATGCAAGTCAAATTCCCTAAGAGCACCCAACATCTCCCATTCCCGGATAGCAATATAAGCTACATCGCCAATGGACTTCCTACATAGGGCATCGGCCACAACATTGGCCTTCCCCGGATGATAATGTAACTCGAAGTCATAATCTTCTACGAACTCCATCCATCTCCGCTGCCTCAAATTCAAGTCTTTTTGTGTAAACAGATACTTCAGACTCTTATGATTCGAGAACACCTCGAATCTCTCACCATAAAGATAGTGCCTCCAAATCTTCAAGGCAAAAATCACAGCTGCTAACTCTAAGTCATGAGTAGGGTAATTCCTCTCGTGTGATTTCAACTGTCGTGAGCCATAGGCCACTACTTTTCCTTCTTGCATCAATACACAACCCAAACCCTCTCGTGAGGCATCGCAATGCACTGCATAACGTAAACCCCTCTCCGGAATAATCATGACTAGAGCAATGGTAAGTCTAACCTTAAGTTCTTGGAACGACTTTTCACAAGTCTCACTCCATACAAATTTGACCCCTTTCCGTGTCAATCTAGTCAAAGGCGAAGCTAGCCTGGAGAAATCTTTCACAAACCGATGGTAATCCCCGGCTAACCCCAAGAAGCTACGGATCTTGAAGACACTCTTAGGCTATGCCCAATCCTGTACTGTCTCTATCTTGGATGAATCAACAGTCACTCTTTCCCCGGATACCACATGGCCTAAGAACTTAACCTCTCTTAGCCAGAACTCACACTTCCCAAACTTAGCATACAGCTTATGGGCTTTAAGTAACTCGAGCACAAATCGCAAGTGTTCCTCGTGCTCCTCCTTAGAAAGTGAATAAATCAAAATGTTGTCCACAAAGACGACTACGAAGCAATATGAGAGCTCTCGGAAAATCCGATTCATCAGATCCATAAACAGAACCGGTGCATTGGTAAGTCTAAAAGGCATCACCAGAAACTCATAATGGCCATACCGTGTACGGAACGCCGTCTTCGGGATATCCTCCTCCCTGACCCTCAACTGATAGAGAAACAACGGGATCCTTTTAACTGATCAAACAAATCATCTATACGAGGCAAAGGGTACTTGTTCTTAACCGTAGCCTGGTTCAATTTTTGGTAATCAATGTAAAGTCTCAAAGCCCCATCTTTCTTCTTAGCAAAGAGGCCGGTGCTCCCCAAGGCGAAGTACTTGGGTGAATAAAACCCTTATCTAGTAACTCCTGGGGTTGAATCTTCAACTGGTTCAACTTAGTTGGGGCAAAATGGTACTGTGCCATGGAAATCGGTGCCGTGCCGGGCACTAAGTCAATAGAGAACTCAATCTCTCGATGGGGTGGTAAACTAATAAGATCCTTGAGAAAGACATCCGAGTACTCACAAACCACTCTTGGCAACTTAGTCCCGGTCTCATCACACTCACTACTCATGAAGCTAGCGAGAAGATCACCAAGCTCACTCCGCCCTCACAGATCATACACCGGTGGTAAAACCCTACCAACCTGATCTCCCAAGAAATGAAAACACTCACCACTCAAGGTACATACAGTAACCCTCTGGCGATAACAATCTATAACAGCCCGGTATGACGATAACCAGTTCATACCCAAAATCACATCAAATCTAGACATATCCATCAATACAAAGGACAAGGGAAGTCGACGATCGACAACCTCTATATCACAGCCCCGACACCCCTGTTTCAGAACTACCTCACCCCTAATGGGTGATACAACACAAATATGAGACACTAACTGTGCCAACTCCAACCCCAAAACAGATGCAAATGCAGAGGATATAAAAGAATGGGATGCACCCTTATCTATTAACATATTAGTAACCAAGTTGTAAAACAAAAAGGTACCACTCACTACTGATGGAGCCGGTACAAGATCTGGCGCTGTAACAACATACACGCACCCTCGGAGCATAAGATAGCTGCACAAACTGAGTAGGTCTCTGATCTACTTGCTCACCTCTCGGAGCATATGACTGCTGCACAGACTGAGCAGAAGAGGCTCCCTGATTGGCCCTCGAGAATTGTACTGACTGAGTTGGCTGGTGACTCTGTGTCTGCCTCGAACCAGACGCACCAGATGCGCCACTCAATTGTGGGCAAAACCTCTTCAGGTGCCCTGCCTGTCCACACTGATAACAAGTGAGCGACTGGCCTCTATCCTGACTCTGGCCCTGAGAACCAGCCGAAGATGAAGCTGCTCGCTGCCCTCCTCCCCTCTGCGGGCAAGATGGAGACTTGTGGCCCAGCTGGCCACATTTGTAATAGGTGATGTCTCTCTTACCGCCTCTCCCAGAACATGAACTCGGAACTGGAAAGGTAGATCTAGAATGTGCTCCCTGGGACTGCTGAGGGTTAGAACCCCTCTACCTCTTACCATCCCCCTGACCATTCTGACTCCTCCTGGAGCCCCTCATCCTCTCATCTTCAGCATGCATAATAGTCACAAGATGGACTGCAGCCTCCACAAGGCGCCCATACTTCCTAATTATCGACCCGGCAACTCGAAACATGAGCTCGATCCTCAATCTCTTCTCAAACTCCAAACATTTACGCTTCTCAGTCGCCACTAACTCTAGTGCAAACCTTGATAAGCTAGTAAAAGTGGCGTCAAACTCTGCCACAGGTGTATTCAGCTACTTAAGCTGACAGAACTAATCCCTCAACTTCTCCTGGAAGGCTTCAACAAAAGCCTCCCAAGTCCCTCCAATATGCCCTCGAACAAACTTTCACCATTGACCCGCGTCTCCCTTCAACTGGAAGGATGCCAAGGTCACCTTCAAACCTCCGTCTTCGATGCCAAGCATCTCAAATGTTTTCGTCATCTATTCCAACCACTCATCAGCCTTTAGTGGCTTTTTACGGTAACCCATAAACTCGTCCGAATTCGGCCGGAAGAACTCTCTCTTCAAAAAGGACGGCCCTGCCTCAGCTACATGGGCTTGGACTTGATTCTCAGTCCTGAGAATGTCCATGGATTCCCTCAATGCTCCTGCCATCTCGCAGGCTAAGGTGCCCATGGCATGTTTACCCACTGGCACGACCACATTGGCTGGACTAGTTCCCTCCTCCTGCACCAGAATTTCATCTGGTATAGGCATCTCCTGCCTCCTAGGCCTACCATCCCTACCACCACGTCCTCGTCCTGACATCGAAATAAAGGTGTAGACGGCCCGAACGTCCGAGGCTCCGCGCCCAAAGGGCGTGAAATCGTTTGTTCATTAGCTACTACAGTTCGAACTCAATGTCACGGTTCTAAATCTAATCTCGCAAAGTGCAATACAAGACCGACAAATCACCAAAGAGTCCAAATCTGGCAAATCATTTTGGAAAACTGATTTTAATAAAAAAGTGCCAAACATGGACTGTTTTGCTAGATATAGAGTCGCCACCTAAATGTTTTTGTTTTGGGAAATTCAAGAAACCCTGACTCGTACCTAAGGCCAAGTGTCCGTCATCACCAAAGTTGCCTTAGCTTGGGAACTTGGGTACGAGATGGGAAGGCCATGCAATGAGCACCCCCGCTCACCCGATCAAAAAGATCGGCCTTTACTAAGCATGATATTTTGTTTTTTGAAAACACATGTGTTCTTATTCAGGTTTATTAGCTAGCTTACTACGTGATGCGCACAATATACATGTATATACTAGATTGCCTAAGTTGGAACAAAACATTTCATACCTGTTTGAAAATGGTTTGAAGTTGTTACCTGCGAGTAGGCTAAGACGTGGACTTGCCACCCTCGACTGGGCTTAAGAAAACATGATTTTGCCACCTCAAGTGGGCTTAAAACTCGCATTTTGTTGAATTGTTCGAATTCAAGCAATCCAAGCTTCATCCACAGACATTCATGCAATTAAACACTTAAGCAGTTAGTCTCATGGTAAGCATGCTATCATGGCCATACTCACATTCATGCAAGATGCTAAAGCATAAACACTTACAGTGTACTTCGAGCCAACACAATGAACTAGTTAGAAATCATGCATGATCGTAGTTCATGTTAAGATGGCTAATGCAACACATGCAAAATGCAACTAGAAATAGGCTCGGCTATTCTAAAATGGCATATGAGATGCAACTTGATAATCATGTATTTAAATAGGAATTGAAATACAATGCAGTTAGTATGGTGCGCCGAGCCCGGTGCATGCAAGACAGATGAATGATGCACGCATGCATAGCATAAGGATGCTAATCAAAATATGACCTAGAACTAACCATCATTAGCTGATAAGTAAAAGGTAGAAAGATGTGGGGTTGGAAGACATTCACATACCCACGCACACTTATTACAAAATTCGTCCTCTCGACTGAGAGTCCGAATAAATCAACTAGCCAGCTACACTACACTAATTAATTATTACAAAACCTTAACTAATTAAGCAAATTAATTAAGTTACAAAACCAACTAATTAAGAAAAGAAAGAAGCTGAATCAAGTTGCCATAGCTCTGCCTCAGAATGATGAATGATGCATGCTCGGTCACGTCCTCTCGAAAATCCGTTACCATGCCTCATGTTGCCTCTGTTTGCACTGTTTTAGGCTTCTGAAAATTGTGCAAATCTCCAAAATACTTCTGATCCACCTTATAGAATGCTGAGAGGTCATCAGCCAAAGGGTATGGCCATCTGCCAAGAAATAAAGGTCATTGACAAAATATGAGGCTATCAGCCAAAAATTTATAGCCGATCGGCACACTAGATAGCCTATCGGCCATCTCTTCCTGCAAACTCTCCTTTTGCTGCAACAGAGCACAAACAGAGGCATGGCAATGTATTTGCAAGAAAATGTGTGTGCAACCGCACTCCTTATCATGTTTGAAGCTCAAAGGAGTGTAGTGCTCGACTCTCGAGCCATCAATCACGCATTTCAATGCATGATGGCCAAAGAGGCCGAGTTGTACAAATCAATATGGATGAAATGCACAAAAACACATAAATGCCTTAACCTCTATCATGCATGATCAAGGGGGTCGGCGACCGAGAATTGTGGCACGTTTCATCACTCCAAGTATGAAACGTCCCTCGTTTCTCGTGTTTGGCTTAACACCCAAACCAAACACAATGCAATGCATGCACAAGATTCTAAACACAACGCAACATATGCACACCCAATGCAATGCAATATGAGCAACCTATCAATGCTAATGGCATGCAACTATCATGCAATGCAACATAAGCATTTCAAAAAAAAAATCCTTAAGCATTGAGGCACACAATATTAAGGCTATACAATGCAATGCATAACATGCAAACAACATGAACATGGCAAGGACTATGTAATGCAACACTTAATGGACCAAACCAATCTCAAACAAGCTTCATGCATGCCAAGACAAAGGCCAAAGCATGCTGAAAATGAAGTCCAGGAATAAATACAATCATGCATACACATTGGTTCGCAAACAAGGCATGAAGACAACAACTCTCAAACACATTGAAGGAGTGGAAAATATGAGAGTGTGGCAATGAAATATGCTCTAAAATCATGTAAGAAATTATGCCAAATCATGCACATAGCTCAAATAAAGCATGCCAAGAGACTTGAAATACAAAGCTAGTCAAGGGCTTCACACTACAACCATACCAAGCAATGCTCAAATGACCTAAAGCACTCAAAAAAGACCTAAGGCAGGTCAAAATAGTAGCAAAAACATGCTAGACTCGCAACAAATATGGCAAGAAAGATAGGCTCCCGAATTGGCTCATAAATAAGGCAGAAGGGCACAACTCTTAAACACAATGAAAGAATGATAATCATGAGAGCATGGCAGAAGTTTATGGTATGAAATTACCTACCAATTGAGGCCATGTCATGCAAAAAGCTCAAATATGACATGCTAGGGGGCCCAAAGTGCAAGGTTAGCAAAGCCAAATACACTATAGCTATACAAAGAAAGCCCCAAAAGGCCAAGAACACCCAAAATAGTCCTAAAGCATGTCAAAATAATGCTAAAATATGAACAGAGAATAGCCAAAACAAGCTAGCATGAAGGGCCAAAACACCAAGTACACTAAGCTAATGGGCAAGATTGCACTACAAGTGTATAAAGCATGCAAGAGGTGAGTCCACCAATCAAACTTAGAGTTATAACATGCCAAAATAATACCAAAAACATGTTTGAACTAAGCTAATTCAAACCACAAGAGCATGCTACTTTGTAAGGCTAACAAGACCAGCAAAGAGGATTTACACTACAAGTGCAATAAGCATGCAAGAGGTGACCAAGACAGCCCAAAACAGAGTAATGGAAGGTCTGGAAAGTCACAAAAATGAGCCTAAAAAAAGCCATAAAGAAGTAAAAACACATGCCCATTTGGTTGGCCATCAATACTAGCAAGCAAGACAAGAGGAGAGCGGACCACCCTCTCCTATTTGGCCCCTCAAAATAGGGTTTTTACCATTGAAAATCCTCTGGATTTCAGTGGTTAAAAGGACACAAAAGGTTGTTTTTGAAAGGCCTTAGAAAATGGCTCAAAAGCTATACAAGCTAAGGAACAAAAGGGAGAGACAACCCCCTAACACAAAATAGGCTTAAACCATCATTTTTAGGATTGAAAAACATAGCTTTCTTTAGTTCAAAACCAAGCCAAAAACAGTTTGCAAAGGTGGTAAAACAAGTATGCAAAGCAAAGGTAAAAGGGGTGAGTGATTACCTTTGGAGCACAGCAGCAAAAACAGCCACTTTTCTTGAGCCAAAACCACCTTTTGGAGCTCAAACCAAGTTCCAAGGGACCTCAGCCCAATGGTGATCAAGTCTTCTTAAGGGTTGATAGGTTGAAGATGGTTGTATGCAAGCCTTCTAGCACAAATCCTCAAGAGAGGATTGTAGAGAGAGAGGTTCTAGTGTGAGAAGCTCCCAAACCTTTTTCCATAAATGTTCTCCAAATGTTCTCACCCTTGAATATGAGATATAAGGCTTAATTATATAGCAAAATATCAATTTTGGTCGAAAATATCTCAATTGGAAATAATTAATGCAGTGTACAACAGTTGGAGGAGAAATATCTGCCAATTCTGGGCTTTCCGGACACTTCTGGCAGACCGGCCATCTTTGGTGCCGACCGGCCATCATTTGTGGCCGATAAGGTTCACTTTTGGCCGATCTATGGCCGATGAGGTCCAATTGTGGCCGATGAAGTTCCATAGAGGCCGATGGCAAAAATCAACCCTGGTCCTTGGATTGAAGCAAGCCTAATTCCTTTATCTAGACTCCTTTTTAGGTCATTCTTAAGCCTAAACTGTAGCCCCAGAAGTCTTCTTTCCAAATTTAGAAGACTCACCTCAAAATCCCATGTGTTCTAAGGGATATACCTCTTTTAGTGAAGGTTGCTTAGTTCCGGTCCAACCGGAATGATGCCCAACTTCAACCAATCATATCTCCCCTATCCGGACACGGCTTTAGGAGATTCTTAAGTGAAAAATGAAGCCCCAGAAGTCTTTTTTCCAACGGTGGTGGCCTCATAGCTTAAATCCAAGTGTGCAACCAGATAGCCCTAATTTGGCGAGGACTACCCGTCTCTCTCTTAACGATACATGCCCAACTTCTTCCTCAACTAGGTTTCTTCTCTCCACTCTTCTTTTATTCAACTCCAAACCCCCGAACAAAGTGTTTTGAAATATTTTTCAAAGATTTCATCTCTTTTTCATTCATTTCCACTTTGTCCTTGCTCGGTTTGCCAAAAAATGCAACATTTAACAAAATGCGAGCATCGGAACATCGTAGGAACTTCTTTTCAAAAATATTTTAAAAGAGAGGGTTTTAAGGTCCAAAAACCATTCAAAATAGTTTTAGTCCAAAAATGGGGTGTGAGGTTAGGATTTGACTCTCCTTGCCTGAGAAATCGAACCTTTGCATAACATAACCTACATCACTAAGTAAGCCATCAGTAGTGCCCAGGTCTTAAGGGCGGTCAAAAATGGGATGTCTACAGTTGCCCCTCTTTGACAGAGCTCGAAGTCATGAAATGACGTGAGTGAATGTCAAAGTCCAGAGACGATCCATTTTTTACAAGGTCGAAGACTTGGACAAACAAACAAAATACAGATACAGAAGGAAATGGTTGCGCCCACAGGTTGCCTACGTATCCCTTTACAAGGAATCAAACCAACGTAGTTCAGGGACAAGATGCAAATGATATACAATATAACTGTGGAGAAGTGGTTTGGAAATACTCTTCAGATCCTGGAAGACGCTAGTGATGCTCAGCTAGTCACCTGAAAAGACACAAACACTTCGGTCGGGGGTGCCAGAATTAGCACTTCGACGGACAAGTCAGTTCAGACACTCAGGATAGCTTGTTTACTAAGTTAAATGAAGTGATTCTTACATACTTTTCTAAATCTGTGGTTATTGTATTTATACTTGCTTTTTGGGTCTCAGGGCCTGAGCCTACTTTTATCTCATTCCCCTTTTATTTATTCGGAGCTACTGATCTCCGGCTATTCGGCCTTCCTAACATATTTGGCATCCTAGTTCCGCAATATGGAGCCGAATAATGTTTGATTTCTGGGGTACACACCTTCCGACTATTCAATTTATTCGGCTCCCACAATTGCCCCCCAAGCACTTTACCAACGGCAGTTGGCTGGAGTGCTTGGTTCCGAATTTTGAAAAGCCAGAGCCAAAATTCAGCGGTTGGCCTCGTCCTTATGTGGATATCTAAGCGCACCCCTTTCGATTGTCGTGTCGACTTCCCGCCCCCTCGTACGTGTCTATTTATTGTGATTTAAAATTCTGACGTCCTTTCGAGTATGTATTTTATGACGCTCGTCGCAGGATTGCCGTTTGAATCGTCCCTGCAACTCCCTTATCTGATATCCTCTTCGTCCTTTGTAAGTTCTCTTCTTCCTTGCTTCGAAGACCCTTTCTGGTTTATTCCTTCCTTGGCATATTCTTATAAACTGTAGGGTATGGCAAAACACTTAAAAGACCTCCTCTCGTCAGATCAAATTGCTAGCTTTAAACGTCATTTCTCCATTCCTGATGTTCGTCTGTCGTTTGTGGCAGATGGCACTTTTGATATGGAGAGGGAGGACAAAACCTCGATTGTTTTTCCTCTTTTGTCAATCACAGAGGGTGGAGTCCGTTTTTCCCTTCACCCTTTTCTTAGGGCTGTGCTTCGCCATTGGGGTTTAATCCCTTCCCAATTCAATGTGAATTTCTTTAGAATTATAATGCGGGTTATAGCGCTCAACTGTCGCCTTAGAATTAACCTTGGCATCCCAGCCATCCGGCATTGCTATGTCTTGACTAAGTCTTCTAGTCGGCACGGGTGTTTCTTCCTTAGGGCCAAGGATATCGACCATCAGCTAATTACTATGCTTTCCAGCTCTGGGAAACGAGTTGATGATGCTATGGTCGTTGTCCAGGGTAACTGGGAATTTGGTGAAGGGGAGGATCACGTCAACCCTATTCCTAGACGGAGGGGAGCCAGGTGGCCGAATGCCTTCTCGTTTTTATTATTTGTTTATTTTTGTTGTAAAGCCTCTTCTTTGAAATGTTACGGCTTGTCTTGTGCAGGGAACGACTTGAAGAAAGTCCTGTCTTCGATTGACGACACCGTTCTTTCGGATATCAAAGTCGCCCTCAAGTATTTTGGCCGTTGAAGTCTTTAGAAACAAGGGAGGGCGGCCCACATTCTGCTTCGTTACGACCCGACATATACGACCTTCTCGGCGGCGGAAAATATCCCGGTTTTGGAGGGCGAAGATTCTCTTATTGCTCTTATTTTGTCCGACTTCAAAAACTTGAGGCAGGTTGGTTTTGAAGGGTCTGATTCGGAGCGGGATGTAGCTAATGTTGCCGAATCAGATCAGTACGAAACCAAGTTTGACGAGGTATTGAATTTGGACGATCCTCCATCCACTTCGGGCCGAGGGGATCTTTCACTTGACGGCGTTTCTCATGGCTTAGAAGATCTTCCCGCCGCAGGCCCCAAAGACATGACCGAGGTAAGCCTGACAAAACTTGCTAGGAAGGCAAATGTGGAAAGGTTGGCCGCGCGGCAAAGAGCGGAGGCCCTTCCGTCTGAAGTACCACCTGCCACCGAATCTCAACTCTCCCTGTCTGTTAGCGAATCAGAGTCCTTGCGCGTTATTAAGGTGGAGACGACAAAAAATCGAAATGCCGAATCTACTTTGGTCGTGCAAGATAGCCAAGAAGTTGAGGAAGTGGCAGCGAAATGCCCAGCCGAATTTGAGGTCGGCTTAAAAGAACAAAGCGGCAAACGTCCTCGATTAGAGGGATCGAATGTGATCATTCCTTTTGTCATTCAGCCGACGATAAAAAACATGCCGGTTTCTTGTGATGCTTCGGCGCTTAAAGATCCAGAGGTCCATTCAGCTTGGCTACGTCCGTGTCGTTGCCGTCTGACGGGGAGGCTTTTTTGGTGGAACCAGATCTGAATGCGACAGCACTAGCCGCCCAATCAGCACTTTTGGTACATATTCGGACTTTGCTTCACTTTATCCAAATACTATTGAAGTTGTGGTTTTAAATTCTTGTTTTGTAGGCCGTCGGAAGGATAGCCGATATGGGCTGTCACCATTGCAATGCAGTCAAACAGATTGGTCGTTTACAAAAGAAATTTGAGGGCCAGAGGAGAAGGGCCGAGGTCGAAGCTTTAAGGGCGAACAAGGAAGCCTCATGGGCCGAGGCCGAGGTGGAGAGGGCTCGTAGCGCGAATCAATTAAGATCGGATGCCGAGAAGGCGGCGGACGCGAGCGAAGATGCGCTCAAATTGGCCCAGAAGGCGGTCTCCAAACTGGAGGCTGAGTTGGCTGAAATAAAGGTGGCGAAGGAAACAGCCGACTCGGAGGCTTCCAAAGTATTAGAGGCCGGGAAAACTGCTGGACTCGCCGAGTATTTGGACCAAGTCCCCAAGTTTAAAAATCGGGGATTCAAACATGGCTGGCACAAAGCCCTTGCTGCTGCTAAACTTTCATTGATTATGCCAATACCGTATGAGCAAGTGGATGTTGAGCTATTGGAGTCTGATTCCGATGACTGATCTGGGCGACTGACATAGTTTTTAGGATGTCGAATGTATTTTTACAGTTTTGAATTTGGTATTGTTGCTAGGTATTTTCATGCAGGCTTGTAGCTTTTTGTTTAGTAATTTGCGTATATAAAATTTCATGAGTTGTGCTCACCTTGCTAAGGAAAATGTTGTCGATGAATGATATTGCTTTCGGTTATGGTTAGATCGGGTGTTTAGCTTAGGTATTTGGCCAACCAGATTAGTAAATCTGCCCTTGCCTTAGCCAGGGCGCGAGCTTGCGAAGCAGAATGGGCATAACTCGTGTGCTAGCAGAGGCACAAACTGATCCGCGCTTGCACTTGAAAACATGGCCGACCAGATTAGTAAATCTTCCCTTGCCTTAGCCAGGGCGCGAGCTTGCGAAGCCGAATGGGCCTAACTCGTGTGCTGGCTGAGGCACAAACTGATCGGCACTTGTGCTTGAAAACATGGCCGACCAGATTAGTAATTCGGCACAAACTGATCGGCGCTTGCGCTTGAAAACATGGCTGACCAGATTAGTAAATCTGCCCTTGCCTTAGCCAGCGCATGAGCTTGCGAAGCTGAATGGGCCTAACTTGTGTGCTGGCTGAGGCACAAACTTGTTGGTGCTTGCGCTTGAAAACATGGCCGACCAGAAAACATGGCTGACCAGATTAGTAAATCTGCCCTTGCCTTAGCCAGGGCGCGAGCTTGTGAAGCCGAATGGGCCTAACTCGTGTGCTGGTTGAGGCACAAACTGATCGGCACTTGCGCTTGAAAACATGGCCGACCAGATTAGTAAATCGGCACAAACTGATTAGCGCTCGCGTTTGAAAACATGGCCGACCAGATTAGTAAATCTGCCCTTACCTTAGCCAAGGCGCGAGCATGTGAAGCCGAATGGGCCTAACTTGTAGGCTGGACAGTTGTCATCCATCTTTTGACATTTGGGATTACTAACGTTGCCTCGGGAGAGCTGCATACATTGAAAGATAAATGGGTCGGGTGCACGCCAGAGGCCCTACTTATTTCCATTCAGGAAACTTGGGAGGGACGAAGATTTGCTGAATTAGACATCGTAATGAGTCGCAGTAGCGAGCCTATGCGTACGGGAAGAAGGACGTCCAAGGATCGGGAAACACAGCAGCCCCTTAGTCGTCGAAGTAGGTCGCCTCGAAAGGATAGGAAACAACGGGGAAATTCTCCGCGCCCGCGACTGAGATTCGAGCCCGATGCGACGCCACGACCGTTGAGTTTTGCGGTTTTTGTGAGGAATAGACCAATGACGGAGGCGGATTCTATCATTAAAGACCCAGGTGTGGCAATTGAGTTCGCTCGACAGATCTTCCCACCGGAAGTCCAACAATCGATGGTCGGACGTCAAGATTTTGAAGTATTTCTAGACGGCATACATGGGGCCGTGAAAGGACTATATACTGCTTACGAAGTCGGCATGCGTCTGCGGGAAGCGCGACGTGAGAGTGAGAAAAAGGACGAAAGGAATCACAGTTTGCAGATTTGCGCAGAAAAGGCTGAACGTGAGCTTCGGGAGCTGAAGAATGTTCAAACGAGCGCGTCGATGGCGGCCGATCAATCTAAATTTGTCGTTGAGGAGAGAGTGACCCAACGGACCTCGGGTTGTGAAAAGGGGTTTCAGGACGGCCTGAACGTTGGGGTAGAGAAGACCAAATGAGACCTTGCCGAGGAGGTCTGCCGATGTGAAAATCGTGGATTCAAGCACGGCTGGATCAAGGCCATTCAAACTGAGAAAGCTCTCGAAGTTGTGGGCATTGATTTGGCTTTGCCCCTGTATCATCGTCACTACTTACCCTATTTCGATTTCGAAATTGAGAAGAGTGATGATGAGGGTGCCGAATAAATAGACTTTGGAACGCGAGAATAGACTTCATGCCGAACAAATAGAATTTCTTTTATTTTCAACGTTCGTATTTGGTCTTGAAATGTTATGTGCTTAATTAAACGTATTTTTTCAACTTACTGGCAAGTTTTGTGTTGCGTGGTGCAAATGTTTAAACATGCATTGACCAACTCAAATTAAGAATAATTCTCAGAGAATATTTATTCAGCCAGTGAAGTGGTCCGAATGCATCTCTCACAAAGGCTTCGAATCCGGAGACTAATTTGGCCAATCGTGATATCCACGAAGGGCGCTCCGAAATCGGAGTCTTGATCGGCCTTAGGAGGATTAATCGGCCCTAAGTTGTCATGCGCCAAAAGGGGCTCCGAATCCGGAGACTTTATTTTTGCGAATCGTGATATCCACGAAGGGCACTTCGAATCCGGAGTCTTAATCGGCCCTAAGGTGTCATGCGCCAAAAGGGGGACACCGAATCCGGAGACTCTATTTTGGCCAATCGTGATATCCACGAAGGGCGCTCCGAATCCGGAGTCTTAATCGGCCCTAAGGTGTCATACACCAAAAGGGGCTCCGAATCTGGAGATTTTAATTGGCCAATCGTGATATCTACGAAGGGCGCTCCGAATCCGAAGACTTAATCAGCCCTAAGGTGTCATGCACCAAAAGGGTCTCCGAATCCGGAGACTGAATCGGCCCTAAGGTGTCATGCACCAAAAGGGGCTCCGAATTTGGAGACTTTAATTGGCCAATCGTGATATCCACGAAGGGCACTCCGAATCCAGAGACTTAATCGGCCCTAAGGTGTCATGCACCAAAAGGGGCTCCGAATCCGAAGACTTTAATTTGGCCTTAGAAGGCTTAATCAGTCCTTAAAGGCTTGGGAGCGAGCTTGAGAAAACGAGAAGCTTTGTATGGCAACGGTGGAATACGTACAAGTACCAAGCCCACAAGTCGGGTCAATGATAGAATTTACGTAAATGTGTTGAATTCCAAGGCCGTGGCAGGCTTCTTCCTGACATGTCTAAGAGTCGGTATGCCCCTGTTCTTGCGATGGATTCTATCTGATAGGGGCCGTCCCAGTTTGGACCCAATTTTCCATCGGCCGGTCTCCAGTCGGCTGGAAGTACCTTTTTTAGGACCAACTCACCTGGCGTGTATCGGCGCAACTGAACTTGCTGATTATACGACTTGGCGAGCTGTTGCTGATATCGTGCCATGGATGCCTGGGCGCGGTCTTTTCGTTCTTCGATTACAATCAGATCCAGGGCAAGCATCATGTCATTTCGGCCCGTATAAAAAACTTGCGATTTCAGAGTTCGGAGGCCAATTTCCAGGGGTAAGATTGCCTGGGTTCCAAAGCACAGAGCAGACGGCGTTTCTCCAATGGATCTCCTTAGCGTAGTACGATGAGCCCATAATACAGTCGGCAATTCTTCGACCCATTTGCCTTTCGCTTTTTCCAGCCTCTTTTTGATGCCGTCCAAGATGGATTTGTTAGAGGCTTCAACTTGACCATTGCCTTGGGGGTAGGCCGGTGTAGAGAAGTAAGGCCAAATGCCATATTTGCTGCATAACTCTCGATATACGCCGCAATCGAACTGGGTGCCATTGTCTGAGATGAGAGCTCTCAGAATGCCGAATTGTGTTATGATGTTTCTCCATACAAAGCGTTTAATGCCGAATCGTGCCATTGTTCTTTCGAGTCGGCCTCAAATTCAACAACAAAGTCGGTGAACACCTGCCCCATAATTACGGTTTTAGGTAAAAACTGAATGTTGTATTGGCGGAGTTCAAGAGCCCATTTTGAAACACGTCCTGATGCTTCTGCACTCCGTAGTACTGATCGGAGGGGATAATCTATTAGCACCCCAATGCTACGTCCCTGGAAGTAATGCATCAATTTTCTTGCCGCCGTGACTAGGGCTAAGATGAGTTTTTCCAGCAGAAGGTAGCGTGTTTCGGCGTCAACCATTGCCTTGCTCACATAATACACTGGCCGTTGCTCCCCTTCCTTCTCTTTTAGCAGTACGGCGGTGACGGCCCTATCAGAAACTGCCAGATATAGAATGAGCGGGTCACCAATGGCGGGTGTTGTCAAGAGAGGTACTGAGCGGAGGTAGGTCTTGAGTCCGTTGAAAGCTGTCTCGCATTCGGCGGACCATTCAAAAGCCTTACCCTGCTATAATGTCTGAAAGAATTGTCGGCAATGATCTGTAGATCGGCTGATGAACCTGTTGAGTGCAGCGGCCATCCCTATCAACTTTTGGACTTCTTTTACTGAACGGGCGGAGCTGAGTTCCAAGATTGCTGTGACTTGCCTCGGGTTGGCTTCGATTCCTCGGTGATTGACGATGTAACCCAGGAATTTGCCAGAGCTGATTCCGAACACACACTTGGAAGCGTTCAGTTTCATTCTGTATTTGCGTAAGATGCTGAATGTCTTTTCTAGATCGGCTATATGATTATGTTCTTCTTTGGACTTGACCACCATATCGTCGATGTATACTTCCATAGTGTGGCCAAGTTGCTGTCTGAACATGGCGATGACCAGTCTTTGGTAGGTTGCCCCTACATTCTTCAGCCCAAAAGGCATAACTTTGTAGCTGTAGGTTCCTCTTGGGGTGAGGAATGCAGTTTTTGGGGCAAGCTTTGTTTAGATCCATGAAATCGATGCACACTCGCCAAGTCCCATTTTTCTTCTTCACCACCACTGTATTAGAGAGCCACGTAGGGTAAGTGACTTCTCTAATTGCCCCGGCGTCAAGCAGTCTGTCTACCTCTTCAACAACGGCGGCAGTGTGCTCCGCGGCTGACCGTCGGCCTTTCTGAATGATCGGCTTACATTTGGGATCGACGTTCAGATGGTGCTGTGAAACTGACAGGTCTATTCCTGGCATTTTCGTACAGAGTGCACGCAAAGACGTCGAGGTTGTTGAGCAAGAAAGAGATCAGCTGCTGCCTGTTGGCCTGATTTAGAGAAGTGCCGATCATGAAGAACTTTTCTGGGCTTCTATCGATGTCAACTTGGTCTAAACCTTCTATGGCCTTCTCATTTGGATGCCGCCCAACGTCATCAAGGATCTCCCGATTTAGCACCTCAATGGAGTTTATTTGCAATTCCTTTGGCATTTTGGCAGCAAGGAGATAACATGCTTGTGCCGATTTCTAGGAGCCGCAGATTTGCTCAATGCCGTGTTCTGTTGGGAAACGTAATAGTTGATGATAGGTGCTTGGGACGGCCTGCAAGGTATGCAACCACGATTGCCTCATGATGAGATTGTACGGCAATGGCAGCCTGACGACCAAGAATTCCACATCCACCGTTCTGGATCTTGCTCGGACGGGTAAGCTGATCTTTCCCAATGGGTACTCTGGATTGGCATTGAAGCCGAATAGTAGATAAGGAGCCAGACTCAGGTCTGACTCGTTGAATCTGAGTTTGATGAAGGTTTTATAATAAATAACCTCCAAAGTACTGCCCTGGTCAATAAGAACACGTTCAACGGTGAACCGGTTTACGTGTAGCTCAACAACCAATGGATCGATGTGAAGGAGTGTTAAGCTGATCAAATCAGAGTCGTCAAAGGTGATACTTGGCATTTCTCGGGCCGCTTTGCTGGCGTGAGTTACTGTTGGGGGCCGGGATGTGATTGGATTGCATGTACGACCGGGGCTGCCGGCAGGCTGTATATCATGTGGATGGTGTCAAGTGGAAATGCATCCTTCGGAAGGGCAGGTGTTTTGATCACACTCCTCCGGACGCATTGTTGGAGACGTTCGTTCTTTGCCAACTCCTCAAGATGCTCTGTTGAGGAATAGCAGCCGTCAGTTTCTTGCTATTCGGCTCGAGATCGTCGATCATCTGCCCTCGGGGGTCGCTCAGAAGCTTGGCGCACTGTGTGCTTGGATTTTGCTATTTTCGAGGCCAGATCGCGATAAAGGCGTTCGTTCTCAGCGATGACATTGTCCAACCTCTGTTTGGTTTGCCTAGCTTGTGCCATGGTCGCTTGTATTGTCTTTTGTGTTGGGTTTGAAGATGAGCAGAGGTCCAAGGCAAGTCTTGCTGTGATGGTTTTTGGTCCAAGCGAGTTTACTGGAGTGAGGCCATCTCTTTGTGTGGTCTCGTCAGTGGCTATCGGAGGATCTTCAGTCACGCCTGCCGTGGATGTATTTGAGTATTCCCACAAACGACGCCAGTTGTGGAGATGTGGTTTGGAAATACTCTTCAGATCCTGGGAGACGCCACTGATCCTCAGCTAGTCACCTGAAAAGACACAAACACTCCGGTCGGGGGTGTCGGAATTAGCACTCCGATGGACAAGTCACTTCAAACACTCAGGATAGCTTGTTTACTAAGTTAAATGAAGTGATTTTTACATACCTTTCTGAATCTGTGGTTCTTGTATTTATACTTACTTTTTGGGCCTCGGGGCCTGAGCCTACTTTTATCTCATTCCCCTTTTATTTATTCGGAGCTACTGATCTCCGGCTATTCGGCCTTCCTAACATATTCGACATCCTAGTTCCGTAATATGGAGCCAAATAATGTCTGATTTCTGGGGTACACACCTTCCGACTATTCTATTTATTCGGCTCCCACAATAACAAAAAATAGTGTAAATGATATACAATGTATTTGAATCATCAAACCACAGGCAGTGCAAAACCACACAAATATCAAAGAGGGATGGAGATGCAAAATCAAACTACGTGTAACATAGAAAAGGTGCCGGAGCGCTCTAACCACAATTCTCTTAGTGGAATAGGTGCATGCATAGACAGAACTATGTGTTTCATGGAATACAAGTAATTGGGTGGCACGATATAAGTGAGGAATGATCTGCTGACGAAAGATCGTGATCCTACATGCTGAATGCAACAAACTACAATGCAATGGATGGAGTGAATAAGGCGTACGACCAAACCACATTTTGCATAGAAAAGGCATAGACACAAAATAGACCATGTTTAACATAGAAAAGGTGTCGACACCCTCAGACCACAATTCTCTTAGTGGAATAGGCGCGTACACATAACACAAAACCATGCTTTAACGTGAAAAGTATGGACACATGCCAGACTAAGCTTAACATGGAAAGGATGCAGGCGATACGATGGATATGCAGTAGATGCATGCGATAGATGCTATATGTAATGCAATGTAATAGCTAAAATGCAATATAGCTGGAAAGTGAAAGTACCTTACAAGGGCAATTGGCAATGACTTACCTCATGCTGCTAGGGATCTTTCGCTTCTTCTTGGTTGAACCACAGGTACTACTTTTCTCTCTAACTATGGTCGTAGCTTTCCCTATTCTCCAACAGGGTGACAGACTAGGTTGGTTCAGTATCCAGAATTGAGGCGCATACATATGCTATGTCAATCTATGGGGCTGCCACATAGATTTCAAGCCGAGGATACACCCCTAGGTATTTAAACCAGACTTTAGTCTCAGAAATCCCTGACCTTTGCGTTCTAGGCACGAGCCATTCGAACTCTAGTTTCCACCGTCTCAGTTGATCTCTTAGGAACTCACAACAAACACAGCCAGGTGGCTATACCAGACCACTGGAAGTCGTTCGGGCACGACAAACACCAAAGGAATTGCACCTTTAGAGGATTTAAGGTCTCCTAGACTAGAAAAAAAATAGATATGATGTAATAGATAATAGATGTGATGTAACAGATAGTACAGTAGATGGAAAGGGAGAACACACTCCAACTAAGCTGGAATCGTGAGAGGAGAAATAACAAAGAAAACCAATCAGGAGCGCGTTCCACGCAACCTGAGACAAATTTCAAACACACTGAAATCGTGTGAGGAAGGGAACACTCTAACCACGTTGAAACCGTGAGAAGAGGTCCGAAAAACTGCTCGGGCTTGCGCTTCACACGTCCCAAGATAAAACCCGCCCATGGCCGCGCTTCACGCGTCCTGTGATAAATTCCAAACACGCCGAAATCGTGTGAGGAAGGGAACACTCTAACCACGCTGAAATTGTGAGAAGAGGTCCAAAAATCACTCGGGCTTGTGCTTTGCGCATCCCGAGATAAAACCCAGCCAGGGCCGCACTTCACGCGTCCTTAGATAAATTCCAAACACGCCGAAATTGTGTAAGGAAAAGAACACTCTAACCACGTTGAAATAGTGAGAAGCGGTCCAAAATCGCTCAGGCTTGTGCTTCACGCATCCCCAGAAAAACTCCAAACACGCTGAAATCATGAAAGGAAATGAACACCCTAACCACGCTGAAATCGTGAGAGGAGGTGAAAAACTGCTTGGGCTCGTGTTTCACGTATCCCGAGAAAAAACTCTAAACACGCTGAAATCGTGAGAGGAAAGGAACACTCTAACCACGCTGAAATCGTGAGAAGAAGTGAAAAACTGCTCAGGCTTGCGCTTCACGCGTCCCAAGAAAAACTCCAAACACACTGAAATTGTGAGAGGAAAGGAACACTCTAACCACGCTGAAATTGTGAGAAGAGGTAAAAAATCGCTCGGGCTTGCGCTTTACGCGTCTCAAGAAAAACTCCAAACACACTGAAATCGTGAGAAGTGGTGAAAAATCGCTTGGGCTCGCATTTTACGCGTCCTGAGATACAACCTGCCCAGGGTCGTGCTTCATGCGTCCTGAGATAAATTCCAAATACGCTGAAATCGTGTAATGAAAGTAACACTCCAACCACGCTGAAATCGTTAGAAGAGGTCCGAAAACAACCACCCAGGTGCGCTCATGACGCAACCCGAGATGCATTCCAAACACGCTGAAATCGTGTAAGGAAAGGAACACTCTAACCACGCTGAAATCATGAGAAGAGGTCCGGAAACGACCGCTGAGGGGCGTACTTGACGCAAACTAAGATAAATTCCAAACACACTGAAATCATGTGAGGAAAGGGACACTCTAACCACGCTGAAATCGTGAGAAGAGGTCCGAAAATAACCGCTCGGGCATGCGCTTCATGAGTCCCGAGATAAAACACGCCCAGGCTCGCGTATCACGCGTCCTGAGATAAATTCTAAACATGCCGAAACCGTGTGAGGAAAGGAACACTTAAACCACGCTGAAATCGTGAGAAGAGGTTAGAAACCGCTCAGGCTTGCGCTTCACGCGTCCCGAGATAAAACACGCCCAGGCTCGCGCATCGTGCGTACTGAGATAAATTCCAAACACGTCGAAATCATGTGAGGAAATGAACACTCATACCACGCTGAAATAGTGAGTAGAGGCCCAAAAAAAACTACCCAGGTGTGTGCACAATGCAACCTGAGATAAAGCACGCCCAAGGCCGCGCTTCACGTGTCCTGAGATAAATTCCAAACACGCTGAAATCGTGTGAGCAAAGGAACACTCAAACCATGTTGAAATCGTGAGAAGAGGCCCGAAAACAACCGCTCAGGGTAAAATAAGAATCAAAAACCGTACGAGATTAAGTTTCACGTGTCCCGAGATACTCTAATCATGCTGAAATCGTGAGAAGAGGAAACAAAATTCCAAACACGCTGAAATCGTGTGAGGAAAAAAATACTCTAACCACACAGAATTCGTGAGAAGAGGTCAGAAACCAACCGCTCAAGGTTAACTAAAAATTGAAAATCGTACGAGATTACGTTTCACGCATCCCAAGATACTTTAATCACGCTGAAATCGTGAGAAGAGGAAAACAAATTCCAAACACGTTGAAATCGTGTGAGGAAAAGAACACTCCAACCATGCAGAAATCGTAAGAAGTGGTCAGAAACCAACCGCTCAGGGCCACACTCGATGCAAGCTGAGATAAATTCCAAACACGCTGAAATCGTGTGAGGAAAAGAGCACTCTAACCACGCTGAAATCGTGAGAAGAGGTGATAAACTGCTCGGGCTCACGCTTTACGCATCCCGAGATACAGCCCGCCCAAGGTCGCGCTTCACACGTCCTGAGATACTCTACTCACACTGAAATCGTGAGAAGAGGAAAACAAATTCCAAACACACTGAAATTGTGTGAGGAAAAGAACACTCTAACCACGTAGAAATCGTGAGAAGAGGTCAGAAACCAACTGCTCAGGGGCGCACTCGACACAACCAGAGATAAATTCCAAACGCGGTGAAATCGTGTGAGGAAAAGAGCACTCTAACCACGCTGAAATCGTGAGAAGAGTTAAAAAATTGCTCGGGCTTGCGCTTCACGCGTCCTGAGATACTCTAATCACGCTGAAATCGTGAGAAGAGGAAAACCAATTCCAAACTCGCTAAAACCGTGTGAGGAAAGGAACACTCTAACCACGTAGAAATCGTGAGAAGAGGACAGAAAACAAACAATCAGGAGCGCGTTCCACGCAACTTGAGATAGCCCCGGCGGACAACGATCCTAAACGCTGCACAACATGAAAGGATAAATGATACAAGATAACACAAGATGCAAATAAATGCAATAAGTACAATGATACGATACATGTTACAACATGTTACAAGCACTATAGTGCATGATGTTTAGGGAATGCAAGAAACAAACAAAGCGGTGCTTTAAAAAGCACCTCATGGGGTGAGTGGCGGTGAACCGCTCTATTCTGACAGGGATCTCCCCTTGTGTTCTTCGAACTCTTACCTTGTGTTGTTCGAACTCTTTCCTTCAACTCACAGTACAAAGGTTTTAATATGCTGACAAGGGGTAACTTCTGCATGTAGAAACCACAAATACCATTTTCCTTCCTGATCACATTCACAAGTTTCCCTATTCTCCAACGGGCTGATAGACTAGGTTGGTTTAGTATCCAGAATTGAGGCGCGCACACGCTACCTCAACCTATGGGGCTTCCACACAGATTTCAAGCCGGGGATACACCCCTGGGTATTTAAACCAGACTTTAGTCTCAGAAATCCAAAACCTTTGCGTTCTAGGCAACAGCCATTCGAACTCTAGTTTCCACCATCGCAGTTGGTCTCCTAGGAACTCATTGCAAACACAGTCGAGATGCGTCTGGCAGGGAAATGGTGCTCAGGGAGAGCATTTCTGATCGCCATTCTGGCTTTGAAACAGGCTTGAGCTTGGAGTAGAGGCGCAGTCATACTTCGGAGCATTGACAAGGCTTGAAGAGGTAAATCCGGAATGCAATCTCGGAACTTACTGAAGTTGAAACAAACTCAGATGCCCGACATTTTCCCTCTTTTCTTTTGCTTTGCAGTCTGGAACCCATATAGCTTCAGATAGGTCCTGGTTCTATTATTCTTACATGACCTGGGTTGATATGAAAGAACAAATCCTGTTTTGCATACATATAGAGAATGACATAGCACTCTGAGCACAAAATGATTTGAAATTGAGAAATTAAGAAATTAGTTCTTAACCGGGTATTGAGTCTACGACTGAACACAGCACACCATGACTCAACAAAGGAAAACAAAGGTAAAACAACCTAAACACATCTATTGACACTCAAAACGACTCACAACAAGAATCGAGACAAACAAAAACAACAAACACAACACTCAGATATGTACCACCAATGGGAGACCTCTCGGTTCATGAGGAGCCAGTTTCTTCGGGTATTGTTTCCCACCCTTTCTCATTTGTGTTTCTCACATCACTCGGCCCTCAGGCTCTGTTTTTCTGAAAAAGCCTTTTCCTTACTTTTCTCTCAGCGCACATCTCTCTATTCTTCAATCTCTCATTTTTTATCCCTCCTCTACGTTGTTGATGGATAAACATGAAGTTGCGGGCTCTTGCCCCTAGCATTCCGCTAGATTCTTCTTCTTCTATTCACAACAGTAAACTTTCCCACAGAGGGGTTGTGACAGGATGTGCAGTAGATCCACAACTGACAGCGGTTGACAATACCGTTAGCCAATTTGAATGTGATCAGATCTGTCCAGATGAGGGAGTGAAATATCCGGCTCCCTTTCCAATTCGTGCTTCGCGCTTGACTTGATACCTCGTTGCTCGGAGGATGAGAGAGCTTTCGGCCCTTTGCTATTAGCTTTGGTTGTGCCCTTTTCTGGTAGGTAGAGTGCCCTTTCTGGCAAGTAGAGTGCCCTTTCTGGCAAGTATGTTGACAATGGGGAAAAGACAGGACGCCTGACTCAACTGTGCCCCTAGTTCATCATTTTGATCATTTTTTGTTTTGGCTTTCTATTAAAACAATTTTGACCAATATGAGAGTTAGATTAACATACTTGTTCAACTTTCTGATTCAAAATCATGCAAGTCAGGTTGTGAGCACTGAAAGTTTTCTTTTTTTGGGTCCAAGAAATGGTCCAGTTTTGGAAAAAAAAAATGGAATAATTTTCGAGAAAATTAGTCAATCTTATAAAAATTCTCAAAAACTATTTTTACTAATGGCCACTGCTCGACCAACACAGAATTTACTCTTGAGATGCACAACCTCAGATCCAAAACAATGGAAAATTGCCCCTTGTCTAAATGGCACTGCATGGCATCAAATCAAGCAACGAAAAGTTGCCCCTTGTTTAAATGGCAACTCATGGCAACTCATGGCAACGGAAAGTTGTCCCTTTCTGAATAGCACCGCAACATACTGTAACCAGTCCTCATAGTGACAATCATAACCGAACACTCGGATACAGAGAAGACAAAGATGATCAGAACCATTACATGGGCAGAGTCGATTTGGAAGTGTTTATGGCTGGACTTCAGAATAAAGTTGCCTACGTATCCTAAAGATGGGAATCAAGCCTGACGTAGTTCCGGGTTAAGGTACACACGGGTATTAACCTCTCCTTTTACGCTCTAAATTTTGCCAAGGCCGCCCTTTCGGGTTTTCAACCTTGTGAGCTATGTTTTTCTTTTCTTTTCATTTCTTTTTTTTTCTTTTCTTCTTTTCTTTTTTTCATTCTTTTTTTTTTTTTTTTTTTTTTGTTCTTTTCTTTGCTCTAACTTTTGCCTGGGTCGCCCTTCCGGGTTTTCGGCCCAGCGAGCCTCTCAAGGGTAAAAGTGTAGCTTTGTCCATGTCAAATAGTTTTGAGATCTCGAAGCCATCTGAATCCAGGAGAATGACTGCTATTCGCTGATGATGTAGGAGTCCATCCAATGGGGGCTGAATTTTCCCCTATCGTTGTGGATAGAAACTCGGTTGTCCTTCAGCAATACTTTCTTCTTTCCTCTCTTCTGGGATTTGGCATTCTTGCCGATCTTCGTTAGCTTGAGAAATGTCCCAATTTTTTACTTTTCGAGCACATCTGACATTTTTTGCCCCTAGTTCAAGGGCTGCTTCTGATCTAGCTTTACAAGCTTTCCTGTGATCACATCTGATCTTCTTGCCTCTAGTTCAAGGGTTGCTTCAAATCTGGCCATACAAGCCTCATGTTGTGGTTGACCGTTGAACATTCTGAATCCAAGTTCAAGATTTGAGAACAAAAGGGGGTCGAGTCTCGAGGTTGAGAGCGATCCTAGGCTTCACAATCTCAAGAGCGATTCCACGCAGGTCTTTGCAGGACCATGCAAAACATTTTTTGAAATCTTTTGAGAAAGCGACTAGTCGCTCGCGCTGAAGACAATGTAGAACCAATCAGAATCAAGCCAGGATCCTTCTCAATACTCATATTAATAAACATGATCTCATTTATTAAGGGCTCAATACACCTCTCTTTTCTCTCAATTGATCAAATTTTTGCAAATCCCGAGGAATTCCTCCCTCTTTGTTTTCAACACAGTATTAAAAAAGTTTTGAAAAACTTAGGTCAATACAATGATTTCAAGGCACAGAAAAGTAGGTGAAAAGCATCGCCATTTCCTTCAAATCTGCTGGCACAACTGGCTTTAGGGCAGAAAAAAATGCAAAGGTGTGAAAATCACTATTGTTTCATTCAGATCTTCTGGCGCAACTGGCTCCAAGACTGAAATAGACTAAAAAAAAAAGAGTGCAAAAGACAAACACAAAACGAGAAAGCGATGTCCGAGGTAACACCCCCAAAATCACCTAACTCTTACACAACAGGACTGACTCGATACAACAAGACAGACCTAACTGACTTAGTAAGAAAAGACTGACTCAAAACAACGAGACAGACTCTTAACAGCAAAACAAAACTGACTCAATACCCAAGTCAGAAAGTACAAAAAACTAGCATTCGCAAATGCTCAAAATAGTGCGTACCATACGCCACATCCGGAGTAAACTGGGTGCCATCCACAGGTGGTTTATCCCCTGATCAAATAATCACATTATCCCCCAAGTTCACCGATCCAGTGCCGATAGACTTTGCAGGACTTGGTGCGGCGATGACCTTGTTATCAATCAAATCTTGTATTTCGTGGCGAAGACGAAAACACATGTCAGTGTCATGGTCGGCTTGTGTAGACACCCCATTTTTGACTGACCTTAAGACTCAGACGTCATCGATTGAGCGCTCGGTGATGATGCATATTGTGCTCGATCTGAGGTTTTGGAGTCTCGGCTGAGAGCCTTACCTCTAGACTTCGAGGTTTTTTTGTGCTTTGCCTCGATTTGCGAACCAGGTCCTGTTTTTTCTGTTTTCTGTTCCTAAAGGAGGGGAGAGGTCTCGTAGACCATCTCTCGATGGCCGTAGGCTACGTTTCGTGGTCGTAGGCCATTTTTTCCTTTTAGAGACCAGTTTTCGATTTTTAGAGCCGTTGGCCATGCGCCTCGGTTCGGGACCGCTTAACTACCTCCGTTTGCTCCAATTTTTGGCACACACCTTGTTTCCTCTCTTTTGAGGGACACTGTGGCCCGAGAGACCACCTTCGTGGTCGCACGCCACTTCCGGTACCTAACAGCCTATTTTCGGGGCCCCGGGCAGCGTGTTTTGGACCCCGAACCCTCGTTTTGCATCGGTTAGGGTTCATTTTTGGTATGGACCCTATTTTCATTGTTTGGAAGGTGGTACTATAGTGGGAGACTAGAAATTCTTTGGGAAATCATTTTCTCTCTCCTCCAGCCGGTTTTTTCTTGACAGAAAGTTGATTTTCCTCACTTTTGGGCCATAATTTCTAGTCTCCCATATCACCATTGTGTTGTATTGATCTGGGAGGCCACCGATATGGGTAGGCTGACCAGTTTTTCTTCCTGATCCTTTTGAACCCTGCTAGAAAGAAGATTTTCCTCTCTTCTCGGCCACAATTTCTAGTCTCCCACCATACAGCTGTGTTGTACTCATATGGGAGGCCATCTTTCTGGTATGGCTGACCAGCATTTCACCTTGACCCTTTTGACCCCTGGTCGGCCGACTAGGGGAAGTGGTCGACCGACCACCTTGGCTGGTCGACCAGCCTTCTGCTTTTTGGCCTTCCTGAGTGCAGCACAACTGTGCCAGCTATGAAGCATTTGACCCATCCTCTGAGATTTTGACCCTTTTGTTTGTCTTCTTAAGGAGGTTTTGACCATTTTGCTTAGCTTCTAAGAGAAGCTTGACTCTTTTGTCAAGCTTCTTGAGGAAGCTTGAAGAAGCTTGACCCTTTTGCTCAGTTTCTTTTAGAAGCTTGGCCTTTTTACTTGAGGCTTCTCCAAGAAGCCTTGGCCCTCTCCCTCTATAAAACAAGCCCTCCACTCCATTTGCAAGGGTTGAAGAATTTGGTTAAGGCACTTTGCATACAACTCTCCATATCTCTCCATCCCAAGCTCTAAACTCCATCATTCTCGGCCATTTGCACACCAACCCTTAGCACAACACCTCCACCATCCATCCAAACATCTTGGAACTGATTTGAAGAGGTTGAAGGCTCACCATCTTGGTCCAGAAGTTGCTGGAGGTCTTCTCTACAAGGGTAAGTCTCTATTTTCCCCATTTTTGTGTTATCTTGCTTCATTCTTTAGCCTTATTTGAAAGCATTTTTGGGTTTCATCTTGAACTAAAAAGTGTTTTATTTTGAGCTCCTCTTGAAGTTTTATTCAGGACACTTTTTTGTTTGAGCTCATCTACCTCCTTGTATGCTCCATCCCTCTTTGTAGGCTTATTTTGCTTCCTATCTTAGCCTCGCTTGCTAGCATTTTCGAGATTTGTCATAAAATGAAAAGAGTCTTGTTTTGAGCCCCTATGAGGTTTGGTTAAGGGCATTTTTCTGTTGGGGGTCATCTACTCCCTTGTGTGCTTGTTTGCCTCTTGTTTTGAGCCTTGCATCTAGGCCTTTGTTTCATGCTTTGTTTGGCCTCCTAGCCACTGAAATTCAGTGAATTTTCAGTGCCTAGCACACTATTTTGAGAGCCCAAATCAGAGGGGGGTGACCCCCTCTCTCCTTGTCATGATTGTTGGCCCTTTTGGCCTTCCAAAGGGGCCCCTACTTGCATGTTGTGAAGTCACATTTCAGGCCCTATTTGGTGAGTTTTAAGGTCTGCCTTAGCTCTTTCCGGAGCCCTTTTGGACATATTTTGTGTCCCTCATGCATGTGTGGAACAGTCCTCTTCAAGGCCTTTCAGAGGGACCTTTCATTGCATGCTTCATTGACCCATTTCAGGGCCTTTTTGGTGAGTTTTATGACCCTCATAACTGATTTTTAGAGGTGGTTTTTCCATGTTCCATGTCTATCTTGTATGTGTTGAACAACCCTCTTGTTGGCCTCTCAAAGGAGCACCTCATTCTAGCATGTGTTGACTGAGTTTACATGGGTTTTGGGGGTTTATTTGACATTCCATGTTTTTGTTTTTGGCTGGTTTGGTGACCTCTCTTGTGCTTCATATACATGTAGTGAAAACCATGCTTACTAGCCTATGTTGCATGTTGTTTTGGCCCTTCGTGTTAGCACTTTTTGGCCATGCCTTAAACTGATCTTAGGCATATTTTGGACTGCTTTGGCTCTATTTTTGGGTCTCATGGTCCAATGGTGTTTGTTTTGCATGCTTGTGGTTCAATACACTTGCTTAGCTTTGAGTTTTGGGGTCCAATACATGCATATACTGAGGTATTTCCTTGTTTTGGGGACATTATACAACATATTTCAGAGCTCTTTTGAATGCCATATTGTCATGTTTTATACTCTTTAAATGCATTTGAGAGTCGGGCTTGTATGCCTCATTTATCGACCATTGAATGGGCTCCATTTTGTTGCATTCCGAGCCATCATTTTAGGCCATTTCCCCACTATTTCAGACCTGCCTAGGGTCTGTTTGGGGTTGGTTTTGCCATTATTGCATTGCTTTGGGTACCTCTAGTGTAACGCACTTCACTAGTTTCGGTGCCCTGGCCCCCTAGTTTGCATTGTGTGCCATGTTTGCATGTTTCGGGACCATTTTGTATCATGTTTCAGAGCTGAAATTTATGTGTTTGTATGTCATATTGCATCCTTTTCCATGCTTTGGTAGAGTGGCATTGATGCCTTAGGATCGAACCCTTGCATCGTGCATGTTTGTATGTGTTTCGGTTGTCTCATTTCCATCATATGGCCACTGA
The DNA here is from genome assembly GCF_055761805.1 of Camellia sinensis. Classification (NCBI taxonomy): domain Eukaryota; kingdom Viridiplantae; phylum Streptophyta; class Magnoliopsida; order Ericales; family Theaceae; genus Camellia; species Camellia sinensis. Next base: position 78,470,045 of record NC_138970.1, read on the forward strand.
TGTGAGTGTGGCTGAGGTCCACTCATGTTGGTGTAAGTCCATCGTACATCGTGTATGCCATTTTAGTCCATAGCCTTGCGTATGCTAGGTTGCATGTTAAAGCATTGTGCATGCCTTGTTACATCACGTGCATCGTATATGCCATTTTAGTTCATAGCATTGCGTATGCTAGTTTACATGTTAGTCGCATTGTGCATGCCATCTCATTCTCATTTGCATTGTGTTTGGGATAGGAGTTAGCCCGAGCACAGGAAACGAGGGACATTTCGTACTCCAAGTGACGGAATGTGTCTCAATTCCTGGTCACCGACACTTCGGATTAACCATGATGGAGTCTAGGCCTTGTTGTGTTTATATGTGCATTCATTTCACATCGAGTCGTGCAATTCAACTCCTCGACCATCGTGCATCGAGATGCATGATTGGTGGCACGAGGATCGAGGTGTGCATACATATGTGAAAATACTTTGCCATACCCCTTTCTTGCTCTCTGTTGCAGCAAATCAAAAATCAGCAACTTTCAAAAGCCTTGCACAGCATTCCGGGATTAAATTGCAAACAGAGACGAATCGGGGCATCGCAATGGATTTCTGGGCAAGGCAACTCGAGCATGCATCTTTCATCATTTGGAACAGTGCTGAGGTGGTCCATGAATTTGCATGCTAGTTTATTTGCTTTCCTAGTTAATTTGTTAATTAATTAGGGTTTTGTAATATTTAATCATTCATTCGGACTGTAATTATTTATTCAGACTGTATTATTTATTCGGACCCCCCGAGCGAGGGCAATGTTGTAATAAGTGTGCGTGTGTGTGATGCATGTCTTCCAACCCCACGTCTTTCTCCCTTTTATTTATCAGCTTATGATGGTTAGATTAGGGCATGTTTCAATTACCATACTTATGTTTGCATGTTTGCATCATTCATCTATCTTGCATGCACCGTGCTCGGCGCATCATACTAACTGCATCGTATTTCAATTCCAAGTTGAATATGTGTTAGCTGTAGCATCTCATATGCCATTCTTAGAATAACCGAGCCAATTGTAGTTGCATCTTTGCATGTGTTGCATTAGGCATTTCTGTATAGCTAGGATCATGCATGGATTCGTAACTTAGCTTTTGTTTTGGCTTGGAGTACTCGGTAAGTTTTATGCTTTTGCATCCTTGCATGCGTGTGAGTGACTGCCATGATAGCATGCTTACCATGAGGCTAACTGCTTATGTGATATAACTCCCTGAATGCTTGTGGATGAAGGTTGGATTACTTGGATTGGAACAATTCATTGATTGCGAGTCTTAAGCCCACTAGATAGTGGCAAAACCATGTTTTCTAAGCCCACCCGAGGGTGGCAAAATCTGCATTTTAGCCTACTTGCGAGTAGCAAACCGTTTTTCAAAACAAACATGAGTTGTTTTGTTCCAATTCAGGCGACCCAGTCTATACTTGTATGCTGTGCGCATCACATAGTAATTCTAGGCTAATAACCGGAATAAGCGCACATAATATTTTCAAAACTCGATATCATGGTTAGTAGAGGCTGATCTTTTATCGGGCGAGTAGGGGTGCTCACGAAGTGACCTTCCCCAATTGTACACAAGGTCCCGAGCCAAGGCAACTTTGGTGATGACGGACGCTTGGCCTTAGGCACGAGTCAGGGTTTCCTAAATTCGCTCAAAATAAAATATTTAGGTGGCGACTCTGTATCTGGGAAACCAGTCCATGTTTGGCACTTCTTTCAAAAAAATCTGTTTCAAAAACGATTTGCCGGATTTGGACTCTTTGATGATTCATCGGTCTTGCATTGCACTCTGCGGGATTAGATACAGAACCGTGACATTTGAGTCCTAAACTATAGTGAGCCCAAACGAACAAAACAGGATTTCCCTCCCGGGACGTTTGGGGACGTCTACAGTTTCTTCCGACTCTGCTGGGGAGTTACAGAGCTTGACTCGAACTCGTGATATCTGGTTTTGACTACACTTATGTGTTTCTTTGCATTGCATGTGCATTGGTGCACCTAGGACACGGTGTTTGCCGTATGCTATTCCTGAATGGTTTGCTGACGGCTCGCTTCGAGAATCGTGCCATAAGGCTGATCGGTTGCGGGCTCTACCATGAGGGGAACACAAACCCCGATTTTACCGGGGTACCCTTTTTGACCATTCCACCTAGTGCATATTCAGAATCCATAGTGACCATTCCAAACTAGGGCAGATTGCTTACCCGATCATAGGTTTTTTGAAACCGATGCATGCGTAGTGAAACCCTAGTTCCTAACAAAATAGGACAGGGAAACCCTACCCCAACATAGGGGTGTTTTGGCTCTCACTTGCTTGCTATGTGCTTTTAGAGTGTGTCTCTACAGGAATGCATGTATCAGTTTGCAAGTCTGGGTATCAGGCCTGTGGGCATCACCAATTCAGTATTTTGGGAATCAGTTATTTGCAGGTATCAGATTCAGTTTTTGGGGCAGTAATTTGGGGAACAGTGATCAGTGGTTGAATGTAGTTATCCAGCCATGCCTATATCTGTCCTAGTGAAATTGGGCTGAGCTGCTGCCTGTTTTCTCTTTCAGTTCAGAGAATTCAGTTTAGAGCAGTCAGTATCTTCCTTCGCTGAGGCAAAGTAGAGAAAGGCCAGTTAGGGCGCACAGGTTTATCTGATCCGTCAGTCACCAGTCACATCACCTCCGATCAGTTCAGCGGACTCGTGATGACATAGAACTTAGAGGAAATAGTGGTTATGGAAGCCGCATTAAACAAGGGAATCACCATACAGGGTGGTACCGACGTTGAAGTGCCACACCCACCCAGGTCACCTATCGCACATCCGATTTGGGAACCCCAGTTATTTCAAACCCGTGAGCCCACCACTTTCGAGTTGATGGGAATGATTGGCGATCTTTAGAGATCCGTGGTTGATCTAGCCTATGGAATGTCGACTTCGCCACCAACCACATCGTATGCCAGGAACTTCATACCGGAGGAGCCCCCGCTACAGGGGCGACTTGTAATCGAACTTAGCCAACCTGAAGCCATCCCACGTTCGGCAATGGCATGTCGACAACAACGGGGCTCCACTCTGATGTAGCAACTCATACCTTCCACCAAGCGGAGGCGAGTGGTAAGAACAAAGTGAAGGTGGACACCGATCCCTACAAACAACTCATGTGGGCTGTTAAGGCTTTGAAAGTCGGAGGACTGAATGAACAACAAGTGCTCGCTGTTGCTGTAAATACTGTGGATGACACTTTCCCCACTCAGAGTGAGAGTAGTTCAAGCTAAGGGAAAAACCAGGAGAAGGGCCATCGTACCAAAAACAATCCTTTGAGCTCTAATCCTGCACTCGGAAGAGATCGGCAAACCAAGCCAGCACTTGCTGACCCTTTTACTAGTGCGTCCAGCAAAAGTCAGCAAACCTTCAAGTATTCGCCCCGAGGTCGCAGGGTCTTCCATGCCCTCTACATGCCTTTGTCTAAGGCCCTTCAAATACTCATTGAAAAAGGGCATCTCAAACCCCTCGAGCCTCGGCCTCTCCTAAGTCCCCTTCCAGCTAAGCATGATCGTACCCAGTACTGTGCATACCATCAACAAACTGGTTACAGCACCAACAACTGCTTCTGTCTTCGCCACGAAGTGCAAGATTTGATTTACAATGAAGTCATCCTCCCGCCAAGCTCGGCAAAGTCTGTCACTACCGAGTTGGTGGATTTCGAGGATAATGCAAGTATGTGATAAGGGATTGGACCACCTGCGAGCGGCGCACGGTTTACCTCGGATGTGGCGTATGGCACGCACTATTTTGAGCATTTGTGAATACTAGTTTTGTAATTTCTAACTTGGGTGTTGAGTGAGTTCTGTAGTTTTGTTTTGAGTCTGTCTCATTGTCTTGAGTCAGTCTTTTTGATTAAGGGTCTGTCTTGTTGTATCTAGTCAGTCCTGTTGTACAAAGGTCGGGTGATTTCGGGGGTGTTACCTGGGGCATCACCATTTTGTTTTGCGTTTGTCTTTTCGTTTTGTTATGAGTCTATTTCTGCTTGGAGCCAGTTACACAAACCAAATTTGGATGGAACAGCAGTAATTTTCACACTTTTGCATTTGCTTCTGCCTTGTGCCAGTTGTGCCAGAAAATCTAGGACGAACTGGCGGAGCATCTCACCTGCTCTTTTGCACCTTTAAATCATTGCATTGACCTAAGTTTTTCAAAACTTTTCTAACACGATGTGTTGAAAACAAAGAGGAAGGAGTTCCTCGGGATTTGCAAGAATTTGATCAACTGAGAGAAAGAGAGACATGCTAAGCCCTTAATGATTGAGATCATGTTTGTTAACGTGAGTACTGAGAAGGATCCTGGCTTGATACAGATTGGTTCTACATCATCTTCCGTGCGAGCGATTAGTCACTTTCTTAAAAGATTTCAAAAAAAAAAAAATGTTTTGCGCTGTCTTGCAAAGATCTGTGTGGAATCGCTCTTGAGATTGTGCAGCTTAGGATCGCTCTCAGCCCCGAGACTCGACCCCTCACTTTCAAACCTTGAACTTGGATTTAGAATGTTCAACGGTCAACCGCAATGTGAGGCCTTTGTGGCCAAGTTTGAAGCAGCCCTCGACCTAGGGGCAGAAAAATGTCAGATGTGCTCGAAGGGCCGAAGATGGATCATCTTGCAAATCAATGAAGACTGGCAAGAATGCCAAATCCCAGAAGGGAGGAAAGAAGAAAGTTTGTGCTGAAGGACAACTGAGCTCATATCCACAACACTAGGGGCAAATTCAGCCCCCATTGGATGGACTCCTACATCATCAGTGAACATCAGCCATTCTCCTGGATTCAGATGACTTCAGGATCTTGAAACCATTTGACATGGACAAAGCTACACTTTTACCCTTGAGAGGCTCGCTGGGCCGAAAACCCGGAAGGGCGACCCAGGCAAAAGTTAGAGCAAGAAAAAGAACAAAAAAAACAAAAAAAAAAGAAAAATGCAAAGAATGAAGAAAAGATGAAAAAAGAAGAAAAGAAATGAAAATAAAAGAAGAACAGAGCTCGCAAGGTTGAAAACCCGGAAGGGCGGCCTTGGCAGAAGTAAGAGCGTAAAAGGAGAGGTTAATACCCGAGTGTACCTTAACCCCGAACTACGTAAGGCTTGATTTCCATGTTTGGGATATGTAGGCAACTTCATTCTAAAGTCCAGCCACAAACACTTCTACAATTGATTGTGTCCATGTAATGGTTTTTGATCGTCTTTGACTTCTCTGTATCCGAGAGTTAGATTGTGATTGTCACTCTGAGGACTGATTGCAGTGTGCTATGGCGCTATCCAAACAAGGGGCAACTTTCCGTTGCCATGCAACTCTCTTCGAGCAAGGGGTAATTTTCCATTGTTATGGATCCGAGGTTGCGTATCTCAAAAGTAGGTTCCGTGCTCGTTGAGCAGTGGCTGATTTGCAAAAATAATTTTTGAGAATTTTTACTGAGGTTGACTAATTCTCCCGAAAATTATCCCATTTTTTCCAAAACTGGACCATTTCTTGGACCCAAAAAGGAAAATTTTCAGTGCTCATAACCTAACTTGTATGATTTCAAATCAGAAAATTGAACAAGCATGTTAATCTAACTCTCATGTTGGTCAAATTTGCTTTAGTAGAAAATTGAAACCAAAAAAAAAAATGGTCAAAATAATGAACTAGGGACATAGTTAAGTCAGGTGTTCTGTCTTTTCCCCATTGTCAACATACTTACCAGAAAGGGTACTCTGCCTGCCAGAAAAGGGAACAACTGAAGCTAACAACAAAAGGCCGAAAAGGTCTCTCATCCTCCAAGCAGCGAGGTATCAAGCCAAGTGCGAAGCACGAACTGGAATGGAGCAGGATATTCCATTCCCTTATCTGAACAGATCTGATCACGTCCGAACTCCCCAACAGAGCATCATCAACCAATGTCAATTGCAGATCTGCTGCACATCTAGCCGCATCACAGCCCCTCTGTGGGGGAAGTTCACTGTTGTGAGCAGAAGAAAGAGAATCTAGCAGAATGCTAGAGGCAAGAGCCCGCAACTTCTTGTTTACCCATCAACCACCCAGGGAAGGGATAAAAAATGAGAGATTGAAGAATAGAGAGATGTGCGCTGAGAGAAAAAGTGAGGAAAAGGGCTTTTCCAGAAAAACAGAGCCTGAGGGCTGAGTGATGCGAAAATCACAAATGAGAAATGGTGGGAAACAATACCCTGAGAAACTGGCTCCATGTGCACTGAGAGGTCTCTTGCCATTGGAACATGTCTGTGTGTCGTGTCAGTCGTTTTGTTTGTCTCGATTCTCGTTTTGAGTCATTTCGGGTGCCTATAGATGTGCTTAGGTTGTTTTACCTTATTTTTCCTTTGTTGTGTTGTGTTTAGGTTGTTCTACCTTTGTTTCCCGTTATTGAGTTGTTTTGGCTGTGGTCAGTTATAGGCTCAATACCCGGTTGAGAACCCTTTTCCCATTTCACTTTCAAAAAATTGTTTTGTGCTTAGAGTGCCGTGGCATTCTCCACATTTGTGCAAAACAAAATTTGTTCTTTCATAAAACCGCAGGGTTCAACCCAGGTCATACGGGAACAGTAAAACCAGGACCTATCTGAAGGTATATAGGTTACAGACTTCGAAGCAAAAGAAAAAAAAAAGGAAAATGTCGGGCATTTGAGTTGGTTTCAACTTCTGCAAGTTCCGTCGTCGCATCCTGTATGTTCAGAATGAGCTGTGTGTTCAAAAAAAAAATAAATTAAAAGACTACTGTGTTATGAGTCGTGTGTTCAGATCAAGCAGTGTTGTGTTGTGCGCTGTGTGTTCAAAATCGAAAAATGAGCTGTATGTTGAGAATTGAAATGTGTGAGCTGTGTGTTCAAAATGAAGTGAATGAGCTATGTGTTCAGACATGAAAATTTATGAGCTACGTGTTCAGAATTAAGAATGAGCTATGCAAATGAAAATGTATGAGCTGCGTGTTTAGGATTGAAATGTGTGAGCTGCGTGTTCAAAGTGAAGTGAATGAGTTGTGTGTTCAGACATGAAAATTTATGAGCCGCGTGTTTAGAATTAAGAATGAGCTGTGTGCAAATGAAATGAATGGGCTGCTTGTTCAGGAAAAATTCAAAAGTTTGGGCTGCGTGTTCAACTTTCAACAAGTGTGTACTGTGTGTTCACAATCAAAAATGGGTTGCGTGTTCAGAAATTCAAAAGTTTGGGTTGCGCGTTCAACTTTCAACAAGTGTGTGCTGTGTGTTCACAATAAAAAATGGGCTGCGTGTTCAGAAATTCAAGAGTTTGGGTTGCGTGTTCAACTTTCAAAAACTGTGAGTTGCGTGTTCAACTTTCAAAAATTGTGGGCTCCATGTTTACTACAAGAGTGTGGGCTGTGTGTTAACCATCAAGAGTTTGGGTTGCATGTTCAACTTTCAAAAACTGTAGACTGCGTGTTCACTACAAGAGTGTGGGCTGTGTGTTCACCATCAAGAGTTTGGGCTGCGTGTTCAACATTCAAAAACTATGAGCTGCGTGTTCAACTTTCAAAAACTGTGGGCTGTGTGTTCACGACAACAAGTTTGAGCTGTGCGTTCAGATTTCAAGAAAATGTGGGCCGCGTGTTCACCGCAAGAGTTTGAGCTGTGTGTTCGGATTTCAGGAAAATGTGGGCTGCGTGTTCACGACAAAAGTTTGAGCTGTGTGTTCAGATTTCAAAAATGCGGGCTGCGTGCTCAGAAGTTCGAGTGCTTGAGCTATGTGTTCAAAATGCAAACCAAATGCTGTGTTATGGACTGAGTGTTTAGATTAAGCAGTGTTATGAGCTGTGTGCCCGAGAACGAGTTGTGTGCCTAAAATGAGCTGTGTGCCTGAAGAATGAGCTGTGCGCCCGAAGAATGAGCCGTGTGCCCAAAGAACGAGCTGTGTGCCCGAAAATGAGCTATATGCCCGAAAATGAGCTGCGTGCCCAAAGAACGAGTTGTGTGCCCAAAAAACGAGCTGTGTGCCTAAAAATGAGCTACGTGCCCAAAGATTGAGCGGCGTGCCCAAAGAACGAGCTGTGTGCTCAAAAAGTGAGCTGTGTGCCCGAAAAGTGAGCTATGTGCCTGAAAATGAGCTGTGTGCCCAAAGAATGAGCTCCGTGCCCAAAGAACGAGCGGTGTGCCTGAAAAGTGAGCTGTGTGCCCGAAAAACGGGCTGTGTGCCCGAAAACGAGCTGTATGCCCCGAAAATGAGCTGTGTCCCCAAAGAACGAGCTGTGTGCCCAAAAACGAGCTGTGTGCCCGAAAATGAGCTGCGTGCCCAAAGAACGAGCTGCGTGCCCAAAGAACGAGCTGTGTGCCCAAAAAGTGAGCTGTGTGCCTGAAAATGAGCTGCGTGCCCAAAGAATGAGCTGCGTGCCCAAAGAACGAGTTGTGTGCCTGAAAAAGTGAGCTGTGTGCCTGAAAAATCAACCGTGTGCCTGAAAACGAGCTGTGTGCCTGAGAAGGAGATGTGTGCCCGAAAAATGAGCTGTGCGCCCGACAAACAAGCCGTGTGCCCAAAAATGAGCTGTGTGCCCCCAAATGAGCTGTGTGCCCTAGATTTGCCGTATGCCCGAAAAAACGAGCTGTGTGCCCAAAAAATGAGCCGTGTGCCCAAAAATGAGCTGCGTGCCCGAAAAATGAGCTGCGTGCCCTGAAATGAGCGGTGTGCCCGAAATGAGCCGTGTGCCCGAAAAACGAGCTGTGTGCCCGAAAAATGAGCCGTGTGCCCAAAAATGAGCTGTGCGCCCCTAAATGAGCTGTGTCCCCGAGATCTGCTTTGTGCCCGAAATATGAGTTGTGTGCCCAAAATGAGCTGTGTGCCCCCAAAATGAGTTGTGTCCCCGAAATAAGCTGTGTGCCCAAAATGAACTGTGTGTTCGAAATGAACTGTGTGCCCGAATGAACTGTGTGCCCAAAAGAGCCGTGTGCCCAGATAAACAGAGTGTTGTGTTTTGAGCTGCGTGCCAAATGAACATAGTATTGTGTTGTGAGCCACGTGCCAAACAAACAAAGTGTTGTGTAGTGAGCTGTGTGTCGAATGAATGGAGTGCTATGTCGTAAGCCGTGTGCCATTACTTGCATTAGGTATACATTTTATCGCGCTATTTTGCGCATCGCACTGTTTTGTGCCCTTTACTTGCATTGTTCATGCATTTTATCGCACTTCTTATGTGCACCTTCCTCACACTTTTGTACATTGTATTTCACTCACACTGTCTTGTGCACTCGCGTTGTCTAACGTATCACGCTGTTTTTCACATTGCACTATTTTGTGCAGTTTACATTCGCGTATTTTGTGCATTGCACTGTTTTGTGCAGTTTATCATTCGCGCTATTTTGCGCTCCTCAATCGCACTGTTTTGTGCAATTTGCATTCGCGCTATTTTGGGCATTACACTGTTTTGTGCAGTTTACATTCGTGCAATTTTGCACATTGCAATGTTTTGTGCAGTTTATCATTAGCGCTATTTTGCGCACCTCATTGCACTGTTTTGTGCAGTTTACATTCGCGCTATTTTGCGTATCGCACTGTTTTGTGCAGTTTATCATTCACACTATTTTGCACACCTCAATCGCACTGTTTTGTGCAGTTTACATTCGCGCTATTTTGCGCATCGCACTGTCCTGTGCATTGCATTCATTCGCGCTATTTTGCGCACCTCAATCGCACTGTCTTGTGCTTTGCATATCACATCGTGCTACCTTGCGCACCGTACCTGCACTTGTTAATGCATTACATCGCGCTATCTTGCGCACCTTACCTACACTTGTTAGTGCATTGCATCGTGCTATCTTGCGCACCTTACCTGTACTTGTTAGTGCATTGCATCGCGCTATCTTGCGCACCTTATCTGTATCGCACTGTTTTGTGCATTCACCCTGCTCATACTGTTTTGTACACCTTTAGCATCGCACTATTTTGTGCATCTGTTTAGCACTGTTTTGTGCATTCGCTCTGCATCGCACTGTCTTGTGCACATTGTATTTTTGTATCATTCACGCTGTCTTGTGCACTTTCTAGTCCGGGAGACCTTAAATCCTCTGGTCTAGGAGACCTTAAATCGTGCATCTTTATTCGCACTATCTTGTGCACCCTCCGGTCTAGGAGACCTTAAATCCTCTAAAGCTGTAATTCCTTTGGTGTTTGCCGTGCCCGAATGACTTCCAATGGTCTGGTATAGCCACCTGCTTGTGTTTGTGGTGAGTTCCTAGGGGACCAACTGAGACGGTGGAAACTAGAGTTCGAATGGCTCTTGCCTAGAACGCAAAGGTTTGGGATTTCCGGGACTAAAGTCTAGTTTAAATACCCAGAGGTATATCCTCGGCTTGAAATCTGTATGGCAGCCCCATAGATTGAGATAGCATGTGTATGCACCTCAATTCTGGGCACTGAACCAACCTAGTTTGTCACCCTGTTAGAGAATAGGGAAAGCTGCGACCACAGTTAGGAAGAAAAGTAGTACCTGTGGTTCAACCGAAAAGAAGAGAAAGATTCCCACATCAGCATGAGGTAAGACATTGCTGAGGTAGATCATTGCTAGTTGCCCCTGTAAGGTACCTTCACTTCCTATCTATTGCATCACATTATGTTTATTGCATTGCATATAGCATCCATCGCATGCATCCTTTCCATGTTAAGCCTGGTCTGGCATGTACCCATACTTTTCACGTCAAAGCATGGTTATGTGATTATGTGTACGCGCCTATTCCACTAAGGGAATTGTGGTTTGAGGGTGACGGCACCATTTCTGTGCTAAACGTGGTTTGTTTGTGTCCATGCCTTTTCTAGGCAAGGTATGGTTGGCCGCATGCCTTTTTCACTCCATTCATTGCATCCATTGCATTCTAGTATGTACATTGCATTGTATATAGCATATATTGCATGCATGTACTGCATATCCGTTGGATCACCTCCATTCTGTCGCTCGCGCCTTTCCATATTATGCTTGGTTTGGCATGTGCCCATACTTTTCGCGTTGAAGCATGGTTATGAGATTTTGTGTACGCACCTATTCCACTGATGGAATTGTGGTTTGAGGGTGACGGCACCATTTCCGTGTTAGACGTGGTTTGTTTGTTTCCATGCCTTGTCTAGGCAAGATACGGTTTGGCCGCGTGCCTTATCCATTGCATTCATTACATTGTACTGTAGTGTGTTGCATCCAGCATTTAGGATCACGATCTTTCTTTAGTAGATCATTCCTCACTAATATCATGCCACCCAATTACTTGTATCTTGTGTTCCGTCTACACACACATAGTTCTGCATGTGTACGCGCCTATTCCACTGATGGGATTGTGGTTTGAGGGTGTCGGCACCTTCTTTATGGTAGACGGAGTTTGATGTTGTATCTCCATCCTCTTCATGATATTTGTGCGGTCTTGCACTGCTCGTGGGTTGATCATATCATTGCATTGCATTGTATATCATTTACACTGTTTTGTTGCATACTCTTTGCATCCTGCCCCTGCCTACGGGCACATCTCTTCGTTTATCTCGCCTGTTTGTCTAAGTCTTCGGCCTTGTCAAAAATGGGTCGTCTCTGGGCTTTGACATTCACTCCCATCACTTATGACTTCCGAGTTCTATCAAAGAGGGGCAACTGTAGACACCCCATTTTTGACTGACCTTAGGACTCAGACGTCATCGATTGAGCGCTCGGTGATGATGCATATTGTGCTCGTTCTAAGGTTTCGGAGTCTCAGCTGAGAGCCTTGCCTCCGGACTTCGGGGCTCTTTTGTGCTTTGCCTCGGTTTACAAACTAGGTCCTATTTTCTTCGTTTTCTCTTCCCAAAGGGAGGTAGAGGTCTCGTAGACCATCTCTCGGTGGCCGTAGGCTACGTTTCGTGGTCGTAGGCCATTTTTCCCGTTTAGAGACCAATTTCCAGTTTTCGGAGCTGTCGGTCGTGTGCCTCAGTTCAGGACCGCTTACCTACCTCTGTTTGCTCCGATTTTTGGCACACACCTCATTTCCTCTCTTTTGAGGGACATTGTGGCTCGAGGGATCACCTTCGTGGTCGCACGCCACTTCCTGTACCTAACAACCTGTTTTCGGGGCCCCAGGCCGCGTGTTTTGGCCCCCGAATCCTCGTTTTGCATCGGTTAGGGTTCATTTTTGGTATGGACCCTATTTTCATTGTTTGGAAGGTGGTATTATAGTGGGAGACCAGCAATTCTTTTGGAAATCATTTTCTCTCTCCTCCAGCCGATTTTCTTGACAGAAAGCTGGTTTTCCTCACTTTGGGGCCATAATTTCTGGTCTCCCATACCACCATTGTGTTGTACCCATCTAGGAGGCCACCAATATGGGTAGGCTGACCGGCTTTTCTTCCTAACCCTTTTGAACCTTGCTAGAAAATTGATTTTCCTCTCTCTTGGGCTACAATTTCTTGTCTGCCACCATATAACTGTGTTGTACTCATCTGGGAGGCCACCTTTCTGGTATGGCTGACCAGCATTTCACCTTGACCCTTTTGACCCCTGGCCGGCTGACCAGGGAGAGTGGTCGGCCGACCACCTTGGCTGGTCGGCCAGCCTTCTGCTTTTTGGCCTTCTTGAGTGCAACACAGCTGTACCAGCTGTGAAGCATTTGACCCATCCTCCGAGATTTTGACCCTCTTGTTTGTCTTCTTAAGGAGGTTCTGACCCTTTTGCTTAGCTTCTAAGAGAAGCTTGACTCTTTTTTCAAGCTTCTTGAGGAAGCTTGACCCTTTTGGTATAGCTTCCTCAAGAAGCTTGACCCTTTTGCTTAGCTTTTTTTAGAAGTTTGGCCTTTTTACTTGAGGCTTCTCCAAGAAGCCTTGGCCCTCTCTCCCTCTGTAAAACAAACCCTTCTCTCCATTTGCATGGGTTAAAGAATTTGGTTAAGGCACTTTGCATACAACTCTCCATATCTCTCCATCCCAAGCTCTAAACTCCATCATTCTTGGCCATTTGCACACCAACCCTTAGCACAACACCTCCACCATCCATCCAAACATCTTGGAACTGATTTGCAGAGATTGAAGGCTCACCATCTTGGTCCAAAAGTTGCTGGAGGTCTTCTCTACAAGGGTAAGTCTCTATTTCCCCCATTTTTGCATTATCTTGCTTCCTTCTTTAGCCTTATTTGAAAGCATTTTTGGGTTTCGTCTTAAATAAAAAGTGTCTTATTTTAAGCTCCTCTTGAAGTTTGATTAGGGACACTTTTCTGTTTGAGGTCATCTACCTCCTTGTAGGCTCCATCCCTCTTTGTAGGCATATTTTTCTACCTATCTGAGCCTTGCTTGCAAGCATTTTTGAGATTTGTCATAAACTGAAAAAAGTCTTTTTTTGAGCCCCTCTTGAAGTTTGGTTAAGGGAATTTTTCTATTGGGGGTCATCTACCCCCTTGTATGCTTGTTTGCCTCTTGTTTTGAGCCTTGCATCTAGGCCTTTGTTTCATGCTTTGTTTGGCCTCCTAGCCACTGAAATCCAATGGATTTTCAGTGGCTAGCACACTGTTTTGAGAGCCAAAATCAGAGGGGGGTGACCTCCTCTCTCCTTGTCTTGATTGTTAGCCCTTTTGGCCTTCCAAAGGGGCCCCTACTTGCATGTTGTGAAGTCACATTTCAGGCCCTATTTGGTGAGTTTTAAGGTCTACCTTAGCTCTGTCTGAAGCCCTTTTGGCCATATTTTCTGTCCCTCATGCATGTGTGGAACAATCCTATTCAAGGCCTTTCAAAGGGACCTTTCATTGCATGCTTCATTGACCCATTTCAGGGCCTTTTTGGTGAGTTTTAGGACCCTCATTACTGATTTCCAGAGGTGGTTTTGCCATGTTCCATGTCTATCTTGTATGTGTTGAACAACTCTCTTATTGGCCTCTCAAAGGAGCACCTCATTCTAGGATGTGTTGACTGAGTTTACATGGGTTTTTGGGGTTTATTTGACATTCCTTGTTTCTGTTTTTGGCTGGTTTGGTGACCTCTCTTGTGCTTCATATACATGTAGTGAAAACCATGCTTACTAGACTATGTTGCATGTTGTTTTGGCCCTTCATGTTAGCACTTTTTGGCCATGCCTTAAACTGATCTTAGGCATATTTTGGACTGCTTTGGCTTTGTTTTTGGGTCTCATGGTCGAATGGTGTTTGTTTTGCATGCTTGTGGTCCAATACACTTGCTTAGCTTTGAGTTTCGGGGTCCAACACATGCATATATTGAGGTATTTCCTTGTTTTGGGGCCATTATACATCATATTTCAGAGCTCTTTTGAATGCCATATTGTCATGTTTTATACTCTTTAAATGCATTTGAGAGTCGGGCTTGTATGCCTCATTTATCGACTATTGAATGGGCTCCATTTCGTTGCATTCCGAGCCATCATTTTAAGCCATTTCCCCACTGTTTCAGACCTTCCTAGGGTCTATTTGGGGTTGGTTTTGCCATTAGTGCATTGCTTGGGGTACCTCTAGTGTAACGCACTTCACTAGTTTCGGTACCCGGGCCACCTAGCTTGCATTGTGTGCCATGTTTGCATGTTTCGGGACCATTTTGTATCATGTTTCAGAGCTGAAATTTGTGTGTTTGTATGCCATATTGCATCATTTTCCATGCTTTGGTTGAGTGGCATTTGATGCCTTAGGATCGAACCCTTGCATCGTGCATGTTTGTATGTGTTTCGGTTGTCTCATTTCCATCATATGGCCACTGATGTGAGTGTGGCTGAGGTCCACTCATGTTGGTGTAAGTCCATCGTACATCGTGTATGCCATTTTAGTCCATAGCATTGCGTATGCTAGGTTGCATGTTAAAGCATTGTGTATGCCATGTTACATCACGTGCGTCGTATATGCCATTTTAGTCCATAGCATTGCGTATGCTAGGTTACATGTTACTCGCATTGTGTATGCCATCTCATTCTCATTTGCATTGTGTTTGGGATAGGAGTTAGCCCGAGCACAGGAAACGAGGCACATTTCGTACTCTAAGTGACGGAACGTGTCTCAATTCCCGGTCGCCGACACTCCGGATTAACCATGATGGAGTCTAGGCCTTGTTGTGTTTATATGTGCATTCATTTCACATCGAGTCGTGCAATTCAACTCCTCGACCATCGTGCATCGAGATGCGTGATTGGTGGCACGAGGATCGAGGTGTGCATACATATGTGAAAATACTTTGCCATGCCCCTTTCTTGCTCTCTGTTGCAGCAAATCAAAAATCAGCAACTTTCAAAAGCCTTGCACAGCATTCCGGGATTAAATTGCAAACAGAGGCGAATCGGGGCATCGCAATGGATTTCTGGGCAAGGCTACTCGAGCATGCATATTTCATCATTTGGAACAGAGCTGAGGTGGTCCATGAATTTGCATTCTAGTTTATTTGCTTTCCTAGTCAATTTGTTAATGAATTAGGGTTTTGTAATATTTAATCATTCATTCGGACTGTAATTATTTATTCGGACTGTATTATTTATTCGGACCCTCCGAGTGAGGGCAATGTTGTAATAAGTGTGCGTGTGTGTGATGCATGTCTTCCAACCCCACGTCTTTCTCCCTTTTATTTTATCAGCTTATGATGGTTAGATTACGGCATGTTTCAATTACCATACTTATGCTTGCATGTTTGCATCATTCATCTGTCTTGCATGCACTAGGCTCGGTGCATCACACTAACTGCATCGTATTTCAATTCCAAGTTGAATATGTGTTAGCTATAGCATCTCATATGCCATTCTTAGAATAGTCGAGCCTATTGTAGTTGCATCGTTGCATGTGTTGCATTAGGCATTTCTGTATAGCTAGGATCATGCATGGATTTGTAACATAGCTTTTGTTTTGGCTTGGAGTACTCGGTAAGTTTTATGCTTTACCATCCTTGCATGCGTGTGAGTGACTGCCATGATAGCATGCTTACCATGAGGCTAACTGCTTATGTGATATAACTGCCTGAATGCCTGTGGGTGAAGGTTGGATTACTTGGATTGGAACAATTCATTGATTGCGAATCTTAAGCCCACTAGATAGTGGCAAAACCATGTTTTCTAAGCCCACCCGAGGGTGGCAAAATCTGCATTTTAGCATACTTGCGAGTAGCAAACCGTTTTTCAAAACAAACATGAGATGTTTTGTTCCAATTTAGGCGACCCAGTCTATACTTGTATGCTGTGCGCATCACATAGTAATTCTAGGCTAATAACTGGAATAAGAGCACATAATATTTTCAAAACTCGATATCATGGTTAGTAGAGGTCGATCTTTGATCGGGCGAGTGGGGGTGCTCACGAAGTGACCTTGTAGACGTCCCCGAAAGCATCCCGGGAGGGTTAAGTCCCGTTCCGTTCATTTGGGGTCACTACAGCTCAGGACTCTCAAAATGTCACGGTTCTTAATCTGAACCAAAGAGTCCAAATCCGGCAAATCGTTTTGAGAAAACTGATTTTTAGAAAAGAAGTGCCAAACATGGACTGCTTTGCCAGATACAGAGTCGCCACCTAAATAATTTATTTTGGGAAATTTAGAAAACCCTGACTCGGTGCCAAAAGGCCACGTGTCCGTCATCACCAAAGTTGCCTCGGCTCGGGAACTTGGGTACGATTGGGGAAGGTCACTTCGTGAGCACCCCCGCTCGCCCGATCAAAGATCGGCCTCTACTAACCATGATATCAAGTTTTGAAACATTGTGTGTTCTTATTCCGGTTATTAGCCTAGTTTACTATGTGATGCACACAACATACAAGTATAGATCGGGTCGCCTGAATTGGAATGAAAACATTTCATGTTTGTTTTTTGAAAGAGGGTTTGCTACCCGCAGGTAGGCTTTAAAACTTTTGATGATTTATTCCGATTTAAGTAACCCAACCTTCACCCACAGGCATTCAGGCAGTTATATCAGATAAGCACATAGCCTCATGGTAAGCATGCTATCATGGCATTCACTCACACACGTGCAGGGATGCTAAAGCATAAAAACTCACCGAGTACTCCAAGCCAAAATAGACATTTATTAGAAATCATGCATGAATCCTAAGTATATAGAAATGCGTAATGCAACACATGCAAAATGCAATTATAGTAGGCTCGGTTATTCTAAGATGGCATATGAAATGTTACAACTATCATGTATTCAACTTTGAAATTGAAAGTACAATGCAGTAAGTATGATGCGCCAAGCCCGGTGCATGCAATACAGATGAATGATGCAAACATGCTGTCATACTGTATGCTAATCGAAATATGCCTTAATCTAAACATCATAAGCGGATAAATAAAAGGGAAGAAAGACGTGGGGTTGGAGGACATACATCACACTCACGCACACTTATTACAGTTGTGCCCTCGCGCAGAGGGTCCAAATAAATATACAGTCCGAATATTACAGTCCGAATAATATACAAATTCCTAATTAATTAACAGATTAACTAAGAAAGCTTAATAAAACTGGCATGCAAGCCAGGGACTGCCTCGCTTCTGATGGATGATGCATGTCCAGGTTGTCTTGCGCGGAAATCCACCGGGATGCCCCAATTAGCCTCTGTTTAGCAATTATTCTTAAAATGCGTGCCTAGTCCCGAAAAATTGCTGATTCCTGATTTTGCTGCAACAGAGAGCAGGAAAGGGGCACAGCAATGTATTTGCACAGATATATGCATGTCTCGATCCTCGTGCCACCAATCACGCATACCGAGGCATGATGGCCGAGGAGTCGAAATGCACAACTCAATATAAAATGAATGCACATGAAACTACAGCTAAAACCTAACTCCATCATGGATAATTCGGAGTGTCGGTGACTGGGGAATTGAGACACATTCCGTCACTCGGAGTACGAAATGTACCTCGTTTCCCGTGCCCGGGCTAACTCCTATTCCGAACATGATGCAATATGCATGGCATGCATGAAATGCAACTAAGATACAATCCTAACATGCACAATGCTATGGAATGACATGCCTCGAAATGCGTGCACACAGGCACGCAAAACGAGAAAATGGCAGAATGCAATCTAAGATACAACCTAGTATGCACTATGCTATGAAAATGAGAGGCCTCAACATACGTGCACACGGGCACGCAAACCGAGGCAATGACAGAATGCAATGCAAGTGACTAAAATGGCATGAAAAAGGTAACATGGACTTATACTAACATGACAGAGCCTCAGCCACACTCACATAAGATGCCGGTTGATGAAAATGAAGTGCCTCAAAATGCGTGCACACGGGCACGCAAACCGAGGCAATGACAGAATGCGATGCAATCACATGGAATGATGATGTGGACTTATACCAACATGAGTGAGCCTCAGCCACACTCACATAGGATGTCGGTTGATGAAAATGAAGTGCCTCGAAATGCGTGCACACGGGCACGCAAACTGAGGCAATGACAGAATGCGATGCAATGACATGGAATGATGATGTGGACTTATACCAACATGAGTGAGCCTCAGCCACACTCACATAGGATGCCGGTTGATGAAAATGAAGTGCCTCGAAATGCGTGTACACGGACACGCAAACCGAGGCAATGACAGAATGCGATGCAATGACATGAAATGATAATGTGGACTTACACTAACATGAGAGAGCCTCAGCCACACTCACATAGGATGCCGGTTGATGAAAATGAAGTGCCTCGAAATGCGTGCACACGGGCACGCAAACCGAGGCAATGACAGAATGCGATGCAATGACATGGAATGATGATGTGGACTTACACTAAGATGAGAGAGCCTCAGCCACACTCACATAGGATGCCAGGGGATGAAAATGAAGTGCCTCGAAATGCGTGCACACGGGCACGCAAACCGAGGCAATGACAGAATGCGATGCAATGACATGAAAACATGATATGGGCTTATACCAACACGAGTGAGCCTCAGCCACACTCACATGGGATGCCGGCGGATAAAAATGAGGTGCCTCGAAATGCGTGCCCACAGGCACGCAAACCGAGGCGATGACAGAATGTGATGCAATGACATGGAAACATGATATGGGCTTATACCAACATGAGTGAGCCTCAGCCACACTCACATGGGATGCCGGCGGATAAAAATGAGGTGCCTCGAAATGCGTGCCCACGGGCACGCAAACCGAGGCGATGACAGAATGTGATACAATGACATGGAAACATGATATGGGCTTTCAGCACTAAAATATGGGGGAAAATAGTCCCGAAATGAGGCGAAATGACATGAAATGCATGGAATTGTCCCGAAATGCGAATTTAGGCACCCAAAATGGCCTATAGCTATGCCAAGCATGCACAACAGGGACATGCAATGCAAAGACAGAAGCTAGACAGTCCCAAAATAAGCACTTTCTCAGTTATAAACATGACCAAACAGCAAGTATAGATATGGCAAAAATGGCATGCAAGAATAGGGGCCAAGAGATGGATAATGAAGCAAGTGATATAAGCAAAATCCAAAATGAAAAATTTCCTTCTACAACATTGAATAGGGACCAAAAATATGAATATTTAAAGTTTATGGAAGCCTCAAAATCAGTATAAAAACATGCTAAAAATGTGATGCAAAATGAGGCTCAAAAGTGGCTATAACATGAGGTATGCAAAATAATCACCAAATAGCCAAAGACCCTTAATAAAAAATGAAGTATAGGTCAAAACAAGACTATCTCTCAGCCTGTAAAATGGCCGAAAACAAAAGCATGGTAGGCTAACTAAACATGCAAGAAAACGAACCAAAAGAGAGATATAACATGAAGTGGCATATGGAGGTCCCAAACCATGAAAGGACCTAAATGAAAAATGAATAATGGACCAAAATAAGGTCTTTTTCAGAACTGTAAAATGGCCAAAAACAAAAGCATGGTAGGCTGCCATTGCATGCAAGAATGGGGAAGAAAAGAGGAGTATAAAGGTAGGTATATCATGGAAGTCCCAAATGGTGTTGAGCCCTTCTTCAATGTTGAAGAGGGGCTCAAAATAAGCCTAATATCAGTTTACAACATGCTCGAAAATAAATTTCTCGTGGGCCAAAAATAGCATGCAAAACTATGACATACAAGAGGATCAATGAAGCAAGTGTATCATGGAGGGCTCAAACAGGATTGAGCCCTTAATGAAAAGTGAAGATGAGCTCAAAATAGGGCCCTTTTCAGTTAGGGCCGGAGCTTGAAACAAAAGGCATGTGACGCTTACAAATGGACCAAGAAAAAGGGTCAAAGTGAAGAAAAGGTTACTCACCCTTGAAGACTCAAACTTTTGTTGCTTCTTGGATGGATTTGCAGCTTCTTTTGCCTTTGAGAAACCTTCCTTGTTGCTGGAAATGAGGTAGTGGTGGTAGAGCTTGGTGGTGTAGAAGGAATGGTGCTTAAGGACTTAGGGTTTTTCAAAGAATTGAGAAGGATGAAGATGGAGTTGTGTATGGAGGTTTGAAGGAGAATTTTTCTAACCTCAAAATACTACAAGGCTTGCTTGCTATATAGGCCAACAAGGGGGTGTAAAGGTGGGGGAAAAGGAGAGCAAAATTTTCCCACGAAATATCCTCCAGATAAAGATCTTTTCTCGGGGATAAAGCTTCACAGCTGTAAAGGGAACAGTGCAAGGAATACGGCCGGCCTATTACTTTTGTTGCAGGTGGCCGGCCGGCCACACCCCCTAGCCGGCCGGCTAGGGGTCAAAAGGTTCAATGAGATTTTCTGGCCGGCCACCAACTGATGGTGTTCTCCTATGTGTGTACAACACAACCATGTGGTTGAAAGTCCAAGAAAGTGGGTCCAAGGGGTTCAACATTAGCTTGGAAAGAGGGGGTCAAAAGGGTCAAATTGAATTACTGGCCGGCCACCACTTTTTAGGGTCCTCCCACGTGTGTACATCACAAATATGTGGTTCAAAGTTCAAGAAAATGGGTCCAAGGGGTTCAACATTAGCTTGGAAAGAGGGGGTCAAAAGGGTCAAGTTGAATTACTGGCCGGCCACCACTTTTTAGGGTCCTCCCATGTGTGTACATCACAAATATGTGGTTCAAAGTTCAAGAAAATGGGTCCAAGGGGTTCAACATTAGCCCGGAAGTGCGAAAAACGGGCGCCGGAGGGCGTCGGAGGATGTATAACTGGTTGCTGCAACAATTACTGGCTTCCCACTCTTCAGTGACCTCTCCAGTGATAAAACAGAGGTACCTGCCAAAAATGAACGAAAACCGTTGCAAAATGAATGCTCGGGGGCCAAAACACGCAGTTCGGGGTCCCGAAAATGGGCTGTTAAGCACCGAAAGTGGCGTTCGGCCACGAAGTGGGTTTCTCGGACCCCAGTGTCCCTCAAAAGGGATAAAATAAGATGTATGCCGAAAACCGGAGCAATAGGAGATGGTTAAGTGGTCCGAACCGAGGCACACGGCCTGACGGCTCCGAAAACCGGAAATCGGACTCCGAAATGGGCAAAATGGCCTACGACCACAAAATGTAGCCTACGGACATCGAGAGATGGTCTACTGGACCTCTCCCTCCCCTCAGGAAAAGAAACAGAGAAAACTAAGTCTGGTTCGCAAACCGAGACAAGGCACAGAAGAGGGTTCGGAAGTCCGGAGGCGGGGCTCACGGCCGTGACTCTGAAGCTTCTGAACGAGCACATTATGCAACATCACCAAGCGCTCAATCGGTGACGTCTGAGTCTTAAGGTCGGTCAAAAATGGGGTGTCTACAGTTGCCCCTCTTTGATAGAACTCGGAAGTCACAAGTGATGGGAGTGAATGTCAAAGCCCAGAGACGACTCATTTTTGACAAGGCCGAAGACTTAGACAAAACGTACAAGATAAACAGAAATGTGCCCGCAGGCATGCCCGCAGGCAAGGGGCAAAATGCAAATGATATGCAAAAAACCGGAGGTAACCCAATGATCATGCAAATGCAGCAAGCTGTAATGAAGCAAGTATTCGCAAATAGATGCAACAGTTTTAAGCAAGAATGCAAAGCAACAACTACATTTCATGCAGTTAAGAAATGCGGAGGATTATTCAATCCCCGCCACGTCTCACACGGAGAAGATACGATACCTGCGCGATTCGTCTGGTCGCACCAGCCTCAATTGAACCGTACATACAATATCGTGCCTGCAAAAGAGGGAAATTGCAACAAGCACAATATGCTAATAACATATATTTAATGTGATTCCAAAAGTTCGACACACGCAGTGCCGGTGAGTGAATGCATCGCAATGCAAGAATGGAACATGCGTGACAACGCATGCTCAAACATGGAGGTATGCCAATATCAAGAAATGTACATGACAAGGCAAGTATGCTCATGAGAATGCAAGATAATGTGACACGAGCATGAATCAGGGTGTTTATTTGTTATGAAACAACGAGTACGGAAACGCGTGTTTCGGCGAAGGCGATTCGATCACGGCCTCCGATCCGCTTCCTTGAAAGGTTACAACTCATTCAAAAAGGATACACTTTGATTTTGATGAGTGATGATGAGACACATGTCAGAGCTTGAAGCCGAAGTTCCGGCGGAGCTATTTCGCGACCGGAAGTGTACTTTTCTTGAACTTTTTCAGGTCCCGGGAACTCCGATCTTCCTCAAAATTTGTAGAGAGCTAGGTGGGCATGTGGGGGACATGGCCGGCCGTTCATCTTCCCAAGGGGAGGTGGCCAACCGGTTTCCCATAAAGTAGATAGCTGGCCGGCCAGTTATCCAAAAAGCAGATAGCTGGCCGGCTAGAAAAAGGGGTCGGCCGGCCATGTGCTTTAATCCGGGGGTATTTTGGTCTTTTTCACCTCCTTTTGATGCTCCTTCCATCCAAGACTTGGGGCCTATATAAGGCAGCCGAGACTTTCCCCTTTCTTGCCTCCTATTCCACTTTTCTCTCCAGATCTAAGTTTTATGCGCGTTTTCCAACGTCCCGCGCAAATTGTTTTCGCAAAAACATTCAGTTTCAAGCACTTTGGAGCGATTAAATTTCGGTTTCGGAGCTTCTTTTCGCATTTTCGCCACTTGAGGTAAGTTTGTCTCAATATTTGGAAGATTTTCTCGGGAGTTGACTTTTGTTGACTTTTCATTTCCCGAGAGTTGACTTTTGTTGACTTTTTCCAAATTTGGCTCATTTTGCTCATTTTTGCTCCCTTTTGCAGATCTTTTGAAAATGGCGGGTAATTCTCCCCACGGCGGAGGTTTTCCAGGTGCCGGAGATGATTTCGATCCCATGACTCTACCTCCGAGGACCCGACCTTTTATTCCCGGGAGGTACCGTTCGTCAGTACATGTCCTCCCGCGCGCTGTTTTCCGTCACTTTACTAGCTTTGACGAGCGAGCACCCGCGGATCTGCTTCTCCGAGAGCCGGAGCATCACCTCTCTCATGAGGCCCGAGAGGTATTTACTTCATTTTCTGTATTTTTCGTACATTTCGCACCTTTGCCATGCTTGAACACGCGGTTTAGCTCATGACATAGTACTTTGCTTGCATCCTGAACATGTAGTTTCAACACTCGAATTTCTGAACACTCGGCTCATTAATTAATTGCGAACGCACAGCCCACATTAGAACACACGGCTCAAACACTGATTTGTCGAACACACAGCCCGAATTCGAAAGTGAACACACAGCCCACACTTCAAATTTTCTGAACACGCAGCCCAGATTAGATAGTGAACACGCAGCCCATGATAGTTGAAATTTGAACACGCAGCCCATGATAGTTGAAATTTGAACACGCAGCCCAAACTTCAAATTTTCTGAACACGCAGCCCAGATTAGAATAGTGAACACGCAGCCCACACTGATAGAAAGTTGAACACGCAGCCCAAACTTTAAATTTTCTGAACACGCAGCCCAGATTAAATAGTGAACACGTAGCCCAAACTTTAAATTTTCTGAACACGCAGCCCAGATTAAATAGTGAACACACAGCCCACACTGATAGAAGGTTGAACACGCAGCCCAAACTTCAAATTTTCTGAACACGCAGCCCAGATTAAATAGTGAACACGCAGCCCACAGTAGTTGAAAGTTGAACACGCAGCCTAAACTTCAAATTTTCTGAACACGCAGCCCAGATTAAATAGTGAACACGCAGCCCACAGTGATAGATGGTTAAACACGCAGCCCAAACTTCGAATTTTCTGAACACGCAGCCTAGATTAAATAGTGAACACGCAGCCCACACTGATAGAAGGTTGAACACGCAGCCCAAACTTCAAATTTTCTGAACACGCAGCCCAGATTAAATAGTGAACACGCAGCCCACAGTAGTTGAAAGTTGAACACGCAGCCCAGATTAAATAGTGAACACGCAGCCCACACTGATAGAAGGTTGAACACGCAGCCCAAACTTCAAATTTTCTGAACACGCAGCCCAGATTAAATAGTGAACACGCAGCCCACAGTAGTTGAAAGTTGAACACGCAGCCCAAACTTCAAATTTTCTGAACCCGCAGCCCAGATTAAAGAGTGAACACGCAGCCCACAGTGATAGAAGGTTGAACACGCAGCCCAAACTTCGAATTTTCTGAACACGCAGCCCAGATTAAATTTGTATGTAGTTTATTTCACTTCATCGGCATACAGCCCATTTCATTCCATTGGCACACAGCCCATTCATCTCATTGGCACACAGCTCATTCATTTTGTACTGACATATATTCATTTTGAATGCAGGTTAGTTCTCGCAGCGTGCGGGGGTATGGCTCCACTGCCGCGCGGGATTGGTATGCCAAGCTCCCGGAGGGTGTCCGAGATTTGGTAGACTTGGCAGGGTTCGGGCCCTTCTGCGTCGGGTTGTCTCGTTGCTCCGCCAGGAGGACTCTGATGGCAGCCTCGGTAGAGAGATGGTGGGACACCACCAACTCCTTTCATTTCTCTGCTACCGGGGATATGACCATGACGCCCCTAGACTTCGCTGTGTTGACTGGCTTGGACATAGGAGGTTGGGCCATCCCCTACGATGAGGATATGGGCGAGTGGGAGGCCGCTTGGATATACCTATTGGGGGCTCGCCCGCCCGTTGACAGGGTTTCTGGGAGAGTCCGATACACTTGGTTCTCTTCCCACTTCCGGTGGGCGGAGATGGTGCCTGAGACTCCCGAGGAGACAGAGCAGTATGCCCGTGGCTTCTTGATGTTCCTCTTCGGGACTACTCTGTTCGCCGATAGAGGGAACACAGTTGGGCTGTACCTGCTGAGCGCTCTGGTTGACCTATCACAGGTCCATCGATATGACTGGGGTGGCACCGGCTTGGCTACCCTTTACTTTTATATGAGCGCGACCTCCCGCGGGCGGGGCGATTTACTTGGCGGCTACTGGAGAGCCTGGGAGGTACTTTTCTGTCCCCTTGATTTACATTTCTGCTCTTCATTACTTGTACATTGCACACACAGCACGCTTTTACAGTCTGTATTTTGCTCTCAGCATTTCATACTTACATTCTGTATTGTTTTTCTCAGCTATAGGTCTATGTATACTTCCCATCATTAGCCCCAGAGCTGGAGGTAGCAGGGATTCCCATGACCCCATATTCATTGGTGTTCGAGGGTCCGCACCGACAGAGACCTCGAGAGACCCTCCTTAACCTGCGACAGTACTTTGACACTGTACGACATTCAGAGGTACCTCAGAACTTTCAGTTCTTTTCATTTTCATCTTTGATTTGCTCTGTAAATTCTCGATTTCTGATTGGTTTATGCATTTATCATCCGCAGATCACATGGTAGCCCTGGGTGTCCCTGGGTGATGGTCTTCGACTTCAGTATACCGGAGCGTCAGACATCTCCCAGTATAGGGTCTTGCTTGAAGGGCGGGTTGGCAGGGCATGGTTCCTGGGGGAACGCTTTCTGCGCCAGGTATGGGGGTATCTTTCTCAGGATCCTCCCGCAGTACCCCCAGCCAGTATGCGGACCGCTGACAGGCTCTCTTACTCGGAGGTAGTCGGCGCCATGCTGGGCAGTGATGCTTTACTATATGTTGCGGAAGGGGACTACGCCACTTACCGTCACATATATTTGATGCCTCCATTGATGGGAGCTCGTACTCCGATGATGAGGCCTGCCGGTATATCATCCTCGGGCCAGGCTCGGGCTCGGGCTGCAGACGCCCCTTCTACTAGCAGGGCTGGTACATCTAGAGGTGGGAGTAGACCAATTCCTCCGACTCCGTCGACTCATCCTCATCCCGAATGGCCAGATATGCCGACTGAGTTGATGGCGTGGCAGTATGGGGCTATCTCTCTGACTTCGATCCCGCTAGAGCCTCCGATGCCCAGTGATCGATACGCCATTGATCCGGACTCACCGCCGGTATGCTCAACTTTTCCATTCATCATTCAGATGTTTAGACACTCTTTTGTTCACTGATGATTATGAGCTCATTTTTGCAGCCATCGCGAGGGTACATGGAGGAGGTGGTTGGACTGGTGGCCACACTCGAGGGCATGGTCCTGCGTAGGGAGGCACAGTTGTCTGTCGCGGGCATTCAGGTACCCTTCAGTTTTCTGGCATTTATCATACTTCTGATGACATGTTGATTTCTACTTCATCGATAGACTACTTGTGTAGAGCACATCTGACACACACCCCACTTGTATACTGTATTTACATGCACCCACTTCAATGTATCCTTTGCTTGTATCTGCATCTGATATATATATTTGGACTGATGTATTTGAGTTGAACTCTTTGTTTTCAGATGCCTTCATGGTCCGGTCAGCCGCAGGCCAGGCCATCTGGGCCTCCTTGGGGAGCTGAGTCATTTGGGCCATTTCACAGGGCGGGGTCATCTCGGCCTTCCCGAGGAGCCGGGCCATCTAGGCCTTTTCGAGGAGCTCCAGGAGGGCCCGTCCGCAGACGCAGGGCTCACGTTGTGGAGGTGGAGCCTGATGAGGAGGAGGAGGATGTTGAGGAGGAGGAGGAGGCTACCGATCGTCAGCCAGAGACATCTGCTGAGGAGGGGGGCTCCGGTTTTGGCTCGGGGAACAGAGGCGAGGCTGAGGGGGATCCTGAGGATGACAGCTCTGACTCAGATGATGATGATGGTGCGGAGGTTGTCCCGCAGAAGAGGATGAGGAGTGCTTCTCGTTCCCGCTCCCGAGGATATTGATGTTGTTATTTCCTGCTTTATTTTTCTTTTTGCTAGTAGTTTGTAGCACTTTGCACATTGTTAGGCAGTTTTATTTTTGTAAAACTTGTACCTTTGTTTGTTGTAAAGCATGATGAAATGAAATAGCTTTTGGAAAGGTGTTTGTATTTTAAACTTTTAGCATCGCATCGCATCATTTATTTCGCACAAAAAAAGAAATTGAATGGGAATGTGCATTGTGTAATCACCAGGTCAGGTAGTGAACCGACGCAACAAACTAAACAACTCAACTTACTAAGATATAACCGAACCTTTAGCAAGTTTACAACTCGATAAGAAAAATGCAACAACGTTGACAACGCAAATAAACAAAGACTTTAACAAAGATTGCTTGAACAGAGCGCAATGACTCAAAAACACGTCCGCTCGACAAACAACTCGATAAGCAAAACAACAACTCGATAATCAAAACAACAACTCGATAAACAAAACTCGGCAACAACAGAGTGTACTTCTGACGATCTGGGCATCAGAACGTATCCGAAACGGAGGGAGATGAAGGCCTTTGACTCTCCCGTTGCATGGAAATGCTTGGAACTTTCCCTCGAAAAGTAAAACAGGGCGAAGGGGATACACTGCAGCATTGCCGGCCACCTTGGGGAGCCGGCCGGCCATTTTTTGTGGAGAGAGATAGCTGGCCGGCCAGTTTTGTAAAAAGTAAATGGCTGGCCAGCCAGAAAAGGTGGCCGGCCGGCCACTTAGTCCTGCAGCCACCAGATTTTTGACACGTGTCCCCGTGAATAGTGTTTTTCCTTCTATAAAAGCCTCAACTTCGGGAACATTCATTTCATCTTAGTTTTAGACAAAGATGGAGGCGTTTTTCGCAGAAAATGTCACATCTTGGATCTCTTCTCTAGATGGCTCGGAAAAGTTGAATTTCCGGGGTTTCGGCCTGAATGCACTATTCACGCTGAGCCGTACTCCGCTACAGCTTCCTTTTCTCCATGCTGCGGCAAGGTTCTGGAATCCAGTGACGCATGTTTTTAGCTTTGGCGGCCAAGAGATGTGTCCCACTTTCGAAGATTTTCAGGTTTTGATGGAGTCTGAATGCTCTGAAGTGATCTTGCCCCAGCTCCGTTTTGGCCATGCTCAGGCTTTAGGGCGGATGTGTGGGCTCACGGCGCATGACGCTCGATCTCTGATTTGCAGTGGGGAACTGGACATCCTCGGCTTGATCCATCGTTTTTCTGACGCTGGTGACCGCAGCAACCATTATTGGCAGGGTTTCTGGCAACACGCCCTCTGCTTATGTTTGTTGTCTCACTTTCTGCTTTCCTCGGGCTTTGGCGGGGCTAGCATTCGCCTGATTGAAGTCGCCCAAGGTTTGAGAGAAGGAAAGAGCTGTATTGCCATGACCTTGGCCGAGACTCTGATGGGCTTAGATTCTGTCTATCGCCGGGAGGCGACTAGGTTTGCTGGGAGTCCACTGCTGCTGTAGGTAATGTTTCCCACCCGACCTTACATATATATTTGCTCACATCACTCGGCCCTCAGGCTCGGTTTTTCTCACAAAGCCCTTGTCTCACTTTTCTCTCATCGTTCATCTCTCTATTCTTTAATCTCTCATTTTCCATCCCTCCCCTAGGTATGGTTAATGGACAAGTTGCAGGTTGTGGACTCTTGCCCGGCCTATTCAGCTCGAGGCTACTTCTTTCGGCAGCGCTTAGTCAATGCTCTTGACGAAAGGTGGTGGTTTGATTGGATGTGCAATTTGTCCGCAGACGGCATTGCTTGGCGTTGTCCTTGGCTCAACCTCCCGGCGATGAGCTATAGTATGTCCCGGCTGATTGGGATCCAATTGATTGGTCTAACCCACTGCGTATTCTATTTCCCGTTCCGGTTCCTGCGTCAGTTCGGTCATGATCAGACCTGTCCACCGGAGGGGATTGAGTACCCAGCTGCTTTCCCGATCCGGGGTGCATAGCTTGCCCGATATGCCACAGCATGGAGGACGAGAGAGCTCCTGGCCCCTGCTTCTACTTTCAGTTGCACTTTATCCGATGAGTGCTTGGATTGGCTTAACGAGGAGGCACAGGTTGGGCCCAGCTTGGCATCAGATGCTCCGTCCAGCTCTGGGAGGGGACGTTGAGATACTTGATTCAACTATGCCCCGAATTTATTGCTTATTTAGCGTTTTCAAGTTTTCTTTATGAATGTACTAAAAAAAACAACCTCGATTATATGCAAGAGCAGGAGAACTCGGTTTTGAAATCAATGAAATTGGAAGTTGTGGTACTGAAAATTTTTCGCTTTTGGTCCAAAAATGGTCTTAGTCGTAAAAAGATTGATTTGAGCAAAGTCAACTTTTATTAAAACTTGTCAAAACTATTTTCGATGTGGGTCAGAACTGGACACGCCGAAAATCTGTCACTGAGATGCACAACCCCAGATCCCTGCAACTTGAAAGTTGCCCCTAGTCTGAAGAACAATGCGGCACTGCAAAGCAACGGAAAGTTGCCCCTTGTCTGAGTAACTTTGCACCGTCGCGGCAACGGAAAGTTGCCCCTAGTCTGAACAGCACTGTACCGAAGATCGCGATAAATGCTGATGGATAAAGATGACTGAGATGATCAAAATGGACAGAGTTGATCGGGGAAAAGTTTATGGCTGAACTTCAAGGTGAAGTTGCCTACGTATCCCAAAGATGGGAATCAAGCCTTACGTAGTTCAGGCTAAGGTTCACTCGAGTATTTTCACTCTCCTTTTGCGCTCTAACTTTTGCCAAGGCCGCCCTTTGCGGGTTTTCAACCTTGCGAGCTCAGTTTTTATATTTTTTAATTTTTTGTGCTCTGACTTTTGCCTAGGTCGCCCTTTCGGGTTTTCGGCCTAGCGAGCCTCTCAAGGATAGTATTTCTTCAACTTGTCCATATTGAACGGTTGTGAGAACTCCAAGCCATCTAGATCCATCAGAACCACAGTTCCACCTGACCAGATAGCTTTGATGATGTAAGGACCAGTCCAATTGGGTTTGAACTTGCCCCTTGGGTCGTGGATGGGAGCCCGGTTGTCTTTGAGCACCAAATCTCCTTCTTTCAGATTCCTGGACTTAACCTTCTTGTTGAAAGCCCGGGCAATTCTGCGTTGATAGCCTTGGATGTGGTACAGTGCTTTCAGTCTTCTTTCATCAAAGAGCATGAGTTCTTCGAATCTGCTTTGCTGCCAATCTGCTTCGGCTATCTGGCATTCAGCCAGTACTCGTAACGACGGGACCTCAATCTCAATAGGCAGAACAGCCTCCATTCCATAGACCAATGAGTATGGAGTTGCTCCAGTAGAAGTTCTGATTGAAGTCTTGTAGCCCCACAGAGCAAATGGCAGCTTGTCTGGCCAATCCCGATAGGTTCCCACCATCTTCTGCAGTATATGCTTGATATTCTTGTTGGCGGCCTCAACTGCGCCGTTGGTTTGCGGCCGGTATGTAGATGACTTATGGAAAGCCACATTGTATTTCTCCAACAAGTCTATTACTTCTTTCTTGAAGTGGGAACCATTATCTGAAATTATCTCGTTTGGCACCCCGTAGCGACAGATGATGTTGTTTCTGATGAACTTTGCGACGTGCGACGCCTTCAACACCGCGTATGATTGGGCCTCGACCCACTTTGTGAAATAATCTATCGCTACTAGGATAAACTCATGCCCGTTTGACCCCTTTGGGGTAACAGCTCCGATCACATCAATCCCCCAGACTGAAAAAGGCCACGGGGAAGTCATGTTGTACAGTTTTGACGGCGGGATGTTCATGCGGTTTGCATGAATTTGACACTTGTGGCATCGCCGAACAAAACTTATACAATCCTCCTCCATGGTTGACCAGTAGTAGCCCTGTCTGAGGATCTTTCTGGCCAGCATTACTCCATTCATGTGTGCACCACACTCCCCCCCATGGATGGCTTCCATCAGGCGTTTTGACTCTTCAGCTTCTACACAGAGCTTATGCATTCCCAGATGACCTCTTTTGTACAGCTTTCCTCCGCAGATAATGAACTGAGCAGCCATTCTTCTGACAGCCCTCTTATCCTTGGCATTTGCCCCTAGTGGATATGTCTCCTTTTCCAAGAAGTTCCAGATGTCGTAATACCAGGGGTTACCGTCTTGAACCTCATCTATGGCGGAAATTGACTCGTATGCTGGTGCGAACTTCTGATCGATAATGACTGGATGTATCCGGACTCCGGACGGGATGTCTATCATGGAAGATAGAGTTGCTAGTGAATCTGCAAACCTGTTGTTCTCTCTTACGAGGTGGGTGAAATTTAGCTTCTCGAACCGAGGAATTAGCAGATCCAAGGTTTGGTGGTAAATTATCATCCTTTCCTCCTTGACTTTCCAATCTCCTTTTGCTTGAGACACAACAAGGTTCGAGTCCCCAATGACGTCCAACCATCTTGCCCCTAGTTTTAGGGCTGCTTCCAGGCCAGCAATACATGCTTCATACTCTGCTTCATTGTTGGAAACTTTGAACCAGAGCTTGAATGCTAGAGGGATACGGGAATCATCAGGCGCTATCAGCAACACCCCTATCCCATACCCATACTGGTTTGACGCTCCGTCAAAGTACATCGTCCAAGTTTCATCTTCGACGTGCAGAATGGCTTCATCTGGGAATAGATACTCAATCGCTTCATCCCCCTCAACCGGGTGGTCGGCAAGGAACTTCGCTACCGCTCTCCCTTTTACTGACTTGCGCGTTACATACTTCAAATCAAATTCGGAGAGCAACAGCAGCCAACGAGCTAGCCTACCCGTAAGTGCTGGTTTCTCGAAAAGATATTTGATGGGATCCAAACGCGAAACCAACATTACAGAGTGGGCTAACAGGTAGTGCCGCAGCTTCCTGGTTGCCCATACCAAGGCCAAACAAGCCTTCTCCAGCGGTGTATAGCGGGTCTCGTAATCCAGCATCTTTTTACTCAGATAGTAGATGGCTCTTTCCATTTTGTTCTGACTCCTGCGCGAGCATGCAGCCCATGGTAGTCTCAGTTACCGAAAGGTACAGTATCAACGGTCTCCCTGGTTCTGGCGGTGACAACACGGGCGGGTTCTGTAGATATTCTTTGATCTGCTCAAAAGCTGCTTGACATCAGCCGTCCCATTGGAATTTCTTTCCTTTCTTCAGGAGACCAAAAAGTGGTTCACAAGTCAAGGTTAATTTACAAATAAACCGTCTTATGAATTGCACTTTACCCAGAAAGCCTCGCACCTCCTTTTCAGTCCTTGGTGGTGGCATTTCTAAGATGGCCTTGATTTTGGAAGGGTCGACCTCGATGCCCCTTTGTGTAATCAGAAACCCTAGCATCTTCCCTGCTGTAACACCAAACGTGCATTTCTGGGGATTCAGTCGCAGCCGAAACTCTTTGATCCTTTGAAAGAATTTTTGTAAGGCGGTGTAGTGGCCCTCTCTATCTTTGGACTTGACAATCATGTCGTCCACATACACCTCGACCTCCTTATGGATCATATCATGCAATATTGTAGTTGCTGCCCGTTGATACGTAGCTCCAGCATTTTTCAACCCGAATGGCATCACTCTATAACAATATGTACCCCACGGGGTAGTGAACGCAGTCTTCTCCCAGTCTTCGGGTGCCATCACTATCTGATTATAGCCTGAGAAACCATCCATAAATGAAAGCAAGGCGTGTCCTGCCGTGAAATCCACCAATTCATCAATGTGTGGCAAGGGAAAGTCGTCCTTCGGACTGGCCTTGTTCAAATCTCTAAAGTCTACACAGACCCGAATTCTGCCATCCTTCTTTGGCACCGGAACAATGTTGGCCAACCAAGTTGGGTATTCAGATACCAGCAGGAATCCTGCATCAATTTGCTCGGTGACCTCTTCCTTAATCTTGAGGGCCCAGTCCGGGCGAATTCTTCTGAGCTTTTGTTTGACAGGTCGGGCCTCGGGGTCAAGAGGGATCCGGTGCTGTACAATCTCAGGATCGATTCCAGGCATGTCTTCGTAGGACCACGCGAAAACATCTTTGAAATCTTTTAATAAAGCGACTAAGCGCTCGCGTTCCTCGGAAGACAAGGTGGACCCGATCTGGACCAGCCGCGGGTCCTTCTCAGTACCAACATTCACAGTAGTGATTTCATCCATTAAAGGTTTAACAAATCTTTCCTGCTCTTGATCAATTAATCGTTGCAAAACTGGAGGAATTTCTTCCTCGTTGTTTTCATCAAAATTTTGAAAATCCTGATTTAAGCAATAAATCAAAGGCACAGAAAAATACTCAGAAACCACATCCACATCATTCTCATTAAATATTTCCAAGCCGTCAGATTCCTCTGTTACAACAGACTCAAAAGAAAATGAAAACGACGACCTAGACAGGACTGTGGCATCCGGGTTATCACCCCCAGGAATACCGGACTCAGACTCAGTCGAGCTGGAATCTGATTCTGACGCACAAGATTCGGTAGAATAAGATTCCGGCTCACTACCTGACCCGAAATTGCTAGATAAAAAGCCTTCTTCATATTGCCAGATGAGAGAAGGTGCGATAGATGCATCCAAAATCGGCGCTGGAAAGTCCGCAGCTATTTCATCTCCAATCATAGAAACCGAAGAGTTATCCCCCAAGCACTCTTGGTCGATCGGAGGATCTGATAGTAGACTCGCCAGTGCTACCCCTATTTCAAGCTCTGTGCTCTCAGGCTCCACTGCTTCACATTGTTCAACCTCAGTTGGTGGGTCTGTCTGCGCTTCGGCAACGTCATCCCCAGATAATTGTATGTCGAAGAATATTTCAAAACTAGGCACGCGCGTCCCCTCTGCGTTTAGCCATGGCTCCGGGAAGCCGCAGAATGGAAAATCTTCCCCCTCCCGGACGAAGCGTCCGTTTAGGGTACCCCAGATGGGCCTATGCATTAACTCAAATGGCTTCCCGGCCTTCTTTGCTCTGGCCCTTCCGGCCATTTCTTTTCCTTTCCTCAACCAGTCCTCTTTGGTGGGCAGATAACCCAGTCCAAAGGCGTGAGGGTTGTGTGGCACTTCGGCCAACACTGAGACGCCCTTCCGGCCACTTCTCCCTAATCCCATCCCGGGGGTATGTTTTAGCTTGTTCATGAGGTAGATAGATTGAGCACTAACGTACATACCCTCATTCACAACCATGACATTCTGTACCACTTGAGCCTCGGCCAAAGTGAACCCCGACAAAAATACATCCTCCGTGCCGTGCTCAATCTCCAAGACAGGTGTGGACACTTCCGGCGGCGGATGGATTGATGAATTCCCAAAAACGATCGCTACCCCTTTCCTGTGAGGGTACTTTAGCATCTGATGTAGAGTGGAAGAGACTGCTTTGACCTGGTGCAACCACGGTCGCCCCAAAAGTAGGTTAAAGGTTGCGGGAACGTCCAAGATATGAAATTCGATGTTGTGTTGTCCTGGACCAACCTTGGTTTGAATTTTAACAGTCCCCATCACTTCTCTGCTGGTATTGTCATATGCTCTGATCACCTGGGTGGTTGGGACGAAGTCCGCGGGTTTTAACCCAATTGCATATGCCGTTCTGGTCGGGCAGACATTAATCGCAGACTCGGTATCAACAAGTACCACCGGTATCCACTTATCTCTACATTCCACAGAAATGTAGAGAGGTTTGTTATGACTTGTGCCCTCAGGCGGTAGCTCCTTGTCCGAAAAGGTTAATGCCGGGGAACCTCCTCCCGGAAAAACCAGCCCGACCAGTTGTTCAGGGGTGGTGTCTATGGAGAGTTTGGATTTATCCATAGCAGACAGGACAGCTTCTCTATGCACCCGTGATGCCATTAGCAGTCCCTAGATGGAGATGTCTGCTTGTATCTTCTTTAACTGTTTCAGCACAGCTTCCTCCTCAATCTGCTTCTCCTTCTGTTTCTCTGCTTTTCTGTCTTTCCTCGGGTTGGTCTAGGTGTGGGGGCTTGAAGTACCGCCCACTTCTCGTCATATGGTCCACTTCATCAGGATACCAAGTATCATCCGGCTGGCCACTTGCCCAATCTTCATCGGTGTGGGCAAGACACAAGTCGTCATCTTCCCACCACATTCCGCTGGCAGCCAACAGACACCTGTCTGGCTCCGGTCCATTCGCACTCTCAGTGCTTTCTGTCCATATGCTAGCAGCATTGTCTGTCTTTGTGCACACAGCACTTTCAGTCCCCTCGGGGCCTTTTGCCTTCCTGGCTCTCTCAGCAGCCTCAAACTTTTCTTGTTCCAACTGCATCAGTACAGTGGGTTGTTCAATAATTCCTGTATCCATAATGCCCACGTCTTGAGCGGAATTCTTAACACCGGCGCTCTCCGGCGATACAATTTGACTTTCGGCCATTCCGGCCACAACTGATATTTCTGCCCCTGCCGGGCTCTGTTCTGGTTGGGTTTCCCCCACTGCATCTGGTTGATCCTCGAGCCATCCAGTTGCCTCCGCTGATCCCTCATAATCATACCAATTGATCGACGCATCCCCCAGTTCCTGGTCATCGAGAAATTGCAGGTTGGCAAAGTCCTCCTCTGCGGTTGTCAGATTATCTGCCCATAGCCCAGATCCATCCCCCCGGATCATGCACAGTTCTCCTGTCTCGGGAAATTCTAAGCTCAGCCCAATCTGGCTTGTTGATAGGATGTACTTTCTTGGATCGTAGGCTCCCCTAGCAATACTCTGTCCAGTCCCAGATTCAGCAATCTCATTCTCCTCCAAAATCTGCCCTGCCCCGTCTTCGACGGTCACCACCATTGGCTCTGGCTGGGTTGTGGAGATGTCCACCATGCACAAGAAGTCAGTGCAATCGGGGAGGAGCACCTCCAGCTTGGGTAGGTGGGATGGGGTGATATAGATACTGGGATCGTAAGATGCGACCCCAGTCTGGATAAAATTAATTCTGTTGGGAAGGGGAGGTTGGTTATGTGGTGGGAGAGGGTTGGTTGTGACATTGGGTTTGTCTGGAGGTGCGATCACCTGTTTGTCAATAAGATCCTGGACCTCATGACGCAATCTGTAACAACGGTCGGTGTCGTGACCGTGTTGTTGGTGATAAGCGCAGTATTTCGATGAGTCATAAGAGGGAGGGAGTGGATTCGGTAGTGGCTTGGGCTCCAGGGGTTTTAAATGATTTTTCCTGATCAATATTCCCAAAACCTTGGTCAGAGGCATATATAGTGGGGTAAAGGTTCTTTGGCCTCGCGGTTGGAATCGGTTGTTTTGTGTGTTGCTTCCGGACGCGACGAAGAAGGGTGTGGCAGTCATGGGCCTTGGAGGGGGAGGGGGAGTGGTGGTGACCACACTGACTTCCGAGGCTCTTGTATTAGCAGCGTCACTCGGGCCTGCATTGTTGCTACGGTTGAACGTCCTCCTCGGTTGTTCTCTGTCGTGGTCAAACAGCCCTTGTCTCATTGCATCTTCGATCTGCACCCCCATATCATGTAAATCTGCGAAAGTAG
Source organism: Camellia sinensis (assembly GCF_055761805.1). NCBI lineage: Eukaryota > Viridiplantae > Streptophyta > Magnoliopsida > Ericales > Theaceae > Camellia > Camellia sinensis. Next base: position 78,506,555 of record NC_138970.1, read on the forward strand.
GGAAGGGGACTACGATCATTCTCTGCATTAACTTCGGGTGGAGATTGCGCACAATCATCCGGATTTGATCTTTGTCAGTGGGCCTTAGAGTCATCGTTGACGCCTTTGCCCTCCATCGGATCACAAAGTCCGAAAAAGATTCCTTGGGCTCTTTCCTTGTCGTTTCAAGATCACGGGTTGTGATCTCGATCTGAGTGTTGTATGAATATTGCGTGACAAAGGCCTCAGCCATCTCATCCCAATTCTTCTTCACTTCATCTTGTAATCTTGCGTACCAATGGGAGGCCACACCCGACAGGGTTCGGCCGAATAGTGAGAGCTTCTGTGGTCGTGTTAGGCCCATTGGCCGCAAGACGTCTGCAAACAGTCGGATATGGACCATGGGGTCACCGGTCCCGTCAAAGCGGTCGATTTGTGGCATTTTGAAACTATCGGGGAGTGTTACGGCCTCCTCGGTATATCCGTCTCCGATATCCGGCATAGCCTTGGCCCTTTGGGATTTCTTGAAGAGCTTCTCCAGTTTGCTCAATTTCAGAGCTGTATGATCAACCTCGACCTCGAATGGAGAGTCCGGGTGATTGGGTGCATGGACCTTGGACAGTTGTGGTGGAAGCGGGGGCGGAGCTGGCCCGTTGGAAGACTTGTGTCCTCTTGCAGATTTTGGATAGTCGGCACAGTATTCTGGATATTTGGAGGAGCGTTCTGAACAGCAGGTGTCTGCTCAGGTAATGGAGCCCCTGCCGGAGGAGGAATTTGTTGTGAAGCAGATGCCTCATTCTGTTGTTGCAGTCTGGTAATCAGTTCAACCTGCTAGGTCATAATCTCGGATTGTTGCTTAGCGAGTTCATCGCGGCGAATAGCATCTTGCTGCATGGCCCGCATGGTTTCTTGCATTTGGCGCATCATATCCTCCATTCCTGTTGGTGCCGTCATCCTGTTTCGATTTGTCTGAACTACTGGCAGATCTGTCTCAATGGGGATCTCAATCCGACTGTCCACTGTTGGGGAAAACCACTGTTCTGGTGATCTCTGTTCAGATACACTGCGCTTTTTCTGCTTTTTTCTGGTAACAGGGGGTAGAGAATGGAACACTGGCTGTCCGTCGATTAGATCCTTAGATCGATGGAGTCGACGACCTCGTGTCCAAAGTGCTTGGGGAATGCCTGCTGGGTTGGAAGCAATTGTGCTAGAACTGACCCTAGCAAAAGATAAATAAAGCGAAAAGGAAATAAATAAACAGATAAACGGGCAGCATAACAGCTTAAAATAAAATGCATGACACACAGCCGGGCATAATCAACACACAATCAATAAGCTGAATAACACACTGTCCTCAAACACTGATTATTATCCCTGTATCACTGTCCCCTAAAACAGAATCTGATATCCGCAGATAACTAATTCTCGAATACTGGCTGATGCCCGCAGGCCTGATACCGAAACTCATGTACTGAACTGATGCCCGCAGGCTTGATACTGACAATACTGAACTGATGCCCGCAGGTCTGATGCTGACAATACTGAACTGATGCCCGCAGGCCTGATGCCCAAACTTATATACTGATACATGCATTCCTGTAGAGACGCACTCTAAAGCACATAACAGATAAGTGAGAGCCAAAACACCCCTATGTTGGGGTAGGGTTTCCCTGTCCTATTTTGTCAGGAACTAGGGTTTCACTACGCACGCAGCGGTTTCAAACAACCTATGAACGAGTAAGCAACCTGTCCTAATTTGGAATGGTCACTATGGATCCGAATATGCACTAGGTCGAATGGTCAAAGAGGGTGCCCCGGTAAAACCGGGGTTTGTGTTCCCATACTGGCAGAGCCCACAACCGGTCAGCCTTATGGTCATGCCTTGACAAGACAAGCCTCCGGCAAACCGTTCAGGAATAGCAGATGGCAAACACGGTGTCCTAGGCGCACCAATGCAAATGCAATGCAAAGAATCACACAAGTGTAGTCAAAAACAGATATCAAGAGTTCGAGTCAAGTTCTCTAAATCCCCAGCAGAGTCGCCAGAAACTGTAGACGTCCCCGAACGCATCCCGGGAGGGTTAAGTCCCGTTCCGTTCATTTGGGGTCACTACAGCTCAGGACTCTCAAAATGTCACGGTTCTTAATCTGAACCAAAGAGTCCAAATCCGGCAAATCGTTTTGAGAAAACTGATTTTTAGAAAAGAAGTGCCAAACATGGACTGCTTTGCTAGATACAGAGTCGCCACCTAAATATTTTATTTTGGGAAATTTAGGAAACCCTGACTCGGTGCCAAAAGGCCACGTGTCCGTCATCACCAAAGTTGCCTCGGCTCGGGAACTTGGGTACGATTGGGGAAGGTCACTTCGTGAGCACCCCCGCTCGCCCGATCAAAGATCGGCCTCTACTAACCATGATATCAAGTTTTGAAAACATTGTGTGTTCTTATTCCGGTTATTAGCCTAGTTTACTATGTGATGCACACAGCATACAAGTATAGATCGGGTCGCCTGAATTGGAATGAAAACATTTCATGTTTGTTTTTTGAAAGAGGGTTTGCTACCTGCAGGTAGGCTTTAAAACTTTTGATGATTTATTCCGATTTAAGTAACCCAACCTTCACCCACAGGCATTCAGACAGTTATATCAGATAAGCACATAGCCTCATGGTAAGCATGCTATCATGGCATTCACTCACACACGTGCAGGGATGCTAAAGCATAAAAACTCACCGAGTACTCCAAGCCAAAATAGACATTTATTAGAAATCATGCATGAATCCTAAGTATACAGAAATGCGTAATGCAACACATGCAAAATGCAATTATAGTAGGCTCGGCTATTCTAAGATGGCATATGAAATGTTACAACTATCATGTATTCAACTTTGAAATTGAAAGTACAATGCAGTAAGTATGATGCGCCGAGCCCGGTGCATGCAATACAGATGAATGATGCAAACATGCTGTCATACTGTATGCTAATCGAAATATGCCTTAATCTAAACATCATAAGCGGATAAATAAAAAGGGAAGAAAGACGTGGGGTTGGAGGACATACATCACACTCACGCACACTTATTACAGTTGTGCCCTCGCGCAGAGGGTCCAAATAAATATACAGTCCGAATATTACAGTCCAAATATTACAGTCCGAATAATATACAAATTCCTAATTAATTAACAGATTAACTAAGAAAGCTTAATAAAACTGGCATGCAAGCCAGGGACTGCCTCGCTTCTGATGGATGATGCATGTCCAGGTTGTCTTGCGCGGAAATCCACCGGGATGCCCCAATTAGCCTCTATTTAGCAATTATTCTTGAAATGCGTGCCAAGTCCCGAAAAATTGCTGATTCCTGATTTTGCTGCAACAGAGAGCAGGAAAGGGGCACAGCAATGTATTTGCACAGATATATGCATGTCTCGATCCTCGTGCCACCAATCACGCATACCGAGGCATGATGGCCGAGGAGTCAAAATGCACAACTCAATATAAAATGAATGCACATGAAACTACAGCTAAAACCTAACTCCATCATGGATAATCCGGAGTGTCGGTGACTGGGGAATTGAGACACATTCCGTCACTCGGAGTACGAAATGTACCTCGTTTCCCGTGCTCGGGCTAACTCCTATTCCGAACATGATGCAATATGCATGGCATGCATGAAATGCAACTAAGATACAATCCTAAGATACAACCGAGAAAATGGCAGAATGCAATCTAAGATACAACCTAGTATGCACTATGCCATGAAACTGAGATGCCTCAACATACGTGCACACGGGCACGCAAACCGAGGCAATGACAGAATGCAATGCAAGTGACTAAAATGGCATGAAAAAGGTAACATGGACTTATACTAACATGAGAAAGCCTCAGCCGCACTCACATAAGATGCCGGTTGATGAAAATGAAGTGCCTCGAAATGCGTGCACACGGGCACGCAAACCGAGGCAATGACAGAATGCGATGCAATGACATGGAATGATGATGTGGACTTATACCAACATGAGTGAGCCTCAGCCACACTCACATAGGATGCTGGTTGATGAAAATGAAGTGCCTCGAAATGCGTGCACACGGGTACGCAAACCGAGGCAATGACAGAATGCGATGCAATGACATGGAATGATGATGTGGACTTATACCAACATGAGTGAGCCTCAGCCACACTCACATAGGATGCCGGTCGATGAAAATGAAGTGCCTCGGAATGCGTGCACACGGGCACGCAAACCGAGGCAATGACAGAATGCGATGCAATGACATGGAATGATAATGTGGACTTGCACTAACATGAGAGAGCCTCAGCCACACTCACATAGGATGCCGGTTGATGAAAATGAAGTGCCTCGAAATGCGTGCACACGGGCACGCAAACCGAGGCGATGACAGAATGCGATGCAATGACATGGAATGATGATGTGGACTTATACCAACATGAGTGAGTCTCAACCACACTCACATAGGATGCCGGTTGATGAAAATGAATTGTCTCGAAATGCGTGCACACGGGCACGCAAACCGAGGTAATGACAGAATGTGATGCAATGACATGGAATGATGATGTGGACTTACACTAACATGAGTGAGCCTCAGCCACACTCACATAGGATGCCGGTTGATAAAAATGAAGTGCCTCGAAATGCGTGCACACTGGCACGCAAACCGAGGCAATGACAGAATGTGATGCAATGACATGGAATGATGATGTGGACTTACACTAACATGAGAGAGCCTCAGCCACACTCACATAGGATGCCGGTGGATGAAAATGAAGTGCCTTGAAATGCGTGCACACGGGCACGCAAACCGAGGCAATGACAGAATGCGATGCAATGACATGAAAACATGATATGGGCTTATACCAACATGAGTGAGCCTCAGCCACACTCACATGGGATGCCGGCGGATAAAAATGAGGTGCCTCGAAATGCGTGCCCACGGGCACGCAAACCGAGGCGATGACAGAATGTGATGCAATGACATGGAAACATGATATGGGCTTATACCAACATGAGTGAGCCTCAGCCACACTCACATGGGATGCCGGCGGATAAAAATGAGGTGCCTCGAAATGCGTGCCCACGGGCACGCAAACCGAGGCGATGACAGAATGTGATACAATGACATGGAAACATGATATGGGCTTTCAGCACTAAAATATGGGAGAAAATAGTCCCGAAATGAGGCGAAATGACATGAAATGCATGGAATTGTCCCGAAATGCGAATTTAGGCACCCAAAATGGCCTATAGCTATGCCAAGCATGCACAACAGGGACATGCAATGCAAAGACAGAAGCTAGACAGTCCCAAAATAAGCACTTTCTCAGTTATAAACATGACCAAACAGCAAGTATAGATATGGCAAAAATGGCATGCAAGAATAGGGGCCAAGAGATGGATAATGAAGCAAGTGATATAAGCAAAATCCAAAATGAAAAATTTCCTTCTACAACATTGAATAGGGACCAAAAATATGAATATTTAAAGTTTATGGCAGCCTCAAAATCAGTATAAAAACATGCTAAAAATGTGATGCAAAATGAGGCTCAAAAGTGGCTATAACATGAGGTATGCAAAATAATCACCAAATAGCCAAAGACCCTTAATAAAAAATGAAGTATAGGTCAAAACAAGACTATCTCTCGGCCTGTAAAATGGCCGAAAACAAAAGCATGGTAGGCTAACTAAACATGCAAGAAAACGAACCAAAAGAGAGATATAACATGAAGTGGCATATGGAGGTCCCAAACCATGAAAGGACCTAAATGAAAAATGAAGAATGGACCAAAATAAGGACTTTTTCAGAACTGTAAAATGGCCAAAAACAAAAGCATGGTAGGCTGCCATTGCATGCAAGAATAGGGAAGAAAAGAGGAGTATAAAGGTAGGTATATCATGGAAGTCCCAAATGGTGTTGATCCCTTCTTCAATGTTGAAGAGGGGCTCAAAATAAGCCTAATATAAGTTTACAACATGCTCGAAAATAAATTGCTCGTGGGCCAAAAATAGCATGCAAAACTATGACATACAAGAGGATCAATGAAGCAAGTGTATCATGGAGGGCTCAAACAGGGTTGAGCCCTTAATGAAAAGTGAAGATGAGCTCAAAATAGGGCCCTTTTCAGTTAGGTCCGGAGCTTGAAACAAAAGGCATGTGACGCTTACAAATGGATCAAGAAAAAGGGTCAAAGTGAAGAAAAGGTTACTCACCCTTGAAGACTCAAACTTTTGTTGCTTCTTGGATGGATTTGCAACTTCTTTTGCCTTTGAGAAACCTTCCTTGTTGCTGGAAATGAGGTAGTGGTGGTAGAGCTTGGTGGTGTAGAAGGAATGGTGCTTAAGGACTTAGGGTTTTTCAAAGAATTGAGAAGGATGAAGATGGAGTTGTGTATGGAGGTTTGAAGGAGAATTTTTCTAACCTCAAAATACTACAAGGCTTGCTTGCTATATAGGCCAACAAGGGGGTGTAAAGGTGGGGGAAAAGGAGAGCAAAATTCCCCCACGAAATATCCTCCAGATAAAGATCTTTTCTGGGGGATAAAGCTTCACAGCTGTAAAGGGAACAGTGCAAGGAATACGGCCGGCCTATTACTTTTGTTGCAGGTGGCCGGCCGGCCACACCCCCTAGCCGGCCGGCTAGGGGTCAAAAGGTTCAATGAGATTTTATGGCCGGCCACCAACTGATGGTGTTCTCCTATGTGTGTACAACACAACAATGTGGTTGAAAGTCCAAGAAAGTGGGTCCAAGGGGTTCAACATTAGCTTGGAAAGAGGGGGTCAAAAGGGTCAAATTGAATTACTGGCCGGCCACCACTTTTTAGGGTCCTCCCATGTGTGTACATCACAAATATGTGGTTCAAAGTTCAAGAAAATGGGTCCAAGGGGTTCAACATTAGCTTGGAAAGAGGGGGTCAAAAGGGTCAAGTTGAATTACTGGCCGGCCACCACTTTTTAGGGTCCTTCCATGTGTGTACATCACAAATATATGGTTCAAAGTTCAAGAAAATGGGTCCAAGGGGTTCAACATTAGCCCGGAAGTGCGAAAAACGGGCGCCGGAGGGCGTCGGAGGATGTATAACTGGTTGCTGCAACAATTACTGGCTTCCCACTCTTCAGTGACCTCTCCAGTGATAAAACAGAGGTACCTGCCAAAAATGAACGAAAACCGTTGCAAAATGAATGCTCGGGGGCCAAAACACGCAGTTCGGGGTCCCGAAAATGGGCTGTTAAGCACCGAAAGTGGCGTTCGGCCACGAAGTGGGTTTCTCGGACCCTAGTGTCCCTCAAAATGGATAAAATAAGATGTATGCCGAAAACCGGAGCAATAGGAGATGGTTAAGTGGTCCCGAACCGAGGCACACGGCCTGACGGCTCCGAAAACCGGAAATCGGACTCCGAAATGGGCAAAATGGCCTACGACCACAAAATGTAGCCTACGGACATCGAGAGATGGTCTACTGGACCTCTCCCTCCCCTCAGGAAAAGAAACAGAGAAAACCGAGTCTGGTTCGCAAACCGAGACAAGGCACAGAAGAGGGTTCGGAAGTCCGGAGGCAGGGCTCACGGCTGTGACTCTGAAGCTTCTGAACGAGCACATTATGCAACATCACCAAGCGCTCAATCGGTGACGTCTGAGTCTTAAGGTCGGTCAAAAATGGGGTGTCTACAGACCTTCCCCAATCGTACACAAGTTCCCGAGCTGAGGCAACTTTGGTGATGACGGACACGTGGCCTTAGGCACGAGTCAGGGTTTCCTAAATTTCCCCAAAATAAAATATTTAAGTGGCGACTCTGTATCAGGCAAAGCAGTCCATGTTTGGCACTTTTTTCAAAAAAATCTATTTTCAAAAACGATTTGCCGGATTTGGACTCTTTGATGATTCATCGGTCTTGCATTGCACTCTGCGGGATTAGATACAGGACCGTGACATTTGAGTCCTGAACTGTAGTGAGCCCAAACGAACAAAACGGGATTTCCCTCCCGGGACGTTCGAGGACGTCTACAGCTTGTTGATGAGAGGCACAGTACTTAGTCGGGTTGTGGAAGAGAGGAAGTTTTTCTGGTAATGGCCACGGCTCCAGGGGCTTGAGATGGCCTTGTCCTACGAGGATTTGGAAATCTTTGGACAAAGGCATATAGAGGGCATGGAAGACCCTCTGGCCTCGGGGTCTTTACTTCGAGGTTTGTGGATTTTTACTGGATACACCAGCAAAGGGATCGATAGGTGCCGACTGGGTGTGCTGATCTCTTCTAAGTGATGGATTAGAGTTGAAAGGAACATTTCTGGTACAACGACCCTTTTCCCGGCTTGCTCCTTGATTCAAACTACCCCCAACTTGAGTGGTGAAAATGTCATCCATAGTTTTTGCAACAACTGCGAGTACTTGCTGTTTGTTTAGCCCTTCAGCTTTCAAAGCCGCAACAGCCCACAGAAAGTTTTCATGAGGATCAAAGTCTACCCCTACCTTGTTCTTTCCACTAGCCTTCACTTTGCCAAGGGATTAGCCTTCTTCGAATGCAGCCCGTCCCAAGATTGGGGAGCCTTTTGACATGAAATTCCCAGTATGTGGTGTGGTCGATGGCAGAGCCTATATCCCAAAGGCTAAATCTGCCATAGTTCTCTGAAGACCTTCGATCATTCTCCTTAGCTCAGAAGTAGTAGGCTCATGGGTTTGAGATGATTGGGGTCCAGGTGAATCCATCATGCACAAGTTTGTGCTTTCTGGAATGAACACCTCAGGCTTGGGTAGGTGGGCTGGAGTGATGTATATGCTGGGGTTGTAGCCGGATGGCAGTATATGGATCTGATTAAGATGTAGAGACGACGGCTCAGTGCTAGTCCGAGGTCCTTTTGGTGGCGGTATGGTCTCTTCGTCAATAAGATCCTAAATCTTATGACGGAGGCGGATGCAACGATTAGTATCATGACCGTGTTTTTGATGATAGACACAGTATTTAGCTGGGTCATATCTTGGCGGAAGAGGATTTGGAAGGGGTTAAGGTTCTAGGAGCTCTAGGTGCCCTTCCTCTCGTAGCATTTTCAAAGCTTGAGAGAGACTCATGTAAAGAGGATGAAAATTTTGAGCTTAGGGCCGATTTGAGGTGGTTGGTTTTTGGCCATTGAGGGAAGTGGTGATAGTGTCTACTTCTGAGCATTTCACAGCTGTGCTACCGTGTAGACATCCCCGAACGTCCCTGGAGGATGAATCCCCCGTTCTGTTCATATGGGCTCACTACAGTTTAGGACTCAAAGTCACGGTCCTGTATCTAATCTCGCAGAGTGCAATGCAAGACCGATGAATCGTCAAAGAGTCCAAATCCGGCAAATCGTTCTGAGAAAATAGATTTTTTGAAAGAAGTGCCAAACATGGACAGCTTTGCCAGATACAGAGTCGCCACCTAAATATTTTATTTCGGAAAATTCAGGAAACCCTGACTCGTTGCCTAAGGCCACGTGTCCGTCATAACCAAAGTTGCCTCGGCTCAGGAACTTGGGTACGATTGGGGAAGGTCACTTCGTGAGCACCTCCGCTCACCCGATCAAAGATCGGCCTCTACTAACCATGATATCTAGTTTTGAAAACATTATGCGTTCTTATTCCGGTTATTAGCCTAGATTTACTATGTGATGCGCACAACATACAAATATAGACTGGATCGCCTGAATTGGAACGAAACATTTCATGTTTGTTTTTGAAAGCGGTTTGCTACTCGCGAGTAGGCTTAAAATGCAGATTTTGCCACCCTCTGGTGGGCTTAGAAAACAAGATGATTTGCCACTCTCAAGTGGGCTTAAAACTCACAATTGATGAATTGTTCCAATCCAAATAACCCAACCTTCACCCGCAGGCATTCAGGAAGGTATATCATATAAGCATATAGCCACATGGTAAGCATGCTGTCATGTTAACAATCACACTCATGCGAGATGCTAAAGCATAAATACTTACATCGTACTCCGCACCAAACAGAGAACTCGTTAGCAATCATGCATGATCCAAGTCCATGTTAAGTGCCTAATGTATCGCATACAGAATGCAGTCTAGAATAGGCTCGGCTAATCATAGGACGACATGTGAAATGCAACAGATAACACGTATTCAAGTTAGATTTGAAATAGTATGCAGTTAGTATGATGCGCCAAGCCCGGTGCATACAATACAGATGAATGAATGCACGCTTGCATAGCATAAGTATGCTAATTGAAACATGCCCTAGTCTAGCCATTATAAGCGGTTAAATAAAAGAGAGAAATAAATGGGGTTGGAAGACATGCACACACGCACCCACACTTATTACAAATTTGCACTCACTCGGAGGGACCGATTAAATAATACAAGCCGCCTAATTAACTAGCTAACAAGCTACAACTAATTATTACACAACATAATTAATTAACGAATCAATTAACTAATTAATGAATGACAACAAGCAAGTAGGGAAAGCAGTAAACGGTGCTATTCCAGCTCTGTTTGAAGAATGGAGGCATGCACGCTCGCTTCGGTTCTTCGCCTCGAAATGCCTTCCGGTTGCTCTTTAGAGGCTCTGTTTGCAGGGTGTCTTCCAGTGCTTGTCGCTGGACCTTACCAAAACACTATAGGGGAAGTCAACAGTGGCTTGCTGGCCAGGAAAGGAGATTTGCCGGCCAAAGATGGTCCATTGCTGGCCAAGGGTGGCACATTGTCGGCCATCAATGGCAGGCTGCTGGCCACTGGTGTGCTGTGGCACCAAACTATAACGAAGCACAAAATAGAGAAAAGAGAGAGTTTCCCAAGGACATGTACGCACCATGGCACTCCAAATCACCTCAAAACATCAAGGGAGAGGCCTAGTCGGATCCACAACCATTAATCACGCATCCCGATGCATGATGGCCAAAGATCTAACTTGTGGAAATCAATATGAAAATGAATGCACAAATAAAGCAAGTAAAGCCTAGAACTCTATCATGAATCATCCAGAGCTTCGGCGACCGAGAATTGAGACACGTTTCATCACTCGGAGTATGAAACGTCCCTCGTTTCCCGTGCTCAGATTAATACTTAATCCAAGCAATGCAATGCATATATACTTTATGTAGCTCAAATATGCAATATGAGCCTCAAATATGCAAGGCATGCCAAATGCTATGCAACTAAGCATGCGAGTGTGCAAACTAAGCTAATGTAACGCTAACACACTAAGTATGCAACAAGGATACACAATGCAACTAGCTAAATGACGTGCAAACGTGCGAACGTGATATGATGCAAGCATGCAACCAATGTAATGCAACATGTCAAATATGCATTGGTGGGCTTAAACCATAAAGGGGCAGACCTCAGCCCATCTCAAAACAGTAGCCAAAGTGCAAGGAAGCAAGGCCAAAACAAGCTGATTAAGCATGTTCATGCAAGAGGCCAATGAAGCACATAAACTAGAGCTATATGATACAATGCTTGCAGGTCTTAAACACCTCAAAATAGTCACCCTACATGCCATATTGATGCTGAAAATGCCATGATCATACACCAAAACAAGCTCAAATGATATGCCCAAACAATGGACTCTTGAAGCACATGAACTACAACTATGTAATGCAATGCATGAGAGTTTATCCACCCCAAAACAGAGTTTCTACATGTTAATTTAGGGCCTAAAACATGCTGGAAAATAGTCAAAACAAACTAGAAAAGCATGCTCTCCTTTAGGCCATTCTAAGCATTTAAACCACAACCATGCAAAGCAATGCACAAGCTACCTTAACACCTCAAAACAGAGCTTAATCACAGTGAAATACGGACTATTGCAGGCCAAAGTTAAGCTAGCACATGCTAGGAAGATAGGCTAAAACATGAAACAAGCTATGGCAATGGAGTAAAATTACACTACAAGTGTATTATGCAAGCATGGAGTGACAAAACCAACCCAAAAAAGGTTCATTGTATGGTAAAACATCACCAAAAATGGACTAAAATGGACTCAACAAAAGCCAAGCACACATGCTACTTTGATGAGCTACGAATGGAGTTACACTACACATGCTAGATGCAAGCAGAATATGACCAAACCACCCATGGATAGGGCCAAGGCAGGTCCTAAAAGTCACAAAAATAGGCCTGAACCAAGCCTCAAAAATGCATAGAGGGATGGTCCTTTGGAAGGCCAAAAATGTAAGCAAAGAGGAACACAAAGAGAGGGGACTACCCCCCCTAATTTAGGACCTCAAAACCACACCTCTACCACCAAAATCCCACTGGATTTTAGTGGTAGGAAGGCCAAACCAAGGCTAGCTCGGAGGCCTCAAGATATGGCTTGAAACAAAGCCAAACAAAGCATGCAAGGGGGCTACACACCCCAAACAGCAAAATGACCTTAACCAAACTTAAAAATCATTTGAAAACAAGACTTTTTCCAGTTATAAGAAAATCCTAAATCGATATGCAAAGAGGGCTAAAGCAAGGTGCAAGAAAGTGCAAAAATGGGGGAAATGCTCACCCTTGAAGACCCTCTTCGAAACCAGCAACTTCAGGGGGTGGAAACCAGTTTTTAGAGCTTAAGAATCCTTCCCAAGAACCTTGGTTCAATGGTGGTGGTGTGTCTCAATGTGTTGTAGTGTAAAAGTGCAAGGAAATCCAATTTCTAAGCACTATACTCAAGCAATATAGAGAGAAAAAGAGGTTTTGCTCTTTAAAAGTTCAGAACCCTGTCTAAGGAAGAAGCCTCTTCCTTATATAGAGGAATGAGAAGCCAAAGCTTCTTCAAGAAGCTTTGCAAGGCCTTCATCCCTCCATACACGTGTATGGAAAGGAGCAAACAAAAAATCAGCTGGCTCAAAAGATCTGGAGGAAAACCAACTGAGACAGGGGGGGTGCCAGCCATCATCAATGGCCGGCAGTGGCTCATTGATGGCCGGCAGGGCCTCATCAATGGCCGGTAGGAACAAGTCCATTGCCGGCAGTGCACCACAGGGTCCACTCTGACAGGACCTAGTCAGGGTCCAAAAATGAGGCAGAAAGGATACAGGGTCCGGGAAGCTCGAACCGGTGACGTTCCTCCGTGACAATCAAGTACTCGGCGAGCAGTCGAACTAGTTGTTGGGTGTACCTGCAAGCACAACCAAGTCCCAAGGACGGTCAAAAATGGGGTGTCTACAGTTGCCCCTCTTTGACAGAGCTCAGCAGTCACAAAGTGACAGGAGTGAGTGTCAAAGCCCAGAGACGACCCATTTTTGACAAGGCCGAAGACTCAGACAATCAGTCAATATAGGCATGCAAAAATGCGCCAGGAGGCTGGGGCATAATGCAAATGATGTGCAAGATGCAAGAGCATGACTAGTAATCATGCCAAGAATGCTGTAATGAAGCAAATCATGCAACAGTTTTAAGCATGTGAACAACAGTCCTACATATTCCAACAGGAAGGTTGTAAGAAAATTATGCAATTCTTATCACGTTTCACGCGGAGTGCATACAATACCTGTGCAGCTCGTCTGGCCATGCCAGCTTCAAATGAGCCATACATACAATATCATGCCTGAAAGAGAAACAAAACTTAACAGGTACAATTTTGTTAGAAGTGTGCATAACAAAGCAATGGAAAGTGCGTGACAACGCGAGTGAGGGGATGCATGACAATGCAGGTGGAAGGGAGTGCATAACAATGCGACGCAGGTGCGTGCATAACAATGCGATTCGAAGCAAGCATAACAATGCGGAAGGTTGCCTAAACACATGTAAGTAAAGCTTACGTAGAAATGCATGCAATGTGTAAGCAAGTAAGGTGTGAACACATGTAAGTAAAGTATGCAGTAACGCATACAATGTGTAAGCAAGCAAGGTATGAACACATGTAAGTAAAGCATGTGGGATTAACGCAGGCAATGTGTAACCACCTAAGAATACATATACACATGTAAGTAAAGCATGCAGTAACGCAAGCAATGTGTATGGTAGGAATGAACACATGTAAGTAAAGCATGCAGTAACGCATACAATGTGTAACCTCCTGTGAAATGCATAAACACATGTAAGTAAAGCACACGCGGAAACGCATGCAATGTGTAAGCAAGCAAAGGTAACAACACATGATAAGGAAGTGCATAATGATGTGTGACAAGGACATGCATGACAATGCATGATAAAGAAAATGCATGACAATGCATAATAGAGATAAGAAAATGCATGACAATGCATGTAAGGTGCGCATGACGATGCGCGATAAGGAAAATGCATAACAATGCATAATAGAGATAAGAAAATGCATGACAATGCATATAAGAGATATGCAAAACAGTACATGTGAATTAAATGGATGTTTATTGTAATAGATGAATACTAGTTGACATCAACAAAAGCAAAAGATGTTTAATAAAGACATCTTAAAAGGAGACCTCCGGTTTACCTCTCGGAGGGTTTGGGATGCGTAAAAAGGATACACCTAGCGCGCATTGATGGATGTCTACCATCGTATGTTGAGGACATGATTCCCGAGTTCCCCCGGAGACATTTCGAATTAAGTTTTGAGTAGTCCACGGGATTGTTAGGACCCGGGAACATATTCCAAGATCAAATAGATCAAGAAAGCTGGAAAAGGTTTGGTGGTCACCAGGGACAACCGCCGGCCATCGCCGGCCATCTGCATCCACTGCTGGCCATCGACAACAGTCTGCCGGCCATCGGTGGCAGATTCGGGCAAAGAGGTCTTTCAAGCCGTGGGTCTTTAAATAGGCTAAAAACCAACCCATTTCCTCACAAATCCTCCCAAAGAAATCAACTTCCTTCCTTTCTAGGTGTGCCTTCTCTCTAGATTCGCGCATTTTACGTGTTTCCCAACACCCTATACAACTTTGCATCACTAAGGATTCTTGGTTTTCTTCGATTTGAACCGATCAGAAATTGCATCCGAGGCTTCTTTCATCATTTCCCGCATTCAAGGATCACTTCCCCCGATCTTCTCTCGAGGTTAGTTCACTTTCCCGGGTTTTTCAACATTTCTTGAATTTTCTCTCTCCCAAGGTTTGAGTTTATTCTAGATTTCAATATTTTGCTCATTTTTGCTCATTTTTGCGTCATTCTTGTGCATCCATCTCAGATGGCTGACGATGTGCCTCATGGTGAGGGCTTCCCCGCACTTCCCCTAGTAGAGTTAGTGGCAGAGTTTGTGGCTGAGCCTGAGGTTGAGCCTCAGCCGTTACCATTGGACGTACGTCCCTTCGACCCCGCGGTGTACCATCCTGAGACTCACATCATTCCGGTGGCGGGAGGCATCCATACTTTCACCGATTTCGATGAGGATGTGCCAGACAACCTCTTATTGAGAGAGCCGATGTCTAATTTGTCGGCCATTGCCATGGAGGTACCACCTTTGTTTCTCTGTAGTATCACTTTCGAATACCTGCATTTCTTGCGCTG
Organism: Camellia sinensis; assembly: GCF_055761805.1. Lineage (NCBI taxonomy): Eukaryota > Viridiplantae > Streptophyta > Magnoliopsida > Ericales > Theaceae > Camellia > Camellia sinensis. The sequence continues at coordinate 78,521,942 of NC_138970.1, forward strand.
TTTCGATCTGATTACGTCACATGCTTTGATCTAACTGTATTTCATACATTGCTGATATGCACCTGATTGTACTTTACAGATCACTACCCTGTATGTACTGTACACACCCGCATCTCATGCATCACTACTTTGAATTCAAATGCATCTTTGACATATCACTGCTCTAGATATAACCATATTTTCAATACATCATTGATCTGATCTGAACTGTATTTTCAATACACTGCCGACTTGATTTGACCTGCATTTTCAATACACTGCTGATTTGATTTGAACTGCATTTTCAATACACTGCTGATTTGTTTTGACCTGCATTTTCAATGCACTGCTGATTTGATTTGAACTGCATTTTCAATACACTACCGATTCGATTTGACCTGCATTTTCAATAGGAGGGATCTCGCTCCTTTCGAGGCTATGGAGCTACGACCACTCGAGACTGGTACGATGTGCTCCCCGCGGGGGTCCGCCGGATTGTCAACGAGACAGGCTTCGATATATTTTACTGCAGCCTGACGCAAATCACAGCGAGTCGCCCTCTCCTGGGGGCTCTTGTGGAGAGGTGGTGGGACACCACCAATTCTTTCCACTTTTCCACGGCGGGGGAGATGACCATGACTCCTTTTGATTTTGCTATGATCACTGGTCTGGACGTGGGAGATGATCCTATTGCCCTAGATCCCGACATGGGGGAGTGAGTGGCTGCATGGGATGTATTGCTTGGAGCACGTCCACCCCTTGCACGAGCGGGTATGGTTAGATACTCTTGGTTCGAGGAGCACTACCGTGGGGAGGATCCCGAGACCGATGAGGGGGTAGAGCAGTATGCCAGGGGCTTCCTCCTATTCCTTTTTGGCACCACCTTGTTTTCGAACAGGTGGAATACCGTGGGCTTGTACTTCTTAAGCGCCCTGGTGGTGCTTCCGCGGGTCCGCTCCTACAACTGGGGCGCAGCCGGCCTCACCACTCTTTATGGATACATGAGCTCCACTTCTCGGATGCATGGGAGGGTGGTTGGAGGCTACTGGCGAGCTTGGGAGGTGCACAACCTAATTCCCCTTTTCATTACTTTGCTTAGCATTTGTACGTTTTGCTTTGTTCAACATTTGTACTCTCCGTACTTACTATCACACTGCATGCTTTCTGCTTTGCATTTTCTGTACACCATACACTGCACACTGCACACTGCACACCATACACTGCACACTGGATCTAATGTCTGCTTTTCTAGGCCTGCCCCTGTTATGTACTGTACTACATTCTGCATTCTGCTTTCTGCATTCTTGTTCATACGCTGTACTGATCACATCTGTTCAACAGCTTTGGGTATACGCATACTTCCCAACGCTTGCACCAGATCCGGTGGAGGAGACTGTAGTGACGGTCCCGTTCTCTGATGTATATGACGGTCCGCTCCGTCGTAGGACTCGAGAGGGCTTCATGTTCTTTCGGCAGTACTTTGACACAGTTGCGGCAGGTGAGGTAAGTCTGCAATAGGATTATTTCAATTAAACCAATGCACCTGCCTTAGTTATTTGATGACTGATCATCTTGCTGATTCTCTTTCTCAGATTACATGGCAACCATGGGAGGTGATTCCGTCAGGACTCCGGGATCAGTATCGCGTTGCCCAGATTATGTCTCAGTACCGTATCCTCTTCGAGGGGCCGATCTGTCGAGCCTGGTTTCTGAGTGAGTGCTTTATGCGTCAGACTCTAGGGTTGCCTGCCCCATTTGTACCGATCGCGCCCCCACCATCGATGAGGGAGACACATATGTTATCTGCCGACCAGGTGATCCAGTTCATGGTAGGGCTGGAGACAGATTACTTCCGTGCCGAGGGCGACTACGCGACCTTCATTCAGACACATCTAATGCTGCCTTTGACTGGTGTCCGAGGTGGAGAGGGAGCGAGGGCTCCAATTATGAGAGGCAGGGGCGGAGCGACCGGATCTCGTAGGAGGAGAGGTCTTGAGGAGAGGCAGGGGTCCAGATGGCCAGTGCTGCCTGCTACTATGACACTCCGAGGGCGAGCTAGAGAGATTTATTAGGTTCCTTTTGCTCCTCCTCCAGCTGGTCACAAGCTTATCGGAGGTTACGGCCCGACTCCGGTCTGTAGTACACTTTCATCCCTTGTAGAGTCATTTGATTTCACTTAATATCCTGCAGAGTACTAATGATTTCAACCATTTTTTTTTTTGAAGGCTCCTATTGAGTACCCTCGTCAGTCCCTGGCGATGACGGCTTCAGTGATAGGGATGCTACAGAGGAGCATGGACCTACTCAGTATCTACAGCATCCCGGTAAGTTCGTTCAAACTGCACTTCATGCCATGAAGTCTTTTCTTAACACACCATTATTTGTATAGCTTGTACACTACATTGATCTGATACATTGTTCCCATACACCACTCACGGCCTACATTAACTGCAAATCGATCACTATTCACAGTACATCCTTTACCTGCACCTGATACATTCTGATTACTAATGCACTTTGGTGGATTGTCCCTTTTTCAGATTCCTTTCTTGCCACCAGGCCCATTGGGTGTTCCAGCAGGAGCAGGGGTGGGCCCTTCAGTACCTCCTCGAGCAGCAGAGGGAGCAGGACGAGGGACTAGTTCACAGAAGCCTGCCCCAGGCGATGATGAGTCTGATGAGGAGGCGATGAGTCCGCAGTCAGAGTCAGAGTCAGATGCTAATGGTGGAGATCCTGGACCTTCATCCAGGAAGAGGACCAGGACAGATTCTCGCACTTGAGGCCACCGGCACTGATCCAGACACTTTGCTACTTCAGATGTTGATCTTTTTTTGTTTTATTTTCCTTTTTGCTAGTAGTTTTGCACATTGTACTGTGTTAGGTAGATTTGGTTTAAAACCAATCTCTTTTGTGAAAAGAAACTATGACGGAATGAAAGCAGCCTTTTTGTTGAAAAATTGTTTTGCTTGTACATGCATCACATCGCATTACTTTACTTTACACAACAATGTAAATGAAATCGAAGTTTTTGTTTTGAAGACCAAACGCTCAAATTGCACTAATCAGGTAGTGAATTGACTAATAACAAAACAACTCGATAAACAAAACAAAGCCTAGCAAGTTTACAACTCGATAAGCAAATTGCAACAACTCGATAAATGAAAGGAAGATAGTTACAACCTAATACAGAAAAATAAAATAATATGCCTACAACAAAGTCCAACAGGACAAAACAAGACCTTGAAAGACACAAGGGATAGGACTCCACTGCAACGAACAACTGGGTCTTCAGTGAGGGAGCCAATGAGCAAGAGGGAAGTACTGCCGGCCATCAATGGATCCCTGCCGGCCATCAGTGTGCCATTGCCGGCCACTGATGAGCCACTGCCGGCCATCGATGGCAGACTCTCCGAAATGACGACATCTGTCCTCCACTCACTTCCTTATCTTCTATATGAGTTCCAGCTTCGAGATTCTCTTCATTTCAGCTCAAATTTGTACCAAATGGAAGCACTCCTTGCCCAAAACCTCACAAATTGGATCGCTTCTCTAGATGGCTCGGAAAAGTTAAACTTCCGGGGCTTCGGCTTGAATGCACTATTCACGCTAGGCTGTACTCCGCTGCACCTTCCTTTCCTCGATGCTGCGACAAGGTTTTGGAATCCGGCAACACATGTCTTTAGCTTTAGCGGGCAAGAGATGTGCCCTACCTTTCAGGATTTCCAAGCTTTGATGGAATCCGAGCGTAACGAGGAAATCTTGCCTCAACTCCGATTTGGCCACGTCCAAGCCCTAGGACAAATGTGCGGCCTCACTTTGCATGATGCTCAATCATTGATTCACGATGGGGAGCTGGACATCCCAAGCTTGGTTTGTCGGTTTTCTGATGCTGGCAACCGTGGCGACCATTATCGACAGGGCCATCGACGACACGTGCTTTTCTTATGCTTGCTATCTCATTTCTTATTTGCCTCGGGCTCCGGAGGATTCAGTGTCCGATTGATCGAGATTGCCCAAGGCTTGAAGGAGGGCAAGAGCTGCATTGCCATGACATTGGCTGAAACATTGATAGGCTTAGATGCTTTCTATCGCCGAGAGACGACCAGATTTGCGGCGAGTCCACTACTACTGCAGGTAATGTTTCCCACCCAATCTTACATATGTATTGCTCACATCACTTGGCCCTCAGGCTCAGTTTTTCTCACAAAACCCTTTTCTTACTTTTCTCTCATCGTACATCTCTCTATTGTTTATTCTCTCATTTTTAATCCCTCCCCAGGTGTGGTTGATGGACAAATTACAGATTGTGGAGTCTTGCCCCGCATACTCAGCTCACGGCTACTTTTTTCGACAACGCCTGGTCGATGCCCTTGATGAGGGATGGTGGTATAGCTGGATGTGCAATATGTCCGCAAACCGCATCGCTTGGCACTGCCCTTGGCTCAATCTGCCAGCGATGAGTTACAATATGACCCGTCAACCTAGGATTCAATTGATTAGCATGACACACTGTGTCTTCTACTTTCCTTTTCGGTTCTAGCGCCAGTTCGGACATGATCACACTTGCCCACCAGAAGGGATAGAGTATCCTGCTGCATTCCTGATTCGTGGCGCACAACTTTGCCGGTATGCCACAGCATGGAGGACTAGAGAGCTCCTGGCCCCCGCTCCCATTTTCAGTTGCACTTTGTCTGATGAGTGCTTGGATTGGCTCAATGAAGAGGCACAGGAAGGGCCCACTTTGGCATCAGAGGCTTCGACCAGCTCTGGGAGGGGGCGCAGGAACACCTGACTTAGCTATGCCTCGGATTTATTGTTTTATTCGTATTTTCAAGTTTCTTTATGATTGTAATAAAAAGCAACTTCAATTTGTATGCAAGAGCAGGAGAACTCTGTATTGAAATCAATGAAATTGAAGGTCGTGGGTACTGAAAATTTTCCGCTTTGGTCCAAAAATGGGCTAAGTTGCAAAAAGATTAATTTTGAACAAAGTCAACTTTTATTAAAACTTTTCAAGACCATTTTCGATACGGATCAGAACTGGACACGCCTGAAATCTATCACTGAGATGCACAACCTCGGATCCTAGCAACTGGAAAGTTGACCCTAGTTTGAATAATACCACAGCACTGCGCTGCAACAGAAAGTTGCCCCTAGTCTGAAGAGCACTGCACCGGAGATCATAAACCGAACTCTAGAATGCTGAATAGACAAAGATGGCCGAGATGATCAAATGGACTAAGTTGATCGGGGAAAAGTTTATGGCTAAACTTCAGGATGAAGTTGCCTACGTATCCCAAAAGATGGGAATCAAGCCTTACATAGTTCAGGCTGAGGTTCACTCGAGTATTTTCACTCTCCTTTTACGCTCTAACTTTTGCCAAGGCCGCCCTTTGTGGGTTTTCAACCTTGCGAGCTCAGTTTTTATATTTTCCAATTTTCTGTGCTCTAACTTTTGCCTAGGTCGCCCTTTCGGGTTTTCGGCCTAGCGAGCCTCTCAGGGTAATATTTCTTCAACTTGTCCATATTGATCGGTTGGGAGAACTCTAGGCCATCTAGGTCCATTAGAACCACAGCTCCACCTGACCAGATAGACTTAATGATGTAGGGACCAGTCCAATTGGGTCTGAACTTGCCCCTAGGGTCGTGGATGGGAGCTCGGTTGTCCTTGAGCACCAAATCTCCTTTTTTTAGATTCCTGGACTTAACTTTCTTGTTAAAAGCCCTGACAATTCTGCGTTGATAGCCTTGAACATGGTATAGTGCTTTCAGTCTGCGCTCGTCAAAAAGCATGAGTTCTTCAAATCTGCTCTGTTGCCAATCTACTTCGACTATTTGACACTCAGCCAATACTCGCAAAGACGGAACCTCAATTTCAATAGGTAGAACGGCCTCCATCCCATAAACTAATGAATACGGAGTCGCCCCAGTAGAAGTTCTAATTGAAGTCTAGTACCCCCACAGAGCAAACGACAGCTTGTCTGGCCAATCCCGGTAGGTTTCCACCATCTTCTGCAATATGTGTTTGATATTCTTGTTGGCGGCCTCAACCGCTCCATTGGTTTGCGGCCGGTATGTGGATGACTTATGAAAAGCCACGTTGTATTTCTCCAACAAGTCAATCACTTCCTTCTTGAAGTGGGAACCATTATCTGAAATGACCGCGTTTGGGACCCCATAACGACAGATGATGTTATTTCTGATGAATTTTGCAACATGTGACGCTTTCAACACCGCATAGGATTGGGCCTCAACCCACTTTGTGAAATAATCTATCGCGACCAGGATGAACTCATGCCCATTAGACCCCTTCGAAGTGACAGCCCCGATCACATCGATTCCCCAAACTAAAAATGGCCATGGCGAAGTCATATTATACAGCTTCGACGGCGGGATGTTCATGCGATTTGCATGGATCTGACATTTGTGGCATCGCCGAACAAAGCCGATACAATCTTCTTCCATGGTAGACCAGTAGTAACCCTGCCTGAGGATCTTCCTGGCTAGCATTATCCTGTTCATATGTGCACCACATTCCCCTCCATGGATGGCCTCCATCAGGCGCTTTGATTCTTCGACTTCTACGCACAGTTTATGCATTCCCAGATGACCTCTCTTATACAGCTTACCTGCACAGATAATGAACTGAACGGCCATTCTTCTGACTGCCCTTTTATCCTTGGCATTTGCCCCTGGTGGATATGACTCTTTCTCCAAGAAATTCCAAATATCGTAATACAGGGGTTCTCATCCTGAACCTCATCTATAGCAGCAATTGACTCGTAAGCCGGCACAAATTTCTGGTCAATAATGACTGGACGTATCCGGACTCCAAACGGGATGTCTATCATGGAAGATAGAGTTGCTAGTGAATCTACGAACCTGTTGTTTTCTCTTAGTAGATGAGTAAAGATTAGCTTCTCAAACTGAGGAATCTGCAGATCCAAGGTTTGGTGATACATTATCATCCTTTCTTCTTTGACTTTCCAGTCTCCTTTTGCTTGAGACACAACGAGATTCGAGTCCCTGATGACATACAACCATTTAGCCCCTAGCTCCAGAGCTACTTCTAGACCGACAATGCATGCCTCATATTCTGCTTCATTGTTCGAGACTTTGAACCGGAGTTTGAAGGCCAAGGGATGCGAGAATTGTCGGGTGCTATCAGCAACACTCCTATCCCATACCCGTACTGGTTGGACGCTCCGTCAAAATACATCATCCAAAACTCGTCGTCGATATGCAAAATGGCCTCATCTAGAAATAAGTACTCAACTGCTTCACTTCCTTCCACTGGATGATCGGCTAGGAACTTTACTACTGCTCTTCTTTTGACCGACTTGCGCGTCACATATTTTAGATTGAATTCGGAAAGCAACAGCAACCATCGAGCTAGCCTACCCGTAAGTGCCGGTTTCTCAAAAAGGTGTTTGATGGGATCTAACCGCGAAACCAACATTACGGAGTGAGCTAATAGGTAGTGCCGTAGCTTCCTGGTAGCCCATACCAAGGCTAGGCAAGCCTTCTCTAATGGTGTGTAGCGAGTTTCATACTCTAGCATCTTCTTGCTCAGATAGTAGATGGCCCTTTCCACTTTATCTTCTGATTCCTACGCGAGCATGCAGCCCATTGTGGTCTCAGTTACTGAAAGGTACAATATCAACGGTCTCCCCGGTTCTGGCGGTAACAACACGAGTGGGTTCTGTAAATATTCCTTGATCTGTTCAAAAGCAGCTTGGCATCGGCCGTCCCACTGGAATTTCTTTCCTTTCTTCAGGAGACCAAAAAGTGGTTCACAAGTCAAGGTTAATTTTGAGATAAACCGTCTTATGAATTGCACTTTACCCAGAAAGCCTCGCACCTCCTTTTCAGTCATTGGTGGTGGCATTTCTAAGATGGCCTTGATTTTGGAAGGGTCGACTTCGATACCACTCTGTGTAATGAGGAACCCTAGCATTTTCCCTGCTGTAACACCGAACGTACACTCCTGAGGATTCAGCCACAACCGAAATTCTCTAATCCTTTGAATGAACTTTTGCAAGGCGGTGTAGTGGCCCTCTCTTTCCTTGGACTTGACAATCATGTCGTCCACATACACCTCAACCTCTTTGTGGATCATGTCGTGCAATATTGTGGTTGCGGCTCGTCGATATGTAGCTCCAACGTTCTTTAGCCCAAATGGCATCAATCTGTAGCAGTAAGTCCCCCATAGGGTGGTGAATGCAGTCTTTTCCTGGTCTTCAGGTGCCATCACTATCTGGTTATAGCCTGAGAAGCCATCCATAAATGAAAGCAAAGCATGCCCCGCTAGGAAGTCCACCAACTCATCGATATGCGGCATGGGGAAGTCGTCCTTCGGACTAGCTTTATTCAAGTCCCTGAAATCCACGCATACCCGGATCCTGCCATCCTTCTTCGGTACTGGAACAATGTTGGCCAACCAAGTCGGGTATTCGGATACCAGTATGAAACCTGCGTCAATTTACTTGGTGACCTCTTCCTTAATCTTGAGAGCCCAGTTTGGGCGGATCCTTCTGAGTTTTTGTTTAACGGGTTAGGCCTCGAGGTCAAGAGGGATCCGGTGCTGTACGATCTTAGGATCGATTCCAGGCATGTCTTCGTAGGACCACGCGAAAATGTCTTTGAAATCTTTTAATAAAGCGACTAAGCGCTCGCGTTCCTCCGAAGACAACGTGGACCCAATCTGGACCAGCCGCGGGTCCTCCTCAGTACCGACATTCACAGTAGTGATTTCATCCATTAAGGGTTTAACAAATCTTTCCTGCTCTTGTTCAATTAAGCGTTGCAAAATCGGAGGAATTTCTTCCTCATCGTTTTTATCAAAATTTTGAAAGTCTGAATTAATGCAATAAATCAAGGGCACAGAAAAGTACTCAGAAACCACAACTACTTGATTCTCATTAAGCACATCCAAATCGTCCGATTCTTCGGTTACAACAGACTCAAAAGAGAAAGAAAAAGACGACCTGGACAAGACTGTGGCATCCAGGTTATCACCCCCAGGATTACCAGACTCAGTCGAGCTAGAACCTAATTCCGACTCACAAGATTCGGTGGAATCTGATTCCGGTTCACTACTTGACCCGGTGCTACTGGACAAAAATCCCTTTTCATACTGCCAAATGAGAGAGAGTGCGATAGATGCATCCAAAATAGTTGCTGGTAAGCCCACAGCCGTTCCATTCCCGATCACGCATACCGAGAAGTTATCCCCAAGCACTTCTGTTCGATCGGAGGATCTGAAAGTAGACACGCCAGCGCTACCCCCATTTCACTTTCGGCGTCCTCAGACTCCACTTTCTTGCTCTGCTCAACCTCAGCTAATGGGTCTGTCTGCTCTTTGGCAACGTTATCCCTGGGTAACTGCAGGTCAAAGAAAATCTCAAAACCTGGGACGCGCTTCCTCTCCGCGTTCAGCCACGGCTCTGGGAAGCCACAAAACGGAAAGCCCTCCCCCTCCCGGACGAACCGTCCGTTTAGGGTACCCTAAATGGGCCGGTGCATTAAGTCAAAAGGCTTCCCCGCCTTCTTCGCTCTGGCTCTCCCAGCCATCTCCTTACCCTTCCCTATCCAATCCTCTTTGGTGGGCAGGTAATCCAAGCCAAAGGTATGTGGGTTGTGTGGCACCTCGTCCAATGCTACGACCACCTTCCGGCCGTTCTTTCCCAATCCCATCCCGGGGATGTGTTAAAGCTTGTTCATGAGGTATACTGATTGAGAACTAACATACACCCCCTCATTAACAGCCAAGATGTTCTGCACGACCCGTGCCTCAGCTAGGGTTAAACCGGATAAGAACACATCTTCCATACCGTGCTCAATTTCCAAAACAGGCATAGATACTTCCGGCGGTGGATGGATCGATGAATTCCCAAAAACAATGGCTACTCCCTTTCCATAGGGGTATTTCACCATTTGATGCAAGGTAGAAGAAATTGCCTTCACTTGATGCAGCCACGGCCGCCCCAAAAGCAGATTGAAAGTGGCGGGTACCTCTAGGATGTGAAAGTCAATTTCATGCTGCCCCGGCCCAACCTTGGTCTGAATTTTCACTGTCCCCATGACTTCTCTGCTTGTGTTGTCGTATGCCCGAATCACCTGGGCTGTTGGCACAAAATCCGCGGTCTTCAAACCGATTGCATAGGCAGTCCTTACTGGACACACATTGATGGCGGACCCTGTGTCGACAAGTACCACAGGTATCCATTTGTTTCTACACTCCACGGAGATGTAGAGTGGCTTGTTATGGTTCGCACCCTCAGGTGGCAGTTCTTTGTCAGAAAAGGTCAACATCGGGGTAGCTCCTCTCGGAAAAACTAAGCCTACCAGCTGTTCGGGCGTGGTGTCTATTGAGAGCTTGGCCTTGTCCATGGCCGATAAGACAGCTTGTCGATGTACTCGCGATGCCATAAGCAGTCCCCAGATGGAGATGTCTACTTGTATCTTCTTTAACTGCCTCAGTACAGCCTCTTCTTCAATTTGCTTCTCTTTCTGTCTCTCAGCTTTCTTATCCTTCCCAGATGCCTCTGGCTGGTCTAGGTGCGGAAGCTTGAAATACCGCCCGCTTCTCGTCATATGATCGACCTCACCGATATACCAGGTATTATCTAGCTGATTACTCCCCCAATCCTCATCCGTGTGGGCAAGACATAAATCCTCGTCCTCCCACCACATTCCGTCAGTAACCAACAGGCACCTGTCCGGCTCCGGTTCAATTGCACCCACAGTACTGTCCGTCCACATGCTCGTAGCATTTTCTATCTTCGTGCATATAGCACTCTCAGTCCCCTCAGGGCCCTTAGCTTTCCTAATTCTCTCGGCATCCTCAAAGCTTTCTTATTCCAACTGCATCAGTACAGCTGGCTGTTCAACAACTCCCGCATTCACGACGCCCAAGTCCTGAGCGAAATTCATAGCACCGGCACTCTCCGGCGATTCATTCTGATTTGCGGCCCTTCCGGCCACCACTGATATTCTTGCCCCTGCCGGGCCCTGTTCCAACTGAGCTTCATCAACAACGTTTGGTAGGTCATCAAGCCACCCGGTGACCTCTGCTGACTCCTCAAAATCTGACCAGTTGACCACCATGCCCTCTAGCTCTTGTTCATTGAAAAATTGGAGGTTGGCAAAGTCCTCTTCCACAGCTGTCAAACCATCTGTCCCCTGCTCAAATCCATCTCCTCGGATCACACACAGCTCTGCCGTCTCTGGGAATTCAATATTAGGCTCAAACTGACCTGCTGGCCGAATGTAATCACTCGGATCATAGGCTTCCTCAGCAACACTCCCAAACTGCTCAAACCCTGATTGAACTATTCCATCCTCCTCTGAAATCTCCTCTGTTCTGTCTTGGCTAGTCACCACCATTGGCTCGAGTTGGGTTCTAGAGATGTCCAACATGCACAGAGAGTCAGTGCAATCAGGAAGGAGCACCTCCAGTTTAGGTAGGTGGGAAGGAGTGATATATATGCTGGGATTGTAAGACATGACCCCAGTCTGGATGAAGTTGATTTTTTTGGGAGGTGGAGCTTGGTTGTGCAGTGGGAGAGGGTTTGTTGTGACGTTGGGTTTTTCTGGAGGCACAATCACCTGTTTGTCAACGAGATCCTGAATCTCGTGACGCAATCTATAACATTGGTCGGTGTCATGATCGTGTTGTTGGTGATATGCGCAATATTTGGTTGGATTATGGGAAGGGGGAAGTTTTTCTGGAAATGGCCTCGGCTCCAGGGGCTTCAAGTGCCCTTTCCTAATTAATACCCCTAGGGCCTTGGACAGGGGCATATACAGTGGGGTGAAGGTTCTTTGGCCTCTGGGTTGGAATCGGGTGGTTTGTGTGTTGCTTCCGGATGCGCCGGAGAAAGGTGTAGCTGCCATGGGTCTGGAAGGGGGGATGGTGGTGACCACGCTTACTTCTGAAGCTCTAGCATTTGCAACATTGCTGGTGTCTGTGTTGTTGTTGCGGTTGAAAGTTCTTCGGGGTTGCTCTATATCTTGGTCAATCAGACCTTGTGTAGACACCCCATTTTTGACCGTCCTCAAGACTTGGACGTCACTGATTGAACACACGGTGATCTTCCATGTTTGTGTTCGTTTGGAGTTCCCGGAGGCCTCGGCTCGCACGCCTTGTCTCAGGATCTCCGAACTTGACCTTTTAGTGTCTGGTTTTGCACCAAACACTTGCATCTTGCCTTTGAGAGGCAGAGTGGGGCTTGTAGACCATCCCCACCCTTCACCGGCAGTGGCTAGATGCCACCGGCTGGTTTTTGCTGCCACCGGCAATATAGTTTGCCGGCCGGCACTCTTTGTTGCCGGTCAGCACTATTTTGTGCCGGTCGGCACTTTGTTTGGCCAAGATGGCATTTTTTGCCGGCCGATTGCTGTTCATCTGCTTTTGCAGATATTTTTGGACAGCTGTATAGCTTTTGCTCCCCTCCATACACGTGTATGGAGGGATCTCCCTCTTGCAAAGCTTGTCTTGTAAGCTTTACAAGAGACATATAGAGAGAAGCTCTCTCTAAGGCAAAGAGGAGAGCTTTTAGACATTTTTGAGGAGAGAAGACAGAGGAGAGCTCTGGTTTTCTAGGGTTAGGGTTAGACATACACAACCTATCTCTCTTTTCCTCTCATTTTGCATACTAGGTGTTTTGTGTCTCATTATTGCACACAAACACCTAGTGTTTCACCTTCCTCTTGAAGCTAAGGTTCTAAAGAGTGTGTTTTGAAGTTTTGGTCTTGGATTCAAGCTCAAGGAGGCCATTGGAGCACCTTTGTTGAAGAAGGCATCAAGGGTGAGATCTTAGTCCTTTTTTTCCCCACTTTTGCATTGATTTTCTACTAGTCTTAGAGCTGTTTTTGTGATTATTGTATAACATAAAAAAGTTCTATTTTTAAGCCCTCTTTATTGTTTATTAAGAGTGTTTTGTTGTTTGAGGGTTGCTGACCACCCTTAGGCCTCAAAAGGCCTCATTTTGAGCCATTTTGTGTTAGCTCCGGGATTTTGGTGTTGAGGTCTCTTCACCACTGAAATCTTGAGGGATTTCAGTGGTGAAGATGATGCTTTGAAGTCCCAAGAAGGAGAGGGCCACCCCCTCTCCTTGTTGTCCTTGAAAAGGACACATTTTGGTGTTTGTGCATGCCTTTGTTTTGGAGTCATTTAGATGCCATCTAAGTGGTCCTTGGGTCTTGTATTGATGCCCCAAAACTCTGTTTTTGGTTGGTGATTGCATGCCATGTTTGGTCATGATAAGTGTAGTTCAATGCATCATTGATTTACCTTGAACACTTGGACTACTCTTTGCATGTTTTGGCTTGATTTATAACTTGATTTGGCATCATTTTATAACATAATTTTAGGGCTCATGTTGCATGCTAATTAGTCCATGATTCCTCCTTTCAAGTGTGCTTGAATGTTGCTCATTTTGTGCTTAAGTGTTGGCCCTTATGTGCATGTGTGTGTGTATGCCATTTAGCCCTCCCTCTTTAGCACTTTTGGCTACCGTTTTAGGCCTTTTTAGAGCTGCCTAATTCATGTATAAGACCATCTTAGCATTAGTTTGTATTGCCATATGCATGCTTGTATGCTTGCATGAGTTAATTGCCATGCCATGTTGCATTCCTAGCTTGTATGCCTAGGTTGCATTGCATTTTGCATGCATGCCTTGTTCCTTGAATTAGTGATAGGAATAGGGCCTAATTTGTTTGATTGGTTTGCATTGCATTTGAAACCAAAGTTGCATACTTGGTTCTTTGGGCCATCATGCATGGAAATGCGTGATTGGTGGTCCGAGAACCGAGGCACATGTCCCTTTGAGTCATTACAATGATAAGAGACATGGTTGGTGCATACATGCTTTGAATTGTGCTGCCATGCCTTGTTTTGCCCTCTGTTGCTGTGAGTTGCAGGTTCTGCAGGAATACTCTGCCGACCGGCAGTGTAATGTGCCGACCGGCACTATTTTCTCTGCCGACAGCTTCAACTTTGTGCCGATGGCCATACAACACTGCCGGTGGAAATTTCATCTAGCCGGTGATGATACCCTCTGTCCAAGGATGTAGTCCTGAGGTTTTGACAACCTCCAGAGGAGGAAAGGGAGGAAAACAGAGGCAGCTTGCGCATGGTGGCACGCTTCCCGAGGCATTTTCCCGCTTTATTTAATTAGTTAATTTGTTAATTAATTAATTTGTAATATTTAATTAGCTTGCGTAGTTAATTAATTTGTAATATTTATTCGGTCCCTCCGAGCGAGGGCAAATCTGTAATAAGTGTGTGTGGGTGGTGTGTATGTCTTCCAACCTCACTTCTTTCTTCCCTTTTATTTACCTGCTCATGATGGTAGATTAGGGCACGTTTAATTTAACATACCTCATGCTATGCATGCGTGCATCCATGCATTTGTATTGCATGCATTAGGCTCGGTACATCACGCTAACTGCATTTGTACTTCAATTCAAAAATTGACTATGTGATAATTGTGCATTTTCACATGACATGTCTAGGATTAGCCGAGCCTATCTTAGCGACATTTTGTATGCGATGCATTAGGCACTTCACATGGACTTGGATCATGCATGTTTGCTAACAAGTTCTTTGTTTTGGCACGGAGTACTATGTAAGTATTTCCGCTTTAGCATATCGCATGAGTGTGAATGTTACCATGACAGCATGCTTAACATGTGGCTAGATGCTTATGTGTTAAACTGTTTTGAATGCCTGTGGGTGAAGGCCGGATTGTTTGAGTTGGAAAAACTCGTTGAAATCCGTATTTTAGCCTACTTGCGAGTAGCAAATTCCAAAGCATTTTCAAACCAAACGGTTATGCAATGTTTATTTCCAAATTAGGCAATCTAGTCTATACTTGTTTGCTGTGCGCATAACATAGTAATTCTAGGCTAATAAATGGAACAAGAACACGTAAAGTTTTCAAAAACGGATATCGCGGTTAGTAGAGGCCAGTCTTCGGACCGGGCGAAAGGGGGTGCTCATAGCTGACCTTCCCCGATCGTACCCAAGCTCCCGAGCCGAGACAACTCCGGTGATGACGGACATGTGGCCTTCGGCACCGAGTCAGGGTTTCCTAAATTCTCCCATAAAAAAATATTTAGGTGGCGACTCTGTATCTGGCAAAGCAGTCCATGTTTGGCACTACTTTTTCAAAAATCAGTTTCTCAAAACGATTTGCCAGATTTGGACTCTTTGGTTCAGATTAAGAACCATGACACAAATCGAGTCCGAACTGTAGCATGAGGCCCACGCGGGCGCTGTTACAATTTCTGGCTACTCTGCTGGGGATATTTAGAGAGCTTGACTCGAACTCGTGATATCCTGTTTTGATCTCATTTATGTGTTTCTTTGCATTGCATGTGCATTGGTGCGCCTAGGAACACAGTGTTTGCCATCTGCCATTCCTGAACGGTTTGCCGGAGGCTTGTCTTGTCAAGGCATGTCCATAAGGCTGACCGGCTATGGGCTCTGACAGTATGGGAACACAAACCTCGGTTTTACCGGGGCACCCTTTTTGACCATTCGACCTAGTGCATATTCGGATCCATAGTGACCATTCCAAGCTAGGACAGGTTGCTTACCCGATGCTAAGTTGTTTGAAACCGCTGTGTGCGTAGTGAAACCCTAGCCCCTGACAAAATAGGACAGGGAAACCCTACCCCAACATAGGGGTGTTTTGTTCTCTTTTACTTGCTATGTGCTTTTAGGGTGTTGCTCTACAGGAACGCACATGTCAGTTTGCAAGATTGAGTACCAAACCTGGGGACACCAGTATCAGTATCAGTCGTGAGAATCAGTTATCCGCGGGTATTGCTTCAGCTTTCGGGAACAGTGACTTCTGGGAACAGTGATCAGCAGTAGGGTACAGTTGTTTGGCTACACCCGTGATTGATCAGTTTGGGCTAAAATGCTGTCTGTTTTTCTTTCAGTTCAGAGAGTTGCAGAGTTGATACAGAATAACCAGTGTCTCCCCCTTGCTGAGGCAGGATTTATGGCGACACAAAGTTCAGAAGAGATTGTGGTTATGACGGCTGTATCGGAGCAGGGAACCACTCCGCAGAATGATGCCAGCATCAGTATGTCATATCCGCCCAGGTCGCCCGTTGTGCACCCGGTCTGGGCTCCCCAGTTATACCAGGCTCGTGAGCCCACCACCTTCGAATTGATGGGGATGATAGGCGATCTCCAAAGGTCTGTGGCAGACCTCGCCTATGGAATGTCGGCTTCACCGCCAGCGGCACCGTATGCCGGGAATTTTGTACCACAGGAGCCCCCGCTACTGGGGCGGATTGTGATAGAGCTCAGCCAGCCAGAGGTGGCTTCCGGCTATAGCTACGACATGCCAGCACCAACCCAGACCCTTGATCAGGCCGAGGCCAAGGGAAAGGACAAGGCAAAAATAGACGCCGACCCCATTGAGCAACTGCTGTGGGCAGTCGAGGCTTTGAAGGCCAGAGGGATGAACAAGCAACAAACATCTGCAATAGTGACCAAAGCTGTAGATGATGCTTTCCCCGCTCCAACCAAGGGCAGTTCAAGCCAGACAGAAAACCGGGATGGGCCCCGTCATGCCCAGACAATTCCAGTAGCTCCCACCCCTACGCCGGGGAAGGTTCAAAAAGCCAAGGCAGCGCCAGCTGATCCTTTCGCCAGCGCATCTGGCAAGAATCCTCAAACTGCAAAGTACTTGCCCCGAGGGCGCAGAGTCTTTCACGACCTCCACATGCCTTTGTCTAGGGCATTGCTAATACTGGCGAAGAATGGGCATCTTAAGCCTTTGGAGTCCCGGCCACTCCCGAAGAATCTCCCCGCCACTCATGATGCTACCTTGTACTGCGCGTACCATCAACAGTCCGGTCACAGTACCGATGGATGTTCCCGCCTTCGTCATGAAGTGCAGGATTTGATTGATAACAAGGTTATCCTACCACCCACCTCGGGCAAGCCCGTCACCACTCAGTTGTTGGATTTCGAGGGCTCAGATACTACGAGTATGTAAAGTGAACCGCCTGCGGGCAACATTTGGTACATTTTGGATGAAGCGTCTGGAACGCATTTTTGAGCATCGGTGAAACCGAGTTTTGTAAATCTTGGCTTAGATGTCGAGTCAGTCTTTTGTTTTGAGTCTGTCTCTTTGTTTTGAGTCAGTCTTTTTTGCTTAAGGGTCTGTCTTGTTGTATCGAGTCAGTCCCCGTTGTATATAATACTAGGTGATTCTGGGGTTGTTGTCCCGAACGCCATTTTGTTATTATTTGTTTTTGTTTTGAGTCTGTTTCTGCCGAGGGGCCAGTTGCACCAACAAAGCCGATTGAAACAGCTGTTGCTATCTCAACCTTCATGCTTGCTTTCAGCATAAGGACCAGAGAATTTGAATGGGCTGACAGTACATCTCGCCTGCTCTCCTGTGTGCCAAACTCATTGTATTAACCTAAGTTTTTCAAAAAACAAACCTTTTTGAACACTGCGGTGATGAAAACAAAGAGGAAGGAATTCCTCGGGTTTTGTAAAATTTTGATCATTTCGAGAGAAAGAGAGGCGTGCTAAGCCTTTTTATGAATGAAATCATGCTTGTCGGCGTGAGTACTGGGAAGGACCCTGGCCTGATCCAGATTGGTTCCACACTATCTTTGGCGCGAGCGATTCGTCGCCTTCTTAAAAACTTTCAAAAGCAAATGTTTTACGCGGCCCTGCGAAGACCTATGTGGAATCACTCTTGAGATTGCGCAGCCTAGGATCGCTCTCAGTCTCAAGATTCAACCTATTTGTTTTCCGAGTTTGAACCCGTTCAGAATGTTCAGAAAGTTCAACGGACAAACGCCATGGAGGCCCGTGTGGCCAGTTTCGAAACAACCCTCGAGCAGGAGGCACCAAAGCCGAATCAGAAGGAGTAGATCTCGTCGGAAGAAGCTCGTAGAGCAACCGGGATGGATTCTCCGCGAATCAGTGCAACAGCCGTTCTCCTAGATACAGAGAGGCTTCAATTTCAAAAAAAAAAAAAAACATTTGCCATGGGCTTGCTACACTTTTACCCTTCGAGAGGCTCGCTGGGCCGAAAACCCGGAAGGGCGGTCTAGGCAAAAGTTAGAGCAAGAGGAAAAAAAGAAAGAAAAAAAAAATACAGAAAGAGAAAGAAAAAGAAAAATGCAACAAAAAAGAAAAAATAGAAAATGAAAGGAAGCTCGCAAGGTCGAAAACCCGCATTGGGCGCCTTGGCAAAAGTGAGAGCCAAACAAAGTGAAGGTTAAAATACCCGAGTGGACCTTAACCGGAACTACGTAAGGCTTGATTCCCATGTTTGGGATACGTAGGCAACTTCATCATGAAGTCCAGCCCCCAACGCTTTCATAAGCCTCTCAGTCCATGCAATGGTTTCAATTTCACTTCAAAGTCCAGTGGCCAACACTCTTCAAGGTGATTGTGTCCATATATGTGTTGTGACCGTCTTCGTCATCGCTGTGTCCAAGAGCTCGACCACCGCCAATGAAGACTGTCTGCGGATTGCTGCGGCACCATCCCAAACAAGGGGCAACTTTCCGTTGCCACAAGCCGTCGTGAGACGCCAGTCAAACCAGGGGCAACTTTCCGTTGCCTCCCACCCCCTTCAAACCAGGGGCAATTTTCCATTGCCTCCGATCCGAGGTTGTGCATCTCAAAGAGTAAGTTCCATGCTCGTTGAGCATCGACTGTTTGAAAAATAGTTTTTGAAAATTTTTACTGAGGTTGACTATTTTCTCGAAAACTATTTCATTTTCCAAAACTGGACCATTGTCTTGGACCCCAAAAGGAAAATTTTCAGTACTTGCAGCCTGACTTGCACGGTTTTCAAATAAAAAATCGAACAAGTACGTTAATCCGACTCTCATTTTGATCAAAACCGTTTTAGTAGAAAGCAAAAACGAAAAAATGGTTAAAATAATGAACTAGGGGCACAGTTGAGCCAGGCGTTCTGTCTTTCCCCGGTCATCGACGTACTTGCCAGAAGAGCGCTCTACCCGTCAGAAGAAATAGCTGTGAGCTAACGATGTTGAGCATGAACCCACAACTTCCTATTCATCCATCAATCACCCCGGGGAGGGATGAAAAATGAGAGATTGAAGAATAGAGAGGTGTAAGTTGAGAGAAAAGTGAGGAAAAGGGTTTTGAGAGAAAATCCGAGCTTGAGAGCCGAGTGATGCGAGAATCACAAATCAGAAAGGGTGGGAAACAATACCCAGATTGAACTGGCTCCTCGTGGTCCGAGGTCTCCCATCTTCGTTTACGTGTCTGTGTGTTGTGTCTCTTTGATTTGACGGTCTCGTCTTTTGTTTTCAGTCTTTTCCGAGCGCGCCTCGTTGTGTTTAGGTCGTGTACCTCTTCGTTTGAGTCCTCCCCGCTGTGTTCAGTTGTAGGCTCGATATCCCGGTCTGAAAAACCCTCAATTCGATTTCAAAAATCGTATGCTCAGAATGCTGTGCCATTCTCTACATTTGAGCGTGTTTCGACTCCAACCGGTTCCATCTTTGAGGTCCGTCCTGTCAGATTGGGCCATTTGTTCAGAATTTGCCGTATGCAGAATGAATCGAATGCTGTGTTATGGGCTGTATGCAGATTAATCCCCAACAGAGTAAGGGCTGTGTGTCCAGAATCAGGCAGTGGGTTGCTTGGGTTATTTTGCTGTTGGCTGTTTAAGTCATCTGATTATTACAGTGCAAGTGTTCAATTTTCAGATAACCAATCAATTCCATTTACACCGAGGTGTAACATGATGAGATGCGATGCAATGCATGAAATGTGTAAATGCGAACACTTTTTCAGATAAAAAGTCTGTTTCATTTACTTAGCTTTTCAAATGTACAAGTTTTGGAAACAAAAATCTGCCTGTGGCAGTACAAGGTAATCTATCTACCAACCAAAAAGAAAAGTACAAGAAAGAAAGAAAAGATAGCAAAGATCTGCATCTATGTCCAGCGACTCCAAGGGCCATCAGTCCGTCCTAGTCCTCTTCCTGGACGAAGGTCCAGGGGCATCATCAGCGTCGTCGTCAGAGCCCGAGCTAGAATCGCCTCCGGTCTCCTCCTCCGATGACCCTGCCTCCGCCTCTGACTCCTCGTCGTCGTCATCGTCTGGGACTGGAGCTCGCGAACTACTCCCGACGTGAGTACGCCCTCCCCTGGTACGGGGAAATATCCTGCCCTCCTCATCTCTCCCCCAGGCAGAGACAGAAGGTCTAGCTGGAGCACCTCCAGCCATGGGAATCTGGAAAGGAGGCTGAAAAGTACACAAAAAGGGAAATGCATCAGTATGTCGTGAGCAGTTCAACAGTACAGAATGCAATGTCGAGGACAGTGTATGAATGCCGTGAGCAGTTTATCAATGCAGAATGCAGTATATGAGTACAGTGTATGAATGTCGTGAGCAGTTTATCAGTACAGAGTTTAGTGCAGAATGCAGTGTATGCAGTGTTCAGATACTGTGAGATCAGTGTATCGGGTGTTGTGCCGTGCATCAGATTATGTAAAGCAGTGAATGAATGGTTTGAGGCCAATGTCAGAAGGACATACCGGTATGCTGTAGACGGCCAGGAGGTCAAATGTCCGCCGAAGCATCCCCATCATCGAGGCATTCATCGCCAACGACTGACGGGTGTACTCAGAAGAGGCCTGCAAAAGTATCAGATGCATTAGTATTCTGTGGAATATCAAGTAAACTGAAATGAATAACTGTACGAAGTGCAGTGATACATACCGGAGGTAGATCGGGGACATCGATGAACTCGTGACCAGCCGGTGGAGGGGCGAAGGGAATCTGATAGGTCGACCCACCCTGCCCCTGGAAAGTCAGTACAGCGGGCAGGGCAGGCCAGCCAGCTCCGCGTCCTCCCCGCACTCCGCCCCTACCATGGACCCGGGCCCTTCTCGAAGATCCAGCCCCTGCTCCCGCTCCGGCCCCAGCCGCCGATGCTACAGGCCTGGCCCCCTCTGCTCGACGGCCGCTCAAGGGACGCATCAGGTACGTCCGCACGTACTCCTGATAGTCGCCGGTGCCTCGGAAGCCGGCCTCCTCCCAGCCGATGGTGTAATCATCCAGCTGCTCAGTGGTCAGCCCCTCGGTCTCCCTCATCTCTGCAGGAGGGTGAGCCGGGACTATCTGCTCAGGTAACCCGCGGGTCTGGCATAGAAAACGCTCCCCCAGGTACCAAGCCCGACAGACCGGGCCCTCTAGCAAGATCCGGAAACGCGAGGTCTCCTCAGCACCAGGGAACCGACCCCGCATCGCCGACGGCAAGGAGGCCCATGGCCGCCATGTGATCTGAAAATGACAGACAGTTTATTATCTACTGTTATTGAAACATGCAGTGGGAAAGCGAAGCTAAATGAACTGAAAGTAAAGCATACCTCGGCCGGGGTGATGGTGTCGAAATATCGGCGGAAGAAGCCGAATGTCTCTCGTGGTCGCCGGGTGCATCTCCCGTCGAAGCGACTCGAGAACGGGACAGCCGGAGGAGGCTCCGTGACTGGTACGGGTGCAAGCCTAGGGAAGTAGGCGTAAACCCACAGCTGCAAAACAGATGTCAGTATGACCATCAGAAAAAGCAGAATATACAGAATAAAGCAGAAATGGCAGAGCCGTGTTTTGTGCAGTGTATTGTGTGCAGTGTACAGTGTGAACAGTGTACAGTCAGTGTAAAGCAGAATGTATGTGTGTGCCGTGTGTACAGTATACAGTAAGTATAAAGCAGACCACAGTGTGTGCAGTGTACTGAGTACAAAAAGTACGAGACAGGAATGAAAAAGTGGAGAAGAAATGTACCTCCCAAGCCCGCCAGTAACCTCCAAGCAGCTGGCCGCTGCCACGAGAAGCCGAGCTCATATAGCCGTAAAGGGTGGCCAGAGCAGCGCCGCCCCAATCATAGTGCAAGATGTCCCGGATGTCCACCAGTGCGCTGAGAAGGCAGAGAGGCACGGTGTTCGCCCGGTCGGCGAAGATAGTAGTCCCGAACAAGAACATGAGGAAGCCGCGAGCATACCTCTCCTCATCCTCCGGGGTCATCTGCACCTCCTCCAATGCGGGCTGGACCCTGAACTGTGCCTCGAACCAGGAGTATCGGACGAAGCCTGGACGAGCTAGTGGTGGGGCCTCCCCCAGTAGATGGACCTGAGCGGCGGTCCACTCATCCATGTCGGTGTCGAAGGGGATCGGATCCCCCCCTACCCCGATGCCTGTGAGCATCGAGAAGTCATAAGGGGTCATCGTCATGTCCCCTGCAGCAGAAAAATGGAAAGAATCGGTGGTGTCCCACCACCTCTCCGCCAGAGCGGCGAGAAGAGGTCTGCATGTGGAGAGCCTAGAGAGCCCTCGGCAGAAGGTACCGAAGCCCGCTCGGTCCACGATGCGCTGGACCGCATCAGGGAGCTCATCATACCACTCCCGTGCACCAGTATTCCCATACCCGCGAATGGTATGGGAACCCTCCTGCAAACAGACAATGACAATTGCAAGACAACATTCAACATGCAGTTTTGAAAAGACAGATATGGCATGTATGCAAGTTTGTCAGATTCAGGCAAATACCGGGTGCCGGTGTGCTTACAGTGAAATACGTGTGCTGTGTCAACGTGTTTGAGTGCTTCAGAACAGATGTGGCATGTATGCAAGTTTGTCAGGTTCAGACAAATACTGGGTACCAGTGTGTGTGCAGTAGAATATAGTGTGTGCCGTGTGTTTGGGTGATTCAGGACTAGTGCAGTGTGTGTGCATGTGTCAGTCTCAAGCAGATATCAGTTGTATGTATGTTTACAGTCAACTACGGTCTACGGCATATCAGATTTCAGCAGTTAGAGAATACAACTAACTATGGCAGTTTTGTATCCTGCATTGCAGAAAGTAAAGCAGAAAGAAGAAAAATTACCTCGGGAGTGCCGAATGAAAGATGGGAGGTAGGCTCGCGTAGTAGTAGCTCAGGCGCCGCGTACCTCTCAAAGCTCCGGAACTGACGCAGGCCGTCTGGGGGCAGAACGTGGATCGCCGGCCGGTAGGTCGCCGGGTCGAACGGGCGCTCGCTCAGTGGTAAGAGCTCGACCCCGGGATCCATCTCGTGGTCCGGGGGAGTCCCACCACGTGGAATGTCGTCCGCCATGTAGAGAGTGGTGTGAAAATGGCCCGGAAAAGGAAAACCGGGTCGGAATACGAAGAGTCAACTGAAAAGTCAACTCCCGAGAGGGTCGGAAATGGCCGGGAAGGCCGGAATGTGAAGAGGCACAGAAATGAAGAGGAAAGTGAGGGAAACAAACCCCGAAAAGGCGAGAACGCCGAACGAGGCACCGAAACGAGAATGTGATCGGTGGAAAATGTCCAAAACGCGAAGAGGATCGCGAATCTGACGACGAAACGAGCGTGGAACGCGAAGAAACGGGCGAAAAATGAGAGAGAAATACCCTAGAGAGAGAGAGGAAGGGATTTCGGCGGTGGAGAAGTGAGAAAACAGGGCTTGAAGCCCTATTTTATAACACTCGAGGTGAAAAGACAAAACTGCCCCGTACCAGCAACTGTTTGCCGGTCGGCAATGTTTTGTGCCGGCCGGCACTTTTTTGTGCCGATGGAATTGTTTTTGTGCCGATGGCCCGCCGGTGGCCTCATCTTTCGGCCGGTGGGGTTCCCACAGCCTTGTTTAGGCCATTTGAGTTGTTTTTGGTCTTCATAGCTGAAGAAAGTGCAAGAAAGTGCATCTCCGACGCTCAACCGGCCTCCGTTTTGACTTCGGGCCGTGTCTCCAGTGCGTGGCACTCGAATTCGTGCAAGGTGTATCCTTTTTGTATCCTTTTTGAATTCAAAGGTTGCCCCATGTGTGTTGCACAAATTCATCACACTACTTCGGTGCATTACATCGCACTGTCGTGCGCCGCACATTTGCATTGTTATGCACGTGTTACATGCGTTGCAACACGCACCCCTTTGCATTGTCGTGCACATTTCTCATGCATCATCATTGCATTTCCATTCCATGCATTGTCATGCATTCCGGAATACGTGCGTTGTTGCGCATTCAAGCCCATTTACACTCCGTGTGGCATGCATGTCACACTTGGCATCGCACTGTTTTGTGCATTGTATTGTTCGCGCTGTTCTGCGCATCGCACTGTTTTGTGCATTTCAAATTCCGCGCTGTTCTGCGCACTGCACTGTTTTGTGCATTTCAAACCTCGCGCTGTTCTGCACATTGCACTGTTTTGTGCATTTCAATTTCGCGCTGTTTTGCGCATCTCATTGCATTTTGCATGCATTCCACCGCACTGTCCTGTGCACTTGCATTGCCTAACGCATTGCGCTATTTTGCGCATCATACCGTCATGCAATACCACGGTCTGGCGAGACCTTAAACACGCACGGTCTGGGGAGACCTTAAACACGCACGGTCTGGCGAGACCTTAAACACGCACGGTCTGGCGAGACCTTAAACACGCACGGTCTGGCGAGACCTTAAACACGCACGGTCTGGCGAGACCTTAAACACGTACGGTCTAGGAGACCTTAAATCCTTGGAAGGTGTAAGACCTTTAGTGTTCACATTGTCGTACACTTCGAAAGCCGCGTGTTGTCGCGCATTCCATGCAACATGCATTTCATGCATCATTTGCATTTCAAAAAACAAACAAACAAAAAAAAACATGCACTGTCATGCATACATTTTGCATCCCGGTCTAGGAGACCTTAAATCCTCTGAAGGTACAATTCCTTTGGTGTTCGTCGTGCCCGAACGACTTTTTCAGTGGTCTGGTAAAGCCACCTGCCTGTGCTTGCGATGAGTTCCTAGAAGACCAACTGGGACGGTGGAAACTAGAGTTCGAACGGCTTATGCCTAGAACGCAAAGGTTCGGGAGTTCCGAGACTAAAGTCTGGTTTAAATACCCAGAGGTTTACCCTCGGCTTGAAATCTGTATGGAAGCCCCATAGGTTGAGGCGGCATGTCTACGCCTCAGTTCTGGATACTGAACCAACCTAGTATATCACCCTGTTGGTAAGATAGGGAAAGTTGCAATCATAGTCATTGCATCATAGTGCATTGTCATGCATTTGCATTGTAGTTTGCATGCATTCATTGCATCGCCTTCCGCCTATGGCTTGTGCCTTTCCAGGTTGAGCTTGGTCTGGTATGTGTCCTTACATTTCATGTTAAAACACAGTTCTGCATGTGTATCGCGCCGATTCCACGTTGATATGTTGGTTAAGGGTTGCGGCACCTTTTCTGTGTTACACATGGCTCGTACGTGTGCATGCCTTTCCTAGGCAAGATTTGGTTTGGCTTGCGTGCCATATCCATTGTATCCATATCCATTCCATTGCATATTTGTAGATATTGCATTGTAGATTGCATGCATTCATTGCATCACCTTCCGCCTATGGCTTGCGCCTTTCCAGGTTGAGCTTGGTCCAGTATGTGCCCTTACTTTTCATGTTAAAACACAGTTCTGTATGTGTATCGCGCCGATTCCACGTTGATATGTTGGTTGAGGGTTGCGGCACCTTTTCTGTGTTACACATGGCTTGTATGTATGCATGCCTTTCCTAGGCAAGATTTGGTTTGGCCTGCGCGTCATATTCATCCATTACATTGCAGTGTAATTTTTTTTTATCCGGCATTAGGATCGTAGTCCTTTCTCCAGCGGGTTGTCTCCCCACTTATGTCAATTCCACCCAATACTTGTTCTAGCGTCTGTCTACAATACTCATAGTTCAGTTGACCGTTCTATGGTAGACAGACTTGTTACCTCCATCAATCTATTTGACATAGGTGTGGTTTCGAACCGTTCGTGATTGGATCACGATTCAAATGCTTTGCATGTAGCTTGCATTGTTTCAAATACATTGCATCTTCATTTGCATTGTTTATACATTGTTTTGTATATATTGCATTTCGTTTTGCATCCATTTTGCATTGTCATGCATGTTGCTAACCATATTGCACCTGTTAAGTTTGTTTTCTTTGCAGGCACGATATTGTATGTACGGTTCATTTAAAGCTGGTGCAACCAGACGAGCCGCACAGGTATTGTATCCTCCGAGTGAGACGTATTGAGAATTCCATAATTCTCTTACATCCTTTCTGCATTGTAGTGTAGTTTGGTATGCTAGCTTAAAATTGTCGCATGTTTGCTTCATTACAGCTTTCTTTGCATGATCATAAGTTATGCTCGGCTCTGTGCATTGTCTTGCATTTTGCCCCTGCCTTCGGGCGCATACCTTATTTGTCTTGTATGTTTGTCTAAGTCTTCGGCCTTGTCAAAAATGGGTCGTCTCTGGGCTTTGACATTCACTCCCGTCATTATTATGACTTTCGAGTTCTGTCAAAGAGGGGCAACTGTAGACACCCCATTTTTGACCGTCCTCAAGACTTGGACGTCACTGATTGAACACACGGTGATCTTCCATGTTTGTGTTCGTTTGGAGTTCCCGGAGGCCTCGGCTCGCGCGCCTTGTCTCAGGATCTCCGAACTTGACCTTTTAGTGTCTGGTTTTGCACCAAACACTTGCATCTTGCCTTTGAGAGGCAGAGTGGGGCTTGTAGACCATCCCCACCCTTCACCGGCAGTGGCTAGATGCCACCGGCTGGTTTTTGCTGCCACCGGCAATATAGTTTGCCGGCCGGCACTCTTTGTTGCCGGTCAGCACTATTTTGTGCCGGTCGGCACTTTGTTTGGCCAAGATGGCATTTTTTGCCGGCCGATTGCTGTTCATCTGCTTTTGCAGATATTTTTGGACAGTTGTATAGCTTTTGCTCCCCTCCATACACGTGTATGGAGGGATCTCCCTCTTGCAAAGCTTGTCTTGTAAGCTTTACAAGAGACATATAGAGAGAAGCTCTCTCTAAGGCAAAGAGGAGAGCTTTTAGACATTTTTGAGGAGAGAAGACAGAGGAGAGCTCTGGTTTTCTAGGGTTAGGGTTAGACATACACAACCTATCTCTCTTTTCCTCTCATTTTGCATACTAGGTGTTTTGTGTCTCATTATTGCACACAAACACCTAGTGTTTCACCTTCCTCTTGAAGCTGAGGTTCTAAAGAGTGTGTTTTGAAGTTTTGGTCTTGGATTCAAGCTCAAGGAGGCCATTGGAGCACCTTTGTTGAAGAAGGCATCAAGGGTGAGATCTTAGTCCTTTTTTTCCCCACTTTTGCATTGATTTTCTACTAGTCTTAGAGCTGTTTTTGTGATTATTGTATAACATAAAAAGGTTCTATTTTTAAGCCCTCTTTATTGTTTATTAAGAGTGTTTTGTTGTTT
The DNA here is from genome assembly GCF_055761805.1 of Camellia sinensis. NCBI lineage: Eukaryota > Viridiplantae > Streptophyta > Magnoliopsida > Ericales > Theaceae > Camellia > Camellia sinensis. Next base: position 78,549,201 of record NC_138970.1, read on the forward strand.
GAGGGTTGCTGACCACCCTTAGGCCTCAAAAGGCCTCATTTTGAGCCATTTTGTGTTAGCTCCGGGATTTTGGTGTTGAGGTCTCTTCACCACTGAAATCTTGAGGGATTTCAGTGGTGAAGATGATGCTTTGAAGTCCCAAGAAGGAGAGGGCCACCCCCTCTCCTTGTTGTCCTTGAAAAGGACACATTTTGGCCTCCTAAGGAAGCCTATGCTTGAGTGTGTGTTAAGCATATTTGGTTTGTTTTTCATGCTTATATATTCATGATATAACATGATTTCAAGTTGGTTTTGGAACTTCATGCATGTTTAGCATAGTTGCCATGTAATGCCCTATTTGTGCCTCAACATGTTCTAGGTTGTTAGCCTTTGTTGGAGCATGTTTTAGGCTTGTATTTGTGAAGTTTATGTGCTTATTTTGCCATGTTTTAGCTCTGTCCATAGTCGTTTGGGTTGATCTTTGCATGCATTATATAGCTCTTTTGTATTTGGGCTTGTTGGCCTTGAGTATGTGCATGTGTAGCATGCCATCTTTGCATTGTTTTGATGATTTGGAATCATCCTACATGCTATTTCAGTCCCATTTCCATGCTTGTTGGATTGCCTTGCATGTCTCTTTAATGCTTTGAAAGCATGTGTTGCAATGCTACATGTTTTGGTGTTTGTGCATGCCTTTGTTTTGGAGTCATTTAGATGCCATCTAAGTGGTCCTTGGGTCTTGTATTGATGCCCCAAAACTCTGTTTTTGGTTGATGATTGCATACCATGTTTGGTCATGATAAGTGTAGTTCAATGCATCATTGATTTACCTTGAACACTTGGACTACTCTTTGCATGTTTTGGCTTGATTTATAACTTGATTTGGCATCATTTTATAACATAATTTTAGGGCTCATGTTGCATGCTAATTAGTCCATGATTCCTCCTTTCAAGTGTGCTTGAATGTTGCTCATTTTGTGCTTAAGTGTTGGCCCTTATGTGCATGTGTGTGTGTATGCCATTTAGCCCTCCCTCTTTAGCACTTTTGGCTACCGTTTTAGGCCTTTTTAGAGCTGCCTAATTCATGTATAAGACCATCTTAGCATTAGTTTGTATTGCCATATGCATGCTTGTATGCTTGCATGAGTTAATTGCCATGCCATGTTGCATTCCTAGCTTGTATGCCTAGGTTGCATTGCATTTTGCATGCATGCCTTGTTCCTTGAATTAGTGATAGGAATAGGGCCTAATTTGTTTGATTGGTTTGCATTGCATTTGAAACCAAAGTTGCATACTTGGTTCTTTGGGCCATCATGCATGGAAATGCGTGATTGGTAGTCCGAGAACCGAGGCACATGTCCCTTTGAGTCATTACAATGATAAGAGACATGGTTGGTGCATACATGCTTTGAATTGTGCTGCCATGCCTTGTTTTGCCCTCTGTTGTTGTGAGTTGCAGGTTCTGCAGGAATACTCTGCCGACCGACAGTGTAATGTGCCGACCGGCACTATTTTCTCTGCCGACAGCTTCAACTTTGTGCCGATGGCCATACAACACTGCCGGTGGAAATTTCATCTAGCCGGTGATGATACCCTCTGTCCAAGGATGTAGTCCTGAGGTTTTGACAACCTCCAGAGGAGGAAAGGGAGGAAAACAGAGGCAGCTTGCGCATGGTGGCGCGCTTCCCGAGGCGTTTTCCCGCTTTATTTAATTAGTTAATTTGTTAATTAATTAATTTGTAATATTTAATTAGCTTGCGTAGTTAATTAATTTGTAATATTTATTCGGTCCCTCCGAGCGAGGGCAAATCTGTAATAAGTGTGTGTGGGTGGTGTGTATGTCTTCCAACCTCACTTCTTTCTTCCCTTTTATTTACCTGCTCATGATGGTAGATTAGGGCACGTTTAATTTAACATACCTCATGCTATGCATGCGTGCATCCATGTATTTGTATTGCATGCATTAGGCTCGGTACATCACGCTAACTGCATTTGTACTTCAATTCAAAAATTGACTATGTGATAATTGTGCATTTTCACATGACATGTCTAGGATTAGCCGAGCCTATCTTAGCGACATTTTGTATGCGATGCATTAGGCACTTCACATGGACTTGGATCATGCATGTTTTCTAACAAGTTCTTTGTTTTGGCACGGAGTACTATGTAAGTATTTCCGCTTTAGCATATCGCATGAGTGTGAATGTTACCATGACAGCATGCTTAACATGTGGCTAGATGCTTATGTGTTAAACTGTTTTGAATGTCTGTGGGTGAAGGCCGGATTGTTTGAGTTGGAAAAACTCGTTGAAATCCGTATTTTAGCCTACTTGCGAGTAGCAAATTCCAAAGCATTTTCAAACCAAACGGATATGCAATGTTTATTTCCAAATTAGGCAATCTAGTCTATACTTGTTTGCTGTGCGCATAACATAGTAATTCTAGGCTAATAAATGGAATAAGAACACGTAAAGTTTTCAAAAACGGATATCGCGGTTAGTAGAGGCCAGTCTTCGGACCGGGCGAAAGGGGGTGCTCATAGCTGACCTTCCCCGATCGTACCCAAGCTCCCGAGCCGAGACAACTCCGGTGATGACGGACATGTGGCCTTCGGCACCGAGTCAGGGTTTCCTAAATTCTCCCATAAAAAAAATATTTAGGTGGCGACTCTGTATCTGGCAAAGCAGTCCATGTTTGGCACTACTTTTTCAAAAATCAGTTTCTCAAAACGATTTGCCAGATTTGGACTCTTTGGTTCAGATTAAGAACCGTGACACAAATCGAGTCCGAACTGGAGCATGAGGCCCACGCGGGCGCTGTTACACCTTGTTTCATAGCATCCTCTATTTGTACCCCCATCTCGTGCAAATCTGAAAAGGTAGGGAAGGGGAGCACAATCATTTTTTACATCAGTTTTGGCTGGAGATTACGCACAATCATCCGGATTTGATATTTATCTGCAGGCCTTAGGGTCATCATTGAGGCCTTCGCCCTCCATCGGGCCACAAAATCTGAAAAGCTCTCCTTAGGCTCTTGCCTTGTTGTCTCAAGATCACGGGTTGTAATCTCGATTTGAGTGTTATAGGAGTACTGTGCAATGAAAGCCTCGGCCATCTCGTCCCAGTTCCGCTTAACATCATCTTCTAACTTTGCATACCAGATAGCGGCTACACCTGACAAGGTCTGACCAAATAGTGAAATCTTCTGTGGTCTGGTGAGGCCCATCGGTCGCAGTATATCCGAGAATAACCGAAGATGGACCATGGGATCCCCAGATTTGTCAAAGAGGTCGATTTGTGGCATTTTGAACCTATCCGGCAGCGTCACAGCCACATCAGTATATCCGTCCTCGATGTCCGGAATGGACTTCACCCCCTACGATTTCTTGAACAACTTCTCAAGCTTGCTCAATTTCAATGCTGTGTGGTCTACCTCAAACTCGAAGGGAGAGTCCGGTTGATTGACCGGCATAGGTGCCTTGGATAACTGTGGTAGAATCGGGGGCGGAGCCGGGGCCGTCAGGATGTCCGTATCTGCCTGGACATTCAGTGCCTCCCCGGGTGCCGGGACTCCTGGTGGGGAAGGAACTTGGTGGGAAGCAGATGCCCCGATTGTTGTTACAACCTGGCAATCAACTCTGCCTCCTGGGCCATGATCTCGGCCTGTTGTTTGGCAAATTTATCTCGGCGAATAGCATCCTGTCGCATGGCTCTCATGGTGTCCTGCATCTGACGCATCGTTTTTTCGACTCCTGTCGGTACCGCCATACTACCCTGATCTCTCTGAAATATCGGAAGGTCTAACTCTAGAGTAACTTCAGAAAGCTCAACCTGACTGTTCAAAGTCCACCGATCTGGTAATCTCTGCTCGGATACACTGCGTCTTCTCGGCCTCCGTCTGATAACCGGGGGTAGAGAGTGGAACACTGGTTGTCCATCGACCAGATCCTTAGATCGATTGAGTCAATGACCTCTTGTCCAAAGTGCTTGGGGAATATTTGCTTGGTCTGAAGCAATTGTGCTAAACTACCCTAGCAAAAAGATAAATAAAGCAATAACAAGGGAATAAACGAGCAGACAAACGGACACCATAACAGTGTAAATAAACACAACGCACAATCGGGTATAATTAACACGCAATTGATACACTGTTCTCAAAGACTGATCATTACTCCCAAGTCACTGTTCCCGAAGCTGAATCTGATACCCGCAGATAACCGATTCCGAAAATACTGAAATGGTGCTCGCTGGCCTAATACCCAAAATACTGAACTGGTGCCCGCAGACCTGATACTCAGAATACTGAACTGGCGCCCGCAGGCCTGATGCCCAAACTTGTAAACTGATACATGCATTCGTATAGAGGCGCACTCTAAAAGCACAAAACAAACAAGTGAGAGCCAAAACACCCCTATGTTGGGGTAAGGTTTCCCTGTCCTATTTTGTCAGGAGCTAGGGTTTCACTACGCACGCAGTGATTTCAAACAACCTATAAACGGGTAAGCAACCTGTCCTAGTTTGGAATGGCCACTATGGATTCCGAATATGCACTAGGTCGAATGGTCGAAAAGGGTGCCCTGGTAAAATCGGGGTTTGTGTTCCCGTCGTGGCAGAGCCCGCAACCGGTCAGCCTTATGGCACGCCTCTCGAAGCGAGCCTCCGACAAACTGTTCAGGAATAGCATACGAAAAACATGGTGTCCTAGGCGCACCAATGCACATGCAATGCAAAGAAACACACAAGTGTAATCAAAAAAAGATATCATGAGTTCGAGTCAAGTTCTCTAAATCCCCAGCAGAGTTGCCAGAAACTGCAGACGTCCCCGAACGTCCCGGGATGATGAATCCCCCGTTCTGTTCATATGGGCTCACTACAGTTCAGGACTCAAAGTCACAATCCTGTATCTAATCTCACAAAGTGCAATGCAAGACCGATGAATCGTCAAAGAGTCCAAATCCGGCAAATCGTTTTGAGAAAACATATTTTTTGAAAGTAGTGCCAAACATGGACTGCTTTGCCAGATACAGAGTCGCCACCTAAATATTTTATTTTGGGAAATTTAGGAAGCCCTGACTCGTTGCCTAAGGCCACGTGTCCGTCATCACCAAAGTTGCCTCGACTCGGGAACTTGGGTACGATTGGGGAAGGTCACTTTGTGAGCAGCCCCGCTCGCCCGATCAAAGATCGGCCTCTACTAACCATGATATCTAGTTTTGAAAACATTATGCGTTCTTATTTCGGTTATTAGCCTAGATTTACTATGTGATGCGCACAGCATACAAATATAGACTGGATCGCTTGAATTGGAACGAAACATTTCATGTTTGTTTTTTAAAGCGGTTTGCTACTCGCAAGTAGGCTTAAAATGCAGATTTTGCCACCCTCGGGTGCGCTTAGAAAACAAGATGATTTGCCACTCTCAAGTGGGCTTAAAACTCATAACTGATGAATTGTTCCAATCCAAATAACCCAACCTTCACCCGCAGGCATTCAGGCAGGTATATCATATAAGCATATAGCCACATGGTAAGCATACTGTCATGTTAACAATCACACTCATGCTAGATGCTAAAGGATAAAAGTCCATGTTAAGTGCCTAATGTATCGCATACAGAATGCAGTCTAGAATAGGCTCGGCTAATCCTAGGACGGCATGTGAAATGCAACAGATAACACGTATTCAAGTTAGATTAGGAATACTATGCAATTAGTATGATGCGCCGAGCCCGGTGCATGCAACATAGATGAATGGATGCACGCATGCATAGCATAAGTATGCTAATTGAAACATGCCCTAGTCTAACCATTATAAGTGGATAAATGAAAGGGAGAAAGAAATGGGGTTGGAAGACATGCACACATGCACACACGCACCCACACTTATTACAAATTTGCCCTCACTCAGAGGGACCGAATAAATAATACTAGCCGCTTAATTGACTAGCTAACAAGCTACTTAATTATTACAGAACCAAATGAATAACTAGCTACAACTAATTATTACATAACTTAATTAATTAACGAATCAATAAACTAATTAATGAATGATAACAAGCAGGTAGGGAAAGTAGTAAACAGTGCTATTCCAGCTCTGTTTGAAGAAGGGAGCCATGCATGTTCGGTTCGGTTCTTCGCGTCGAAATGCCTTCCGATTGCTCTTTAGAGGCTCTGTTTGCAGGGTGTCTTCCAGTGCTTGTCGCTGGACCTTACCAAAACACAGCAGGGGAAGTCACCAGTGGCCTGTCGGCCAGGAAAGGAGATCTGCCGGCCAAAGATGGTCCATTGCCGGCCAAGGGTGGCACACTGCCGGCCATCAATGGCAGGCTGCCGGCCACGGGTGTGCTGTGACACCAAACTGCAGCGAAGCACAAAATAGAGAAAATGGAGGGTTTCCCAAGGACATGTACGCACCATGGCACTCCAAATCACCTCAAAACATCAAGGGAGAGGCCTAGTCGGATCCACGACCATCAATCACGCATCCCAATGCATGATGACCAAAGATCCAACTTGTGCAAATCAATATGAAAATGAATGCACAAATAAAGCAAGTAAAGCCTAGAACTCTATCATGAATCATCAAGAGCTTCGGTGACCGAGAATTGAGACACGTTTCATCACTCGGAGTATGAAACATCTCTCGTTTCCCATGCTCGGATTAAAACTTAATCCAAGCAATGCAATGCATGTATGCTTTATGTAGCTCAAATATGCAATATGAGCCTCAAATATGCAAGGCATGCCAAATGCTATGCAACTAAGCATGCGAGTGTGCAAACTAAGCTAATGTAATGCAAACACACTAAGTATGCAACAAGGATACACAATGCAACTAGCTAAATGACGTGCAAACGTGCGAACGTGATATGATACAAGCATGCGACCAATGTAATGCAACATGTCAAATATGCATTGGTGGGCTTAAACCATAAAGGGGCAGACCTCAGCCCATCCCAAAACAGTGGCCAAAGTGCAAGGAAGCAAGGCCAAAACAAGCTGATTAAGCATGTTCATGCAAGAGGCCAATGAAGCACATAAACTAGAGCTATATGATACAATGCTTGCAGGTCTCAAACACCTCAAAACAATCACCTTACATGCCATATTGATGCTGAAAATGCCATGATCATACACCAAAACAAGCTCAAATGATATGCCCAAACAATGTACTCTTGAAGCACATGAACTACAACTATGTAATGCAATGCATGAGAGTTTTATCCAACCCAAAACAGAGTTTCTACATGTTAATTTAGGGCCTAAAACATGCTGGAAAATAGTCAAAACAAACTAGAAAAGCATGCTCTCCTTTAGGACATTCTAAGCATTTAAACCACAACCATGCAAAGCAATGCACAAGCTACCTTAACACCTCATAACAGAGCTTCATCACAGAAAAATATGGACTATTGCAGGCCAAAGTTAAGCTAGCACATGCTAGGAAGATAGGCTAAAACATGAAACAAGCTATGGCTAAGGAGCAAAATTACACTACAAGTGTATTATGCAAGCATGGAGTGACAAAACCAACCCAAAACAGGTTCATGGTATGGTAAAACATCACCAAAAATGGACTAAAATGGACTCAACAAAAGCCAAGCACACATGCTACTTTGATGAGCTACGAATGGAGTTACACTACACATGCTAGATGCAAGCAGAATATGACCAAACCACCCATGGACAGGGCCAAGGCAGGTCCTAAAAGTCACAAAAATAGGCCTGAACCAAGCCTCAAAAATGCATAGAGGCATGGTCCTTTGGAAGGCCAAAAATGTAAACAAAGAGGAACACAAAGAGAGGGAACTACCCCCCTGATTTAGGACCTCAAAACCACACCTCTACCACCAAAATCCCACTAGATTTTAGTGGTAGGAAGGTCAAACCAAGGCTAGCTCGGAGGCCTTAAGATATGGCTTGAAACAAAGCCAAACAAAGCATGCAAGGGGACTACACACCCCAAACAGCAAAATGACCTTAACCAAACTTAAAAAGCACTAGAAAGCAAGACTTTTTCCAGTTATAAGCAAAGCCTAAATCAATATGCAAAGAGGGCTAAAGCAAGGTGCAAGAAAGTACAAAAATGGGGGAAATGCTCACCCGTGAAGACCCTCTTCGAAACCAGCAACTTCAGGGGGTGAAAACCAGTTTTTAGAGCTTAAGAATCCTTCCCAAGAAGCTTGGTTCAATGGTGGTGGTGTGTCTCTATGTGTTGTAGTGTAAAAGTGCATGGAAATACAATTTCTAAGCACTAAACTCAAGCAATATAGAGAGAAAGAGAGGTTTTCCTTTTTAAAAGTTCAAAACCCTGTCTAAGGAAGAAGCCTCTTCCGTATATAGAGGAATGAAAAGCCAAAGCTTCTTCAAGAAGCTTTGCAAGGCCTTCATCCCTCCATACACGTGTATGGAGAGGAGCAAACAAAAAACCAGCTGGCTCAAAAGATCTGGAGGAAAACCAGCTGAGAAGGGGGGGTGCCGGCCATCATCAATGGTCGGCAGTGGCTCATTGATGGCCGGCAGGGCCTCATCAATGGCCGGCAGGAACAAGTCCATGGCCGGTAGTGCCATCCCATGGCCGACAGTGCACCACAGGGTCCACTCTGACAGGGCCTAGTCAGGGTCCAAAAATGAGGCAGAAAGGATACAGGGTCCGGGAAGCTCGAACCGGTGACGTTCCGCCGTGACAGTCGAGTACTCGGCGAGCAGACGAACTCGTTGTTGGATGTACCTGCAAGCACAACCAAGTCCCGAGGACAGTCAAAAATGGGGTGTCTACATACCGTCAGTAGTAGCATTGGAACTATGAGCAAGATTCCTCTTCAAAGGCTCATTATCTTCTGCAAAGATCCCTTGTCGGATGACATCCTTGATTTGAAGCCCCATTCCATGAAGGTCTGTAAAGGTAAACAGTGGTAGGACGACCATCTTTTGCAGCAACTTGCCATGCAGATTCCGAACAATTATCCTGATCTGATCTTTGTCGGAAGGCCTTGTAGTCATCATTGAGGCCTTTGCTCTCCACCTCGTCACGAACTCTGAGAAACCCTCCTTTAGCTCTTGGTGGGTGACTTCGAGATCACGAGTTGTGACCTCGATCTGTGTATTATAGGACTATTGAGCTATAAAGGCCTCAACCAGCTCTTCCCAGTTCTGTTTCCCAGAGTCCTCCAATTTCGCATACCAGATTGCGGCTATCCCAGACATGGTTCGGTGAAAGAGAGACAACTTTTGGGATGTGGTCAAACCCATTGGCCTCAATATAGTAGAAAACAGGTTGAGGTGCACCATTGGGTCTCCAGAGCCATCGAAGCAGTCGATACGCGACATTTTAAACCGCTCCAGTAAGGTAACTGCAGATTTAGTATACCCATCCTCTAAATCCGGGATGGAGCTCACTCCTTGTTCTCGTTTGAATAACTTCTCCAGTTTATTGACCTTAAGTGCAGTTGAGTCAACCTTAAACTCAAACGGAGCTTCGCTTTGATGGATAGGAGCTTTAGAGACCTGCTCTGGGATTGGCTCCGCCAGATTGCCCTGAGTCTCTTGGACATTAGCAGTATGGGCAGTGGCTCCGGGTGTCAGGTTACCTGTAGGAGGTGCATGAGATGTAGAAGCCGCAGCCTGCTATGGCTATTGTTGTTGTAGTTGCGTTATCACTTTGGCCTGACGAGCCATGACTTCAGCCTGACGAGCCGTGACTTCATCCTGACGGACTGCATCCTACTGCAATGCCTCGATTATTTGTTGCAGGTACCGCATCTGTTCTTCCATACTGGCTGGGGGACACTGAGCCATGGGAATGGGTGATTGATCTCGTGCTGAGCTGAATGCAGACAACTGTTCCCAGACCAGACTAGACCCGGGTGAACTGAGGTGTGACTGCTGTAGAAACTATACTGGTGAATTCTGCCCGAACCTCCTTCGTCTTGTAACCGGTGGGGGTAAGGCAAACACAGGTTGCTTCTGAACCAATTCTGACCTGACAAAGTCTATCAATACAAGTTCAGTGTACCTGGGGGATATCGGAGCCTTCTGAAGCTATGGTTCCGAGACTACCTTGCAAAAGAAGAAAACAGACAGCATCTCAGCCTGATTTCACCATAACACATATGACCGTAGCTGAATGACTGTGCTCTCTACTAAATTCTACCCCAAATTCTGCCTGTAAACTGATACCCTCAGGCCGATACTCAGACTTGCAAACTGATACATACATCCTGCAGAGACACACCCTTACAGCACATATCAAGTAAGTGAGAGCCAAAAACACCCCTATGGTGGGGTAGGGTTTCCCTGTCCTATTTTGTAGGAGCTAAGGTTTCACTACGCACACAGCAATTTCAAACAACCTATAATCGGGTAAGCAACCTGTCCTAGTTTGAAATGGTCACTACGGATTCCAATATGCACTAGCTCGATTGGTCAAAAAGGATGCCTCGGTAAAAACCAAGGTTTGTGTTCTCGTCATGGTAGAGCCTGCAACCGATCAGCCTTATGGCATGCTTCTCAAAGCAAGCCTCCGGCAAACCGTTCAGGAATAGCATACGACAAACACGGTGTCCTAGGCGCACCAATGCAAATGCAATGCAAAGCAACACATAAGTGTAATCAAAACAAGATATCATGAGTTCGAGTCAAGTTCTCTAAATCCCCAGCAGAGTCGCCAGAAACTGTAAACGGCCCGAACGTCCACGGTTCCGCGCGCAAAGGGCGCGAAATCGTTTGTTCATTAGCTACTACAGTTCGGACTCAATGTCACGGTTCTGAATCTAATCTCGCAAAGTGAAATGCACGACCGATAAATCACCAAAGAGTCTAAATCCGACAAATCGTTTTGGAAAACTGATTTTAATAAAGAAGTGTCAAACATGGACTACTTTGCCAGATACAGAGTCGTCACCTAAATGTTTTTGTTTTAAGAAATTTAGGAAACCCTGACTCGTGCCTAAGGCCACGTGCCCATCATCACCAAAGTTGCCTCGGCTCGGGAACTTGGATACGAGAGGGGAAGGCCATGCAATGAGCACCCCCGCTCGCTCGATCAAAACGATCGGCCTTTGCTAAGAATGATATTTTGTTTTTTGAAAACACATGTGTTCTTATTCCGGTTTATTAGCTAGCTTACTACGTGATGCGCATAACATACAAGTATAGACTAGATTGCCTAAGTTGGAACAAAGCATTTCATGCTTGTTTGAAAATGGTTTGAAGTTGCTACCCGCGAGTAGGCTAAGACGTGGATTTGCCACCCTCGAGTGGGCTTAAGAAAACATGATTTTGCCACCTCAAGTGGGCTTAAAACTCGCATTTTGATGAATTGCTCCAATTCAAGCAATCCAACCTTCATCCACAGGCATTCATGCAATTAAACACTTAAGCAGTTAGTCTCATAGCAAGCATGCTATCATGGCCATACTCACATTCATGCAAGATGCTAAAGCATAAACACTTACAGTGTACTTCGAGCCAACACAAAGAACTAGTTAGAAATCATGCATAATCCTAGTTGATGTTAAGATGGCTAATGCAACACATGAAAAATGCAACTAGAAATAGGCTCGGCTATTCTAAAGTGGCATATGAGATGCAACTTGATAATCATGGATTCAAGTAGGAATTGAAATACAATGCAGTTAGTATGATGCGTCGAGCCCGATGCATGTAAGACAGATGAATGATGCACGCATGCATAGCATAAGGATGCTAATCAAAATGTGACTAGAACTAACCATCATAAGCTGATAAGTAAAAGGGAGAAAGACATGGGGTTGGAAGACATTCACACACTTACGCACACTTATTATAAAATTCGCCCTCTCGACGGAGGGTCCGAATAAATCAACTAGCTAGCTACACTACACTAATTAATTATTACAAAACCTTAACTAATTAAGCAAATTAATTAAGTTACAAAACCAAGTAAGTAAGAAAAGAAAGAAGCTGAATCAAGCTACCACAGCTCTATCTCGGAATGATGAATGATGCATGCTCGGTCGCGTCCTCCTGGAAATCTGTTACCATGCCTCATGTTGCCTCTGTTTGCACTGTTTTAGGCTTCTGAAAACTGTGTAAATCTCCAAAATACTTCTGATCCACCTCATGGACATGCTGAGAGGTCATCGGCCAAAGGGTATGGCCATCTGCCAAGAAATAAAGGTCATCGACCAAATATGAGGCTCTCGGCCAAATATTTATAGCCGATCGGCACACTACATAGCCGATCGGCCATCTCTTCCAGCAAACTCTCCTTTTGCTGTAACAGAGCACAAACAGAGGCATGGCAATGTATTTGCAAGAAAATGTGTGCGCAACCACACTCTTTATCATGTTTGAAGCACAAAGGAGTGTAGTGCTCGACTCTCGAGCCATCAATCACACATTTCGATGCATGCTGGCCAAAGAGACCGAGTTGCACAAATCAATATGGATGAAATGCACAAAAACATATAAATGCCTTAACCTCTATCATACATGATCAAGAGGGTCGGCGACCTAGAATTGAGGCACGTTTCATCACTCCAAGTATGAAACGTCCCTCGTTTCTTGTGTTTGGCTTAACACCCAAACCAAACACAATGCAACGCATGCACAAGATTCTAAACACAATGCAACATATGCACACCCAATGCAATGCAATATGAGCAACCTATCAATGCTAATGGCATGCAACTATCATGCAATGCAACATAAGTATTTCAAAACAAAATCCTTAAGCATTGAGGCACACAATACTAAGGCTATACAATGCAATGCATAGCATGCAAACAACATGAACATGGCAAGGACTATGTAATGCAACACTTAATGGACCAAACCAATCTCAAACAAGCTTCATGCATGCCAAGACAAAGGCCAAAGCATGCAGAAAATGAAGTCCAAGAATAAATGCAATCATGCATACACATTGGTTCACAAACAAGGCATGAAGACAACAACTCTCAAACACATTGAAGGAGTGGAAAATATGAGAGTGTGGTAATGAAATATGCTCTGAAATCATGTAAGAAATTAAGCCAAATCATGCACATAGCTCAAATAAAGCATGCCAATAGACTAGAAATACAAAGCTAGTCAAGGGCTTCACACTACAACCATACCAAGCAATGCTCAAATGACCTAAAGCACTCAAAAAAAACCTAAGGCAGGTCAAAATAGTAGCAAAAACATGCTAGACTCGCAACAAAGATGGAAAGAAAGATAGGCTCCCGAATTAGCTCATAAACAAGGCATAACGGCACAACTCTTAAACACAATGAAAGAATGGTAATATGAGAGCATGGCAGTATTTTATGGTCTGAAAATTACCTACCAATTGAGGCCATGTCATGCACAAAGCTCAAATATGACATGCTAGGGGGCCCAAAGTGCAAGGCTAGCAAAGCCAAATACACTATAGCTATACAAAGCAAGACCCAAAAGGCCAAGAACACCCAAAACAGTCCTAAAGCATGTCAAAATAATGCTAAAACATGTATGGAGCATAGCCAAAACAAGCTAGCATGAAGGGCCAAAACACCAAGTACAATAGGCTAATGGGCAAGATTGCACTACAAGTGTACAAAGCATGGAAGAGGTGAGTCCACCAATCAAAATCAGAGTAATAACATGCCAAAATAATACCAAAAACATGCTTGAACTAAGCTAATTCAAACCATAAGAGCATGCTACTTTGTAAGGCTAACAAGACTAGCAAAGAGGATTTACACTACAAGTGAAATAAGCATGCAAGAGGTGACCAAGACAGCCTAAAACAGAGTTATGGCAGGTCTGGAAAGGCACAAAAATGAGCCTAAACAAAGCCATAAAGAAGTAAAAACACATGCTCATTTGGTTAGCCATCAATACTAGCAAGCAAGACAAGAGGAGAGGGGACCACCCTCTCCTATTTGGGCCCTCAAAATAGGGGTTTTACCACTAAAAATCCTCTGGATTTCAGTGGTTAAAAGGCCACGAAAATTTGTTTTGAAAGGCCTTAGAAGAAGGCCCAAAAGCTATACAAGCTAAGGAACAAAAGGGAGAGACAACCCCCTAACACAAAATAGGCCTAAATCATCAATTTTAGGACTGAAAAACAAAGCTTTCTTTAGTTCAAAACCAAGCCAAAAACAGTTTGCAAAGGTGGTAAAACAAGCATGTAAAGCAAAGGTAAAAGGGGTGAGTGATTACCTTTGCAGCACAGCAGCAAAAACAACCACTTTTCTTGAGCCAAAACCACATTTTAGAGCTCAAACCATGTTCCAAGGGACCTAATCCCAATGGTGATCAAGTCTTCTTAAGGGTTGATAGGTTGAAGATGGTTGTATGCAAGTCTTCTAGCACAAATGCTCAAGAGAGGATTGTAGAGAGAGAGGTTGTAGTGTGAGAAACTCCAAACCTTTTGCCAAAAATGTTCTCCAAATGTTCTCACCCTTGACTATGAGATATAAGGATTCATTATATAGCAAAATATCAAGTTTGGTCGAAAATATCTCAATTGGAAATATCTGATGCAGTGTACAACAGCTGGAGGAGAAATATCTGTCAATTCTGGGCTTTCTGGACACTTCTGGCCGACCGGCCATCTTTGGTGCCGACCGGCCATCATTTATGGCCGATGAAGTTCACTTTTGGCTGACCTATGGCCGATGAGGTCCAATTGTTCCATAGAGGCCGATGGCAAAAATCAACCCTGGTCCCTGAATTGAAGCAAGCCTAATTCCTTTATCTAGACTCCTTTTTAGGTCATTCTTGCACTTAAACTGTAGCTCGGAAAGTCTTCTTTCCAAATTTGGAAGCCTCACCTAAAAATTCCATTTATGATAAGAGATATCCCTCTTTTAGTGAAGGTTGCTCAGTTTTAGTCCAGCCAGAATGATGCCCAACTTCAACCAATCATATCTCCCCTATCCGGACACGGCTTTAGGAGATTCTTAAGTGGAAAATGAAGCCCCGAAAGTCTTGTTTGCAACGGTGGTGGCCTCATAGCTTAAATCCAAGTGTACAAACAGATAGGCCTGATTTGGTAAGGACTACTCGTCTCTCTCTTAACGATTCATGCCCAACTTCGTCCTCAACTAGGTTTCTTCTCTCCACTCTTCTTTTCTTTAACTCCAAACCCCCAAACAAAGTGTTTTAAAATATTTTTCAAAGATTTCATCTCTATTTCATTCATTTCCACTTTGTCCTTGCTCGGTTTGCCGAAAAACGCAACATTTAACAAAATGCGAGCATTGGAACATTGTAGGAACTTCTTTTCAAAAAATATTTTGAAAGAGAGGGTTTTAAGGTCCAAAAACCATTCAAAATAGTTTTAGTCCAAAAATGGGGTGTGAGGTTAGTATTTCACTCTCCTCGCCTGAGAAATCGAACCTTTACATAGCATAGCCTGCATCACAAAGTAAGCCATCAGCAGTGCCCAAGTCTTAAGGGCGGTCAAAAATAGGGTGTCTACAAAAGGTAACAAATGGATTAGCATATTCACAAATATACCGAAGCTATTTCACTCACGTCCTAGTACGATGGACAACTGTAATTCACTCTACATAAGCACATAATCACATAAGCACTTACAAATTTCATTTCTGGATAATGACCGCCCCGTGGCGTTGCTAGAGTTCCAGTTAGAAATGGCAATGATCAAGTGCCTTTCCAACAGGACTCCCAGGAACCCATAGACCCGATCAACATCCTAGAAATTTAATCTCATACCCACATAGTCACGTAAGCCTATTATCGTATAAACACATAGCATCATACATAAGTCTCTAACAAGCAAGACAAACCCATTGTGGTACTAACCACTTCTCACGTACCCAAAGTATTCAAACCCGGCACGCTCTGATACCAAGTTGTGACGTCCTCAAAATAATACATAATCAGTCACTCACAAGTTCTAGAATCATAAACGAAACATTATGTGTTCATTCATCAGAGTCCTGTTTACAAAAGATATTACATGTTGACAACAAAAGTAGATGCCCTACGGACTTACAACTTTCCAAATCAACACTTGGATACAACAAAAGAGGGTCAGAAGCCCTTTACAAATAAAGCCCTCGGTTTGGAAATAAAAACATATAAACATAAATAAAACAACAAAAGAGAGACTTCAGCCTCGAGACCTCCCAAGCTATAACCTTGGAGGTGGCATGTCACCTGTACCTGAAAATGGTGTCCCAAACAAGGTGAGCCAAAGCCCAGTAGAGATATGCTAAACCAAATATGAGAAATAACTAAAACATCAACATTCGACAAATGGTTAACACTTACAAATCAACATATATCCTCCCGTAGCCCAACAACAATTACATCCATACTCAATCCACTTCCTTTATGTTATCCAAGTCAATTCATAGATATGGTTCATTTCTATCCAAACAATTTAAATGAGACTACAAATTATTTCATTAACACTTCGATCATCAACAATTTAAAATGTGACTACAACTCATATTATCAATACTTCAATCATCAATGTTATTCAAATGTATTTAAGATTTCGGGACTTTCACCCTGTACACTTCGGCCAACTTAATTATCAATGGAGTCCATCCCCTATCTTCTCCCAAACAATGGAGTACATCTCTTATCTCCTACCAAACAAAGATACACATACAATGTATTTAAATACATTATCATATACAATGTTCAATGAAAGCACATATTCAATGTGTTAATCCAAACGTCATATGCAATGACATAATCCCGTTGATTAGTTTCAATTTGCCTAATCATCATGTAGTTCTACAACAATCAAAACTATCCTCCACTGATAGCCCAAAACAGTTATTTCTAAACAGATAAGTAAATTTTTCAGACAGATAAATTATTACATCTTCCATAGGTGAGTGATTTATCAATCGAACTACACCATTCAATTACATTTTCACCTAATTTTATCACTTCCAATCCAATTATATATTCCCATAATTAATTTCATTATTTTGCCAAATAATTCATTTAATCCCTATTAGGGCATTTTTCCCTCTTTCTCAAATAACAACCCTAAGGCTCAATTTCATCAATTATA
This sequence comes from Camellia sinensis, assembly GCF_055761805.1. Classification (NCBI taxonomy): domain Eukaryota; kingdom Viridiplantae; phylum Streptophyta; class Magnoliopsida; order Ericales; family Theaceae; genus Camellia; species Camellia sinensis. Next base: position 78,566,187 of record NC_138970.1, read on the forward strand.
CACAATAACCCCATTTCAAAACCTCATATTCACAATAGAGTCCAAAACCGAGAAACCCCTCCTTTATAATTTCAAATCAAACCATAACTTTTCCAAAACTCCCAAACACCACCATCTATACGAAATAACCAACATTTATGTCAAAACTCATAGAAAGGAGTAGATTATCCCGACCTCAAATGGAGAAGCTCAAGGAGACAAAGAGAGAAACCCAAAATGCTCCAAACTCAAGCTTTTTCAGATCAAAATGTAGCCCATGCAAAGCTCCACATTTCTTACAAAGGGACTAGGGTAAAAAATCTCTAGAACATGGAGTATTTGTTAAGAGAAAGAGAGTGTAGAGAGAGACAACAGGATCTAGGGTTTGGAGGGACATGGAGATGAAAAAGTGATGTAGAATCCCGCTGTTGCGAACTGGTATATACAGGGCTCGATCGAGCGAAGAAATGGTCGCTCAAGCGACCAGACACAAAGAACCTCGGTCCAGCGAACAATGCAAAGCTTCAGGTCTGAAACACAGAAGCACGCTCGAGCAAAGAAACACAAAACATAGGGCTCGCCCACTCGAGTGCAAGAAAACGCGCTTGAGCGAAGAATACCAACCTTCAGGTCCAATCTAGACACCGACGCACGCTCGAGCGCAACACTGCTCACTCGAGCGAAAAGTCACAAGACAAAAAGCTCTCTCGAGCGCAAGAACCTTTGCTCGAGCGAAGAAGCAAGACCTAAAGCTCGCTCATGCGCAAAAAGCCTCACTCGAACGAAGATGCCAAATTCTAGACAGCAACCATTTGTTCTAACACCCAACCAACCTGTTCCAAACTTACCCAACACATCCCACAACTCAAATACTAAGAATTAAGGGTAGGAAATGAGATATAGACAACAACAACCACCCATGGAACCGAGTCTAGAATACAATGAATAATGGTGGAAAAACCGGGAACGCTATAAAAAGCATAAGTCTTCAACACTTAATTTATATATAGAAGAAATTTTATTACAAGAGAGAGCTTACACGGAGAGAGAGTGGGGAAAACCAAATTAAAAGATATTCTGCCTCAACAAGGGTGAGGTCTTTTTCTTTTATAGACAAAGGAAATAAAGATAAAAGATAAGGTGAGGATAGGTGGCGTGTCCTTGATGGATGGAGTCGATCATCCTTATCCCCTGGCCAATTGGTAATCTCCATCTTCCTTATCTTCTTTAGGCGGATATGAGATTTTTATTTCTCTTTTTTGGATGGCAAACAAAGAATCTGCCTTTGCCGAAAGGAGTTTTGTCGTTTTATACCGACGTTCTGGTTGATGGATTCCGGTGGGGGACAAAGCCTTATGCTTTGCCCTTTCCTTTTTTGTCTTTTTCTTTTTCGATTTTCTCTGCAATCATACTGGTTAGAGAATCCCAATTTAGTTTATTTTTCTCTCACACACGAAGACATTAATATATTTAAGTAATGTTTTAAAATTATGAAATAATTTTCTTTGGTCCATAATTGTTTTTAAACCATCTTCTAGAAGGAAAAGAAAAAAGAATTGGATTTGGTCATTCTCAAGCTAAAAGTATGTTTTAATATTATGTATCAAATAATGTATTTAAGTAACGTTTTAAAATTATGTTTTAAATATTCTCAATGATTGTTTATTGTTTTAATTTTTTTGGTATAAATTCTATTTTTATTTATTTATTTATTTATTTTGGGAAAAATTTTTATAATTGTTTATGAATTTTGAATTTGTGTCATAGAATGAAAAAATGTATTTGTGTCATAGAATTTTGAATTTTGAATTTTGAATTTGCTCATGATTTGTAACTGATACCAACTCACTACTTTGATATGATACTTATTGAATTAATGAACATTATATTATGATATGAATGGAATTATCTGACATACTTTGTCCAACAAGGTGAAAGAAGCTATTAGTCTTATTTTTCTCTTTCACACGAAGACATTAATATATTTAAGCAATGTTTTAAAATTATGAAATAATTTTCGGTGGTCCATAATTGTTTTTAAACCATCTTCTAGAAGAAAAAGAAAAAAGAATTGGATTCAGTCATTCTCATGCTAAAAGTATGTTTTAATATTATGTTTTAAATAATGTATTGAAGTAATGTTTTAAAATTATGTTTTAAATATTCTCAATGATTGTTTATTAATTTATTTTTTTTTGGGTATAAATTTTGTTTTTATTTATTTATTTTGGAAATAAATTTTGTAATTGTTTAAGAATTTTGAATTTGTGTCATAGAATGAAAAAATTATAAATTTGCTTTATTAATCTTGTAATTGGAATAGTTTTAGTTTGCAAATATCACTTAGATTACTTTTTAAGTGAAATAATTTCTAAGTTAAATACTTGATTGTAATTGGCAAATCGTAGTGATTTCATTCTCTCTTTTTTTTCTTTATTTTTTCCAGCGACACTGCAAAATTATTAGCATCAGCTGATAAGTCTGTGGCTATCAAGAAGAAGTGGGGCCACCCCATATACGTCATTGACTACGACTGAAAGACTGCTTCTAGCCTAAGTGACCGGCTCCATCTTCTCGCCTCTATATTCACAATTATTAGTTTTGCATCATACATGAAGTCGCTTATGCCATCCAAGCCTAAGGAGGAGCTCGAAACTTCGCTGAATAGTCTTATAGCTACCATCAAAAGCTTGAAGACGGACATGGAAAGTGACGTGAAGGTGACAGAGAGGAATTTGGAGACAATAAAGAATGATATCAGGCAGGTCAGAGAGAAAAAGTGTAGCTTCAAGTTTTGGTAGAGACAGCTCTATTGAGATTTCCATGGAGGCAAACATTTAGAAAATTGGCTAATGTTAAGAACAAAAAATAGAAATAAATATAGATCATAGAAGGTGGATTGACCTTTTTGAGATTTACATTGAATGTGAATTCATCATAATTGATTTTAATTTTGTTGCTTCTGATGTAGAAGCTACTGTATTAGCTACTGTTGTGATGGGTGCTTCTTTTTCCATTAGTTTTATGTGACCATAGATGGATAATTTAAATATTATATAATTCCATTACATTAATGTATTAACTTGGCTCTGATACCAATATAAGGTGCTTGACATTCAAGAATAAGGCTAAGCACGTCTGTGAACGGTTTACTAGGACACAGACCTAAATGCAATCTCTGCAAAGATGGTCTTTGAACCTAAACGCGACTTGGGTGACGTCCCACTTAACCTTTCTCCATTCTACCCATATTCCGAACAAACCCAGGAATATATATCAACATAATGCAAGTATCTAACAAACAAATTATAACATATATCGTCTCATGATTTATTGTTGAGGTAGGGGCCTAACGGCAGCTGCCCACACACAAATATGTTCTTGGATTTGTTGTTGCATTCTGTGAATCTACTGATCACAAAATTCTAACTGTTGAGAAGCCTAAGGCTGGAGATACGGGTCTTGAATAACAGTTAAATAATGATTACGACTAGTAATATAAAAATCTAAAGCATGTAAAAGATCAACATACAAACATTTATGTTTTCAAAACAGCATAAGTCTTCAACACTTAATTTATATATAGAAGAAATTTTATTACAAGAGAGAGCTTACACGGAGAGAGAGTGGGGAAAACCAAATTAAAACATATTCTGCCTCAACAAGGGTGAGGTCTTTTTCTTTTATAGACAAAGGAAATAAAGATAAAAGATAAGGGTGAGGACAGGTGGCGTGTCCTTGATGGGTGGAGTCGATCGTCCTTATCCTCTGGCCGATTGGGAATCTCCAACATCCTTATCTTCTTTGGATAGATAAGAGATTTTTATTTCTCTTTTCTGGATGGCAGACAAAGAATCTGCCTTTGCCGAAAGGAGTTGTTTCGTTTTATACCGACGTTCTGGTTGAGGGATTCCAGTGGGGGACACAGCCTTATGCTTTGCCTTTTCCTTTTTTGTCTTTTTCTTTATCGGTTTTCTCTGCTATCATATTGGTTAGAGAATCCCAAAAGTCTCCAAAATTGGATTCAACTTCTTCTGGGCCTTGTGATTCACCAACTAATACAGTGTCTGCAAATGCATTGGCACCTTCATCTTGAGAATCTTCCTGTTTTTGGCTGCTGGTGATAGATTTCATGGAGGAGTCATCTTTGGAAAGAGTTTAGAGAAACTGCTCCTTCATGAAATCCATGCTTTTTATAATTAATTCTGTTTCAAACAGATTGGGAAATTTGTGTCTTAATTTTGTTTGAATCTGAACAAAGGGATTTGAATTAACTGGTTCATTGGGAAGGGCTTTAGGAATAGCATCCCAGCAGGCATGTGTATGTGCCTTAATTTTATGGACAGTTTCTGTTAGAGTGGGGTTCATACCCTTATCCCACCATCTTACAAAGAAAATTCTTTTAAGACGCGGGATCTTGTTCTGGTAATCACACTGAAAATCTTATTTCGGTATCCATGGAATTCGAAAGCGGATAACAAAATGGACTAATGATTCACTGATAGAAATGTCCTTATTTACTGGTAAATGAGAGTAAGCAGCATGCCAGTCATTATATGCTTCTCTAACTGGTACTGGTAAAATTTCAGACTAGAGCCCAAATTTATCCCACCAAACGAGGAACCAATTTGGTAAATCATTTTTGAGGACATTAGGGCATATACGGATGAACTAGGAATGGTTATTAATTTACTGGGAATCTACTGAGAATTTATTGACAATTTACTGTCTAATTTATCCAGTAATTAATGAGAATTTACAAATTAATTTACGTAGAATTTACTGAAAATTTACTGGAAGTTTACTGAGTAATTTGCTGAGAATTTAACGGGAATTAACTGGGTAATTTTTTAAGAATTTAATGAGAAATATACTGAGTCATTTACTGTGAATTTATTGAAAATTTACTGAGAATTTAATGAGTAATTTAATAAGATTTTACTTAGAATTTATTTGGAATTTACTGAGTACTTTATTGAGAATTTATTGAGAATTTACAGGGAATTTACTAAGTAATTTACTGTAAATTTACTGGGAATTTACTGTGAACTTAATGAGAATTTCCTTGAAATTTACTAAGAGTTTACTGAGTAATTTACTGAGTAATTATGTAGAAATTACTAAGGCATTTTCTTAGAATTTACCCAGTAATTTACTGGTAATTTACAGGTAATTTACTAGTAATTTACCAAGAATTTACTGGGATTTTACTGAGAATTTACTGAGTAATTTACTGAGAATTTGCTCATAATTTATTGGGAATTTAATAAGTAATTTTCTGAGAATTTACTGAGTAATTTTCTCTGAATTTACTGAGTAACTTACTGCGTAATTTAAAATTATGTTTTAAATATTCTCAACAATTGTTTATTGTTTTTATTTTTCTTCGTTATAAATTTTGTTTTTATTTATTTATTTATTTTCGGAATAAATTTTGTAATTGTTTAAGAATTTTGAATTTGTGTCATAGAATGAAAAAATGAATTTGTGTCATAGAATTTTGAATTTCAAATTTCAAATTTTGAATTTGTTCATGATTTGTAACTGATACCGACTCACTACTTTGATATGTTACTTATTGAATTAATAAACATTATGTTATGATATAAATGGAATTATCTGACATACTTTGTCCAACTAGATGAAAGAAAATATTAGTCTTATTTTTCTCTTTTACACAAAGACATTAATTGTAACGGCCTCAAAATAAATGCATAAACTAATCAGTCATAACATCCATAGACATAGGAGAATAAAATATATTCATTCATCAGAGTGTTATTTACAAAAGATGACCACATGTTATCAACAAAATAGTTTCTCTACAGGCTTACAACTTTCCAAGTCAAACACTTGGTTACAATAAAAGAAGAGTCCTAACTCTTTTACATATAAAGCCCTTGGCTTGAATTACATGTAATACAAAAAGGTAACAACAAAAATAAGCCTTCAGTCTCTAAACCTCTCAAGCTACGTCCTTGGAGATGGCATGTCACCTGTACCTGAAAATGGTGTCCCAAGTAGGGTGAGCCAAAGCCCAGTAGAGATACGCTAAACAGAATATGAGAATTAACTAAAACATAAGCATTCGATAAATGTTCAACACTTATAAACCAACTTATATCATTTCCATAGTCAATCTACACTTTACCATATTCAATCCACTTTCCATTATTCGTCCACATTAGCCCATTAGCATAGTCCAACATTATCCATACAGTTTAAAAAGAGACTACAACTCATATACCCGCATTTCAATGACAAACAACATTCAACACTTCTATTCACATGCCATTTTACGGAACTACGTCCGAGGGAACCGGCACCCAAATATACAAAGGATTTCAGGACTTTCACCCTGGACACTCCGGCCAGCTTAGTTATCAATGGAGTCTATTCCCTATCTCCTCCCAAACAAATAGAGTACATCTCCTATCTCCTCCCACACAATATACATATACAATGTATTCAAACATGTAGTCATATACAATGACCCATCAATTCACATATTCAATGCGTTAATCCAACCGTCACATTCAATGACATAATTCAATTATTTAGTTTCAATTTACCTAATCATCATGCAGTGTCTACAACAATCAAGACTATCCTCCATTGATAGCCTAAAGTAGTTGTTTCTAAACAGATAATTTATCAACTTTTCCATAGGTGGGTGATTATTCAATCCAACCACACCATCTTATCACAATTCTTCCCAATTCCATAATTCCACAATGAATTTACTATTTATATAAAATAGTTATTAAATTCCGAATTAGGGCATTCTCTCCCAAATTTCCACAATATTGACTCTAAAGTCCAAATCTCACCATTTTAACAATTATATACCAATAACCCCATTTTTTTGACCCACGTACACATAGAGAGTTTAAAATTAAAAACCCTTCTTTTACAAATCCACACCCAGATTATCCAAACCAACCATTTATACGAAATGACCAACATTTATGTTAAAACTCATAGGAGTGAGTAGTTTATCCCTACCTCAAATGGAGAAACTCAAAGGAGACAAGGAGTGAAACCCAAGATGCTCTAAATCCAAGATTTTTTGAATTAAAGAGAAGCCCACGCGAAGCTCTAACTTTCTTACCAAAGAACTACGGTAGAAAACCTCTAGAACAAGGAGTATTAGAAGAGAGAGAGAGTGTGTATAGGGAGAGAGAAAGCCAGATCCAGGGTTTTTAGTGAAAAGAAGATCAAAAAAAGAAGAAGAAGACCCCCACTGCGAACTGATACATACGAGGCTCGCTCGAGCAAAGAAGTGGTCGCTTGAGCGACTAGACACAAAAGAAGCTCGCTCGAGCGCAAGAAGCGTCGCTCGAGCGAACAATGCAAAGCTTCAGGTCTGCAACCCAGACGCGCGCTCGAGCACAAGAGTTCTCACTCAAGCGAAGGAACACAAAACATAGGGCTCGCTCGCTCGCTCGAGTGCAAGAAATCTCGCTAGAACGAAAAATACCAACCTTCAGATCTAAAAGAGATGTAGACGCACGCTCTCGAGTGCAAGAGTGCGAAGGAACACAAAACATAGGGCTCGCACGAGCGCAAGAAATCTCGCTCAAGTGAAGAATACCAACCTTTAGGTCTAAAAGAGACGTAGACGCACGCTCTCGAGCGCAAGAGTGCTCGCTCGAGCGAGGAGACACAAAACACCAGGTTCACTTGAGCGCAAAAAGGCTCGCTCGAGCGCAAAAAGTCTCGCTCGAGCGAAGAAGCCAATTCCTTGGCAGCAACCATTTGTTCTAAGTCGCAACGAACCTGTTCCAAACTCACCCAACACATCCCAAAAATCAAATACAAAGAATCAAAGGATGGTAACGAGATACAGACAATAACATACAACCAAGAGACTCGAGTCTGGATTACAATAAATGATAACGGGAAACTGGGATCGCTATATTAATATATTTAAGTAATCTTTTAAAATTATGAAATAATTTTCTTTGGTCTATAATTGTTTTTAAACCATCTTCTAGAAGAAAAAGAAAAAACAATTGGATTCAGTCATTCTCAAGCTAAAAGTATGTTTTAATATTATGTATTAAATAATGTACTTAAGTAATGTTTTAAAATTTTGTTTTAAATATTCTCAGTGATTGTTTATTGTTTTTATTTTTTTTTGGTATAAATTATGTTTTCATTTATTTATTTATTTATTTTGGGAATAAATTTTATAATTGTTTAAGAATTTGAATTTGTGTCATTGAATGAAAAAAGGAATTTGTGTCATAGAATTTTGCATTTTGAATTTGCTCATGATTTGTCATTGATACCAACTCGCTACTTTGATATGATACTTAATGAATTAATAAACATTACATTATGATATGAATGGAATTATCTGACATACTTTGTCCAACTAGGTGAAAGAAAATATTAGTCTTATTTTTCTCTTTTACACGATGACATTAATATATTTAAGTTAAAACATATATTTAACTAATGTTTTAAAATTATGTTTTAAATATTGTAGACGTGCCCGAACGTCCTGAGCTCCACGCGTGAAATGGTGCGGAAATCCGGTTTGTTCATTGAGCTACTACAATTCAGACTCAAATGTCACAGTTCTAAATCTAATCTCACAAAGTGCAATGTGAGACTGATAAATCCCCAAAGAGTCCAAATTCGGCAAATCGTTTTGAAAACTAATTTTTATAAAGAAGTGCCAAACATGGACTGCTCTGCCAGATACAAAGTCGTCACCTAAATATTTTGTTTCGGAGGGAAATTTAGGAAACCCGAACTTGTGCCTAAGGCCTCGTGTCCGTCATCACCAAAGTTGCCTTGGCTCGGGAACTTGGGTACGAGAGGGGAAGGTCATGCAATGAGCACCCCTGCTCGCCCGATCAAAAAGATCGGCCTTTACTAAGCATGATATTTTGTTTTGAAAACATATGTGTTCTTATTCCTGTTATTAACTAATCTTTACTACGTGATGCGCACAACACACAAGTATAGACTAGATCGCCTAAGGTGGAACAAAACATCTCATGTTTGTTTGTTTGAAAATGGTTTGAAGGTGCTACTCGCATGTAGGCTAAGACGTGGATTTGCCACCTCAAGTGGGCTTAAAACTTGCATTTTGATGAATTATTCTAATTCAAGTAACCCAACCTTCACCCACAGGCATTCAAACGGTTAAACACATAAGCAGTTAGCCTCATGGCAAGCATGTTGTCATGGTAACACTCACATTCATGCAAGAAGCTAAAGCGTAAAAGTTTACGTAGTACTCCGAGCCAAAACAATAGCTAGTTAGTAATCAATGCATGATCCTAGCTATGTCAACAATGCCTAATGCAATACATGCAAAATGCAACTAACATAGGCTCGGCTATTCTAAAATGGCATGTGAAATGCGACAATTGATACATGTATTCAACTTGGTATTGAAATACAATGCAGTTAGTATGATGCGCCGAGCCCGGTGCATGCAAGACAGATGAATGGATGTACACATGCTATCATAAGGATGTTAATTGAAACATGACCTAAAATTAACCATTGAAAACAGGTAAGTAAAAGGGAGAAAGAGGTGGGGTTGGAAGACATTCACACACTTACGCACACTTATTACAATAGTTGGCCCTCTCGACGAAGGGTCCGAATAAATAATACAAATCAACTAATTAATTTACTACCCTAGCTAATCAATTATTACAAACTCTTAATTAATTAAGCAAATTAATTAAGTTACAAAAACAGTTAAATATGCCTCATGGAAAGGGACATATACATGCTCGGTCGGCTTCGCTCGGAAATCCGTTGCCATGCCTCATGCTGCCTCTGTTTACATTGTTTTGCACCCCTGAAAACTGTGAAAATCTCTGTGATGCTTCTGGACCACTTCATGAACACTGTCAGAGGCCATCGGCCAAATGGTATAGCCATCGACCAAAGTATAAGGGCCATCGACCACTTATGAGGCTATCGGCCAAGCATTGTTAGCCGATCGGCACTGAAGATAGCCGATCGGCCATCTCTTCCTGCAGACTGCTCATGTTGCTGCAGCGGAGGGCAAACAAGGGCATGGCAACACATTTGCAAGAAAATGTTGCGCCCTACACCCCTTATCAAGTTTGATACTCAAAGGAGTGTAGTGTTCGACTCTCGAGCCATTAATCACGCATTTCGATGCATGATGGCCAAAGAAGCCGAATTGCAAAAATCAATAAGGAAGGAATGCACTAAAACACATGAATGCCTCACACTCTATCATGTTGGATCAAGAGTGTCGGCGACCGAGGATTGAGACACATTTCGTCACTTCAAGTACGAAATGTCCCTCGGTCCTCGTGTTTGGTTTGACACCCTAAACCAAACACAATGCAATGTATGCAACATAGAAAAGCTATGCAATGCAACATAAGCATGCCAAATGCAATATGACTCGAACATGCACACAAGGCTAAGGTAACAAGCATGCCAAATGCAATGCAACCTAAACATGCAAACATGCAATGTACCATGCATGCAAAATGCAATGTAACCATAACAAGCATGCAATAATATGCAATCTAATAAGTATACCACAACATGCAAGATGGATAAGCATGCAACAACATTCAAAGATGGATTTAAACCAAAATGGGTAGGTCTTAGCCATGCCCAAATCAGTTGCCAAAATGCGATGAAAATGAAGACAAAAGCACATACAAACATGCATACACTTTGGTTCAAAAACAAGACAACAAGACACCAACTCTTAAGAGCACTTAAAGAGTGGAAAGTATGAACATGTGACAAGCATTATGAGCTCTGAAATCATACATGGAATGGTGCCAAACCATCCAAACTACACAAGTGTGGCATGCAAGAGGTTCAAAACTTGAAACTAGCAAAAGGGACTTGCACTAAGGCTATGCAAAACATGAAGTAAATGGCAAGTACAACCCAAAATAGTCCTAGATCATGCCAAAATGAGTCTAAAACAAGCATGGAGCAAAGCCAAAATAAGCCAACATGAAGGGCATTAGGCATGATACATACAAGGCTAATAAGGGGTATTACACTACACCTATTAAGACCAAGCATGACATGACTTAACCAATGAAAAGCAGAGTTATGGCATGTCAAAATAAGCCCAAAAACCCACTTAGATGGCATCCCAAAAGCCTAAGTATGATGGCATGCACAATGATCCATTCATGAGGCATAAAACACTAACTCTTTAAAGCATTAAAGGAGTGACAAGTGCAAGTGTATGACCACTCTATATGGACTGAAATCACATAGGAAATGATGCCAAATTATGAAAATGGTCCAAGTAATGCATGCTAATGACTTGGACACTCAAAGCCAACAAGCTAGATTGAACTAAGGCTACACAAAACAATGCATGCATGACTAAAAAAACAACAAACAGAGCTTAAACATGGTAAAATATGACTAAAAGTTCCTTTGAGTTGAGCCAAAATATGCAAGCATGATGGTCCAAATGCATGATGCATTGTTAAGGCAAATGAGAGGATTACAAGACAAGTGCATGATGCATGTAAGAGGCTATCAAACCAACTTAAAACAAAGTTATAACATGGCCAAATAACACCAAATACTTGCTGAAATGAAGACAAACACATGCTAAGCAAACATGCTACCATTATAAGCCATATATACAAGCAAATGAGACACAAGGAGAGAGGGGTGTCCCTCTCCTATACAAGACTCCAAAATCACTTCTCCACCACTGAAAATTCTCTAGATTTTAGTGGTGAGAAGGTCAAAACAAGATGGTTCTAAAGCTCAAAAGGGAAGGCACAAAATAAGGCCAAACAAGGCCTAAGAGAGGGTAGACTACCCCCAACCAAAAAGTGACCTTAAACAAACTTCACAAGCATGCAAAATCAGAACTTTTTACAGTTTAGAGTTAAGCTTAAAACAATATGCAAATATGTCTAAAAGCTTAAGCAAGAATGGGAGATTAAAAGGTAGTTTACTCACCCTTGAAGAACACCTTCAAGAACACAACTCCGGCAACTTTCTCTAACCAAAACCAACTCCTAAGGACCTCAGCAACCAAAGGATGGTGTATTGCTAGGTGCTCTAGTGCAAAAGTGTGAAGAAAACACACTTTAAGGCATAAACACACTCACAAAATATATATAGAGAGAGAGGGAGATATATAACTTGTGTATGAAATTTTCAGAACCTCTGGAAAGGGAGAGGAGGCTCCCTTCTTGTAGAATTTCAATTCTCAAACTTGTTCAACAAGCTTGAGTCTTGAAACAAATCCCTCCATACACGTGTATGGAGGATCAGAATTGTGCACACCAGCTGTCACAGCTGGCAGAAAATATCTGCAAAATGCAGATGAAAAAGTCTCGGCTCAAAAATATGGCCGATCGACCAAACAAAGTGCCGATCGACCACCACTTTTGGCCGATGGCAAGAAAACAAGGCCGATGGCATCATGCCTTAGCTGATGGGTTGAGGGGATGGCCAAAAAGGCACCCTCTTCCCTCAGAAGCAAAACCACAAGTCCTTGGTCCACAACCAAGCACAAAACAGACAAGTTGAGAGATCCTAAGGCAAGGGGCGCAGCGGAGACCTTCGGGAACTCAAAACGAACACGAGCATGGATGATCATCGAGTGTTCAAACGATGACGTCCAAGTCTTGAAGACGGTAAAAAATGGGGTGTCTACAAATATTCACAATGATTGTTTATTTTTTTTATTTTATTTTTTTGGTTTAAAATCTATTTTTATTTATTTATTTTGGGAATAAATTTTGTAATTGTTTAAGAATTTTGAATTTGTGTCACAGAACGAAAAAATGAAAAATGTTTTTTTATTAATCTTGTTATTGGAATTGTTTTAGTTTTAAAATATCACTTAGATTACTTTTTAAGTAAAATAATTTCGAACATAAATACTTGATTGCAATTGGGAAATAGTAGTGATTTCTTTCTCTCTTTTTTTTCTTTTTCTTTTTCTTTTTTCCAGCGACACAGCCAAAATTATTAGCATCAGCTGATAAGTCTTTGATTGTCAAGAAGAAGTGGAGCCACCCCGTATACGTCATTGACTATCACAGAAAGACTGCTTCTAACCTAAGTGACCGGCTCCATCTTCATGCCTCTATATTCACAATTATTAGTTTTGCATCATACATGAAGTCGCTTATGCCAACCAAGCCTAAGGAGGAGCTCAAAACTTCGTTGAATAGTTTTACAGCTACCATCAAAAGCTTGAAGACGAACATGGCAAGTGGCATGAAGGTGATAAAGAGGAATTTGGAGACAATAAAGAATGATATCAGGGAGGTCAAAGAGAAAAAGTGTACCTTCAAGTTTTGGTAGATACAGCTCTATTGAGATTTCCATGGAGGCAAACATTTAGAAAATTGGCTAATGCTAAGAAATAAAAATAGAAACAACTATAGATCATAGAAGGTGGATTGACCTCTTTGAGATTTACATTCAATGTGAATTCATCATAATTGATTTTAATTCTGTTGCTTCTGATGTAAAAGCTACTGTATTAGCTACTGTTGTGATAGGTGCTTCTTCTGCCATTAGTTTTATGTGACCATAGATGGATAATTTAAATATTATATAATTATATTACATTAATGTAATAACTTGGCCCTGATACCAATATAAGGTGCTCGACATACAGGGATAAGGCTAAGCACATCTGACAATGGTTTACAAGGACACAGACCTAAATGCAATCTCTGCAAAGATGGTCTTTAAACCTAAACGCGACATGGGTGACGTCCCACTTAACCTTTCCCCGTTCTACCCTTATTCAGCACAAACCCAAGAATATAAATCAACATCATACAAGTATCTAACAAACAAATTATAACATATATGGTCTCATGATTTAGTGTTGGGGTGGAGGCCTAACGGTAGCCATCCATACACAAATATGTTCTTGGATTTGCTGTTGTATTCTGTGAATCTACTGATCACGGAATTCTAACTATTGAGTAGCCCAAGGCTGGAGATATGGGTCTTGAATAATAGTTAAATAATGATTATAACTAGTAATATAAAAATCTAAAATATGTTAAAGACCAAGAAATAAATTCACAGAGGGCATACATTAAGAAATACTTACAAACATTTATGTCTTCAAAACAGCATAAGTCTTCAACACTTAATTTATATATAGAAGAAATTTTATTACAAGAGAGAGCTTACCCGGAGTGAGAGAGGGGAAAACCAAATTAAAAGATATTCTGCCTAAAAAATGGTGAGGTCGTTTTCTTTTATAGACAAAGAAAATAAAGATAAAAGTTAAGGTGAGGACAGGTGGCGTGTCCTTGTTCTAGCAATCACATTGAAAATCTTATTTCCGTATCCATGGAATTCCAAAGCAGATAACAAAATGGACTAATGATTTACTGATAGAAATGTCCTTGTTTACTGGTAAATGAGCGTAAGCAGCATGCCAATCATTATATGCTTCTCTAACTGGTACTGGTAAAATTTCAAACTGGAGCCCAAATTTATCCCACCAAACGAGGAATCAATTTGGTAAATCGTTTTTGTCACAACCCCAAGCCGCCCCTAGTAGTTTGGTGCCGTGATGGCCAGTAATCTGAGATTACCGAAGGCCAACTTTCAAAAATTTACTCAATCAGAATATAATAAACGGGGCTCACAAATTCGGAAGCAATAAATCAAAATACAAGTGGTCCATATGAGCAGTGCGTAGATCAAAAGTAATGACATACATGACATAGTTTCTCATTCGGTTGATAATAAACGAAATACATATCAGAATCTTGATCAAAAGGCTTCTAGAGCCGACATGTGCAAATACAATGATTAAAAGCCAAAGAAGCATAATCTTCAAGATTTGCCGACGTAAATACGAATTTTTCTGACATAGAACAAGTCAAGCCGACATGACAAGAATCCAAAACAAGCTTTGCAAAACACATCTAGGCGTCGCCGCCGTCCTGCTCATCACCTACATATATATAGAGAGGGTGAGCTTGGATACTCAGTGAATGGTACTAGTAATAAAGGTTTTGCATGAATATAGCCGAAGTCTTTTCCAAACAAAACATGCCAAGCCCATACGAATATTAGCCGAGATCCTTTCAGAGCAAAAACACATCAAAGCTTTATCAAAACAAGAGATGAACCATATTCATCTATCAAGTCTTACAAGTCTCAAGGGATGCTTACTGGCATCGGCAAAACACAGATCAAGCTTTCCGAACAAACAAACCCACGCGGTAAACCGTCAATGGCAAAACAAGGACTGCACGATCCGTAATCGATTAGTCAAAGGTACTGCGAAAGTTTATAGTCCTCCAGCACAAGGGACTTGTGTTACTTAAGCCCGTAGCTCTTTTTAACACGATGGTCTTGTGTTACTTAGGCCCGTAGCCCGCTTTAACACGATAGTCTTTCCAAGAAAGGATCGTATCCTTTTATACTTAGTGCTGCGAAAGTTTAGAGTCCTCCAGCACAAGGGACTTTTCAAGGATGACATCAAAACAAAGCTTATACTTCATACATCAAGACAGAGCTATTCATTCATGCTTAACAAATACTTTCGTCAAAACAAAGCAAAGCAAGATTTATCAAACAGTATAACATGGCTTTATTAAAAATACCACTCACATAGATCTCCTCGGGTGTAGGCTCAAAGCAAAGATCAAGGACCTACAATCACATGGCAACCACATTCTCAAAACAAGCTTTATATGCATGCAAATGATCCCGGCATTCTCACCAGATCCAAGTCAATAACAAGCAAAGCATGCTGGGAGTTTAAACACCGCTTCCATCCCATGAAACACACTGGGTACCAACCAGGTCTTTGCCGAGGTCCTACACCTCCTTGCCGAGGTGTGGTCCCGATGGCCTCGTTCAAAAGCAAAGTCGGGAAAACCTGGGTTTCCCTTTGAAGAACATGAAGAACCTAATGAACATGATCATGAGGAAGATGAATGCAAGATCATGACTTGTTACAAAAAAATCTGCGATTTCATGCCATGAGTTCAAAACATGGACCTGGGTACCCATACAAGAAGGTCATGCAAGAACAAACACAAAACATGGTTCTTGTTCCAAACTTTCGGATCAAAACGAGAATTTTCTTCAAGAACACATGAATATTATTTTTCTCTTCCGAAACCAACTTCAAATCGATGCATGACATGCAAAACAAATTCGATCATGCAATGCAGCTAGATGATCAATAACAACAACCAGAGTAGATTAAGATTCTTACCCCCAAGCTCGAATTTAACGGCTCAACTCCAAAGGTCAACTCGAAAATCTACTCTCTCACTCTAAAACTCCTTCTCCCTCTTCTAGAGCTTCTCTCTCTTCTAGAACAAAACTTGCAACAAAATGATACAAAAGAATGATATGTTCACAGGCTTGCCGGCTGACTTAACCTTCAGTTCGGACACGTGGCGCTATCGGGTTGGTTCAACTCGAAAGGTGACTGATTGATAAGACAAGTCTATGACAAAGCGTATGCAGCAAGCTAAGGCAAGACACATCGGCAAGTAATGACATCGGCTAAAGTCAAAGCTTCGGCAACAGGGTAACAAAGACATCGGCTAGGGAGGACGACAATTGACTAAGCTGTGCCACACCTTGGTCTGGGTGTGCCACACCTCGGTCTAGGCCATACCTGCCCAAGGACAAGGATCACTAAGTGCAAAACATCTCGGCAAACTTACCCGGGGTGAAGACGGGGGTCGACCAAGTGGTTCCAAAACAGTTCTAAGTACAAAGGTTCAGAGGTGAACTAAGCTCAAGATGACCTCGGCTACACACCAAGCAAGGAACAAAATCATGCAAGCAGTACTTAAACCAAACAAGGCAAGGCAAGACTTGCAAAACGACGTAACAAGACAAGATCATGCATGAATGTATGCAAGTATGGCAAGAGCAAGGTGAGGGTTGCTACAGCTTTTTAGGGCACCAGGGTTGTGGGAGCCGAATATTCCGAGGGCAACAAGGCCAGATACAGGTATGAGGACGGTCAAAGACAGAATTTGTATTCGGCATTGATCCTAGTCGACCACAAAGCCGAATAGGATAATCGACATTCCAACTAATAGGACAAAAGCCGAATAAGCAAATGTGCAATGGATCAAGAGTGGGCCCGACCCTAAGGCGCAAAAAAAAGGATATAAATAGAGGAGCATCAGCCAAAGAAAGGTATGTGTGAACAAATAAGTTTAACGTGAGATATAAGCAACCAAGAGAGTATACAGTGACTTATCCGTTGGAGTGCTAATTCCAGCAGCCCCAACCGGAGTGTTCATTCCTTTTCAAATGACTAGCTGAGGATCACAAGCGTCCTATTGGATCTACAGAGTATTTCTAAACCACTTCTCCGCAAAGGCATATACAGATGAACTAGGAACGGTTATTAATTTACTGAGAATCTACTGAAAATTTATTGAGAATTTACTGTGTAATTTACTCAATAATTTAATGAGTATTTACTGATTAATTTACTGAGAATTTACTGAGTAATTTGCTGAGAATTTAATGGGAATTAATTGTGTAATTTTTAAAAAATTTAATGAGAAATATACTGAGTAATTTACTAGAAATTTATTGAGAATTTAATGAGTAATTTAATAAGATTTTACTGAGAATTTATTTGGAATTTACTGAGTGCTTTATGGAGAATTTATTGGGAATTTACAAGGAATTTACTAAGTAATTTACTGTGAATTTACTGGAAATTTCTGAGAATTTACTATGAATTAATTGAGAATTTCCTTGGAATTTACTGAGAAATTTACTATGAGTTTATTGAGTAATTTACTGAGTAATTACTTAGAAATTACTAAGGAATTTACTTAGAATTTACTCAGTAATTTACTGATAATTTACTGGTAATTTCTTAAGTAATTTATCGAGAATTTACTGCGAATTTACTGAGAATTTACTAAGTAATTTATTGAGAATTTGCTTAGAATTTACTAGAAATTTACTAAGTAATTTTCTGAAAATTTACTGAGTAATTTTCTATGAATTTGCTGAGTAACTTACTGAGTAATTTAAAATTATGTTTTAAATATTCTCACTGATTGTTTATTGTTTTTATTTTTTTGGTTATAAATTTTGTTTTTATTTATTTATTTATTTTGGGAATAAATTTTGAAATTGTTTAAGAATTTTGAATTTGTGTCATAGAATGAAAAAATGAATTTGTGTCATAGAATTTTGAATTTCGAAATTTGAATTTGCTCTTGTAACTGATACCAACTCACTACTTTGATATGATAGTTATTGAATTAATAAACATTATATTATGATATAAGTGGAATTATCTGACATACTTTGTCCAACTAGGTGAAAGAAAATATTAGTCTTTTTTTTCTCTTTTACACAAAGACACTAATATATTTAAGTAATGTTTTAAAATTATGAATTTTTTTTTGTCCATAATTGGTTTTAAACCATCTTCTAGAAGAAAAAGAAAAAACAATTGGATTATGTCACTCCCAAGCTAAAAGTATGTTTTAATATTATGTATTAAATAATGTATTTAAGTAATGTTTTAAAATTATGTTTTAAATATTCTCAATGATTGTTTATTGTTTTTATTTTTTTGTATAAATTATGTTTTTATTTATTTATTTTGGGAATAAATTTTATAATTGTTTAAGAATTTTGAATTTGTGTCATAGAATTTTGAATTTCGAATTTTAAAATTGCTCATGATTTGTAACTGATACCAACTCACTACTTTGATATGATACTTATTGAATTAATAAACATTATATTATGATATGAATGGAATTATCTGACATACTTGTTCAACTAGGTGAAAGAAAATATTAGTCTTATTTATCTCTTTTACACGAAAACAGTAATGTATTTAAGTTAAAACATGTATTTAAGTAATGTTTTAAATTATGTTTTAAATATTCTCAATGATTGTTTTTTTTTTTTTTGTATAAATTCAATTTTTATTTATTTATTTTGGGAATAAATTTTGTAATTGTTTAAGAATTTTGAATTTGTGTCATAGAACAAAAAAATGAAAAATAATCTTCATTAATCTTGTTATTGGAATTGTTTTAGTTTTCAAATATCACTTACATTCCTTTTTAAGTAAAACAATTTCTAAGTTAAATACTTGATTCTAATTGGCAAAACGTTGTGATTTCTTTCTCTCTTATTTTTCTTTTCTTTTTTTTTTTCCAGTGACACTGTCAAAATTATTAACATCAGCTGATAAGTCTGTGGCTGTCAGGAGGAAGTGGGGCCAACCTGTATACGTTATTGACTATGAGAGAAAGACTGCTTCTAGCCTAAGTGACCAGCTCCATCTTCTTGCCTCTATATTCACAATTATTAGTTTTGCATCATACATGAAGTTGCTTAGGCCAACCAAGCCTAAGAAGGAGCTCGGAACTTCGCTGAATAGTCATTTACTGTGAATTTGCTAGAAAATTACTGAGAATTTCATGAGTAATTTAATATGATTTTACTGAGAATTTATTTGGAACTTACTGAATAATTTACTGAGAATTTATTGAGAATTTACAAGGAATTTACTAAATAATTTACTGAGAATTTAATGAGTAATTCACTGGGAATTTATTGAGAATATCCTTGGAATTTGCTGAGAAATTTACTAAGAGTTTATTGAGTAGTGTACTGAGTAATTACTTAGAAATTACTAAGAAATTTACTTAGAATTTACTTAGAAATTTATTGGTAATTTACTAAGTAATTTACCGAGAATTTACTGGGATTTTACTGAGAATTTGCTCAAATTTTTTTGGTAATTTACTAAGTAATTTTTTGAAAATTTACTGGGTAATTTCCTATGAATTTACTGAGTAACTTACTGCGTAATTTAAAATTATGTTTTAAATATTCTCAATGATTGTTTATTGTTTTTATTTTTATTTTTTTTGGTAATAAATTTTGTTTTTATTTATTTATTTTGGGAATAAAATTTGTAATTGTTTAAGAATTTTGAATTTGTGTCATAGAATGAAAAAATGAATATGTCATAGAATTTTGAATTTTGAATTTTGAATTTTGAATTTGCTCATTATTTGTAATTGATACCAACTCACTACTTTGATATGATACTTATTGAATTAATAAACATTATATTATGATATGAATGGAATTATCTTACATATTTTGTCCAACTAGGTGAAAGAAAATATTAGTCTTATTATTCTCTTTTACATGAAGACATTAATATATTTAAGTTACAACATATATTTAACTAATGTTTTAAAATTATGTTTTAAATATTCTCAATGATTTTTTATTTTTTTATTTTTTTGGTATAAGTTTTGTTTTTATTTATTTATTTTGGGAATAAATTTTGTAATTGTTTAAGAATTTTGAATTTGTGTCATAGAATGAAAAAATAAAAGTTTCTTTATTAATCTTGTTATTAGAATTGTTTTAGTTTTCCAATATCACTTAGATTACTTTTTAAGTAAAATAATTTCAAAGTTAAATACTTTATTGTAATTGGGAAATCGTAGTGACATCTTTCTTCTTCTTTTTTTCTTTTTTTTTTTTTCCAGTGACACTGTCAAAATTATTAGCATCAACTAATCAGTCTGTGGCTATCAAGAAGAAGTGGGGCCACCCCATATACGTCATTGACTATGACAGAAAGATTGCTTCTAGCCTAAGTGGTCAGCTCCATCTTCTTGCCTCTATATTCACAATTATTAGTTTTGTATCATACATGAAGTCGCTTATGCCAGCCAAGCCTAAGGAGGAGCTCGGAACTTCGCTGAATAGTCTTACAATTACCATCAAAAGCTTGAAGACGAACATGGCAAGTGACATGAAGGTGATAGAGAGCAATTTGGAGACAATAAAGAATGATATCAGGGAGGTCAAACAGAAAAAGTGTAGCTTCAAGTTTTGGAAGAGACAGCTCTATTGAGGTTTCCACAGAGGCAAACATTTAGAAAATTGGCTAATGCAATGAACAAAAAATAGAAATAAGTATAGATCATAGAAGGTAGATTGACCTCTTTGAGATTTACATTGAATGCGAATTCATTGTAATTGATTTGAATTTTGTTGCTTCTGATGTTGAAGCTACTGTATTAGCTACTGTTGTGATGGGTGCTTCTTCTGCCATTAGTTTTATGTAACCATAGATGGATAATTTAAATATTATATAATTGTATTGCATTAATGTATTAAACTGGCTCTGATACCAATATAAGGTGCTCGACATACATGGATTATAGCGATCCGGATTTTGCCTCCATTGTTTATTGTATTCCGGACTCGGTTCCGTGGATGTGTGTTGTTGTCTTATTCTCGCTTTCATCCTTTGATTCTGTGTATTTGAGTTTTGGGATGTGATGGGCAGGTTTGAAATAGGTTGGTTGTGTTTAGAAACAAATAGCAACTACCCAGATTTTGGTCTCCCCGCTCGAACGGGCCCTTTTGCATTTGCTCCTCCGCTCGAGCGGCCAGTTTGACGCTCGAGCAGGATTCTTCAGCCTTCAGTATTTTTTCGTAGGTCTGTAGAAGCTGGAAGTGTGCTTTCGACGCTCGAGCGGACTGTGTCTATTTCAGTCCGAGAATAAGCCATTTTGAATCACTTTTTCGACTCTCTCTCTCTCTAAAGCATTCCAAAACCCTAGGTTGAGAGCTTCTCACCCTAGAATACTTTCTCTCTACATTTTGATCTTGATTTAGTGAGACCCAACGCGTGTGTTTTCATTAAAGTGTTGGAGTTTCTCAAGACCTCCATTTCTATCCGAATAGAAGTTGATTTCGCCACCTTTGGAGTTCACCACTTGCTTGGTTCATCTTCTCCTTTGAGCTTCGAAATTTGAGGTAGGGATAACCTACTCCTTTCTATGAGTTTTAACATAAATGTTTTGTATTTTGTATAGATGGTGTTGTTTGGGAGTTTTGGAAAAGTTAGGGTTTGAAATTGAAATTATAAAAGAGGGGTTTTCTATTTTTGGGGTTCCAAGTGTATGAGTGGTCCCTAAAATGATGTTATTGAGTATGATTGATGAAATTTGGCCTTAGGTGCAATATTTGAGAAAAGGGGGAAAAAGCCCTAATTTAATGTGATTGATTAATTTGTATAATTAATTTGGGAAATATGGAAATATGAAATTGAGTTGAAAATCATGAAATTAGGAAATTATGAGATTGAATGGTGGAGTTGGATTGATTAATCACTCACCTTTGAAATTGTAGATAATTTATCAGTTTGATAATTTATTATCTGTTTAGAAATAATTGTTTTGGGCTATCAGTGGAGGATAGTCTTGATTGTTGTAGACACTGCATGTTGATTAGGGAAATTGGAACTAGTCATCTAGAATATGTCATTGAATATGACGATTGAATTAACACATTGATTATGTGTCTGGATTGATCATTTTATATGATAATATAGCGATCCCAGGTTTTACCCCTTTTTGTACAGTGTTCCGGACTTATGTTCCGTAGTATTGGCTGTTGTTATATCTTGTTGTTATCCTTTAATTCCTTATTTATGAGTTATAGGATGTGTTGGGCAGGTTTGTTACAGGTTGGGTGTGATTGGAAGCAAATGGTTACTGCCCAGATTTTGGTGTCTTCGCTCGAGCGAGGACTTTGTCGCTTAAGCGATCTCTTTGTTTTAGATCCTTCACTCGAGCCAGGGTTTGTTCACTCGAGCGAGAGTTGAGTTTTGTGTCTAGTGGCTCGAACGAGAAGTCTTTCATGCGAGCTTGTGTCTGCGTCTAATTCTGGACAAGAGAGTTGTGTTTCTTGGCTCGAGCGGGCTTTCCTTCGCTCGAGCAAGCGAGGTGTATGTTTTGAGTTTCTTCACTCGAGCGAGCATTTTGTCGCTTGAGCGTGCTTCTAGGTTGTAGACCTGAAGTTTCGCATTCTTGGCTTGAGCGAGGCTTTCTACGCTCGAGCGAGAATTCTTTGTGTCTGGTCGCTCGAGCGACCAATCCTTCGCTCGAGCGAGCCTGTGTTATATCAGTAGGCAGCAGCGGGTAAACATTTCACTATTTCATCTCATTCATTTTCAAAACCCTAGATCCGAGCTCTCTCTCTCTCTCTACATACCTTTTCTCTAGGGATTGATCTACTTCTAGTGAGTTTCTAGCCTAGTCTCTTTGTAAGAAAGATAGAGGGTCGCGAGGGCTTGCTTTTAATATGAAAAATCTCAGATTTGGAGGACTTTGGTCTTTGGTCATCTTCTCCTTTGAGCTTCTAATTTCGAGGTAGGGATATCTGCAGACGTCCCCGAACGTCTCGGGAGGGAAGTCCCGTTCTGTTCATTTGGGCTCACTACAGTTCAGACTCAATGTCTCGGTCTTGTATCTAATCTCGCAGAGTGCAATGCAAGACCGATGAATCACCAAAGAGTCCTAATCTGGCAAATCGTTTTTGAAAACTGATTTTTTTAAAGAAGTGCCAAACATGGACTGCTTTGCCAGATACAGAGTCGCCACCTAAATATTTTATTTTGGGAAATTTAGGAAATCCTAACTCGTTGCCTAAGGCCACGTGTCCGTCATCACCAAAGTTGCCTTGGCTCGGGAGCTTGGGTACGATTGGGGAAGGTCACTTCGTGAGCACCCCCGCTCGCCCGATCAAAGATCGACCTCTGCTAACCATGATATCAAGTTTTGAAAACATATGTGTTCTTATTCCGGTCTATTAGCCTAGAATTACTATGTGATGCACGCAACATACAAGTATACACCGGATCGCCTGAATTGGAACAAAACATTTCATGTTTGTTTTTGAAAGCAGTTTGCTACTCGCAAGTAGGCTTAAAATGAAAATTTTGCCACCCTCTGGTGGGCTTAGAAAACTTGGTTTTGCCACTATCTAGTGGGCTTAAAACTCGCAATCAATGAATTGTTTTAATCCAAGTAATCCAACCTTCACCCACAGGCATTCAGGCAGTTATATCACATAAGCAGTTAGCCTCATGGCAAGCATGCTATCATGGCAGTCACTCACACACATGCAAGGATCCTAAAGCATAAACACTTACCGAGTACTCCAAGCCAAAGAAAGAAGCTAATTAGAAAACATGCATGAGTCCTAACTATGCTGAAAATGCCTAATGCAACACAAGCAAAAATGCAACTTAAGATAGGCTCGGCTATTCTAAAATGGCATATGAAATGCAGCAAATAACATGTATTCAACTCGGAATTGAAATACAATGCAGTTCGTATGATAGGCCGAGCCCGGTGCATGAAAGATAGATGAATGAATGCAAACATGCTAGCATATAGATGCTAATTGAAACATGCCCTAATCTAACCATCATAAGCTGGTAAATAAAAGGGAGAAAGACGTCGGGTTGGAAGACATACATCACACACACACACACTTATTACAATTGTGCCCCCACTTGGAGGGTTCGAATAAATAATACAGTCCAAATAAATAATTAAAGTCCGAATAAACAATCAAATATTACAAAACCCTAATTAATTAACAAATCAAGTAGGAAAGCAAATAAATTAGCATGCAAGCTTATGGACCGCCTTCGCACTGTTCCGAATGATGAAAGATGCATGCTTGAGTTGCCTGGCGTGGAAATCCATTACGATGCCCCGATTCGCCTCTGTTTGCAATTAATCTCGAAATGATATGCAAGGCTCTAGAAGGCTGTTGATTTCTGATTTGCTGCAACAGAGAGTAAGAAAGAGGCATAGCAGAGTATTTTCACATATGTATGCATGACTACTCTTCATGGAGTGTAGTCCTCGATCCTCGTGCCACCAATCACACATCTCGATGCATGATGGCCGAGGAGTCGAATTGCACAACTTGATGTGAAATGAATGCACATATAAACACAACAAGACTTGAACTCCATCATGGGTAATCCGGAGTGTCGGCGATCGGGAATTGAGACACGTTTCGTCACTCGGAGTATGAAACGTCCCTCGTTTCCCGTGCTTGGGCTAACTCCTATCCCAAACACAATGCGAATGAGATGGCATACACAATGCGGTAAATATACAACCAAGCATACGCAATGCTATGAAATGGCATACACAATGCTCGATGTGACATGGCATACACAATGCTCTAACATGCAACCTAGCATACGCAATGCTATAGACCGAAATGGCATACACAATGCATGATGGACTTACACCAACATAAGTGGACCTTAGCCACACTCACATCAGTGGCCATTAGATGAAAACGAGACAATCGAAATGCGTGCACACATGCACAAATACCAAGGACCGAACCTAAGGCATCAAATGTCACTCTACCAAAGCATGGAAAGGGATGAAAGATGGCATGGAATAGCATAAATTACAGCTCTGAAACAGCATGAAATATGGTCCCGAAGCATGCAAATATGGCACACAATGCAAGCTAGGGGGGCCTGGGTACCGAAACTAGTGGAGTGCGTTACACTAGAGGTACCCAAAGCAATGCACCAAAGGCGAAACCAACCCCAAATAGACCCTAGGCAGGCCTAAAACAGTGGGAAATTGGCCTAAAATGATGACTCGGAATGCAACGAAATGGAGCTCATTCAATGGTCAGTAAATGGGGCATACAAGCCCGACTTTCAAACGCATTTAAAGAGATGAAAACATGGCAACATGGCATTCAAACAAGCTCTGAAATGTGATGAATAATAGGCTCAAAACATGAACACACCTCAGCATATGCATGGAACGGATCTCAAAACTCAAAGCTAAGTATGGACCTTGAACTACAAGCATGCAAAACTAACATCATTCAACCACAAGACCAAAAAAAAAGAGCTAGGGCAGTCCAAAATAAACACATTATCAATTTAAGGCATGGCCAAAATACGCTAGAATCAATGGCCTACAAAGCATGCAAAGAAAGCTAGTGAACCATGAGTTGTTCTACAACTATATGAAGCATATGAGGGCTCACCCAACCAGCCAAAAAAAGAAGTATTTCATGCCAAAATATGCCCAAATAACCACTGAAACTCAGTCAACACATGCAAGAATGATGAGCCCCTTTGGAAAGCCATGCAAGGGGTTGTTCTACAAATACATGATAGACAAACAAAAGGGAAAAACAACCTCTGGAAATGAGTTATGACAGCCCTAAAACCCACCCAAAAGAGCCTGAAATTGGTCTAGGAAGCATGCAATGATAGGTCCCTTTGATAGGCCTTGAATGGGATTATTCTACACATGCATTATAGACATAAAATATGGTCAAAGAGGCTCCTGAGAGAGCTAAGGCAGACCTTGAAACTCACCAAATTGGGCCTAAAAAGTTGCTTCACAACATGCAAGTAAGGGGCCCTTTGGAAGGCCAAAAGGGCCAACAAACAAGACATGGAGAGAGGGGGGTCACCCCCTTCTAATCTTAGCTCTCAAAAACACATCTAAGCCACTAAAAATCCGTTGGATTTCTATGGCTAAGAGGCCAAACCAAGGCCAATGCAAATGCTCACATGCAAAGCTTAAAACATGAGGAAATAAAGCATGAAAGGGGGTAGATGACCCAAAACAACAAAATAACCTTAATCAAACTTCAATAGGGGCTCAAAATAAGGCCTTTTTTAGTTCATGGAAAATCTCAAAAATGCTTGTAAGTAAGGCTAAGACATCGTGCAAAATAAGCCCTAAAAGAGAGATAAAGCATACAAGGATATAGGAGAACTCAAATAGAAAAGTATCCTTAATAAAACATCAAGAGGAGATCAAAATAAGGCACTTTATAGTTTATGACAAAGTCCATAAATGCTTTCAAATAAGGCTAATCAATGGAGCAAAATAATGCAAGAAAAAGGGGAATGGAGACTTACCCTTGAAGAGTAGGTTTCCAGCAACTTCTGGACCAAGATGGGAGCTCCTTAACCTTTGACAATCAGCTCTAAGATGCTTGGATGGATGATGGAGGTGTTGTACCAAGGGTTGGTGTGCAAATGGCACAAGAAATTAGGGTTTGGAGCTTGGAGTAGTGAGCTATGGAGAGAGAAGTGTATAAGCCTCTAACAAACTTGTTGAACCCTTGCAAATGAAGACAAGCCTCTCCTTTATAGAGGAGAGGCTCTGAAGCTTCTCTAAGAAGCCTCAAATATCCTCCATGCACGTGTATGGAGGATGGCCCAAATGCCTCCCAGCTAGCACAGCTGAATTGCATTCAGAGAGAGCAAAAAGCAAGAAGCAAGCTGACCAGTTCAAGTGGCCGGCCGGCCACTCCCCCTGGTCGGCCGACCAGGGGTCAAAAGGTTCAAGGAGAAATGCTGGCCAGCCACCCCAGAAAGGTAGCCTCTCAGATGAGTGCAACACAGCCGTATGGTGGAAAAGCAGAAAATGTGACCTAGGAGAGAGAAAAACCAGCTTTTTAGCAAGGTTCAAAAGGGTCAAGAAGAATTACTGGTTGGCCTACCCATATTGGTGGCCTCCCAGATGAGCACAACACAATGGTGGTATGAAAAACTAGAAATTGTGGCTCAAAAGTGAGAAAAATCAGCTTTCTGTCAGAAAAATCGGCTGGAGGAGAAAGAGAAAGAGAAAGCCGGTTTCCAAGGGGAAAAGGTGGCCTCCCACCATACTACCACCTCCCTAGCAATGAAAATAGGGTCCCCACCAAAAAAGGACCAAGACGGATGTAAAACAAAGGTTCAGGGGCCAAAACGCGCAGTCCGAGGCCCCGAAAACAGGCTGTTAGGCACCGGAAGTGGCGTATGACCACGAAGGTGGTCTCCCGCGCCACAGTGTCGCTCTAAAGGGAGGAAAAAAGGTGTGTGCCAAAAATTGGAGCAAACGGAGGTAGTTAAGCGGTCTCGAACCGAGGCACACGGCTGACGGCTCAGAAAATCAAAAATTGGGCTCCAAACGGGAAAAATGGCCTACGACCACGAAACGTAGCCTACGGCCACTGAGAGATGGTCTAGGAGACCTCTCCCTCCCTTTCGGGAAGAGAAAACAGAGAAAACAGGACCTTGTTAGCAAATTGAGACAAAGCACAAAAGAGCCCCGAAGTCCGGGGGCAAGGCTCGCAGCCGAGACTCCGCAACCTCAGAATGAGCACAATATGCAAAATCACCGAGCGCTCAATTGGTGACATCTGAGTCTTAAGGTCGGTCAAAAATGGGGTGTCTACAGTTGCCCCTCTTTGATAGAACTCGAAATTCATAATTGACGGGAGTGAATGTCAAAGCCCAGAGACGACCCATTTTTGACAAAGCCGTAGACTTAGACAAACAGGCAAGATAACGAAGATGTGCCCGCAGGCAGAGGGCAACATGCAGAATGATATGCACAAAGTCGGACATAAGTCATGATCATGCAAAGTAGCAAGCTGTAATGAAGCGCACACGCAATAGTTTTAAGCAAGAATGCAAAGCACCAACTACATTTCATGCAGTTTAAGAATGCGAAGATTTATTCAATTCTCGCCACGTCTCACACGGAGAAGATACAATACCTGCACGATTCGTTTGGTTGCACCAGCTTCAAATGAACCGTACATACAATATCGTGCCTGCAAAAGAGAAAAACATAACAAGTACAACATAGTTAGCAACACATGTTCAACTCTATATCGAACGCTGACGAACAGGGTGCCGATGGGAAAGTGCATTGCAATGCGAGAGACACGCGCGTGACAACGCAAGTTAAGCGTGAGGGTATGATAATACCCATGAAACATGCACAACAATGCAAGTGGTATGCATGAGAATGCAAGTGACGTGCATAACAATGCAGGATAAGTGCAAATTCGAATGCATGTTTGACACGAAACAACGAGCAAAGAAATGCAAGTTTTGACCAGAGCGACTCAATCGCGACCTCCAGTTTACCTCCCATAAGGGTCACAACGTGCTCAAAAAGGATACATTTTGCTCTTGATGAGTGACGATGAAACACGCATCGAAAGTTGGAGTTGAAGTTCCCGTGGAGGGATTTCACGACGAAAATTGCACTTTTCTTGTACTTTCTCGGGTTCCGGGGACTCCAATCACTACCAAAATTTGCAGAGACCTTGGAGACCATCTTGGGAACACCACCGACCAAGTTTGGAGTTCTCTGGAGGCCACCGATCAGGTTTGAGTGCAGGGAGTGGTTGGCCTACCAGAAAAGGTGGCTGGCCGACCACTTAGCCCAAATCCGGGGCAATTTTGTCCTTTCACACTGATTTCTTTGAATACATTCGGCCAAAGCTTTATTCCTCACAACTTCATATCCGAAAACACCTTCTCCTGCCTTAATTCTGCATCTTCTGTGCATTTTATGCTACGCATGCTTATTTGCTCGCTCTGAACACATTCGCATGCCATACTTCTGCTCATTCTAGCACACAACTTGTTTTGAATGCTTAGTCTATAACACAGTACTCTGTTTGCATCTTGAATAAACAGCTCAATCACATGAATTTTTGAACACGCAGCTCATATTTTGATTGTGAACACGCAGCACACATTTGTTGAGAGTTGAACACGCAGCCCAAACTTTGAATTTCTGAACACGCAGCCCATATTTGTTGAAAGTAGAACACTCAGCCCAAACTTTGAATTTCTAAACACGCAGCCCATATTTTGTTGAAAGTTGAACACTTAGCCCAACCTTTGTTTGTGAACACGCGGCACACATTTGTTGAAAGTTGAACACGCAGCCCAAACTTTGAATTTCTGAACACGCAACTGATATTTTGAAGGTGAACGCACAGCACACACTTGTTGAGAGTTGAACACGTAGCCCAAACTGTTGAATTTCTGAACACGCAGCCCAAATTTGTTGAAAGTTGAACACTCAGCCCAAACATTGAATTTCTGAACACGCAGCCCATATTTTGTTGAAAGCTGAACACTCAGTCCAAACTTTGTTTGTGAACACGCGACACACATTTGTACACGCAGCCCAAACTTAGAATTTCTGAACACGCAGCTCATATTTGTTGAAGGTGAGCGCGCAGTACACACTTGTTGAGAGTTGAACATGCAGCCCAAACTGTTGAATTTCTGAACACGTAGCCCAAATTTTTTTGAAAGTTGAACACGCAGCCCAAACTTTGAATTTCTGAACACGCAGCCCATATTTGATTGTGAACACGCAGCACACACTTGTTGAGAGTTGAACACGCAACCCGTATTTGATTGTGAACATGCAGCACACACTTCAATTCTAAACACACAGCCCATATTTGATTGTGAACACGCAGCACACACTTGTTGAGAGTTGAACACGCAGTCCAAACTATTTCTGAAATCTGAACACACAGCCCAAATTTGTTTGTGAACACGCAGCACACACTATTTCTGAAATATGAACACACAGCCCAAATTTGTTTGTGAACACACAGCACACACTTCAATTCTGAGCGCACAGCTCATACTGAACACGCAGTTCACAGCATTGTATTTGATTTGACTTGCACACTGCTCATACATTTCATTTGCACGCAGCTTATTCATTTCATTCTGAAACTGAATGCATGTGTTCATCGTGAATGCAGGTGTCCTCCTGCGTTACACGGGGATATGGCTCCATTGCTGCGAGGGAGTGGTATGCAGAGCTCCCAGAGGCCGTCCGTGATTGGGTTGATCAGGCAGGGTTCGGGCCCTTTTATACTGGGATATCCCGCTATCCCGCTAACAGGACGTTGATGGGTGCCCTTGTGGAGAGGTGGTGGGACACCACCAATTCCTTTCATTTCTCTGCTGCAGGGGACATGACTATGACCCCATTCGACTTTGCTGTGTTGACAGGCCTCGACGTGGGAGGCTGGGCGATCCCTTATGATGAGGACATGGGCGAGTGGGAGGCCGCCTAGATTTATCTATTGGGAGCTCGCCCACCGGTCGACCGATCCTCGGGCCGAGTCCAGTACACCTGGTTTTCATCATATTTTAGATAGAGGGAGCCCGAGACTCCTGGGGAGATAGCACAGTACACCCGAGGGTTTTAGATGTTTTTCTTCGGGACCACTCTGTTCGCCGATAGGGGGAACACCGTTGGGCTATATCTGCTGAGTGCCCTGGTAGACCTTTCACAGGTCTGTCAGTATGACTGGGGTGGCGTCGGCTTGGCTACCCTCTATTGCTACATGAGCGCGACCTCCCACAGACGGGGGAACATAGTTGGCGGCTACTGGAGAGCCTAGGAGGTAACTTTTGCCCTCTTGATTTACATTTTTGCTTTTCATTATCTGTACGTTGCACGCACGGCACACTTTACATTCTGTACTCAGCATTCTGTATTCGGATTCTGCACTCAGCATTCTGTATTTTGATGGCTTTTGCCCTGTTTTCCACAGTTATGGGTTTTTGCATACTTCCCGATGCTAGCCCCAGAGCTCGAGGTGGAGGCGTCCCTCATGACCCCCTACTCGCTCGTTTTCGAGGGCCAATACCGGCCGCGGGCCCGGGGGACTCTCCCCTACCTACGGCAGTTTTTTGACATAGTGCGGCCGATAGAGGTAATTCAGAACTCTCAGTCCTCCATGTTTTCATCTTTGATTTATTTTGCACATCTACGATTTGTAATCAGCTTATGCATTGATTACCCTCAGATCACATGGCAGCCTGGGGTGCCTTTGGGTGGGGACCTCCGATTTCAGCTTGCCAGAGGATGGGCCGCCTCTCGGTGCAGGATCCTATTTGAGGGGCCGGTTGGTAGGGCCTGGTTTTTGGGGCAATGCTTCCTTTACCAGACTATGGGCTTTCCTGAGCAGAGTGTCCCTTCAACACCCCCGGATGATATGCGGACTACCGGGAGGCTCACTCCCCAGGAGGTTACTAGTGCCATGATGGGTACTGACGTATTGCTATATTTGGAGGAGGGGGAGTACGCGACCTACCTTCACACATACTTGATGCCCCCGTTGACAGGTGTTCGTACTCCCACGAGGAGGTCCGCTGACATGCCATCTTCGAGTCGAGCCCGGGCTGCAGGTGCTCCTACTAGCAGAGCCGGTACATCGAGAGGTGGGGCTGGACTGGTCCCCCCGATTCCTCTAACTTATCATCACGCTGGATGGCCAGATATCCCGACTGAGTTGACGGGATGGCGATACGGGACTTCCTACCCGATTCCGATAGAGCCTCCTATGCTTGATCACCGATACGTTAGTGACCCTGACTCACCACCGGTATGTTCCACTGCTTTTCATTTATCACTCAGATACTTAGGCCTTCATTCAGTCATTGATGATTTGAGCTTGTATTTGCAGCCACCCAGAGAGTACATGGACGGGATGCTCGGATTGGTGGCCTCACTCGAGGGCATGGTCTTGTGGAGAGAGGCGCATCTGTCCATCCTGCGTTTCCAGGTACTCTTTAATTTTCTCGTATTTATCATACTTCTGATGACATATTGAACTTGAACATCTTACTGCATTGATTAATTGTATGTGTAGAGCACATTTGACACACACCACATTCATGTACTGTATCTGTCTGCACCCACTTCATGTAGTTTTCTTGCATCTGCATCTGATATACATACTTTGGCTGATGTATTGCACTCTTTCTTTTCAGATGCCTCCGCTACATACCGGACCACAGGCCGGGCCATCTAGGCCTTCCCGAGGAGCTGGGAGAGGGGAGTCATCTCGCAGACGAGCCAGACGCAGAACGCATGTCATAGAAGAGGAGTCCAGCGAGGAGGAGGAGCCTACACATCCCCAGTCAGAGACATCTGCTGACAGAGAGGGTGGCTCCGGTTCCGGTTCTGGTAATGGAGATGAGGCCAAGGAGGATCCTGAGGATGACAACTCTGACTCAGATGACGATGATGGTGCTGAGGCTGTTCCGTAGAAGAGGACGATGAGGGCCTCTTACTCCTATGCTTGATAGCATTGATGCAGCTGTTTTCTACTTTATTTGCCTTTTTTACTAGTAGTTGTAGCACATTGTACATTATTAGGCAGTTTCATTTTCTGTAAAACTTGTACCCTTGTTGTAAAATGTTGTAACAAAGGAAGCATGATGGAATGAAACAACTTTTGTTCAAAAGGTGTTGCATTTTATGTTCTTGCATCGCATCACATCATTTTGCACAAAATGAGATTGAATGGAATTGTGCATTTTAAAATTTCCAAGTCAGGTAGTGAACCGACGCAACAAACAAAGCAACTTAACTTACTAAGAAAGAACAGAACCTTAGCAAGTTTACAACTCGATAAGCAAGACACAACAATGTTGATTAAACAAAGAGTAACAACTCGATATACACAACTCGTCAACTCGACAAAACTTAATAACTCGATAAACAAAACAATAACTCAATAAGCAGAATAACAACTCGATAAGCAGGATTTAACAACAACTCAATAAACAAATGCATTTCGGACGATCTGGGTGACGGAACGCATCTGAAACAGAGGAAAACTCGCACCTTCAACACCCCCAATACATGGAAATGCTAGGAACTTTCTTCTAGAAGCTAGAACAAGACCAAAGACACCTTCCTCTCTATGGCCGACCCCCTAAGGGAGCTGGCCGACCAGCTTTTTGCATTGGAGGGGAGAGGAGTGGTCGGCCTACTAGAAAAGGTGGCCGGTCGACCACCTAGCTTGGCAGCCACCAAATTTTCGACATGTGTCCCCCGAACAGTGCCTTATCCTCTTTAAATGCTCCAGCCTCATGGCTCTTTCATTTCATCTTAGTTTTGCATCAAAATGGAGGCGTTCCTCACCCAAAATCTCACAGCTTGGATTGCTTCTCTAGATGGCTCGGAAAAGTTAAACTTCTGGGGCTTCAGCTTGAACGCACTATTCACGCTGGGTCGTACTCCACTGCATCTTCCTTTCCTCTATGCCACGGCAAGGTTTTGGAATCCGGTAACACACGTCTTTAACTTTAGCAGGCAAGAGATGCATCCTACTTTCGAGGATTTCCAAGTTTTGATGGAGTCCGAGCGCAACGAGGAAATCTTGCCTCAATTCCGATTCGGCCACGTCCAAGCCTTAGGACAAATGTGCGGCCTCACTTTGCATGATGCTCGATCATTGATTCATGATGGGGAACTGGGCATCCCAACCTTCGTTTGCCGGCTTTCTGATGCTGGTGACCGCGGTGACCATCATTGGCAGGGTTATCGGCAACACGCGCTTTGCCTATGCTTGCTATCTCATTTCTAACTTGCCTCAGGTTCCGGAGGATCCAATGTCCGGTTGATCGAGGTTGCCCAAGGTTTGAAGAAGGGCAAGAGCTGCATTGCTATGACATTGGCTGAGACATTGATGGGCTTAGACGCTTTTCACCACCGGGAGACGGCTAGGCTTGCGGGGATCCCACTACTATTGCAGGTAATGTTCCCCACCCAATCTCACATATGTATTGCTCACATCACTCGGCCCTCAAGCTCGGTTTTTCTCGCAAAGCCCTTTTCTTACTTTTCTCTCATCGTACGCCTCTCTATTCTTTATTCTCTCATTTTTCAATCCCTCCCCAGGTGTGGTTGATGGACAAGTTACAGATTGTGGAATCTTGCCCAACATACTCAGCTCGCGGCTACTTTTTTCGACAACGCCTGGTCGATTCCCTTGATGAGGGGTGGTGGTACAACTGGATGTGCAATTTGTCTGCAAACCGCATCGCTTGGCGTTGCCCTTGGCTCAATCTGCTGGCAATGAGTTACAACATGACCCGTCAACTTGGGATTCAATTGATTGGCATGACACACTGTGTCTTCTATTTTCCGTTCCGGTTCCAGCGCCAATTCGGACATGATCAGACTTGCTCGCCAGAGGGGATAGAGTATCCCACTTCATTCTCGATTCGAGGCGCACAGCTTGCCCGGTATGCCATAACATGGAGGACTAGAGAGCTCTTGGCCCCTGCTCCCACTTTCAGTTGCACTTCATCTAATGAGTGCTTGGATTGGCTCAATGAAGAGGCACAGGAAGGGCCTACTTTGGCATCAAAGGCTTCGACCAGCTTTGGGAGGGGGTGCAGGAACACCTGACTTAGCTATGCCCCGGATTTATTGCTTTATTTGTACTTTCAAGTTTTCTTTATGATTGTAATAAAAAACAACTTCAATTTGTATACAAGAGCAGGAAAACTCTGTATTGAAATCAATGAAATTGAAGGTTGTGGGTACTGAAAATTTTCCACTTTGGTCCAAAAATGGTCTATGTTGTAAAAAGATTAATTTTGAACAAAGTCAACTTTTATTAAAACTTTTCAAAACCATTTTCGATAAGGATCAGAACTGGACACGCCTGAAATCTGTCACTGAGATGAACAACCCTGGATCCCAGCAACTGGAAAGTTGCCCCTAGTCTGAATAGTACCGCAGCACTGCGCAGTAACGAAAAGTTGCCCCTAGTCTGAAGAGCACTGTACCGAGGATCATAACCGAACTCTTGAATGTTGAATTGACAAAGATGGCCGAGATGATCAAATGGACAAAGTTGATCCGGGAAAAGTTTATGACTGAACTTTAGGATGAAGTTGCCTACGTATCCCAAAGATGGGAATCAAGCCTTACGTAGTTCAGGCTAGGGTTCACTCGAGTATTTTCACTCTCCTTTTACACTCTAACTTTTGCCAAGGCCGCCCTTTGCGGGTTTTCAACCTTGCGAACTCAGTTTTTATAGTTTCAAATTTTTCACGCTCTAACTTTTGCCTAGGTCGCCCTTTCAGGTTTTCGGCCTAGCGAGCTTCTCAGGGGTAATATTTCTTCAACTTGTCCATACTGATCGGTTAGGAGAACTCTAGGCCATCTAGGTCCATTAGAACCATAGCTCCACCTGACCAAATAGAATTAATGATGTAGGGACTAGTCCAATTGGGTCTGAACTTGCCCCTTGGGTCGTGGATGGGAGCTTGGTTGTCCTTGAGCACCAAATCTCCTTTTTTTAGATTCCTGGACTTAACTTTCTTGTTCAAAGCCCTGGCAATTCTGCGCTGATAGCCTTGAACATGGTACAGTGCTTTCAGTCTGCGCTCGTCAAAAAGCATGAGTTCTTCAAATCTGCTCTGTTGCCAATCTGCTTCGGCTATCTGACACTCAGCCAGCACTCGCAAAGACAGAACCTCAATTTCAATAGGTAGAACGGCCTCCATCCCATAAACTAATGAATACGGAGTCGCCCCAATAGAAGTTCTAATTGAAGTTCGGTACCCCCACAGAGCAAACGGCAGCTTGTCTGGCCAATCCCGGTAGGTTTCCACCATCTTCTGCAATATGTGTTTGATATTCTTATTGGCGGCCTCGACCGCTCCATTGGTTTGCGGCCGGTATGTGGATGACTTATGAAAATCCACGTTGTATTTCTCTAACAAGTCAGTCACTTCCTTCTTGAAGTAGGAACCATTATCTGAAATGACCTCGTTCGGGACCCCATAACGACAGATAATGTTGTTTCTGATAAACTTTATAACATGCGACGCCTTCAACACCACATAAGATTGGGCCTCAATCCACTTCATGAAATAATCTATCACGACCAGGATGAACTCATGCCCATTAGACCCCTTCGGGGTAACAGTCCCGATCACATCGATTCCCCAAACTGAAAATGGCCATGGCAAAGTCATATTGTACAGCTTCGACGGCGGAATGTTCATGCGGTTTGCATGGATCTGACACTTGTGGCATCGCCGAACAAAGCCGATACAATCCTCCGCCATGGTGGACCAATAATAACCTTGCCTGAGGATTTTCCGTGCCAGCATTATCTCGTTCATATGCGCACCGCATTCCCCTCCATGGATGGCCTCCATCAGGCACTTCGATTCTTCAGCTTCAACACAGTTTATGCATTCCCAGATGGCCTCTCTTATAGAATTTACCTCCACAGATGATGAATTGAACGGCCATTCTTCTGATTGCCGTTTTATCCTTGCCATTTACCCCTGGTGGATATGCTTCCTTCTCCAAGAAATTCCAAATATCGTAAAACCAGGGGTTCTCATCCTAAACCTCATCTATAGCAGCAATTTACTCGTAAGCCGGCACAAATTTCTGGTCAATAATGGCTGGACACATCCGGACTCCAAACGGGATGTCTATCATGGAAGATAGAGTTGCTAGTGAATCTGCGAAGCTGTTGTTTTCTCTTAGTAGATGAGTGAAGTTTAGCTTCTCAAACCGAGGAATCAGCAGGTCCAAGGTTTGGTGATACATTATCATATTTTCTTCTTTGACTTTCCAGTCTCCTTTTGCTTGAGACACAACAAGATTCAAGTCCCTGATGACGTCCAATCATTTTGCCCCTAGTTCCAGAGCTACTTCTAGACCGGCAATGCATGCCTCATATTCTGCTTCGTTGTTCGAGACTTTGAACCGGAGTTTGAAGGCTAGAGGGATACGGGAATTGTCAGGTGCTATCAGCAACACTCCTATTCCATACCCGTACTGGTTGGACGCTCCGTCAAAATACATCGTCCAAAACTCGTCGTCGGTATGCAAAATGGCCTCATCTGGAAATAAGTACTCAACTACTTCATCTCCTTCCACTGGATGATCGGCTAAGAATTCTGCTACTGCTCTTCCCTTGAATGACTTGCGCGTCACATATTTCAGATCGAATTCAGAAAGCAACAGCAACCAACGAGCTAGCCTACCCGTAAGTGCCGGTTTCTCAAAGAGATATTTGATGGGATCTAGACGTGAAACCAACATTACGGAATGAGCTAACAGGTAGTGCTATAGCTTCCTGGTAGCCCATACTAGGGCTAAGTAAGCCTTCTCCAATGGTGTGTAGCGGGTCTCATACTCTAGCATCTTCTTGCTCAGATAGCAGATGGCCCTCTCCACTTTGTCCTCTGATTCCTGCGCGAGCATGCAGCCCATTGTGGTCTCAGTTACTGAAAGGTACAATATCAATGGTCTCCCTGGCTCTGGCGGTGACAACACGGGTGGGTTCTGTAAATATTCCTTGATCTGTTCAAAAGCAGCTTGGCATCGGACGTCCCACTGGAATTTCTTTCCTTTCTTTAGGAGACCAAAAAGTTGTTCACAAGTCAAGGTTAATTTTGAGATAAACCGTCTTATGAATTGCACTTCACCCAGAAAGCCTCGCACCTCCTTTTCAGTCCTTGGTGGTGGCATTTCTAGGATGGCCTTGATTTTGGAAGGGTCGACTTCGATACCTCTCTGTGTAATCAGAAACCCTAGCATTTTCCCTGCTGTAACACCAAACGTACACTTCTGAGGATTCAACTGCAACCGGAATTCTCTGATCCTTTGAAAGAACTTTTGCAAGATAGTGTAGTGGCCCTCTCTTTCTTTGGACTTGACAATCATGTCGTCCACATACACCTCAACCTCTTTGTGAATCATGTCATGCAATATCGTGGTTGCGGCCCGTTGATATGTAGCTTCAGCGTTCTTCAGCCCAAATGGCATTACCCTATAGCAATAAGTCCCCCACGGGGTGGTGAATGCAGTCTTTTCTCGGTCTTCAGGTGCCATCACTATCTGATTGTAGCCCGAAAAGCCATCCATGAACGAAAGCAAAGCATGCCCCACTGTGAAGTCCACTAACTCGTCGATATGCGGCAAAGGGAAGTCGTCCTTCGAAGTAGCTCTATTCAAGTCCCTAAAATCCATGCATACCCGGATCCTACCATCCTTCTTCGGCACCGGAATGATGTTGGCCAACCAAGTTGGGTATTCGGATACCATCAGGAAACCTACGTCAATTTGCTTGGTGACCTTTTCCTTAATCTTGAGAGCCCAGTCCGGGCGGATCCTTTTGAGTTTTTGTTTAATGGGTCGGGCCTCGGGGTCAAGAGGGATCCGATGTTGTACAATCTCAGGATCGATTCCAGGCATGTCTTCGTAGGACCACGCAAAAACATCTTTGAAATCTTTTAATAAAGCGACTAAGCGCTCGCGTTCCTCCGAAGACAACGTGGACCCGATCTGGACCAGCCGCGGGTCCTCCTCAGTACCAATGTTCACAGTAGTGATTTCATCCATTAAGGGTTTCACAAATCTTTCTTGCCCTTGTTCAATTAAGCATTGCAAAACCGGAGGAATTTCTTCCTCATTGTTTTCATCAAAATTCTGAAAGTCTGAGTTAATGTAATAAATCAAGGGCATGGGAAAGTACTTAGAAATCACAGCCACATCATTCTCATTAAGCAGATCCAAATCGTCTGATTCTTCGGTTACAACATACTCAAAAGAGAAAGAAAAAAACGACCTGGACAGGACTGTGGTATCCGGGTTACCACCCCCTGGAATACCGGACTCAGACTCAGTTGAGCTGGAACCTGATTCCGACTCAACAGACTCGGTGGAATCAGATTCCAGCTCACTACCTGACCCGGTGCTGCTTGACAAAAATCGCTCTTCATACTGCCAAATAAGAGAGGGTGCGATAGATGCATCCAAAATGTTTACTGGTAGGCCCGCAGCCGTTCCATTCCCGATCACGCATACCGAGAAGTTATCCTCCAAGCACTTCTGTTCGATCAGAGGATCTGAAAGTAGACACGCCAGCGCTACCCCCATTTCACTTTCGGCGTCCTCAGACTCCACTTTCTTGCTCTGCTCAACCTCAGCTAATGGGTCTGTCTGCTCTTCGACAACGTCATCCCAGGATAACTATAGATCAAAGAAAATCTCAAAACCTGGCACGCACTTCCTCTCCGCGTTCAGCCACAGCTCTGTGAAGCCACAAAATGGAAAGTCCTCCCCCTCCCGGACGAAGCGTCCGTTTAGGGTACCTTGAATGGGCCGGTGCATTAAGTCAAAAGGCTTCTCCGCCTTCTTCGCTCTGGCTCTCCCAGCCATCTCCTTACCCTTCCTTATCCAATCCTCTTTGGTGGGCAAATAACCCAAACCAAAGGTACGTGGGTTGTGTGGCACCTTGGCCAATGCTGCGACGCCCTTCCGACCGCTCTTTCCCAATCCCATCCCGGAGATGTGTTGAAGCTTGTTCATGAGGTATACCGATTGAGCACTGACATACACCCCTCATTAACAGCTAACATGGTCTGCACGACCCGGGCCTCAACTAGGGTAAAACCGAATAAGAACACATCCTCCATACCTTGCTCAATTTCCAAAACTGGCGTAGATACTTCCGATGGTGGATGGATCGATGAATTCCCAAAAACAATGGCTACTCCCTTTCCATGGGGGTATTTCACCGTCTGATGCAACGTAGAAGAAACTGCCTTCACTTGATACAGCCACGGCCGCCCCAAGAGTAGATTGAAAGTGGCGGGAACCTCTAGGACGTTAAAGTCAATTTCATGCTGCCCCGGCCCAACCTTGGTTTGAATTTTCACTGTCCCCATGACTTCTCTGCTTGTGTTGTCGTATGCCCGAATCACCTGGGTTATTGGCACAAAGTCCGCGGTCTTCAAACCGATTGCATAGGCAGTCCTTGCTAGACACACATTGATGGCGGACCCTGTGTCGACAAGCACCACGGGTATCCATTTGTTTCTGCACTCCACGGAGATGTAGAGTGGCTTGTTATGGTTCGCACCCTCAGGTGGCAGTTCTTTGTCAGAAAAGGTCAACATCGGGGTAGCTCCTCCCAAAAAAACTAAGCCCACCAGCTGTTCTGGCGTGGTGTCTATTGAGAGCTTGGCCTTGTCCATGGCCGATAGAACAGCCTGTCTGTGCACTCGCGATGCCATAAGCAGCCCCCAAACGGAGATGTCTGCCTGTATCTTTTTCAATTGTTTGAGCACGGCCTCGTCTTCAAGTTGCTCCTCTTTCTGTTTCTCAGCCTCTTTATCCTTCCCAGACACCTCTGGCTGATCTAGGTGCGGGGGCTTGAAATACCGCCCGCTCCTTGTCATATGATCGACCTCGCCGATGTACCAGGTATCGTCCGACTGGTTACTCCCCAAATCCTCATCCGTGTGGGCAGGATATAAATCATCGTCCTCCCACCACATTCCGTCGGTAGCCAACAGACACCTGTCTAGCTCTGGTACAATTGCACCCACAGTACTCTCCGTCCACATGCTCGCAGCATTCTCTATCCTCGTGCACACAGCACTTTCAGACCCCTCAGGGCCCTTAGCTTTCCTGATTCCCTCAGAATCCTCAAACCTTTCTTGTTCCAACTGCATCACTACAGTTGGCTGTTCAAAAATTCCCGCTTTCACAATGCCCAAGTCTTGAGCGAAATTCTTAGCACCGGCGCTCTCTGGCGATTCATTCTGATTTTCGGCCCTTCCGGCCACAACTGATATTCTTGCCCCTGCCGGGCCCCGTTCCAACTGAGCTTTGTCGACAACGTCTGGCAGGTCATCAAGCCACCCGGTGACCTCTGCTGACTCCTCAAAGTCTGACCAGTTGACTACCATGCCCTCTGGCTCTTGTTCATTGAAAAATCGGAGGTTAGCAAAGTCCTCTTCCACAGTTGCCAGGTCATCTATCCTCTGACTAGATTCATCCCCCCGTATCATACAAAGCTCTGCCTCGGCCGGCAATTCAAAGTCCGGCCCAACCTGGCCCACTGATAGAATGTAGTCACTCAGACTGCATACTTCCTCAGCAAAACTCCCAGATTCCTCAGATCTTGGCTCGGCAATCCCATTCTCTCCTGGAATCTCCCATGTTCTGTCTTCGACAGTCACCACCAATGGTTCGAGTTGGGCTCTGGAGATATCCAACATGCACAAGTCAGTGTAGTCAGGAAGGAGCACCTCTGGCTTGGGTAGGTGGGTTGGGGTAATATATATGTTGGGATTGTAAGACACGACCCCAGTCTGGATAAAGTTGATTCTTTTAGGAGGTGAAGCTTGGTTGTGCGGTGGGAGAGGGTTTGTTGTAACATTGGGTTTTTCTGGAGGCACAATCACCTGCTTGTCAACGAGATCTTGAATCTCATGATGCAATCTAAAACATTGGTCAGTGTCGTGACCATGTTGTTGGTGATATGCGCAGTATTTTGTTGGGTTATGAGAGGGAGGGAGTGGATTTGGCAATGGCCTCGGCTCCAAGGGATTTAAGTGCCCTTTCCTGATTAATACCCCTAGAGCCTTGGACAGGGGCATGTGTAAAGGCGTGAAGGTTCTTTGGCCTCTGGGTTAGAATTTGGTGGTTTGTGTGTTGCTTCTGGACGCGCCAGAGAAAGGTGTAGCTGCCATGGGTCTTGGAGGGGCAATGGTGGTGACCATGCTTACTTCTGAAGCCCTAGCATTTGCGGCATTGCTGGTGCCTGTGTTGTTGTTGTGGTTGAAGGTTCTTCAGGGTTGCTCTCTATCTTGGTCAATCAGACCTTGTTTCATAGCATCCTCTATTTGTACCCCCATCTTGTGCAAATCTAAAAAGGTAGGGAAGGGGAGCACAATCATTTTCTGCATCAGTTTTGGCTGGAGATTGCGCACAATCATCCGGATTTGATCTTTATCTATAGGCCTTAAGGTCATCATTGAGGCCTTCGCCCTCCACCGGGCCACAAAATCCAAAAAGTTCTTCTTAGGCTTCTGCCTTGTTGTCTCAAGATCACGAGTTGTAATCTCGATCTGAGTGTTATAGGAGTACTGTGCGATGAAAGCCTCGGCCATCTCGTCTTAGTTCCGCTTAACATCATCTTATAATTTTGCATACCAGATAGCGGTCACACCTGACAAGGTCCGGCCGAATAGTGAAAGCTTCTGTGGTCTAGTGAGGCCCATCGGTCACAGTATATCTGAGAACAACCGAAGATGGACCATGGGATCCCCAGATCCGTCAAAGCGGTCGATTTGTGGCATCTTGAACCTATCTGGCAGCGTCACGGCCACGTCAGTATATCCGTCCTTAATGTCTGGGATGGACTTCACCCCCTGGGATTTCTTGAACAACTTCTCGAGCTTGCTCAATTTCAATGCTGTATGGTCTACCTCGAACTCAAAGAGAGAGTCTGGTTGATTGACAGGCGTAGGTGCCTTGGATAACTGTGGTAGAATCGGGAGCGGAGCCGGCCCCGTCGGGATGTCCGTATCTCCCTGGACATTTGGTGCCTCCCCGGGTGCTGGAACTCCTGGTGGGGGAGGAGCTGGGTGTGAAGCAGATGCCCCGGTTTGGTTTGTTGTTGCAACCTGGCAATTAACTCTGCGTATTGGGCCATGATCTCGGCTTGTTGATTGGCAAACTCATCCCGGCGAACAACGTCCTACTACATGGCTCTCATGGTCTCCTGCATCTGGCGCATCATTTCTTCAACTCCTGTCGGTATCGCCATACTGCCCTGATCTGTCTGAACTACTGGCAGGTCTATCTCTATAGCAACAATTGAGATCTCAGTCCGACTGTCCACTGATGGGGTAATCCACTGCTCTGGCAACCTCTACTCGGATACACTTCGTCTTCTCGACCTTCGTCTGATAACCGAGGGTAGGGAATGATACACTGGTTGTCCGTCGACCAGATCATCAGATTGATGGAGTCGGCGACCTCTTGTCTAGAGTGCTTGGGGAATATCTGCTTGGTCTGAAGCAATTGTGCTAAACAACCCTAGCAAAAAGATAAATAAAGAAATAATAAGGAAATAAACGAGCAGACAAACGGACAGCATAATAGCGTAAATAAACACAACACACAGTCGGGTATAATTAACACGCAATTGATACACTGTTCTCAAAGACTTATCATTATTCCCAAATCACTATCCCCAAAGCTGAATCTGATACCCGCAGACAACTGATTCCGAAAATACTGAACTGGTGCCTGCAGGCCTGATACCCAAACTTGTAAACCGATACATGCATTCCTGTAGAGACACACTCTAAAAGCACATAACAAACAAGTGAGAGCCAAAACACCCCTATGTTGGGGTAGGATTTCCCTGTCCTATTTTGTCAGGAGCTAGGGTTTCAGTACGCACGCAGTGGTTTCAAACAACCTATAAACGGGTAAGCAACCTGTCCTAGTTTGGAATGGTCACTATGGATTCGGAATATGCACTAGGTCGAATGGTCAAAGGGGGTGCCCCGGTAAAATTGGGGTTTGTGTTCCCGTCGTGGTAGAGCCCGCAACCGGTCAGCCTTATGGCACGCTTCTCGAAGCGAGCCTTCGATAAACTGTTTAGGAATAGCATACGGCAAACACGGTGTCCTAGGCGCACCAATGCAAATGCAATGCAAAAAAACACATAAGTGTAGTCAAAACCAGATATCATGAGTTCGAATCAAGTTCTCTAACTCCCCAGCAGAGGCGCCAGAAACTATAGACGTCCCCGAATGTCCCAGGAGGGAAATCCCGTTCTGTTCATTTGGGCTCACTATAGTTCAAACTCAATGTCACGGTCCTGTATCTAATCTCGCAGAGTGCAATGCAAGACCGATGAATCACCAAAGAGTCCAAATATGGCAAATCGTTTTTGAAAACTGATTTTTTTGAAAGAAGCGCCAAACATGGACTGCTTTTCCAGATACAGAGTCGCCACCTAAATGTTTAATTTTGGAAAATTTAGGAAACCCGGACTCGTTGCCTAAGGCCACATGTTCGTCATCACAAAAGTTGCCTCGGCTCGGGAACTTGGGTACGATTGGGGAAGGTCACTTTGTGAGCAGCCCCGCTCGCCCGATCAAAGATCGGCTTCTACTAACCATGATATCGAGTTTTGAAAAAATATGTGTTCTTATTCCGATTTATTATCCTAGAATTGCTATGTGATGTGTGCAGCATACAAGTATAGACCGGATCGCCTGAATTGAACAAAACATTTCATGTTTGTTTTTGAAAGCGGTTTGCTACTCGCAAGTAGGCTTAAAATGCAAATTTTGCCACCCTCGGGTGGGCTTAGAAAACATGGTTTTGCCACTATCTAGTGGGCTTAAAACTCGCAATAAATGAATTGTTCCAATCCAAGTAATCCAACCTTCACCCACAGGCATTCAGGCAGTTATATCACATAAGCAGTTAGT
Source organism: Camellia sinensis (assembly GCF_055761805.1). Taxonomy (NCBI): domain Eukaryota; kingdom Viridiplantae; phylum Streptophyta; class Magnoliopsida; order Ericales; family Theaceae; genus Camellia; species Camellia sinensis. The sequence goes on from NC_138970.1 coordinate 78,610,909, forward strand.
CTCATGGCAAGCATGCTATCATGGCAGTCACTCACACGCATGCAAGGATGCTAAAGCTTAAACACTTACTGAGTACTCCGAGCCAAAGAAAGAAGCTAATTAGAAAACATGCATGAGTCCTAACTATGCCGAAAATGCCTAATGCAACACATGCAAAAATGCAACTTAAGATAGGCTCGGCTATTCTAAAATGGAATATGAAATGCAACAGATAACATGTATTCAACTCGGAATTGACATACAATGTAGTTAGTATGATGCGCCGAGCCCGGTGCACGCAAGACAGATGAATGAATACAAACATGCTAGCATATAGATGCTAATTGAAACATGCCCTAATCTAACCATCATAAGCTGGTAAATAAAAGGGAGAAAGACGTGGGGTTGGAAGACATACATCACACACACGCACACTTATTACAATTGTGCCCCCGCTCGGAGGGTCCGAATAAATAATTAAAGTCCGAATAAACAATCAAATATTACAAAACCCTAATTAATTAACAAATTAAGTAAGAAAGAAAATAAATTAGCATGCAAGCTTATGGACCGCCTCAGCTCTGTTCCGAATGATGAAAGATGCATGCTTGAGTTGCCTGGCGTGGAAATCCATTGCGATGCCCCGATTCGCCTCTGTTTACAATTAATCCCGGAATACTATGCCGGGCTCTGGAAGGCTGTTGATTTCTGATTTGTTGCAACAAAGAGTAAGAAAGGGGCACAACAATGTATTTTCACATTTGTATGCATGACTACTCTTCAGAGAGTGTAGTCCTCGATCCTCGTGCCACCAATCACGTATCTCGATGCATGATGGCTGAGGAGTCGAATTGCACGACTCGATGTGAAATGAATGCACATATAAACACAACAAGACCTAAACTCCATCATGGGTAATCCGGAGTGTCGGCAACAAGGAATTGAGACACGTTTCGTCACTCGGAGTACGAAACGTCCCTCATTTCCCGTGCTTGGGCTAACTCCTATCCCAAACACAATGCGAATGAGATGGCATACACAATGCGACTAATATACAACCTAGCATACGAAATGTTATGAAATGGCATACACAATGCTCGATGTGACATGGCATACATAATGCTCTAACATGCAACCTAGCATACGCAATGCTATAGACCGAAATGGCATACACAATGCATGATGGACTTACACCAACATAAGTGGACCTCAGCCACACTCACATCAGTGGCCATTAGATGAAAACGAGACAACCGAAATGCCTGCACACATGCACAAATACCAAGGACCGAACCTAAGGCATCAAATGCCACTCTACCAAAGCATGGCAAGGGATGAAAGAAGGCATGGAATAGCATAAATTACAGCTCTGAAACAGCATGAAATATGGTCCCGAAGCATGCAAATTTGGCACACAATGCAAGCTAGGAGGGGCCCGGGTACCGAAACTAGTGAAATGCATTACACTAGAGGTACCCAAAGCAATGCACCAAAGGTGAAACCAACCCCAAATAGACCCTAGGCAGGTCTAAAATAGTGGGAAATTGGCCTAAAATGATGACTCAAAATGCAACGAAATGGAGCTCATTCAATGGTCGGTAAATGGGGCAAACAAGCCCGACTCTCAAACGCATTTAAAGAGATGAAAACATGGAAACATGGCATTCAAACAAGCTCTAAAATGTGATGAATAATAGGCTCAAAACATGAACACACCTCAGTATATGCATGGAATGGATCTCAAAACTCAAAGCTAAGTATGGACCTTGAACTACAAGCATGCAAAAATAACACCATTCAACCACAAGACCCAAAAATAGAGCTAGGGCAGTCCAAAATAAACACATTATCAGCTTAAGGCATGGCCAAAATACGCTAGAATCAATGGCCTATAAAGCATGCAAAGAAAGCTAGTGAACCATGAGTTGTTCTACAGCTATATGAAGCATATGAGGGCTCACCCAACCAGCTAAAAGAAGAAGTATTTCATGCCAAAATATGCCCAAATAACCACTGAAACTCAGTCAACACATGCAAGAATGATGAGCCCCTTTGGAAAGCCATGCAAGGGGTTGTTCTACACATACATGATAGACAAACAAAAGGGAAAAACCACCTCTGAAAATGAGTTATAAAAGCCCTAAAACCCACACAAAAGAGCCTGAAATTGGTCTAGGAAGCATGCAATGAAAGGTCCCTTTGAAAGGCTTTGAATGGGACTGTTCTACACATGCATTATAGACATAAAATACGGTCAAAGAGGCTCTGGACAGAGCTAAGGCAGACCTTGAAACTCACCAAATTGGGCCTAAAAGTGACTTCACAACATGCAAGTAAGGGGCCCTTTGGAAGGCCAAAAGGGCCAACAAACAAGACAAGGAGAGAGGGGGGTCACCCCCTTCTAATTTTAGCTCTCAAAAACACATCTAAGCTGCTGAAAATCTGCTGGATTTCAGTGGCTAAGAGGCCAAACCAAGGCCAATACAAATGCTCACATGCATAGCTCAAAACATGAGGAAATAAAGCATGAAAGGGGGCAGATGACCCCAAACAGCAAAATGTCCTGAATCAAACTTCAATAGGGGCTCAAAATAAGACCTTTTTTAGTTCATGGAAAATCTCAAAAATGCTTGTAAGTAAGGCTAAGACATCATGCAAAATAAGCCATAAAAGAGAGATAAAGCATACAAGGATGTAGGAGACCTCAAACAGAAAATATCTTGAATAAAGCTTCAAGAGGAGCTCAAAATAAGGCACTTTACAATTTATGACTAAGTCCAGAAATGCTTGGAAATAAGGCTAATCAATGGAGCAAAATAATGCAAGAAAAAGGGAAATGGAGACTTACCCTTGAAGAGCAGGTTTCCAGCAACTTCTGGACCAAGATGGGAGCTCCTTAACCTCTGAAAATCAGCTCCAAGATGCTTGGATGGATGATGGAGGTGTTGTACCAAGGGTTGGTGTGCAAATGGCACAAGAAAATTAGGGTTTGGAACTTGAAATAGTGAGCTATGGAGAGAGAAGTGTATAAGCCTCTAACAAACTTGTTGAACCCTTGCAAATGAAGATAAGCCTCTCCTTTATAGAGGAGAGGCTCCAAAGCTTCTCTAAGAAGCCTCAAATATCCTCCATACACGTGTATGGAGGATGGTCCAAATAGCTCCTAGCTGGCATAACTGGATTGCATTCAGAGAGAGCAAAAAGCAAGAAGCAGGTCGACCAGTTCAAGTGGCTGGCTGGCCACTCCCCCTGGTCGGCCGACCAGGGGTCAAAAGGTTCGAGGAGAAATGCTGGCCGGCCACCCCAGAAAGGTAGCCTCTCAGATGAGTGCAACACAGCTGTATGGTGGAAAACCAAAAAATGTGCCCCAGTAGAGATAAAAACCAGCTTTTTAGCAAGGTTCAAAAGGGTCAAGAAGAATTACTAGTCGGCCTACCCATATTGGTGGCCTCCCAAAAGAGCACAACACAATGGTGGTATGAAAAACCAAAAATTGTGGCTCAAAAGTGAGAAAAACCAGCTTTCTGTCAGAAAAACCGGCTGGAGGAGAGAGAAAAAGAGAAAGTTGGTTTCCAAGGGAAAAAGGTGGCCTCCCACCATACTTCCACCTTCCTAGCAATGAAAATATGGTCCCCACCAGAAAAGGAGCAAGACGGATGCAAAACGAAGGTTTGGGGGCCGAAACACGCAGTCTGGGGCCCCGAAGACAGGCTGTTAGGCACCAGAAGTGGCGTATGACAACGAAGGTGGTCTCTCGGGCCACAGTGTCCCTCTAAAGGGAGGAAACAAAGTGTGTGCCAAAAATCGGAGCAAACAGAGGTAGTTAAGCGGTCCTGAATCGAGGAACACGGCCGACGGCTCCGGAAACCAGAAACTGGGCTCTGTAGACACCCCATTTTTGACCGACCTTAAGACTCAGACATCACCGATTGAGCGCTCGGTGACGTTGCATATCGTGCTCGTTCAGAAGTTTTAGAGTCACGGCCGTGAGCCCTGCCTCCGGACTTCCAAACCTTCTTTTGTGCCTTGCCTCGGTTTGCGAACCAGACTCGATTTTCTCTGTTTCTTTTCCTGAGGGGAGGGAGAGGTCCCGTAAACCATCTCTCAGTGGCCGTGGGCTACATTTTGTGGCTATAGGCCATTTTTCCCATTTCGGGACCCGGTTCCCGATTTTCGGAGCCGTCAGGCCGTGTGCCTCGGTTTGGGACCGCTTAACCATCTCCATTTGCTCTGATTTTTGGCATACATCTTATTTTCTCCCTTTTGAGGGACACTGAGGTCTGACAGACCCACTTCGTGGCCGAACGCCACTTTCGGTGCTTAACAGCCCATTTTCGGGACCCCAAACTGCGTGTTTTGGCCCCCGAGCATTCGTTTTGCATTGGTTTTCGTTCATTTTTGGCAGGTACCTCTGTTTTATCATCATGAAGGTCACTGGAGGGTGGGAGGCCAGCAATTATCTTAGCAACCAGCTATATTCCATTTTCACCCTCCGGCACCCGTTTTTCTCGCTTTCGAGCCAATGTTGAACACCTTGGGGCCACTTTCTTCAATCCCAAACCACATATTTGTGTTGTACACACATGGGAGGACCCTAAAAGTTGGTGGCCGGCCAGAAACACCAATTGACCCTTTTGAACCCCTCTTGAAAATGGCTTGTTCTCTCTCCTGTTTTAGAGTTTCCAAATTCGAACCACAGGGTTGTGATGAGGGGACCTGGGAGGCCACCTTTTTGTGGTGGCCGGCCACTAAATGAACCTGACCTTTTTCACCGTTGGCCGGCCGGCTAGGGGAGGTGGCCAGCCGGCCACCTGCAAGTCCAAAAACTAGCCGGCCATAATCTTTACACAAGGCACTTTACAGCTGTATAGCTGTATCCCCCAGAAAATATCTCAATCCGGGGGATATTTTTTGGGAGGGATATTTTCTGGGGGAAAACTTGCCTCCTTTTCCCCCACCTTTTCCCCACCTTTACTCCCTCTCTTTGGTCCATATAACCAGCAGGCAACATTGGTTTTGGGGGTTAGAAAAATTGGTCTTCAAGCTTGGTATACAAAATCCTCCTCCATCTCTCTCATTTCCTTGAAAACCTCCAAGTCCAACATCACCATTTCTTCTACACCACCAACCCCCACCCTTCCATCCTCCATTCTAGAAGTTTGAAGGTGTTCTCCAAGGCCTAAGGAGCCACAAACTCAAGCCAAGAGGCAACCAAAGGCAAGCCTTCAAGGGTAAGTAGTTTTTTTCCTTTTTTGAGCTTATTTTGGTATCTTTTCTTAGCCATACGTGCTTACTGATTTGATCTCCGACCAAAACTGAAAAGGTCATTTTTTTGAGCTCATTTTCTTGTTTCATTAAGGGCTCAACCCTGTTTGAGCCCCCCATCTTGCACTTGCTTCAATATCTTCCTTGAATGCTATTTTCTTGCATGTTTTGGCAGCCTATTATGCTTCGGTTTTTGGCCTTTTTACAGTACTAAAAATAGTCTTATTTTGGCCCATTATTCATGTTTCATTAAGGACCTTTCATGATTTGAGGTATATTTTATACACTTCATGTTATATCCCTCTTTTGGTCCCCATTTTTGCATGCTTTGGCAGCCCCTGATGTTGCTGTTTTTGGACTTTGGTCCGAACTGAAAACAGCCATATTTTGACCCCCTTGTCATGTTTCATTAAGGGTCTTTGGCTGTTTGTTGAATATTTTGTATACTTTGTGTTATAGCCTCTTTTGAGCCTCATTTTGCATTGCATTTCTAGCATGTTTGTATACTGTTTTGGGTTTTTTACAGTTCTGTAAATATGCTTATTTTTGGTCCCTCTTCAATGTTGTAGAAGGGAATTTTTCAGTTTGGTCTGTGCATATACCACTTGCCTCTTTGGCCACCTTTTGGCCCATTTTCTTGCATAAGAGCTTAGCCATATCTATGTTTGTTTTTGGGGTTTTTACAGTTCTGTAAAGTGGCTTATTTTGGGCCCCTCTTCAATGTTTTTGAAGGGCCGTAACCTGTTTGGGGACAGCAGCTGTGAGTTGCTTCATAACCTCATATTTAGGGCCATTTTTGCATACTAGTTTTGCCCTATTTATGTTTGCTGTTTGGCCATTATTTGAACTGGAAAAATTCTTATTTTGGGGCTGCCTTGCTTCTGTCTTTTCATTCCATGTACCAATTATGCATGCTTTGTATAGCTGTAGTTCATTCTACGTACTTAATTTTGCATTTCGGGACTCGTCCCATGCATCGGGTGTAATTTCGCCTCATTTCGGGGCTGTTTTCCCCACATTTCAGTGCTGAAATTCCATTAGCATGTTTGCATATCATTTTCCATGCCATTGCATTGCATATGCCATTGCCTCGATTTGCGTGCCCCTGTGCACGCATTTTGAGGCACTTCATTTTCATCCACCGGCCTCTTATGTGAGTGTGGCTGAGGCTCTCTCATGTTAGTATAAGTCCATATTGCATTCTATATGCCATTTTAGCCATATTGCATTGCATATGCCATTGCCTCGGTTTGCGTGCCCGTGTGCACACATTTCGAGGTGCTTCATTTTCATCCAATGGCCTCTTATGTGAGTGTGGCTGAGGCTCTCTCATGTTAGTATAAGTCCATGTTGCATTCTATATGCCATTTTAGCCATATTGCATTGCATATGCCATTGCCTCGGTTTGCATGCCCGTGTGCACGCATTTCAAGGCGCTTCATTTTCATCCATCGGCCTCTTATGTGAGTGTAGCTGAGGCTCTCTCAATTTAGTGTTAGCCCATATCATATTTCCATGTCATTTGCATTGCATATGTCATTTTCTCGATTTGCGTGCCTGTGTGCACGCATTTTGAGGCATCTCATTTTCATAGCATAGTGCATACTAGGTTGTATCTTAGATCGCATTCATGCATTTCCTCGATTTGTGTGCCCGTGTGCACGAATTTCGAGGCATCTCATTTCCATAGCATTGAGCATGCTAGGCTGTATCTTAGATGTTTTCATGCATGTCATGCATATTGCATCGTGTTCGGGATAGGAGTTAGTCCGGGCACGGGAAACGAGGTGCGTTTCGTACTCCGAGTGACGGAGCGCGTCTCAATTCCCCAGTCACCGACACTCCTGATCGTCCATGATGGAGTTAGGTTTTGTTGTGTTTTCATGTGCTTTCATTCTATATTGAGTTGCACATTTCGATTCCTCGGCCATCATGCATCGATATGCGTGATTGGTGGCACGAGGATCGAGGCATGCATATATTTGTGAAAATACATTGCTATGCCCCTTTTCTGCTCTCTGTTGCAGCAAATCAAGAATCAGCAACTTTCCGGAGTTTGGCGCGCATTTCAAGAAAAGGCGTAAACAGAGGCTAATTGGGGCATCCCAGTGGATTTCCACGCAAGGTAGCCCAGACATGCATCATTCATCAGGAGCAAGGCAGTCCCTGGCTTGCACGCCAGTTTTACAGCTTTCTTAGTTAATTTGTTAATTAATTAGGAATTTGTATACTATTTGGACTGTAATATTCTTTTATTCGGGACTGTATATTTATTCGGACCCTCTGCGCGAGGGCATAACTGTAATAAGTGTGCGCGTATGTGTTGTATGTCTTCCAACCCCACGTCTTTCTCCCTTTTATTTACCAGCTTATGATGGTTAGATTAGGGCATGTTTCAATTAGCATACAGTATGATAGCATGTTTGCATTCATTCATCTGTTCTGCATGCACCGGGCTCGGCGCATCATACTAACTGCATTTGTATTTCAATTCCAAATTGAATACATGTTAGCTGTAGCATTTCATATGCCATGTTTAGAATAGCCGAGCCTGCTATAGTTTGCATTATTGCATGTGTTGCATTAGGCATTTCTGTATACTTAGGATTCATGCATGATTTCTAATGAGTTTTTGTTTTGGCTTCGAGTACCCGGTGAGCTTTATGCTTTAGCATCCTTGCATGCGTGTGAGTGAATGCCATGATAGCATGCTTACCATGAGGCAATATGTTTATGTGATATAACTGCTTGAATGCCTGTGGGTGAAGGTTGGGTTACTTAAATTGGAATAAATCATCAAATGTTTTAGGCCCACTAGATAGTGGCAAAAACATCTTTTCCTAAGCCCACCTGAGGGTGGCAAAATCTGCATTTTAAGCCTACTTGCGAATAGCAAACCATCTTTCAAATAAACAAACATGAAATGTTTTGTTCCAATTCGGGCAACCCAGTCTATACTTGTATGCCGTGCGCATCACATAGTAACCTAGGCTAATAACCGGAATAAGAACACACAAAGTTTTCAAAAATAGATATCATGGTTAGTAGAGGCCGATCTTTGATCGGGCGAGCGGGGGTGCTCACGAAGTGACCTTCCCCAATCGTACCCAAGTTCCCGAGCCGAGGCAACTTTGGTGATGACGGACACGTGGCCTTCGGCACCGAGTCAGGGTTTCCTAAATTTCCCATTAAAAATATTTAGGTGGCGACTCTGTATCTGGCAAAGCAGTCCATGTTTGGCACTTCTTTCAAAAATCTGTTTTCTCAAAACGATTTGCCGGATTTGGACTCTTTGGTTCAGACGTAGAACCATGACAAATTTGAGAGTCCTGAGCTGTAGTGACCCCAAACGAACGGAACGGGAGCTCGTTTATCCCGGGGCGTTCCGGGGACGTCTACAGTTTCTGGCGACTCTGCTGGGGACTTAGAGAACTTGACTCGAACTCTTGATATCTGTTTTTGACTACACTTGTGTGTTTCTTTGCATTGCATTTGCATTGGTGCGCCTAGGACACCGTGTTTGCCATCTGCTACTCCTGAACGGTTTGCCGGAGGCTTGTCTTGTCAAGGCATGACCATAAGGCTGACCGGTTGTGGGCTCTGCCAGTATGGGAACACAAACCCCGGTTTTACCGGGGCACCCTCTTTGACCATTCGACCTAGTGCATATTCGGATCCATAGTGACCATTCCAAACTAGGACAGGTTGCTTACCCGTTTATAGGTTGTTTGAAACCGCTGTGTGCGTAGTGAAACCCTAGCTCCTGACAAAATAGGACAGGAAAACCCTACCCCAACATAGGGGTGTTTTGGCTCTCACTTATCTGCTATGTGCTTTAGAGTGCGTCTCTACAGGAATGCATATATCAGTGTATGAGTTTGGGCATCAGGCCTGCGGGCGCCAGTTCAGTATTTTGGGTATTAGGCTTGCGGGCACCAGTTCAGTATTTTCAGAAATTAGTTATATCTGCGGGTATCAGGTTCAGTTTTGGGGACAGTAATTTTGGGAACAGTGATCAGTGGTCGAATGCAGTTATTCAGTTATATTCATGTCTATATTGGTGGGATTGGGCTGAGATGCTGCATGTTTTCTCTTTCAGTTCAAAGACTCGGTTCAGAGCAACCAGTGTTCCCCTTTGCTGAGGCAAGACAGGAAAAAGCTCACCGGTTCTTCAGATTCATTAGTCACCAACCCGGTCCATCTGATCCGTCAGTCACCAGTCACATCACCTCTGTTCAGTTCAGCGAAACTCGTGATGGCGCAAAATTTGGAAGAAATTGTGGTTATGGCAGCCACATTGGACCAAGGAATCACATTGCAAGGTTATACCGATGGTGAAGTACCACACCCACCCAGGTCACCTGCCACACATCCGATCTGGGAACCCCAGTTATTTCAAACCCGTGAGCCCACAACATTCGAGTTGATGGGAATGATTGGTGACCTTCAAAGGTCCGTGGCAGATCTAGCCTGCGGAATGTCGGTTCCGCCACCAAATACATCGTATGCTGGAAATTTCATACCGCAAGAGCCCCCGCTACTGGGACGAATTGTAATCGAACTTAGCCAACCTGAAGCCATCCCAAGTTCCGGTAATGGCATGTCGACAACAACGGGGCTCCGCTCTGATGTAGCAACTCAAACCTTCTACCAAGCCGAGGCGAGTGGTAAGAACCAGACGAAGGTGGACATCGAGCCCTACGAACAACTCCTGTGGGCTGTTGAGGCTTTGAAAGCCGGAGGATTGAATAAACAGCAGGTGTTTGCTGTTGCTGTAAAAACTGTAGATGACATCTTCCCCACTCACGCCGAGAGCAGTTTAAGCCAGAGGGAAAATCAAGATGGGGACCGTCGTGCCAGAACAGTTCCCTTCAATCCTAACCCTGCACCTAGAAGAGATCAGAGAGCCAAGGCAGCACCTGCCGACCCTTTTTCGAGTGCGTCCAGCAAAAGTCAGCAAGCCTCGAATTATCCACCCCGAGGTCGCAGAGTCTTCCATGCCCTCTATATGCCTTTGTCTAAGGCCCTTCAAATCCTCGTCAAAAAAGGGCATCTCAAACCCCTCGAGCCTCGGCCTCTCCCGAGTCCTCTTCCAGCTAAGCATGATGGTACCCAGTACTGTGCATACCATCAGCAAACCAATCACAGCACCGACAATTGCTTCCGTCTTCGCCACGAAGTGCAAGATTTGATTGACAATGAAGTTATCCTCCTTCCAAGCTCGGCAAAGTCTGTCACCACCAGGTTGGTGGATTTCGAGGATAATGCAAGTATGTGATTAGGAGTTGGGACACCTGAGGGCGGCGCGCGGTTTACCTCGGATGTGGCATATAGCATGCACTATTCTGAGCATTTGCGAATGCCAGTTTCTGACTTGGGTATTGGGTCAGTCTTGTTGTTTTGTTTTGAGTCTGTCATTTTGTTTTGAGTCAATCTCTTTTGTTTTGGGTCTGTCTTGTTGTATCGAGTCAGTCCTGTTGTATAGAAGTCGGGTGATTCCGGGGGATGTTACCTCGGGCGTCACCATTTTGTTTTATGCTTGTATTTTCGTTTTGTTTTGAGTCTATTTCTGCCAGGGAGCCAGTTGTGCCAACAGATTTGAATGAAACAGCAGTAATTTTTTCACTTCTGTGTTCGCTTCTGCCGTGTGCTAGTTGTGACGGAATCTAAATGAAATGGCAGCGCATTCCACCTGCTCTCTTCTGCACCCCAAAATCATTGCATTGACCTAAGTTTTTCAAAACTTTTTGAACACCGCGGTGAAAACGAAGAGGAAGGAATTCCTCGGGATTTGCAAAACTTTGATCAATTGAGAGAAAGAGAGGCGTGCTAAGCCCTTAATGAATGAAATCATGCTTGTTAGCGTGAGTACTGAGAAGGACCCTGTCTTAATCCAGACTGGTTTCACACTATCTTCAGCGCGAGTGATTTGTCGCTTTCTTAAAAATTTTCAAAAGCAAAATATTTTGCGTGGTCCTGCGAAGACCTGTGTGGAATCGCTCTTGAGGTTGTGCAGCCTAGGATCGCTCTCAGCCTCAAGACTCAACCCCTTTGCTTCCAAACCTTGAACTTGAATTCAGAAGGTTCAACGGTCAACTACGACGTGAGGCCTATGTGGCCAGATTTGAAGCAGCCCTCGAACAAGAGGCCAGGAAAGTCAGATCAAAAAGATCAAATCTCATCAGGAGAAGCTTACGAAGCTAGAATGGCAGCCATTCTCCTGGATTCAGATAATTTCAGGATCTCAAAACCATTTGACATGGACAAAGCTACACTTTTACCCTTGAGAGGCTTGTTGGGCCGAAAACCCGGAAGGGCGACCCAAACAAAAGTTAGAGCAAGAGAAAAATACAAAAAAAGATAGAAGCAAGAAATGCAAAAGGGAAAAAAAGAGAACAAAAAAGAAAGATGCAAAGAAAAGAACAAAAAAAGAAAATCAAAAAAAAAAAGAAAAGAAATGAAAAGAATTGAAAAGAAAAGAAGAACAAAGCTCGCAAGGTCGAAAACCCGCAACGGGCGCCTTGGCAAAGTTAGAGCCTAAAAAGGAGAGGTTAACACCCGAGTGTGCCTTAACCCCGAACTACGTGAGGCTTGATTCCCATGTTTGGGATACGTAGGCAACTTCATTCTGAAGTCCAGCCGTAAAACAATTCGATTGTGTCCATGCGATGGTTCTGATCATCTTCGCTTTCTCTATATCCGAGAGTTTGGTTGTGTTCGTCGCTCTGAGGACTGCCTACAATGCGCTGCGGTGCCATCCAAACAAGGGGCAACTTTCCGTTGCCATTTAATGCGTCGTGGCGCCGTTCAAACAAGGGGCAACTTTCCGTTGCCATTCAATGCGCCGCGGTGCCGTTCAAACAAGGGGCAACTTTCCGTTGCCATGCAGTCCCCCTCAAGCAAGGGGCAATTTTCCTTCGAATCCGAGGTTGTGCATCTCGAGAGTAGGTTCCGTACTCGTTGAGCAGTGGTCATTTGCAAAAATAGTTTTTGAGAATTTTTACTAAGGTTCACTAATCTTTTCGAAAAGTATTCCATCTTCAAAACTGGACCATTTCTTGGACCCAAAAGAGGAAAATTTTCAGTGCTCATAGCCTGACTTGCATGATTTCAAATCAAAAATCGAGCAAGTGTGTTAATCTAACTCTCATGTTGGTCGAAACTGTTTTAGTAGAAAACTAAAACAAAAATGGTCAAAATAATGGACTAAGGGCACAGTTGAGTCAGGTGTTCTGTCTTTTCCCCTTTGTCAAAATACTTACCAGAAAGGGCACTCTACTCGCCAAAAAGGACACTCTACCCACCAGAAAAGGGGATAACTGAAATTAACGACAAAGGGCTGAAAGTTCTCTCATCCTCCAAGCAGCAAGGTATCAAGCCGAGTGCGAAGCACGAATCGGAATGGATCGAGATGCTCTATTCCCTCATCCGGCGCATCGACAGATGTCACCGAAGGAAATAGCTGCGAGCTGATTATTCTAGGGGCACAAGCCCACAATTTGCTGTTTATCCATCAACCACCCAGGGGAGGGATAAAAAATGAGAGATTGAAGAATAGAGAGACGTGCGATGAGAGGAAAAGTGAGAAGAGGGCTTTTTCAGAAAAACAGAGCTTGAGGGCCGAGTGATGTGAGAACCACAAATGAGAAAGGGTGGGAAACACTACCCGGTGAAACAGGCTCCCTGTGCAAGTCTGAGTGTCGTGTCTTTTTGTTTTATCTCGATTCTGGCTTTGAGTCGTTCCGAGTGTGCCTCGATGCGTTTAGGTTGTTTACCTTTCCTTTTCCATTGTTCAGTCTTCTTCGCTGTGTTCAGTCGTAAGCTCAATACCCAGTTAGGAACGTATTTCTTAATTTAAAAAATTTGTCTTGCGCTCATAGTGCCGCGTTGTTCTCCACATTGTGCAAAACAAGATTTTGTTCTTTCAAAAACCGCAGGGTTCAACCTGAGTCATGTGGGAACAGTAAAGCTAGAACCCACCTGAAGCTATATAGGTTCCAAAATTTGAAGCAAAAGGAAAAGAGGAAGATGTCGGATATATGAGTTTGTTTCGACTCCTGCAAGTTCCGTTATCGCATCCTGTATGATCAATCTGGGCTGCGTGTTCAACTTTCAATCAGAGTGGGCTGCGTGTTCACCTTCAATTCGAGCTGCATGTTCGGAAAATCAAAAGTTTGGGCTGCGTGTTCAACTTTCAATCAGAGTGGGCTGCGTGTTCACCTTCAATTCGAGCTGCTTGTTCGGAAAATCAAAGTTTGGGCTGCGTGTTCAACTTTCAATTAGAGTGGGCTGCGTGTTCACCTTCAATTCGAGCTGCGTGTTCGGAAAATCAAAAGTTTGGGCTGCATGTTCAACTTTCAATCAGAGTGGGCTGCGTGTTCACCTTCAATTCGAGCTGCGTGTTCGGAAAATCAAAGTTTGGGCTGCGTGTTCAACTTTCAATCAGAGTGGGCTGCGTGTTCACCTTCAATTCGAGCTGCGTGTTCGGAAATTCAAAAGTTTGGGCTGCGTGTTCAACTTTTAATCAGTGTGGGCTGCGTGTTCACCTTCAATTCGAGCTACATGTTCGGAAAATCAAAGTTTGGGCTGCGTGTTCAACTTTTAATCAGTGTGGGCTACGTGTTCACCTTCAATTCGAGCTGCGTGTTCGGAAAATCAAAGTTTGGGCTGCGTGTTCAACTTTCAATCAGAGTGGGCTGCGTGTTCACCTTCAATTCGAGCTGCGTGTTCGGAAATTCAAAAGTTTGGGCTGCGTGTTCACCTTCAATTCAAGCTGCGTGTTCGGAAAATCAAAAGTTTGGGCTGCGTGTTCAACTTTCAATCAGAGTGGGCTGCGTGTTCACCTTCAATTCGAGCTGCGTGTTCGGAAAATCAAAGTTTGGGCTGCGTGTTCAACTTTCAATCAGAGTGGGCTGCGTGTTCACCTTCAATTCGAGCTGCGTGTTCGGAAAATCAAAAGTTTGGGCTGCGTGTTCAACTTTCAATCAGAGTGGGCTGCGTGTTCACCTTCAATTCGAGCTGCGTGTTCGGAAAATTCACAGTTTGGGCTGCGTGTTCAACTTTCAATCAGAGTGCGCTACGTGTTCACCTTCAATTCGAGCTGCGTGTTCGGAAAATCAAAGTTTGGGCTGCGTGTTCAACTTTCAATCAGAGTGGGCTGCGTGTTCACCTTCAATTCGAGCTGCGTGTTCGGAAAATCAAAAGTTTGGGCTGCGTGTTCAACTTTCAATCAGAGTGGGCTGCGTGTTCACCTTCAATTCGAGCTGCGTGTTCGGAAAATTCACAGTTTGGGCTGCGTGTTCAACTTTCAATCAGAGTGGGCTGCGTGTTCACCTTCAATTCGAGCTGCGTGTTCGGAAAATCAAAGTTTGGGCTGCGTGTTCAACTTTCAATCAGAGTGGGCTGCGTGTTCACCTTCAATTCGAGCTGCGTGTTCGGAAAATCAAAAGTTTGGGCTGCGTGTTCAACTTTCAATCAGAGTGGGCTGCGTGTTCACCTTCAATTCGTGCTGCGTGTTCAGAAAATCAAAAGTTTGGGCTGCGTGTTCAACTTTGAATCTGAGTGGGCTGCGTGTTCACCTTCAATTCGAGCTGCGTGTTCGGAAAATCAAAAGTTTGGGCTGCGTGTTCGACTTTCAATCAGGGTGTGCTGTGTGTTCACCATCAATTTGGATTGTTTGTTCAGAAAATCAATGTTCGGGCTGCGTGTTCAACTCTCGATCAGTGTGGGCTGCGTGATCACGACAAAGAGTATGAGCTGCGTGTTCAGAAATTCAAGTATTTGAGCTGTGTGTTCAAAAATGCAAACCGAAAGGAGCTGTGTGCCCAAAAATGAGCTGTGTGCCCGAAAGAGCTGTGTGCCCAGACTAAACAAAGTGTTGTGTTGTGAGCTGTGTGCCAATTGAATGGAATGCTGTGTCGTAAGTTGTGTGCTAAGTCTTGCGTTGTGCATGCATCTCCTCGCGCTCTCTTGCGCACCTTACCTGTATCACACTGTCTTGTGCACTCACCCGGTCTAGGAGACCTTAAATCCTCTAAAGGTGCAATTCCTTTGGTGTTTGTTGTGCCCGAACGACTTCCGGTGGTCTGGTACAGCCACCTGCCTGTGTTCGCGGTGAGTTCCTAGGAGACCAACTGAGACGGTGGAAACTAGAGTTCGAATGGCTTATGCCTAGAACGCAAAGGTTCGGGATTTCCGAGACTAAAGTCTGGTTTAAATACCCAGGGGTGTATCCTCGGCTTGAAATCTGTATGGCAGCCCCATAGATTGAGATAGCATCTATATGCACCTCAATTCTGGATACTGATCCAACCTAGTCTGTCACCCTGTTGGAGAATAGGGAAAGCTGCGACCATAGTCAGGGAGAAAAGTGGTCCCTGTGGTTCAACCAAGGAGAAGCGAAAGATCCCCAGCAGCATGAGGTAAGTCATTGCCAATTGCACCTGTAAGGTACCTTTACCTCTTAGCTATTACATTGCATTTTAGCCACTACATTACAGTGCATTGCATGAATCCTCAATTTTCAAACCGGCTTCGCGTAGCGTATAAATCCAATCTTCAAAATCTTCTTGCATATCATTTTGCATTTTGCCCCCTTTGCCTGCGGGCATGCCTGCGGGCACATCTCTGTTTATCTTGTATGTTAGTCTAAGTCTTCGGCCTTGTCAAAAATGGGTCGTCTCTGGACCTTGACATTCACTCCCGTCACTTGTGACTTCCGAGTTCCGTCAAACAGGGGCAACTGTAGACACCCCATTTTTGACCAACCTTAAGACTCAGGCATCACCGATTGAGCGCTCGGTGACGTTGCATATCGTGCTCATTCAGAAGTTTCAGAGTCACGGCCATGAGCCCTGCTTACGGACTTCCGAACCTTCTTTTGTGCCTTGCCTCGGTTTGCGAACCAGACTCGATTTTCTCTGTTTCTTTTCCTGAGGGGAGGGAGAGGTCCTGTAAACCATCTCTTAGTGGCCGTGGGCTACATTTTGTGGCTATAGGCCATTTTTCCCATTTCGGGACCCGGTTCCCGATTTTCGGAGCCGTCAGGCCGTGTGCCTCGGTTCGGGACCGCTTAACCATCTCCATTTGCTCTGATTTTTGCATACATCTTATTTTCTCCCTTTTGAGGGACACTGCGGTCTGACAGACCCACTTCGTGGCCGAACGCCACTTTCGGTGCTTAACAGCCCATTTTTGGGACCCCAAACTGCGTGTTTTGGCCCCCGAGCAATCGTTTTGCATTGGTTTTCATTCATTTTTGGCAGGTACCTTTGTTTTATCATCAGGAAGGTCACTGAAGGGTGGGAGGCCAGCAATTATCTTAGCAACCAGCTATATTCCATTTTCGCCCTCCGGCACCCGTTTTTCTCGCTTTCGAGCCAATGTTGAACACCTTGGGGCCACTTTCTTCAATCCCAAACAACATATTTGTGTTGTACACACATGGGAGGACCCTAAAAGTTGGTGGTCGGCCAGAAACTCCAATTGACCCTTTTGAACCCCTCTTGAAAATGGCTTGTTCTCTCTTCTGTTTTAGAGTTTCCAAATTCGAACCACAGGGTTGTGATGAGGGGACCTGGGAGGCCACCTTTTTGTGGTGGCCGGCCACAAAATGAACCTGACCTTTTTGACCGTTGGCCGGCCGGCTAGGGGAGGTGGCCGGCCGGCCACTTGCAAGTCCAAAAACCAGCCGGCCATAATCTTTAAACAAGGCACTTTACAGCTGTATAGCTGTATCCCCCAGAAAGTATCTCAATCCGGGGGATATTTTTTGGGGGGAAACTTGCCTCCTTTTCCCCCACCTTTTCCCCACCTTTACTCCCTCTCTTTGGTCCATATAACCAGCAGGCAACATTGGTTTTGGGGGTTAGAAAAATTGGTCTTCAAGCTTGGTATACAAAATCCTCCTCCATCTCTCTCATTTCCTTGAAAACCTCCAAGTCCAACATCACCATTTCTTCTACACCACCAACCCCCACCCTTCCATCCTCCATTCTAGAAGTTTGAAGGTGTTCTCCAAGGCCTAAGGAGCCACAAACGCAAGCCAAGAGGCAACCAAAGGCAAGCCTTCAAGGGTAAGTAGTTTTTTTCCTTTTTTGAGCTTATTTTGGTATCTTTTCTTAGCCATACGTGCTTACTGATTTGATCTCCGACCAAAACTGAAAAGGTCATTTTTTTGAGCTCATTTTCTTGTTTCATTAAGGGCTCAACCCTGTTTGAGCCCCCCATCTTGCACTTGCTTCAATATCTTCCTTGAATGCTATTTTCTTGCATGTTTTGGCAGCCTATTATGCTTCGGTTTTTGGCCTTTTTACAGTACTAAAAATAGTCTTATTTTGGCCCATTCTTCATGTTTCATTAAGGACCTTTCATGATTTGAGGTATATTTTATACACTTCATGTTATATCCCTCTTTTGGTCCCCATTTTTGCATGCTTTGGTAGCCCCTGATGTTGCTGTTTTTGGACTTTGGTCCGAACTGAAAACAGCCATATTTTGACTTTGGCTGTTTGTTGAATATTTTGTATACTTTGTGTCATAGCCTCTTTTGAGCCTCATTTTGCATTGTATTTCTAGTATTTTTGTATACTATTTTGGGTTTTTTACAGTTCTGTAAATATGCTTATTTTTTGTCCCTCTTCATGTTGTAGAAGGAAATTTTTTAGTTTGGGCTGTGCATATACCACTTGCCTCTTTGGCCACCTTTTGGCCCATTTTCTTGCATAAGAGCTTAGCCATATCTATGTTTGTTTTTGGGGTTTTTACAGTTCTGTAAAGTGGCTTATTTTGGGCCCCTCTTCAATGTTGTTGAAGGGCCCTAACCTATTTGGGGACAACAGCTGTGAGTTGCTTCATAACCTCATATTTAGGGCCATTTTTGCATACTAGTTTTGCCCTATTTATGTTTGCTGTTTGGCAATGCTTTGAACTTAAAAAATTCTTATTTTGGGGCTGCCTTTCTTCTTTCTTTTCATTCCATGTACCAATTATGCATGCTTTGTATAGCTGTAGTTCATTCTACGTACTTAATTTTGAATTTCGGGACTCGTCCCATGCATCGGGTGTAATTTTGCCTCATTTCGGGGCTGTTTTCCCCACATTTCAGTGCTGAAATTCCATTAGCATGTTTGCATATCATTTTCCGTGCCATTGCATTGCATATGCCATTGCCTCGGTTTGCGTGCCCGTGTGCACGCATTTCGAGGCACTTCATTTTCATCCACCGGCCTCTTATGTAAGTGTGGCTGAGGCTCTCTCATGTTAGTATAAGTCCATATTGCATTCTATATGCCATTTTAGCCATATTGCATTGCATATGCCATTGCCTCGGTTTGCGTGCCCGTGTGCACGCATATCGAGGTGCTTCATTTTCATCCAACGGCCTCTTATGTGAGTGTGGCTGAGGCTCTCTCATGTTAGTATAAGTCCATGTTGCATTCTATATGCCATTTTAGCCATATTGAATTGCATATGCCATTGCCTCGGTTTGCGTGCCCGTGTGCACGCATTTCGATGCGCTTCATTTTCATCCATCGGCCTCTTATGTGAGTGTAGCTGAGGCTCTCTCATGTTAGTGTAAGCCCATATCATATTTTCATGTCATTTGCATTGCATATGTCATTTTCTCGATTTGCGTGCCCGTGTGCACGCATTTCGAGACATCTCATTTTCATAGCATAGTGCATACTAGGTTGTATCTTAGATCGCATTCATGCATTTTCTCGATTTGCGTGCCCGTGTGCACGCATTTCGAGGCATCTCATTTCCATAGCATTGAGCATGCTAGGCTGTATCTTAGTTGCTTTCATGCATGTCATGCATATTGTATCGTGTTTGGGATAGGAGTTAGCCCAGGCACGGGAAACGAGGTGCGTTTCGTACTCCGAGTGACGGAGCGCGTCTCAATTCCCCAGTCACCGACACTCCGGATCGTCCATGATGGAGTTAGGTTTTGTTGTGTTTTCATGTGCATTCATTCTATATTGAGTTGCACATTTCGATTCCTCGGCCATCATGCATCGATATGCGTGATTGGTGGCACGAGGATCGAGGCATGCATATATTTATGAAAATACATTGCTATGCCCCTTTCCTGCTCTCTGTTGCAGCAAATCAAGAATCAGCAACTTTCCGGAGTTTGGCGCGCATTTCAAGAAAAGGCGTAAATAGAGGCTAATTGGGGTATCCCAGTGGATTTCCGCGCAAGGCAGCCCAGACATGCATCATTCATCAGGAGCAAGGCAGTCCCTGGCTTGCACACCAGTTTTACAGCTTTCTTAGTTAATTTGTTAATTAATTAGGAATTTGTATACTATTTGGACTGTATTATTTGGACTGTAATATTCTTTCATTCGGGACTGTATATTTATTCGGACCCTCTGCGCGAGGGCATAACTGTAATAAGTGTGCGCGTATGTGTTGTATGTCTTCCAACCCCACGTCTTTCTCCCTTTTATTTACCAGCTTATGATGGTTAGATTAGGGCATGTTTCAATTAGCATACAGTATGATAGCATGTTTGCATTCATTCATCTGTTCTGCATGCACCGGGCTCGGCGCATCATACTAACTGCATTTGTATTTCAATTCCAAATTGAATACATGTTAGTTGTAGCATTTCATATGCCATGTTTAGAATAGCCGAGCCTGCTATAGTTTGCATTATTGCATGTGTTGCATTAGGCATTTCTGTATACTTAGGATTCATGCATGATTTCTAATGAGTTTTTGTTTTGGCTTGGAGTACCCGGTGAGCTTTATGCTTTAGCATCCTTGCATGCGTGTGAGTGAATGCCATGATAGCATGCTTACGATGAGGCAATATGTTTATGTGATATAACTGCCTGAATGCCTGTGGGTGAAGGTTGGGTTACTTAAATTGGAATAAATCATCAAATGTTTTAGGCCCACTAGATAGTGGCAAAAACATCTTTTCCTAAGCCCACCTGAGGGTGGCAAAATCTGCATTTTAAGCCTACTTGCGAATAGCAAACCATCTTTCAAATAAACAAACATGAAATGTTTTGTTCCAATTCGGGCAACCCAGTCTATACTTGTATGCCGTGCGCATCACATAGTAACCTAGGCTAATAACCGGAATAAGAACACACAAAGTTTTCAAAAATAGATATCATGGTTAGTAGAGGCCGATCTTTGATCGGGCGAGCGGGGGTGCTCACGAAGTGACCTTCCCCAATCGTACCCAAGTTCCCGAGCCGAGGCAACTTTGGTGATGACGGACACGTGGCCTTCGGCATCGAGTCAGGGTTTCCTAAATTTCCCATTAAAAATATTTAGGTGGCGACTCTGTATCTGGCAAAGCAGTCCATGTTCAGCACTTCTTTCAAAAATCTGTTTTCTCAAAACGATTTGCCGGATTTGGACTCTTTGGTTCAGACGTAGAACCGTGACAAATTTGAGAGTCCTGAGCTGTAGTGACCCCAAACGAACGGAACGGGAGCTCGTTCCTCCCGGGGCGTTTCGTGGACGTCTACAGGCTCCAAATGGGAAAGATGGCCTACGACCATGAAACATAGCCTACGGCCACTGAGAGATGGTCTACGAGACCTCTCCCTCCCTTCGGGAAGAGAAAACATAGAAAACAGGACCTGGTTTGCAAACCGAGGCAAAGCACAAAAGAGCCCCGAAGTCCGGGGGCAAGACTCGCAGCCGAGACTCCGCAACCTCAGAACGAACACAATATGCAACATCACCGAACGCTTAGTTGGTGACGTCTGAGTCTTAAGATCAGTCAAAAATGGGGTGTCTACAATATCCTACTCCCTCTTATGAGCTTTGTCTTTAAATTTTGACATTTTGATATGTTGGGGTTGTTGGGTAATTTTGAAAAAGTTAGGGTTTGTTATGTAATTTAAGAAAGAGGGGTTTTCAAATTATTGAAGCCTATGTGTTTGTGAGTTGTTGAAAATGGAATTAATGTTGTTATATTGGTGAAACCAAACCTTTGGGTTGATTTGTGAAATAGGGAAAATGCCCTAATTATTATGATAAATTAATTTGTATAATTAATTTTGGGAAATGAGAAATTGAGTTGGGAATAATGAAATTGGGAAATTTGGGGATTAAATGGTGTGGTTGGATTAATTTATCACTCACCTATGAAAAAGTTGATATTATATCTATTTAATGCATTTATGTTCTATTTAGAAATATCTGCTTTGGGCTATCGGTGGAGGATAGTCTTGATTGTTATAGATACTGCATGTTGATTAGGGAAAACCGAAACTAATCACATTGAGTATGTCATTGAATATGATCGTTGGTATAACACATCAAACTTATGTATTGATTAACCTTGTATATGATACGTGTTTATATACATTGTATTGTGTGGGAGGAGATATGGGATGTACTCCACGGTTTAGGGGAAGATAGGGGATGGACTCCTAAACCGGACATTGTTTGGGAGGAGATAGGGGATGTACTCCATTGATACAACAAATATGTGTATCTATTGAAGTATTGATATAGCAAATCTGTATATCATATATTAAGTATGGAAGTGTTTGTTTGAGATTGATACAACAATTATGTGTATCTATTGAGAAGTAAGAAGTGTTTAATACGAGTTGTTATTAAATTATCTGGCCAGGCTATGAGCCACATTTATTAAATGAATTGATAAGTGAAGGAAAATGGAATGTAACATGAACACAAGTGTCATGGAACTGTATTGCGATATAATTGGTTTATGAGTATTAACCATCTATCAAATGCTACTGTTTTAGTCATTGCTTATATTTGGTTTAGTATATCTCTACTGGGCTGTGGCTCACCCTATATGGGCCATCATTTTCAGGTCCAGGTGATATGCCACCTCCAAGGACATAGCTTGGAAGGTCTTAGGAGTTGAAGACTCTTTTTTTTGTTATTTTGTTATCTTTTGTGGTATTACATGTAAATTCAGACCAAGGGCTTAATATGATGTGAGTTAGTACTCTCTTTTGTGTAACCAAGTGTTGACTTGAAAAGTTGTAAGCCATTGGGCATTTACTTTTGTTGTCAACATGTAATACATCTGTAAGGACTACTTTGATAAATGGAAAGTGTTTATTTCTCTTATATCAATGCTTGTCAAGAATGTGGGGTTTTATGTATTATTTTGAGGGCGTTACAATAAAGTGTTTAAATATATTGCATATGTATCGTGTTTGGAAGGAGAAATGGGATGAACTCCATGGTTTGGGGAGGAGATAGGGGATGCACTCTAAAACTTGTTGGGAGGATATAGGGGATGGGCTCCATTGATAATTAAGTTGGCCGGAGTGTCCAGGGTGAAAGTTCCGAAATCTTGATTACGTTTGCATAACGTAGATGAATTGAAGTAATGAAGTATTAATAATATGAGTTGTAGTCTCATTTTGAATTGAAGTATTGAAGTATTAACGATATGAGTTGTAGTCTCATTTTAAATTGATTATGATTGGAGTGTTGATAGTATGAGTTATAATCTCATTTGAAACTGTTCAGATAACCAATGAACCGTATCTATGAATTGATTTGGATAATGAAACGGAAAAGGATTGAAACATGATTGTGAATATGGTTTGGTTATGGAAGAGATGTATGTTGGTCAATAATATGAGTTAAACATTTTTCAAATGCTAATGTTTTAGTTATTTCTCATGTTTGGTTTAGCGTATCTCTACTGGGCTTTGGCTCACCCTATATGGGACATCATTTTCAGGTACAGGTGATATGCCGCCTCCAAGGATGTAGCTTGGGAGGTTTAGAAGCTGAAGGCTTATTTTTGTAGTTATCTTTTGGTATTACATGTAATTCAAGTCAAGGGCTTAATATGTTAAGAGTTAGAACACTCTTTTGTTGAAATCAAGTGTTGACTTGGAAAGTTGTAAGCCCGTAGGGCATTTACTTTTGTTGTCAACATTTGATACTTTTTGCAATGAATACTCTGATAAATGAATACATGTCTATTTCTCCTATGTCTATGGATGTCATGAATGATTGGTTTACATGTATTATTTTGAGGGTGTTACAGGGATAAGGCTAAGCACATCTATCAACGGTTTACTAGGACACAAACCAAAATGCAATCTCTACAAAGATGGTCTTTAAACCTAAACGCGACTTGGGCGACGTCCCACTTAACCTTTCTCTGTTCTACCCTTATTCAGCACAAGCTCAGGAATATAAATCAACATAATACAAGTATCTAACAAACAAATTATAACATATATGGTCTCATGATTTACTATTGAGGTGGAGACCTCACGGCGGCCGCCCACACACAAATATGTTCTTGGATTTGCTGTTGTATTCTGTGAATCTGCTGATCACAGAATTCTAACTGTTGCGTAGCCCAAGGCTGGAGATACGGGTCTTGAATAACTGTTAAATAATGATTAAGACTAGTAATATAAAAATCTAAAACATGTAAAACATCAACAAGTAAATTCACAGAGGGCATACATTAAGAAATACCTACAAACATTTATGTCTTGAAAACAACATAAGTCTTCAACATTTAATTTATATATAGAAGAAATTTTATTACAAGAGAGAGCTTACACGGGGTGAGAGTGGGGAAAACCAAATTAAAAGATATTCTGCCTCAACAAGGGTGAGGTCTTTTTCTTTTATAGACAAAGAAAATAAAGATAAAAGATAAGGTGAGAACAGGTGGCATCTCCTTGATGGGTGGAGTCGATCGTCCTTATCCTCTGGCCAATTCGGAATCTCCAGTTTCCTTATCTTCTTTGGACGGATATGAGATTTTTATTTCTCTTTTCTGGATGGAAGACAAAGAATCTGCTTTTGCCGGAAGGAGTTTTTTCGTTTTATACCAACGTTCTGGTTGATGGATTAATTCTGATTGGGGACAAAGCCTTATGCTTTGCCTTTTTCTTTTTTGTCTTTTTCTTTATCGATTTTCTCTGCAATCATACTAGTTAGAGAATCCCAATTTAGTCTTATTTTTCTCTTTTACACGAAGACATTAATATATTTAAGTAATGTTTTAAAATTATGAAATAATTTTCTTTGGTCCATAATTGCTTTTAAACCATCTTCTAGAAGAAAAAGAAAAAAGAATTCGATTCAATCTTTCACAAGCTAAAAGTATGTTCTAATATTATGTATTAAATAATGCATTTAAGTAATGTTTTAAAACTATGTTTTAAATATTCTCAATGATTGTTTATTGCTTTTTTTTTTTTTGGTATAAATTATGTTTTTATGTTTTTATTTATTTGTTTGTTTGTTTGTTTGTTTATCTTACATACTTTGTCCAACTAGGTGAAAGAAAATATTAGTCTTATTATGCTCTTTTACACGAAGACATTAATATATTTAAGTTAAAACATATATTTAACTAATGTTCTAAAATTATGTTTTAAATATTCTCAACGATTTTTTTTTTTCCATATAAGTTTTGTTTTTATTTATTTATTTTGGGAATAAATTTTGTAATTGTTTAAGAATTTATAATTTGTGTCATAGAATGAAAAAATGAAAAATTTTCTTTATTAATCTTGTGATTGGAATTGTTTTAGTTTTCAAATATCACTTAGATTACTTTTTAAGTAAAATAATTTCAAAGTTAAATACTTTATTGTAATTTGGTAATCGTAGTGATTTCTTTCTCTCTTTTTTTTCTTTTTTTTTTTCCAGGGTCACTGTCAAAATTATTAGCATCAGCTAATCAGTCTGTGGCTGTCAAGAAGAAATGGGGCCACCCCATATACGTCATTGACTATGACAGAAAGACTGCTTCTGGCCTAAGTGACCGACTCCATCTTCTTGCCTCTATATTCACAATTATTAGTTTTGCGTCATACATGAAGTCGCTTATGCTAGTCAAGCGTAAGGAGGAGCTTAAAACTTCGCTGAATAGTCTTACAATTACCATCAAAAGCTTGAAGACGAACATGGCAAGTGACAGGAAGTTGATAGAGAGCAATTTGAAGACAATAAAGAATGATATCAGGGAGGTCAAAGAGAAAAAATGTAGTTTCAAGTTTTGGTAGAGACAGCTCTATTGAGATTTCCATGGAGGCAAACTTTTAGAAAATTGGCTAATGCTAAGAACAAAAAATAGAAACAAATATAGATCATAGAATGTGGATTAACCTCTTTGAGATTTACATTGAATGTGAATTCATCATAATTGATTTTAATTCTGTTGCTTCTAATGTAGAAGCTACTGTATTAGCTACTGTTGTGATGGGTGCTTCGTCTTCCGTTAGTTTTATGTAACCATAGATGGATAATTTAAATATTATATAATTGTATTACATTAATGTATTAACTTGGCTCTGATACTAATATAAGGTGCTCGACATACAGGGATAAGGCTAAGCACATCTGTCAACGGTTTACTAGGACACAAACCTAAATGCAATCTCCGCAAAGATGTTCTTTAAACCGAAACGCGACTGGGGTGACGTCCCACTTAACCTTTCTCTGTTCTACCCTTACTCAGCACAAACCCAGGAATACAAATCAACATAATACAAGTATCTAACAAACAAATTATAACATATATGGTCTCATTATTTACTGTTGAGGTGGAGGCCTAACGACAGTCGCCCACACACAAATATGTTCTTGGATTTGCTGTTGTATTCTCTGAATCTGCTGATCATAGAATTCTTACTGTTGAGTACCCGAAGGCTGGGGAAACGGCTCTTGAATAACAGTTAAATAATGATTACGACTAGCAACATAAAAATCTAAAACATGTAAAAGATCAACAAGTAAATTCACAGAGGACATACATTAAGAAATACTTACTAACATTTATGTCTTCAAAACAGCATAAGTCTTCAACACTTAATTTATATATAGAAGAAATTTCATTAGAAGAGAGAGCTTACACGGAGTGAGAGTGGGGAAAACCAAATTAAAAGATATTCTGCCTCAACAAGGGTGAGGTCTTTTTCTTTTATAGACAAAGAAAATAAAGATAAAAGATAAGGTGAGGACAGGTGGCGTGCCCTTGATGGGTGGAGTCGATTGTCCTTATCCTCTGGCCAATTGGGAATCTCCAGCTTCCTCACCTTCTTTGGACGAATATGAGATTTTTATTTCTTGCTTCTAGATGGCAGACAAAGAATCTGCATTTGCCGAAAGGAGTTTTTTCATTTTATACCGACGTTCTGGTTGATGGATTAATTCCGGTGGGGGACAAAGAGGGGTTTTAAATTTTAAACTCCATATGTGTATGCGGGTCTTAAAAATGGAGTTATTGGTGTATAATTGTTGAAATGGTGAGATTTGGACCTTTGGGTCAATGTTGCGAGATTTGGGGGAAAATGCCCTAGTTCGGAATTAAATAGCTATTTTGTATAAATGGTGAATTCATTGTGGAATTATGGAATTAGGAAGGCTTATGATTAGATGGTGTGGTTGGATTGAATAATCATCCACCTATGGAAAATGTAATAAATTTATCTGTTTGTTAGATTTATTTTTCTGTTTAGAAACAACTATTTTGGGCTATCGGTGGAGGATGGCCATGATTGTTGTAGAAATTGCATGATGATTAGGAAAATTGAAACTAATCAATTGAATTTTGTCATTGAATTTGACGATTGGGTGTGAACATTGAATATGTGATTGAATCGGTCATTGTATATGACAATTTGTTTAAATACATTGTATATGTATATTTGTTTGGGAGGAGATAGGGGATGTACTCCATTGTTTAGGAGGAGATAGGGGATGTACTCCATTGTTTGGGAGAAGATAGGGGACAGACTCCATTGATAACTAAGTTGGCCGGAATGTCCAGGGTGAAAGTCCCAAAACTTTATATACATCTGAATGATGTTGATGATAGAAGTGTTGATAATATGAGTTGTAGTCTCATTTTGAATTGTTTGGATATATAATGTACCATGTTGATGAATTGATTTGGATAAAGAAATGGAAATGGATTGAAATACAGTTGTAAATGTTGATTGGTTATGGAAACATTGTACGATAGTTTACATGTGCTAAACATTTATTGGATGCTAATGTTTTAGTTATTTCTCATATTATGTTTAACGTATCTCTACTGGGCATTGACTCACCCTACTTGGGACACCATTTTCAGGTACAGGTGATATGCCACCTCCAAGGGGATAGCTTGGGAGGTTTTGGAGCTAAAGGCTTCATTTTGATGTTTTGTCTATACTTGTATTTAAATGTGAATCTAACCCGAGGGCTTTACTTGTAAGAGAGTTAGAACTCTCCTTTTGTATAACCAAGTAACAACTTGGAAAGATGTAAGCTCGTAGGGCATTTTATTATTTTGTAAACATTAGTAACTCATATGAAATATCCTTTATAATATTAACTCTGATGAATGGAAATATGGCTTATCAATCATGTTTATAGAACTGTTAAATGATGCGCTTATGTATTATTTTGAGGACGTTTCAACTTGGTATCAGAGCGTACCGGGTTTGAATACTTTGGGTTCGTGGGAAGTGGTTAGTACCACAATGGGTTTGTCTCGCTTGTTAGAGACTTATGTATGATGTTATGTACTTATATAATAACATGTTTATATGACTATATGGGTATGGGATTTAGTTTCTAGGATGTTGATCTGGTCTATGGGTTTCTGGGAGTCCTATTCGAAAGGCACTTGATCACTGCCGTTTCTAACTGGAACTCTAGCAACGTCACAAGACGGTCATTATTCGAAAATGAAATTCGTAAATGCTTATGTGATTATGTGCTTATGTGGAGTGAATTACAGTTGTCCATCATATTTGGACGTGAGTGAAATAGCTTCGGCATATTTGTGAATGTGCTAATCCTTTTGTTACCTTTATTAGGACGTCAGGACGAGGTCGTGGTGGTAGGCATGGTAGGTCTAGGAGGCAGGAGATGCCTATACCAGATGAAATTCTGGCACAAAATGAGGGAATTGGTCAGGCCAACATGGTCGAACCAGTAGGTTAGTAGGCCATGGGCACCTTAGCCCGCGAGATGGCAGGAGCATTGAGAGAATCTATGGACATTCTTAGGGCTGAGAATCAAGTCTAGGCCCAAGTAGCTGAGGTAGGGCCGTCTTTTCTGAAGAGGGAGTACTTCTGGTTGAATCCGGACAAGTTTTTGGGTGATCATAAAGAGCTATTGAAGGCTGACGAGTGGCTAGAGTATATGACGAAGACGTTTGAGATGCTTGGCATCGAAGACGGAGGTTTGAAGGTGACCTTTGTGTCCTTCCAGTTGAAGGGAGACGTGGGTCAGTGGTGGAAGTTTGTTCGAGGGCGTATTAGAGGAACTTGGGAGGCTTTTGTTGACGCCTTCCAGGAGAAGTTTTTGCCTCCCACTATTAGGGAGAAGTTGAGGGATCAGTTCTGTCAGCTCAAACAGTTGAATACACCTGTGGCAGAGTTTGAAGCCACATTTACTAGCTTATCGAGGTTTGCACCAGAGTTAGTGGCGACCGAGGAGCGTAGATGTTTGGAGTTCGAGAAGAAACTGAGGACCAGACTCGTGTTCAGAGTTGTCGGGTCCATGATTAGGGAGTATGGGCGCCTTGTGGAGGCTACAGCCCATCTTGAGACCATTATGCATGTTGGGGAGGAGAGGATGAGGGGCTCTAGGAGGAGTCAGGATGGCTAGGGGGACGACAAGAGGCAGAGGGGTTCTAACCTTCAGTAGTCCCAGGGAGTGCATTCGAGATCTACCTTTCCGGTACCGAGTTCAGGTTCTGAGAGAGGCAGTCAGGGAGACATCACCTGTTACAAATGTGGTCAGCTCGGCCACAAGTCTCCAACTTGCTCGCAGAGGGAAGAAGGGCAGAGAGCAGCTTCTTCTTCTGCTCATTCTCATGGCCAGAGTTAGGGCAGAGGCCAGCCGCTCACTTGTTATCAGTGTGGGTAGGCGGGGCACCTAAAGGGGTTTTGCCCGTAGTCAGGTGGCACATCTGGTGCGTCTGGTTCGAGACAGACACAAAGTTATCAGCCATCTCAGTCAACTCAGGCCTTGAGGGCCAATCAGGGAGCCTCTTCGGCTCAGTCTGTGCAACAGTCTTATGCTCCGAGAGGTGAGCAGATAGATCAAAGACCTACAGGGCGCGTGTATGCTGTTACAGCGCCAGACCTTGTACCAGCTCCATCTGTTGTGAGAGGTACCTTTTTATTTTGCAACTTAGTTGCTAATGTGTTGATTGATACAGGTGCATCCCATTCCTTTATATCTTCTACATTTGCATCTGTTTTGGGGTTGGAGTTAGCGCAGTTAGCATCTCCTATTTGTGTTGTATCACCTATTTGGGGCGAGATGCTTTTGAAACAAGGGTGTTGGGGTTGTGATATAGAGGTTGCCAATCGTCAACTTCCTTTTCTTTTGTATTGATGGATATATCTGGGTTTGATGTGATTTTGGGTATGGACTGGTTATCGTCATACCGGGCTGTTATAGATTGCTACCGTCATAGGGTTACTGTATGTACCTTGAGCAGAGATTGTTTCCATTTCTTGAGAGATCGGGTTGGTAGAGTTTTACCACCGGTGTACGATCCGCGAGGGCGAAGTGAGATTAGTTGTCTTCTCGCTAGCTTTATAGGTAGTGAGTGTGATGAGACCGAGACTGAGTTGCCAAGAGTGGTCTGTGAGTACTCGGACGTCTTTCCCGATGATCTTATTAGTTTACCACCCCATCGAGAGATCGAGTTCTCTATTGATTTAGTGCCTGGCACGACTCCGATTTCCATGGCACCGTATCATTTTGCCCCTGCCGAGTTGAGTGAGTTGAAGATTCAACTCTATAAGTTACTAGATAAGGGTTTTATTCGCCCTAGCACTTCTCCTTGGGGAGCACTGGCCCTCTTTGCTAAGAAGAAAGATGAGGTTTTAAGAGTTTGCATAGATTACCAAAAATTGAACCGAGTTATGGTGAAGAACAAGTACCCTATGCCTCGTATAGATGATCTGTTTGACCAGTTGAAAGGATCCTGTTGCTTCTCTAAGATAGACTTGAGATTGGGTTACCATCAGTTGAGGGTCAGGGAGGAGGATATCCCGAAGACGGCATTCCGTACGCGGTATGGCCATTATGAGTTTTTGCTGATGCCTTTTGGGCTTATCAATGCATCGTCTATGTTCATGGACTTGATGAACCGGATTTTCCAAGAGTTCTTAGACCGCTTCGTAGTCGTCTTTTTGGACGACATTCTGATTTATTCACCTTTTGAGGAGGAGCACGAGGAACACTTACGAGTGGTGCTTGAGTTTCTTAGAGCCCATAAGCTGTATGCCAAGTTTGGGAAGTGTGAGTTCTGGCTTAGAGAGGTTAAATTCTTAGGCCACG
The DNA here is from genome assembly GCF_055761805.1 of Camellia sinensis. NCBI lineage: Eukaryota > Viridiplantae > Streptophyta > Magnoliopsida > Ericales > Theaceae > Camellia > Camellia sinensis. Next base: position 78,641,446 of record NC_138970.1, read on the forward strand.
TGGTATCCGGGGAAGGAGTGACTATAGATTCATCCAAAATAGAAGCAGTGCAGGATTGGGCACAACCTAAGAATGTCTTTGAGATTCGTAGCTTTCTGGGATTGGCTAGGTATTACCGTCGGTTTGTAAAGGATTTCTCCAGGCTAGCTTCGCCTTTGACTAGATTGACGCAGAAAGGGGTCAAATTTGTATGGAGTGAGACTTGTGAAAAGTCGTTCCAAGAGCTTAAAGTTAGACTTATCACCTCTCCAGTCTTGATTATTCCGGAGAGAGGTTTGGGTTATGTAGTATATTGTGATGCCTCACGAGAGGGTTCGGGTTGTGTATTGATGCAAAGAGGGAAAGTAGTAGCCTATGGCTCACGTCAGTTGAAAACACATGAGAGAAATTATTCTACTCACGACCTAGAGTTGGCGGCTATGATATTTGCCTTGAAGATTTGGAGGCACTATCTTTATGGTGAGAAATTCGAGGTGTTCTCGGATCATAAGAGTCTAAAATATCTGTTTACACAGAAGGACTTGAATTTGAGGCAGAAAAAGTGGATGGAGATCATAGAAGATTATGATTTTGAGTTGCATTATCATCCAGGAAAAGCCAATGTTGTGGTCGATGCTCTAAGTAGGAAATTCATTAGTGATGTAGCTTGTATTGCTATCCGGGAATGGGAGATGTTGGGTGCTCTTGGCGAGTTCGACTTGCTTCTGGGTGAGTCTGTTGAGTCTGCGGCCATGTTTTCTATGGTTGCACAACCTACGCTTATGAATCGAGTGTTAGAGGCACAGATGGGTGACTTTGAGGTAAAATCCCTCCGGGAGAAGATCTCTAGAGGAAAGGTAGAGAAGGGTTTGACTATGTATCCTGACTTAAGTGTGAGGTACCGAGACCGCTTATTTGTTCGTATATAGCAGATTGCAGCAGCAGTCTTCTTCTTCACTTTTTCATCTCTTTTTCAATCTAAACCCGAGATCCGACTCTCTCTCTTTCTCTCTCTCTCTAACCTCTCTCTCTCTCTCTACAAATACACCTTGTTCTTGGGTCTCTCTACCCTAGTCTCTTTGTAAGAAAGCTAGAGCATTGCGTCGGCTTCATTTTGATCCGAAAAAGTGTGGATTTAGAGCATCTTGAGTTTCTCCTTCTTCTCCTTTGAGCTTCTCCATTTGAGGTAGGGATAATCTACTCATTTCTATGAGCTTGAAAATAAATATTAGTCATTTTGTATAAATGGTGAGATTTGGAAATTTGGAAAGTTAGGGTTTGGGTGTTGATTTGGGAAAGAGGGGTTTAAAATTTTAAACTCCATATGTGTATGTGGGCCTTAAAAATGGAGTTATTAGTGTATAATTGTTGAAATGGTGAGATTTGGACCTTTGGGTCAATGTTGCAGGATTTGGGGGAAAATGCCCTAGTTTGGAATTAAATAGCTATTTTGTATAAATGGTGAATTCATTCTGGAACTATGGAATTGGGAAGGATTGTGATCAAATGGTGTGTTTGGAATGAATAATCACCCACCTATGGAAAATGTAATAAATTTATCTGTTTGTTAGATTTATTTATCTATTTAGAAATAACTGTTTTGGACTATCGGTAGAGGATAGCCATGATTGTTGTAAAAACTGCATGATGGTTAGGAAAAATTGAAACTAATCATTTGAATTTTTTCACTGAATATGACGATTGGGTATGAACATTGAATATGTGATTGAATTGGTCATTGTATATGACCATTTGTTTAAATACATTGTATATATATATTTGTTTGGGAGGAGACAGGGGATGTACTCCATTATTTGGAAGGAGATAGAAGATGGACTCCATTGATAACTAAGTTGGCCGAAGTGTCTAGGGTGAAAGTACCGAGACCTTATATACATCTGAATGATGTTGATGATGGAAGTGTTGATAATATGAGTTGTAGTGTCATTTTGAATTGTTTGGATATATAATGTACCATGTTGATGAATTGATTTGGATAAAGAAACGGAAATGGAAATGGATTGAAATACGGTTGGAAATGTTGATTGGTTATGGAAACATTGTACGATAGTTTACATGTGTTAAATATTTATTGGATGCTAATGTTTTAGTTATTTCTCATATTATGTTTAGCGTATCTTTACTGGGCATTGGCTCACCCTACTTGGGACACCATTTTTCAGGTACAGGTGATATGCCACTTCCAATGGTATAGCTTGGGAGGTTTTGGAGCTGAAGGCTTCACTTTGATGTTTTGTCAATACTTGTATTTAAATGTAAATCTAAGCCGATGGCCACTACAACAAAAGTAACCTATGGTGACGAAAACTAGTGAAGAAAATAAAATTCGTCACTAAATAAAAATAATTCGTGAGGAATTTATAAATTTTGTCACATATAATAAAAAAATAAAAATGATAGGTGACAAAATTTATTTTCGTCAATAAATACTTCATTTTAAGTGAGGAAAAATTAAGTTTCGTCACCAAAAATTTTCCCGCTATTTTTTTTGGGTGGCGCCAAAATTTTGGGACTTTTGGTGAGAAAAAAATTTGTCACTAATTATAAAATTATTTGTGAGGAATATATTTTCGTCACCAAAACGTTTTAATATTTTCGATATCTTTTGGTGAGGAAATAATATTGTCACCATTTTTTGTGGGAAATTTTTGATATATTGAGCGGCAATAAAAAAAAGGGTATTAATTTTTTTTACCCTTTTTTCTGTTTATCATCTCTCTCTCTCTTTCTCTCAAAATAGGGTATTAATTTGTCTTACCTCTTGCTCCTCCACCACGCTGATCGCCATCGCCGCCACTAGTAGCCTTGCCGATCGTCGCTGCCACTAGTAGCCTTGCCGATAACTGCCACATCTTCTTCGCTTGGTGATTTGGTACGTGATTTCTCTTTGCTCTTTTTCTGGTGTCTCTTTCTCTTATTCTCTGTTTTGGTATGGTGACGAAAATTAGTGAAGAAAACAAATTTCTCACTAAATAGGAATAATCCATGAGGAATTATAAATTTTGTCATGTATAATAAAAAAATAAAAATAATAGGTGACGAAATTTATTTCCGTCAATAAATACTTACTTTTAGGTGACAAAAAAATAAGTTTCATCACCTAAATTTTTTTCACTAATTTGTTTTGATGGTGCCAAAATTTTGAAACTTTTGGTGAGAATTTTTTTTTCCCAACAATTAAAAAATTATTAATGAGGAATATACGTCACCAATAATCTAATTTTTTTTGTTAAAAAACTTGATTTTAAATATTTTAAGACCATTTGGTGAGAAATATATTTTCATCACTAATAATTTTTAATATTTATAGGCCTTTTAGTGAGAAAATTATTTTGTCACTAATTTTGAAAGAAAAATTTTGACATATTAAGCTATAATGAAAAAAAAGTCTATTATTTTTCCCTCCTTTGTTTTTTTTTTTTTTATCAGTTTTCCTAGATTATTTTTCCCTCACTTTTTTTTTTTTTTTTTGAATCAGTCTTCGTATCAGTCTCTATCTCTATCTGTCTCTCCCTCTCAAAGCAAAACACAATGAATCAGTTTTCCTATCAATCTCTATCTCTCCCCCTCTCCCTCTCCCTTTCCCTCTCAAAACACAAGTTGTAGCACGTCCGCGGGGGACCCCGCTACTACAGTTCGGACTCGATTTTGTTACGGTTCTAAATCTAAACCAAAGAGTCCAAATCCGGCAAATCGTTTTGAGAAAACAGATTTTGAAAGAAGTGCCAAACATGGACTGCTTTGCCAGATACAGAGTTGCCACCTAAATATTTTATTAAGGGGGAATTTAGGAAACCCTGACTCGGTGCCAAAGGCCACGTGTCCGTCATCACCAAAGTTACCTCGGCTCGGGAACTTGGGTACGATTGGGGAAGGCCAGCTATGAGCACCCCCTCTCGCCTGGTCCAAAGACCGGCCTCTACTAACCGTGATATCCAATTTTGAAAACGTTATGTGTTCTTAAACTGGTTATTAGCCTAGAATTACTACGTTATACGCACAGCAAATAAGTATAGACCAAATCGCCTAAATTGGAACAAAACATTTCATGTTTGTTTTGAAAATGGTTTGCTACTCGCAAGTAGGCTAAAACGCAGATTTTGCCACCCTCAAGTGGGCTTTTAGAAGAGATGATTTTGCCACTATCTAGTAGGCTTTAAAACTCACAGTTTTAATGCATTATTCCAATTTAAGTAATTCAACCTCCATCCACAGGCATTCAAGCAGTTATATCATATAAGCAACTAGCCTCATGGTAATCATGCTATCATGGCAACATTCCCACGCATGCGATATGCTAAAGCATAAAAGCTTACCTAGTACTCCGTGCCAAAACAGTAAACTAGTTAGCAAAATGTGCGTGTCCTAGTTCATGTTAAATTGCCTAATGCAACACATACAAGATGCAATTTAGATAGGCTCGGTGAACCTAAGCATGGCAAATGTAATGCGATCAATTATCACATATTCAATTTGTAAATTGAAGTACAGATGCAGTTAGCGTGATGTACCGAGCCTAATACATGCAGTACGAATGCATGAATGAATGCATGCATAGCATAAGGTATGCTGAATTTAGACATGCCCTAATCTACCATCGTAAGTAGATAAATAAAAGGGAAGAAAGAAGTGGGTTTGGAAGACATACACGCACTCACCCACACTTATTACATCTTTACCCTCACTCAGAGGGTCCAAATGAATATTACAGTCCCAAAATAATAAACAAATAAAATATTACAGTCCCAAATAATAAACAAACAAAATTATTACAAAATTTCTAATTTAATTAAAAGAAAAGATGGCAAAGGAAAGAAGAGGGTAGCCGCACCCTCTGCCTCGGGATGCGCAAATGATGCATGCTCGAATCCGTCTCGCCCGGAAAACCCATACTGTACTCCTGCCGCCTCTGTTTGTACTGCCTTGTCTTTCTGAAAATTGCCAAAGTACTGGAGCAGGTTCCCTACATCCTGCAGAGCACCACCGGCCGGACAGAATTCCCACCGGCACTTCACAATTTCCACCGGCATTTCTTGGATTCCTCGGCACTCCAGATATTGCCGGTCGGCACTAAATTCTGCCGATCGGCAGAAACTTCCTGCAGAAGACAATTTGACAGCAAACAGAGAACAGACAATGCATGGCATGGGGTTCTCAGGTACATGTGGGCATGGTTGTGCTTCTTATCATGTTTTAAACTCAAAGAAGCATGACCTTCGATCCTTGAGCCATCAATGGTGCATGATGACCCAAGGGATCAAATTTGCCACTTAATGTAAGGATGCATGCAACAAACAAAATGAAATTCGAAGCCTTATTATGTCGGAGTCAAAGGCCCCGGTGATCGGGAATCGAGGCACATTACATCACTTGAAGTATGAATGTTCCTTAATTCCCACACTTGGTTTGACACCCCAAACCAAGCAAATGCAATGCATGTTATGAAAACATGGCTCAAAATGTAACATGATACCAAGATGTTAAGCACAACAAGCATTATGCAATCAACATGACAAATGTGTAATGCCAAGCATACAAGGTACAAATATGATGCAAACATGGACCAATTTGGTCATGGGATTAATATGCTACAAGGCTTAATGGAACAACCATGCTACAAACATGAAGCAAGCATACAAGAGGGCCTTAAAGTGATAAAGGTGCAGACCTTTATTCACCTCAAAACAGCACCAAAAGTGCTCAAAATGATGGACAAACTCTCATGCCAAGATGCAAGCCAATAGACCCGAGGCTAAGGCACCAAAAGGGTCACTTTACTTCTGACAACAAGACCAAGTTATGGCATGATTAAGACAAGTAAAGACAGAATTTTTTTTCTTGCAAAATGGGACCCCAAAAACCTCCTAGTATGGCAGCTAAAGCACCTCCCATAAAATGCTATCACCAAGACTCACTTCTAGGCATAAGAGGACACACCCTTAAGGCATAAAAGAGGTCATGCATGCATGCATACAAACATGATTCTTGGACTAAAATGTGGTCCTAGATGATGTTAAATCATGAGGGTAATCACAACCATGCATGCTAGAGGTCAACATGCTCAAAGCTTTCAAGCCAAAATACAAAGCAACCTTAACAAACATGTCAAGCATGACCAAATGGATAACCAACAAACTTTAAGCATGGAAAAACAATACTAAAAGCTTCATGGAACTAAGCCAACACACACAAGAATCATGGCCTAAACATGGGATGCACTTCTAAGCAAAATGGAGCAATACAAAGCAAGTACTACAAGCATACAAGGAGGCACAAATCCGGCCAAAAACAGAGGTTACATATGACCTAAAACACCTAAAAAACTTCTCAAATAAGGCCAAGAATGATCAAGCACACATGTTACCTTTTTAAGCCAAAAAGCAAGGAAACAAAACCATGAAGGGAGAGGGGTGTCCCTCCCCTATGCAAGACTTCAAACCACCCTTTTTAACACTGAAAATCAACTAGTTTTTGGTGGTGAAAGGACCAAAATGTTGAAGTGAACAAAACCTTGCCAAAGAGGCACTAAAATGGGCCAAACAAGGCCTAGAAGGATGAGTTTGCACTCAAACTACAAAACAACCTTAATGAAAGTTCTAAAGCATGAAAATACAAGCCCTTTTTATGTTATACACAAGAGCTAAAACAGCAAGCAAGATAGGTAAAAAACTATTGCAATTTTGGGGAATATAAAGCAAGATGCTCACCCTTGAAGAACCCTTGAAGAACAAATGGTCTAGCCCTCTTCTTTTGATCAAAACCAGTTCAAAAACTCAAGAAACAACCCTCCAAGTCCTTCAATCTCGGAGCAAGGTGTAATGGTGTGTGTAATAGTGCAAAAGTAAGGTAAAAACACACTTTTGAGCTAAGAAACACACACAAAGGAGGAGAGAGAGGGAGATATAGAGATAATATGTATCTATATCTCTAAGGTCTGGTTTTTGGTTGCAAGAGTCTCACCTAAATCAAAGAGGAAGGCTCCCCTCTTATAAGACTCCCTCTTGCAAAGCTTATACAACAAGCTTGCTTAGAGGGAGATCCCTCCATACACGTGTATGGAGGGAGGCAGAGTTGGTGCCAGCTATCACAGCTGGCACAAAATATCTCCATAAAGTGGATGAACAGTGGTCGGCTGCCCAAAAATGTCATTTCGACAAAAAAGAGTGCCGACCGGCAACAAAATATGCCGACCGACAATAAAATGTGCCGGCCGGTGGAAGAAAAAGACCAGCCGGTGGCCTCTAGCCACTGCCGGTGGTGTGTGGGGATGCCTCACAAGGCATTTCCTGCCCCTCCAAGGCAAAACACAAGTGTTCGGTGTGAAACCAGACACTAAACGGTCAAGTTCGGAGATTCTGAGACAGGGCGCACAAGCCGAGACCTCCGGGAACTCCAAACGAACACAAACATGGATTATCACCGAGTGTTCAAACGGTGACGCCCAAGTCTTGAGGACGGTCAAAAATGGGGTGTCTACAGTTGCCCCTCTTTGACAGAACTCGAAAGTCATAACAATGACGGGAGTGAATGTCAAAGCCCAGAGACGACCCATTTTTGACAAGGCCGAAGACTTAGACAAACATACAAGACAAACAAGATATGCGCCCGAAGGCAGGGGCAAAATGCAAGACAATGCACAGAGCCGGTCATAACACATGATCATGCAAAGAAAGCTGTAACGAAGCATACATGAGACAGTTTTAAGCTAGCATACACCAAACTACACTACAATGCAGAAAGGATGTAAGAGAATTATGCCATTCTCAATACGTCTCACTCGGGAGATACAATACCTGTGCGGCTCGTCTGGTTGCACCAGCCTCAAATGAACCGTACATACAATATCATGCCTGAAAAGAAAACAAACTTAACAGGTAAAAAATTGTCAGCAACGTGCATGGTAGTATACTCGAGACGCGTGACAGCGCAAAGCAAGTAGGGAGCATAACAATGCTGTGAAGATACAAACATGTAAGTGGAGCATGCGGTCTACGCGGGCAACGAAATTGATCATAAGCACGCGGTCTACGCAGGTAATGAAATTGATAAATCATGCGGTCTACGCAAGCAAAACATGCGGTCTACGCAGGTAATGAAATTGATAAATCATGCGGTCTACGCAGGTAATGAAATTAATATGCGGTCTACGCAATCAAAACATGCGGTCTACGCAGGTAATGAAATTAAATATGCGGTCTACGTAAGCAAAACATGCGGTCTACGCAGGTAATGAAATTGATAAATCATGCGGTCTACGCAAGCAAAACATGCGGTCTACGCAGGTAATGAAATTAAATATGCGGTCTACGCAAGCAAAACATGCGGTCTACGCAGGTAATGAAATTGAATATGCGGTCTACGCAAGCAAAACATGCGGTCTACGCAGGTAATGAAATTGATAAATCATGCGGTCTACGCAAGCAAAACATGCGGTCTACGCAGGTAATGAAATTAAATATGCGGTCTACGCAAGCAAAACATGCGGTCTACGCAGGTAATGAAATTGAATATGCGGTCCACGCAAGCAAAACATGCGGTCTACGCAGGTAGTGAAATTGATAAATCATGCGGTCTACGCAAGCAAAACATGCGGTCTACGCAGGTAGTGAAATTGAATATGCGGTCTACGCAAGCAAAACATGCGGTCTACGCAGGTAATGAAATTGATAAATCATGCGGTCTACGCAAGCAAAACATGCGGTCTACGCAGGTAATGAAATTAAATATGCGGTCTACGCAAGCAAAACATGCGGTCTACGCAGGTAATGAAATTAAATATGCGGTCTACGCAAGCAAAACATGCGGTCTACACAGGTAATGAAATTGATAAATCATGCAGTCTACGCAAGTAAAGGAATGTACTATTACACCGCATAATCGAAACAATTTGCGGAGTTCACAAGGCATGAAAAGGATACGGGGCGGGACATTCTTCGCACGCATCGAGCGTTGCTCGCAGAAGTTGTGGTCTGAGGTCAACTCGAAGGTTCACGTTTCAAAGGTGTGCTTTCTCGTATTGTGAAGGCGTCCAACGACGTGGTTGACCCGAACAAAGATGCGGAAGGTGCGTTAATTCTGATACTTTGCTACCTTGCCACTCTATGCTTTACTTTCCTTTTTTTACTAGTAATTTAAGCACATTGCACTGCCTCGGGTAGGTTTCATTTTTTTTTTTTTTTTTTTCAAAGTTACACATTTTGCAAAACACGTGATGGGAATGAAACAATCGATTTTGTTCAAAAGATGTTGCATTTGTGGATTTTCTGTGCATCGCATCGTAGGGTATCACACCACAATGTGAACGAAATTGAAATCATTTTAGAAATTTGCAATCGTAATAATCAGGTAGTGAACCGACTTACAACTCGATAAGCAAAACAAAGACATGATGCAACTAAACAAGTGTGAGTAGAACTCGATAAACAAATTAAGAGCTCAAAGAGGGCAAAATACAACTCGATAAGCAAATGTTCAAAAACTCGACAAGCAGACCGGCGTGACTCCGCAAGAACCAATTGTCGGGGAGGGGTTGGAGGTGGTGAAGTTTCCCAACAGCTCAGAAAACTAGAAGGAAGCCCACCGGCTTGGTGTAGGGACCACCGGCTGCAAGGAATGGCTACCGGCCATGAACCTGTTTGGTCGGCACAATGATATGGCCGGTCGGCAGAGTTTTTGGCCGGCCGGCATTTAGTGAGGGGACCACCAGAATGCTAACACCTGTCCCCCACTCAACCTTATCTCCTACAAAAGATCCTAGCCTCGTAGTTTTTCTCATTTTCACACTGATTTGCTCCAATGGAAGAGTTTCTTGCCCAAAATCTCACAGCTTGGATTGCTAGTTTGGATGGCTCGAAAAAAGTGAATTTTCGGGGTTTCGGCATAAATGCACTATTCACTTTGGGCCGTACCCCGTTGCACCTCCCGTTTCTTCAAGCCGCGACAAGGTTTTGGAATCCGGTGACGCATGTCTTTAGCTTCGCCGGGCAAGAGATATGTCCTACTTTTGAAGACTTCCGAGCCTTAATGGAATCCGAGCGCGACGAGGAGCTTCTACCCCAACTTAATTTTGGTCATGCCCAATCTTTAGGGCGCATGTGTGGACTCAGCATGCGCGATGCTCGGTCTCTGATTTGTGATGGGATGTTGGACATTCCGAGTTTGGCCAATCGATTTTCTGATGCTGGTGATCGCAACAACCATCACTGGCAAGGCTTCCGGCGACATGCCCTCTGCTTGTGCATGCTGTCCCATTTTCTATTCGTCTCAAGCTCCGGAGGGGCTAGCTTCCGGTTGATTGAGGTTGCCCAAGGCTTGAGGGAGGGTAAGAGCTGCATTGTCATGACTCTGGCCGAGACGCTAATGGGCTTAGATGCCTTTTATCGTCATGAGACGACTAGATTGGCGGGGAGTCCACTACTACTACAGGTAATGTTTCCCACCCAATCTCGCATTTATGTATTGCTCACATCACTCGGCCCTCAAGCTCGATCTTTTTCTCACAAAACCCCATTCTCACTTTTCTCTCCTCGTACATCTCTCTATTCTTTATTCTCTCATTTTTCAATCCCTCCCCAGGTATGGTTGATGGATAAACTACAGGTTGTGGACTCCTGCCTAGCATATTCAGCTCGCAGCTACTTCTTCCGGCATCGTCTAGTCAATGCCTGGGATGAGGAATGGTGGTTCGCTTGGATGTGCCACTTGTCCGCAGACCGTATTGCTTGGCGATGACCTTGGCTGAACCTTCCGGCGATGAGTTGCAACATGCCTCGGCAGACTGGGATTCAACTGGTTGGTCTCACTCACTTTGTATTCTACTTCCCATTTCGGATTCGACGCCAATTTGGCCATGATCAGACCTGCCCGCCAGAGGGGATAGAATATCCTGCTGCATTCCCAGCCCGAGGCGCACAGCTTGCTTGGCAGACCACCGCGTGGAGGATGAGAGAACTCTTGGCCCCCGCTCCTACTTTCAGTTGCGCTTTGTCTGACGAGTGCATAGATTGGCTCAATGAAGAAGCACAGATTGGGCCCAGCTTGGCATCAGAGGCTTCGACCAGCTCTGGGAGGGGCCGCAGGAGCACCTGACTTGACTATGCCCCAGATTTATTGCTTTATTAGTACTTTCAAGTTTCATGAATGTAATAATAAAAAAGCAACTTCGATTGTATACAAGAGCAGGAGAACTCTGTTTTGAAATCAATGAAATTGAAGGTTTGTGGTACTGAAAATTTTTCGCTTTGGTCCGAAAATGGTCAAAGTTGTAAAAAGATTACTTGGACAAAGTTAGCTTTTATTAAAACTTCTCAAAGATATTTTTCCGCAGACCGTATTGCTTGGCGATGCCCTTGGCTGAACCTTCCGGCGATGAGTTACAACATGCCTCGGCAGACTGGGATTCAACTGGTTGGTCTCACTCACTGTGTATTCTACTTCCCATTTCGGATTCGACGCCAATTTGGCCATGATCAGACCTGCCCGCCAGAGGGGATAGAGTATCCTGCTGCATTCCCAGCCCGAGGCGCACAGCTTGCTTGGCAGACCACCGCGTAGAGGATGAGAGAACTCTTGGCCCCCGCTCCTACTTTCAGCTGCGCTTTGTCTGACGAGTGCATAGATTGGCTCAATGAAGAAGCACAGATTGGGCCCAGCTTGGCATCAGAGGCTTCGACCAGCTCTGGGAGGGGCCGCAGGAGCACCTGACTTGACTATGCCCCAGATTTATTGCTTTATTAGTACTTTCAAGTTTCATGAATGTAATAATAAAAAAGCAACTTCGATTGTATACAAGAGCAGGAGAACTCTGTTTTGAAATCAATGAAATTGAAGGTTTGTGGTACTGAAAATTTTCCGCTTTGGTCCAAAAATGGTCAAAGTTGTAAAAAGATTACTTGAACAAAGTTAGCTTTTATTAAAACTTCTCAAAGATATTTTTGATATGGATCAGAACTGGACACGCCCGAGATCTGTCACTGAGATGCACAACCCCAGATCCCTGCAACTGGGAAGTTGCCCCTAGTCTAAAGAGCGCCGCAGTACTGCATAGCAACGGAAAGTTGCCCCTAGTCTAAGTGGCACCGCACTGGAGATTCCAACGGATGCTGATGGACAAGGATGACTGAGATGATCAAATGGACAAAGTTGATCGGGGAAGTGTTATAGCTGAACTTCAGGATGAAGCTGCCTACGTATCCCAAACATGGGAATCAAGCCTTACGTAGTTCCGGGTCAGGTTCGCTCGAGTATTTTCACTCTCCTTTTGCGCTCTAACTTTTGCCAAGGCCGCCCTATGCGGGTTTTCGGCCTTGCGAGCTCAGTTTTTATATTTTCTAATTTTTTGTGCTCTAACTTTTGCCTAGGTCGCCCTTTCGGGTTTTCGGCCTAGCGAGCCTCTCAAGGATAGTATTTCTTCAACTTGTCCATGTTGATCGGTTGAGAGAATTCTAAGCCATCTAAGTCCATCAGAACCACAGCTCCGCCTGACCAAATAGCTTTGATGATGTAGGGACCAGTCCAATTGGGTCTGAACTTGCCCCATGGGTCGTGGATGGGAGCTCGGTTGTCCTTGAGCACCAAATCCCCTTCCTTTAGATTTCTGGACTTAACCTTCTTGTTAAAAGCCCGAGCAATCCTGCGCTGATAACTCAGAATGTGATATAGTGCCTTCAGCCTTCTTTCGTCAAAGAGCATAAGTTCCTCGAACCTGCTCTGCTGCCAATCTGCCTCAGCTATCTGACACTCGGCCAATACCCGTAAAGACAAAACTTCAATTTCAATGGGTAGAACGGCCTCCATTCCGTAGACCAAAGAATATGGAGTTGCTCCGGTAGAAGTTCTAATTGAAGTCCTGTAGCCCCACAGAGCAAACGGCAACTTATCTGGCCAATCTCGGTAGGTCTCCACCATTTTCCGCAGTATGTGCTTGATGTTCTTGTTGGCGGCCTCAACTGCTCCATTGGTTTGCGACCGATATGTAGACGACTTATGAAAAGCCACGTTATACTTCTCCAACAAGTCAACCACTTCTTTCTTGAAGTGGGATCCGTTATCCGAAATAATCTCGTTTGGCACCCCGTAGCGACAGATGATGTTGTTTCTGATGAACTTTGCGACGTGCGACGCCTTCAACACCGCGTATGATTGGGCCTCGACCCACTTTGTGAAATAATCTATCGCTACCAGGATATATTCATGTCCGTTCGACCCCTTCGGGGTAACAGCTCCGACCACATCGATCCCCCAAACGGAAAATGGCCACGGGGAAGTCATGTTGTACAACTTGGACGGTGGGATGTTTATACGGTTTGCATGAATCTGGCATTTGTGGCACCGCCGAACAAAGCCGATACAATCCTCCTCCATGGTTGACCAGTAGTAGCCCTGTCTGAGGATCTTTCTGGCCAACATTACTCCATTCATGTGTGCACCACACTCCCCTCCATGGATGGCCTCCATCAGGCGCTTCGACTCTTCAGCTTCTACACAGAGCTTATGTATTCCCAGATGACCCCTTTTGTACAGCTTACCCCCGCAGATGATAAACTGAACAGCCATTCTTCTGATGGCCCTCTTGTCCTTGGCATTTGCCCCTAGTGGATACGTCTCCTTTTCCAAGAAGTTCCAAATGTCGTAGTACCAGGGGTTGTCGTCTTGAACCTCATCTATGGCGGAAATCGACTCGTATGCTGGTGCAAACTTCTGATCAATGATGACTGGACGCATCCGGACTCTAGACGGGATGTCTATCATGGAAGATAGAGTTGCTAGCGAATCTGCGAACCTGTTGTTCTCTCTTACGAGGTGGGTGAAATTTAGCTTCTTGAACCGAGGAATTAACAAATCCAAGGTTTGGTGGTAAATTATCATCCTTTCCTCCTTGACCTTCCAGTCTCCTTTTGCTTGAGACACAACAAGATTCGAGTCCCCAATGACGTCCAACCGTCTTACCCCTAGTTCCAGGGCTGCTTCCAGACCAGCAATACATGCCTCATACTCTGCTTCATTGTTCTAGACTCTGAACTGGAGCTTGAATGCTAAAGGGATACGGGAATCGTCAGGCGCTATCAGCAACACCCCTATCCCATACCCATACTGGTTTGACGCTCCATCAAAGTACATCGTCCAAGTTTCATCTTTGATGTGCAGAATGGCTTCATCTGGGAATAGGTACTCAACCGCTTCATCCCCCTCAACCGGGTGGTCGGCAAGGAACTCTGCTACCGCTCTCCCTTTCACCGACTTGCGTGTTACATACTTTAAGTCAAATTCAGAAAGTAATAGCAACCAACGAGCCAGCCTACCCGTAAGTGTTGGTTTCTCGAAAAGATATTTGATGGGATCCAAACGTGAAACCAACATTACAGAGTGAGCTAACAGGTAGTGCCGCAGCTTCCTGGTAGCCTATACTAAGGCCAAACAAGCCTTCTCCAGCGGAGTGTAGCGGGTCTCGTAATCCAGCATCTTCTTGCTCAGATAGTAGATGGCCCTTTCCACTTTGTCTTCTGACTCCTGCGCGAGCATGGAGCCCATGGTAGTCTCAGTTACCGAAAGGTACAATATCAACGGTCTCCCCAGCTCTGGTGGTGACAACACGGGTGGGTTCTGTAGATATTCTTTGATCTGTTCAAAAGCTGCTTGATATCGGCCGTCCCATTGGAATTTCTTTCCTTTCTTTAGGAGACCAAAAAGTGGTTCACAAGTCAAGGTTAATTTAGAGATAAACCGTCTTATGAATTGCACTTTACCTAGAAAGCCTTGCACCTCCTTTTCAGTCCTTGGTGGTGGCATTTCTAAGATGGCCTTGATTTTGGAAGGGTCGACCTCGATGCCCCTTTGCGTGATCAGAAACCCTAGCATCTTCCCTGCTGTAACACCAAAGGTACACTTCTGGGGATTCTGCCGCAGCCGAAACTCTCTGATCCTTTGAAAGAATTTTTGTAAGGCGGTGTAGTGGCCCTCTCTTTCTTTGGACTTGACAATCATGTCGTCCACATACACCTCGACCTCTTTATGGATCATATCATGCAATATTGTAGTTGCTGCCCGTTGATAAGTAGCTCCAGCATTCTTCAACCCAAATGGCATCACTCTATAACAATATCTACCCCACGGGGTAGTGAACGCAGTCTTCTCCCGGTCTTCGGGTGCCATTACTATCTGATTATAGCCTGAGAAGCCATCCATAAACGAAAGCAAGGCGTGTCCTGCCGTGAAGTCTATCAATTCATCAATGTGCAGCAAGGAGAAGTCGTCCTTCGGACTGGCCCTGTTCAAATCTCTGAAGTCTACACAGACCCGAATTCTGCCGTCCTTCTTCGGCACCGGAACAATGTTAGCCAACCAGGTCGGGTACTCGGATACCAGCAGGAAGCCTGCGTCAATCTACTTGGTGACCTCTTCCTCGATGTTAATGGCCCAATCAGGGCGGATCCTTCTGAGCTTCTGCTTGACAGGTCGGGCCTCGGGGTCAAGAGGGATCCGGTGCTGTACAATCTCAGGATCGATTCCAGGCATGTCTTCGTAGGACCACGCGAAAACATCTTTGAAATCTTTTAATAAAGCGACTAAGCGCTCGCGTTCCTCAGAAGACAACGTGGACCCGATCTGGACCAGCCGCGGGTCCTTCTCAGTACCAACATTCACAGTAGTGATTTCATCCATTAAGGGTTTAACAAACCTTTCCTGCTCTTGATCAATTAACCGTTGTAAAACCGGAGGAATTTCTTCCTCGTCGTTTTCATCAAAATTTTGAAAATCCCGATTTAAGCAATAAATCAAAGGCACAGAAAAATACTCCGAAACCACATCCACGTCGTTCTCATTAAATACTTCCGAGCCATCAGGTTCCTCTGTTACAACAGACTCAAAAGAAAATGAAAAAGACGACCTAGACAGGACTGTGGTATCCGGGTTATCACCCCCGGGAATACCGGACTCAAACTCAGTCGAGCTGGAATCTGATTCTGACGCGCAAGAATCGGCGGAATCAGATTCCGGCTCACTACCTGACCCGGTGCTGCTAGATAAAAAGCCTTCTTCATATTGCCAGATGAGAGAAGGTGCGATGGACACATCCAAAATAGCTGATGGTAGGCCCGCAGCTGCTTCATTCCCAATCACACATACCGAGGAGCTATCCCCCATGCACTTCTGTTCGATCGGAGGATCTGAAAGCAGACACGCCAGCGCTGCCCCCATTTTAATTTCAGCGTCCTCAGACTGCGCTTCCTTATCCTGCTCAGCCTCGGCCGATAGATCTGCCTGCCCTTCGGCAATGTCATCCTCAGGTAAATGTAAATCAAAGAAGATCTCAAATCCTGGTACGCGCTTCTTCTCCGCGTTTAGCCACGGCTCCGGGAAGCCACAGAACGGAAAGTCCTCCCCCTCCCGGACGAAGCGTCCGTTTAGGGTACCCCGAATGGGCTGGTGCATTAAGTCAAAGGGATTCCCCATCTGTTTCGCCCTGGCCCTTCCGGCCATTTCTTTTCCTTTCCTTATCCAATCCTCTTTGGTGGGTAGGTAGCCCAAACCAAAGGTATGGGGGTTGTGCGGCACTTCGGCCAATGTTGCGGCGCCTTTCCGACCGCTCTTGCCTAATCCCATCCCGGGGATGTGCTGGAGTTTGTTCATGAGATAGACTTCTTGGGCATTGACATATACCCCTTCATTAGCCGCCATGATGTTCTGTACGACCCGAGCCTCAGCCAAGGTAAAACCCGATATGAACACATCTTCCACACTATGTTCGATTTCTAGAACAGGCGTAGACACTTCCAGTGGCGGATGAATTGACGAGTTTCCGAAAACAATGGCTACTCCCTTCTCATAGGGGTATTTCACCACTTGATGTAGGGTAGAGGAGACCGCCTTTACCTGATGCAGCCACGGCCGCCCCAAAAGCAGGTTGAACGTTGCAGGAACCTCCAAGACGTGGAAATCTATCTCGTGCTATCCCGGCCCAACCTTTGTTTGAATCTTAACTGTCCCCATTACTTCCCGGCTCGTGTTGCCATACGCCCGAATCACTTGGGCCGTTGGCACAAAATCCGCGACTTTCAAACCAATCGCATAAGCTGTTCTTGCCGGACAGACGTTGATGGCGGACCCTGTGTCCACAAGCACCACAGGTATCCATTTATCTCTGCACTCGACAGAGATGTAGAGTGGCTTGTTATGGTTCGCACCCTCAGGTGGCAGCTCTTTGTCAGAAAAACTCAATGCCGGGGAACTTCCTCCTGAAAAGACTAAGCCCACCAGCTGCTCGGGCGTGGTGTCTATGGAAAGCTTGGCCTTGTCCATGGCTGAAAGGACAGCCTGCCTATGTACCCGAGAAGCCATAAGCAGTCCCCAGATGGAGATGTCTGCTTGTATCTTTTTCAATTGTCTCAATACGGCCTCATCCTCGAGTTGCTTTTCCTTTTGCTTCTCTGCTTCCTTATCTTTTCCAGACGCCTCTGGTTGATCTAGGTGTGGAGGCTTGAAATACCGTCCACTCCTAGTCATGTGATCGACCTCGCCGATATACCAGGTATCATCTGGTTGGTTACCTTCCCAATCCTCGTCCGTGTGGGCAAGACATAGATCGTCGTCTTCCCACCACATACCATCTGCGGCTGACAGCCATCTGTCTGGTTCAGTCATAACTGTCCCAATACTTGCGGTCCCTTTTATCTCTATGCTCACAGCATTTTCCATTTCCGTACTTGTGGCAGTTTCGACCCCCACGTGGCCTTTTGCTTTCCTGATCCTCTCAGAATCTTCGAACCTCTCCTGTTCTGACTGTGTCAACATAGTAGATTGCTCACTGATCCCTGTACTTAAAATGCTCCATTCCTGAGCGAAATTCTCGACCCCGGCGCTCTCCGGCGATATATTCTGTTCTTCAACACTCCCGGCCATTGTGGACATTCCCGCCCCTGCCGGGCCTTGTTCTGACTGAAACTCCCCTACTACATCTGGCTGATCGTCCAACCATCCCGTGGCCTCCGCCGATTCTTCATAATCGAACCAGTTGATGGCTGAGTCTTCTGGATCTTGGTTATCATAAAATTGGAACTGGGCGAGACCCTCTTCTACGACTGCCAAATCATCCGTTCCCTGTTCTGGTCTGTCCCCTCGGATTACACACAGCTCTCCCCCGACTGGAAATTCGACGTTTAGTCTATTCTGGCCCACTGGCGAAATGTAGTCACTCGGACTGTAAGCGTTCCCAACATCACTCCCAGACTCCGCAGACTCTGGTTTGACAACCTCTTTCCTATTCTCGATGGTCACCACCACTGGCTTGGGTTGGGTTATAGAGACGTCCATCATGCACAAATCGGTGCAATCAGGAAGGAAAACTTTCGGCTTGGGCAGGTAAGAGGGTGTGATATAGATACTAGGGTCGTAGGATGCGGCCCCAGTGTGGATGAAATTGATTCTTTTGGGTGGTGGAGCTTGGTTATGTGTGGGGAGAGGATTTGTAGTAACATTGGGTTTCTCAGGGGGTAAAATCACCGCATTATCAATGAGATCTTGGATCTCATGACGCAATCGAAAACACAGGTCAGTATCGTGACCGTGTTGCTGATGGAACGCACAATACTTGGCTGGATTGTGGGCAGCGGGGAGTCTTTCCGGTAAGGGCCGCGGCTCTAGGGGCTTCAGATGCCCTTTTCTGATCAAAACCCCCAAAGCTTTGGACAGGGGCATATAAAGTGGAGCGAAGGTTCTGGTATTTCTGGGAGGGTATTTGGCTGTTTGTGAGTTGCTTCCGGACGCACCGGAGAATGGTGTGGCTGTCGTATTTCTTGGGGGAGGGTTGGTGGTGACCATACTTACTTCGGAGGTCCTGGTAGTCGCGGCGCCGCTCGAGCCTGCATTAGTATTACGATTGAAATTTTTGCGGGGTTGCTCCCGGTCATTATCAATCCACCCTTGTCTTAGGGCGTCTTCGATCTGCACCCCCATTTCATGCAGATCAGCAAAGGTAGGAAAGGGGACTACAATCATCTTTTGCATTAGCTTCGGCTGAAGATTGCGCACAATCATCCGAATCTGGTCTTTGTCTGTGGGTCTTAAGGTTATCATCGAAGCCTTAGCCCGCCATCTGGTTACAAATTCTGAGAAACTCTCCTTGGGTTCTTGCCTTGTTGTCTCGAGATCCCGGGTCGTGATCTCGATTTGTGTGTTATATGAGTACTGCAGGATGAAGGCCTCAGCCATCTCGTCCCAACTTCTCTTGACATCGTCCTCCAACTTGGCATACCATGCGGCCGCTACACCCGACAGGGTCCGGCCGAATAAAGACAGTTTCTGCAATCTAGTGAGGCCCATTGGCCTTAGGACGTCTGAGAATAGTCGCAGGTGTACCATGGGATCCTCAGATCCGTCAAAACGATCAATTTGTGGCATCTTAAACCGATCTGGCAGTGTCACAGCTGTGTCGATGTATCCGTCTCCAATGTCCGGAATGGACTTCGCACCTTGAGATTTCTTGAACAGCTTTTCAAGCTTGTGCATTTTTAACGTCATGGGGTCTACCTCGGACTCAAAGGGAGAATCCGATAGATTGATGGGGGTGGGTGCCTTGGATTGTTGAGGTGGAATCGGGGGTGGGGCCGGCCCCGTTGGAATATCTGTATCTTCTTGGACATTCCGGGCGTTTGGCGTCTCTTCGGGTATTGGAACCCTTAATGGAGGAGGGACTTGCTGTGAAGGTGACGCCCCAGTTTGCTGCTGCAATCTCCCAATTAACTCCGCTTGCTCACTCATAACTGTGGCTTGTTGCCTGGCGAATTCTGCCTGTCGGACAACATCTTGTTGCATCATTTTCATGCTTTCCTGAAGTTGGCGCACCATCTCTTCTAGATTAGCCATGCTGCTCTGTTCTGACTGAGTTGTCAGTGTATGTTCCCCTTCTGTGGGTGAAACAGGATCCTGATCCCTACTGTACACAGGTGGGGTAGATGAAGCCCTCTGTACTGACTATCGAACCGATGTCCTCTGCCAAGTTGCCTTCCGTTTAGTAACCGGGGGTAGAGAATGGTACACCGGCTGTCCTTCTATCAGATCCTCAGATCGATGGAGCCGACGACCTCTGATCCAGAGTGCTTGGGGAATATCTACCGGGCTAGAAGCAATGATGCTAAATTACCTTACAAAAAGATAAATAAAGCAGTAAATAAACTAACAACCGGACAGCATAACGGCATAAAATAAACATACAATACACAGTTGGACATGCGTAATACATAATTGACAAGCCGAACACACTATTTCTTGCTACTGATCACTGTTCCCCAAAATCTCTGTTCCCGAAACTGAACCCTGATATCCGCAGATAACTGATTCTCTTAAACTGATACTGATACCCTCAGGCCTGATATTCAAACTTGCAAACTGATATGTACTTTCCCTGTAGAAATACATTCTAAAAGCACATAGCAAGTAAAGAGAGCCAAAACACCCCTATGTTGGGGTAGAGTTTCCCTGTCCTATTTTGTCAGGAGCTAGGGTTTCACTATGCACGCAGCAGTTCTCAAACAACCTAACATCGGGTAAGCAACCTGTCCTAGTTTTGAATGGTCACTATGGATTCCGAATATGCACTAGGTCGAATGGTCAAAAAGGGTGCCCCGGTAAACCGGGGTTTGTGTTCCCATGCTGTCAGAGCCCATAGCCGGTCAGCCTTATGGACATGCCTTGACAAGACAAGCCTCCGGCAAACCGTTTAGGAATGGCAGATGGCAAACACTGTGTTCCTAGGCGCACTAATGCACATGCAATGTAAAGAAACACATAAACGGAGTCAAAACAGGATATCACGAGTTTGATTCAAGCTCTATAAAATCCCCAGCAGAGTCGCCAGAAACTGTAGCACGTCCGCGGGGGACCCCGCTACTACAGTTCGGACTCCATTTTGTTACGATTCTAAATCTGAACCAAAGAGTCCAAATCCGGCAAATCGTTTTGAGAAAACAAATTTTGAAAGAAGTGCCAAACATGGACTGCTTTGCCAGATACAGAGTCGCCACCTAAATATTTTATTAAGGGGGAATTTAGGAAACCCTGACTCGGTGCCAAAGGCCACGTGTCCGTCATCACCAAAGTTGCCTCGGCTCGGGAACTTGGGTACGATTGGGGAAGGTCAGCTATGAGCACCCCCTCTCGCCCGGTCTGAAGACCGGCCTCTACTAACCGTGATATCCAATTTTGAAAACGTTATGTGTTCTTAAACTGGTTATTAGCCTAGAATTACTATGTTATACGCACAGCAAATAAGTATAGACCAAATCGCCTAAATTGGAACAAAACATTTCATGTTTGTTTTGAAAATGGTTTGCTACTCGCAAGTAGGCTAAAACGCAGATTTTGCCACCCTCAAGTGGCTTTTAGAAGAGATGATTTTGCCACTATCTAGTAGGCTTTAAAACTCACAGTTTTAATGCATTATTCCAATTTAAGTAATTCAACCTCCATCCACAGGCATTCAAGCAGTTATATCATATAAGCAGCTAGCCTCATGGTAATCATGCTATCATGGCAACATTCACACGCATGGGATATGCTAAAGCATAAAAGCTTACCTAGTACTCCGTGCCAAAACAGTAAACTAGTTAGCAAAATGTGCGTGTCCTAGTTCATGTTAAATTGCCTAATGCAACACATACAAGATGCAATTTAGATAGGCTCGGTGAACCTAAGCATGGCATATGTAATGCGATCAATTATCACATATTCAATTTGTAAATTGAAGTACAGATGCAGTTAGCGTGATGTACCGAGCCTAATCATGCAGTACGAATACATGAATGCACGCATGCATAACATAAGGTATGCTGAATTTAGACATGCCCTAATCTACCATCGTAAGCAGGTAAATAAAAGGGAAGAAAGAAGTGGGGTTGGAAGACATACACGCACTCACCCACACTTATTACATCTTTACCCTCACTCAGAGGGTCCAAATGAATATTACAGTCCCAAAATAATAAACAAATAAAATATTACAGTCCCAAAAAATAAACAAACAAAATTATTACAAAATTTCTAATTTAATTAAAAGAAAAGATGGCAAAGGAAAGAAGAGGGTAGCCGCAGCCTCTGCCTCGGGATGCGCGAATGATGCATGCTCGAATCCGTCTCGCCCGGAAAACCCGTACTATACTCCTGCCGCCTCTGTTTGTACTGCCTTGTCTTTCTGAAAATTGCCAAAGTACTGGAGCAGGTTCCCTACATCCTGCAGAGCACCACCGGCCGGACAGAATTCCCACCGGCACTTCACAATTTCCACCGGCATTTCTTGGATTCCTCGGCACTCCAGATATTGCCGGTCGGCACTAAATTCTGCCGGTCGGCAGAAACTTCCTGCAGAAGACAATTTGACAGCAAACAGAGAACAGACAGTGCATGGTATGGGGTTCTCAGGTACATGTGGGCATGGTTGTGCTTCTTATCATGTTTTGAACTCAAAGAAGCATGACCTTCGATCCTTGAGCCATCAATGGTGAATGATGACCCAAGGGATCAAATTTGCCACTTAATGTAAGGATGCATGCAACAAACAAAATGAAATCCGAAGCCTTATTATGTCGGAGTCAAAGGCCCCGGTGACCGGGAATCGAGGCACATTACATCACTTGAAGTATGAATGTTCCTTAATTCCCACACTTGGTTTGACACCCCAAACCAAGCAAATGCAATGCATGTTATGAAAACATGGCTCAAAATGTAACATGATACCAAGATGTTAAGCACAACAAGCATTATGCAATCAACATGACAAATGTGTAATGCCAAGCATACAAGGTACAAATATGATGCAAACATGGACCAATTTGGTCATGGGATTAATATGCTACAAGGCTTAATGGAACAACCATGCTACAAACATGAAGCAAGCTTGCAAGAGGGCCTTAAAGTGATAAAGGTGCAGACCTTTATTCACCTCAAAACAGCACCAAAAGTGCTCAAAATGATGGACAAACTCTCATGCCAAGATGCAAGCCAATAGACCCGAGGCTAAGGCACCAAAAGGGTCACTTTACTTCTAACAACAAGACGAAGTTATGGCATGATTAAGACAAGTAAAGACAGAATTTTTTCATGCAAAATGGGACCCCAAAAACCTCCCAGTATGGCAGCTAAAGCACCTCCCATAAAATGCTATCACCAAGACTCACTTCTAGGCATAAGAGGACACACCCTTAAGGCATAAAAGAGGTCATGCATGCATGCATACAAACATGATTCTTGGACTAAAATGTGGTCCTAGATGATGTTAAATCATTAGGGTAATCACAACCATGCATGCTAGAGGTCAACATGCTCAAAGCTTTCAAGCCAAAATACAAAGCAACCTTAACAAACATGTCAAGCATGACCAAATGGATAACCAACAAACTTTAAGCATGGAAAAACAATACTAAAAGCTTCATGGAACTAATCCAACACACACAAGAATCATGGCCTAAACATGGGATGTACTTCTAAGCAAAATGGAGCAATACAAAGCAAGTACTACAAGCATACATGGAGGCACAAATCTGGCCAAAAACAGAGGTTACATATGACCTAAAACACCTAAAAAACTTCTCAAATAAGGCCAAGAATGATCAAGCACACATGCTACCTTTTTAAGCCAAAAAGCAAGGAAACAAAACCATGAAGGGAGAGGGGTGTCCCTCCCCTATGCAAGACTTCAAACCACCCTTTTTAACACTGAAAATCAACTGGTTTTTGGTGGTGAAAGGACCAAAATGTTGAAGTGAACAAAACCTTACCAAAGAGGCACTAAAATGGGCCAAACAAGGCCTAGAAGGATGAGTTTGCACTCAAACTACAAAACAACCTTAATGAAAGTTCTAAAGCATGAAAATACAAGCCCTTTTTATGTTATACACAAGAGCTAAAACAGCAAGCAAGATAGGTAAAAAACTATTGCAAGTTTGGGGAATATAAAGCAATATGCTCACCCTTGAAGAACCCTTGAAGAACAAATGGTCTAGCCCTCTTCTTTTGATCAAAACCAGTCCAAAACTCAAGAAACAATCCTCTAAGTCCTTCAATCTCGGAGCAAGGTGTAATGGTGTGTGTAATAGTGCAAAAGTAAGGTAAAAACACACTTTTGAGCTAAGAAACACACACAAAGGAGGAGAGAGAGGGAGATATAGAGATAATATGTATCTATATCTCTAAGGTCTGGTTTTTGGTTGCAAGAGTCTCACCTAAATCAAAGAGGAAGGCTCCCCTCTTATAAGACTCCCTCTTGCAAAGCTTATACAACAAGCTTGCTTAGAGGGAGATCCCTCCATACACGAGGGAGGCAGAGTTGGTGCTAGCTATCACAGCTGGCACAAAATATCTCCATAAAGTGGATGAATAGTGGTCGGCTGCCCAAAAATGTCATTTCGACAAAAAAGAGTGCCGACCGGCAACAAAATATGCCGACCGGCAATAAAATGTGCCGGCCGGTGGAAGAAAAAGACCAGCCGGTGGCCTCTAGCCACTGCCGGTGGTGTGTGGGGATGCCTCACAAGGCATTTCCTGCCCCTCCAAGGCAAAACACAAGTGTTCGGTGTGAAACCAGACACTAAACGGTCAAGTTCAGAGATTCTGAGGCAGGGCGCACAAGCCGAGACCTCTGGGAACTCCAAACGAACACAAACATGGATTATCACCGAGTGTTCAAACGGTGACGCCCAAGTCTTGAGGACGGTCAAAAATGGGGTGTCTACACAAGTGCTGTGTGTTCTTCTCCAGCGCCCCTTCAGTGTCTTCTTCTCCAGCGTCATCCCTGTTCTCCTCCTTCAGTGTCGCCACAGACGTTCCTTTATTGCTGTGTGTTCTCTTCGATCAGGTATGGGTCCTCTTTCTTTCTCTCCCCCTCTCTCTCTCTCACACTCAATTTCTCTATTTTTGTATCTCTGTTTTCCCTAATTTTCAAAATTAATGTTTTCCCTAATTTTTGAAATTAATTTTCAGAATTAATGCTGTATTTTATTCTTTCCAGCAAGGTTTCTCTACAATAAATTGTGAATGTGTAAATTGTAAACTTGGCCATCCTCAATGTCTTTTGCTTATTTCTGCTATAAACTGGAGAATGAATGCCCTATTGATTATAACTAACAGTTTGAATTTAGTAAAAGCCCTTGACTAAATGTGAATATTTTGTATGATTTGGATTGTTACCTATTGCAAGACACCTTTCATCTTCGTGTCGACATAGGTACTTGAGCAATTTTGGCAAGTCTGTGTAACACAAGTTTATCACCAGCAATCCAAGCTTTTATTGTGTTATTATTTCCACGGCCAACCATCGTGTGATTTCAAATAAGCTAACTCTATGCTTTTTATAGAATTATTCTTTTTATAGAATTATGATCTTTTCAATTGGGAGAGCCTTTAAGCTTAGGAAAGGATGTTGTTCTGGAAGCATTTAATAGGTTTTGGTAAATAATTAAGAAGATTACGATGTAATTTAAGAGTGAGTATCAGAAGAATAAGATTCTGGGATCCAAACTCAGTGGGAGTAGTATACAGGAGGCATACCTCATTAGTAAAGTGGTTAAGATTCATTCAACAGGTTACCACTGCCTTGTGTAGGGGTTTTGGCTGCTCTGTAAGAGAGAGAGAGGAGGGGGGGGCTTGGTTTGAGGTCTTCATTTGAAGCTGAAATACTAAAGCATTGCAAAAGATTGTCTTTTTGGATGCATACCAGATCACCAATTAAAGCTGCAGGTGCTGTTGGGGAATCTTAAGAACTGCTCTAGTTGAAGAGAAAGGAGAAATAAATTTGTCTTCATACAAAAACCTATACCATTTAGTGCACATTTTGGTTTGAATGCTATTGTCAATTATTTTTCTTTCTGTGCAATTGGCTGCTGTTGGTGAAAATTGTTCACATTGCATATTTTGAGTAGGCAAATTAATAGTCGATTCCCCTGTTAAGAATAAATAATTTTTTGTTCATTGTAAATTTGTGTGATGACTACACTAGAGTGAATATCATTGGTTTCTTCAATTTTTGTTTTTGTTTCACTGATAAATCACCAGCAATCAAAGCTTTTATTGTGTTATTATTTCCACGGCCAACCATCGTGTGATTTCAAATAAGCTAACTCTATGCTTTTTATAGAATTATGCTCTTTTCAATGGGGAGAGCCTTTAAGCTTAGGAAAGGATGTTGTTCTGGAAGCATTTAATAGGTTTTGGCAAATAATTAAGAAGATTACGATGTAATTTAAGAGTGAGTATCAGAAGAATAAGATTCTGGAATCCAAACTCAGTGGGAGTAGTATACAGGGGGCATACCTCATTAGTAGAGTGATTAAGATTCATTCAACAGGTTACCACTGCCTTGTGTAGGGGTTTTGGCTGCTCTGTAAGAGAGAGAGAGAGGAGGGAGGGGGGCTTGGTTTAAGGTCTTCATTTGAAGCTGAAATACTAAAGCAATGCAAAAGATTGTCTTTTTTGATGCATACCAGATCACCAATTAAAGCTGCAGGTGCTGTTGGGGAATCTTAAGAACTGCTTTAGTTGAAGAGAAAGGAGAAATAAATTTGGCTTCATACAAAAACCTATACCATTTAGTGCACATTTTGGTTTGAATGCTATTGTCAATTATTTTTCTTTCTGTGCAATTGGTTGCTGTTGGTGAAAAATTTGGTAATTGTTCACATTACATATTTTGAGTAGGCAAATTAATAGTCGGTTCCCCTGTTAAGAATACATAATTTTCTGTTCATTGTAAATTTGTGTGATGACTACACTAGAGTGAGTATCATTGGTTTCTTCAATTTTTGTTTCTGTTTCACTGATAAATCACCAGCAATCAAAGCTTTTATTGTGTTATTATTTCCACGGCCAAACATCGTGTGATTTCAAATAAGCTAACTCTATGCTTTTTATAGAATTATGCTTTTTATAGAATTATGCTCTTTTCAATTAGGAGAGCCTTTAAGCTTAGGAAAGGATGTTGTTCTGGAAGCATTTAATAGGTTTTGGTAAATAATTAAGAAGATTACGATGTAATTTAAGAGTGAGTATCAGAAGAATAAGATTCTAGAATCCAAACTCAGTGGGAGTAGTATACAGGAGGCATACCTCATTAGTAGAGTGGTTAAGATTCATTCAACAGGTTACCACTGCCTTGTGTAGGGGTTTTGGCTGCTCTGTAAGAGAGAGAGAGGAGGGGGGGCTTGGTTTGAGGTCTTCATTTGAAGCTGAAATA
Organism: Camellia sinensis; assembly: GCF_055761805.1. Classification (NCBI taxonomy): domain Eukaryota; kingdom Viridiplantae; phylum Streptophyta; class Magnoliopsida; order Ericales; family Theaceae; genus Camellia; species Camellia sinensis. The sequence continues at coordinate 78,668,660 of NC_138970.1, forward strand.
CTAAAGCATTGCAAAAGATTGTCTTTTTGGATGCATACCAGATCACCAATTAAAGCTGCAGGTGCTGTTGGGGAATCTTAAGAACTGCTCTAGTTGAAGAGAAAGGAGAAATAAATTTGTCTTCATACAAAAACCTATACCATTTAGTGCACATTTTGGTTTGAATGCTATTGTCAATTATTTTTCTTTCTGTGCAATTGGCTGCTGTTGGTGAAAAATTTGGTAATTGTTCACATTGCATATTTTGAGTAGGCAAATTAATAGTCGGTTCCCCTGTTAAGAATGCATAATTTTTTGTTCATTGTAAATTTGTGTGATGACTACACTAGAATGAGTATCATTGGTTTCTTCAATTTTTGTTTATGTTTCACTGATAAGTAACTTACGTCAATTTATCCATCAGTAATTTTGTATACCTTTGATGTTTCTGCTTCAGGAATTTCTGGAAGCACTGATACTGGGAAGAAAAAGGTCCTGCTTTTGAAGGGGAAAGAAAGAAATTCCTTATGTAAGCCTTTTCATTTTTTGCAATTTCCCCTCCCCATAAGAGTCTGAGGGCCTAGGTTCTTTTCATTTCTTTCAACAGCTTTACATAGTAGTGGGATGGTGTTAATTTGATCTATTTATAAGATGTGAATGGTTGATTTTTGACCAATGCAATAAATGGAAATAAAGAAAATATTAGTAGTGGAATATAATGTTGGAAATGGAAATGCAAACAATAACTTGTAGATAGTCGTCCCTTTTGACCCAATCTGACTGCATTAGAATAATTCTGTCAGCATCACAAACTAATGCAGGAACTTCCCTCCCTCTCCACCACTCATTTACTTGCTAATTCTTTGCAGATGAATTATTTTTCCACTTATTTTTTGAATTATATATCCAGCATTTTTTTTGGGCATCCTTTCTGTTACGGGACAATGACATTTAGTCATTTATAGGGAATTGAAGTTGTTTTCAAAGAAGTAGGAAGTATGGACATAATTTATATAATTTATATAATTTATTGATTGAGTCTTCAGAACCAGGGGTTAGTATGTTTGGTTAATTTAATTAGCCTATGATTAGCCTATTTTGTAATTTAATAAGTTTGTGCTGTACTCTTGAATTATATTGAAAACAAATGAATTATATTGTAATGTTAGCACAATTAGAGCTCTTGTTATATATCATTAGAGAGTTGGTTGCAAATGTGGGATTCTAGCTTTAATTGTAGCAGAATTCTTCATTGTAGCAGAATATTAGCTCTTGTTATATATTCATTAGAGAGTTGGTGTTTGAGGTTAGGTTTAGGATGGGTTTGCTGAATCATAAATGCATTTCTGTAAGCTGGCATGATGAAGAAACTGTATGTACAAAGTCGAAGTATTGTGTTATCATGTCCAAGAAAGTATCAAACATTCTGGACCCAGATAATGGATTTCTTTATCATGAATTGGTTATCTTCTTGTGTCAGATTCTTCATCATGGCCCATTGACCGCGTCTTCAAAACTAGGGCTTAGTATGTTTGGTTTTAGTATTATGTCAACTATTTCTTGTCTTTGAAATATACCAGTAATTGGTCTGCTGTGCATGCTATTTATGATATGACAATTCATTGTCAAAGCCCAATGCCCGGTATTATTTGTATTGATTTCTAAAGTCAAACTCATGTTTGTCAACTTGGTCATGGTTTGCCATGTACTCCCAAGTTTTCAAAGGGGTTGCAGCTAAAAGGAAGAAAGAGCATATTACAAATTATTTTTATTATTTACTCCATTGTGGCATACGTCGTAGTGCACACAAAGATAAGGCCTTATGACGAGTAGCTAGGGTATCTTATTCTACTACCATTATGCCCTATCAAGGACTATAATTTCAATTAGATAAGATTTTATCGTTGTAGTTGAAGTTAAACCTATGTAGTATGTATTTGAAAACAATTATATTGAAGAATGGCTTCTGAAAATCGCCACACTAGTATTTATTCTCACTTTTGATTTCTACTTTGTTCTCAAGGACCACTGCATGCTTTACTTTCTTAGCATATAAATGTTGAGTTGATTAGTTTACAATCTTTGATTCCTCAAATTCCATATGAAACATATAAGAGAGTCAACTCTAAGTTGCCCTAAAATGACCCCATGTTTGTATCTAATTCTATATACTAATTCTCATTTATAGCAACATTACAGAGCTTGAAAAATTTATTTGAAAATTAAATGAATTGTGAATGTTAATCATATTAAGGGTTGTTTTGAAAAGTTTATTTTTGATTTTTTATTTATTTATAAGAAAACGTATAAAAACGGAAAGAAAAGAGTTGACTATTTTTGTAATATTTTTTAATTTATTCCCAAAACAGCTTTAAGTTTCATTTTGTATTTGTGGTGTACTTCTATAACCTTTTCTTTTACATCAATAAATCTTAATTTTTACTGAAGAAAATAGGTGAGATTAAGTTTAATTTTACGCTATATACTTTATTTGCTAATTATGTTTTGAATTACTTTTACTAGCTCCCTTTGTGCCCTTAGCATTATGCACCTTCATTTAAAAAGGCACGTTGGATGCCAAACAAAATTAGTGACAAAAAACTGAGATGCGGAGACCTAATTAGTATATATAATATCTTTGAGCTTTGTCTGCTTGAAGTGAATATCTTTTTAATGTTCTGAGATCAATATCTTGCTTTTGGTGTTCTGATATCATATTCCAATTTGTCTTTCATTTGTGTTTCAGTTTGATGCATTTCTCCATGGATTTTCTTATTGATGTATCTGTATATTGTACACTCTCTTTGTACGTCTGCAATTTTCATCAAGAAACTTTTATTTTGTTGATTTTTTTTATTTAAAAAAAGTCAATATATTTATAAAATTTAGGGTAGTTTGAGTCTATATGTTTGGGATGATAGATTTTGGCTAAAATAGTCAATAAAAATAAAAAATATTAAAATAATCAATAAAATAAAATATTATATATTATATATTACATATTAATTAATTATTTTTTCTCTCACAACTCTCGATTTAATGAAAATTGGAATATTACACCCAACAGATTAGCATATCTTGCTTTAACTTCTCTAGACTTCGTATATAGTTGAGTAAAGAGAAAATCAAACAGAGTACTAACTGCAGTAACAGGCCATAAGTACTAAATTATAGTCTCGGGGCATTCATTGGAATTGTCGCATGTGGCTATCAATTCTATTGGCATCGTTCATTTCTTATATGCAAAGCTCCTTAAGTACATTATTAAGTTCCTCTGCATAATTTAATCACATTTTGTTTACCGAGTGAAATGTGAGCCAGAATAGTTATTGTTTCCCAATGTATTATTTTTTCAATATCCCAATTTACTTGATAGATGTGTTAATTCTGGTATTCAGGGCATATATATATTTTTCACGTGCAGTTCAATCATAACATTTTGCATTTGGATATTTGAGTACTTAAATTGACAGCTTTAGAAACTCAATGTGGCATATTGTGGGTTTTCTTTTTGTGTCATGTTATCTGCTTTTTACTCTCAGCTAACTGCTTTATTGGTTAAATTTTCTACAAATTATGATATTTGTCTTCTTATTGATGGTTATTTCGCTGTGGTTTATGTTTTGGTTATGAATACTTCTTCTGTTTACGCTAAATTGCTTTGGCTGTTTTCTCACGTGATTTATGTGTGGTTGTAATTTATATAACTCAGTATAATCATTGGACTTGAACTTTTTTTTAATTAAAGTATATATATATTTTTCTATATAAAATTTGTCCTATTCACCTAACTTTAATTAACTCGGCATAGTCAAACATGGACAAGAGTTGGATTGCATTAGGTAGCACAGTTGATGGAAGGATAAGTCGGGCATATAATGATGGGGTAATATCATTTCTTCGTTTTGCAATGGCGGTTATCGATCGAGATGGTAAAATTTTGTGCCCTTGTCGAAAGTGTGTGAATGTTGTTCGTCAAAATTTTCAAATTGTTCAAATTCATTTGCTGCAACATGGGATTATTCCAACTTACACTATCTGGCACGTGCATGGGGAACCCCATGAATCAAATGAGGCTTGTCATCATGATATACCCGTTGAGGGCAATGAGGTTTTGGGAGGTATTGATGCCTTAGTGGAAGATCAAATAAGAGGGGAATCAAGTAATACAACTCAAGAGGAGGAGGTTCGCACTTTTGATAAATTATTGAATGATGCCAAACGTGAGGTGTACCCAGGTTGCACAAATTACACTTTGTTAAAATTTGTCATCGAGATACTTAATATGAAGGTAACAAACCATTGGAGCAATAAGTCAGTTGACATGATGCTAGAGTTTTTAACAAAACTTTTACCGAAGGATAATTTGGTTCCAAAGTCAACTTATGAAGCTAAAAAAATACTACATGAATTGGGTTTGTCATACGAGCTCATTGATGCTTGTGTAAATGATTGTGTGCTCTTTTGGAAGGGGAATGCAACACTAGATAAATGTCCAAATTGTAAGGCTTCTAGATACAAGACAGATCATGCTAGAGGTAAGAAAATCTCTCGTAAGGTTCTTCGGTACTTCCCGTTAACACCGAGATTGAAAAGGTTGTACATGTCGAGGAAGAGAGCCGAGGATATGAAATGGTTCAAGGAAAAACGTCTAGATGACGGTGTATTGAGGCATCCTGCAGATAGTGATGAGTGGAAGGAATTCGATACACAACATCCTGAATTTGCCTTGGAGCCTTGGAATGTGAGGCTAGGGTTGGCTACTGATGGTTTCAACCCTTTCGGAAATATGAATAACTCATATAGTTTGTGGCCTGTCGTACTCATTCCGTACAACTTGCCACCGTGGTTGGCTATGAAGGACCCATTTTTCATGCTGTCATTACTTATTCCTGGTGAATCACAACCAGGAATTGATATTGATGTCTACATGAGACCTTTAGTGGAAGAATTGAATGAATTATGGAACAATGGTACATTAACCTATGATGCCTTGACTGGTGAGACTTTCTGCATGCGTGCAGCTTTGTTGTGGATGATACATGATTGGCCCGCATTTGGTGACATTTCTGGATGGAGAACAAAGGGTCATTACTCTTGTTACACTTGCAATGATGAACCATATTTTGAATCTTTAAGAAGTAAGACTGCGTACAGTAACCATCGATGCTACTTGCCTGATGACCACCCAGAAAGGCGAAAGAGTAGAGCATATAATGGCAAGCATGAAAAACGGAAGAGATCTTTGGTGATACCGATAGAAAAGATTGAAGAACAATTGGGCAGTGTGACGGGTGTCACATATGGAAAACATCCAAGCAACAGGAAAAGACTTCGTCAGAACCCAAATTGGACAAAGGTAAGCATCTTGTATGAGCTACCGTATTGGAAGAAAAGGAGGCTTCGACACAACATTGATGTCATGCATGTGGAGAAGAACTTTAGTGAAAATGTTTTTGGAACGATGTTGGGAATTGATGGGAAGAACAAGGATACAGATAAGTCACGAATGGATTTAGAAGATATGAATATAAGGAAAGAATTGTGGCTGACAACAAATCCCGATGGATCATATGTGAAGCCTTGAGCCAGCTTCTCACTGACCCCTAAAGAGAGAGAGGGTTTCTTTGAATTCTTGAAATCAGTCAAGTATCCAGATGGGTACGCGGCAAACATTTCGAGATCAGTGAATGCAAAAAATGGTAGATTAACATGATTGAAAAGCCACGACTGCCATGTACTTATACAACGGATTCTTTCTATTGGGATGCGTGGTTACGTAGATAAAGAGATCGGTACAGCACTTTTTGAGTTAGGTAGCTTCTTCCAAGATCTATGCTCAAGGACATTGAAACGAAGTGAAATGGAGAAATTAGAGGAACGTATAGTACTCATACTATGTAAGTTTGAAAAGATCTTTCCTCCAGCCTTCTTCGATGTGATGGTTCATTTGGCCATTCACTTGCCACGTGAGACTATTCTCGGAGGACCTGTGCAATATCGGTGGATGTACCCGATTGAAAGGTAATTTCTAAAATTGTTCTTTCAAATGAAAGGTATAGATTATGTTGTGTGCCTAACCATACTCCTAATTAGGTTTCTCGGAGCTTTGAAAAAGTTTGTCACCAATCGAGCTCGACCAGAAGGTTCTATTGCAGAGGCTTACATTGTTAAGGAGTGCATTACTTTTTGCTCAATGTATCTTGAAGGGATTGAAACCGTGCATAATCGAGATGCACGAAATGAAGATTATGGAGTACGTCGTGAAGGTTTGATAATATTCACCGAAACTGCTCGTCCTATTGGCCAAATTAGAAAGCATGTTGAGATGTCACAGGAACTTCGTGATATTGCTCATTGGTTCTTATTATACAATAGCCCTGAGATAGAGAAGTATCTTCAGTACGTGTTTCTTATAATTATATATATTTTAACAATTTTCATGTTATTAGTCATTAATAATAGTAGTATTTCACACATTAACCAAAACTATTTGAGTAGGGAATATAAGAATTTGTTACAAATTCCCACTGGACAAGATATAACTCAGATACAACAGAAGGAATTTCCGAAGTGGTTCAAAGAATATGTAAGTCATTTTTAATATTCACAATTGCCCAAACACTATTAGGCTTGTATAAAATACAAACATTACTAACATAATTCAACTGTTGCACATTGCATGTCGATGTAGATAAATAGATTGAGAGTTGATGAGGCACCAGAAGCAACCGAAGAATTGTGGTCATTAGCGAATGGTCCTAATTTGCTAGTGAAAGAGTACTCGGGTTGTATAATCAATGGTGTAAGATTCCATACGAAGGAATTAGACAATCGTCGTCAGAGTCAAAACAGTGGTGTGCTTACCGAAGGGGACTACAAGGGAGAGATGCATGAATTCTACGGTCACTTGTGCAATATTTGGGAATTTGAGTACATGTGTCAAAATAAAGTTGTTTTGTTTCAATGTGAATGGTACAACACCGATAACACTGGTAGAAGTAGAACAGTACGAGCTGACACAAATTGCACAAGCATCGATGTCACAAGCCGATGGTATCAATCTGACCCTTTTATCTTGCCTAGTCAAGCTAAGCTAGTGTTCTACCTGAATGACACCAAATGGGGGCAACCTTGGCAAGTCGTGCAACGGGTCCAACATAGAGGTGTGTTTGATGTGCCAGAGGTTGGTGATGGAGAACCACCAGATCAACCATAATTTAATGATGCATTTCAACAAGAAAACATTAACTCAGTTGTCCCGATCAACATTGAAGATATTATTCGATTTCATAGGGATGATATTGAAGCTGAGGTTATTTCAAATAAAACAAAGAGAGATGGTAGAGATGACGAAGAAGATGAAGAAATTAGCATACTTGATGATGATATGGATCCTGATATGGAACCTGATATGGATTATGATATGTAGTTTTTGTTTTTTTTAGGTTTCTATATGGACATTTGTTTTTAATGCATTACATGGTTATGCTATATTTTGTTGCATCTCTTCAAGTAAAATTATGCTTTATATTTTATGTTTTATTTCAATTTATGCTTTTTAGTTACCAAAATGGCCAAAGGGGAGAAACAATGGGTCAAACCAGGTTTTCTAGCAAAACAAAAGCGAATAGAGTACAAAATGGAAAGATATAAGACAATCAAGAAGAATAATAAAAAAATGGATGCTCTACAATTGAAGCGTATAGTAGCTTCTTTGATGGGTTCTACTCAGCCCAATCGTGTTAATCAGAAGGGAAAGAACATTAGGGTAGATGATGATGACTACATACCGTCAGATCATGAGGATGACACTGATGCTGAGTCCTTTGAAAGTGTTGACGATGAGGTACTATATGTATGGCCATTCATTTTTTTTATTATGTCACCGATATCTATATATTTCTTAATGATGCTTTGTTAATACTATCTTTATATTTCTGTATACTTTATTGGATGAATAAGTCATAAAATAAAACTAGAAAATATACATCCTACATACAACAATAAGCATACCAAAGCAAAGCTAAAGGAAAAAAAAAACATCCTGCACAACCTATAGGAGTAAGTTAGCTGGAACACAAATGTATAACGAAATAAGACATAATTTGACCATGTTGGAAACACCAATACTAGGATTAGTGCATGTGTGTAGCCTGGCCCTCATAATATCAGTAAAACACATGGCAAACACATTTGGGCCCTTTGGGGAATCACGTTTGACACACTTAAAATCACATTCGGACCCAAAAGCAATTTTGTGTTGGAGTTTGGCAATACATAATTGCATTTGCTAAACATGTCCCAATGCAGAAACCCATGCCAAATGTTATTATCCATGTTTGGAATCTCTGCCAATTATGCCTCTCATTTTTAGTTTTTAAAAAAATGAAAAAAAATAGACATGTGCATGCAGCTACCAGGACTTGACCTTCAACAGCTCTGTGGGATCACGCCTCAACATCCATTATCGACTTAAATATTTTCAAACTATACAATATATTTATATAATCCATCCATACAAATGAAACATTTTTTTGCTTTGTTTTATTTTTTATATTTTGATATACTTCCATGAATCAAATAAATGTTAAAATAAACACAAGCAAACATACACAACTATATATATATATATATATATATGTGTGTGTGTGTGTGTGTGTGTGCGCGAGGCATATGCCTATCTAGTCATTTTTATACATTTAAAAGCACAAAAAATACATATTTTATAGTAGATTCTTATTTGGTTGAAATTTTTATATATCTAATATATAATCAATATTATATCGCTATAAAATAGGTAAATGACTTGACATTCCATAAAACAAATGGTCAGATAGTCACTCTTGACAACTACTAAGACTTCTGATCATGGCATCCAAAGAAAACCAATTATGCATAAGCAAAAGCTATCTCAAAGGGGCCCATAAGCAATCTTCTTTTCCCAATTTTATTTGACAGATTAATATAAATATTTAAAAAACCAATACTTGAGATGATTAAACAAAAAATAATAATAAAGTCGGCAAAGTACCTGTACTGGATTTAGACCAGAAAATGGACATCACAATTGCTCTGGAGGACTCTCTGAGGATCAAGCTGCCCACTGCAATAACTGGAAGGAACAGCAGAGAGTTCCTGCCTTGATGAGTTTCCATATACATATCTGTACTTATCCATTTTTATGTATGTATTGTTTATGCTTTTGTATTATGTTTTTTAGGGCTTACCAATGCCACCAAAACGATTGGTGAAGTCATCTCTTCAACCTTCACACGAGGCAATTGTTGTTCCAAATGGGGATTTACCTGACAATGTGGATACCCAACACTCACAGCCACTTGATGTCAATATGGACGCACCGAGGGAGGCAACCCCCCAATCTAGTGTTGGTAAGATACTGAATTGTACTAAGCTAAAGAAATTCTCTGTTTTTAATGTAATTCTATGGTGCAAAAAATTTCAAGCAATTTGTTTCATAGGGTTTGTTTGTTTGTTTTTTTTTTTTTTTGGGCTGTAACAAGTGTTGGGGTATACCCTAGTTTAACTCTTGTAAGTTTTGTTTTGTTCATACATACATACATGTTACCTTCTGTCAAAATGTCTACTTATTCACTTGTGTTACAGTTGATGATTAACAATTATTTAATTTTTTTAAACTGTCAAGACTGTTCAATTTTAAACAAAAATATCATTTCTAGGTTCTTATATAGTTGCTTCTCTGTTCTTCTCTGTTACTACCACTTTCTTCCATACTCTTTGTTTGTCTTCAACATAAGGCCAAAAAATTATGCAATTTGTGGGTAAAGGCCAGTGGTGATAAAGTGTTTTTTTATTTATTTTTTTAAGGATTTTCTTTGTTTGGTAGCTGAGAAGATGTGAGAAAGAGGGGAAATAGAAAATAAAATAAAATGTTGTCCTTTTGTGCCATCATGCTACTGCGGTTTCTAAGAGAGTGTAAACCTTTGCAATAGTTTCCATTGTGCTTAATTGGGTGAAAATATCTGTCTGCTTTTGTCTATAAAGTTGTGGAATTAGTTATTGAAGAATCTGAGGACCAAAATTTTGATTTCATTTCTTTGCTCATACTGAATTTTTTTAAGGAGAAATTGTTGGGCTTTTTACGTGAATTGCTTGTTGTGTTGCTTCGTTTGTGATGAGGATTTACCAGGTGGTAATGACTTAATGCACTTGAGAATTTTGGTAACCGAAGAACTAGACCTCGAAATTTTCCGGACTTTAACCTTTAATTGTTGCCTTGCCTTTGTTGTACTACACTGTAATACATTTTTCCAAGTTGTAGTTTTTGTTTAAATGCTTAAATTTAGAACACTATTGTGATATGCTCAAATTTCATATTTGCTGTGTAGTATCCCAGATGGGAGTAGGCCTATAAAATCTGGATTATGTGAAATCTTAGGTTAAATTGTGTAGCCAAGCTTGCAATATTGGTTTAACAGCATAAAGGCCAGGGTATACCCCAGCATAAAGGTCCTTACTGGGGTAATCACAGCCAACCTTGAGCCCAAAAATTATGCAATTTGTGGGTAAAGAACACTTCATCACCACTGATGGAAGCACCGAAGGTACTGAAATTGTGGTGAGAGTAGCTGAACTACTTACCAAAACAGAGAAGGAGACTAGTGTTGTATAGGAGAAACAGAGAAGAAGACTAGTGAATAGAAAGCAATAGCAGTACGGAAAAGAATCAACAGGTGCAGCAACTAAAGAACAAAGCAGCAGCTGTATATGAGAGACTAAATAGAAACAAAGAGTAGGGAAGAAATTGGCAGTAACAGAGAAGAACGAAAAAGCTGCAGATGTAGGAAAGAGTGAAGAAACAAGAAAATGGAATAGCAAATACAACTGTGAAAAAGAGAAAACAACTTGAGAAATGAAAAGCATCAACTTGAGAGTAGGGAAGAAAGCTGCAGCTGTACCTGTGTGGCTACTGCTAGTGCTGTTTGTGCAGGGCTTTTCTTGGGTTTATTTTCTCGTTTTGCTTGCTTTTTCTCTCTTAAGGGTTGTGCAAGTGTATTTTGTATTGTTTTTGGGTAGTCTATTGAATGTTCATAGCCCTTTTTTTCTCATGTGGCAAACGAACATTCTTTTGTGTGGTTTATTTTAGGATGATTCTCTTTATAGTTTATTTAGTTTAGTTTATCTGTTTGGTTTTGTTTCTCTTTTATAGCTCTAGTTTTTTTTGTTTGGTTTGCTGTTGTAAGGCCTGGCGAATGCCCCATTGTGGTTATCATTTTACTTTATGACTTACTAAAAAAAAAAAGTTACTTATATTACTTTTATGATTTCGCTTTAATTAATTGCTAACTAGTCAATGTTATGTCTTTAAAACAGTGCGTAATAGACACCCTCGTGGCTTGACACGCGGGTTGAAGGTTCAAGCAATGGTTCAAAAAGATGGAAAGCTCAAAGTTCCCATACCACAGGAGTTTCGTGCGCCAGTGGGGGATCATGCCTCTCAATTAGTATCCAAAATTGGTGTTGAGGTCCGAACACACTTGCCAGACTTTAGCATTCGCAGGTGGAAACATGTCAACGAAGAAGTTACGGCACCTATGTTTCAACGTCTAACGGTAAAATTTTTACATAATTGACTGAATTAATGTAATATAATTAATTATGACTTACAAGATTTGTGGCTGCTGCTAGGATCAATTTGACATGGAGGGTGAATCCACTAACGTTAGGAAAGCGGTGGCAACAAAGTGTGGACGGAGCTTGAGCAGCTACACGTACAAACTACGAAAAAAATACCTGAACCTTAAAAGTGCTAAGGGAGAGGAGTATGCTAGAAGCCACCCACCGCCTGAATGTGACCTCGAGAAATGGAAAAACTTGATTGACAAGAAGTGGAATGATACCAATTGGCTGGTAAACTTTTCTTATGTTTATTTATTGTTGACAATTACCTTGTCTTCCTAATATATATATTTTTATATTGGAACTTGCTCCTTGTAGAAGCAATCAAATTCTAACATTGACAATAGAAATCAATTGAAGACAAAGCATAGGTGTAGGTCAAAATCTCTCCCAGTTAGGGTACACGAGGCGGTAGGTCTTCTTTAATTTTTTTTCCTCTTTTTTTTTTAAAGATGATTCTACTACTGTCGTTCTTATTTAACTTACTAGTTGAACAAAAAAAATCAGACAATTGCAAATGGGGGCCAACTGCCAGAGTTGCCATGTGTTTACAAATCTACACACTTTAATGATGTGACAAAGCAGTGGATTTCTCCGGAGTGCGAAAAGAATTATGTATGTATACTTACCTTTTATATTAGGATGATTGCAATTATAATTTTATCTTTATTCATTTTTCTATTTATTTTTTTTTAAATGACAGGATAATATGATAAAGATCCAAGCTGAACATTGCTCCGAACCTGGTGCGGTTCCAATTACTCCGGAGGAGCTATCTGTGAAGGTGCTGAAGCCAAGGTTGGGATATGTTAAAGGACTCGGGTTGAGGTGTTCCTTCTCTGTCAGGACTACCAGTGCTTCGACTGACAGTGACTATGTGAGGCGTCTAGAGATGGAAATACAAGAGCAAAAAGAGGAAATTCAGTCACAAAAAGAGGAAATTCAGTCACAAAAAGAGGAAATTCAGTCACATAAAGAGGAAATTACAGCACAAAAACATGAAATTCAAGTACAAAAAGAGGAAATTCAAGCACAAAATAAAGAGATAGGGAAGATAAATGGGTCAATTGGCGAGCATTTTGAAATCACATCAAGCATCATGGAGTTTCTTAAGAAGCAAGGTTTCAAAGGACAATTTAGAGGATGAGGTATCCCATGAACTCCTACGTCGCCTTTTTGGTAAGTCTCGCCCGTTTTATCATTTCAGCTTTCATCATGTTGGTTAGTATATACTAGTTAAAGTACAGCAGTTTGACTACTTATTAACTAAGATTTAACAAGTTTGAAGATGTATTTAATGAAAATAGATTCATTATCAAAATTCTTACTTAGCATGACCCTAGTTAAAATACACACTAACCAAAGTAGAGACAAAACTATGTGTTTACATTTTTGTGTATTTTTGCTAGGCAGTGTTGGGAGTTGCTCTAAGTTAGTGATGTGATTAATAATGGGTGTCTCTCTGATTGAGTTTTTCACAGTAGTAGAAATGAATGAACATTTATTGAATCTCAGGTAGTAGGTTGGTCAGGTTTGTATATCACTTTATGATTGCTGCTATTTCTTATTTGCTTTAATTATTCTTTTGGATTGTATTACTTTTTTGAACACCATGAAACAGCACTTGAACTCATTAAAAACACGTAACCAGATGTACTCTTTCTGTCTTCAATATCTCCGACATAGTCGTTATCCGTAAACACCAACAACTCAGTATCTCCTCCTTTCTTATAATGAATTCCATAGTTCACAGTCCCTTTTAAGTATCAAACTGCTCTCTTAGCTGCCTGTAGATGAATTTCCCTTGGTTTTGCCATATATCTACTTATGAGACAAGTAACAAACATCATGTTCGGCCTCGTGGCAGTGAGATACATTAAACTACCCACCAGCTGCTTGTAATACGTCTCATCAACTAAGTCTCCATTTCCGTCTTCTTATTTTGAAACCTGGAATAGAAAGTTTTGGTGTTGCTTCCTATTGCTTCCATCTTGGTGACCAGAAAGTTTTCATTACAAAAAAACCATCTTCTAGTGCTAGTTTTTTAGGTAAATGAGATGGTAATGAGTGGGGACTGGAACAGGATTAAGCTTGTAAACACGTAGACTAGTGTTTGCTGTCAATCCCAATCAACCTAGCTCTACTTGACTAAGTTCTTTGCTTTACTTTTTCCGGGTCAAAAAATTTCAGTTAAAGCAAATGGTGTAGTTAAGAATGCCTCAGCAAAGGCTCAGCAAACATAAATCTAGGAATTAAACTTGCCAATTTGTTTGTATTTTACACTAGATTGGGTTAGTAAAGATTTCCGGCTCATAAATTAAGATTGAGAAGCAAAACAGAAATTTAACTCAGCTGGGACTGAGTTGAATAATGCGATAAGTAATCCTTTCTTTGGTGCTGCTGGAGTCTGCTGGTGTGTGTTGCTACTAGTTTTTGCGCTGCTGGTGTTGCTATTGGTTTTGTGGAGTTACTGCTGTATGTTAAACCTGCTGGAGTCTGCTGGTGCAGCTGCTTCTTGTGCAGCTACTGGCTCATTTACTGTATGTTGTTAAACCTGATGAGTGGAGGGCCTGTGCATGCTGCTGGTGGTGTATGCTCTGTTTATTTGTTGTTCTGTTTTATTTTTCTTTTCCTGTCTTTTTTGGTTCCTCTTGTAGGATTGGTTTCTCACTTGATGCTCTTTGCTCTTCCCTCCTTGTTGATGTTAAGAAAAGTAATCCTTTCTTTGGGGTTCTCTAATCCCAACTTTTTGTTGAAAATGCATACATTGTAAACATGAGGTTTGTTTTTCAAATTTCATATAAGTTTTAGTTGAAATGCATCCGTCATTGTCAACTTTGTTGTAATAACTAGGACTGAGGGGTTTGTTTTACTTTATACATGGATGCAAATTGGCATAAATAAGAAGGCATTCAGGGGCTTTAATGGTACAACCCAAAAGTCTTAATTCCTAGATTTATGTTTGCTGGCCTTTGCTGAGGCATTCTTAACTATACCATTTGCTTCAACTGAAAATTTTTGACCTGGAAAAAGTAAAGCAAAGAGAATACTGTTACATTTACAAATTTTATTGTTTGTTTACTTTTCTCAGATGAATACTCAGATATTATTAGCAACTAGATATCTTAGAGAATTCATATATGACTCCTTGTGATTCATTTTGTGTGGGGATTGGATTAGCCCTTGTCTTTGCATTGTGGCAGGCTTTAGATTTATTAACTTACCTTTGTATACTGAAAGATATTTTTAAGAATTTTGTGATTCGAGGAAGTGTGAGAATAGATTATAGTGGAAAAAGTATTTTATTTTGACAAAAACATAGCTTATATTATCATTACGGAAGTAATCTAAAGTTTTCAGATCATTAGTTATTTTCATAAAAATTTGTAAATCAATTCAAAAGGATTTATCTTACAAGCTTCGAAGAAGTTGAAAGTCCCTGGATGTTTTTGTAATTATGGTGAGATTTGGCTGGTTTAACTAGTTTGATGAACTGTGGTTGGTGCTTGATGTATTTTTTGTAAGAACTTTAATATACACGTATTGTTGACATGATGCTGCACCTACAGACATATTATGGCATGTTTGCTTCTAATACATCCCCTCATGCACAATGCTTTCAATTGTGACTTGAAAAACAGACGGAGTCTGTAGGACATTTTGAATCAGTTGTGGCTATAGTGCTTAATGTACTTTGTCAAATTATAGGCAGTATTGGAGCAATTTCAAGGTCTAGGAGTACAAATTCAATTAGCTTGCAGTTTTCTATCATTTATAGGAGTGGTATTCAAGTGCATATTTGTTGAGTCATATTGGGCATTGCAGTGATTTTATAGGATCCGAGGCAACTATGCTAAATTACATTGGGGTTCAAAATCACTTTGTGAAACATAAAGGACACTTGTATATTTGTATATGTGCAAAATAATACCATGTTTTTCTTTTTTATTTGTTCTCTATTACAAACATCATGTCCGGTCTCGTGGCAGTGAGATACATTAAACTACCCACCAGCTGCTTGTAATACGTCTCATCAACTAAGTCTCTATTTGCGTGTTGCTTTATCATCAAGGATCACCTCAACTCTTTGAAGTTTTGAATTGTTATATGCATTTCTACCAAATTGGTTTATAAAATAAAATTATTTATATGAGTTTAGATGTAATTGAAAATATATTAATGTTTGCCTTGTTTATTTTCTTTGCAGATTGGTTTTGATGACGTTCGGGAGCATACTTGCAAATGAAGATCAACTGTTGAATTTTTTTTCCTAAACTGATGCTTAGTTGTAGTTGCAAAATAAGATTGAGTGTTGATTTTTTTTTTTTTTTTTGTGGACTCCACGTAGTTGATTTTGAGATTTGATTTGATGGTTTTTTTGTGATACTTAATGGATTATTATTAAAGTTGTTTGATGGATACATTTTGATTTATAATATAAATTGTTTAGTGAATTTTTTTGTGGAGTGATGTATAATAGCTAGTGGATTTCTTAGTACAATTAAAAGGTTATTGGGATATGAGCAGGGATATTTGTGGAATAATAATTTAAATTGAATATAAAATATGGAACAAGTTCAGTGACGAATTTGTTTTGTCATTTATACTTGTTATTATGACAAAGTGATTATTCGTCACTAATAAACTTTTTTTGTGACAAAATTTACTGCAGTTTATATATAAAAGTTTTAATTTATTTTGTTGTTTGGTGACTAAAAATTTCGTCACATATAAATATATTTGTGACGAACTATATTTCGTCATCCATGTATGACTTTTGAAGACGAAAAATTTCGTCACCTTTACATCTTATTGTGACGAAATTATTTCCTCATCAATGATCAATATGCGTGACAAATTTATTCGTCAACTAAAGTTATAAACATGGTACTGAATAACTATTTGGTGACGAAAAGGAGAATTTTTGGCGACAAAATGTTGTTTCATTGGTGACAAAAAAATATGACTTTTGAAGACGAAAAATTTCGTCATCTTTACATCTTATTGTGACGAAATTATTTCTTCATCAATAATCAATATGCGTGACAAATTTATTCGTCAACTAAAGTTATAAATATGGTATTGAATAACTATTTGGTGACGAAAATGAGAATTTTTGGCGACAAAATGTTGTTTTATTGGTGACAAAAAATTTCGTCGCTGAAGTAATTTCATTGGTGACGAAATTATTTTTCGTCACGTTGGTTTTTAGTGACAAACATTCAATGACGAAACCGGTGACGAAAATATTTCCTCACAAATATCTATAGTGACAAAATTAGCTCTTTGAAGACAAAAAAATTTCGTCATTCAAGACCCAACTTGTTGTAGTGGGCTCTACTGTAAGAGCATTAGAACTCTCCTTTTGTGTAACCAAGTAACAACTTGGAAAGATGTAAGCCCACGGGCATTTTATTATTTTGTGAACATTAGTAACTCGTATGAAACATCCTTTATAATATTAACTCTGATGAATGGAAATGTGACTTATCTATCATGTTTATAGAACTGTTAAATGATGGGCTTATGTATTATTTTGAGGGCATTACAGAATTTACTCAGAATTTGCTCAGAATTTATTGGGAATTTACTAAGTAATTTTATTACTGAGTAATTTTCTCTGAATTTACTAAGTAACTTACTGAGTAATTTGAAATTATGTTTTAAATCTTCTCAATGATTGTTTATTGTTTTTATTTTTTTTGGTTATAAATTATTTATTTATTTATTTATTTATTTTGGCAGTAAATTTTGTAATTGTTTAAGAAAAATGAATTGTGTCATAGAATTTTGAATTTCGAATTTTGAATTTGCTTATGATTTGTAACTGATACCAACTCACTACTTTGATATGATACTTATTGAATTAATAAACATTATATTGTGATATAAATGGAATCATCTGGCATACTTTGTCCAACTAGGTTGTTAGACTTATTTATTTTGATGATTTATTTAATTATGTTTCAATTTATTTGAAAGAGAAAAATAGAGTGCAAAATTTATTTTGATGATTTATTTAATTATATTTTAATTTATTTGAAAAAGAAAAATAGAATCAAAATTTATTTTGATGATTTATATGAAAGAGAAAAATAGAATCAAAATTTATTTTGTTCCATTATTTCTCACCTAAACCTTTATCCTAAATGTTGTCAGAATGTAATTAATATTTAATTAAATCAGGAGTTCAAACAGTCCAAAACAAATGTTCAAACAGGCTAGCACAGCAGCAGGCCAAAAGGTTCAAAAGGTTCACGTGAAAGATATTCAAATTAATAATGATGGAAGTACAACAGCTATAAACGGATATAAAGGTTCAAAGGCCAAAAGGTTCAAAAGGTTCAAGTGGAAGATATATTCAAATTTGTAATGATGGAGTGGAAGATATTCAAATTGGTAATGATGGAAGTACAACGGCTATAAACGGCTATAATTTCAAATGACTATAACAGCTATAAATTCAAATGAATACAACGGCTATAATTTTCATTATACATACCAAAGCCTCTAATGTAAACAAGTGACAAAAAACCTGAAAATATTCTTTGATCTATAATCACTCACATCTATTCTCAGACATTATACACTGAGCCTTATAGCTTTAAGCCCATCTTTCCTGTGTGAGATTTACAGAAAAATCAAAGCTTCATTTTCTATATCTATCTTTGAGAGATATTTATTGTCAGCTTTCTTTGAAAGCAAAAATACCATTTCATCTGTGTTATTGAAATCTTGAGAGTGATTGTGAATCACCTAAGATTTGCAAGGGTTTGGGCTTGTAAAGTCTGTGTAAAATCCATAGAAGATTGCTCCATTTGTAAAGAGGTTGCTTGCACCCATGTGAAGCTAAAAGATAATGGAAAATCTCAAGTGAAGCTAGAGGAGTGGACGTAGGCCGAGTTGAAGCCGAACAACTATAAATTTGTTTGCCTCCCTCTCCCTTATCTCTTTATTTTATTTTAAATTGCCATAGCTATATTTCAAATTTTTACTATGCTAAAATCATTAACTGACATAGTTGTTTTGACACTTGTTTTAATTACTTTTATTTCATTAATTATATTTATCTATTGTGCCCGTCATAATTTTTATTAGGGTATTATTAATTTTAATTGTAAAAACCTAATTCACCCCCCTCTTAGATTGTCTTTTGGGTAACAATTGGTATAAGAGCCTGGAGCTCTTGTTTAGATTTAACAATCTTAAGTTTTTGATCCATAGCAACCATGTATTCTACTTACTCTGCTGTAGGACAAACTAGCAATAGGCCACCTCTCTTTGATGGTAGTAATTACATTCATTGGAAAGAAAAAATGACTTTGTATCTTCAAACTACCAATTATACTTTGTGGCTCATTATCACTAAAGGTCCTAAAATCCCTACCAAGGTAGTAGACCATATCAATGTGCCTAAACTTGAGGATATATTTGATGAGCGTGATTCTAAACTCCTTCAAGCTAATGCTAAATCCAAGCTTATTCTTGTGTGTGGATTAGATGCAAATGAGTACAATAGAATTTCTGGGTGTATTACTACTAAAGAGATTTGGGATAAACTTGAAATCACCTATGAAAGAACTAGCCAAATAAAAGAGTCTCGGATTGACATGCTTATTTATGATTATAAACTCTTTACTATGGAATCATTTGAATCTATTTCTGAGATGTTTAATAAATTTACCAATATTATTAATGCTCTAAAACCTCTTGGTAAATCTTATACTAATGGTGAGCTTATGAGAAAAATACTTAGGTCTTTGCCAAATGAATGGAAAGTTAAGGTTACAGCTATCCAAGAAGCAAAAGACCTAACAAAATTAAGCATTGAAGAACTCCTATGCTCACTCATGGCTCATGAACTTTCGATAATGGATGGCAGCAAAAATGAAGCCATTTGGGGAGAAAATGATGGAGTAGCCAACCTATGTCTCATGGCTCTTTGAGAAGAAGAATTCACTCAAGATGAGGTAATTTCTAATTATGTAGAACTTGAAAGTTCTTTCAATGAATTACATGACATATTTAGAAATGTTTGTGTTGAGAATTATAAATTAAAAAAATTAGTTTGCTTCTCTTTCAAATGATGTGGATGTTTTAAAAATGAAAAATGCTACTTTGAAAAATGACTTTACGTCTACTGCCAATGAGAAAAACATTTTGAAAAACAATGTTAAGGATTTAAACAAAACTCTTGAAAATTTTGTAAAAGGAAAAGAAAACCTCAACAAGCTTCTTGGAAATAAAAAATGTGTTTTTGATAAAGTAGGCATTGGTTTAGATCCTCATAAACCTTTTATGAGATTAAATGTTCTTGAGACTAATCCTTATGGACCCAAGAAAGTATGGGTACCAAGAAAGAAATCAAGATATTTTGTAGATGGAATCTCAAAGAACACCAAGGACTTCGAGAGGAAATGCACAACAAGAGTATTCTATCTAAAGAGCAAAATCAGCTCCTATAAGCAGAAGAATGATGAAATGAAAATCACCAGGATAAACAATTGAGGTAATGTATGGGTGAAGATTCCAAAGAGGTAAATGAAGATATAACTCCTAACACACTTTTAATCTTAAAGTTCTATATTCTTTAAGGTGTGATTTGTATGCAATAGGTTGTGTCTAATCATTGCTTCCATGTAACCTAATTGTACTAAGTTTGCTAAGTCATATTTTGCTAGTTTCTTTCAAACATTCATTGAACTCAAAAATGAGAATTATATTATTTTGATGAATGCCTATTAGAATATGAATGATTCATGTATTCATTAACATTTTATATCATGTCATCCATTGCTATGAAAAAGAGATAAGAAGTGATAAATGTTTTTGTGAGCATACTTTTCAAAGCTTCTGAAACTAGCCTACCGGTGTCATGACCCCAAACCGCCCCTAGTAGTTTGGTGTCATGATGGCCAGTAATCCGAGATTACCAAAGGCCAACTTCCAAAATTCACGCACAATCAGAATATAAATGTATGGGGCTCACAAGTGCGGAAGCAATAATTTAAAATACAAGTGGTCCATAAGAGCAGTGCATAAGTCAAATGGTATGGCATACATCTTTACATAGCTTCACAAATAGAACTGAAGTACACAAATACATATTACATCTTGGTAAAAGGCTTCTCAAGCCGACATGTTCAAAATACATAACCTTCTAGATTGCCGACATAGACAAAAACACATGAAACGCAAATCACGATACATAATATTCAGGATTGCCGACATAAACATTGCCGACATAACATGCATCCAAAACACCTTGCAAACACACATCTCGGCGTAGCCGACTTCTTGCTTGTTACCTACATATATACATAGGGAGGGTGAGCTTGGATACTCAGTGAATGGTATAAGTAATAAAGGGGTTAAATGAATGATACCCGAGATCTTTTCAAATCAATACATATTATATCCTTGTCAAAACCATACATACCATAGCTTAGCTTGGCTTGAAATAAAACATCATTCGAAACTTGGTCTTTCAAAACTAACATACTTAACATACGTCAATCTTAAAAGGTAACCTCGGCATAACCTTCGTCCTTCAAAACAGAAGCATAACCTCGGCATCGAGCACACCCGTTCATAGTCCGTCGGTGGCCGATATCTTAACAAGGGTGCTACTTAGGCTTAACGTCCCCTAGCACGAAAGGACGGTGCTACTTAGGCTTAAAGTCCCCTAGCACAGAAGGACCCTTAAAACAAGATGTTCTGCGAAAGTTTAGAGTCCTCCAGTACAAGGGACTTCCAAAACAAGATGTGCTACGAAAGTTTAGAGTCCTCCAGCACGAGGGACCTATGTTACAAAGGCCCGTAGCCCTTTAACACTAGAGTGCTGTGAAAGTTTAGAGTCCTCCAGCACAAGGGACTTTCGAATCAAGAGGTGCTGCGAAAGTTTAGAGTCCTCCAGCACGAGGGACTTTCCGAGGATGTCGTCAAAACAAAGCTTACTTGATACGTTGCCATTCAAAACAAAGCTTATACTTGATACATAAAATAGGGATATCATTCATGCTTAACAAATACTTTTATCAAAACAAGGCAAAGCTTTATCAAAACCTTAAGAACATAACTTTATTAAAAATACCACTCACATTAGTTCTTGGGACGTCGGGATCAAGGCAAAGGTCCAAGTCCTACAAACACATGGCAAAGCATACTGAATGCACTTATCAAAACAATTCTTACATACATGTAAATGATCTCGGAAAACATCCTGGAAGTCAAAACACTGTTTTACATGTCAGGGGACATGCTGGGTACTAACCAGGTCTTTGCCGAGGTCCCACACCTCCTGTGTAACGCCCTCAAAATAATAACATTAAACCCAACAAATAAGACGAGCGTTGATAGATAAACTAACCACCTTCTATCATTCATTAGAATTCCATTACATAAGTATTACATGTTAATCTCATAACAAAATGCCCTACGGGCTTACAGCTTTCCAAGTTAACACTTGGTTACAACAAAGAGTTCTAACTCGTTTACACATTAAGCCCTTGGCTTGAAATTACATGTAATACATCAAAAGTACAACAACAAAACTATGCCCGCCACTAGCCTCCCAGCTATGTCCTTGGAGGTGGCATGCTTCCTGCACCTGAAAATGATGTTCCCATATAGGGTGAGCCACAGCCCAGTAGAAACACACTAAACCAACCATGGACAATGACTAAAACATTAGCAATTGATAGTTGGTCAACACTGATACAATCACATAAATTACATATTTATGTCAACGACTTACAAGTCCCATTTACTTTTCATTTTCCCTTTTTCAACAGATAAGCATGCTAGCGCTATCATCATTTCCACAGATATGTATAAAAACTATATCTCACATTCAGATAAGCATAAAGGCTATATCCACAATCTCAACAGATATGTATATCAACAATATCCACGGATAAGCATACAAGCTGTATCCACATTCTACAACAGATATGTATATCAACAATATCCACAGATAAGCATACAAGCTGTATCCACACTCTACAACAGATATGTATATCAACAATATCCACAGATAAGCATACAAGCTGTATCCACACTCTACAACAGATATGTATATCAACAATATCCACAGATAAGCATACAAGCTGTATCCACACTTCACTTCACAAAGATAAGCATATGAGCTCTATCTTCACTTCTCTAGACAAGCATATGAGCTCTGTCTACGGAGTACATCCCCTATCTCCTCCAAATACCTATCCGGTTTAGAGGTCCATCCCCTATCTTCCCCTAAACCGCGGAGTACATCCCCTATCTCCTCCTCTACACATAACATATATAAACACATTGGTTCTATATACAATCACACAATACAAACAATTAATGTATTCTAGCAACTGTCATGATCCATAACACATTCCATTGATTAGTTTCAGTTTGCCTAATCAACATACATTGTCTACAACAATCACGACTATCCTCCACCGATAGCCCCAAGCAGTTATTTCTAAAACAGAAAATAAATGCGCAAATGGATATTCAATCAACATTTCATTTCCTCATTTCTCACCAATTAATTATCCCAATTGATTAAACAATGTAATTAGGCCATTTTCCATAATTACCATTTCAACCCTTAGGTCCCATTTTCATCAATGATTCAACAATCATTCTATTTTTCTATGCCAAACATGCATCTAGGTTTATGATGAGTAAAACCCCAACCTTTGTAAAATTACACAAAAGCCCCAAACTTTCACAAATTACCAAACCAAGCCCAACATCTCAAAATACCAAAATTTAAAGACAAAACCCATAGAGAGGAGTAGGTTATCCCTACCTCAAATTCGGAGTCCCAAAGGAGAAGACGACAAAACCCAACGTGCTCCAAAACCCGTGATTTTCAGATTAAAATGAAGCCCTCGACGATCAACAACTTTTTTGTAAAGGCCAAAGGTGAGTAAATCACTCCTACTAGATCAAAACCTAGAGAGAAGGTAGTATCTAGAGAGAAAGACTCAACAATGGTGTTTTTGGAAAAGTAAGAGAGAGAAGAGAAAGTGAAAAAGTGATTTGAAAAGTCACAATTTCGGGACTTAAACCCAGTCTTCCGCTCGAGCTTAAAACACCCCGCTCGAGCGGCCACTCACAGACTTCCGCTCGAGCGGCCAACCTCCCGCTCGAGCGCAGAATGCACTCGCCCAGCACTTTTGCAGAACCAGGCCTCCGCTCGAGCTCCCAATCCCTACGCTCGAGCTCACAACACTGCACAACAAGATACTGGATGGATGTAATCTACGCTCGAGCGCCAACACCTCCGCTCGAGCGTACAGGCCAAAAATCTGGGCAACTAGTTTTGGTTTCTAAACTCAACCAACCTATAACAAACCCGCTCAACACATCCTATAACTCAAATACAAAGTAAGAAAGGATGTAAACAAGATAATAAACAACTACCAACATCCACGGACACATGTCCGGATCACTATACAACAAGGGTAAACCCGGGATCGCTATAACCTCCCCCCCTTAAAGAATTTCGTCCCCGAAATTAAGCACAAGTTTTCAAAACAAGTTTTTCTCCCTTTTAATCAATGTTACACTTGAACATTCAACAATTCGACCCATTCCCGGTCATCCCATCCCTTTAACAAGAGACATATCACAATATGTAAACCACATATGTATTATCAACATGCATCAACATTATGCACTATCTTTCCAATTTCAACAATATATTCAACAGATATAATGTTACTTTCAACTTCCATATGAGACAAGTTTTAAAACATACTTTCAATAAACCAAACATTCTCAATGTTCCACAACTTAAGACATATATCAAAGCTCTTAAGTTCAACAAGATGTAAAATTTAAATATAAGATTACATAACAACAAACAAGTCCGGATATTTCTCTCGGACTTCCAACTCACGTTCCCAAGTGGCTTCCTCCACTCCGTGATGTTTCCACAAGACTTTCACCAAAGGAATGGTCTTGCCACGCAGGACCTGATCCCGCCTATCCAAGACCCGAACCGGTCTCTCCTCATACGAGGCATCCTCATCTACCTCTAAATCGGTCCAATCCAACACATGTGATGGATCTGGCTCATACTTCCGAAGCATACTCACATGAAACACGTCATGTACTCCGGACAACTGCGGCGGTAAGGCTAACCGATAAGCTACCTCACCTATCCTCTCAAGGATCTCAAAAGGACCAATAAACCGAGGGGACAACTTCCCACTCTTCCCAAACCTCATCAGGCCTCGCCTAGGTGATATCTTCAGAAAGACATGATCACCTACCTCAAACGCCAAAGGCCTCCTCCTACGGTCGGCATAACTCTTTTGTCGACTCTGGGCTGTAACAAGCCTCCTACGGATAAGCTCAACTTTCTCCGTCGTCTCCCTAACCAACTCCGGACCCAACAAAGGTGCATCACCCACCTCGGCCCAACAAACTGGAGACCTACACGGTCGGCCATACAAGGCCTCAAACGGTGCCATACCGATGCTAGACTGAAAACTGTTGTTGTAGGCAAACTCTACCAATGGCAAGTGCCTCTCCCACGTCCCACTGAAGTCCAGGACACAACCCCGAAGCATATCCTCGAGGATCTGAATAGTACGCTCGGACTGCCCATCAGTCTGAGGATGATAAGCCGTACTAAAGGTCAACTTAGTGCCCAGGGCACTTTGCAAACTCTGCCACAACCTAGCAGTAAAACGAGGATCTCTATCTGAGACGATCGTCACTGGGACCCCGTGCAATCTCACTACGTCCCGAATATACAAGTCGGCAAGATGATCTACCGAATCTCTCACACGCATAGGCATAAAGTGCGCCGACTTAGTCAACCGGTCTACAACCACCCAAATAGCATCACTACCCCGTTGAGTCCTCGGAAGACCTACAACGAAGTCCATAGTGACATGCTCCCACTTCCACTCGGCTATAGGCAAGGGTTGCAACAAACCCGCTGGCCTCTGATGCTCGGCCTTCACTTGCTGGCAAGTAAGGCATTTTGATACGAAAACAGCCACATCTCTTTTCATACCCCGCCACCAAAACTGGCGACCCAAATCCTGATACATCTTAGTACCTCCCGGATGCACCGCAAGGCGCGAATGGTGAAACTCTCGGAGTACTTCCTCTCGGCAAGCCTCCGGTACAAACAAACGGTCTCGGTATCTCACACTCAGGTCGGGATACACCGTCAAACCCTTCTCAACTTTCCCACTAGAGATCTTCTCTCGGAGGGATTCTACCTCAAGGTCACCTCTCTGTGCCTCTAACACTCTAATCATAAGTGTAGGCTGCGCAACAACAGAAAACAAGGCCGCAGCCTCGACAGATTCGCCCAGTAGCAAATCAAACTCGCCAAGTGCTCCCAACATCACCCATTCCCGGATGGCTATACAAGCTACATCACTAATGGTCTTCCTACTAAGGGCATCGGCCACAACATTGGCCTTTCCCGGATGATAATGCAACTCAAAATCATAATCCTCGATGAACTCCATCCACCTCCTCTGCCTCAGATTCAAGTCTCTCTGTGTAAACAGATACTTCAAACTCTTATGATCCGAGAATACCTCGAACCTCTCACCATAAAGGTAGTGCCTCCAGATTTTCAAGGCAAAGATCACAGCTGCTAACTCTAGGTCGTGTGTGGGGTAATTCTTCTCGTGTATTTTCAACTGACGTGAGCCATAAGCCACTACTTTCCCCTCTTGCATCAACACACAACCCAAACCCTCTCGTGAGGCATCACAATAAACCGCATAACCCAACCCTCTCTCCGGAATAATCAATACCGGAGCGGTGGTCAATCTAACTTTCAACTCTTGGAACGACTTTTCACAAGTCTCACTCCACACAAACTTGACTCCCTTCCGAGTCAGTCTAGTCAACGGTAACGCCAACCTGGAGAAATCTTTCACAAACCGACGGTAATACCCAGCTAATCCCAGAAAACTGCGGATCTCAAACACACTCTTAGGCTGTGCCCAATCTTGCACTGCCTCAACCTTGGATGTATCAACAGACACCCCTTTCCCGGATACCACGTGGCCTAAGAATTTGACTTCCCTCAGCCAGAACTCACACTTCCCAAACTTGGCATACAGCCTATGGGCTCTAAGTAACTCAAGCACCACTCTCAAGTGTTCCTCGTGCTTCTCCTTAGATGACGAATAGATAAGGATATCGTCCACAAAAACAACCACAAAGCGGTCTAAGAACTCCCGGAAAATCCGGTTCATCAAGTCCATAAAGACTGCCGGTGCATTGGTAAGCCCGAATGGCATCACCAGAAACTCGTAATGGCCATACCGCGTACGGAATGCCGTCTTAGGAATATCTTCCTCCCTGACCCTCAACTGATGGTAACCCGATCTCAAGTCTATCTTAGAGAAACAACGGGAACCCTTCAACTGGTCAAACAAATCATCTATACGGGGCATAGGATACTTATTCTTAACCGTAGCCCGATTCAACTTTCGATAGTCTATACACAATCTCAAGGCACCATCTTTCTTTTTAACAAAGAGGGCCGGTGCTCCCCACGGTGAAACACTAGGGCGAACAAAGCCCTTATCGAGCAATTCCTGGAGCTGAACTTTCAACTCAACCAACTCTGCTGGAGCAAAACGGTAAGGTGCCATAGAAATCGGCGCCGTACCAGGCACTAAATCAATAGAGAACTCTATCTCTCGGTGAGGTGGCAAACTAACAAGATCTTCGGGAAAAACATCCGAATACTCACAAACCACCCTCGGTAATACATGCTGGGTCTCACCACTCTCACCACTCTCAAAGCTAGCAAGTAGACTACTAAGCTCACTTCGCCCTCGCGAATCATACCCCGGTGGCAAAATACTACCAACCCGGTCTCCCAAGAAATGGAACCACTCCCCGCTCAAGGTACACAATGTAACCCTCTGGCGGTAGCAATCAATAACAGCCCGGTATGACGATAACCAGTCCATACCCAAAATAACATCAAAACCCTTCATGGGCATGACAACAAACGGAAAAGGAAGCCTATAATCGGCGACCTCAATATCACATCCTCTAACACCCTGTTTCAGAATCAACTCACCACCCAAAGGCGATACCACACAAATAGGAGATGCTAACTGTGCTAACTCCAATTCCAAAACAGATGCAAATGCAGCAGATACAAAAGAATGAGATGCACCCGTGTCTATCAACACACTAGCAACTGAGTTGCAAAACAGAAAAGTACCTCTCACTACTGATGGAGCTGGTACTAAATCCTGCGCGGTAACAGCATACACGCGCCCCGTAGGCCCCTGGTCTACCTGCTCACCTCTCGGAGCAAAAGACTGCTGCACAGACTGGGATGACGAAGCTCCCGGATTGGCCCTCGAGGCCTGCACAGACTGAGCTGGCTGAAAACCCTGCGTCTGCCTAGAACCAGACGCTCCCGAAGTGGCACTCAACTGTGGGCAAAACCTCTTCATGTGCCCAGGTTGTCCACACTGATAACAAATCAAGAGCTGCCCCCTGCCCAAACTCTGACTCGGCGGTCTAGCTGAAGAAGAAGCAGCTTTCTGACCCCCACCCTTCTGCGGGCAAACAGAAACCTTGTGACCCAGCTGGCCACACTTGTAACAAGTGAATTCTCCCTGACTGCCTCTCCCCGAGCCTACACTAGGCACTGGAAAGGTCGATCTAGAGACTGCACCCTGAGACTGCTGAGGGTTAGAACCCCTCTGCCTCCTGCCATCACTCTGACTATCCTGGCTCCTCTTGGAGCCTCTCTGACCCTCATCCTCCTCCTGCATCATAAGCTCCATATGAGCTGCAGCATCCACTAGGTGTCTATACTCTCGAATATAAGACCCACCAATTCTCAACTTAAGGCCCCGCCTCAATTTCCGCTCAAACTCATAGCAACGGCGTTCCTCAGACGCCACCAGTTCAGGTGCAAACCTAGACAGACTGGTAAAAGTAGCCTCAAACTCGGCCACTGACAAGCCCTGCTGATTAAGCCGGCTAAACTGATCCCTCAGCTTCTCCCTAGCTGCTGCTGATAAAAACCTCTCCTGAAAAGCATTCACAAACGCCTCCCAAGTACCACCAACACGAGCTTTCTCGTACTTCCACCATTGACCCGCATCTCCCTTCAGTTGGAAGGATGCCAAGGTCACTTTCAGTGCTCCGTCCTCGATGCTAAGCATCTCAAACGTCTTCGTTGTCTGTTCGAGCCATTCATCTGCCTTAAGCGGCTCTTTAGGATCCCCGATAAACTCGTCCGGATTACACCGAAAGAACTCCCTCTTCAAGAAAGAAGGCCCTGTCTCAGCTGCCTGATTCCCAGCTCTAAGAATACCTAAAGCTCCTGCTATCTCTCTGGCCAAGGCACCCATAGCCTGCTGACCCACTGGCTCGGCCACATTGGCCTGCCCAACTCCCTCCTGCACTGCCGGAATCTCACCCGGTAACGGTACTTCCTGCCTCGCAGGTCTACCACGCCTAGCACCTCTTCCTCGTCCTGACATCCTAATAAAGGCAACACAGAACGTTAGCACATTCATAGGTGTGCCGAAACTAAACACTCACGTCCTAATGCATGGACAAGTGTAATTCACTCCACATAAGCACATAAACACATAAGCACTTACGAACTTCATTTCCGGATAATGATAGTCCCAAGACGTTACTAGAGTTCCGGTTAGAAACAGCATTGATCAAGTGCTTTTCCAACAAGACTCCCAGAAACTCAAGGATCCAATCAACATCCTAGAAATTAAATCCCATACCCACATAGTCACATAAGCATGTTATCAATTGAGCACATAGCATATGATACTACATCTAAGTCTCCATCAAGCGAGACAAACCCATTGTGATCCTAATCACTTCCCACGTACCCAAAGTATTCGAACCCGGTACGCTCTGATACCAAGTTGTAACGCCCTCAAAATAATAACATTAAACCCAACAAATAAGACGAGCGTTGATAGATAAACTAACCACCTTCTATCATTCATTAGAATTCCATTACATAAGTATTACATGTTAATCTCATAACAAAATGCCCTACGGGCTTACAGCTTTCCAAGTTAACACTTGGTTACAACAAAGAGTTCTAACTCGTTTACACATTAAGCCCTTGGCTTGAAATTACATGTAATACATCAAAAGTACAACAACAAAACTATGCCCGCCACTAGCCTCCCAGCTATGTCCTTGGAGGTGGCATGCTTCCTGCACCTGAAAATGATGTTCCCATATAGGGTGAGCCACAGCCCAGTAGAAACACACTAAACCAACCATGGACAATGACTAAAACATTAGCAATTGATAGTTGGTCAACACTGATACAATCACATAAATTACATATTTATGTCAACGACTTACAAGTCCCATTTACTTTTCATTTTCCCTTTTTCAACAGATAAGCATGCTAGCGCTATCATCATTTCCACAGATATGTATAAAAACTATATCTCACATTCAGATAAGCATAAAGGCTATATCCACAATCTCAACAGATATGTATATCAACAATATCCACGGATAAGCATACAAGCTGTATCCACATTCTACAACAGATATGTATATCAACAATATCCACAGATAAGCATACAAGCTGTATCCACACTCTACAACAGATATGTATATCAACAATATCCACAGATAAGCATACAAGCTGTATCCACACTCTACAACAGATATGTATATCAACAATATCCACAGATAAGCATACAAGCTGTATCCACACTTCACTTCACAAAGATAAGCATATGAGCTCTATCTTCACTTCTCTAGACAAGCATATGAGCTCTGTCTACGGAGTACATCCCCTATCTCCACCAAATACCTATCCGGTTTAGAGGTCCATCCCCTATCTTCCCCTAAACCGCGGAGTACATCCCCTATCTCCTCCTCTACACATAACATATATAAACACATTGGTTCTATATACAATCACACAATACAAACAATTAATGTATTCTAGCAACTGTCATGATCCATAACACATTCCATTGATTAGTTTCAGTTTGCCTAATCAACATACATTGTCTACAACAATCACGACTATCCTCCACCGATAGCCCCAAGCAGTTATTTCTAAAACAGAAAATAAATGCGCAAATGGATATTCAATCAACATTTCATTTCCTCATTTCTCACCAATTAATTATCCCAATTGATTAAACAATGTAATTAGGCCATTTTCCATAATTACCATTTCAACCCTTAGGTCCCATTTTCATCAATGATTCAACAATCATTCTATT
Organism: Camellia sinensis; assembly: GCF_055761805.1. Taxonomy (NCBI): domain Eukaryota; kingdom Viridiplantae; phylum Streptophyta; class Magnoliopsida; order Ericales; family Theaceae; genus Camellia; species Camellia sinensis. The sequence goes on from NC_138970.1 coordinate 78,699,544, forward strand.
TTTCTATGCCAAACATGCATCTAGGTTTATGATGAGTAAAACCCCAACCTTTGTAAAATTACACAAAAGCCCCAAACTTTCACAAATTACCAAACCAAGTCCAACATCTCAAAATACCAAAATTTAAAGACAAAACCCATAGAGAGGAGTAGGTTATCCCTACCTCAAATTCGGAGTCCCAAAGGAGAAGACGACAAAACCCAACGTGCTCCAAAACCCGTGATTTTCAGATTAAAATGAAGCCCTCGACGATCAACAACTTTTTTGTAAAGGCCAAAGGTGAGTAAATCACTCCTACTAGATCAAAACCTAGAGAGAAGGTAGTATCTAGAGAGAAAGACTCAACAATGGTGTTTTTGGAAAAGTAAGAGAGAGAAGAGAAAGTGAAAAAGTGATTTGAAAAGTCACAATTTCGGGACTTAAACCCAGTCTTCCGCTCGAGCTTAAAACACCCCGCTCGAGCGGCCACTCACAGACTTCCGCTCGAGCGGCCAACCTCCCGCTCGAGCGCAGAATGCACTCGCCCAGCACTTTTGCAGAACCAGGCCTCCGCTCGAGCTCCCAATCCCTACGCTCGAGCTCACAACACTGCACAACAAGATACTGGATGGATGTAATCTACGCTCGAGCGCCAACACCTCCGCTCGAGCGTACAGGCCAAAAATCTGGGCAACTAGTTTTGGTTTCTAAACTCAACCAACCTATAACAAACCCGCTCAACACATCCTATAACTCAAATACAAAGTAAGAAAGGATGTAAACAAGATAATAAACAACTACCAACATCCACGGACACATGTCCGGATCACTATACAACAAGGGTAAACCCGGGATCGCTATATCCTGGCCGAGGTGTGGCTACCCTGGCTTCAGCATGAGGCTGGATGCCGAGGTGCGCACAAGACAACTAAAGGTGTAAGTGATCATGCAAGGTAGGCCAAGGTCAGATACGATGCTTGGCCTAAGTGTGAGGTCTAGGTAAGAGTGATCTCGGCAACTACACCTCAGGAAGTGAGGTCTGGAGATCTGGGTTTCCACCCGTGAAGAACAGGAAGAACATGAACATGAAGATTATAAAGAACATGGATGCCAAAATCATAACTTCTTTATTTGTAAAATCTGGGATTTCATGCCATGAGTTCGAAAACATGGACCTGGGTACCTATGCATGAAAATCATGTGAAAACAAACACAAAAACATGGATCTTGGCATGAGCCTTCGAATCAAAACATGACTTTTCTTAAAGAACACATGAATGCCATTTTCTTTTTCTAGAACCGAACTTCAAAGCAATGCATGGCTTACAAATCATATTCAATCATGCAATGCAATAACATAAACATAAGGAACAACATGAGCTGATCAAGAATCTAACCTTAGAACACAGATCTAACGGTTCGATCTCTAGGGATCAAGCTTGGAAATCTTCTCTCCCTCAAGAACTCCTCTCCCTCTTCAAAACAAGGATATAGAAATGATGGGTCTTCTCTCTCTATCGGCTGACTTAACTCTCAGCTCGGACACGTGGTAATGACTGGTTGGTTCTCTTCAAAAAGGTGATAGGTTGACAAGACAAGACTATGACAAAGCGTATCTAACAAGCTACTCGGTATGGCACTCCGGCAAGTGATGACATTGGCTAAGGACAAGGCTTCGGCAAGTAAGGGAACAATGACCTCGGCTAGGAAGGACAACACTTGACTAAGCTATGCCACACCTCGGTCTGGGTCATACCACTCCAGGACAAGATCACTCAGGTGCAAAGGTAACATCTCGGCCTAGATGATACACATCTCGGCCAATATGCCAGGGCGAAGGTGGAGGTCAAACAAAGGGGTTCCAAGATACTTTTAGACTGAAGATGACCTCGGTTTGGAAAAATCTAGGTGTAACGTAACCTAGGCTTGGCATAACTTCGGCTTAACACGACCTAGGCTTGAGACAACTAGGAAGGAACAGAGCACGTGCACAACACTTAAGCAAATCACATAGACATCAAAACAAGGCATGGATCTTACTTAGGCAAAACAAGTCATAATCATACAAATGCTCATGAACATGACTAAGACATAAATATGGGCTGTGACAGCAACTTAACATGGCAAAACATATAATGCAAGCAATCATAACTAGGACATGAAATGTGGGTTGTTACAACCGGCCACTACAAGTGGCCTACAAGAGGGAAAAGTAGCCTACGGCTACAAAAAGTGGCCAACAGGCCTCTCTCTCCCTCTAGGAAAAGGCACCAAGGTCCGATCTAAAAACCAGACCAAAACAAAAAGGGTTTAGAGGCTAAAAGACAAGGCGCACAGCCGAGATCTTCGGAAACTCAAAATGAGCACAAAGATGCGCAATCATCGAGTGCACAAACGATGACGTCTGAGTCTTAAGGTCGGTCAAAAATGGGGTGTCTACTGTTACCCCTCTTTGACAGAACTCAAAAGTCATGCAATGACGGGAGTGAATGTCAAAGCCCAGAGACGACCCATTTTTGACAAGGCCGGAGACTTAGACAAACAGGCAAGATAAGAAAAAGATGCGCCCATAGGCAGGGGCAAAATGCAAATGAACATGCACAATGCAACAGTATAACTTATGATTATGCAAAGAGGGCTATAATGAAACATCTGAATGCAAATGTTATGCAAAGCAATGCTACGACAAACTCGTACACAAGCAAGTAAGTAAACATGCCACGCATGGGAATTACAGACCGAACTACATTTCATGCAGAAATGATGTAAGAAAATTATGCAATCTTCACTGCGCTTCACGCGGGGAAGGCCCAAAGCGATTGTCAGAAACACCCAAAGTCTCAAACAAGATCTCGACGCGTTGCACGCGAAAGGAATAGGAGTGGTACAAGCATTCCAAACGCTCTTAACCAAAGGAGGTCTAACCCGTCACACGCGCGGGGAGAAAGAACAACAATGCCCAAGGCATACGAGATTAATGGCGATAAATACATAGAGTAAACATGTGTAATAGATACACAAAGCGAACATGTGATAGATACACAAAGTGAGCGTGTGTGATATATACACAAAATGAGCATGTGTGATAGATACACAAAGCGAGTGTGTGATAGATACATAAAGCGAGCGTGTGATAGATACACGAAGTGAGCATGTGTCATAGATACACAAAGCGAACGTGTGATAGATACATAAAGTGAGCAAAATGTGATAGATACACAAAGTGAGCATGTGTGATAGATACACAAAGTGAGTATGTGTGATGGATACACAAAGCGAACATGTGATAGATACACAAAGTGAGCAAAGTGTGATAGATACACAAAGTGAGTGTGTGATAGATACACAAAGTGAGCATGTGTGATAGATACACAAAGTGAGTGTGTGTGATGGATACACAAAGCGAACGCGTGATAGATACACAAAGTGAGCAAAGTGCGATAGATACACAAAGTGAGCATGTGATAGATACACAAAGTGAGCGTGTGATAGATACACAAGAACTAATCAATCTTAAACGAAACTTCTCTGAATGAACCGTACATTCAATATCGTTTGGTTGCATTAGCTTCGAATAAACCGTGCATATAATATCGTGCCTGCACAAAAAAGAAACTTTGACAGGTACAAGAATGCATGCTCTATGCAGGAGCGCGACGATGTTAAGTCATACTCAATGCAAACATAAGAAGCGCATATTCTATGTAATAGCGGGAGATGCATACTTTATGCTGACGTAAAAAAAAATGTATATTCTAAGCGACACGGCCTATGCAGATTCCATGCAAGTGTAGAAGCAGGTACAATGCAATACAATGCAACATGCATATTCTATGCAAAAACAAATGTCTATAACACAATGCTTAGAGAGGCATGCTACATACAAAACACCAAATGCATGTTCAATGCAACAGGTACAGACAATTCCTACACAAACATAAAAACATACAAAATGCAATAGGATGTGATGCGCATACTCTGTGGAGACACAAGAACTTGTGTAGTGCAGCGCAACACAATACACACATTCCATGCATAACAACAATGCACTCTCAATGCAACATCAATAGAATGTTTGAAGTAAAATGTCGAATAAGGAAATACACGCCTTAACGAGACCAATTCAAACGCAACCTCCGATTTACCTCTTGGAGGAGTCACAGTGTACTTAAAAAGGATACATCTCGCTCTTGACGATTGATGATGAGTCATGCATCGAAGACGTGAATCGAAGCTCCCGCGGGGACATTTTGAGCCGAAAAGAGTGAACTTTTCTTGCACTTTCTTGAGGGCCAAGGACTCCAAACAGCATAAAAACACACAGGGACACCATGAACACCTGTAGGCCTGCCCAGGGACCTGTCGTCCATTTTTCAAGGTTGTAGGCAACTTAAGTGGCCGGTCGGCCACAAAACTTGGCCGATCGGCCAGTTTACAGAATTTTGGGGCAGTTTTGTCTTTTGGCCTCGGTTCTTTAAATAAACAACTCCAAGCTTCATTTCATTCACACCTCTAGTGCCGAAAACTCTTGCTCTCCCTCCCTAGACCCTTTTTCCTCGTAGATCTGGGCTTTGCACGCGTTTTCCAACACCCCACGGGAAGTTGATTCGCTAAAACCTTCTGGTTTCCTTCACTTTAAACCGAACAGAATTTATTTTTGGAGCTTCTTTCTTCATTTTCACCATTTGAGGTATGTTTCTCCCGAACTTGTCTTGAGTTTGGCACCCTTTTCTTGGGTTTTGACTTTCTTTGACTTTTTCTCTTCCAGAGAGTTGGCTTTTGTTGACTTTTGGCAATTTTTGCTCATTTTGCTCATTTTTGTCTACTTTTCAACCTCCTTTCAGATGGCGGACCATATCCCACATGATGGGGGTTCCCCACGGGTAGAGGACGAGCTTGACATCATGCTGCTCTCGCTCAGGATTCAGCCCTTCGACCCAGAGAGGTATCACCCTCAGGAGCACGTACTACCACCGAGTAGTGTTCGTTACTTTACAGACTTTGCATGGCACGAACCTGCTACTACGGGAGCCAAAGTCCCACCTGTCCCATGACGCACTCGGGGTATGCACCATACTTTTACATTTTCTGTAATGTACTTTACATTTCTCGTATAATTTGTACTTTTGCACTGTATTTCATCTGTTCATACTAAATACACTTCACGCACTGTAGTCTGCTCATACTGAACACAGCTCACACACAGCACTCTGCTCATTCTGAACACAACTCATAACACAACATTCTGTTCATTCGGCACACAGCTCATACATAGCATTCTGTTCTTCTACACACAACTCCTACATAGCATTCTATTCGTTCTGCTACATTTTCTGCAATGTACTTTACATTTCTTGTATAATTTGTACTTTTGCACTGTATTTTATCTATTCATACTAAACACACTTCACACACTGTAGTCTGCTCATACTGAACACAACTCACACACAACACTCTGCTCATTCTAAACACAGCTCACAACACAGCATTCTATTCATTCGGCACACTGCTCATACTTAGCATTCTGTTCATTCTGCACACAGCTTATACATAGCATTCTATTCATTCTGCACACAGCTTATACATAGCATTCTATTTATTCTGAATACAGGTGGTCTCTCGCTTCACTCGAGGGTATGGATCGACCTTTGCGAGAGATTGGTACTTAGACCTCCCAAACGGCATCTGGCATATCGTTGATGAGGCAGGCTTCGGCCTATTCTACATAGGGCTCTCACATCTGATGGCGAGCAGGACCGCTTTGGGTGCATTAGTAGAGAGGTGGTGGGACACCACCAACTCTTTCCACTTTTCTGCCACTGGGGACATGACGATGACCCCATATGATTTCTCTATGCTGATAGGTCTCGATGTGGGACGTTGTAGACACCCCATTTTTGACCGACCTTAAGACTTAGACGTCACCAGTTGAGCGCTCAGTGATACTACATATTATGCTCGTTCAGAAGTCTCAGAGTCTCGGCTGTGAACCCTGCCTCCGGACTTCCGAACCCTCTTTTGTGCTTTGCCTTGGTTTGCGAACCAGGCTCGATTTTCTTTGTTTCTTTTCCTGAGGGGAGGGAGAGGTCCCGTGGACCATCTCTCAGTGGCCGTGGGCTACGTTTTATGGTCGTAGGCCATTTTTCCCATTTCGGAGCCCGGTTTCCGATTTTTCGGGACCGTTGGCCGTGTGCCTCGGTTCGGGACCGCTTAACCGTCTCCATTTGCTCTGATTTTTGGCATACATCTTATTTTCTCCCTTTCAAGGGACACTGGGGTTTGAGAAACCCACTTCGTGGCCGAACGCCACTTTCGGTGCTTGGCAGCCCATTTTCGGAATCCCAAACTGCGTGTTTTGGCCCCTGAGCATTCGTTTTGCAACGGTTTTCGTTCATTTTTGGCAGGTGCCTCTGTTTTATCACCAAGAAGGTCACTGGAGGATGGGAGGCTAGCATTTATCTTGGAAACCAGGTATATTCCATTTTCGCCCTCCGGCACCCGTTTTTCTCACTTCCGAGCCAATGTTAAACACCTTGGGGCCACTATCTTCAACCCCAAACCACATATTTGTGTTGTACACACATGGGAGGATCCTAATATCATATGGCCGGCCAGAAATTCCATTTGACCCTTTTGAACCCCTCTTAAAAATGGCTTGTTCTCTCTCCTGTTTTACAGTTTCCAAATTCGAACCACAGGGTTGTGATGAGGGGACCTGGGAGGACACCTTTTTGTGGTGGCCGGCCAAAAAATCAACTTGACCCTTTTGACCCCTAGCCGGCCGGCTAGGGGGGGTGGCCGGCCGGCCACCTGCAACTCCAAAAGGTGGCCGGCCTTGATCCATGCAATATGAACTTTACAGCTGTATAGCTGTTGTCCCCCAGAAATATCTAAATCCGGGGGACACCTTTTGGGGAAAAGCCTTGGTCCTTTTCCCCCACCCTTTCCCTCCATGCTCCCCCTCTCCTTGGTCCTTATAACCAGCCGCCAACATTGGTTTTAAGGGTTGGAAAAATTGCTTCAAGCATATACATACATATCTCCATCCATCTCTCTCATTTTTCCTTGGAAACTCCTAAGTTCTACCTCATTTCTTCACCACCACCAAGCACCACCACCACTACTCCATTTCCAGTAGCTTGAGGGGCTTTCCAGCAACTAGGAGGCATCACTTCTCAAGCCAAGAAGCAACCAAAGACTTGTCTCCAAGGGTGAGTTTCATTTCCCCCTTTTTGGTCCATTTCTTGTGTCATTCTTAAGCCATATATTCTGCTTGTTTTGAGCTCCGGCCCTAACTGAAAGTGGCCTTATTTTGAGCTCTTTTTCACTTTTTCTTAAGGGCTCAACCCTGTTTGAGCCCTCCATATTGCACTTGCTTCAATATCCTCCTTGAATGTCATCTTCTTGCATGATATTTTTAGCCTATATGTGATCTGTTTTGGAGCATGATGTAAACTGTAAATAGGCTTATTTTGAGCCCCTCTTCAACACTGAAGAAGGTCTCATTACTGTTTGGGACCTCCATCTGCCACTTCATGTCATATCCCTCTTTGGTCCCCTTTTCTTGCATGCTTTGGCAGCCCATTGTGCTTCTTTTTTTGGCCTTTTTACAGTACTGAAAATAGTCTTATTTTGGCCCATTCTTCATGTTTCATTAAGGGTATTTGGCCGTTTGTGGAATATTTTGTAGACTTTGTGTTATAGCCTCTTTTGAGCCTCATCTTGCATGACATTTTGAGTGTATTTATGTTTGTTTTTGGGGTTTTTACAGTTCTGTAAATATGCATATTTTTGGTCCCTCTTCAGTGTTGTAGAAGGGAATTTTTCAGTTTGGGCTTTGTATCTACCACTTGCTTCTTTGGCCACCTTTTGGCCCATTTTCTTGCATAAGAGCTTAGCCATATCTATGTTTGTTTTTGGGGTTTTTACAGTTCTGTAAAGTGGCTTATTTTGGACCCCTCTTCAATGTTGTTGAAGGGCCCTAACCTGTTTGAGGTCAGCAGCTGTGAGTTGCTTCATAACCTCATATTTAGGGCCATTTTTGCATACTAGTTTTGCCCTATTTATGTTTGTTGTTTGGCCATGCTTTGAACTGGAAAAATACTGATTTTGAGGCTGCCTTTCTTCTGTCTTTTCATCTCATGTACCAATTATGCATGCTTTGTATAGCTGTAAGTCATTTCATGTACCTAGTTTTGCATTTCGGGAGAGATTCCATGCATCGGGTGTCATTTCGCCTTATTTCGGGGCTGTTTTCCCCTTTATTTTGCTACTGATTTTTGCATATTTACATGTCATATTCCATGTCTTTGCCATGTCTCATTAGAGTGGCATTTCGGTGCCTGAGGGTCGGTCCTCGGTTTGCGTGCACGCGTGCACACATTTCGAGTTATCTTGTTTTCATCTGATGGCGTCCTATGTGAGTGTGGCTGAGGCTCTCTCATGTAGGTGTACGCCCATTATTACATTGCATATGCCATTGTCTCGATTTGCGTGCCCGTGTACACGCATTTCGAGGCACTTCATTTTCATCCATCGGCCTCTTATGTGAGTGTGGCTGAGGCTCTCTCATGTTAGTATAAGTCCATGTTGCATTCTACTTGCCATTTTCCATGCTATTTCATTGCATATGCCATTGCCTCGGTTTGCGTGCCCGTGTGCACGCATTTCGAGGCACTTCATTTTTCATCCATCGGCCTCTTATGTGAGTGTGGCTGAGGCTCTCTCATGTTAGTATAAGTCCATGTTGCATTCTATATGCCATTTTAGCCATATTGCATTGCATATGCCATTGCCTCGGTTTGCGTGCCCGTGTGCACGCATTTCGAGACACTTCATTTTCATGCATAGACCTCTTATGTGAGTGTGGCTGAGACTCTCTCATGTTAGTGTAAGCCCATATCATATTTCCATGTCATTTGCATTGCGTATGTCATTTTATCGGTTTGCGAGCCCGTGTGCACGCATTTTGAGGCATCTCTTCTTTACAGCATAGTGCATACTAGGTTGTATCTTAGATCGCATTCTGTCATTTTCTCGGTTTTTGTGCCTGCGTGCATGCATTTCGAGACATCTCATTTTCATAGCATTGTGCATACTAGGCTGTATCTTAGTTACATTCATGCATATCATACATATTGCATCGTGTTCGGGATAGGAGTTAGCCCGGGCACGGGAAACGAGGTGTGTTTCATACTCCGAGTGACGGAACGTGTCTCAATTCCCAGTCACCGACACTCCGGATTACCCATGATGGAGTTAGGTTCTTGTTGTGTTTACACGTGCATTCATTCTATATTAAGTTGCACATTTCGACTCCTCTGCCATCATGCATCGATATGCGTGATTGGTGGCACGAGGATCGAGGCATGCATATATCTGTGAAAATACATTGCTATGCCCCTTTCCTGCTCTCTGTTGCAGCAAATGAAGAATCAGCAAACTTCCGGAGTTTGGCGTGCTTTCCAAGAAAAATCACAAAACAGAGGCTAATCGGGGCATCCCAGTGGATTTCCGCGCAAGGCATCCCAGACATGCATCATTCATCAGAAGCAAGGCAGTCCCTGGCTTGCACGCCAGTTTTACAGCTTTCTTAGTTAATTTGATTAATTAATTAGGAATTTGTATATTATTTGGATTGTATTATTTGGACTGTATTATTCTTTTATTCGGGACTGTATTATTTATTTAGACCCTCTGTGCGAGGGCATAATTGTAATAAGTGTGCGTGAGTGTGATGTATGTCTTCCAACCCCACGTCTTTCTCCCTTTTATTTACCCGCTTTTGATGGTTAGATTAGGGCATATTTCAATTAGCATACAGTATGATAGCATGTTTGCAACATTCATCTGTTTTGCATGCACCGGGCTCGGCGCATCATACTAACTGCATTGTATTTTCAATTCCAAGATTGAATACATGTTAGCTGTAGCATTCCATATGCCATGTTTAGAATAGCCGAGCCTGCTATAGTTTGCATTTTCGCATGTGTTGCATTAGGCATTTCTGTATACTTAGGATCATGCATGATTTCTAATGTAGTCTCTTTTTTGGCTTGGAGTACCCGGTGAGCTTTATGCTTTAGCAACCTTGCATGCGTGTGAGTGAATGCCATGATAGCATGCTTACCATGAGGCTATTTGCTTATGTGATATAACTGCCGGAATGTCTGTGGGTGAAGGTTGGGTTGTTTAAATTGGAACAAATCATTGACTGTGAGTTTTAAGCCCACTAGATAGTGGCAAAACCATCTTTTCCTAAGCCCACCTGAGGGTGGCAAAATCTGTATTTTAAGCCTACTTGCGAGTAGCAAACCATCTTTCAAAAACAAACACGAAATGTTTTGCTCCAATTCAATCGACTCAGTCTATACTTGTATGCTGTGCGAATCACATAGTAACCTAGGCTAATAACCGGAATAAGAACATACAATGTTTTCAAAAATAGATATCATGATTAGTAGAGGCCGATCTTTGATCGGGCAAGCGGGGGTGCTCATGAAGTGACCTTCCCCAATCGTACCCAAGTTCCCGAGCCGAGGCAACTTTGGTGATGACGGACACGTGGCCTTTGGCACCGAGTCAGGGTTTCCTAAATTTCCCATTAAAAAAACATTTAGGTGGTGACTCTGTATCTGGCAAAGCAGTCCATGTTTGGCACTTCTTTTCAAAAATCTGTTTTTCTCAAAACGATTTGCCGGATTTGGACTCTTTGGTTCAGACTTAGAACCGTGACAATTTGAGAGTCCTGAGCTGTAGTGACCCCAAATGAACGGAACGGGAGCTCGTTCCTCCCGGGGCGTTCGGGGACGTCTACAGTTTCTGGCGACTCTGCTGGGGATTTAGAGAACTTGACTCGAACTCTTGATATCTATTTTTGACTACACTCGTGTGTTTCTTTGCATTGCATTTGCATTGGTGCGCCTAGGACACCGTGTTTGCCATCTGCTATTCCTGAATGGTTTGCCGGAGGCTTGTCTTGTCAAGGCATGACCATAAGGCTGACCGGTTGTGGGCTCTGCCAGTATGGGAACACAAACCCCGGTTTTACCGGGGCACCCTTTTTGACCATTCGACCTAGTGCATATTCGGAATCCATAGTGACCATTCCAAGCTAGGACAGGTTGCTTACCTGGTTTAGGTTATTTGAAACCGCTGCGTGCGTAGTGAAACCCTAGCTCCTGACAAAATAGGACAGGGAAACCCTACCCCAACATAGGGGTGTTTTTGGCTCTTACTTGTCTGCTATGTGCTTTAGAGTGCGTCTCTACAGGAATGTATGTATCAGTTTACAAGTTTGGGCATCAAGCCTGCGGGCACCAGTTCAGTATTTGGGAGTCAGCTTTACCTGTGGGTATCAGACTCAGATTTTGAGGCCGAAGTTTGGGGCAGAATTCAGTAGAGGGCACACTCATTCAACTATGCTCGTATCTGTTCAGATGGAATCAGGCTGAGATGCTGTTTGTTTTCTCTTTTGCTAGGTAGTCTGGGAACCATAGCTTCAGAAGGCTCAGATATCCCCCGAGGTTCATCGAACTTGTGCTGATAGACTTTGCTAGGTCAGAGATTCAGTTCAAGGGCAATCAGTGTTCCTTCGCCAGAGGCAAGGTAAAAATGGCTAGTCGGGCACAAATCATCGGTTCAGCAGTTACCAGGTCAGCGGCCCGTATCCACCCCACCAGTGAACAGTCAGGCTGAGGTCTCAGTTTCTACTGCAGGGATAGATACCAATCAGTCAGATGGATCAGCAGAACACGTCAGGGATGGAGGCAATGATGCACCAGATGCAAGAAAGTATGAAACTCATGCAGCAGGATGCTGCCCGTCAGGAGGACGTTGCCAAACAGTAGGCTGCGATCATGGCTCAGCAGGCCGAGCTCATCATCAAGCTACAACAGCAAAGCGACGCGTCCACTTCACAACAAGTTCCTCCCCCAACAGGAGCTCCAGCACCTAGGGAGACACCAAATGTCCAGGATTATACGGACGTTCCAGGCGGGCCGGCTCCGCCCCCAATTTTACCTCAACTATCCAAAACACCTACCAATCTACCGGACTCTCCCTCCGAGTTCGAGGTCGACCCCACAGCGTTGAAGTTGAGCAAGCTTGAAAGTTGCTCAAGAAATCCCAGGGGGTAAAGTCCATCCCGGGCATCGAGGACGGGTACACCGACGCAGCTATAACTCTGCCGGACAGGTTCAAGATGCCTCACATCGACCGTTTTGACGGGACAGGAGATCCGATGGTCCACCTGAGTTTGTTTTCAGATGTTTTGCGCCCGATGGGCTTGACAAGATTACAGAAACTCTCCCTTTTTGGCAGGACCCTGTCGGGTATTGCGGTCACCTGGTATGCCAAATTGGAAGATTCAGTGAAACGAAGCTGGGAGGAGATGGCCGAGGCCTTCGTCGCACAATATTCATATAATACCCAAATCGAGATTACGACCCATGATCTTGAGATGATGAGGCAGGAGCCGAAGGAGAGCTTCTCACAATTCGTAGCCCGCTGGAGGGCCAAGGCTTCAATGATGACCCTTAGGCCCACTGACAAAGATCAAATTCGGATGATTGTGCGCAATCTCCAGCCCAAGCTAATGCAGAAAATGATCGTGATCCCCTTCCCTACCTTTCTAGACTTGCATGAGATGGGAGTGCAGATCGAGGATGCTATGAAGCAGGGCCTCTTTGACCAGGAGAAGGAACAGCCCAGGAGGGCGTTTACCCGCAGTTCGAATGCGACCACCAGCGGTGACGCAGCTGCAAGATCTTCCGAAGTGGTCATGGTCGCCACCACCACACCAAGAGCAGCCACCCCCTTTGTTGGTGCATCTACTTCAAACCCCCGAACTTCAGGCTATCTACCCCAAGGCAAGAAGGTTTTCAGCCCGCTTTATATGCCTTTGTCAAAGGCTCTAGGGGTTTTGATCAAGAAAGGGCATCTGAAGCCCCTTGAGCCGCAGCCATTACCCAAGAACCTCCCTCTCTCACACAACCCAGCTGACTACTGTGCCTTCCATCAGCAAGCTGGCCATGACACTGACATGTGCTTTCGTCTTCGCCACGAAACACAAGATCTGATTGACAACAAGGTCATCCCCGCACCAGGTCCTGCAAAGTCTATCGGCACTTGATCAGTGAACTTATGGGGGGATAATGTGATTTGATCGAGGGATGAACCACCTGCGGGCGGCGTTCAGTTTATTTCAGATATGGAGTATGGCACGCACTGTTTTGAGCATTTGTGAATGCTAGTTTTGTACATTCTGACTTGGGTATTGGGTCAGTCTTGTTGTTTTGTTTTGAGTCTGTCTTTTTGTTTTGAGTCAGTCTCTTTTGTTTTGGGCATGTCTTGTTGTATCGAGTCAATCCTATTGTATAGGAGTCGGGCGATTCCGGGGGGGTGTTACCTCGGGCATCACCATTTTATTTTGTGTTTGTCTTTTCATTTTATTTTGAGTCTGTTTCTGCCAGGGAGCCAGTTGTACCAACAGATTTTGAATGAAACAGCAGTGGTTTTCGCACCCTTGTGTTTGCCTCTGCCATGTGCTAGTTGTGCCGGGGTTTGATGAAACGGCGGTGCATTCCACCTGCTCTCTCTTGTGCCTTGAAATTATTGCATTGACCTAAGTTTTTCAAAACTTTTTGAACACTGCGGTGAAAACGAAGAGGAAGGAATTCCTCGGGATTTGCAAAACTTTGATCATTTGAGAGAAAGAGAGGCGTGCCAGCCCCTTAATGAATGAAATCATGCTTGTTAGCGTGAGTACTGAGAAGGACCCTGGCTTGATCCAGACTGGTTTCACACTATCTTCAGCGTGAGTGATTTGTCGCTTTCTTAAAAAAATTTCGAAAACAAAATGTTTTGCGCGATCTTGCGAAGACTTGTGTGGAATCGCTCTTGAGATTGTGCAGCCTAGGATTGCTCTCGGCCTCAAGACTCAACCCCTTCGCTTCCAAACCTTGAACTTGAATTCAGAAGGTTCAACGGTCAAATACGACGTAAGGCCTGTGTGGCCAGATTTGAAGCAGCCCTCGAACAAGAGGCACCCAAAGTCAGGTCAAGGAGATCATATCTCATCAGAAGAAGCTTATAAAGCTAGAACAGCAGCCATTCTCCTGGATTCAGATAATTTCAGGATCTCAAAACCATTTGGCATGGACTTGTTACACTTTTACCCTTTGAGAGGCTCGCTGGGCCGGAAACCCGGAAGGGCGACCCAGGCAAAAGTTAGAGCAAGAAAAAGAAGAAAAAGAAAGAAAAGAAAAAAAGGGAACAAAAAATAAAGATGCAAAGAAAAGAACAAAAAAGAAAATCAAAAAAAGGGAAAGAAATGAAAAGAATTGAAAAGAAAAGAAGAACAAAGCTCGCAAGGTCGAAAACCCGCAACGGGCGCCTTGGCAAAAGTTAGAGCCTAAAAAGGAGAGGTTAATACCCGAGTGTACCTTAACTCCGAACTACGTGAGGCTTGATTCCCATCTTTGGGATACGTAGGCAACTTCATTTTGAAGTCCAGCCGTAAAACAATTCGATTGTGTCCATGTAATGGTTTTGATCATCTTTGCCTTCTCTGTATCCGAGAGACGAATTGTGTTCGTCACTCTGAGGACTGCCTACAATGCGCTGCGGTGCCATCCAAACAAGGGGCAACTCTCCGTTGCCATTCAATGCGCTGCGGTGCCATCCAAACAAGGGGCAACTCTCCGTTGTCATTCAATGCGCTGCGGTGTCATCCAAACAAGGCGCAACTCTCCGTTGCCATTCAATACGCTGCGGTGCCATCCAAACAAGGGGCAACTTTCCGTTGCGATTCAATGCGCCGTGGTGCCTTTCAAACAAGGGGCAACTTTCCGTTGCCATGCAGTGTCCTTCAGACAAGGGGCAATTTTCCATTGCTACGGATCTGAGGTTGTGCGTCTCAAGGGTAGGTTCCGTGCTCGTTCAGCAGTGGTCGTTTGCAAAAATAGTTTTTGAGAATTTTTACTGAGGTTGACTAATCTTCTCGAAAAGTACTACATTTTTCAAAACTGGACCATTTCTTGGACCCAAAAGAGGAAAAATTTCAGTGCTCATGGCCTGACTTGCATGATTTTAAATCTGAAAATTGAACAAGCATGATAATCTAACTCTCATTTTGGTCAAATTTTTTTAGAAAAAAAACTAAAACAAAAAATGGTGAAAATGATGAACTAGGGGCACAGTTGAGTCAGGCTTCCTGTCTTTTCCCTGTTGTCAATGCATTTGCCAGAAGGACACTCTACTTGCCAGAATAGGGCATAACCGAAGTTAACAGCAAAATGGATGAAAACTCTCTCACCCTCCAAGCAACGAGGTATCAAGCCAAGTGCGAAGCACAAAACGGAATGGATCAAGATATTTCACTCTCTTGTCTGGACACATCTGATCACGTCCAAACTCCCCAACAGAGCACCATCGACCGATGTTAGCAATAGATTTGCTACACACCCAGTTGTGGCGCAACCCCTCTGCGGGAGAAACTCACTGTTGTGAGCAGAAGAAAGAGAATCTAGCAGAATGCTAGGCGCACGAGCCCACAATTTGCTGTTCATCCATCAACCACCCGGGGGAGGGATGAAAAATGAGAGATTGAAGAATTGAGAGATGTGCGATGAGAGAAAAAGTGAGAAAAGGGCTTTTTCAGAAAAATAGAGCTTGAGGGCCGAGTGATGTGAGGACCACAAATGAGAAAGGGTGGGAAACACTACCCGATGAAACAGGCTCCCTGTGCACGTCTGAGTGTCGTGTCTTTTTTTTTTATCTCGATTCTTGTTTTGAGTCGTTTCGAGTGTTACTCGATGTGTCTAGGTTGTGTGCCTTTTATTTCCTTGTTGAGTTGTCTCGCTGTGTTCAGTCGTAGGCTCAATACCTGGTTAAGAACTCATTTCTTAATTTCAAAAATAAAATCGTTTTGTGCTCAGAGTGCTGTGCCATTCTTCATGATTGTGCAAAACAAGATTCGTTCTTTCGTAAAACCGCAGGGTTCAACCCAGGTCACGTCAAAACAGTAAAATCAGGACCTATCTAAAGCTATATGAGTTCCAGACTGCAAAATAAAAGCAAAAGAGGAAAATGTTGGGTATCTGAGTTTGTTTCAACTTCTGTAAGTTCCGAGACTACATTCTGTGTACACCTCTTCAAGTCTTGCCAAAGCTTCGAAGTATGAGTGTGCCTCTACCTCAAGCTCAAAATCAAGTCTGCTTCAAGCCAAAATGGCAATCGAAGTGCTCCCTCAGAAAACCAGCCCCTGCCAGATGCATCTTGGCTGTGTTTGCAATGAGTTCCTAGGAGACTAACTGCGACGGTGGAAACTAGAGTTCGGACGGCTATTGCCTAGAACGCAAAGGTTCGGAATTTCCGAGACTAAAGTCTGGTTTAAATACCCAGGGGTCTATCCTCGGCTTGAAATCTGTATGGCAGCCCCATAGATTGAGACAACATGTGAATGCGCCTCGATTCTGGATACTGAATCAACCTAGTCTGTCACCCCGTTGGAGAGTAGGGAAAGTTGTGAACATGGCCAGAAAGGAAAGGTAGTAACTGCGGTTTGGAAGTACAATCAAGAAAGTGCAAGAAGAACCCACTCTTTTCAGCTCAAAATGTTTCTGCGGAATTTTCAACTCATGTCTTCGATGTGTAGCTCATCGTCGGTCAGCATGCACGAGGTGTATCCTTTTTGGAATGTATCGTGACCCCTCCAAGAGGTAAATCGGAGGTTGCGTTTGGAAATTGGCCTACTTAAGGCTTGTAGTACCCTTATTCGGCATTTTGTTTCAAATATGCGTTGTCACGCGCGTTCCACCAACATTGTTATGCTCATTGCTTGCATTGTTATGCACATCTATCTAGCATTGTTATGTTCATTCGTTGCATTGTTATGCACATCTATCTAGCATTGTTATGCTCATTCGTTGCATTGTTATGCACATTTATCTAGCATTGTTATGCTCATTACTTGCATTGTTATGTACACTTCACCTGCATCGTTATGCACCTTTTCACTTGCAATTGTCGTCGTTTCTCCTCTCGCATGCGGTGCGTTAGGACATCTTCGGTTTCGAACATTCGGACAAGTTCCGGTGTTCATTCATATCTTTTCTCTCTTGCATGTGATATGCTGAGAGGTTTTCTCTTGCGTGTGATACGCTGAGAAATTTATCTTTCCTCCCTTGCATGTGATATGCTGAGAGGTTTTCTCTTGCGTGTGATACGCTGAGAAGTTTCCCTTTTCTCTCTTGCATGTGATATGCTGAGAGGTTTTCTCTTGCGTGTGATACGCTGAGAAATTTATCTTTCCTCCCTTGCATGTGATATGCTGAGAGGTTTTCTCTTGCGTGTGATACGCTGAGAAATTTATCTTTCCTCCCTTGCATGTGATATGCTTAGAGGTTTTCTCTTGCGTGTGATACGCTGACAAATTTATCTTTCCTCCCTTGCATGTGATATGCTGAGAGGTTTTCTCTTGCGTGTGATACGCTGAGAAGTTTCCCTTTTCTCTCTTGCATGTGATATGCTGAGCGGTTTTCTCTTGCGTGTGATACGCTAAGGAATTTGCCTTTCTTCTCTTACGTGTGATACGCTGAGAAGTTTACCTTTCCTCTTTTGCGTATGATACGCTCAGAGATTTACCTTCTTCCTCTCCTATGTGTGATACGCAGAGAGATGTTGTGTGTTAGACTCCGGGTGCTCTCGGTAGTCACTTTTAGCCTCCTCCGCGTGAGACGCAGTGAGAATTGCACGATTTTCTTACATCCTTCTGCATGAAATGTAGTTAGATTTGTATTCGCTTGCTTAAAACTGTTGCATGGTATGCTTCATTACAGCTTTCTTTACATAATCATAAGTTATGTTCAGCTGCTTGCATTGTCGGTTGCATTTTGCCCCTGCCTGAGGGCATGCCTGCGGGCACATTTCTTCGCTATTTTGTATGTTTGTCTAAAGTCTTCGGCCTTGTCAAAAATGGGTCATCTCTGGGCTTTGACATTCACTCCCGTCACTTATGACTTTCGAGTTCTGTCAAAGAGGGGCAACTGTAGACACCCCATTTTTGACCGACCTTAAGACTTAGACGTCACCAGTTGAGCGCTTGGTGATACTACATATTATGCTCGTTCAGAAGTCTCAGAGTCTCGGCTGTGAACCCTGCCTCCGGACCTCCGAACCCTCTTTTGTGCTTTGCCTCGGTTTGCGAACCAGGCTCGATTTTCTCTGTTTCTTTTCCTGAGGGGAGGGAGAGGTCCCGTGGACCATCTCTCAGTGGCCGTGGGCTACGTTTTATGGTCGTAGGCCATTTTGCCCATTTCGGAGACCAGTTTCCGATTTTTCGGGACCGTTGACCGTGTGCCTCGGTTCGGGACCGCTTAACCATCTCCATTTGCTCTGATTTTTGGCATACATCTTATTTTCTCCCTTTCAAGGGACACTAGGGTCTGAGAAACCCACTCCGTGGCCGAACGCCACTTTCGGTGCTTGGCAGCCCATTTTCGGGATCCCGAACTGCGTGTTTTGGCCCCCGAGCATTCGTTTTGCATCGGTTTTCGTTCATTTTTGGCAAGTGCCTCTGTTTTATCACCAAGAAGGTCACTGGAGGATGGGAGGCCAGCATTTATCTTGGCAACCAGTTATATTTCATTTTCGCCCTCTGACACCCGTTTTTCTCACTTCCGAGCCAATGTTGAACACCTTGGGGCCACTATCTTCAACCCCAAACCACATATTTGTGTTGTACACACATGGGAGAATCCTAATATCATATGGCCGGCCAGAAATTCCATTTGACCCTTTTGAACCCCTCCTAAAAATGGCTTGTTCTCTCTCCTGTTTTACAGTTTCCAAATTTGAACCACAGGGTTGTGATGAGGGGACCTGGGAGGACACCTTTTTGTGGTGGCCGGCCAAAAAATAAACTTGACCCTTTTGACCCCTAGCCGGCCGGCTAGGGGGGGTGGCCAGCCGGCCACCTGCAACTCCAAAAGGTGGCCGGCCTTGATCCATGCAATATGAACTTTACAGCTGTATAGCTGTTGTCCCCCAGAAATATCTAAATCTGGGGGACACCTTTTGGGGAAAGGCCTTGGTCCTTTTCCCCCACCCTTTCCCTCCATGCTCCCCCCCGTCTTGGTCCTTATAACCAACTGCCAACATTGGTTTTAAGGGTTGGAAAAATTGCTTCAAGCATATACATACATATCTCCATCCATCTCTCTCATTTTTCCTTGGAAACTCCTAAGTTCTACCTCATTTCTTCACCACCACCAAGCACCACCACCACTACTCCATTTCCAGCAGCTTGAGGGGCTTTCCAGCAGCTAGGAGGCATCACTTCTTAAGCCAAGAAGCAACCAAAGACTTGTCTCCAAGGGTGAGTTTCATTTCCCCCTTTTTGGTCCATTTCTTGTGTCATTCTTAAGCCATATATGCTGCTTGTTTTGAGCTCCGGCCCTAACTGAAAGTGACCTTATTTTGAGCTCTTTTTCACTTTTTCTTAAGGGCTCAACCCTGTTTGAGCCCTCCATATTGCACTTGCTTCAATATCCTCCTTGAATGTCATCTTCTTGCATGATATTCTTAGCCTATATGTGATCTGTTTTGGAGCATGATGTAAAATTTAAATAGGCTTATTTTGAGCCCCTCTTCAACATTGAAGAAGGGCTCATTACTGTTTGGGACCTCCATCTGCCACTTCATGTTATATCCCTCTTTGGTCGCCTTTTCTTGCATGCTTTGGCAGCCCATTGTGCTTCTGTTTTTGGCCTTTTTACAGTACTGAAAATAGTCTTATTTTAGCCCATTATTCATGTTTCATTAAGGGCCTTTGGCCGTTTGTGGAATATTTTGTAGACTTTGTGTTATAGCCTCTTTTGAGCCTCATCTTGCATGACATTTTGAGTGTATTTATGTTTGTTTTTGGGGTTTTTACAGTTCTGTAAATATGCATATTTTTGGTCCCTCTTCAGTGTTGTAGAAGGGAATTTTTCAGTTTGGGCTTTGTATCTACCACTTGCTTCTTTGGCCACCTTTTGGCCCATTTTCTTGCATAAGAGCTTAGCCATATCTATGTTTGTTTTGGGGGTTTTTACAGTTCTGTAAAGTGGCTTATTTTGGGCCCCTCTTAAATTTTGTTAAATGGCCCTAACCTGTTTGAGGTTAGCAGCTGTGAGTTGCTTCATAACCTCATATTTAGGGCCATTTTTGCATACTAGTTTTGCCCTATTTATGTTTGTTGTTTGGCCATGCTTTGAACTGGAAAAATACTGATTTTGAGGCTGCCTTGCTTCGGTCTTTTCATCTCATGTACCAATTATGCATGCTTTGTATAGCTGTAAGTCATTTCATGTACCTAGTTTTGCATTTCGGGAGAGATTCCATGCATCGGGTGTCATTTCGCCTTATTTCGGGGCTATTTTCCCCTTTATTTTGCTACTGATTTTTGCATATTTACATGTCATATTCCATGTCTTTTCCATGTCTCATTAGAGTGGCATTTCGGTGCCTGAGGGTCGGTCCTCGATTTGCGTGCACATATGCGCACATTTCGAGTTATCTTGTTTTCATCTGATGGCCTCCTATGTGAGTGTGGCTGAGGCTCTCTCATGTAGGTGTAAGCCCATTATTACATTGCATATGCCATTGTCTCGATTTGCGTGCCCGTGTGCACGCATTTCGAGGCACTTCATTTTCATCCATCGGCCTCTTATGTGAGTGTGGCTGAGGCTCTCTCATGTTAGTATAAGTCCATGTTGCATTCTATATGCTATTTTCCATGCTATTGCATTGCATATGCCATTGCCTCGGTTTGCGTACCCGTGTGCACGCATTTCGAGGCACTTCATTTTTCATCCATCGGCCTCTTATGTGAGTGTGGCTGAGGCTCTCTCATGTTAGTATAAGTCCATGTTGCAGTCTATATGCCATTTTAGCCATATTGCATTGCATATGCCATTGCCTCGGTTTGCGTACCCATGTGCACGCATTTCGAGGCACTTCATTTTCATCCATTGGCCTCTTATGTGAGTGTGGCTGAGACTCTCTCATGTTAGTGTAAGCCCATATCATATTTCCATGTCATTTGCATTGCGTATGTCATTTTCTCGGTTTGCGAGCCCGTGTGCACGCATTTTGAGGCATCTCTTCTTTACAGCATAGTGCATACTAGGTTGTATCTTAGATCGCATTCTGTCATTTTCTCAGTTTGTGTGCCTGCGTGCATGCATTTCGAGACATCTCATTTTCATAGCATTGTGCATACTAGGTTGTATCTTAGTTGCATTCATGCATATCATGCATATTGCATCGTGTTCGGGATAGGAGTTAGCCCGGGCACGAGAAACGAGGTGCGTTTCGTACTCCGAGTGACGGAACGTGTCTCAATTCCCAGTCACCGACACTCCGGATTACCCATGATGGAGTTAGGTTCTTGTTGTGTTTACACGTGCATTCATTCTATATTAAGTTGCACATTTCGACTCCTCTGCCATCATGCATCGATATGCGTGATTGGTGGCACGAGGATCGAGGCATGCATATATCTGTGAAAATACATTGTTATGCCCCTTTCCTGCTCTCTGTTGCAGCAAATGAAGAATCAGCAAACTTCCAGAGTTTGGCGCGCTTTCCAAGAAAAATCACAAAACAGAGGCTAATTGGGGCATCCCAGTGGATTTCCGCGCAAGGCCGCCCAGACATGCATCATTCATCAGAAGCAAGGCACTCCCTGGCTTGCACGCTAGTTTTACAGCTTTCTTAGTTAATTTGATTAATTAATTAGGAATTTGTATATTATTTGGACTGTATTATTCTTTTATTCGGGACTGTATTATTTATTTAGACCCTCTGGGCGAGGGCATAATTGTAATAAGTGTGCGTGAGTGTGATGTATGTCTTCCAACCCCACGTCTTTCTCCCTTTTATTTACCCGCTTTTGATGGTTAGATTAGGGCATATTTCAATTAGCATACAGTATGATAGCATGTTTGCATCATTCATCTGTTTTACATGCACCGGGATCGGCGCATCATTCGAACTGCATTATATTTTCAATTCCAAGATTGAATACATGTTAGCTGTAGCATTCCATATGCCATGTTTAGAATAGCCGAGCCTGCTATAGTTTGCATTTTCGCATGTGTTGCATTAGGCATTTCTGTATACTTAGGATCATGCATGATTTCTAATGTAGTCTCTTTTTTGGCTTGGAGTACCCGGTGAGCTTTATGCTTTATCATCCTTGCATGCGTGTGAGTGAATGCCATGATAGCATGCTTACCATGAGGCTATTTGCTTATGTGATATAACTGCCGGAATGCCTGTGGGTGAAGGTTGGGTTGTTTAAATTGGAACAAATCATTGACTGTGAGTTTTAAGCCCACTAGATAGTGGCAAAACCATCTTTTCCTAAGCCCACCTAAGGGTGGCAAAATCTGTATTTTAAGCCTACTTGCGAGTAGCAAACCATCTTTCAAAAACAAACACGAAATGTTTTGCTCCAATTCAATCGACTCAGTCTATACTTGTATGCTGTGCGCATCACATAGTAACCTAGGCTAATAACCGGAATAAGAACATACAATGTTTTCAAAAATAGATATTATGGTTAGTAGAGGCCGATCTTTGATCGGGCAAGCGGGGGTGCTCATGAAGTGACCTTCCCCAATCGTACCCAAGTTCCCGAGCCGAGGCAACTTTGGTGATAACGGACACGTGGCCTTTGGCACCGAGTCAGGGTTTCCTAAATTTCCCATTAAAAAAACATTTAGGTGGCGACTCTGTATCTGGCAAAGCAGTCTATGTTTGGCACTTCTTTTCAAAAATCTGTTTTTCTCAAAACGATTTGCCAGATTTGGACTCTTTGGTTCAGACTTAGAACCATGACAATTTGAGAGTCCTGAGCTGTAGTGACCCCAAATGAACGGAACGGGAGCTCGTTCCTCCCGGGGCGTTCGGGGACGTCTACAGACGTCAACCGATTCCGTATGACCCAGACATGGGGGAATGGGAGCCAGCCTGGATCTACCTATTGGGAGAACACCCACCCATCTTCCGATCCGGCACAGTCAGGTACACATGGTTCTCAGACCACTTCAAAGGGACCGAGCCCGTGACTGCTGAGGGCATAGAGCAGTATGCCCGTGGATTCTTGATGTACCTTTTCGACACCACACTGTTTGCCGACAGGTCGAACACGGTCGCGCTATACCTTCTGAGTGCCTTGGAAGACTTGTCCCAGGTCCGGCATTATGATTGGGGCGGCCCTGGCCTTGCCACTCTCTATTGCTATATGAGTTCGACCTCCCGCAGGAGCGGGATGAGAGTAGGTAGCTATTGGAGAGCCAAGGAGGTATGCTTTACTTTTCAGCTTTAGAGTTCTTGCTATGCTTTCTGCTTTTCATTTTCTGTATATTGCACACATTACACATTTATACACTGCGCACACGGTACACTTTCCACCCTGCATTTATATTTTCTATACATGGTGATTCACACCTTGCACATTACATTTCTTGTATTTGCTGTATTCTGCATTGCACACATGCTCTGCTTTCTGCATCATCTATGTATTATGTATTCTCACTGCCATTATCTCGCTTTTCCACAGTTATGGATGTACACCTATTTCCCAATGCTAGCTCCTGAGCTCGAGGTCGAGACACCTCTCGAGGTCCCTTACTCACACCGATATGACGGGAGATGCCTGCTGAGGCCCCGGGAGACCCTACCATATCTCCAGCATTACTTCGATACGGTGCGGACGACCGAGGTAATCTAGAGCTCTCAGTTCTTTATGCTTCCAGCTTCGAGTCATTTTGCATATCTAATGGCAACTAATCAAGCCATGCACTTGCTATTCGCAGATCACTTGGTAGCCTTGGATAGCGATGCCAGGGTTCTGTTGGTTCCAGTTTTGCCAGGGCATGGGCCACCTCCCGATACCGGATCCTGTTTGAGGGACCGATTGGTAGACCCTGGTTTCTCAGAAAGCGCTTCATGCACTAGACACTGGGCCTTCCCCTTTAGAGAGTCCCTTCATCGCCTCCACCATACATGCGCACCACAGAGAGTCTCTCCCCCCAGGAGACTAGCGACCTTATGCAGGGTGCTGACGCGAACCTTTTCCTCAAGGAGGGGGAGGACATGACATACCTCTATACATATCCGATGTCCCCATTGACAGGTGTTCGTGTCCCTATGAGGAGAGTTGTTAACATTTTCTCGTCAAGCAGTGCTCGAGCTATAGACGTCCCCTCGACGAGCAGGGCCAGAGCATCGAGAGGTAGGGCTAAGGGGATGCCTTCCACTAGGTAGTGTGCTAGAAGGCCAAATCCTTTCACAAAGCTGACAGGTTGGCGATATGGGACACCTTATCAGATCCTGCTTGAGCCCCCATTGCTTGATCATCGATACCTGAGGACACCTGACTCAGCACCGGTATACTTTATAGCTTTTATTTATCACTCAGATACTTAAACATTCATTCATTCACTGATGATTTTAAGTTGCACCCGCGGCCTTCCACAGAGTATGTCGAGGGGCTACTCGAGGTGATGGCCTCCTTTGAGAGCATGATCTTGAGGAGAGAGACCATGCTTAGCTCCCACAGGATCCAGGTAAATTTTCAATTTTTCATGCATTGCCATACTTTTGCTGATATATCAAAACTGAACACTTCATTGCACTGATTCGCTGTATGCGTAGATCACATCTGACACGACATACTGTATGCACACATTGCATCTGACTTCCACACATACTCTTCATACTACACTTGTACTTGATACTTGTTGATAAATACAGACTTGTCTTTTCAGGTCATACCCTTGCAGACAGGACCCTCTAAGCCTTCTTAAGCAATAGAGAGAGAGGTTCCGGCACACAGCCGAGGGAGACGTCGAGCGCCTGTCAGACGTGATGAAGAGTCTAGTGGGGAGGAGGAGCCAGCGAGCCCTCAGTCAGATTCATCCGGGGGTGGAGGCGACGACACTGGCTCAGGTTTTGAGGGTGGCAATGACGCCGAGGGGAGCTCCGAGGATGGCAGCTCTAGTTCAGATAGCGGTGCCGACGACGACAGTCCTTCAGAGCCGGCTCGGCCGAGGAAGAGGGCAAAGAGAGCCTTTCGAGCTTGAGATAGACAGCACCGATGTAAATGTTTCTGCTTTATTTCTCTTTTTGCTAGTAGTTTTAGCATGTTGTACAGCCTTAGGCAGTTTTATTTTCTTCAAAACTTTGTACTTTTTGTAAAGAGAAACGATGATGGAATGAAAACAGCTTTTTGATCAAAAAGTGTTGCATTTGTATTCCTAAGCATCGCATCGCACCATTTTGCATAAAAACGGGTTGATGGAAATTGAACATTTGTTTATTGCAACGTCAGGTAGTGAACCGACATAACAAACAAAACAAAACAACTTAAAGAACAACTCAATAAACAAAACAACGACTCGATAAACAAATTGCAACAACTCGATAAGTAAAACAACAACTCGATGAATAAAGCAAATTCAACAAAAAGAGTAAAACCGAATAACAGAACGCATCTGAAACAGAACAAGACACAAATTTCCAACACTTCGACCACTTCAGGAGGATCAGAGGCTGCTTGTAGGAGAGAAGGAGTGGCAGTCGGCCACCTACAGTGGTTGTAGGCCACTCAAAGGATATGTCGACCACTTAATGGGGCCGGTAGACCAGTTAGGGTGGCCGTGCGGCTACTTGAACTGGCTGGTCGGCCAGTGAGGCCAGGAACCTCCATATTTTAGCCACCTGTCTTCCACTCACCCCTTATCTTCTATAAAGGTTCCAGCTTCGTGAATTCCTCATTCCAACTCCATTTTTTCCCCAAATGGAAGCATTTCTTGCCCAAAACCTCACAAATTGGATTGCAAGCTTAGATGGCTCGGAAAAGTTGAATTTCTGGGGTTTCGGAATAAATGCACTCTTCACGTTGAGCCACACCTCGTTGGGTTTTCCGTTCCTCTATGCCGCGGCCAGGTGTTGGAATCTGGTAACTCATGTTTTTAGCTTTGGCGGACAAGAGATATATCCCACTTTTGAAGATTTCCATGCTTTAATGGAATCTCAGCGCGATGCAGAGATCATGCCCCAGTTTCGCTTTGGCCACATCCAAGCCTTAGGACTGATGTGTGCTCTTACTTTGCATGATGCTTGGTCTTTGATTCGCGACGGAGAACTGGATATTCCGAGCTTGATTCATCGGTTTTCTGATGCCGATGATCACGGCGACCATCTTTGGTAGAGTTTTCGACGACACACCCTCTGCTTGTGCATGTTGCCTCATTTGTTGCTTGCCCCAGACTCTAGAGGGTCTAGCGTCCGTTTGATTGAGGTTGCCCAAGGCTTAAAAGGGAGAAAGAGTTGCATTGGCATGACACTAGCTGAGACACTGATGGGTTTGGATGCCTTCCATCACCGGGAGACAACTAGATTCGCGGGGAGTTCACTACTCTTGCAGGCAATGTTTCCCACCCTTCTCACATGTGTGTCTCACGTCACTTCGCCCTCAGGCTCTGTTTTTCTCTAAAAACCCTTTTCTCACTTTTCTCTCCATGTACACCTCTCTATTCTTTAATCTCTCATCTTTCATCCCTCTCCAGATATGGCTGATGGATAAGTTGAAAGTAGTGGACTCATGCCCAGCATATTCAACACGCGGCTATTTCTTCCATCAATGACTAGTTGATGCCCCTGATGAGGGATGGTGGTGTGAATGGATGTGTAGCTTATCTGCCATCAACATTGCTTGGCGCTGCCCCTGGCTTAATCTGCCAGCGATGAGCTACAGCACGTCTCACCAGCCAGGCATTCAGCTGATTGGACTGACACACTGTGTCTTTTACTTCCCGTTTCGATTCCGGCACCAATTTGGGCATGATCAAACTTGCCCGGAAGAGGGGATAGAGTACCCTACTCATTTCTAGTCCGAGGAGCACAGCTTGCTCGGTATGCCACAACATGGAGGACGAGAGAGCTTCTGGCCCCTGCTCCCACTTTCAGTTGCACCCTCTCTAATGAGTGCATAGCTTGGCTCGATGAAGAGGTGCAGACCAGGCCTACTTTGGCATCAGAGGCTTCCACAAGCTCTAGGAGGGGGTGCAGAAACACCTGACTTATCCATGCCCCAAGTTTATTTGTTTTATTAGTACTTTCAAGTTTTCTTTATGAATGTAATAAAAAGAAACTTCAATTTGTATTCAAGAGTAGGAGAACTCTGTACTGTAATCAATGTAATTGAAGGTTGTGGGTATTGAAAATTTTCTGTTATGGTCCAAAAATGGTCTAAGTCGTAAAAAGATTAATTTGAACAAAATCAACTTTATTAAAACTTTTCAGAACCATTTTCGATATGGATCACAACTGGATACACTCGAGATCTGTCACTGAGATGTACAACCCCGAATCCCAACAACTGGAAAGTTGCCCATAGTCTGAATGGCACTGCACTGGAGATCACAACTGAGCTCTTGAATGCAGAATAGACAAAGATGACCAATATGATCACATGGACAAAGTTGATTTGGAAGTGCTTATGGCTGGACTTCAGAATGAAGTTGCCTACGTATCCTGAAGATGGGAATCAAGCCTTACGTAGTTCGGTTCAGGTTCACTCGTGTATTAACACTCTCCTTTTATGCTCTAACTTTTTCCAAGGCCGCCCTTTCTAGGTTTTCAACCTTGCGAGCTCAATTTTTCTTATTTCAAATTTTTCATGCTCTAATTTTTGCCTAGGTCGCCTTTCGGGTTTTCGGCCTAGCGAGCCACTCAAGGATAGTATTTCTTCAACTTATCCATGTTGATCGGTTTGGAGAACTCAAGGCCATCTAGATCCATAAGAATGACAGCTCCACTCGACCAGATTGACTTAATGATGCAATGACCAGTCCAATTAGGTCTGAACTTGCCCCTTGGGTCGTGGATGGGAGCTCAGTTTTCTTTAAGCACCAAATCCCTTCCTTCAAATTCCTGGACTTAACCTTCTTGTTGAAAGCCCTGGCAATTCTTCGTTAATAACCCTGGACGTGATACAGTGTTTTTAGCCTTCTCTCGTCAAACAGCATGAGTTCTTTGAATCTACTCTACTGCCAATCTGCCTCAACAATCTGGCACTCAGCCATTACCCGCAATGACGGAACCTCAACTTTGATAGGCAGAATAGCCTCCATCCCATAGACCAAGGAATACGGAGTTGCCCCAGTAGAAGTTTGAATTGAAGTCTGGTAGGCCCAAAGAGCAAATGGCAACTTATCTGCCCAGTCCCTGTAGGTTTCCACCATCTTCTGCAGAATGTGCTTGATGTTCTTGTTGGCGGCCTCAACTGCTCCGTTGGTTTGCGGCCTATATGTGGATGACTTATGAAAAGCCACGTTCTACTTCTCCAACAAGTCGATCACCTCTTTCTTGAAGTGGGAACCATTATCTGAAATAATCTCATTCAGGACCCCATAGCGACAAATGATGTTGTTCTTGATGAACTTAGGAACATGCGATGCCTTCAGCACAGCGTAAGATTGGGCCTTAACCCACTTCGTGAAGTAGTCTATCGGTACCAGAATGTACTCATGCCCGTTGGACCCCTTCGGAGTGACAGCCCTAATCACATCAATCCCCCAGACTGAAAACGGCCGTGGTAAAGTCATGTTGTATAGCTTCAACGGCGGAATGTTCATGCGGTTTGCATGGATCTGGCATTTGTGGCATCGCCGAACAAAGCCAATACAATCATCCTTCATGGTTGACCAGTAATAACTCTGTCTGAGAATTTTCCAAGCTAGCATCACTCCGCTCATGTGCGCTCCACACTCTCCTCCGTAGATGGCCTCCATCAGGCGCTTGGACTCTTTAGCATCAACACACAGTTTGTGCATCCCCAGATGACCCCTCTTGTACAGTTTACCTCCTCAGATGATGAACTGAGCAGCCATTCTTCGTATCGCCTCTTTGTTTTTGGCATTTGCCCCAGGTGGATAAGCCTCATTTTCCAAGAAGTTCCAAATATCGTAATACCAGGGGTTCTTATCTTGTACCTCATCTATGGCAGCAATCAGCTCGTAGGCCGACACGAATTTCTGTTCAATGATGATTGGACACATCTGGACTACAAAAGGGATGTCTATCATAGAAGATAGAGTTGCTAATGAATCAGCAAACTTGTTGTTCTCTCTTAACAAATGGGCGAAATTCAGTTTTTCAAACCGAGGAATCAGAATGTCCGAGGTCTGATGATAGATCTTCGTCTTTTCTTCTTTAACTTTCCAATCTCCTTTAGCTTGAGATACAACAAGGTTCGAGTCCCCGATGACATCCAACCATTTTGCCCCTAGTTCTAGGGCGGCTTCTAGTCTAGCAATACATGCCTCATATTGTGCTTCATTATTCGATACCTTGAACCGGAGCTTGAAGGCTAAGGGTATGCAGGAATTGTCGGGTGCTATCAGCAACACCCCTATCCCATACTCGTACTGGTTTGACGCTCCGTCAAAGTACATAGTCCAAGTTTCTTCTTCAACATGCATAATGGCCTCGTCTGGGAATAGATATTCAACTGCTTTATCTCCCTCCACTGGGTGGTCGACTAGGACCTCCGCTACTGCTCTCCCTTTCACTGTCTTGCGTATCATGTACTTCAGATCAAATTCGGAAAATAGAAACATCCAACGGGCTAGCCTACCCGCAAGTGCTGGTTTCTCGAAGAGATATTTGATGGGATCTAATCTTCAAACCAGTATTACAGAGTGAGCTAATAGGTAGTGCCTCAACTTCCTGGTAGCCCATACCAAGGCTAGACAAGCCTTTTCCAGCGGAGTATAGCGGGTCGTATTCCAGCATTTTCTTACTCAGGTAGTAGATAGCCTTCTCTACTTTATCCTTAGATTCCTGCGCAAGCATGCAGCCCATTGTCGTTTCGGTTACTGATAGGTACAGAATCAACAGTTTCCCCGGCTCTGGCAGTGACAACACAGGTGGATTCTGTAAATATTATTTGATCGGCTCGAAAGCGACTTGGCATCAGTCATCCCATTGGAACTTCTTTCCTTTCTTCAGGAGACCAAACAGTGGTTCACAAGTCAAGGTTAATTTTGTAATAAACCGTCTTATCAATTGCACTTTACCCAGAAATCCTCACACCTCCTTTTCAATCCTTGGTGGTGGCATTTCTAAAATGCCTTGATTTTGGAACGATCGACCCTGATACCTCTTTGTGTGATCAAGAACCCCAGCATTTTCCCTACTGTAACACCGAAAGTACATTTCTGAGGATTCAGCCGCAACCGATATTCTCTGATCCGTTGAAAAAATTTCTTCAAGGCGGTGTAGTGACCCTCTCTTTCTTTGGACTTGACAATCATGTCATCCACGTACACCTCAACCTCTTTATGGATCATATCATGCAAGATCATGGTCGCAACCTGCTGATATGTAGCCCCAACATTCTTCGAATCAAATGACATCACCCTATAGCAGTAAGTTCCCCACGGGGTAGTGAAAGCAGTTTTCTCCCTGTCTTCGGGTGCCATCAAAATCTGATTGTAGCCTGAAAACCCATCCACGAACGAGAGCAGCACATGCTTAGCAGTGAAGTCCACTAATTTGTCAATATGCGGCAAAGGAAAGTCGTCCTTCGGACTGGCTTTGTTCAAATCCCTAAAGTCTACACATACCTGAATTCTGCCGTCCTTCTTCAGTACCGAAACTATATTGGCCAACCAAGTTCGATACTCAGATACTAACAGGAACCCTGCATTGATCTGCTTTGCGACCTCTTCTTTGATTTTCAGGGCCCAATCCGGGCGGATCCTTTGAAGCTTCTGCTTAACAGGTCGAGCCTCTAGGTCAAGAGAGATTCGGTGTTGTACAATCTCAGGATCGATTCCAGGCATGTCTTCGTAGGACCACGCGAAAACATTTTTGAAATCTTCTAATAAAGCGACTAAGCGCTCACATTCCTCAGAAGACAACATGGACCCGATTTGGACCAGCCGCGCGTCCTTCTCAGTACCAACATTAATTGAGGTGATTTCATCAACCAAAGGTTTTACAAACCTCTCCTGCTCTTGATCAATCAAATGTTTTAAAGCCGGAGGAATTTCTTCTTCGTCGTTTTCATCAAAATTTTGAAAGTCCTGATTAATGCAATAAACTAAAGGTACAAAAAAGTACTCGAAAGCCATAGCAGCACCATTCTCATTAGCAACTTCCAGATCGTCTGATTCTTCAGTTACAACAGACTCAAAGGAAAATGAAAAGGACAAACTGGACAGGACAGTGGCATTCGGGTTATCACCCCCAGGAATACCTAACTCTGACTCAGAAGAATTGGAATCTGATTTCGACTCTACAGACTCTGTGGAATCAGATTCTGGTTCACTACTTGACCTAGAACTGCTTGACAACAAGCCTTCCTTGTATTACCAAACGAGGAAAGGTGCGATGGATGCATCTAGAATACTAGAAAATGGGCCCACAGCCGCTTCATCCCCTATCATAGAAACTGAGAAGTTATCCTCCAAGCACTCTGGTACGATCTGAGGATCTGAGAGGAGACAAGCCAGTGCTACCCCCATCTCAATTTCTATGCTCTCGGACTTCTCCTCCTTGCATTGTTCAACCTCAGTCGGTGGGTCTGTCTGCTCTTCGACAACTTCATCCCCTGGCAACTGAAGGTCAAAAAAGATTTCGAAGCCGGGCAAGCGCCGCTTCTATGAATTCAGCCAAGGCTCCGGAAAGCCGCAAAACGGGAAGTCTTCCCCTTCCTGGACAAAGTGTCCGTTCAAGGTTCCTTGGATATGTCTGTGCACCAGCTCATAGTGCTTCCCGGCTTGCTTAGCCTTGGCTCTTCCGGCCATTTCCCTTCATTTCTTTGCCCAATCCTCCTTGGTAGGTGAGTAACCTAAGCCAAAGGTATATGGGTTATGCAGCACTTCAGCCAATGCTTCGACGCCCTTCTGGCCACTTCGCTCCAATCCCATCCCGAGCATGTGTTGAAGCTTATTTATGAGGTAGACAGATTGTGCACTGACGTATAACCCCTCATCAATAACTAGCATATCCTGTACAACCCGAGCCTCAGCCAAGGTGAATCCCGACAAAAATACATCCTCCACGCCGTGCTCAATCTCCAGAACTGGTGTAGAAACCTTTGGTGGCGGATGTATTGAAAATCTCCCAAAAACAATTGCCACTGCTTTCCCATGGGGGTACTTCAACATCTGGTGTAAGGTGGAAAAGACAGCCCTCACCTGGTGTAGCCACGACCGCCCAAGGAGTAGATTGAAGGTGGCTGGAACATCCAAGACATGGAACTCAATGTCCTGTTGCCCCGGGCCAACCTGAGGCTTAATCCGTACAGTCCCTATCACCTCCCGGCTGGTATTATCGTAGGCCCGTATCACCTGGGCTGTAGGCACAAAATCTGCGAGCTTCAACCCGATAGCATACGCCGTTCTTGACGGACATACATTGATTGCAGATCCTGTGTCGACCAGGACCACCGGTATCCATTTCTCTCTACACTCCACAAAGACATAGAGCGGCTTGTTATGAACAGAGCCCTCTGGCAGTAGTTCTTTGTCGGTGAAGGTCAAGGTCGGGGAAGCTCCTCCCGGGAAAACCATCCCTACCAACTGCTTAGGAGTTGTATCAATTGAAAGCTTGGCCCTATCCATGGCTGTAAGGACGGCTTGTCTGTGAACCCTCGAGGTCATAAGCAGTCCCCAGATGGAGACGTCTGCTTTAATCTTCTTTAGCTGTTTCAGTACAGCCTCCTCCTCTAGCAATTTTTCTCTCTGCCTCTCTGCTTCCTTGTCTTTCCTGGACGCCTCTGGCTGGTCCAAGTGTGGGGGCTTGAAGTACCACCCACTCCTGGTCATATAGTCAACCTACTCGATATACCACGTGTCATCTAGTTGGTTCTACCCCCAGTCCTCATCAGTGTGGGCAAGACATGAGTCGTCGTCTTCCTACCACATCCCATCAGCAACCGATAGACAACTTCCGGTTCCGCTGTAGCTGTTCTCGTATTCTCAATAGATTCTGCCCCCTCAGGTGCCTTGGGTTTTCTAGCCCTTTCATCGTTCTCGATCCTCTCATGCTCAAACCTCTTTAATGCAACCTCCTATTCGGTGTCTGTTGTACACAAACTGCCCAAGTCCCGAGCAAAATTCTTCGCACCGGTGCTCTCCGGCGATTCTTCCTAATTCTCGACCATTCCAGCCACTACAGATGTTCCTGTTTCTGACCGACCCTGTTCTGGTCGAGGCACTTCAACCATATCCGGCTCGTCGCTAAGCCACCCTGTATTGTCTGTCGACCCATTCAAGTGAAACCAGTTGATGTTTGCATCTCCCAGGTCCTGTTCGTTAAAGAACTGTAGATTGGCGACGTCCTTTTCTAGCTCTGCTAGGTCATCTAACCCTTGACTCAGTCCATCCTCCCAAACCACACTGATCTCCGCCCCAGTTAGCAACTCTACCCTCGGCTTGGCCTGATCTGTTGATACGTTATAACCACACGGGTTGTATGCTTCCTCGGTAAAGCTCCCAGATCCCCCAGGCTCTGAATCAACATTCTCATTTGCCTCCAAAGTCACCCCAACTCTGCCCTCGACAGTCACCACCACTAGCTTAGGCTGGGTTCGGGAAGTGCTCAACATGCACAAGTCTATGCTGTCTGGGATGAACACCTCAGGTTTTGGTAAATGGGAGGGAGTGATGTATATGCTAGAGCCATACGAGATGGCCGTAGTTTGGATCAGGTTTATCTATCTGGGTGGTGTAGCTTGGTTATGTGGTGGGAGTGGGTTGGTAGTGACATTTGGTTTGTCGAGGGGTGCAATCACCTTGTTGTCAATGAGATCTTGAATCTCATGATGTAGTCTGAAGCAAAAGTTGGTGTCGTGACCTTGCTGCTAATGGAAAGCGCAATATCTAGTCAGGTCATGCTTCAAAGGGAGAGGATCGGGTAAAGGCCGTTGTTCTTACGGTTTTAGATGTCATTTCCTGAGTAGGAACCCTAGAGCTTTAGACAAAGGCATATAAAGTGGGGTAAAAACCCTCTTGCCTCGGGGTGGATTCTTTGCTAGTTGCGAACTGGTTCCGGATGTACCGGTGAAGGGTGTAGCTGTTTTGGGCGTGGTGGTGACCATGCCGACGTCTGAGGTTCTTGCGGCTGCAGCGTTGCTCGTGGCCACATTCAAACCGCGTGTAAATTCCCTCTTGGGCTGTTCCCTCTCTTGGTCAATCAGACCTTGCTTCATGGCATCCTCAATATGTACCCTAATCTCATGCAAGTCAGCAAAGGTGGGGAGGGGTAAGACGATCATTTTTTGCATCAGCTTGGGTTGAAGGTTGCGCACAACCATCCTTGTCTGGTCCTTCTCAAGTGGCCGAGTTGTCATCATGGAGGCCTTAGCCCTTCTTCAAGTGACAAAGTCAGAAAAGCCTTTCTTCGGCTCCTACTTGCTCACTTCAAGATCACAGGTCGTGACCTCAATTTGGGTGTTATACGAATATTGTGCGATGAAGGCCTCGGCCATCTCCTCCCAACTTCTCCTCACTAAGTCCTCCAGTTTGGCGTACCAAATGGCCGCAATACCCGACAGGGTTCGGCCGAAGAGTGAAAGTTTCTAGAGTCGCGTTAAGTCCATCGGGCACAGAATATCAGAAAATAACCTCAAATGAACCATAAGATCGCCTGAGCTATCAAAATGATCTATGTGAGGCCTCTTGAACCTATCCGACAATGTAATCGCCGAATCGGTGTATCCATCCTCTATGTCCGGAATCGAGTTGACTCCCTTGGCCCACTTGAACAGCTTTTCAAGCTTACTCACTTTCAGTGCAGTTGGATCCACCTCAAATTCAAACAATGTGTCCACTGGATTAGCCGGTGCTTTAGACAACTGAGGTAGGATTGGGGGTGGAATTGGCCCTATTGGAACGTTCGTATTTTCCTGGACGTTTGTTGTGGTTGCTGCTGTTGTTGAAGCCTAGCAATCAGTTCTGCCTGTTGAGCCACAACCTCTGTCTATTAGGCGGTGACCTCCGCCTGGCGGGCAGCATCCCGTTGCATGGCTTGCATGGTCTCTTGGAGCTGACACTTCATGTCCTCCATACCGGTTATAAGGTGTTGATCTGACTAAATAGGTGTATCTCTCTCTGCGGTAGGAACGGAAACCTCAGCCCGACTACACATAGGTGGGGTGGACAATGACCGCTGATCTGGTAACCATTGTACTAGTGATCTATGCCTAAACGACCTTCGTCTTGTAACTGGGGGTAATGACACAAACACTGGTTGTCCATCAACTAGATCCTCAGATCGGGAAAGCCTTCTACCTCAAGTCCAGAGTGCTCGAGGGGTATCTGCCTTTTTGGAAGCAATGATGCAATATTACCTTGCAAAAAGATAAATAAAGCAAAAAAAAGAAACAACAATAAAAAAACAGACAGCATTTCAGCTTAGATGATGACAACACACAGTTGATAAATCATAAGCAGGAAAAACTGCACTCAACACTAATCTCTACCCCCAAATCACTGCCTCAAATCTGATACCCCCAAATACTGATGTCCTCAGACTGATACTCAAACTTGCAAACTGATACATGCATTTCTATAGAGACACTCTAAAAGCACATAGCAAGCAAGTGAGAGCCAAAACACCCCTATGGAGGGGCAGGGTTTCCCTGTCCTATCTTGTCAGGAGCTAGGGTTTCACTATGCACGCATGCAGTTTCAAACAACCTACATTCGGGTAAGCAACCTGTCCTAGTTTGGAACAGTCTCTAAAGCTTCCGATATGCACTAAGTCGAATGGTCAAATACGGTACCTCAGAAAAACCGAGGTTTGTGTTCCTATCGTGGCAGAGCCCGTGGCCGGTCAACCTTATGGCACGCTTTTCCAAGCATGCCTCTGGTAAACCGTTCAGGAATAGTAGATGGCAAACACGGTGTCCTAGGCGCACCAATACAAATGCAATGCAAAGAAACGCATAAGTGTAAACAAAACAACATATCATGATGTTCAAGTCAAGTTCTCTAAATCCCCAGCAGAGTAGCCAGAAATTGTCAACTGCCCGAACTTCCTCCTCACGCCTCCTTTCGAAGAGGGCGCGAATTGGGTTCTAGCTACTACAGTTCAGACTCCTATCACAGTTCTGAATCTAATCTCACAAAGTGCAATGTAAGACTGATAAATCACCAAAGAGTCCAAATCCGGCAAATCATTTTGGAAAACTGATTTTAATCAAAAACCGTCAAACATGGGCTACTTTTCCAGATTACAAAGTCGCCACCTAAATATTTATTTTGGGGAAATTTAGGAAAGCCTGACTCGTGCCAAAGGCTATGTGTCCATTATCACCAAAGGTACCTCGGCTCGGGAACTTGGGTATGAGAGGGGAAAGTCCTGCAATGAGCATCCCCGCTCGCCCGATCAAAGGATCGGCCTCTACTAAGCATGATATGTTTTTTTATAAACCTCATGTGTTCTTGTTAATTATTAGCTAACATTACTATGTGATGTGCGCGGCATACAAGTACAGACTCAATCGCAAGAGTTGGAACAAAACATTTCATGTTTATTTTTCAAAAATGGTTTGAAATTGCTACCCTCAAGTAGGCTAAAGCGCGGATTTGCCACCCTCAAGTACGCTTAAAACATGATGATTTGCCACTTCAAGTGGGCTTAAAACTCACACTTGATGAATTGTTCCAATTCAAGTAATAAAGCCTTCATCCACAGGTATTCATGCAGTTTAGCATTTAAGCAAATAGCCTCATGGCAAGCGTGCCATACATGGCAGCATTCACACTCATGCAAGATGC
The DNA here is from genome assembly GCF_055761805.1 of Camellia sinensis. Taxonomy (NCBI): domain Eukaryota; kingdom Viridiplantae; phylum Streptophyta; class Magnoliopsida; order Ericales; family Theaceae; genus Camellia; species Camellia sinensis. Next base: position 78,736,374 of record NC_138970.1, read on the forward strand.
TAAAGCGTAAACACTTACAGTGTACTCCGAGCCAAAACAGAAAACTAGTTAGAAATCAATGCATGATCCTATCTATGTTGACAATGCCTAATGCAACACATGCAAAAATGTAACTGACTAGGCTCGGCTATCTAATCATGACATATGATTCGATTTGATAACATGCTTTGAGCTTGTATTCAAATAGGTATTGAAATACGATGCAGTTTGAATGATACGCCAAGCCTAGTGCATGCAAAGCAAATGAATGATGAAAACATGCATAGCATAAGGTATGCTAATTGAAATATGCCGTAAACTAACCATCGAAAGCTGATAAGTAAAAGGGAGAAAGAAATAGGGTTGGAAGGCATGCACACACACGCGCACGCTTATTACAACAATATGCCCTCTTGACGGAGGGTTCGAATGAAAGAGAGCTAACTAGCTACGTTAATTAAGCAAACTATTACAAACCAACTAATTAACTAACTATTCTAGCTAATTAATTACAACACAATTGAATAACTAGCTAATCTAAGCGAATTAGGTACAAACCGAATTAATTAATTAAACACATAACTAATTAATTACAAAAATGACTAACCTAACTAACTAATTAGCTAAGCAATTTAAATGAACAACCTTGGGAAGTGAGGGATGCATGCATTCTCGGTTTCTCCGCTTCCTCCCGAAAGTCCGTTGCCTTGCCACCGGTTGCCTCTGTTTGCATTCGCCTTGATTCCTGAACACCGAACCAATCTCCAGGTTGTTTCTACTCCAGAACCAGAATAACTTTGGACCACCTCTTAGCCTGAGATCTGTCGGCCAATTAAAGTGGCTGGTAGGCCACTTACTCTGGCCGGTCGGCCACTTGTTTCTGCATTCTCCAATTTTGCTGCAAACATGGAACAACAGAGGCAAAGCAAGGTCTTTGCAGGATATGTGTGTACAACCACCCTCCTTATCATTTCTCAAACTCAAAGGAGTGTGGTACTCGACTCTCGGGCCACCAACCGAGCATCACAATGCACGATGGCCGAGAAGCCAAGTTTGTACAAGTCCATGAATGCACAAATAACACACAAGACTCAAGAGGCCTCCACCCTATCATGCACAATCAAAGGGGACGGTGACCAAGAAATGAGGCACGTTTCATCACTTTGAGTATGAAATGCCTCTCGTTTCTCGTGTTTGGATTAACGTCAGATCCAAACACATGCAATGCAATTCAAACATGTTATCTTGGCATGTTTTTACTTCGATTCCTTTTGCTTACTCATTTTAGATTACCGATAAGTCCTTTAACCGGTTAAGTCCAAAAGTGAGAAGTCCTCTAATTAGAAAGAGGGTCCAAGCCACAAGCTTCTTGAGCATGAAAGAAGCATCATGCCATTGATTAGTAGAAACCCTCAAGAGAAGGCTAAATCCATTAGGCATGAACGCCTCAATTTCGTGCTCAAACCAACAAAGGGCTTAAGACCACTTTCGGGGGTGATATAACAATGAAAGATGGAATGCAATGGCACATATTCCAACACTGAAATAGGACGCTAAATGACATCAAAGCATGAAAATGATGCATGCAAGACCTGTTCGGAGTCGAAAGCATTGAAGCTAGCAAAGAGCATAACACAAGAGGTATGCAATACATAGCACAAATGACTAAACCAACCCCGGATAGAGGTTAAGCATGCCAAAATAGAGGCCTGATCATGCTGAAATGGGAGCTCAAAATGCTAGGAGAATATGCACACATGTTGGCCTATGAGCAAGGCATGATACACAACCCTCAAAAGCTATGAAGAAGTGAAGTGTATGAGAGTGTGACTACACTATATACACTGAAATTACATGTTAAATGGTGTCATACCATGCAAACATCACATACACAACATGTTAAAGGCCCCAAAACTCGAAGCTTGTCAAGGCCCTTTACACTACAACCATACTAAGCAATGCTCAAATGACCTTAACCATTCAAAATAGACCTAAGGCAGGTCGAAATAGTAGCAAAAATATGCTAGACTTATAGCATAGATGGCGAAAAAGATATGCTCATGTATTAGCTCACAAACAAGGCATAAAAGTACAACTCTTAAACACAATGAAAGAGTGATAAACATGTGAGTATGACAGAAGTTTATGCTCTGAATTTTCATGATAAATGATGCCATATCATACAAACATCACAAATAAGGCATGCTAGGGGTCTCAAAACACAAGACTAGCAAAGCCAATTATGTCATAGCTATACAAAGCAAGCCCCAAGAGGCCAAGACCACTCAAAAAAGTCCAAAAGCATGTCAAAACAATGTCAAAAACATGTTGGAGTGTAGCCAAAACAAGCTAGACTGGTAAGCCAAATCACCAAGTACACAAGGCTAATGAGCATGATAGCACTACAAGTGCAAAAACCAAACAAGAGATAGCCCAACCAACCAAAATCAGAGTTAAGGCATGTCAAATAATGGCCAAAAACATGCTGGAGTGGAGCCAAAACATGCTAGAATTATAGACTAAGACATGAAGCATGTTAGGCTAGCAAGTAGGATTACACTACAAGTGTATAAATCATGCAAGTGGTGACCAAACTAGCCATAAACAGAGTTATAACATGCTAAAATAAGACCAAAAACATGTTAAGATGGAACCCCAAAAGAGTAGAAAAACATGTTCATTTGATAAGCCAACAACACATGATATCAAGACAAAAGGAGAGGGGACTACCCCCTCCTATTTGGGACCTCAAACCCACCTTTCCACCACTGAAATTCCTCTGGAATTCAGTGGTTAAAAGGCCAAGAAAAGGTGATCTCAAAGGCTTTAGAAGGTAACACAAAGCAAAGCAAAATAAGCCACAAAAGGGGGTAGACCACCGCTAACTCAAACAAGGCCTCAAACAACCATTTTAACCACTTAAAAACAAAGGTTTTTGTAGTTGCAAGAAAGGCCTAAAACAGCATGCAAAGGCGGCCAAATAAGCAATTAGAGTAAAGCTTTAAAAAGGATGTAGGCCTCACCATTGAAGCACAGTAATAACAGCAAGTTCTTGAGCCCAAAACCAACTTTTAGAACTCAAATATGACCTCCAAGAACCTCAGCTCAATGATGGGGGTGTTTGGCTAAGAGTCCCTTTGCAAATGCACCAAGAATTCCCACTTTCAAGCCCTTTCAAGCACAAAAATATATATATATAGAGAGAGAGAGAGAGAGAAAGAGAGAGAGAGAGAGAGAGAATTCTAGAGATAGAGTAGATTTTTGTCTTCCAAAAATTCTGAACCCTTGAAAGGGGGAGAGACCTCCCCTTATATAAGCAAAGCAACGAGAAGCTTGCTTGACAAGCTTAGACAAAAGGTCATAGGCCACTTTAAGTGGCCGACCGGCCACTTCCACTAGCCTATAGGCTACTTCAAGTGGCCTACAAGAGGGAAAAGTAGCCTACAGTTGCCAAAAGCGGCCGACAGGCCCTCCCCTCCTTCCAAGCAAGGGGTAACAGGGTATGGTCCAAAAACAAACCAAAAAGAAGAGAGCTAATAGGCCCCAAGACAAGGTACTCAGCCGAAAGCTCCTAAAACTAGCCTACCGGCCACTACAAGTGGCCTACAAGAGGGAAAAGTAGCCTATGGCTACAAAAAGTGGCCAACATGCCTCTCTCTTCCTCCAGGCAAAGGCATCAAGGTCCGGTCTAAAAACCAGACCAAAACACAAAGGGTTTAGAGGCTCAAAGACAAGGCGCACGGTCGAGATCTTCGGAAACTCAAAATGAGCACAAACATTCGCAATCATCGAGTGCACAAACGATGATGTCTGAGTCTTAAGGTCGGTCAAAATGGGGTGTCTACAGGGGCCACCCCGTATACGTTATTGACTATGACAGAAAGACTGCTTCTAGCCTAAGTGACCAGCTCCATCTTCTTGCCTCTATATTCACAATTTTTTAGTTTTGCATCATACATGAAGTCGCTTATGCCAACCAAGCCTAAGGAGGAGCTCGGAACTTCACTTAATAGTCTTACAGTTACCATCAAAAGCTTAAAGACAGACATGGCCAGAGACATGAAGGTGATAGAGAGCAATTTGGAGACAATAAAGAATGATATCTGGGTGGTCAAAGAGAAAAAGTGTAGCTTCAAGTTTTGGTAGAGACAGCTCTATTGAGATTTCCATTGAGGCAAACATTTAGAAAATTGACAAATGCTAAGAACAAAAAATATAAATAAATATAGATCATAGAAGGTGGATTGACCTCTTTGAGATTTACATTGAATGTGAATTCATCATAATTGATTTTAATTTAGAAGCCACTATATTAGCTACTGTTGTGATGGGTGCTTCATCTGCCATTGGTTTTATGTGACCATAAATGGATAATTTAAATGTTATATAATTGTATTATATTAATGTATTAACTTGGCTCTGATACCAATATAAGGTGCTCGACATACAGGGTTAAGGCTAAACACGTCTGTCAACGGTTTACTAGGACACAGACCTAAATGCAATCTCTGCAAAGATGGTCTTTAAGCCTAAACGCGACTTGGGTGATGTCCCACTTAACCTTTCTCTGTTCTACCCTTATTCAGCACAAACCCAGGAATATAAATCAACATAATACAAGTATCTAACAAACAAATTATAACATATATGGTCTCATGATTTACTGTTGAGGTAGAGGCCTAACGGCGGCCGCCCACACACAAATATGTTCTTGGATTTGCTGTTGTATTTTGTGAATCTGCTGATCATTGAATTCTAACTGTTGAGTAGCCCTAGGCTGGATATACGGGTCTTGGATAACAGTTAAATAATGATTACGACTAGTAATATAAAAATCTAAAACATGTAAAAGATCAACAAGTAAATTCACAGAGGGCATACATTAAGAAATACTTACAAACATTTATGTCTTCAAAATAGCATAAGTCTTCAACACTTAATTCATATATAGAAGAAATTTTATTACAAGAGAGAGCTTACACAGAGAGAGAGTGGGGAAAACCAAATTAAAAGATATTCTACCTCAACAAGGGTGAGGTCTTTTTCTTTTATAGACAATGGAAATAAAAATAAAAGATAAGGTGAGGACAGGTGGCATGTCCTTGATGGGTGGAGTCAATCGTCCTTATCCTCTGGCCAATTGGGAATCTCCCGCTTCCTTATCTTCTTTGAATGGATATGAGATTTTTATTTCTCTTTTCTAGATGGCAGACAAAGAATCTGCCTTTGCCAAAAGGAGTTTTTTCATTTTATACCGACATTCTGGTTGTCGCATTTATTGTGTATAATTGCTTCGTTACAGCTTTCTTTGCATGATCATAAGTTATGTTCGGCCTCGTGCATGCCTTTTGCATTTTGCCCCTGCCTGCGGGCACGTCTCTTTGTTATCTCGCTTGTTTGTCTAAGTCTTCGGCTTTGTCAAAAATGAGTCGTCTCTGGGCTTTGACATTCACTCCCGTCACTTATGACTTCCGAGTTCTGTCAAAGAGAGGCAACTGTAGACACCCCATTTTTGACCGACCTTAAGACTCAGACGTCGTCGATTGAGCACTCGATGATAGTGCATGTTGTGCTCGTTTTGAGCTTCGGAGTTTCGGCTGAGAGCCTTGCCTCCGGGTCTCTGAACTCTTTGTGCTTCAGCTCGGTTTGTGGACCAAAGCTTTGTTTCCCTTCTTGGAGGGAGAGAGAAGTCTTGTAGACCATCTCTGTGTGGTCATAGACTACTTTTCGTGGTCGTAAGCCACTTTTCCCGTTTGGAGACTAGTTTATGATTTTTGGAGCCTTCGGCCGTGCACCTTGTCTCGGGACTGCTTAACGTTCTCCGTTTGGCTTGGTTTTTGAACCACACCTTGCTTCCTCTCCCTAGAGGGACACTATGGTCAGAGGGACACTATGGTCCGAGAGACCACTTTTGTGGTCGTGTACCACTTTTGGTGCTCGAAAGCTAGTTTTCGAGGCTCCCGGCTGCGCGCTTTGCCTCCCGAACTCTTGTTTTGCATCCGTGTTGGTTTGTTTTTGGTAAAAACCTTATTTTCCTTGCTTGGAAGGTGGTATGAGGATGGGAGACCAGTTTTTCCCCTTGGAGACCACTTTCCTTCCCGCCAACCAATTTTCTGGTCGGAAAACTAGTTTTCTTGGTCTTTAGGCCACCTTTTCAGGTCTCCCCCCTACCATTGGCTTGCTTTCACTGTAGAGACCACCAATTCCCCTTGCCGACCACCTTTTTTTTGGGAGACCACTTGAAATGGTCGGCCGACCAATGCAAGTAGCAGGCCGACCACTTTAAGTGGTCAACACCTCTCCCCCGCAGACTGTGTGGATGGCAGTTATGCTAGCTGGAGGGCACGGACTGTATCCTCCATACACGTGTATGGAGGGATTGCATCCAAGTTTTAGCTTCTCTAAGAAGTTTTAACTTTGGTTTTTCTATAAGAGAGGGGCCCTGTCTCCATTGCAAGGGTTCTGATTTTGGGCTGAGGAGATAGGCTTACACTCTCTCTATATCCCTCTCTTTCTCTCTTTATATTAGTGTTTTGCTTCACACTTGTGCACACAACCTCTCTTACCTTGTTGCTGAGTTGCTGGAGGTTCTTGAGGGAGCTCAAGAGGTGGGTTTTGGCTCAAGCAATCTGCTGGTTTTGCAGTACTTCAAGTGTAACCTCTTTTCTGCCTTTTAAGCTTTATTTTGGTTGCTCTCTTGGTCTCATTTGCATGCTTATTTAGGCCTTTCTTTCAACTGGAAAAAGTTTTGTATTTAAGTGTTTTTTATGTTTGTTTAAGGCCTCTTGGGTGTTGAGGGTCTTCTATCCTCTTGCATGCCTTGTTTGGTCTTGTTTTGTGCCATGGCTTAAGGCCTTTGGTTTGGTCCTTGCTTGCCTTTCTAGCCACTGAAATCCAGTGGATTTTCAGTGGTAGGCATGTCATTTTGAGGCCTCAAATCAGAGGGGAGTGATCCCCTCTCTTCTTGTTTTTTTGTTTGTATTTTTGGCCTATCAAAGGAGCATGCATCTTCATACTTTCAAGGCTTGGTTTAGGAACTTTTTCATGACTTTTAGGGCCTGCCTTAGCTTTGTCTATGGCTGGTTTGGCCACCTTATGTTTGCGTCTTGTATGTGTAGTGTATTCCCCTTTGTGGCTCATCAAAGTAGCATGTCTTTTTAGCATGTATTGGCTCCATTTCAGTAGATTTTTTGCCATCATTTGACATGTCATGACTCTATTTTTGGCTGGTTTGGTAGCCTCTTGCATGCTCCATATGCTAGTGGTGTAAACCTTGTTTACTAGCTTCGTATGCATGATGTTTTGGCTCATTATCCTAGCATACTTTGGCTATGTTCTAGCATGATTTTGTTCTTATTTTCGATTGTCTTAGCTCTTTTTGAGGCTTCTTGGTTGAATGAGGCTTGTCATGCATGCTTGTAGTGTAATAGTCTTGACTAGCTTTGAGTTTTGAGGTCTCTTGCATGCTTAACTTGAGGTATTTGCATGTTTTGGCATCATTGAGCATGTAAGGCCGTCACACTTCCATATTTTTTGCTCCTTAAGTGCTCTTGAGGGTTGTGCCTTTATGCTCTATTTGTGAGCCATTACATGAGCCTCATTTTCGTGCCTTTCAAGCCATCATCTCAACCCATCTTTGCTACTGTTTTGGCCTGCATAGGGTCTGTTTGGGTTTCGTTTGGCCATTTGAGCATTGTCTTGCATGCCTCTAGTGTAATACACTTCACTAGCTTCGACGCTTGAGCTTTTCAACATGCATTACATGGGTTGTTCGCATGATTCTAAGTCATTTTGCATGGCATTTCAGTGCTGGAGCATATGCCACCAAACTCCATGTTTCATCCTTTCAATGCCTTTGGAGAGTTGTATTTTTTGCCTTGAGCTTGGGCCAACATGCATGCATGTTTGTATAGCATTTTGAGTTTCTATCTTAGCATGTATGGCCACTGATTTGGGCATGACTGTGGTCAGTCCATTTCGGTTTAAGTCCATCGAGCATTGTGTATGCCATGTGATTCATTGCATTGCGTATGCCACGTCCATTTACATTGCGTATGCTAGTTGTTGTTCACATTGATTGCATGCCTGTGTTGCCTTGTATTGAGTATGTATGCATGTGCATTGAGCATGCCATTAGCCTTGTTAGGTTGCTCATGTTACATTGCATGTTTTCATGCTTGTCCCTTGCATCTTGTTCACATGCATGTTTCATTGTATTGTATGTCCACATGCTTGAGCCGCATTGTGTATGCCATGACATGTTATTTGTTGCATTGCGATTGGAATAGGAGTTAGTCCAAACACGGGAAACGAGGAGCATTTCATACTCGAAAACGTGCCTCAATTCTCGGTCGCCAACACTCTTGACAATACATGATAGAGTTTTAGGCTTTATGTGTTCGTGTGTGCATTCATTTCATATTGAGTTATACAACTTGGGCTCCTCAGCCATCATGCATCGGGATGCGTGATTGGTGGCCCAAGGGTCGAGAACCATACTCCCTTGAGCTTACTTAATAATAGGGAGGGTGGTTGTGCATACATGTGCTGCAAATACTTTGCCATGCCCCTTTCTTGCTCTCTGTTGCAGCAAACTAGAAACCAGCAGCAAAAACTGGTCGGCCGACCAGATAAAGTGGCTGGCCGACCATTTTTTCAAGTTTTCAGCATAAAAAGTGGTCGGCAGGTGGCCTCTAATGCCAATAACTGGTCCGCAGTATCCCTACAGGTTCCCATGGTGGGGTTTCAGCCTTCTGAAGCTTTTTGCAGTGTTCTGGGACCAGTTGTAAACAAAAGGCAAATCGGGGCGTCGCGATGGATTTTTGAGCGAGGCAATTCGAGCATGCATGCATCCCTCGTCACGAGGCCATTTCAGTACTTTTGTTTGCTTAGAATGTGTATTTGTTTTAATTTGGTTGTGTAATAATTAATTAGCTAGAATAGTTAATTAATTAGTCGGTTCTGTATTATTTATTCGGACCCTCCGCGGAGAGGGCACAACTGTTGTAATGAGTGTGCGTTTGTGTGATGCATGTCTTCCAACCCCCATTTCCTTCTCCCTTTTATTTACCAGGTTACAATGGTTAGTTTTAAGGCATGTTTCAATTAGGATCTTTCTGCTTCGCATGTTTGCATTCATTCATCTATCTTGCATGCACCGGGCTCGGCGCATCATACTAACTACATTGTATTTCAATACCAAGTTGAATACATGTATCAACTGTTGCATTTCACATGCCATTTTAGAATAGTCGAGCCTATCTTAGTTACATTTTGTATGTATTACATTAGGCTTTCTTGACATAGCTAAGATCATGCATTGATTTCTAACATAGCTTTTGTTTTGGCTCAGAGTACTCGGTATGTGTTTATGCTTTAGCATCCTTGCATGTGTGTGAGTGACTGCCATGATAGCATGCTTGCCATGAGACTAACTACTTATGTGATATAACTGCCTGAATGCCTATGGGTGAAGGTTGGATTACTTGAATTGGAACAATTCATTGATTGCGAGTTTTAAGCCCACTTGAAAGTGGCAAATCACCATGTTTTCTAAGCCCACTTGAGGGTGGAAAAATCCGCATTTTAGCCTACTTGCGAGTAGCAAACTGCTTTCAAAAACAAACATGAGATCTTTTGTTCCAACTTAGGCGATCCAGTCTATACTTGTATGTTGTGTGCATCACATAGTAATTCTAGGTTAATAACCGGAATAAGAGCACATGTGTTTTCAAAAACAAGATATCATGTTAGTAAAGGCCGATCTTTGATCGGGCGAGCGAGGGTGCTCATTGCATGACCTTCCCCTCTCGTACCCAAGTTCCCGAGCCGAGGCAACTTTGGTGATGACGGACACGTGGCCTTAGGCATGAGTCAAGATTTCCTAAATTTTCTAAAAATAAAATATTTAGGTGGCGACTCTGTATCTGGCAAAGCAGTCCATGTTTTGCACTTCTTTCTAAAAATTAGTTTTTCAAAATGATTTGCCAGATTTGGACTCTTTGGTAATTTATCAATCTCACATTGCACTTTGCAAGATTATATTAAGAACCATGACATTGAATCCGAACTGTAGCGAGCCCAATGAACCAAACGAAATTCTCCCGAGACGTTCGGGCGCGTCTACAGTTTCTGGCGACTCCGCTGGGGATTTAGAGAACTTTACTCGAACTCATGATATCTTGTTTTGATTACACTTATGTGTTTCTTTGCATTGCATTTGCATTGTTGCACCTAGGACACCGTGTTTGCCATTTGCTATTCCTGAATGGTTTGCCGGAGGGTCGCTTTGAGAAGCGTGTCATAAGGCTTACCGATTATGGGCTCTGCCACGATGGGAATACAAACCCCAATTTTTACTGGGGCACCCTTTTTTACCATTCGACCTAGTGTATATTTGGAATCCGTAGGGACTATTCCAAACTAGGACAGGTTGCTTACCCGATTATAGGTTGTTTGAAACCGCTGTATGCGTAGTGAAACCCTAGCTCCTGACAAAATAGGACAGAGAAACCCTACCCCTCCATAGGGGTGTTTTGGCTCTCACTTGCTTGCTATGTGCTTTTAGAGTGCATTTCTACAGGAATGCATGTGTCAGTCTGCAAATCTAGGTATCAGGCCTACGAGCATCAATGTTTTAAGAATCAATTATATCTGCGGGTATCAGATTCAGATTTGGGGCAGTGATTTAGGAACAGTGATCAGTGGTTGAGAACGGTTCATTCAGCATTTGTTTGCCAACTGTGTGTTGTCTTTATTTAAGTTGTTATGCTGTCCGCCTTTCTGTTCATTATTTCCTTATTATGCTTTATTTATCTTTTTGCTAGGTAGTTTAGCACAATTACTTCCGACCAAGCAGATATTCCCCAAGCACTCTGGACTAGAGGTCGTAAACTCCATCGATTTGAGGATCTAATAGACAGACAACCAGTGTTCCATTCTTTACCCCTGATTGCTAGACGGAGGCCAGTAAGGCACAATGTATCGATACCGCGGTTGACAGATCAATGGTCCTTGAGTAGTCAGGTTGAGATTTCCAAGTCTACTGCAGAGACAGATATACCAGTGGTTCAGTTAGATTAGGGCAGTATGGCAGGAATGGAAGAGATGATGCGTCACCCCTAGGAAAGTATGAAAACCATGCAGCAGGACACTGCCCGTCAAGCAGAATTTTCCAAACAACAGGCCGAAGTCATGGCCCAACAGGCAGAGTTAATTACCAGGCTACAGCAGCAAGTCGGAGCATCTGCTTCACACCAGGTTCCTCCCCTATCAAGAGTTCCCATACCTGGGGAGACAATACACGTCCAGGATGATATGGACGTTCCAACAGGGCCGGCTCCGCCACTGATCCCACCCCAACTACCCAAAGCACAGACCAACCTGTCGGATTCTCCCTTTGAGTTCGAGGTGGACCCCACGGCACTAAAAGTGAGCAAGCTTGAAAAGCTGTTCAAGAAATCTCAAGGTGTGAAGTCCATTCCGGACATTGAGGATGGGTACACCGACTCGGCCGTGACTCTACCGGACAGATTTAAATTGTCGCACATAAATCGTTTCGATGGGTATGGGGATCCACCTATGGCTGTTTTCAGACATCTTAAGACCGATGGGCCTCTCCAGATTGCAAAAGCTTTCCCTATTTGGCCGGACCCTGTCAGGTGTAGTGGCTATTTGGTATGCAAAACTGGAAGACTCCGTTAAGAGGAACTGGGAAGAGATAGTTGAGGCCTTCGTGGCTCAATACTCTTACAATACACAGATCGAGATCACAACTTGTGATCTCGCGACGACTAGACAGGAGCCGAAGGAGAGCTTTTCCGACTTCGTAACCTGCTAGAGGGCCAAAGCCTCAATGATGACCATTAGGCCGACTGACAAAGATCAAATACGGATGGTTGTGCGCAACCTTCAGCCCAAGCTCATGCAGAAGATGATCGTCCTTTCTCTCCCCACTTTTACAGATCTGCATGAGATTGGGGTGCAGATCGAGGATGCCTTGAAGCAGGGTCTAATTGACAATGACAGAGAGCAGCCCAGGAGGACATTCAACCGTCATATGAATGCAGGCACAAATAGTGCTGCAGCTACTAGAGTTTCAAATGTGAGCATGGTCACCGCCACTGCCCCAAGAACCCTTATGGCTACACCATTCACCGGCGCATCAGGAAGTAACTCACAAACAACCAAGTACCTACCTCGAGGCCAAAGAACCTTCACCCCACTATACATGCCCCTGTCCAAAGCTCTAGGGGTTTCAATCAAGAAAGGGCACTTGAAGCCCATGGAGCCGCGGCCATTACCAGAAACACTTCCCCCTACCCTAACCCAGCTAAATATTGCGCCTTTCACCAATAGCATGGTCACGACACCGACCATTGCTTTAGATTGCATCACGAGATTCAAGATCTCGTTGACAACAGGGTGATTGTACCTCCAGAAAAATTGAATGTCACAACCAACCCTCTCTTGCAACATAACCAAGCTTCACCGCCCAAACGCATCAATCTAGTATATATATCACCCCTTCTCACCTACCCAAGTCGGAGGTGTTCATTCCCGACAGCACTGACTTGTGGAAGTTGGACATCTCCCGAACCCAACCTGAACCAGTGGTGGTGACTATCGAAGATAGGACATGGATGATTTCGAAGGAAAGTGGGACTGTTGATTCAGGGTCTGAGGAATTTGGGAGCTTTGCTGAGGAGGTATACAATCTGAGTGGCTACATTACGTCAGCGGGCCAGGTTAGGCCGAATGTGAAATTGCCAGTGAGGGCAGAGATTTGTGTAGTACGGGAGGATGGACTTGATCAGAGGCTAGACGGCTTAGCAGATCTGGAAGAGGACATTGCTAACCTTCAGTTTTTTAACGAACAAGATCCAGGAGACATGACGGTCAACTGGTTTGATTTTGATGGGTCAGCAGAGGCTACAGGGTGGCTTGATGACCAACCAAATGTTGTTGAAGAATCTCAGCCAAAACAGGGCCCGTTAGGGACAAGGACATCAACTGTGGCCGGAAGGGCCAAGAATCAGAATGCATTGCCGGAGAGCGCCAGTGCCAGGAATTTCACTCGGGATCTGGGAATTTTGAATACAGGAGATGTTGAACAGCAGGCTACACTAAAGAAATTTGAACGGAAAGGGATCGAAGATTCTGAGAGAGCCAGAAAGGCCAAAGCCCCTGTGGGGACTAAACGTGCTGTGTGCACAAGGACAGAGCGTGCTACAAGAACATGGACGGAAGGTGCTGTGGATACAAAGATAGTTGTAACGGAGCCGGACAGGTGTCTGTCGGCTGCCAATGGCATGTGGTGAGAAGATGATGACCTATGTCTTGCCCACACTGATGAGGACTGGGGGAATAACCAGCCGGACGATACCTGGTATATTGGCGAAGTTGACCACATGACTAGGAGCGGGCGGTATTTCAAAACCCACACCTAGATCAACCAGAGGTGTCCTGAAAGGACAGGGAGGCGGAGAAGCAGAAAAAAAAGCTACTCGAAGAAGAGGCTGTGTTGAAACAGTTGAAAAAGATACAAGCAGACATCTCCATCTGGGGGCTGCTTATGGCTTCACGAGTTCATAGAGAAGCTGTCCTATCAGTAATGGATAAAGCCAAACTCTCAATAGACACCATGCCTAAGCAGTTAGTAGGATTGGTTTTTCCGGGAGGGGCTTCCCCGATGTTGACCTTTTCTGACAAGGAACTGCCGCCTGAGGGTGTAAATCATAACAAACCTCTCTACATCTTTGTGGAATGTAGAGACAAGTGGGTACCGGTAGTTCTTGTCGACACGGGATCCACTATTAACGTGTGCCCATCAAGGACGGCATATGCAATTGGGTTGAAGCCTGCGGACTTTGTCCCAACAACCCAGGTAATAAAGGCATATGACAATACTAGCAGAGAGGTGATGGGGACCGTAAAGATCCAGACTCAGGTTGGTCCAGGACAACACGAGATTGACTTTCATGTCTTGGACATTCCCGCGACCTTCAATCTACTCCTAGGGCGGCCGTGGCTGCACTAAGTGAGGGCGGTCTCTTCCACCCTACATTAGATTTTGAAATATCCCCACCGGAAAGGGGTTACTATAGTTTTTGGAAACTCGTCAATCCATCCACCACCAGAGGTGTCTACACCGATTTTGGAAATTGAGCATGGCACGGAGGATATGTTCCTGTCAGGATTTACCCTCGCCGAGGCCCGGGTCGTACAGAACATCTTGGCTATTGATGAAGGGTTATATGTCAGCGCACAGTCAGTGTACCTCATGAACAAGCTCCAACACATCCCCGGGATAGGATTAAGGAAGAGTGGTCAGAAGGGCATTACAGTATCGACCGAAATGTCACACAACCCGCATACCTTTGGCTTGGGTTATCTGCCCACCAAAGAGGACTGGGTGAGGAAAGGCAAGGAGATGGCTGGGAGAGCCAGAGCAAACCAGGCAGGGAAGCCTTATGAGTTAATGCACCGACCCATCCAGGGTACCCTAAATGGACGCTTTGTCTGGGAGAGGGAGGATTTTCCATTCTGCGGCTTCCTAGAACCATGGTTGAATGTAGAGAAGTGTCACATGCTAGGGTTTGAGATATTTTTTGACCTGCAGTTATCCGGGGATGACATTGCCGAGGAGCAGACAGACCCATTAGCTGAAGTTGAACAGTATACGGAAGTGGATTCTGAGAGCACCGAGATTGAAGTGGGGGTAGGCTTGTCTACTTTCAGATCCTCCAATCATACAGAAGTGCTTGGGAGATAACTTCTCGGTGTCCATGATTGGGAATGAAACGGCTGCGAGCCCACCTTCAAACATTTTGGATGCATCCGTCGCACCCTTCCTCATCTGGCAGTACGAGGAGGGATTTTTATCAAGCAACACCGGGTCAGGTAGTGAGCCGAAATATAATTCCACGGAGTCTGTAGAGTCGGAATCAGGTTCCAGCTCGTCTGACTCTGAGTTCGGTATTCCAGGGGATGATAACTCGGATGCCACAATCCTGTCTAGGTCATCTTTTTCTTTCTCTTTTGAGTCTGTTGTAACAGTGGAATCGGACGATTAGTGATTAATGAGAATGGAATGTTTGTGGCTTCTGAGTACTTTTTTGTGCCTTTGATTTATTGTATTGATCAAAACTTTCAAATTTTGATGAAAACGACGAGGAAGAAATTCCTCCGGTTTTACAACGTTTAATTGATCAAGAGTAGGAGAGATTTGTTAAACCCTTGGTTGATGAAATCACTACGGTTAATGTTGGTGCTGAGAAGGACCTCCGGCTGGTCCAAATCGAGTCCACGTTGTCTTCGGAGGAGCGCGAGCGCTTAGTCGCTTTATTAAAAGATTTCAAAGTTGTTTTCGCGTGGTCCTACGAAGACATGCCTGGAATCGATCCTGAGATTGTACAGCACCGGATCCCTCTTGACCCGGAGGCCTGACCCATTAAGCAGAAACTCAGAAGGATCTGCCTAGACTGGGCTCTTAAGATTAAAAAAGAGGTCACCAAGCAAATTGACACGGGTTCCTGCTGGTATCTGAGCACCCGACTTGGCTGGCCAACATAGTTCCGGTGCCGAAGAAGGATGGCAGGATTCGGGTATGTGTGGATTTCAGGGATTTGAACAAAGCCAGTTCAAAGGATGACTTTCCTTTGCCGCATATCGATGAGTTAGTGGACTTCACTGCTGGGCATGCACTGCTCTTGTTCATGGATGGATTCTCAGGCTACAATCAGATTCGGATGGCACCCGAAGACCGGGAGAAGACTACTTTCACCACCCCGTGGGGGACATATTGTTACAGGGTGATGCCATTTGGGTTAAAGAATGCTGGAGCTACATATCAACGGGCTGCGACCACGATATTGCGCGACACGATCCACAAAGCGGTTGAGGTGTACGTCGACGACATGATTGTCAAGTCCAAGGAAAGAGAGGGCCACTACACTGCCTTGTAAAAGTTCTTCCAAAGGATCAGAGAATTTTGGTTGCGGCTAAATCCTCATAAATGTATGTTCGGTGTTACAGCAGGGAAAATCCAGGGGTTCTTGATCACACAGAGAGGTATCGAAGTCGACCCTTCCAAAATCAAGGCCATCTTAGAAATGCCACCACCAAAGACTGAAAAGGAGGTGCAAAGCTTTTTGGGTAAAGTACAATTCATAAGACGGTTTATCGCAAAATTAACCTTGACTTGTGAACCACTTTTTGGTCTCCTGAAGAAAGGAAAGAAGTTCCAATGGGACGATCGATGCCAAGCTGCTTTTTAACAAATTAAGCAATATTTATAGAACCCACCTGTGCTGTCACCACCTGAGCTGGGGAAACCATTGATTTTATATCTTTCAATGACTGAAACTACAATGGGCTGCATGCTTGCACAGGTGTCTGAGGACAAGGTAGAGAGAGCTATCTACTACCTGAGCAAGAAGATGCTGGATTACGAAACCCGTTACACTCCACTGGAAAAGGCTTGCTTAGCCTTGGTATGGGCTACCAGGAAGCTGCGACACTACCTGTTAGCTCACTCTATAATGTTGGTTTCAAGATTAGATCCCATAAAATATCTCTTCGAGAAACCAGAACTTACGGGTAGGCTAGCTCGTTGGTTACTTCTGCTTTCTGAATTCGATCTGAAGTATGTGACACGCAAGTCAGTAAAGGGGAGAGCGGTAGCGGAGTTCCTAGCCGATCACCCAGTTGAAGGGGATGAAGTAGTTGAGTACCTATTCCCAGACGAGGCCATTCTGCATGTCGACAAAGAATTTTGGATGATGTACTTTCATAGAGCGTCAAACCAATACGGGTATGGGATAGGGGTGTTGCTGATAGCACCCGACAATTCTCGTATCCCTTTACCATTCAAACTCCGGTTCAAAGTATCGAACAGTGAGGCAGAGTATGAGGCGTGTATTGTTGGACTAGAAGCAGCTCTGGAACTAGGGGCAAAACGGCTGGACGTCATCGTGGACTTGAACCTTGTTGTATCTCAAGCAAAAGGAGATTGGAAAGTCAAAGAAGAAAAGATGAGAACATACCACCAGACCTTGGACTTGCTGATTCCTTGGTTTGAGAAGCTGAACTTCGCTCATCTATTAAGAGAGAACAATAGGTTCGCAGATTCACTAGCAACTCTATCTTCTATGATAGATATCCCTTTTGGAGTTCGGATGTGTCCGATCATCATCAAACAGAAATTCGCGTCGGCTTACGAGCTGATTGCTGCCATAGATGAGGTACAAGATGAGAACCCCTAGTATTACGATGTTTGGAACTTCTTGGAAAAAGAGGCGTATCCACCAGGGGCAAATGCCAAACACAAGAGGGCAATCCAAAGAATGGCTGCTCAGTTCATCGTCTGCGGAGGAAAACTGTATAAGAGAGGTCATCTGGGGATGCATAAGCTGTATGTTGATGCTAAAGAATCAAAGCGCCTGATGGAGGCCATCCATGGAGGAGAGTGTGGAGCACACATGAACGGGGTGATGCTAGCTCGAAAGATCCTCAGACAGGGTTATTACTGGTCCACCATGGAGAAGGATTGTATTGGTTTTGTCCGGCGGTGCCACAAATGCCAAATCCATGCAAACCGCATGAATATTCCGCCGTCGAAGCTGTACAACATGACTTCGCCATGGCCATTTTCAGTCTGGGGTATTGATGTGATCGGGGCTATCACTCCGAAGGGGTCTAATGGGCATGAGTTCATTCTGGTCGCAATAGACTATTTCACAAAGTGGGTTGAGGCCCAATCTTATGCGGTGTTGAAGGCTTCACATGTTGCGAAGTTCATCAGGAATAATATCATCTGTCGCTATGGAGTCCCGAACGAGATCATTTCAGATAATGGTTCCCACTTCAAGAAGGAAGTGATCGACTTGTCGGAAAAATACAATGTGGCTTTTCACAAGTCATCTACGTATCGGCCACAGACCAATGGAGCAGTCGAGGCCGCCAACAAGAACATCAAACACATTTTGCAGAAGATGGTGGAAACCTACCGAGACTGGCCAGATAAGTTGCCATTTGCTCTGTGGGGCTACCGGACTTCAATTCGAACTTTTACTGGGGCGACTCCGTATTTCTTGGTCTATGGGATGGAGGCTGTTCTACCTATTGAAATTGAAGTTATGTCATTGCGAGTACTGGCTGAGTGTCAAATAGCCGAAGCAGATTGGCAGCAGAGCAGATTCGAAGAACTTATGCTCTTTGATGAAAGAAGACTGAAAGCACTGTACCATGTTCAGGGTTATCAACGAAGAATTGCCAGGGCTTTCAACAAGAAGGTTAAGTCCAGGAATTTGAAAGAAGGAGATCTTGTGCTCAAATACAACCGAGCTCCCATCCACGACCCTAGGGGCAAGTTCAAACCTAATTGGATTGGTCCTTACATCATCAAGTCTATCTAGTCAGGTGGAGCTGTCGTCCTGATGGACCTGGATGGCCTAGAGGTCTCACAGCCGATCAACATGGACAAGTTGAAGAAACATTACCCCTGAGTGGCTCGCTAGGCGGAAAACCCGAAAGGGCGACCTAGGCAAATGTTAGAGCATAGAAATTTTGAAATTATAAAAACTGAGATCGCAAGGTTGAAAACACGCAAAGGGCGGCCTTGGCAAAAGTTAGAGCGTAAAAGGTGAGGGTTAATACACGAGTGAACCTGAGCCGAACTACGTAAGGCTTGATTCCCATGTTTGGGATACGTAGGCAATTTCGTCCAGAAGTCCAGCCATAATCACTTCCCCGATCAACTTTGTCCATTTGATCACCTCGGTCATCTTTGTCTATTTTTCATTCAAGAGCTCGGTTGTGATCTCTGGTACAGTCCTATTTGGACTAGGGGCAACTTTCTAGTTGCTGGAGTCCGGGGTTGTACTTCTCAGTGACAGATCTCAGGCGTGTCCAATTCTGATTCATATCGAAAATGGTTTTGAAAAGTTTTAATAAAAGTTGATTTTGCTCAAATTAATCTTTTTACAACTTAGACCATTTTTGGACCGAATAGAAAATTTTCAGTACCCACAACCTTCAATTTTATTGATTTCAATACAGTGTCCTCCTGCTCTTGAATACAAAATTGAAGTTGCTTTTCATTACATTCATAAAGAAAACTTGAAAGTTCTTATTAAAAGCAAATAAATTTGGGGCATAGTCAGGTGTCCCTACGCCCCCTCCCAGAGCCGGTCAAAGCCTCTGATGCGAAGCTAGGCCCGACCTATGTCTTTTCATTGAGCCAATCCATGCACGGATCAGAGAGGGTGCAACTGAAAGTGGGAGCGGGGCCCAGAAGCTCTTTCGTCCTCCATACTGTGGCATACCGAGCTAGCTGTGCACATCAGACTGGAAATGTAGCTGGGTACTCTATCCCCTCCTCCGGGCAAATCTGATCATGTCTGAACTGGCGTCAGAACCGAAAAGGAAAGTAGAACACGCAGTGTGTCAGGCCGATCAACTGAATCCTGGTTTATCGGGACATGTTGTAGCTCATCGCTGGTAGATCGAGCCACGAGCACCGCCAAGCAATGCGGTCTACGAACAAACTGCACATCCAATCGAACCACCATCCCTCATCAAGGGCATCGACCAGACGTCGTCGGAAGAAATAGCTGCGACCTGAATACACTGGGTATAAGTCCACAACCTGCAACTTATCCATCAACCACACCTGGGGAGGGATGAAGAATGAGAGATTAAAGAATAGAGAGATGTACGATGAGAGAAAAGTGAGAAAAGGGTTTTGAGAGAAAAATCAAGCCTGAGGGCTGAGTGATGTGAGCAATATATATGTGAGACAGGGTGGGAAACATTACCTGCAGCAATAGTGGACTCCCCGCGAATCTGGTCGTCTCTCGGCGATAGAAAGCGTCCAAGCCCATCAATGTCTCGGCCAGTGTCATGGCAATGCAGCTCTTGCCCTCTTTTAAGCCTTGGGTAATTTTGATCAAACGAGTGCTAAACCTTCCCGAGCCTGGGGCAAGCAAGAAATAGGACAGCATGCACAAGCAAAGCACATGTCGCCGAAAGCCCTGCCAATGATGGTCGTCGCGGTCACCGGCATCGGAAAACCGACGAATCAAACTTGGAATGTCCAGCATTCCGTCACAAATCAATGACCGAGCGTCATGCATAGTAAGCCCACACATTCGTCCTAAGGCTTGGATGTGGCCGAAACGAAGCTGGGGCAAGATTTCTTCGTTGTGCTCCGATTCCATCAAAGCTTGGAAGTCTTCGAAGGTAGGACACATTTCTTGCCCGCCAAAGCTAAAGACATGTGTTACCAGATTGCGAAACCTTGCCATGGCATGGAGAAATGGAAAGTGCAGCAGGGTGCGACTCAGCGTGAATAGTGCATTTATGCCGAAGCCCCAGAAGTTCAACTTTTTCGAGCCGTCTAAGGTAGCAATCCAAGTTGTGAGATTTTGGATGAGAAATGCCTCCATTTTGATGCAAAACTGAGATGGAATAAGAGAACCACAAAGCTGGAACCTTTATGGAGGATAAGGCACTGTTGGGAGGACAAGTGTCAAAAATCTGGAGATCACCAGGCCAACTAGTCGACCGACCACTTTTTCTGGTCGGCCAGCCAGATTTTCTGGTCGGCCGGCCATATAACTGGTTTGCAGAACAAAAACTGGTCGGCCAGCCACTTTTAGTGGTCGGCCAGCCACTTGCTAAGGTTTTGTTGTTTCTTAGTGAGTTAAGTTGTTTAGTTCGCTATGTTGGCTCACTACCTAACTTGGCAATACACAATATTCAATTTCCATTCAATCTCATTTTTTTGTGCAAAATGATGCGATGCGATGCTAAGAGTACAAAATACAACACTTTTTGAACAAAAAGCTATTTCATTCCATCATAACTTCCTTTTACAACATTTTACAACAGGGTACAAGTTTTAAAGAAAAATAAAACTGCCTAACCCTGTACAATGTGCTACAACTACATGTAAAAAGGAAAATAAAGCAGGAACATCTGTATCAATGCTGTCAGGCTCAAGATTGGGAGGCTCTCTTCATCCTCTTCGACTGAGTAGCCTCTGCACCACCCCCACCAGCGCCACCATCCGAATCGGAGCTGCTGTCCTCGGAATCCTCCTCGGCATCACCTCCGCTCTCAGAATCGAAACCAGAGTCATCCTCTCTACCTGCGGATGTCTCTGACTGAGGATGCGCAGACTCCTCCTCCTCGCTGGACTTCTCGTCATCTCTGATAAGTGCTCTACATCTACCTCGGCTGCGAGTCGAGTCGCCTCTCCCAGCTCCTCAAGAAAGCCTAGATGGCCTAGTCTATAGCGACGAGACCTGAAAAAGGCATTTTAAATACATCAGCCAAAGTATGTATATCAGATGCAAATGCGAGAATACTGTATAGAGTGTGTGCATACAAATACAGTATGTGAATGTGGTGTGTTAGATGTGCTCTACACATGCAGTCAATCAATATATTATCAGAAGTATGATAAATGCAAGGAAATTGAAAAGTACTGAGACGCTGGAGGCAAACAGCAGTGTCTCCCTCCGCAGGACCATGTTCTCGAGTGAAGCCACCACTCTGGGTAGCCCCTCAGTATACTCTCTGGGAGGTTGCAGATATAAGTGCAAGTCATCAGTGAAGGAATGGATGTCTAACTATCTGAGTGATAAATCAAGATTGTAAAACATACCGGTGGTGAGTCAGGGTCACTAATGTATTGATGATCCGACCGTGGAGGCTCTAGCGGGATCTGGTATGGTGTTCGATACTTCCAACCTGTCAGCTCGGTCAGGAGATCCAGCCACCCAGCATAATGGCAAATCGAGGGCATCCCTCTAGCTCTGCCCCTCGATGTGCTAACCCTGCTAGTGCAAGGGATATCTGTAGCTCGAGCACGACTCGATAATGGAATGTCAGCGGCTCTCCTCGTGGGGGTACGGACACCTGTCAATGGGGGCATCAAGTACGTATGGCGGTAGGTCGCGTACCCCCCTTCCTCCAGCAACAGAACCCCATCAGTATCCAACATAAGGACCTCGACCTCCTGGGGAGTGAGTCTCTCAGTGGACCGCATGTCCTCTGGAGGTACTGAGGGGATATCCTGAGCAGGGCTGCCCATCGTCTTACGCAAGAAACGATTCCCCAGAAACCAGGCCCTGCCAGCTGGCCCCATAAATAAAACCCTGTATCGAGAAGCGGCCCACGCCCTAGGGAATTGGAATCGGGCATCTCCTGACAAGGGTGCCCATGGCTGCCAAGTAATCTGCAGAAGGCAAGTGCATAAATGGATTAGATGTCATAAATATACAAGATGAATCAAAGCTGAAAGCATAAAAAACTGAGAGTGCTTGATTACCTCTGTCGCCCATATAGTGTCGAAGAACTGCCAGAGGTATAGCAGAGTCTCCCGAGGCTGAGGCCGGCACCGACCCTCAAATCTGCGAGAGAAGGGGATCTCCAGAGATACCTCAACCTCGAGCTCAAGAGCCAGCGTCGGGAAGTAGGCGTAAACCCATAGCTGTGAAAGACAAGACAGTAGCTCTCAGTATACAGAATGTATAAGGGAGTACAGAATGCTGAGTGCAGAATGTAGAATACAGAAAGTAATGTGTGCCGTGTGCAGTGTACAGGTAATGAAAAGCAGAAATGTAAATCAAAAAGGGTAGAACATACCTCCCAGGCTCGGCAGTAGCCACCTACTATGTTCTCCCGCCCACGGGAGGTCGCGCTCATGCAGCAATAAAGGGTAGCAAGGCCAACGCCGCCCCAATCATACTGACTGACCTGTGATAGGTCTACCAAAGCACTGAGCAGATAAAGTCCAACTGTGTTCCCCCTGTCAAAAAACAGAGTGGTCCCGAGGAGGAACATCAAAAATCCCTGAGCATACTGTTGTATGGCCTTGATTGGCTCAGGCAAAGTCCTCCTGAACCGCTTAGAAAACCAGGTGTACCTGACCCTACCTGATGATCTATCGATCGGCGGGCTGGCTCCCTGCAGATAAATCCAAGCGGCCTCCCACTCGCCCATATCTGCATCATAGGGGATCGGTCGGCCTGCCACGTCAAGGGTCGTCAGCATGGAGAAATCATATGGAGTCATCGTCATGTCCCCAGTAGATGAAAAATGGAACGAGTTGGTGGTGTCCCACCATCTCTCCACAAGTGCCCCCATAAGAGTCCTACTCGCCGGATGGCGTGATAAGCCCGTACAAAAAGGTCCAAATCCTGCCTCGTCCACGATATGGTGAACAGCATCTGTGAGCTCCATATACCACTCCCTAGCAATAATCGATCCATAAGCCCATGTGGAACGGGAAGATACCTGCATTCAGAATGAACAGATGTATTCAGTTTCAGAAAGAAATGTGTGAGTCGCGTGTTTAAAATGGAATGTAAGATCTGCGTGCAAACGAAGTGAATGAGATGTGTGTTCAGAGGCGAAACGTGTGAGCTGCCTGTTCAGAGGTGAAACGTGTGAGTTGCCTGTTCAAAGTGAAATGTATGAGCCGCGTGCAGAGGAAGTGAATGAGCTGTGCGCCTAAAAGCGAGCTGTGTGCCCGAAAAATGAGCTGTGTGCCTGAAAATGAGTTGTGTGCCTAAAAGCGAGCTGTGTGCTCAAAAATGAGCTGTGTACAAATGAAGTGAATGAGCTGTGTGTTCAGAAATGAAAATGAGCTGTGTGCCTGAAAATGAGTTGTGTGCCAGAAAGCAAGCTGCGTGCCTGAAAAGTGAGCTACGTGGCTGAAAATGAGCTGCATGCCCGAGAATGAGCTGTGTGCCCGAAAATGAGTTGTGCGCCCGAGAATGAGCCCTGTGCCCCAAGAACGAGCTGTGTGCCCAAAAATGTGTTGTGTGCCCGAAACAAACTGTGTGGTCAGAATGAATCGTGTGTTCAGAGTGAGCTGTGTGCCAAATTAACAGAATATTGTGGTGAACTGTGTGCCAAGTTAGCATCATATCCTAAATGAGCTGCGTGCCAAATCAGTATTGTGCTATGTGCAAGCCATATGCCAGAATAAGCAGAAGAACTGTGCAGATGAATGTGTTCAGAACGAGCATAGCGAAAACATGAAATGTGCAAGAAATGTAGAATACATTGCAGACAATGTAAAAGTGAAGTACGTACCTCTCGCGCTTGGTGAGATAGGTGAGACTCTGGCTCCCGTAGCAGTAGGTCCACGGGTGCTCGCCGCGTGAAGTCGGTAAAGTGATAGAAGGTGCTAGGAGGAAGAATGCGCTCCCCCGGATGGTACGCTGTATGATCAAACGGTCGTATCCTCGGAGGCAATGACATAATGTCTGGCTCGTCCTCAGCGTGTGGAGAACCTCTGTCGTGATGAAAGTGATCCGTCATCCGAAGAAATCTGCAAAAATGAGCCAAAATTGCAAAAAGTCAATAAAAGTCAACTCTCGGGAAGAGAAAAAGTCAACAAAAGTCAACGCCCGAGAAAAAGTGCCAAACTTCGAGACAAACATTCCTCAAGTGGTGAAAATGGAGAAAGAAGCACCGAAATCAAATTTTAATCAGTTCAAAACGAAAAGAATCGAAAGTTTTCGCGAAACAATTTCGCGTGGGGCGTTGGAAAACGCATATAAAGTGCAGATCTGAGAGAGAAAATGGTCTAAGAAGGAAGAGGGATGTATTTCGGCCTTGGAGGTGTGAGAAAAACTAATTTGAAGTGGTGTACTTAAAGAACCGAGCATGAAAAGACAAAACTGCCCCAGATTTTGTAAACTGGTCGGCCAGCCAGTTTGTCTGGTCGGTGGACCACTTTTCTAGGCAACAACTGGTCAGCCATTGATATAGTTGGTCGGCCACCCTCCTGGTTGATCTTCAGAGCTCCATTGTTCTCCCTGTGTGTTTTGGTGATGATTGGAGTCCTCGGCTCTCAAGAAAGTACAAGAAAAGTACACTTTTCGACGCGAAATTGTCTCGCGGGAACTTCAAATTCGAATCTTCGATGCGTGGTTCATCGTTACTTGTCATGGGCAAGGTGTATCCTTTTGGAATATGGTGTAACCCCTCCGAGAGGTAAATCAGAGGTCACGGTTGAATTGCTCTCTTTAAGGCATGAACTTCTTTACTCGTCATTTTGTTTCAAACATGCTATTGAAGTTGCACTTTTCTTGCATTGTTATGCACACCTTGTTTGTGTTGTTGTGCACGTTTCTTGCATTGTTATGCACTTCCTTCACTTGTGTGATCTCTACTTGCATTGTCACACATGTTACTCGCATTGTTATGCGCGTCTGCCTTGCGTTGTTACGCACGTTACTTGCATTGTCATGCACCCCTCCACTTGCATTGTCACGCGCTTTTCACTTGCCTTGCCATGCATGTATCTAATGATATTGTACCTGTTGAGTTTCATCCTTTTGCAGACACGATATTGTATGTACGGTTCATTTGAAGCTGGCACGACCAGACGAGCCGGACGGTATTGTATTCTCTACGTGAGACGTAGCGAGAATTGTATAATTCTCTCACATTCTTTCTGCATGAAATGTAGTTTGATTTGTATTTGTTCACTTAAAACTATCGCATTTATTGTGTATAATTACTTCGTTGCAGCTTTCTTTGCATGATCATAAGTTATGTTCGGCCTCGTGCATGCCTTTTGCATTTTTCCCCTGTCTGCGGGCATGTTTCTTTGTTATCTCGCCTGTTTGTCTAAGTCTTTGGCCTTGTCAAAAATGAGTCGTCTCTGGGCTTTGACATTCACTCCCGTCACTTATGACTTTTCAGCTGTGTCAAAGAGGGGCAACTGTAGACACCGCATTTTTGACCGACCTTAAGACTCAGACGTCATCAATTGAGCACTCGGTGATAGTGCATGTTGTGCTCGTTTCGAGCTTCGGAGTTTTGGCTGAGAGCCTTACCTCCGAGTCTCCAAACTCTCTGTGGTTCGGCTCGGTTTGCAGACCAAAGCCTTGTTTCCCTTCCCGGAGGGAGGGAAAGGTCTTGTAGACCATCTCTCTGTGGTCGTAGACTACTTTTCGTGGTCATAGGCCACTTTTCCCTTTTGGAGACTAGTTTCTGATTTTTGGAGCCTTCGGTCGTGCACCTTGTCTCGGGACCGCTTAACGTTCTCTATTTGGCTTGGTTTTTAAACCACACCTTGTTTCCTCTCCCTAGAGGGACACTGTGGTCCGAGAGACCACTTTTGTGGTCATGTACCACTTTTGGTGCTCGACAGCTAGTTTTTGAGGCTCCTGGCTGCGCGCTTTGCCTCCCGAACTCTTGTTTTGCATCCGTGTTGGTTTGTTTTTGGTACAAACCTTGTTTTCCTAGCTTGGAAGGTGGTACGAGGATGGGAGACTAGTTTTTCCCCTTGAAGACTACTTTCCTTCCCGCCAGCCGATTTTCTGGTCGGGAAACTAGTTTTCTTGGTCTTTAGGCCACCTTTTCTGGTCTCCCCCCCACCATTGGCTTGCTTTCAGTGTGGAGACCACCAATTCCCCCTGCCGATCACTTTTTTTCCTGGAAGACCACTTGAAGTGGTCGGCCGACCAATGCAAGTAGCAGGCTGACCACTTTAAGTGGTCGGCACCTCTCCCCCTGTTTTGGCAAACTGTGTGGATGCCAGTTGTGCTAGCTGGAGGGCACAGACTGTATCCTCCACGTGTATGGAGGGATTGCATCCAAGTTTTAGCTTCTCTAAGAAGCTTTAACTTTGGTTTTTCTATAAGAGAGGGGCCCTCTCTCCATTGCAAGGATTTTGATTTTGGGCTGAGGAGATAGGCTTACACTCTCTCTATATCCCTTTCTTTCTCTCTTTATATTGGTGCTTTGCTTCACACTTGTGCACACAACCTCTCTTACCTTGTTGCTGAGTTGCTGGAGATTCTTGAGGGAGCTTAAAAGGTGGGTTTTGGCTCAAGAAATCTGTTGGTTTTGCAGTGCTTCAAGGGTAACCTCTTTTCTCCCTTTTAAGCTTTATTTTGGTTGCTCTCTTGGTCTCATTTGCATGCTTATTTAGGCCTTGCTTTCAACTGGAAAAAGTTTTGTATTTAAGTGTTTTTTATGTTTGTTTAAGGCCTCTTAGGTGTTGAGGGTCTTCTACCCTCTTGCATGCCTTGTTTGGTCTTGTTTTGTGCCATGCCTTAAGGCCTTTGGTTTGGTCCTTGCTTGCCCTTCTAGCCACTGAAATCTAGTGGATTTTCAGTGGTAGGCATGTCATTTTGAGGCCTCAAATCAGAGGGGGGTGATCCCCTCTCTTCTTGTTTTGTTTGCTTGCATTTTTGGCCTATCAAAGGAGCACGAATCTTCATACTTTCAAGGCTTGGTTCAGGCACTTTTTCATGACTTTTAGGGCCTGCCTTAGCTTTGTCTATGGCTGGTTTGGCCACCTTGTGTTTTCTTCTTATATGTGTAGTGTATTCCTATTTGTGGCTCATCAAAGTAGCATGTCTTTCTAGCATGTATTGGCTTCATTTTAGTAGATTTTTGGCCATCATTTGACAAGTCATGACTCTATTTTTGGCTGGTTTGGTAGCCTCTTGCATGCTCCATATGCTTGTAGTGTAAACTTTGTTTACTAACTTTGTATGCATGATGTTTTGGGTCATTATCCTAGCATACTTTGGCTATTTTCTAACATGATTTTGTTCTTATTTTGGGCTATCTTAGCTCTATTTTTTAGGCTTCTTGGTCGAATGAGGCTTGTCATGCATGCTTGTAGTGTAATAGCCTTGACTAGCTTTGAGTTTTGAGGTCTCTTGCATGCTTACCTTGAGGTATTTGCATGTTTTGGCATCATTGAGAATAATATTTCAGAGCATTTAGGGCTATTACACTTCCATATTTTCTACTCCTTAAGTGCTCTTGTGGGTTGTGCCTTTATGCCCTATTTGTGAGCCATTACATGAGCCTCATTTTTGTGCCTTTCAAGCCATCATCTCAACCCATCTTTGCTACTGTTTTGGCCTGCATAGGGTCTGTTTGGGGTTGGTTTGGCCATTTGAGCATTGTCTTGCATGCCTCTAGTGTAATACACTTCACTAGCTTCGACGCATGAACTTTTCAACATGCATTACATGAGTTGTTCGCATGATTCTAAGTCATTTTGCATGACATTTCAGTGCTGGAGCATATGTCATCATACTCCATGTTTCATCCTTTCAATGCCTTTGGAGAGTTGCATTTTGTGCCTTCAGCTTAGGCCAACATGCATGCATGTTTGTATAGCATTTTGAGTTTCTATCTTAGCATGTATGGCCACTGATTTGGGCATGACTGAGATCAGTCCATTTCGGTTTCAGTCCACCGAGCATTGTGTATGCCATGTGATTCATTGCGTTGTGTATGCCACGTCCATTTGCATTGCGTATGCTAGTTGTTGTTCACATTAATTGCATACCTGTGTTGCCTTGCATTGAGTATGTATGCATGTGCATTGAGCATGCCATTAGCCTTGTTAGGTTGTTCATGTTACATTGCATGTTTTCATGCTTGTCCCTTGCATCTTGTTCACATGCTTGTTTCATTGCATTGTATGTCCGCATGCTTGAGCCGCATTGTGTATGCCACGACATGTTATTTGTTGCATTGCGTTTGGAATAGGAGTTAGTCCAAACATGGGAAACGAGGGGCGTTTCATACTCGAAGTGATGAAACGTGCTTCAATTCCCGATCGCCGACACTCTTGACTATACATGATAGAGTTTTAGGCTTTATGTGTTCGTGTGTGCATTCATTTCATATTGAGTTGTACAACTTGGGCTCCTCGGCCATCATGCATCGAGATACGTGATTGGTGCCCTAAGGGTCGAGAACCATACTCCCTTGAGCTTACGTAATGATAGGAAAGGTGGTTGTGTATACATGTGTTGCAAATTCTTTGCCATGCCCCTTTCTTGCTCTCTGTTACAGCAAACCAGAAACCAGCAGCCAAAACTGGTCGGCCGACCAGATAAAGTGGCTGGCCGACCACTTTTTCTGGTTTTTAGCATAAAAAGTGGTTGGCAGGTGGTCTCCAATGCCAACAACTGGTCGGCAGCATCCCTACAAGTTCCCATGGTGGGGTTTCAGCCTTCTGAAGCTTTGTGCAGTGTTCTGGGACCAGTTGCATACAAAAGGCAAATCGGGGCGTCGCGATGGATTTTCGAGCGAGGCAATTCGAGCATGCATGCATCCCTCGTCACGAGGCCATTTCAGTACTTTTGTTAGCTTAGAATGTGTATTTGTTTCAATTTGGTTGTGTAATAATTAATTAGCTAGAATAGTTAATTAATTAGTCGGTTCTGTATTATTTATTTGGACCCTCCGCGGAGAGGGCACAACTGTTGTAATGAGTGTTCGTGTGCGTGATGCATGTCTTCCAACCCCCATTTCTTTCTCCCTTTTATTTACTAGCTTACGATGGTTAGTTTTAGGGCACGTTTCAATTAGCATCCTTATGCTTCGCATGTTTGCATTCATTCATCTGTCTTGCATGCACTAGGCTCGGCGCATCATACTAACTGCATTGTATTTCAATACCAAGTTGAATACATGTATCAACTGTTGCATTTCACATGCCATTTTAGAATAGCCGAGCCTCTCTTAGTTGCATTTTGTATGTGTTGAATTAGGCATTCTTGACATAGCTAGGATCATGCATTGATTTCTAACATAGCTTTTGTTTTGGCTCGGATTACTCGGTAAGTGTTTATGCTTTAGCATCCTTGCATGTGTGTGAGCGACTGCCATAATAGCATGCTTGCCATGAGACTAACTGCTTATGTGATATAACTGCCTGAATACCTGTGGGTGAAGGTTGGATTACTTGAATTGGAACAATTCATTGATTGTGAGTTTTAAGCCCATTTGAAAGTGGCAAATCACCATGTTTTCTAAGCCCACTTGAGGGTGGAAAAATCTGCATTTTAGCCTACTTGCGAGTAGCAAATTGCTTTCAAAAACAAACATGAGATGTTTTGTTCCAACTTAGGCGATCCAGTCTATACTTGTATGTTGTGCTCATCACATAGTAATTCTAGGTTAATAACCGGAATAATAGCACATGTGTTTTCAAAAACAAGATATCATGTTAGTAAAGGCCGATTTTTGATCGGGCGAGCGGGGGTGCTCATTGCATGACCTTCCCCTCTCGTACCCAAGTTCCCGAGTCGAGGCAACTTTGGTGATGACGGACACGTGGCCTTAGGCACGAGTCAGGGTTTCCTAAATTTCTCAAAAACAAAATATTTAGGTGGCGACTCTGTATCTGGCAAAGTAGTCCATGTTTGGCACTTCTTTCTAAAAATCAGTTTTTCAAAACGATTTTCCGAATTTGGACTCTTTGGTGATTTATCAATCTCGCATTGCACTTTGCAAGATTAGAATAAGAACCGTGACATTGAGTCCGAACTGTAGTGAGCCTAATGAACACAACGGGATTCTCCTGGGACGTTCGGGTGCATCTACACCACCCCGTATACGTTATTGACTATGACAGAAAGACTGCTTCTAGCCTAAGTGACTGACTCCATCTTCTTGCCTCTATATTCACAATTATTAGTTTTGCATCATACATGAAGTCGCTTATGCCAACCAAGCCTAAGGAGGAGCTCGGAACTTCGCCGAATAGTCTTACAATTACCATCAAAAGCTTGAAGACGGACATGGCAAGTGACATGAAGCTGATAAATAGCAATTTGGAGACAATAAAGAATGATATCAGAAAGGTCAAAGAGAAAAAGTGTAGCTTCAAGTTTTGGTAGAGACAGCTCTATTGAGATTTCCATGGAGGCAAACATTTAGAAAATTGGCAAATGCTAAGAACAAAAAATAGAAATAAATATAGATCATAGAAGGTGGATTGACCTCTTTGAGATTTACATTGAATGTGAATTCATCATAATTGATTTTAATTTTGTTGCTTCTGATGTAGAAGCCACTATATTAGCTACTGTTGTGATGGGTGCTTCTTCTGCCATTAGTTTTATGTGACCATAGATAGATATTTTAAATATTATATAATTGTATTACATTAATGTATTAACTTGGCTCTAATACCAATATAAGGTGCTCGACATACAGGATTAAGGCTAAACACGTCTATCAACGGTTTACTAGGACACAGACCTAAATGCAATCTCTGCAAAGATGGTCTTTAAGCCTAAACGGGACTTGGGTGATGTCCCACTTAACCTTTCTCTGTTCTACCCTTATTCAGCACAAACCCAGGAATATAAATCAACATAATACAAGTATATAACAAACAAATTATAACATATATGGTCTCATGATTTACTGTTGAGGTGGAGGCCTAACGGCGGCCACCCATACAGAAACATGTTCTTGGATTTGCTGTTGTGTTCTGTGAATCTGCTAATCATAGAATTCTAACTGTTGAGTAGCCCAAGGTTGGAAATACGGGTCTTGGGTAACAGTTAAATAATGATTACAACTAGTAAATAAAAATTGAAAACATGTAAGGCATCAATAAGTAAATTCACAGAGGGCATACATTAAGAAATACTTACAAACATTTATGTCTTCAAGACAACATAAGTCTTGAACACTTAATTTATATACAGAAGAAATTTTATTACAAGAGAGAGCTTACACGGAGAGATAGTGGGGAAAACCAAATTAAAAGATATTCTGCCTCAACAAGGGTGAGGTCTTTTTCTTTTATAGACAAAGGAAATAAAGATAAAAGATAAGGTGAGGACAGGTGGCGTGTCCTTGATGGGTGGAGTCAATCGTCTTTATCCTCCAGCCATTTGGGAATCTCTAGCTTCCTTATCTTCTTTGGACGGATATGAGATTTTTATTTCTCTTTTCTGGATGGCGGACAAAGAATCTGCCTTTGTCGAAAGGAGTTTTGTCATTTTATACCGACGCTCTGGTTGATGGATTCTGGTGGGGGACAAAGCCTTATGCTTTGCCTTTTCCTTTTTTGTCTTTTTCTTTATCGATTTTCTCTGCAATAATACTGGTTAGAGAATCCCAATTTAGTCTCATTTTTCTTTTTTACACGAAGACATTAACAAATTTAAGTAATGTTTTAAAATTATGAAATAATTTTCTTTGGTCCATAATTGTTTTTAAACCATCTTCTAGACGAAAATAAAAAAGAATTGGATTCACTCATTCTCAAGCTAAAAATATGTTTTAATATTATGTATTAAATAATGTATTTAAGAAATGTTTTTAAATTGTGCTTTAAATATTCTCAATGATTGTTTATTGTTTTTATTTATTTATTTATTTATTTTGGGAATAAATTTTATAATTGTTTAAGAATTTTGAATTTGTGTCATAGAATGAAAAAATGAATTGTGTCATAGAATTTGAATTTTGAATTTGCTCATGATTAGTAACTGATACCAACTCACCACTTTGAAATGATACTTATTGAATTAATAAAAATTATATGATGATATGAATGGAATTATCTGACATACTTTGTTCAACTGGGTGAAAGAAACTATTAGTTTTATTTTTCTCTTTTACACGAAGACATTAATGTATTTAAGTTAAAACATGTATTTAAGTAATGTTTTAAATACATGTTTTAAAATTATGTTTTAAATATTCTCCAAGGTTTTTTTTTTTTGGTATAAATTCTGTTTTTATTTATTTATTTTGGGAATAAATTTTGTAATTGTTTAAGAATTTTGAATTTGTGTCATAGAATGAAAAAATGAAAATTTAGCTTTATTAATCTTGTTATTGGAATTGTTTTAGTTTTCAAATATCACTTAGATTACTTTTTAAGTAAAATAATTTCTAAGTTAAATACTTGATTGTAATTGGCAAATCATAGTGATTTCATTCTCTCTCTCTTTTTTTCTTTTTCTTTTTATTCCTGTGACACTGTCAAAATTTTTAGCATCGGCTAATATGTCTGTAGCTGTCAGGAAGAAGTGGGGCCACCCCGTATACGTTATTGACTATGACAGAAAGACTGCTTCTAACCTAAGTGGCTGGCTCCATCTTCTTGCCTCTATATTCACAATTATTAGTTTTGCATCATACATGAAGTCGCGTATGCCAACCAAGCCTAAGGAGGAGCTTGGAACTTCGCTGAATAGTCTTACAGCTACCATCAAAAGGTGATTCACCAACTAATACAGTGTCTGCAAATGCGTGGGCACCTTCATCTTGGGAATCTTTCTGTTCTTGGCTACTGGTGACAGATTTCATGGAGGATTCATCTTTGGAAAAAGTTTGGAGAAATTGTTCCTTCATGAAATCCATGTTTTTTATAATTAATTCTGTTTCGGACAGATTGGGAAATTTATGTCTTAATTTTGTTTGAATCTGAACAAAGGGATTTGAATAAACTGGTTGATTTGGAAGAGCTTTAGGAATAACATCCCAATAGGCCTGTGTATGTGCCTTAATTTTCTGGACAGTTTCTGTTAGAGTAGAGTTCATACCCTTATCCCACCATCTTACAAAGAAAATTCTTTTAAGACGCAAGATCTTGTTCTGGTAATCACATTGAAAATCTTATTTTCGTATCCATGGAATTCGAAAGCTGATAACAAAATGGACTAATGATTTACTGATAGAAATGTCCTTGTTACTGGTAAATGAGAGTAAGCAGCATGCCAATCATTATATGCTTCTCTAACTGGTACTGGTAAAATTTCAAACTGGAGCCCAAACTTATCCCACCAAATGAGGCACCAATTTGGTTAATCATTTTTGAGGACATCATGGCATATACAGATGAACTAGGAATGGTTATTAATTTATTAGGAATCTACTGAGAATTTATTGAGAATTTACTGTCTAGTTTATTCAGTAATTTAATGAGAATTTACTAATTAATTTACTTAGAATTTACTGGGAATTTACTGAGTAATTTGCTGAGAATTTAATGGGAATTAACTAGGTAATTTTTTAAGAATTTAATAAGAAATATACTGAGTCATTTACTATGAATTTACTGAAAATTTACTAAGAATTTAATGAGTAATTTAATAAGATTTTACTGAGAATTTATTGAGTAATTTAATATGATTTTGCTGAGAATTTATTTGGAATTTACAAAGAATTTATTGAGAATTTATAAGGAATTTACTAAGTAATTTACTGAGTAATTTACTGTGAATTTACTGGAAATTTACTGAGAATTTACTGGGAATTTAATGAGAATTTCCTTGTAATTTACTAAGAAATTTACAGAGAGTTTCCTGAGTAGTTTGCTGAGTAATTACTTAGAAATTACAAAGGACTTTACTTCAAATTTACTCAGAATTTACTCAATAATTTACTAGGATTTTACTGAGAATATACTAAGTAATTTACTGGGAATTTGCTCAAAATTTTTTGGGAATTTACTAAGTAATTTTCTGAGAATTTACTGAGTAATTTTTCCTGAATTTACTGAGTAATTTACTGTGTAATTTAAAATTATGTTTTAAATATTCTCAATGATTGTTTATTGTTTTTATTTTTTTTTGGTTATAAATTTTGTTTTTATTTACTTATTTATTTTGGGAATAAATATTGTAATTGTTTAAGAATTTTGAATTTGTGTCATAGAATGAAAAAATGAATTTGTGTCATAGAATTTTGAATTTCAAATTTTGAATTTGCTCATGATTTGTAACTGATACCAACTCACTACTTTGATATGATACTTGTTGAACTAATAAACATTATATTATGATATGAATGGAATTGTCTGACATACTTTGTCTAACTAGGTGAAAGAAAATATTAGTCTTATTTTTCTCTTTTACACAAAGACATTAATATATTTAAGTAATGTTTTAAAATTATGAAATAATTTTTTTTGGTCCATAATTGTTTTTAAACCATCTTCTAGAAGAAAAAGAAAAAGAAAAAAGAATTGGATTCAATCATTTTTAAGCTAAAAGTATGTTCTAATATTATGTATTAAATAATGTATTTAAGTAATGTTTTAAAATTATTTTTTAAATATTCTCAATGATTGTTTATTGTTTTTATTTTATTTTATTTTTTTGGTATAAATTATGTTTTTATTTATTTATTTATTTATTTATTTTGGGAATAAATTTTATAATTGTTTAAGAATTTTGAATTTGTGTCATAGAAGGAAAAACATGATTGTGTCATAGAATGTTGAATTTGCTCATGATTTGTAACTGATACCAACTCACTATTTTGATATGATACTTATTGAATTAATAAAAATTATATTATGATATGAATGGAATTATCTGGCATACTTTGTCCAACTAGGTGAAAGAAAATATTAGTCTTATTTTTCTCTTTTACACGAAGGCATTAACATATTTAAGTTAAAACATATATTTAAGTAATGTCTTAAACTTATGTTTTAGCTATTCGCAATGATTGTTTATTTTTTTATTTTTTTTATTTTTTGGTATAAATTCTATTTTCATTTATTTATTTTGGGAATAAATTTTGTAATTATTTAAGAATTTTGAATTCGTGTCATTGAATGAAAAAATGAAAAATTTATTAATCTTGTTATTGGAATTGTTTTAGTTTTCAAATATCACTTAGATTACTTTTTAAGTAAAATAATTTCGAAGTTAAATACTTGATTGTAATTGGCAAATCGTAGTGATTTCTTTCTCTCTTTTTTTTTTTTTTTTTTTTTCTAGTGACTGTCAAAATTATTAGCATCAGCTAATTAGTCTGTGGCTATCAAGAAGAAGTGGGGCCACCTCGTATACGTCATTAACAATGACAAAAAGACTGCTTCTAGCCTAAGTGACCGGCTCCATCTTCTTGCCTCTATATTCACAATTATTAGTTTCGCGTCATACATGAAGTCGCTTATGCCAGCCAAGCCTAAGGAGGAGCCCAAAACTTTGCTGAATAGTCATACAATTACCATCAAAAGCTTGAAGACGCACATGACAAGTGACATGAAGGTGATAGAGAGCAATTTGGAGACAATAAAGAATGATATTCAGGGTGGTCATGCTCGACATACAGGGATAAGGCTAAGCACGTCTGTCAATGGTTTACTAGGACACAGACCTAAATGCAATCTCTGCAAATATGGTCTTTAAACCTAAACGCGACTTGGGTGATCTCCCACTTAACCTTTCTCTATTCTACCCTTATTCAACACAAACCCAGGAATATAAATCAACATAATACAAGTATATAACAAACAAATTATAACATATATGGTCTCATGATTTACTGTTGAGGTGGAGCCCTAACGGCGGCCGCCCACACACAAATATGTACTTGGATTTGTTGTTGTATTCTGTGAATCTGTTGATCATAGAATTCTAACTGTTGAGTAGCCCAAGGCTAGAGATACGGGTCTTGGATAACAATTAAATAATGATTACGACTAGTAATATAAAAATCTAAAGCATGTGAAACATCAACAAGTAAATTCACAGAGGGCATACATTAAGAAATACTTACAAACATTTATGTCTTCAAAATAGCATAAGTCTTCCACGCTTAATTTATATATAGAAGAAATTTTATTACAAGAGAGAGCTTACACGGAGAGAGAGTGGGGAAAACCGAATTGAAAGATATTCTACCTCAACAAGGGTGAGGTCTTTTTCTTTTATAGACAAAGAAAATAAAGATAAAAGATAAGGTGAGGACAGGTGGCGTGTCCTTGATGGGTGGAGTCGATCGTCCTTATCCTCTGGCCAATTGGGAATCTCCAGCTTCCTTATCTTCTTTGGACGGATATAAGGTTTTTATTTCCCTTTTCTGGATGGCAGACAAACAATCTTCCTTTGCCGAAAGGAGTTTTGTCATTTTATATTGACGTTCTGGTTGATGGATTCCGATGGGGGGCAAAGCCTTATGCTTTGCCTTTTCCTTTTTTGTCTTTTTCTTTATCGATTTTTTCTGCAATCATACAAGTTAGAGAATCCCAAAAGTCTCCAAAATTCGGTTCATCTTTTTCTGGTACTTGTGATTCACCAACTAATACAGTGTCTGCAAATGCATGGGCACCTTCATCTTGGGAATCTTCCTGTTCTTGGCTACTGGTGACAGATTTCATGGAGGAGTCATCTTTGGAAAGTGTTTGGAGAAATTGCTCCTTCATGAAATCCACGCTTTTTATAATTAATTATGTTTCAGACAGATTGGGAAATTTATGTCTTAATTTTGTTTGAATCTGAATAAAGGGATTTTAATTAACTGGCTGACTAGGAAGAGCTTTAGGAATAGCATCCCAACAGGCCTGTGTATGTGCCTTATTTTTCTGGACAGTTTCTGTTAGAACAGGGTTCATACCCTTATCCCATCATCTTACAAAGAAAAATCTTTTAAGACGTGGGATCTTGTTCTGGTAATCACATTGAAAATCTTATTTTCATATCCAGGGAATTCCAAAGCGGATAATAAAATGGACTAATGATTTACTGATAGAAATGTCCTTGTTTACAGGTAAATGAGAGTAAGCAACATGCCAATCATTATATTCTTCTCTAACTATTACTGGCAAAATTTCAAACTGGAGCCCAAATTTATCCCACCAAAGAAGGAACCAATTTGGTAAATCGTTTTTGAGGACATCAAGGCATATACGGATGAACTAGTGGTTATTAATTTACTGGGAATCTACTGAGAATTTATTGAGAATATACTATGTAATTTACTCAGTAATTTAATGAGAATTTATTGATTAATTTACTTAGAATTTACTGATAATTTACTGAGTAATTTGCTAAGAATTTAATGGGAATTAACTGGGTAAATTACTAAGAATTTTATAGCGATCCCGGTTGTCCCTTTACAGTTCTGTTGTATTCCGGACTCGGTTCCGTGGAGTTGGTAGTTGTATCTATCTTGTTGTCATCCTTTTATTCCATTTGTTTGAGTTTTAGGATGTGTTGGGCATGTTTCGAACAGGTGGGTTGAACCTTGGTCTAAAACCTTGTTGCCAGGTTTTTGGTCGTTCCGCTCGAGCGGGCCTTGTTGCGCTCGAGCGGAGATTGCACACTCCCAATTTTTCGTGTCCCTGCAAAACCTCTGCAGGTGTGATTTTAACGCTCGAGCGGATGTACTTTATTCTTGTGTCTTGGCGCTCGAGCGGGCATTCTTGAGCTCGAGCGTACCTAGTTTTTTATTCTTGACGCTCGAGCGTTGTGTTCTCCGCTCGAGCGGGAATGTCGTATATCAGTTGGCAGCTGGGCATTTTAAAATCACTTTTTACATTCTCTCTCTCTCTCTTACTTTCTAAAAAGACATTTTGAGAGCTCCTCTCTCTAGAAACTCCCTTCTCTCTAGGGTTTGATCTAGTTAGAGTGTCTCACTATCCTCCGGCCTTTGTAAAATGTGTGTGGATTGTCGAGGGCTCCATTTTGATCCGTGGATCTTTGAGTTTGGAGCATTTTCGTTTTCTTCAACTTTCCCGTTTGAGCTCTAACTTCGAGGTAGGGATATCCTACTCCTTCTCATGAGTTTTGTCTTTGAATTTTAGCATTTTGATGAGTTAGGGGTTATTGGGTAATTTTGAGAAAGTTTGGGCCTTTGTGTAATTTTACAAAAAGTTGGGGCTTTGTTTATATAAAATTATATGCATGTTTGGCATAGA
This sequence comes from Camellia sinensis, assembly GCF_055761805.1. Lineage (NCBI taxonomy): Eukaryota > Viridiplantae > Streptophyta > Magnoliopsida > Ericales > Theaceae > Camellia > Camellia sinensis. The sequence goes on from NC_138970.1 coordinate 78,774,820, forward strand.
GAAATGTGATCAATATTGAATTATTGGTGAAAATGGAACCTTAGGGTTGTGATGTTAATTATGGGAAATACTTTAATTACATTGATAAATTAATTGGTATAATTAATTTGAAGAAAAGAGGAATTAAATTGAGAATGTTGGAATTGGATGTGTATGGGATTAAAGGGTGTAGTTAGATTCGTTCATCGCTCACCTAGTTGAAATGTTGATTATATATCCATTTGATGCATTTATTTTCAGTATAGAAATAACTACTTTGGGCTATCGGTAGAGGATAGTCTTGATTGTTGTAGACACTGCATGATGATTAGCTAAACTAAAACTAATCGATTGAGTATGCTATTGAATATAGCGATTGGAATAATACATTAATTCTATGTATTGATTGATTGTATATGATCTATGTTTATATACATGTGTTGTGTGGGAGGAGATAGGGGATGGACCTCTAAACCGGATTTTGTGTGACACTGATACAGCGCTACAATGTGTATCAAGTGTTGATTATGGAAGTGTTTGAATTGATTTGATATAGCACTAAAATGTATATCGTTATCAATTGTGAAGTCTAGAAGTGATTCTATGTTATGATGATACAGCACCGAAATGTGTATCTTTCGCAAAGTGTGGAAATGGTTTATGTGTTATTAATACAACATTACAATGTGTATCCCTCATGAATTTTGAAAGTGTTTTAAAGATGAGTCTAAATATCATTAAGTTATTTGGCTAGGTGTTGAGCCTTGTTTTCAAACTCAAAGTTGGAAAAGACATGGGAAATGAAATGTAATATGGACTTAATGTCATGAAATCGAAATGTGATATATGTGGATGTATCTGTGATGACCATCTATCAACTGCTAATCTTTTATTAATTGTTCATGGCTGGTTTAGTGTATTTCTACTGGGCTGTGGCTCACCCTTTATGGGACATCATTTTCAGGTACAGGTAGCATGCCACCTCCAAGGACATAGCTTGGGAGGCTAGAGGCAGACTGACTGCTTGTTATTTGCTTTCTTTTGATGTATTACATGTAAATTCAAGCCAAGGGCTTAATATGTATTGAGTTAGCACTCTTCTTTTGTAACCAAGTGTTAACTTGGAAAGCTAGAAGCCCGTAGGGCATTTGCTTTTGTTGTTAACATGTAATGCTTTTGTAAGAACTATTCAGATTAATGGAAAGATGGTTGGTTTCTTAATATCAATGCATGTCTAAAGAGATGGGTTTTATGTTATTATTTTGAGGGCGTTACAACTTGGTATCAGAGCGTACCGGGTTCGAATACTTTGGGTACGTGGGAAGTGATTAGTATCACAATGGGTTTGTCTCGCTTGTTAGAGACTTTGTGTGACATTATGTGTTTATGTGATAACATGTTTATGTGACTATTTGGGTATGGGATTTAGTTTCTAGGATGTTGATTGGATCCTTGGGTTTCTATAAGTCTTGTTGGAAAAGCACTTAATCAATGTTGTTTCTAACCGGAACTCTAGGAATGCCTCGGGACTATCATTATCCGGAAATGAAATTCGTAAGTACTTATGTGTTTATGTGCTTACATAGAGTGAATTACTGTTGTCCATGTATTAGGACGCGAGTGTTTAGTTTTGGCACATTTATGAATGTGCTAACGTTTTTCGTTACCTTTATTAGGATGTTAGGATGAGGACGTGGTAGACGTGGCAGGCGAGGTAGGCAGGAGATGCCTTTACCGGATGATATTCTGGCACAGCAGGAGGGGGTTGGCCAGGCCAATGTGGTCGAGCCAGCAGGTCAGGAGTCTATGGGCGCTTTAGCTCGAGGGATAGCTGATGCTTTGAGGGAGTCTGTGGGTATTTTCTGAGCTGAGAATCCGGTTCAGACTCCAGTTCAGGCCCAGGTTGTTGAGGCAGGGCCTTCCTTCTTGAAAAGGGAGTTCTTTCGGTCTAACCCAGACGAGTTTATTGGGGATCCAAAGGAGCCACTGAAGGCTGACGAGTGGTTAGAACAAATGAGTAAGACGTTTGAGATGCTTGGCATCGAGGACGGAGCGTTGAAAGTGACCTTGACATCCTTCCAGCTTAAAGGGGGTGCGGGTCAGTGGTGGAAATACATGAAGGGCCGTATTGTTGGCACGTGGGAGGCTTTTGTGGAGGCTTTTCAGGAGAAGTATTTATCTCCGGCAGTCAAGGAGAAGCTGAAAGACCAGTTCTGTCAGCTTTTGTAGTTGAGTTCTTCAGTAGCCGAGTATGAGGCTGCTTTCACTAGCTTGTCCAGGTTCGCACCTGAACTTGTGGCGTCCGAGGAACGCCGCTGTATTGAGTTCGAGAAGAGGTTGAGGCGCGGCCTCAAGATGAGGGTTGGAGGTTCGATGATCCCAGATTATGGGCGCTTGGTTGATGCAGCAGCCCATACGAAGATCATGATGCAGGAAGATGAGGGACAGAGAGGCTCCAAGAGGAGCCAGGATGGTCAGGGTGATGGCAGGAGACAGAGGGGTGCTAACCCTCAGCAGTCTCAGGGTGGTGTTGCTAGGTCGACCTTTCCAGTGCCGAGTGCAGGCTCAGGGAGAGGTAATCAGGGAGAGTTCACCTGTTACAAGTGTGGTCAGTTGGGCCACAAGGCTTCAGTTTGCCCACAGAGGGGAGGAGGTCAAAGAGCTGCTTCATCTTCAGCTAGACCACAGAGCCAAAGTCAGGGCAGGGGTTAGCCCTTGTCTTGTTATCAGTGTGGTAAGCCTGGGCACCTGAAGAGGTTTTGCCCACAGTTGAGTGCCACTTCGGGCGCGTCTGGTTCTAGGCAGACGCAGGGTTATCAGCCAGTTCAGTCTGTGCAGGCCTCGAGGGCCAATCAGGGAGCTTCATCGTCCCAGTCAGTGCAACAGTCGTATGCTCCGAGGGGTGAGCAGTTAGATCAGGGGCCTACAGGGCGTGTGTATGCTGTTACCGCGTAGGACCTAGTACCAGCTCCATCAGTAGTAAGAGGTACCTTTCTGTTTTGCAACTCGGTTGCTAGTGTATTGATTGATACGAGTGCATCTCATTCTTTTGTATCTGCTACATTTGCATCTGTTTTGGAATTGGAGTTGGCACAGTTAGCATCTCCTATTTGTGTAGTATCACCTGTTGGTGGTAAGTTGATCTTGAAACAAGGTGTTAGAGGTTGTGATACAGAGGTCGCCGACCATAGGCTTCCTTTACCTTTTGTTGTCATGCCCATGAAGGGTTTTGATGTTATTTTGGGTATGGACTGGCTATCGTCATACCAGGTTGTTATTGATTGCTACCGCCAGAGGGTCACAGTTTGTACCTTGAGCGGGGAGTGTTTCCATTTCTTGGGGGATCGGGTTGGTAGTGTGTTGCCACCGATGTATGATCCGCGAGGGCGGAATAAGCTTAGTGGTCTACTTGCTAGCTTTATGAGTGGTGAGTGTGATGAGACCCAGATTGTATTGCTGAGGGTGGTTTGCGGGTATTCGGATGTTTTTCCTGAGGATCTCGTTAGTTTGCCACCTCAACAGGAGATAGAGTTCTCTATTGATTTAGTGCCCGGCACAGTGCCGATTTCTATGACACCTTATCGTTTTGCCCCAGCCGAGTTGAGTGAGTTGAAGATTCAGCTCCAGGAATTGCTAGATAAGGGTTTTGTTCGTTCTAGTGTTTCACCGTGGGGAGCACCGGCCCTCTTTGCTAAAAAGAAATATGGTGCCTTGAGATTGTATATAGACTACCGAAAGTTGAATCGGGCTACGGTCAAGAATAAGTACCCTATGCCCCGTATAGATGATCTGTTTGACCAGTTGAAGGGTTCCCGTTGTTTCTCTAAGATAGACTTAAGATCGGGTTACCACCAGTTGAGGGTCAGGGAGGAGGATATTCCGAAGACGGCATTCCGTACACGGTATGGCCATTATGAGTTTCTGGTGATACCATTCGGGCTTACCAATGCACCGGCAGTCTTTATGGACTTGATGAACCAGATCTTCCAGGAATTCTTGGATCGATTTGTAGTCGTTTTCGTGGACGACATTCTTATCTATTCGCCTTCTGAGGAGGAGCACGAGGAACACTTGAGAGTGGTGCTTGAGTTGCTTAGAGCCCATAGGCTGTATGCCAAGTTTGGGAAATGTGAGTTCTGGCTAGGAGAGGTCAAATTCTTAGGCCATGTGGTATCCGGGGAAGGGGTGTCTGTTGATACATCCAAGGTAGAGGCAGTGCAAGATTGGGCACAGCCTAAGAGTGTGTTTGAGATCCGCAGTTTTCTAAGATTAGCTGGGTATTACCGTCGGTTTGCGAAAGATTTCTCCAGGCTAGCTTCGCCGTTGACTAGATTGACGCGAAAAGGGGTCAAGTTTGTGTGGAGTAAGACTTGCGAAAAGTCGTTCCAAGAATTGAAGGTTAGATTGACCACCGCTCCGGTCTTGATTATTCCGGAGAGAGGGTTAGGTTATGCAATTTATTGTGATGCCTCACGAGAGGGTTTGGGTTGTGTGTTGATGCAAGAGGGGAAAGTGGTAGCTTATGGCTCACATCAGTTGAGAATACACGAGAAGAATTACCCTACACACAACCTAGAGTTAGCAGCAGTGATCTTTGCCTTGAAGATTTGGAGGCACTACCTTTATGGTGAGAGGTTCGAGGTGTTCTCGGACCACAAGAGTTTGAAGTATCTGTTTACACAGAGAGACTTGAATTTGAGGCAGAAAAGATGGATGGAGTTCATTGAGGATTATGATTTTGAGTTGCACTATCACCCGGGGAAGGCCAATGTTATGGCCGATGCCCTTAATAGGAAGTCCATTAGTGATATAGCTTGTATAGCCATCCGGGAGTGGGAGATGTTGGGTGCACTTAGCGAGTTTGATTTGCTTCTGGGCGAATCTGTTAAGGCTGCGGCCTTGTTTTCTATTGTTGCGCAACTTACACTTGTGACCCAAGAGTTAGAGGCACAAAGAGGTGACCTTGAGGTAGAGTCCTTCTGAGAGAAGATCTCCAGTGGGAAAGTTGAGAAGGGTTTGACGGTGTATCCCGACCAGAGTGTGAGATACCGAGATTGTTTGTTTGTGCCGGAGTCTTGTCGAGGGGAAGTACTCCGAGAGTTCCATCATTCACGCCTTACAGTACATCCGGGAGGCACTAAGATGTATCGGGATTTGGGTCACCAGTTTTGGTGGCGGGGTATGAAGAGAGATGTGGCTGTTTTCGTATCGAAGTGCCTTACTTGCCATCAAGTGAAGGCCGAGCATCAGAGGCCAGCGGGTTTGTTGCAACCCTTGCCTATTGCCGAGTAGAAGTGGGAGCATGTCACTATGGACTTTGTTGTAGGTCTTTCGAGGACTCAGCGGGGTAGTGATGCCATTTGGGTGGTTGTAGACTGGTTGACTAAGTCGGCGCATTTCATTCTTATGCGCATGAGAGATTTGGTAGATCATCTCGCCGACTTGTATATTCGGGACATAGTGAGATTACACGGGGTCCCAGTGACGATCGTCTCAGATAGAGATCCTCGTTTTACTGCTAGGTTGTGGCAGAGTTTGCTGAGTGCCTTGGGCACTAAGTTGACCTTTAGTACGGCTTATCATCCTCAGACTGACGGGCAGTCCGAGCGTACTATTCAGATCCTTGAGGATATGCTTCGAGGTTGTGTCCTTGACATTAGTGGGACGTGGGAGAGGCACTTGCCCTTGGTGGAGCTTGCCTACAACAACAGTTTTCAGTCTAGCATCGGTATGGCAGCGTTTGAGGCCTTGTATGGCCGACCGTGTAGGTCTCCAGTGTGTTGGGCCGAGGTGGGTGATGCACCTTTGTTGGGTCCGGAGTTGGTTAAGGAGACGACGGAGAAAGTTGAGCTTATCCGTAGGCGGCTTGTTACAGCCCAGAGTCACCAAAAGAGTTATGCCGACCGTAGGAGGAGGCCTTTGGCGTTTGAGGTAGGTGATCATGTCTTCTTTAAAATATCACCTAGGAGAGGTTTGATGAGGTTTGGGAAGAGTGGGAAGTTATCCCCTCGGTTTATCGGTCCCTTTGAGATCCTTGAGAGGATTGGGGAGGTCGCTTATCGTTTAGCCTTACCACCGCAGTTGTCTGGAGTGCATGACGTGTTTCATGTGAGTATGCTTCGGAAATATGAGCTGGATCCATCCCATGTGTTAGATTGGACTGACTTAGAGGTTGATGAGGATGCCTCGTATGAGGAGAGACCGGTTCGGGTCTTGGATAGGCGGGATCAAGTCTTGCGAGGCAAGACCATTCCCTTGGTAAAAGTCTTGTGGAAACATCACAGAGTGGAGGAAGCCACATGGGAACGTGAGTTGGAGGTCCGAGAGAGATACCCGGATCTATTTATGGATGTTTGAGCATGTATTGTATATTTTGTTGTATTGTTGAACCTTAAGAATATTTAATATATCTTAGGTTGTAAAACATGATTTATGTTTTGATTTAAATGGAAGTATTTTGAAACTTGCCTCAAAATGGAAGTTTAATGTAACATTGCATATGTTGGATGTATTGTAGAAATGGAAATATATCATGAATACTGAATATGATATAGAATTGTGGAATGTAGTATTGAAATTTGTGGAATTTCACGGAATGCATAACTATAATGCATGTTGTGAAAAATGTTGTAAACTGCCTCTTGAAAAGAGATGAGATGACCGGTAATGGGTCGAGTTGTTAAAATTCGCATTGTGATAATGTTGGGGATTGAGAAAATCTTGTTTTTGAAAAACTTACATTTAATTTTGGGGACGAAATTCTTTAAGGGGGGAGGTTATAGCGATCTCGGTTGTCCCTTTACTGTTCTGTTGTATTCCGGACTCGGTTCCGTGGAGTTGGCAGTTATATCTATCTTGTTGTCGTCCTTTTATTCCATTTGTTTGAGTTTTAGGATGTGTTGGGCATGTTTCGAACAGGTGGGTTGAACCTTGGTCTAAAATCTTGTTGCCAGGTTTTTGGTCGTTCAGCTCGAGCGGGCCTTGTTGCGCTCGAGCGGAGATTGCACACTCCCAGTTTTTCGTATCCCTGCAAAACTTCTGCAGGCGTGATTTTTACGCTCGAGCGGATTTCTTTACGCTAGAGCGGTCACGCTCGAGCAGGTACTCTGGCGCTCAAGCGAGTAGTACTTTTTGGTGTAAGTTCTGGGAGGGGGAAATCCACACTCGAGCGGACTGGTTTTCGCGCTCGAGCGGATGTATTTTATTCTTGTGTCTTGGTGCTCTAGCGGGCCTTCTTGAGCTCGAGCGTTGTGTTCTCCGCTCGAACGGAAATGTCATATATCAGTTGGCAGCTGGGCATTTTAAAATCACTTTTTACATTCTCTCTCTCTCTCTCTCTTACTTTCCAAAAAGACATTTTGAGAGCTCCTTTCTCTAGAAACTCCCTTCTCTCTAGGGTTTGATCTAGTTAGAGTGTCTCACTATCCTCTGGCCTTTGTAAAAAGTGTGTGGATCGTCGAGGTCTCCATTTTGATCCGTGGATCTTTGAGTTTGGGGATTTTGGTTTTCTTCAACTTTCCCGTTTGAGCTCTAACTTCGAGGTAGGGATATCCTACTCCTTCTCATGAGTTTTGTCTTTGAATTTTAGCATTTTGATGAGTTGGGGTTGTTGGGTAATTTTGAAAAAGTTTGGGCCTTTGTGTAATTTTACAAAAAGTTGGGGTTTTGTTTATATAAACTTATATGCATGTTTGGCATAGAGAAATGTGATCAATATTGAATTATTGGTGAAAATGGAACCTTAGGGTTGTGATGTTAATTATGGGAAATACTCTAATTACATTGATAAATTAATTGGTATAATTAATTTGAAGAAAAGAGGAATTAAATTGAGAATGTTGGAATTGGATGTGTATGGGATTAAAGGGTGTAGTTAGATTCGTTCATCGCTCACCTAGTTGAAATGTTGATTATATATTCATTTGATGCATTTATTTTCAGTATAGAAATAACTACTTTGGGCTATCGGTAGAGGATAGTCTTGATTGTTGTAGACACTGCATGATGATTAGGTAAACTAAAACTAATCGATTGAGTATGCTATTGAATATAGCGATTGGAATAATACATTAATTCTATGTATTGATTGATTGTATATGATCTATGTTTATATACATGTGTTGTGTGGGAGGAGATAGGGGATGTACTCCACGGTTTAGGGGAAGATAGGGGATGGACCTCTAAACCGGATTTTGTGTGACACTGATACAGCGCTACAATGTGTATCAAGTGTTGATTATGGAAGTGTTTGAATTGATTTGATATAGCACTAAAATGTACATCGTTATCAATTGTGAAGTATGGAAGTGATTCTATGTTATGATGATACAGCACCGAAATGTGTATCTTTCGCAAAGTGTAGGAATGGTTTGTGTTATTGATACAGCATTAAAATGTGTATCCCTCATGAATTTTGAAAGTGTTTTAAAGATGAGTCTAAATCTCATTAAGTTATTTGGCTAGGTGTTGAGCCTTGTTTTCAAACTCAAAGTTGGAAAAGACATGGGAAATGAAATGTAATATGGACTTAATGTCATGAAATCGAAATGTGATATATGTGGATGTATCTATGATGACCATCTATCAACTGCTAATCTTTTAGTCATTATTCATGGCTGGTTTAGTGTATTTCTACTGGGCTGTGGCTCACCCTTTATGGGACATCATTTTATTTAAGTCAAAAAGTCACTATCTTATTTAAGTCCCCTCATCTCAAAAAGTCAAAAAGTCACTATCTTATTTAAGTCCCCTCATCTCATTTAAATCACATCATCTCTCTACCATATCACTTCAAACCCAACCCATATTTCACGTTTTTTCGTGAAAAGTCAAAAAGTGCACTTATTTAGATCATCACAAATAACCCCTTACTAAGTGATTTACTGAGAATTTTCTGAGGAAATTATTGTGGATTTACTGGGAATTTACTGAGAATTTATTGGGAATTTAATAAAAATTTCCTTGGAATTTACTGAGAATTTTAATAAGAGTTTACTTAGAAATTACTAAGTAATTTACTTAGAATTTACTGAGAATTTGCCCAGAATTTATTGGGAATTTACTAAGTAATTTTCTCTGAATTTACTGAGTAACTTATTGAGTAATTTAAAATTATGTTTTAAATATTCTCAATGATTGTTTATTGTTTTTATTTTTTTGGTATAAATTTTGTCTTTATTTATTTATTTCTTTGTTTTGGCAATAAATTTTGGAATTGTTTATGAATTTTGAATTTGTGTCATAGAATGAAAAAAATGAATTTGTGTCATAGAATTTTGAATTTTGAATTTGCTCCAGATTTGTAACTGATACCAACTCACTACTTTGATATGATACTTGTTGAATTAATAAACATTATATTATGATATGAATGGAATTATCTGACATACTTTGTCCAACTAGGTGAAAGAAAATATTAGTCTTATTTTTCTCTTTTACACGAAGACATTAATATATTTAAGTAATGTTTTAAAATTATGAAATAATTTTCTTTGGTCCATAATTGTTTCTAAACCATCATCTAGAAGAAAAAGAAAAAAGAATTGGATCCAGTCATTCTCAAGCTAAAGTATGTTTTAATATTATGTATTAAATAATGTATTTAAGTAATGTTTTAAAATTATGTTTTAAATATTCTCAATGATTGTTTATTGTTTTTATTTTTTTATTTTTGGTATAAATTCTGTTTTTATTTATTTATTTATTTATTTATTTATTTTGGGAATAAATTTTGTAATTGTTTAAGAATTTTGAATTTGTGTCGTAGAATGAAAAAATGAAAATTTTGCTTTATTAATCTTGTAATTGGAATTGTTTTAGTTTTCAAATATCACTTAGATTACGTTTTAAGTAAAATAATTTCGAAATTAAATACTTGATTGTAGTTGGCAAATCGTGGTGATTTCATTCTTTCTTTTTTCTTCTTTTTTTTTCTTTATTTTTTTTTCCCAGTGAAACTGTCAAAATTGTTAGCATCAGCTGATAAGTCTGTGGCTGTCAAGAAGAAATGGGGTCACCCAGTATACATCGTTGACTATGACAGAAAAACTTCTTCTAGCCTAAGTGACTGGCTCCATCTTCTTGCCTCTATATTCACAATTATTAGGTTTGCATCATACATGAAGTCACTTATGCCAACCAAGCCTAAGGAGGAGCTCAGAACTTCGCTAAATGGTCTTACAGCTGCCATCAAAAGCTTGAAGACGGACACGGCAAGTGACATGAAGGTGATAGAGAGCAATTTGGAGACAATAAAGAACGATATCAGGGAGGTCAAAGAGAAAAAGTGTACATTCAAGTTTTGGTAGAGACAACTCTATTGAGATTTCCATGGAGGCAAACATTTAGAAAATTGGCTAAGGCTAAAAACAAAAAATAGAAATAAATATAGATCATAGAAGGTGGATTGACCTCTTTAAGATTCACATTGAATGTGAATTCATCATAATTGATTTTAATTTTGTTGCTTCTGATGTAGAAGCTACTGTTGTGATGGGTGCTTCTTCTGCCATTAGTTTTATGTGACCATAGATGGATAGTTTAAATATTATATAATTGTATTACATTAATGTATTAACTTGGCTCTGACACCAATATAAGGTGCTCGATATACAGGAATAAGGCTAAGCACGTCTGTCAACGGTTTACTAGGACATAGACCTAAATGCAATCTCTGCAAAGATGGTCTTTAAACCTAAACGCGACTTGGGTGACGTCCCACTTAACCTTTCTCTGTTCTACCCTTATTCAGCACAAACCAAGGAATATAAATCAACATAATACAAGTATCTAACAAACAAATTATAACATATATGGTCTCATGATTTACTGTTGAGGTGGAGGCCTAACGGCGGCTGCCCACACACAAATATGTTCTTGGATTTGTTGTTGTATTCTATGAATCTACTGATCACAGAATTCTAACTGTTAAGTAGCCCAAGGCTGGAGATACAGTTCTTGAATAACAGTTAAATAATGATTACGACTAGTAATATAAAAATCTAAAACATGTAAAACATCAACAAGTAAATTCACAGAGGGCATACATTAAGAAATACTTACAAACATTTATGTCTTCAAAACAGCATAAGTCTTCAACACTTAGGCCTCATTTGGCAACCGAACTTTTTAGCCAAAAAGTCAAAAAGTTACTTAATTAGCCAAAAAGCCAACAATCCATACCAAAAAGTCAAAAATTCTGTTTTCTCTCTACTTTTTGCACATCTTTTCGTAAAAAGTCAAAAAGTCATCCCAAGCATACTAGTTTTTTTTAGCTCATGTTTTAACCAAATAGTCAAAAAGTTATTAAATTAGCCTGTTCCCAAATGAGGCCTTAATTTATATATAGAAGAAATTTTATTACAAGAGAGAGCTTACACGGAGAGAGAGTGGGGAAAACCAAATTAAAAGATATTCTGTCTCAACAAGAGTGAGGTCTTTTTCTTTTACAGACAAAGGAAATAAAGATAAAAGATAAGGTGAGGACAGGTGGCGTGTCGTTGATGGGGGAGTCGATCGTCCTTATCCTCTAGCCGAGTGGGAATCTTCAGCATCTTTATCTTCTTTGGACGGATATGAGATTTTTATTTCTCTTTTCTAGATGGCAGACAAAGAATCTACCTTTGCCGAATGGAGTTTTGTGGGATGAAAGGAATTTTTTTTTGGAAATCAAGTGGATTTTGAAAATGCATTGGGCATATTACATATGTATTGCATCATGATCATTTATGGTGGTAGAGCATATTTAGTTTTTGAAATATTCTCTACTGGGCTTTATACTCAACCTACGTGGCTGAAAATATTTTTCAAGTGACAGTGTTGTTTGTGGATGTAGATGTCAGCTGTTGAAGTTGTGTCTGGAGCCGAGTAGGGTGGTTCCATTGTTTGTAGACCTTGGGCCATTTGTCTTTTTTATTAAGGCGCTTGTCATTCTTGTAAGGGTTACACCATTGTTTATGATATAAGCCTTTGGGCATCTCAATTTGATATATATATATATATAACATCTGTTGTGTGTTGTAGTCAAAGAGCATCCATTCCATGTAGATGTTGTTGTAGGGTGTATGTAATCGGATAAACACGTGTTACTATTGTATCAATTTGCATGAGAGGTATTATTTTATTCTATCTGATTGTCATCTTTTACTTATTGGTTTTGGATTTATTTACGTGGGTCGGATAGGCATCTCAATTTGATATATATATAACATTTGTTGTATGTTGTAATCAAAGAGCATTCATTCCATGTGGATGTGACTGTATGGTGTATGTAATCGAATAAACAGATGAATTGTGTGATACTATTGTATCCATTTGCATGAGAGTTATTATTTTATTCTATCTAATTGTCATCTTTTACTTATTGGTTTTGGGTTTATTCACGTGGGTCAGACTCTGCAAATCTAGGGCATGAAAATACTTGATGCTTGCTACTAAACTGTCAATAAAAGTTGAGAATTAGTGATTTTTTTTTGTGGCGATTTCTTTAACTTGTCGCTAAAACTTTTAATTAGTAACATTTTTTGTGAAAATTTTTAAACTGTTGCTGAAATTAATAACTAGTGACTTTTTAATAGTGTTCGATGAAAAAGGCCATTAACACTCACAGGATTTATTAGACAATAAGTGCAATCCCCCTAAATTTTGCCCAGGAAAATAACTGAAACAACATAGGCTTTAGGGTGCTATAGTTATTTTACATTTATAATTAATGAAGTTAACAACTACACTTGATCCAGAATCATATAAGAACTTTCTCATCATCATATTTAACCCATAGAGAAATAAAATAGTCCAACCTTAAACTATAAAATATATATATATATATATATATGTATATAATAATTTTGCCTTTGACTTAAAATACCACATGATATTGCTTCTGTTTGACAAGTGGGTTGGAGGTGAGTTAAGACTAAAAAAATAAACAATATATATATATATATATAATAAGTTAAATAAGTTAATAAATCAAAATGTTAAATTCAAATCATAATTATTTCACTTTTTTTCTAAAAAAAAAAAAATTCAAAAAACTAAAAAATTGTTCTCAAATGAAACTAATTTATCAAAAAAAAAAATCGTATTCTTTCCAAACCAACCCAATATATGGGATCAACGGGCGCCATGAACCACCATCAATCTTGCAGATTGCAACATTTAAACCATCAACTTTCACAAAATCCAAGAGAGTAAGGCCACACATGCATTGATCACGTCTATTTATTTGAGTATAAAATCCAATGCTCACATAGGCCCTTACGCCACTACCATTAAAGCCAAGTATTTTTTTTAAGTATAAAATCAACAGTAATGTTAGGTATCATCAAAAATCTTTCATAAAAATAATTATGAAAGTTTTGTGACCATTGGATTACACTTAGAATAAAGCACCACACACTAATCAAGGTAATCCAAAGATCATAAATATTTCATGATCATTTTCATGAAAAAAATTTCATGATCCCTAACTTTTCTCTAAAATCAAATGAACTTTTGTGACATAATTAGGCAATCCAACCACAGTCCCAAGCTCCAATGGATTCTCAGAATCATCATCTTCATTTCGTTTTAGTACCTCTAATGTCCCCAGGCCACATCATCCCCATGATTGACATGGCTAAGTTATTGGCACAACATGGCGTGACCGTTATTGTTGTCACCACCCCTCTCGATGCTTCTAGATTTAACCCAATCATCAACCGTGTGATTGAATCCGGACTCCCCCTCCGCCTTGTCCCTCTCCGGTTCCCGTCCGTGGAGGCTGGCCTACCGGAGGGGTGCGAAACACTCGGTGAGTCGACACTGTCCCCTCTCCAGACCTAGTGAAAAATTTCTTCGTCGCCGTTGGCATGTTGCAAGAAACATTCGAGAAGTCGTTTGAAGCGCTCCAACCGTGTCCTAGTTGCATAATAGGCGACAAATATATTGCATGGGCAGCTGACACTGCTCGCAAGTTACATATTCCGAGAATTAATTTTGATGGAATGAACTGCTTCACTCTCTTATGCTCACACAATTTACATGTTTCCAAAGTTCATGAGAGTGTGTCCGAGTCAGAGCCGTTCGAGCTGCCTGGTTTGCCTGATAGAATTGAGCTAACTAGATCTCAATTGCCTACAATATTCCAAAATCTAGATTCATCAGAACTGCGAGATTTTCGGGAACTACTACAAGCTGCTGATGCTGAAGCATTCGGGGTTGTTATTAACAGTTTCGAAGAGCTGGAACCTAGATATGTAGAAGGGTATCGAAAGGTGAAAGGAGATAAAGTTTGGTGCATTGGGCCACTATCGTTGTGCAACAAAAACAACTTGGACAAGGCTCAGAGAGGAAACAAGGCTGTGATTGACGAAAACCAGTGTTTGAAGTGGCTCGATGAACAAGAGCCAGGCTCTGTTGTCTACGCATGCCTTGGAAGCCTTAGTCGCCTCACAGCTCCTCAGTTAATCAAGCTCGGTTTAGTCTTGGAAGCGTCAAAACGGCCGTTTGTTTGGGTTATAAGAGACAAAAGCAGGGCATCCGAGATAGGGAGGTGGGTGGAAGAAGATGGATTCGAGGAAAGAACAAAAGGGAGAGGACTTGTAATCAGAGGCTGGGCACCACAAGTACTCGTATTGTCACACCGGGCTGTGGGAGCGTTTTTGACACACTGCGGCTGGAATTCAACCTTGGAAGGAGTGTGTGCTGGAGTGCCAATGATAACTTGGCCAATGTTCAAGGAGCAATTTTTGAATGAGAAATTGGTTGTGCGGGTTTTAGAGACAGGAGTGAGTGTCGGTGCTCAGGGTGGTGGGAACATTTTTGGGGATGACGAGTGTGGGGAATTGGTGGAAAGAGAGGCAGTTAGGGAAGCTGTGGAGAGAGTAATGGGTGAACGAATAGAAGGGGAAGAGAGAAGGAGAAGGGCATGAGTACTTGAGGAGATGGCAAAGAAAGCAATGAAAGAAGAGGGTTCTTCATACTTGAATATAAAATTGTTGATTCATGATGTCATGAAACAAGTTAATCACAAGGATTCAACAGAATAACATAATGGGTCATTATGAAGTTGGTGCCAAGTAACTATATGAGATAAGCAAGATTAATACGTTGATAACCTTCATTGTCTAGTATATATTTAATAATATTGGCATGGGCATCGTGCTTAGCACGATTCTCAATGTCCATGGAAAAAGGGGGGGGAAATTGCTAATTAATTGACACATCAATTGTTCGCTATTTGTGTTGATATATGTGTTTCAATTCATTACATCATGACTAAAGCTAACTTTGGTTGGTTAATCCAATCAATTCATCGATGTTAAGAACACAATGAGATGGCAGTGAGGAGCATGATAATGGCATAGTACTGTGGAATCATTGAAATCTCAAAAAACAGTTACAAAAATTAGAAAGTAGATGACTCGCCCACAAAAGAAGCAATGAGATGGCAGTGAGGAGCATGATGATGACATAGTACTGTGGAATCATTGAAATCTCAAAATCAAACAGTTACAAAAATTAAAAAGTAGATGATTCGCCCACAAAAGAAGCAAGCAAGCAACGGATAGCAGGGACCCAAAAACTAACAAGTATTTTAAAATCAAATTCAAAATATTAGCATCCAGGAGTATACTTGTTGAATGACTTTTCCCTTTATAAGATTCAAAAGTTATGCACATTTCCACCATAAAGGAACGAAAATGAAGATTAAAGGTGCCCCTAAGCATACATTGGACAAGCCTGCAACTGATCATATTAACACTTCATTTTTCAAGAGACCTGCAAATCTTTCTTCAATAAGTTGACAATATATCTTCAGGCATTGGAAAAAGGTTGTAACACCTAAAACCCCCCAGTAAACCAATAAAATAATGAGAAAAAACAATTTCACAGCTAGTTGAGTTGCCGTGCAGTAGAGAATCTGATTTCTTAAATGTTCAAGGAAATGAAAGGCTAGACTTAAATTCATCTAAAATTAGAAGAATTTAGAGGTAACATGTAACATATAAAGGTAAAAGTATGAGATAAATAATGACTGCTACAACAATTTGGGTAAACATCGAAAAGATTTACAACTGCAGAGACAAGATTATGATTCAATTTGGTGTAGACTCAAGACAACCAAATACTAATGGGAGATTAGGCTCATAAGCATCATTATAGCCCCACATTGAATGATCTTTTGGACTTTGATAAATTCCCTTGCAGAAGTATAAAAAAGGCCTTAAATAGGATTAAATGATGCGTATTAGTGACAAGCTCTCTTTTTTCATAACTTCATGAGTAAAAAACAGAAATTTCTCATTTGGTGTTGCGGTGTCAAAGTTCAACCCACACAAGACCAATTGAGGAGGGAGAAGCAGTGAGTTCTCAATGAGCATAAGTAAAGGAATTTGATGATAGTACATAATTTAAAATGTCAAAGATAAACATAAATATGCTTAAGTTCATATAAACAATGCAATGTTCCTGTTAGTGTATAATTGTATAGCTTTAATTATTGTTGTATAGCTTTAATTATTATAATTGTATAGCTTTAATTATTACTTAGCTTTAGCTTTAGCTTTAATTATACATCTTCAATTATACATTATTCTTTATGTTTTTGCTTTCGGTGTGCATCAAGCACCCAATGCACTATAATTCTCTCTATAAAAGAGAGTGTAGCATTCTCTTTGGATTCACACATCAATAGACAGACAATATTGTCACTCTCTCTCTCTATATTATTTCATGGTCATTGTCTCTCTCTCTCTCTCTATATATTATTTCATGGTATCAGAGCCCAGTGATACAATTCTAGCATTCTTCAATTTTGGTGCCTAGTCCCGTACACAGTGGAACTACACCAAACAGCTCGGAATCTCCTTACGATTCCAACGGCACCAAGCCCGTCACCAGAAACTCTCCCACGCGCCCTCACGCGCCGCCTATTTGCTCGGCGCGTCTCTGCTTCCGTTGCCACGCTCACACGCGCCTTCACGCGCCTTCCACTCTGCCCTATTGTGCGCCGCACCTGCTACCGTGCACCCGCGTGCGCCGTTTGTCTACCGTGAGCCGCGCGTACGCCGTTCCGCTATTGTGCACCCGCATGCGCCGTTCCGCTATTGTACACCCGCGTGCGCCATTCTGCTAATCTACACCGCATGCGCCGTTCCGCTATTGTACACCCGCGTGCGCCATTCTGCTAATCTACACCGCACGCCGTCTCTGCTATCGTGCGCCGCACGTCCTCTCTGCTAACGTGCACCGCTGACATCATTTTCCACCCTGCTGACATCATCTCTACACAGCCCATCTTTCCTAGCTATTTTCGGCCTTCCGGACTCACTGGTATACTCTGTTTTACCTAATTTTGCTCCTACAGATCTATTCCTATCAATTTAGCCCTACTCAACTATTACTATGGATCGTCTTGATGCCTCCCATCCCATTTCTGTTATTTTGAATGGTTCCAACTATGTTCTATGGGCCCAAGCCATGTCTTCCTTCCTCAAAGAAAAGAAGCTTTGGTGAATTATCACCGGGGACATAACCCAACCGATGAAAGACACTACTGAAACCACTGTTTCTCCTGCTACTCCTACATATGAAGATCGTATTGAGGAATGGGACAGTAAGAATTACCAAATCATTACCTGGTTTCGAAATACTTCTGTTACGTCTATCAGTCTTCAGTTTGGTCGCTTTCAGCTTGACTCTGTAACAACTCCTGCAAAAGACATCTGGGATTTTTTGAAAGAACGATACCAGACTACTGGCCTTGCTCATCAATATCAACTTCAGAACCAACTTCACCGCATGCGCCAAGAATCCACTCAGTCCATTAATGACTTCCTTTCTCAAATGTACTCTGTTTGGGATCAGCTTGCTCTTTCAGAACCAACTTGGTATAACAACGAAGATGCTGTTTTATTTACTATCTATCGCAACCAGCAAAGGTTGGTGCACTTTCTCATGGCTCTTACTTCCTCCTTTGAGCCCGTACGTGCCTCTCTGCTTCATCGCCATCCATTGCCCACTCTTGAACAAGCAATTTCTGAGTTGCTATCAGAGGAGACTCGTCTCGGTACTCTTCAAACTCATCATGTGGACTCTGTTCTTGCCACTCCTCCATCCCGGCCATCATTTACCCAGCGGACCATTGCTTGCCTCTATTGTCAGAATCGGGGCCTTCCTTCAACCCATCTCCTGGTCAATTGCCCCGTCAGATCCTGCCGCTACTGCAACAAACTTGGTCCTGGTCATCTGCAACAAGATTGTTTTCGCAATCCATCCCGATCATCCTCCAATAGCCACTCCTCTCGCGGTGGCTCTTTCCGGGGAAGCTTTCATCGTTCCGGAAATCAGTCTCATCACGCTACTACTGCTGCTTCCGGGAATCAGTCTCATCACACTGCTGCTGCTGCTTCCGGGAATCAGTCTCATCACACTGATACTGCCGCCTCTGCGGGGTTCTCTGAGTCACCTGCTCCGTCTATCCCACGCTTTTCTCCGACGGATGTCGAGGCCATGCTCAAACAACTTCTCTCCCCATCTGGTACACCTCCTCCTACTGCTTTGTCTGTAATCCCAGGTAACTCTTCTTGGTATTTTGACTCTGCCTGTTGTAATCATATGACCTCTAGTTCTACTATCTTTTCTTCCTTATCTTCACCTCCTCTTATTCCCTCAATACATACTGCTGATGGTTCCCTCATGTTTGTCCGTCATGTTGGTACTGTTTCCACCTCTTCTTTATCTATACCTCAAGTTTATCATATCCCTGCTCTTACCTTAAACCTTATTTCCATTGGTCAATTATGTGAACTTGGTCTCACTGTCACATTTTCTGCTACTGATTGTTTGGTACAGGACCCTCAGACGGGGCAGACTATTGGGATCGGCCGTAAGCATGGACGTCTCTATGAACTCATTTACCTTCATGTTCCTGCCTCTCCTCAGATCGCTGCTCCTACATCTACTTCCTCATTATCTCCCTTTCATCTTTGGCATTGTCGCTTATTACATATTTCTGTTAATCGCTTAAAGTCTTCGGTTTCTAGTGGACAGTTGGGTCATGTACTTCCCGATAATTTCGATTGTATACCCTGTCAACTTGCCAAACAACCTGCTTTATCATTTAATAAAAGTACTTCTGTTTCCCTTGCACCTTTTGATCTTATACATTCGGATATCTGGGGGCCCTCCCCTACTACTACTATGGGGGATCCCGCTATTTTGTTGTTTTTATTGATGATTTTTCCCGGTTTACTTGGCTTTTTCTCATGAAAAATAGGTCTGAACTTAAACACATTTATTATAGATTTGCCCAAATGGTCCACACACAATTCTCCAAAGTCATCAAAATTTTTCGCTCTGACAATGCTATGGAATATCGGGATTCAGATTTTCTTTCCTTTCTTCAGCATCATGGTACACTGCCTCATCGTTCTTGTGCTGGCACGTCCCAGCAAAATGGCCGCGCTGAACGGAAACATAGGCATATTCTTGAGACTACTCGTGCTCTCCTTCTCTCTTCTTCCTGCCCTGAAAACTTTTGGGGGGAAGCTGCCCTCACTGCTGTTTACACTATCAACTGTGCTCCTACCCCTGTGCTCCATAATCAAACTCCCTTTGAACGTCTGCATGGCACTCCCCCTCCTTACGCCAATCTCCGGGTTTTTGGCTCTGCCTGCTTTGTTCTACTTCAATCCCATGAACACACCAAACTTGAACCTCGTTCTCGTCTTTGTTGCTTTCTTGGGTATGGAATTGAACATAAAGGCTTTCGCTGTTGGGATCCTCTCTCTAAACGTCTTCGTATCTCCCGCCATGTCGTTTTCTGGGAGCACCAAATGTTTTCCTCGTTATCCTCCTTTCACTTACCCGCACTTTCCACTACTGTACTGTTTACTAATCCTTCCATAAATCTTTTCTCTGATGATTTTGATACAGGTTCCTCCTTCATTGAGACGCCCTTGCTCACTCCTGATCCTGTTCAGCCTGCTCTCCCTGAAGGTCTACCTCCTATTGCCACACCTCCTTCTCCACCGGTTCTTCCTCCCACTGATCCTCCTACGGGTCGACCACGCCGGGTAACTCAACCTCCTATCCATCTTCGTGATTATATTGTTGGATCTGCTGCCTTCTCTACTTATGAACCTACCTCCTATCGTGAGGCTTGTACTAATCCTCTTTGGCAGCAAGCTATGACTGATGAACTCCAAGCCTTGGACAAAGCTCATACTTGGGATCTTGTTGATCTTCCTCCTGGCAAGACTGTGATTGGCTGCAAATGGGTTTACAAAATCAAAACACATTCTGATGGCTCTATTGAACGCTACAAAGCTTGTCTTGTTGCCAAAGGTTTCAACCAGGAATATGGTATTGATTATGAGGAGACATTCTCTCCTGTTGCTCGGCTTACCTCTGTTCGCAGTTTACTTGCTGTTGCTACTGCTCGCCACTGGGGCCTCTTTCAAATGGATGTCAAAAATGCTTTCCTCAATGGTCATCTTCTTGAGGAGGTCTACATGCAACCTCCGCCTGGGTCCACTTTTCAACCTCATCAGGTTTGCAAACTACAGCGTGCTCTCTATGGCCTCAAGCAAGCGCCTCGTGCATGGTTTGCTACGTTCAGTTCTACCATTCATGACATAGGGTTCACCTCTAGCTCCTATGACTCTGCTCTTTTTATACGGACTACTTATCATGGTACCACTATTCTTCTTCTGTATGTGGATGATATGATTATCACTGGTAATGATGAAGCTGGTATCCTCCACCTCAAACAATTTCTCCACCGACAATTTGAGATGAAGGACCTTGGTACTCTTAACTACTTCTTAGGCCTTGAAGTCTCTCATGATTCTACTGGTTCCTATTTGTCCCAGGCCAAATATGCATCCGATCTTCTGGCTCGTGCTGGTCTTACTGATTGCAAAACTACTTCTACTCCAGTTGATCCTCAAATTCGTCTCACTCCTCTCGATGGGACTCTTCTCTCTGATGCTACTCTTTATCACCAGCTCGTCTGCAGTCTTGTCTATCTCACAGTAACTCGTTCTGACATTGCCTATGCTGTTCACATTGTAAGTCAGTACATGTCGGCTCCTCGCACTCCCCACTATACTGCTCTACTCCGCATACTTCGCTACCTCAAAGGCACTCTGTTCCATGGCCTTCACTTCTCTGCTTCCTCCTCTCTTGAACTGCGTACCTTTTCTGATGCTGATTGGGCTGGGGATCCTACGGATCGGCGCTCCACCACAGGATTCTACTTCTTCTTAGGGGATTCTCTTCTTGCTTGGCGTAGCAAAAAACAATCCCTCACTGCCCGCTCTAGCACCGAAGCTGAATACTGAGCTCTTGCTGATACTACTCAGGAACTTCTCTAGCTTCGCTGGCTCCTTGCTGATATGGGTGTTTCTTCTTCTGATCCTACCCCTCTCTATTGTGACAATCAGAGTGCCATTCAGATTGCTCACAATGATGTTTTTCATGATCGCACCAAACATATTGAGATTGATTGTCATTTCATTCGCCAGCATGTTACCCGTGGTACTGTTCATCTTCTCCCTATTGCTTCAGTCGATCAACCCGCTGATATCTTCACTAAGGCTCATCCTCCTGGCCGCTTCAATGATCTTGTTTCCAAACTCAACTTGGTTGATGCTTTCCCTCCTTGAGTTTGCGGGGGGATGTTAGTGTATAATTGTATAACTTTAATTATTGTTGTATAGCTTTAATTATTATAATTGTATAGCTTTAATTATTACTTAGCTTTAGCTTTAGCTTTAATTATACATCTTTAATTATACATTATTCTTTATGTTTTTGCTTTCGGTGTGCATCAAGCACCCAATGCACTATAATTCTCTCTATAAAAGAGAGTGTAGCATTCTCTTTGGATTCACACATCAATAGACAGACAATATTGTCATTCTCTCTCTCTATATTATTTCATGGTCATTGTCTCTCTCTCTCTCTCTCTATATATATATATATATATATTATTTCAGTTCCATTTTGATCAAAGGAAATAATGGAGAAGAAAAAACAAATTGATTCCAAAAAAGAAAAAGCTAATCTACACAAGATTGAACCAAAGATAACTACCTGCTTTATTTCACAGTTGGACCACAAGCAACATAACATATAAGACAATTTTATTTGCTTTATTTTCCCTCAATCTTCCTTTCAACCAATCAAGATCAGCAAAAATTTAGCTCAAGTTCTAAAGACACTACAAGAAAAAACACTTTCCGTGACCAACATTTTGGTCACGAAAAGTACCATATTTGGTCGCTAAAACCTTTTCGCGACCAAAATATGTTGGTCGCGAGTTGGTCGCTAAAGCCTCGTCACAGATAGTTTTCTGCGACCAAAAAAGCCTTTGGTCGCTAAAAGTGACCATTCGCGACCAACTTTTTTGGTCGCGGAAAGTCCAATTCATATTAGCCAAAAGTAAACTTTTAGCGACAAAAGATAAGTTGGTCGCTAAAAGTAAGCGCCTTGACCCAAAAAAAATAATTCTTTTGTGCTCCCTGGGACTTGAACTCCTGACCAAGGAGTCAGCATGCACCCAATCCACTCTGCCACTCTGCCAATAACATACTTCTTGTTCATATTTGGCAAAAAAAATATATAACCCATAAAAATTGGGTTATATATTATTTTATAAAACTTTTAATGCCTCAATAGAAAAATAGCATGTAATTACTATAGTTTCATTTTTTTAAAAATTTATCCCGCCATAACTTTCCGCGACCAACTTTTTTTTTGAGTCGCCAAAGGGTAATCTTCCGCGACAAAAAAAGCCTCTGGTCGCCAATAGTAGACTTTTCGCGACCAACTTTTTTTTTTTGGTCTCCAAAAGGTGATCTTCCGCGACCAAAAAAGCCTTTGGTCGCCAATAGCATACTTTCCGCGACCAACTTTTTTTTTTGGTCGCCAAAGGGTAATCTTCCGCGACTAAAAAAGCCTTTGGTCGCCAATAGTATACTTTCTGCGACCAACTTTTTTTTTTGGTCGCCAAAGGGTATACTTTCCGTGACCAACTTTTTTTTTGGTCGCCAAAAGGTGATCTTCCATGACCAAAAAAGCCTTTGGTAGCCAATAGTATACTTTCCGCGACCAACTTTTTTTTTTGGTCGCCAAAAGGTGATTTTCTGCGACCAAAAAATTGTGATTTTGGCGACCAAAAAATTGTGGTCGCCAAAAGTTAAATTTTAGTCGCAGAAAGTGGACTATTTGCGACCAAAAAAAATAGATGGTCGCCAAAAGTGTTTTTTCTTGTAGTAGTGAGACTACCATTTCAAATTTATCAATCACATACTTCACAGAATTTACAAATCAAATTGTCATGAATTTACAGCTTTCAATTGTAGTACGCATCAAACAATTGAGACTGACAATATAACAAAATTAATCACAAATATGAAAGAACATCAGTTTAACATGTTCCAAAAATTCCAAGATGTCCATATACCCACAAACTTGTAGCAAACCTGTTTCAATCTTACTTCATATACAGCAATCAATTTATATACATGTAGCAAACTTGTAGTTGTATATACATAAACAAACAATAATAGACTCACAAACTTAAATAGTTTCACCCAAATGTTGCTTCATTTTATTTTACTAAAAGAAAAGACAGAAATTCTTCCATAACAGCACACCCATTTCATATCCAACAACATTTGATCCAATTAACGAAGTAAAAACACCCAATTTGTGGAAATATTAAAAACCAGCAACAGCAGAAGAAGAAGCATGTATTGACATAATCAACAAAAAATAAAAAATAAATTTATAAATTTGCAGAAGAAAGAACAAATCCAAAGTTAAATACACAAAGTTTATGCAAGGTTAATGCAAAAATGTCTTCCTTGTATCGTATTGAAGAACAATAAAGATAACAAACAAAACGGGTTATTTGTACCTGATTGAAGAACAATAGAGACGGCAAACAAAATGGGTCATTTCTAAAACCAAAGACACTCAGAAATTGAGAGAAGCATGACAAGCAAAATAGCGTGTACAGCTTTTGAAAGCTTGTAAACCAAACACTGATACCATAAACTATAATATAGTGATATGAATAAGTTCTAAAAATTTATCCTAATAATCTAAATTTAAGAACATAGTATCATTGCGGACTACATTCTAAGAAGCCGTGGTACGTTCAAAATGAAGTAACAGCACTTGCCTAAATTCATTGAATAAATGAGAAAATTCAAGTGGCACAAAGGAGAGAGACTTAAATGAAAGGGAGATCAGTGAAAAGTTAGAAGTAGTAACTACCATTCAAATGAAAATATTACTTGAACGCAAATATCATGAATGCAACACTTTGGCTAACCAAAAGTTGGAATTTTTTTTTTTACCATAAAGTACTGATCAATCTACCCCACAAAACTTGCTAAAAATGAAAACTATGAGTTTGTCCCAACTTATTAAATACAACATTAAAATAAGGATTAATAGTTTTAGAAAATATCTAGCAACAAAACTCTTTAGTCTAGAAAATAATGAAAAAAAAAAATTAATTCATAAAAGGAATAAATTTAGCCTTAGGCACAACTTATTCAATCTGCCTGTTTAGTTCTGAATGTCGGCAAGGGTAAAAATGAAAAACAAATGTTAGTTACAGAGGAAAAATTACATAAAAGCGAGGGAAGAAAAAGGAAATAAAATAAAAGAAATAGAAGGAAAAAAATTTAGCAATTGGCTAAAATGAGAGAGAATAATGCATACATGAGGACCCCTTTTTTACCTAGACAAATTTGTCACAAATTAAAGACCGTCTTATTGCAACAACCGAAAAAAAAAAATTAAAAACACCTTCAATTTTGTCAACAAAGGAAAATCCATTATTATGTATACACTAGTGACGGGAAAAACTATCGCAAATGTTGGTCATTCACGGTGAAATTAAGTGCACTTTCATCCCATGAGCCTAGCGACCTGCACACCCGTAAACCCATTAAAAGCATCAAGCAATAACGGTTTAGAAATAACAACTGTATTTTGGAGAGTCACAATGTGTACATTTAAGCACCTATCATATTTCCTAATTTATACTTTGCTAGTTTTCGACCAAAGTAAAAATAAAAAAATATTAAAATAAATCTAAATTACATTGTCTTTCAAGGGATACACATTGCACATATGCAACATGCCTTTAACCCACAAGTTTACTCCTCATAAACGAGTTATAGTTCAAAAGACATTTTTCATGATAAGAAGTTCATCACTATACGCATTTTCCATTTACATCTAAATAATACAATTCTTTGATGGCAGAGATATTGACGGGTTGAAGCAGACACTGCTGGAAAAACCACATTTAATGGCGTTTAAAAAATGCCGCTATAGGTGCAACAAACGTCGCTAATTCTTTTTGTGACGTTTAGTATCAAACGCCGAAAGCACGGCCGTCGCTATATCTTTATGGCGTTTTAAAAACATCATGATATTTGTTAGATTTGCATAAAAGAAAGAAAAGAAAGAGAGGAAGAAAAGAGAGAGTTGTTGATGTATATTATTCACACACCTAAACATACTCCCCCTCAAGTTGGTGCAAAGATATCTCTCATGCCCAACTTGTGATAAATAGGATGGAAAACCTTACTACTAAGACTCTTAGTAAAGACATCAGCCAATTGATCTGCAGACTTCACAAAAGGCATACATATGAAACCCTTATTCAATTTCTCCTTGATGAAATGTCTGTCGATCTCAATATGCTTTGTTCTATCATGCTAAACAGGATTGTGAGCAATACTAATGGCAGCTTTGTTGTCACAGTACAATGTCAATGGTTCACTACAAACAAACCCAATATCATTCAACAAGAACTGGAGCCACATCAATTCACATGTACCATGTGCCACAGCCCTATATTCTGCCTCTACACTAGATCTGGACACCACTGTTTGTTTCTTACTACGCCATGTCACTGTATTCTGCCTCTACATTAGATCTGGACACAACTATTTGTTTCTTACTACACCATGTCACTAAATTTCCCCCCACAAATGCATAGTAACCGGAGATAGATCGCCTGTCATCTATAGAACCAGCCCAATCAGCATCTGTGAATGCCTCTAATCTCAAGTGACCATGATTGGAAAATAAAATCCCTTTTCCAGGAGCAGATTTAAGATACCTCAAAATACGATACACTGCATCCAAATGAGGGGCACGAGGCTCATGCATAAATTGACTCATTATCCCAACCGCATAGGCAATATCTGGACGAGTGTGGGATAAATATATAAGTCTTCCCACAAGTCGCTGGTACCTTTCCTTCTCCACAAGATCACCAACACCACTACAAAGATGGTGATTAACCTCAATTGGCGAATCAGCAGGTCGGTAGCCTAACATGTCAATTTCCTCACGAAGATCTAGAATATACTTCCGCTGAGAAAAAAAGATGCCTTTGTCAGATCTGGTAACTTCAATCCCAAGAAAGTACCGCAACGAACCAACACTACATGAAAAAACACTTTTGGCGACTAAATTTTTAGTCGCCAAAAGTCCTCTTTTAGTTGCCAAATGTAGAATTTTCACTTTTCCCGACTAAATATTTTAGTCGCCGCTGTGGTCGCCAATACGTAGTCGCCAATACCTTTGGCGACTAAAGATTAGTTAGTCGGCAATATACAGGTCTTCAGCGACAAAAGTTTTAGTCGCCAATAGTCGATTCCATTTGTGAAATTATACATTTAGCGACTAAAGTTTTAGTCGCCAATAGTGTTTTTTTTTTTATTATTTATACAATTGGCGACTACTTTTTTCGTCGGCAATTGTCACTCTTTTTGGCGACCACAGTATTTTGTCGCCAAAAGCATTTTTCAAAAAAAAAAAAAAAATTACCCACTGTGCCTCTGCATCTCCTACGTTTCGAACCTGCGACCTCCAAGCTCCAAACCTTAACGTCACACGCCACTCCACTATGCCACTCAAGCATCTCATGAATATAATTGCAACTTATATTATTTATATATTACTTTCACCAGTATTAATACAACAGAATATATATAAATATAATTATATATATTCAAATATAATTTATGTAAAAAATAAATTATTTATTAAAAAAAAATTTATCTCACTTTTGGCGACTAAATCCATTATTTAGTCGCCAATTCTACAATTTTAGGCTACTAATTAATTTTGCAGTCGCTAAAAAAAAATGTTGCGCCTAAAAACACACCTTTTGGCGACTAAACCTGTTTTTAGTCGCCAAAAACGTCCCCTTTTGGCTACTAAACTGAATTTTAGTTGCCAATACTCAGTTTTTAGCTACTAATTTTTTTTTTGTAGCAAAAAAACTTCACTTTCAGCGACTAATCTCGTTTTAGTCGCCAAAACACCTACAATCGGCGACCAATCTTCTTTTTAGTCGCCAAAACCAGCACCTTTGGCTGCTAAATTGTTTTAGTCGGCAAAAACAATCACTTTTGGCGACGAAAATTGTGTTAGTCGCTGAAACCCATATAATAGGCGACCAAACTGATTTTTAGTCGCCAATACATATACATTTGGCTACTAAATGGTTTTAGTCGCCAAAAGGCTTCATTTTTGGCGACTAAAATGGATTTAGTCGCCATTTGTGCAACTTTCAGCGACGAAATTCATTTTTTTAGTCGCCGTTGGTGCTTTTTGTTGTAGTGCAAGGTCTTTGATCTCAAATTCCTTGGCCAACAGCATCTTAAGATGTGTCACTTCTTCCTCATCATTACCTGTCACAACTATGTCATCCACATACACTATTGGAGAATTTTTTTTTTGTGTATGAGAAGATAGTTCGATTTTTTTGTGGTTGGATATGATGTTTGTGAGAGAAAAAGTGAAATGATTATGGAATTTGATGTGATATTTTATTTAGATTTGTTTTTTTTGATTTTATAACTAATTTTTTTTTTAGCAAAAAAAAAAACCAAAAAACAAACTTTCCAAACACTTCTAAAATCGGAGTGAGTGGCTTTATGGCTCAATTATTCATCAAAGGAGTTTCATTACTTGGTTAATGATTTTTTTTTTGTTTAGTATTAGGCAGATTGGAGTTTGTATTGGTGGAGGGTTATATTCGGTCTTGCCAATTCAGGTGAGAGTTAAGCGTGTCCGTTCCTGTACTGAGGAATTGATGTTTGAGATCGAATCTCTCCAATGCGGTGTTCAGGTGGCTTTGGCTATGTATATAATTGCTCTTACAGCGGATGTCAACATAGTTAGAATATTTTACATATATATATATATATATATATTTTTTTTTTATTAACAAAAGTGAATTTTATTAATGAAACTAAGTATGAGATATATAAGACGGGTGTAAAAATAATCATAATCAGACTAAAAACGATCTCAACTAAATTAGTATCAATAAGAGTATCCGCATCAAATTAGCTAAAGTCGTTTTTTAGCTAGTTTGATGATACTATTCATCTGCATCAATCTCGCTACAGTAGGTCGTTAATTTACGAGTGCTACAGTAACTCGTTACAACAAGCGGGACACTGTTCATCACTACAATAGTCTTACCGGATGTCTGTCCGGAAGTTCGACCAAACGTTCGGCTAGCCAACCGGTCAACGGCCAATTTTATTTATTTTTTTTTTTTGGGTTTGGCTAGTAACTTATCAATTTAATAAAAAAAGAAAGACTAACAAACACAATAAGAAAATAATATTTAATAAAAATAAGTTAAAACAAAGAGTATGATGCAATAGATGCTAAAAAATGATTAGCTAAAATAATAAAATAGCTTTAATTTGACAAAAAATTCAAAGAGCTTGGTGTGGATGCTCTAAATAAAGCCTAAAAGTGATGATATAGAGCTCTACTTATGTGGCAAGGCAAAAAAAGAAAGTTAACACAAAATATCACATCACAGTGAAACCCATCACAATTAAAACTCCTTAAAACTCATTTTTTAAAACTCTCAATCATTTTTTATAAGCCTAATCATATGTTAATACTCCTAACACCAGAAGACCACATAGTAAAACAAATAAAACTAAAGACCACATAACAGAAGTAAAATAAGGCCAAGTTTGGGAAGACTAAATAAGTGCACTTTTTGTCTTTTTGAACTAAAAAATTGAGGTTGAAAATATGGATGTTTGAGTTAACTTTTTGACTTTTTATTGAAAAATGTGTAATAAAAAATTGTAAAAATTGATTTGTAGGGAAAAATTTGAATTGGGAGTTGTGCAGCCGTAATTGTTGACTTTTGGTGAATAGTGTTAACTTTTTAACTTTTTGAGTAACTTTTTGACTTTTTGACTTTTTTGGAACATCCCAAACTTGGCCTAAATAAAACAGAGAAAGCAGAGCATTCCAACCTCCAGCTAGCAATCAGAGCTTCTTCTTCACGCCAACTGCCAGTGCTGATTTCTGTGTGGTCAAGGGTAAAGGTTTTTTTTTTTTTTTTTTTTTTGGAAAAATTATATGAAATCTCTTAAAATTATCGACCATTTACATTTTATTTTCCTAATATTTTAAACCCAACAATTATTCCTTTTAAATTATTTGAATTTAACCATTAAGTCATTTTCTTAATCATTTGTTACATATTTAAATAAAAAGTTATTAAATATTGTGCATACAATGATGATAATATATTTTATTATTAAATTACCTATTTTAGCATAAAAAACAAGATTATCAAACGGCCCTTAGCTGGCCAGACCGAAAGACATCCAGGTGAAAATTTTCTTCAATCAACTTAGCTGGCCAGTACAATGGGAGAATATGAGAAAAACGTGAGAATTCAAAAAATAATTATGAACTGGCCAGTACAATGGGATTATGAAAAAAACGTGAGAATTGAAAAAATAATTATAAACTTATTATGCAATTGGTTCATGAACTTAGATTAGTGTGCACAATAGTTCACAATTTTTCATTAAAATATTTAATAGAGAACTAATAAAAAGGTTTAATGTTCAAATTTAAATAATTTGACGGAACCAATTATTGGATTTAAAACATTAAACGGATAAAAGGTATACAGGCTTATTTTGAGAAGTGAGTTAAATGTTAAGAAATAGTTTTTAATCCATTTTTTTCTTTCACAAAAAAGTTAAAAAAAATTAAAAATAACTTTTAATTATCTTTTCAAAATATTTCATAATCAATAGTTTGAGAAAATTTAATATAATTTATCTTCTTCTTTTTTTTTCTTTTTCTGTTTTTGGTAGAAGAAAAAGGGATTGCGCAAGCTTTGCGAGTCTCCAGTCCCAAATTAAGATATTACTTCAGACAACGTATAAAGACGCCACGTCAAAAAACAATAGAGGATCGTAACCAGATGAAAGCTTTCTTAAATTGATCTCTAACCACTAAACTTCGTAACCAGATGAAAGCGTTCTTGAAGCCTCATTTGAGAAGATGCCATTTTAGTGATTTGTTTACTAAAATATGAAACAAAAAAATTAATATATTTGGAATAATTTTTTAATTTTTTACGGAAAGATGTGTAAAAAATAGAGAAAAAATAATTTTTTTTGACTTTTTGGTATAAGTTATAAACTTTTTTGACTTATTTAATAATTTTTTGACTTTTTAACTAAAATATTAACTTGCCAAACTAGGCCTAAATCGATCTCTAACCACTAAGGCTTCGTTTGGGAAGTAAGTTGATTTTTGACTTTTTAACTTTTTTAGCCTGGGCTAAAAAGTTTAGTTTGGGAAGGACTTTTTGACTTTTTAAATTTTTTAATTTTTTTTGTGAGAGAAGAGTGTAATAATTATAAGTTAGACGTTATATTTTATTTATTATAACTAAAATAACCTGTGTTATTTTTTGTGACTATTTTAATCAAAAAAATTCAACAAGCCACTTCCCAAACAAAAGCTAAACTATTCCCAGGGGCGTAAAGGCTTGTTTTGCCAAACCATAATTGAGATATACTGTGGTGACAATGATGAAACTTCTACCCCAGCTTTTTTGTACTTTGTCCCTTTCTTTTTCTTTAATAAATTGCTTTAATTGCTATAAAATAAATAAAATAATAATAATTAAAAAAATAAAGAAAATAAAAAAGGTTAAATTATTTTTTGTCATTTTTTTTATGTTTCGCCACTTTCTTATTTTGGCTCCTAATTTTTTTTTTTTTTTTTTTACTTTGATTATTCATGTTTCAAGTTTTTTTCACTTTATTTCTAAAACAATTTATATTAAAAATTAGACAGAAAATGACATTTTGACTGTCACATGGTATAAAAATCTTTTATTAAATATGACTTATATCTCTGACATAAACTTAAATTTCAATATAATATATATATATTTATATTATGTGACAATTATTGTGACATTTCTATTTAATTTTGAATAGAAATGTACTTTATGAGTAAACTGAGAAACTGAGAAAAATTTGAAACATAAAAAGCCAAAGTAGGAAAAAAAATTAAATGTCAAAATAAAAAAATGACTAAACATAAAGGAGGCAAAGTATAATTGATCATTAAACATATGAACAACCATACCACAGTGAGTATTCCCGAAACATTATGTAAACATTATTTATGCAGTATTTCAAACTAATCATGTAACAAAATTTTTATTAAAACATGATGGCTTATCTATATTTAGTAGTTAGTTAAGTGATAATGGAGGATTTACGGGATCGTTTAAGATCATGCTTTTTCAATGGCTTTTGATTTTTTAATTAAAATATGAGATAAAAAAATATATTTACGATTTTTTTTAATGGAATGAATGGAAAGAAATATTTGACTTTTGAGTATTTATTGACTTTTAAATTTTTTTAATAATTTTCTGATTTTTGAATTATTTTTATTAGTTTCTAAATGATTTCTCAGTATTTGTTGTAATTTCTCATTTGTCATGAATTCTACGACTAAGACATGACAACATACATCTATTAAGTAGATAATGAATTATTGTGGTTTCTTTTTTGAAAAAATTCATGTCAATGGAGAATTTAAAAAATAATTATAAATATGTGATAAATTTTATAAATATTAATAATTAAAATTATATATATATTTTATATTATCACTCTCTTTTATAACAAAATTATTACATAAATGGCATCACGTATACTGTAACCATATCTAATAATTTTGGGACCATTTAAATTTAATGACTGTAAGTTTCACAAAATTCAAATGAGATAAGGCAAAAGAATGATGGAGTTAAGGCCACATGCATGCATTGACCGGCTAATAGATTTTTATGTATGAAATTTCAACGCTGATGTAGGCCATCACGTCACTACCACCCTTAAAGTCACGAATGGCCATCCAACGCTACTAACACCACCAACAGCAACACCAACACCAACACCAACAGCTACAATGGCTTCCCAAAATAACCACCTTCACTTCGTTTTAGTACCTCTTATGGCCCCAGGCCACTTCATACCCATGATTGACATGGCCAAATTATTGGCACAACACGGTGTGACTGTCACCGTCGTCACCAGCCCTCTCATTGCTTCCAGATTCAACCCAATCATCAACCGTGCAATTGAATCCGGGCTCCACCTCCGCCTTCTCTCTCTCCAGTTCCCGTCCGTAGAGGCTGGCCTGCCGGAGGGGTGCGAAACGGCAGACACTCTTCCCTCTATACACCTAATGAGAAATTTCTTCGTTGCCATCTGCCTGTTGCAAGAACCATTCGAGCAGTTGTTTGAAACGATCGAGCCGTCTCCAATTAGTTGCATAATAGCTGACAAAAGTATTCCTTGGGTAGCCGACACTGCTCGAAAGTTTCAAATTCCCAGAATTATTTTTGATGGAACGAGTTGCTTCACTCTTTTATCTACACACAATTTACATTTTACCAAAGTTCATGAGAGTGTGTCCGAGTCAGAACCGTTCGAGCTCCCGGGCTTGCCTGACAAAATTCAGCTAACAAAATCTCAGTTGCCCCCATCAATCAATCCAGGTTCATTATTGGACGTGCAAGACTTCCGGGTGAAAATACAAGCTGCGGAAGCCGAAGCATATGGGGTTGTGATTAACAGTTTCGAAGAGCTGGAACCGAGATACGTGGACGGGTGTCGAAAGGTGAAACGAGATAAAGTTTGGTGCGTTGGACCTCTATCGTTATGCAATAAAGACAACCTGGACAAGGCTCAAAGAGGAAACAAGGCTGCCATTGACGAAAACCAGTGTTTGAAGTGGCTCGATGAACAAGAGCCAGGATCGGTGGTCTACGCATGCTTTGGAAGCACCGGTAGCCTCTCACCTCTTCAATTAATCGAGCTGGGTTTAAGCTTGGAAGCATCAAAACGCCCATTTGTGTGGGTCATAAGAGGCGGAGCCAAAGCAGCAGAGATAGAGAAGTGGGTGGAAGAAGATGGATTCGAGGAAAGAGTAAAAGGGAAAGGCCTTGTGATCCGAGGGTGGGCACCGCAAGTACTCATATTGTCTCACCCAGCTGTGGGGGCATTTTTGACACACTGTGGGTGGAATTCGACATTGGAAGGGGTTTGTGCGGGTGTGCCAATGATAACTTGGCCCATGTTCGCAGAGCAATTTTTTAATGAGAAGCTGATTGTACAGGTTTTGGAGACCGGAGTGAGTGTTGGGGCTCAGGCAATTGGGCACATGTTTGGGGAAGACAAGTGTACGGTGCTGGTGAAGAAAGAGGTAGTTAGGGAAGCCGTGGAGGAAGTAATGGGTGAAGGAATAGAAGGGGAAGAGAGAAGGAAAAGAGCGAGAGTGCTTGGGGAGATGGCAAAAAAGGCAATGGAAGAAGGGGGTTCTTCGTACTTGAATGTGAGATTGTTGATTCAAGATGTCATCAAACAAGTTAACCACAAGGAATCAATTGAAGAAGACGGGGTGCGTGTGGGTCTTAAAAGTTGATGAGCAAAAGCGATGTTATGGAGTTAAGATCTTAGATTTTTTTTTTTTTTGTGTTGATATTCTTTATTATTTTTCTTGTTGAATTATGAATTGGAAGTTTGAACTGTAGTTCAATGAGAAAGTATTCGGGCCATATGCAACTGTGGAGCTTGTTCATATGCATTGATTGGGTCTGCTGCATTTTGCGGAGAGGTGATTGAAGATTGAGAGGTGACTATGAGTAGTTTCAGAGTACATACACGCGAGAGAAAATGGATTTGAAGTTGCAATGACAAAAGCAATAAATTTTAATTTGCTCTAACTAAATTCAAATGGTAGTCCGACATGGTTAAAATATTGAGTTCTACCATTTTTTTGTCTCCTATAAAGAGACAATGTGATACATGTGATGATTTATATAATGTGAACATTGCTTATATTTGTAGAGTGAAGTGTGATTGAAGAGAGAGAATTGAATAAAAAAAAGAAGAGAGATGATAAAATTGAATATAAAAAAAAAAAAAAACTCTTCTGCATGTATAAATTTGAACAAGTGCCTATTTTTTGTTTAAATATTTTTTAATCATAAAATATCTAATATTATCATAAAATTATGTAATTTTATTTCTTAATCATAAATTATCATAATTATTAATAGAAAAATATGTAATATTAATTACAAAATACATAATATATATAAAAAAATATGTAACAAGCTGCACATTGTACACACTCTATAAACACTATAAAAAATTACATTTTTCGCAACGCAACAAAATATATTGTTAAAAGGAAAAACTCGTTAGCAAAAGGTTTCGCCAACACATAGAGCTACGTTGGCAACCCGTAGGTAAAAGTGAGTCGACAAAAGTTTTTACCGACGCAATTATCATTGCGCTGGTAAAAGTAATGCCTTTAGCGACGAACATAGTTGTCGATAAAAGCCTTCATCCATTGTTGACAATTTACTTTTGTCGGTGAAAGTAGTTCAAATATGATGATTGTGGGACACTTTTCCAGACACAAACTTCCATGGGCAAAAAATATACTTTTAGCAATAAAATATGAGTCGGCAAAAGTAAAATTTTGGCGACACATTTACGTCGGTAAATGTTGTCATTTGCCGATGATTTGTTTGTTGATAAAGCTTTACTTTTGGTAATGACAAATTAGCATTGGCAGAAAATACATTTCTAGAAACTCAATATGAGTGGGCAAAAGTAAACTTTTGGCAATACATTTACGTCGATAAATGTTGCCATTTGCTAACGATTGTTTGTCGATAAAAAATTACTTTTGGCAACGACAAATTGGCATTAGTAAAAAATACACTTCTAGCAACGCAATATGAGTGGGCAAAAATAAACTTTTGGCAATACATTTATCAACAAGTTTGTAGAGAAATTTTTACTATTTGTCAATGACAAATTTGCACCGGCAAAAATAATTGAAAATAATTCTTATTTTTTTTTATCAAATTTACAGATTTACATGAGGCATCCCTCAGGCATCACTATTACAAACTAATGACATTGATATATGAAATCACCTAAAGTTGATGTGCATGCAAAAAAACACTGTTGATACTGCTTTTAGAAGCATTGTATAAAACCTAAAAGGGTAAACTCACTAAACTACCCAAATACTTCCAAATTGTGAACCCACAGTAGAAACAACAAATAACAAAATGAAAACATTAAACCAACAAAGATAAGCAAAACGGCACGACAATCACTCACAAACTTATGTAGCAGACCAGCATTTAGTAGCAGCCGTCTCACAGCAACATTTTAGCAACAGTTGCCCAACAAGCATCAGCCACCAGGATAGTAGTAGCAGCAGCAGCAGCAATAACAAACCAGTAGCAGCAGCAGACCAGCCACCAGCAAAAATGAGGATCTAATAGCAGCCTCTATTGATCAATGACAACTTTAAAACAAAGCCCAATTAGCTTTTTTTCCCTCTCTAAATTACGTACATGAGTTTCCTTCAACCGGTCACCAGTAGATCCACTCTTAGAGAGACGCTCACTACAAGCAAGGTCAATAAGATTCAGGACACCTTGCACTTGTTCAGTGCTCTAAAAAATGAGAGAAGAAAAACAGTTAATCATTGACTGGCATATTTGTGCGTGCGGGTGTGTGTGTGTGTGTGTGTGTGAGTTAATAGATATGCAAGTGCAAGTACTGGCCAAAACATGTTGTCTTATTTAGGAAGTAATCTATAGATGCATAAGTGATCTATAGAAGGAGCAACAATTGCAAAAATTATGACTAGACGGGGCCATACTTGATAATAAAGTTATAATTATTTCTTTCATAGTAACTGTATCGTACATAACTATATTAAAATATACATTTTTTTTTAATCAACCAAAAAACTTTATTGACGAGAAAAACCTTTCACTAGAATGAATTACTAATATGCTTCAGACAAACATATTTCTCAAAAAGTTCCAGTAGGAGGGGTCGAACGCCAACAAAATAAATAATTTGACTTCAAGTAGTTAAGTTAGTTTACCATAGTCATTGAGCATGGTTCATCTAACATAAGAAAGAACAAGAATAAATTAGTTGAAAACTTCAAAAAATATATATATATATATATATACATATATATATATATATATATATGTATGAACAAAGTTACAGTATAAATAGATTTTTTTTTTTTAAAGGAAGATCACTTATACAGTAGTTGTGGAAATTGATATAAAAATCGAGTGTAAAACGAAATCGCATTGTTTTGAGCTATCAACTGAAGAAAACAAATAAAGACCAAAAAAGACAGCCAGTTTCCAATAATTGTTAATAATGCCACTACACAGATGCCATCGCATCATGATCTACAAAGATCACAAGCCTTTTGCATCAAACAACATAGTTGTCCTCCCATAGAAGCTATATTGTCACTTAAAACTAGCAGCTTTTTAAGCGAAGATATCAATCCGGAGATTAGCATCCTTTGTAATATATTTCATGTGTGCTTCCTCTACAACTTCTGGGAGATGCATAACTTACAGATTTTATTAAATCAAACCCCTTCTAACATAACCAGATAGAACAAAACAACCATAAGAGAACAACTGATGGAAAATGGCAGCAGCCAATTAAAGTTTATAAAAGGCGTGGATCCAACGGTTCTAAGGCCCAAGCCTTAATCTGGCATATGCTAGATGATGTGGGGCCTACTTGGGAGATTAACTAGACTTGGGATTTATTTTAAAGTGTCTTTTGAGTTTCTCAAGTCAAATGTCTTTAAATTTCTAGTCAAGGTCTTTGGGTTATTTAGTTGGTTAAAGAGTCTTCTTGTGTCTTTCACATGATTAATGCATTAAAGAGTCCTAGGGAGTCTAAGTTAATCATGTCATTTAATTTGGAAAGTTTTAGAGTCAGAATGAAGTGAGTATAAATTATATTGTAAGTCTTGTGGCAAATTATGAATTGAATAAATGAAAATTAAGCTTATACTTCTATGATTGTGCGATGCAATCTTTCTTTAGTGTGACGCTAAAGAGCCCCTTGGTGTGATGCCTTGGGTTTTCTAGGTGTGATATCTAGATCTATTCTTCTTTAACCCTTCCTCTACTTCCTACAAAGCACTGTTCATGTCTACTGTTCATATCTGTTGTTCACAGCCCCAAAAACAGCCCTGTTATTTGTGTTTTTGCTCATACCTAGGCTTATTTCGAATCTGTCCTGTATCAACGACAAATCAACAATACTTTACTCAAGTTTGTATCCCATCCTCAAGCATAGCCATTTATTATTTTTCAGCCATCAGTTGGAGCTAAACAACCATGTCACGCAAATGAGTCATTTTAATAAACCATGTAAATTTGTTATTCATCATCAAACATAGTTGTTTTAATATCCATCAAATTATAAAAGATAGTGTGTTTGGTTTGAGTTTTTTGAATTAAATTTTTTGAAAATTGAGTTTTTTGATTTTCGTGTTTTTTTGTTTTTAGTGAATATTTTTAAAATTTGAAACATTTTTTTTTTACTTTTTTAGATGTACCTTACTTAAATGTATCTAAAAAGTAAAAAATTTGTGAAAAAATATTTTTAAAAATTACTAATACATAAAAATACAAAAAATGTACTGAATTCTCGTATTTTTTTTTTGTAGTTTTGGTATTTAGTAAATTTTTAAAAGGTTTTTTTCAATTTTTTTTTTTTACTTTTTAGGTATATTTATGTTAGGTATGTCGAA
The DNA here is from genome assembly GCF_055761805.1 of Camellia sinensis. Classification (NCBI taxonomy): domain Eukaryota; kingdom Viridiplantae; phylum Streptophyta; class Magnoliopsida; order Ericales; family Theaceae; genus Camellia; species Camellia sinensis. The sequence goes on from NC_138970.1 coordinate 78,812,818, forward strand.
AAATTAAAAAAATTGCTCAAAATATTAAAAAAATTCAGTAAAAATAAAAAACACACGAAAAATAAAAAAGTAGAATTTTCTGAAAAGTGTTTTTAAAAAATGATAACCAAGGGTATTTAGAACTCACTTGAAATATAATACAATTTATCCCTGTCTTGTCATAGTTTTTGTAGTAGACTAGGCAATTTTATTTGAATCAGCTTTGATAAAAGGGTTATTGAAATTAAAATTGCGCACGCAAACACAACCAAGGAGCAAATCATTGTCATGCAAATAAGCATTTCCATGATCCACTTTAGCTTACATTTTTATCGTGGAACCTATTGTTTTGAGAATAATAACAATCTCCTGTATATAAAATGGCTAGTGAAAACAAGAAAGTAAAGGGTTCTGATAACAACTTTAGGTGCAAAGTTTTGGAACCAAGTACCTTTAATCGATTAAGAGCACTTTTCCAGTATATACTGAATCCTTCATACGAAATGGGAAAGAAGGTATGTATCATGAGAATGATAAGAGTTACACCCTGCATAAGAAATAGAAAATCACATAATTTTAACAATAATAATAACATAATAATCAAACCAAACCTTGTGTCCAACTCGATTGGGGCAGCTATATGGATCCATTTTTGCCATTCCATTCCATATAGGACTATATATTCAATTAAATTAAATAAATTCACATCCATCATAGTGAAACCGCCCAATCCCAACTAGGTTGGCACTAAGCAGCTCACGCAATCATTTGACAACACCAAACCAAGAATATGTTGATGAGGGACCAATAGATACACAGATACACTAGAGCATAACTATTAGGATAACAGTGCTAGCAGCACATATACACCAGAGTAGAACAAGCAGTACCAGAGCAGATGCACCAGAACAAGCAAGGTAACAGCACAGAGACACCAGATTATCAAATGCACCAGAAACAAACAGCACCAGCACTAATACACCAGATTAGTAGAACAGAATAGTAGATACACTAGAATAGCCGAACAAAACAGAGATACACCAGAGCAACACACAAATATAGAGGCAAACACATTTAACAACAGAACAAGAGTAACACACAGATAAAAAATGAAAAATATCATTAAATTCACAAATAAAATTCTCAATCAAGAAAGAGTATTTTGATTTCCAAGTTAGGGAAAATATTGATCAAAACTTTTCTAATCAATATTTTGCTCTGTTGTTTAAAATATTTTATGCTTAGACTCACTATTATGTTTATTTATTTTCCGGATCAATAGGAGGCCATAGCCTGGGAATTAGTAGTCTTGCCTGTAACAAAACTTGAATACTTAACCTTTTAGTCTAGCCTACAGATTGGCCTTTGGGGATAAGGGGCACCCTCTGGCAATATACCAACCAAGAAGAAAAACACTACAAATCAAAAAGTTAAAAGAGGCCACAAAGCTCTCTATATCACTCACTCCCTATCTTTATGGCTCACATCACTCAGCACACTCCATAAAAGAGGCTAGCCAAACTTTCAGATAGTTAGCTAACAGCATAGCTGCAAACAAATAGTTATAACCAATCCTAAGAGAGATCAGCAGCAAATTAGAACAACAAATCAGATCAACCTGCATGCTCAACCATAAGAAAACCATTTGCGGGCTCGTATCATACAACCCACAAAGTTCTGTAGATCACTCACTCCGTATCTATATAGCTCTCATCACTCAACACACTTTCCTAAATTAGGCCAGCCAAACCTACAATAGTTAGCTTACAGAATAACATATAAAATCCTTGCACTGCCAAATCCAACTGAGAACAGCAACAAATTTGATCAAATCAGATCAACAATATGAGGACCAGCAAAATCCCCTTCCACCTTCTATATACCCGTAGCAGTGTTAACCATTTGATTGTATAATAGAAAGAGGAAGAGACCACTCCTTAATATGCCAATCATTAGTCTATTCAGATTTAAAATTATTCACAGATAACAATCTATATCTATATAATAATGCTACCTAAACAAATGACCCTTTTTGCTTGCATGATCAAACATAATTTTCACTAAAAACAAACTTAAACCTTAAAGACAAGCCGCGTGGATCTTCTACGAAGCTCTCTCTCAAGAAGATGCTTTCTGCTTCTTAGAATCTTATCATTAGGTTCACCATATTTGAGATCTTCACCCTCAGATCGAGATACATATACCTATAAACTTTATGAAATCTAGGCCTTTAATAGTAAAGATTCATTTGGATTGTTTTAACTTGTAACCCCACCACTTGAAGTTCTTGAATTTGATATTGGTCAATACATTAGCTTCCATCTTAACAATTTTCTACCATGAACTTTGTATATATACGACCACTCAGCCACTCACACAACCTGTTGACCTCTACCTCTCCCCATGCTCGTAGCCCTTTTCTAAATACCAGATTCCATTCCCCTATGTTGTCCCTACTCCGATTGTACTGCATCAGAGAGCCTTCATTTTCCACAGATAAGCTAAACAATCTTCGAAACTCTTCACTGAGCCTACTACTACTCCACCACTTATCAGTCCATAAATGAATTCTCTCCCCATTTCCAACCTTGACTTTTGCATTTTCTAAATAAAAGTCAAAACAGTAGAAATTTGAAATATGATGTAATGCAAAACAGATAATGAAGCTGTACTTTTATTAATGGGTGTGTGGTAGCGTGTGTAAAGCTAAAAATAAAACTTTACACTAAAGCATAGAGAAGTTAATGAATGAATCCATTAGCATAATCTCTAAAAATTACATATCAAAAGTAGTTCAAAAATATCGTCCCCACATTCGTGCTCTATAATTTTCAAGATCGTGAAAAATTAAATCAAATTAATTGACCCAATTATTTGCACAACACTTGGTTGATTTGGCCATCAAAACCAAAACAACCACAAACTAAAGGTTTTCAACTTTCACTTTCATTTCATCCACTTTGAAGGCAAGCAAGCTGATCTACAGATAATGATACTAAACTCATTCTATCTATTCTTCTGTTCTATTTTTTCTATTTGTTCTATTATATAAAGCGAACGACCCATTTGGGGTGAACCCTGTTACGCTTTTTCCTTTACCAAAAAATGCCCTCCAATTTTAGTAACTGTCATATTCAATAACTAGAATACCTAAGCACACAAACGTATGTAATTGAAATGATCAAGAAGATCATAGGTTAGAGTAGAGAGTGATGGGCAAATTGCATACATCAGTTTTTATTGGTTGATTGTTCTTTTTAATCCTTAAAGTAAATAAATATTTAGCAAAAATCTAGTAGTGTTTGTTGGGGTTATTTTCGGATATCAAAATTAGGTGACATAGTTCGTACCAAGTGAGTTGTGGCTTTATATAATATAATAGATACATAGACTGATAAGTAATGTTAGAGGCCCCAAATAATCTACCAAATGTTTTACCAAACCTTTCATATGGGTGTTGGACCCACACACATGTGGGTTTGTGTGAGTCCCACACCATGTGAGAGGCTTGGTAAATCATTTGATAGATTATTTGGGGTCTCTAGCATTTTCCTAGATTGATTGCTAAATAGCTTTTCTCATTCATCACATTATCAAAACTGTTACAGTTTTTCTCGTTTAAAAGTTGTTAAATGGTTTTCGTTATTTATCAAAATGCCCGAAAATTTAAATGTAAAATTGCAATTTATATTCCAAAAGTAGCATCAAACCCTGACTTTCCAAAATTTCACAACCAAAACCCCAAAATTCACAAGCACTATGACCCCTAGATATGACCATACAATACCCCTTATAAAAGAACAAGCACATGCTAGGCAACACAATCAGAAATGCACAATTGCATGAGAGAGGGTGAGACTCACATTTGGCCCGCGAATACAAGCAGCAATGTTCAAGGATGGGTTTGCTTCAAATTCAAAGGAAGACAAAATTACTGTGTAAAACTACTAAATGCACTCAAATGTAATGAATAACTTGCAACTTTAGTCCAAAGCCTTAGGTCATGCAATACTCAGGGTGCTAGAAATACTTTTCCATCTGTAATGTAATTTGACCTGTTTTAAAATGCTTTAATTAATTGTGCATTTTATCTGATGTTAGCAACACTTGTCAATATTTTGATATTTGTGTTACTTTACTAGTTCAATCATTCCTCTGCATGCCTTTCTCAAATAAAATGCAAGCCATCATATAAACCTGATCATCACGTTGTTACATTATTTATGCTTCTTATTTCTCAATGCAATTTGTTTTCGCCCTAAATATTTCTTGCACCAATCTCTTATTCCCTTGTGTAGTGGAGTCCTCAATGTTCCTTGAGGCCTCCAAAACTTGATAAATGGTTCTTACATGTCAAGCAAACAATTCTACCTATTAATGTTGACAAGAAATGTACAATCTTCTCAACCTAGGTGTCAATGGGAAGTAACGTAATATCTTGTGAGGGATCTTCTTACCCTTGCTATCATTTACTCTGTACCTAGATGCTTGACATGTGGGACATTTTTCCAAGTGAGCATTCTCCTACAAAATTAGTACACAATCATGTTTACATGCATCGATGGGCTCGTATCCCTAGTCCAAGTCACGTAGTAACTTCTTGCACTCATGAATTGACTCTGGCACCACATGGCCTTCTTGTAGAAATCGCCTTTGTATCTCTAAAACCTTGTCAAAAGACTTATTGCTCCACCTTTTTTCTGACTTCACATGTAGCATCTGAATAACGAATAATAACAAAGTATTTGAATTTTTGCAACTTGAGTACAAGCAACATTGGAAAGCATCTAACATATTACTTCAAACAACATATAAAGACGTCACATCAAGAAACAATAGAGGATCGTAATCAGATGAGAGCGTTCTTAAATCGATCTCTAACCAGTAAACTACTCGCAGGGGCGTAAAGGCTTTCTTTTGCCATACCATAATTGAGATATACTGTAGTGACAATGATGAAACTTCTACCCCAGCTTTTTTGTACTTTGTCCCTTTCTTTTTCTTTAATAAATTGCTTTAATTGCTATAAAAAAAATAAAAATAAAAAAAAGGTTAAATTTTTTTTTTGTCATTTTTTTTTTAATGTTTCACCACTTTCTTATTTTGGCCCTTAAATTTTATTTTATTTTTTCACTTTGATTATTCTTGTTTCAAGTTTTTTCTACTTTACTTCTAAAAAAAATTTATATTAAAAATTAGACAGAAAATGACATATTGACTGTCACATGATATAAAAATATTTTATTATATATGACTTATATCTCTATCATAAACTTAAATTTCAATACAATAATATATATTTTTTATATTATGTGGCAATTATTGTGACATTTCTATCTAATTTTGAACAGAAATGAACTTTATGAGTAAACTAAGAAAAATGTGAAACATGAAAAGCCAAATTAGGAAAAAAAATTAAATAAACATAAAAGGGGACAAAGTATAATTGACCCTTAAATATATGAACGACCATACCATAGTGAGTATTCTCGAAACATTATGTAAACATTATTTATGCAGCATTCAAACTAATCATGTAACAAATTTTTTATTAAAACATGATGGCTTCTCTGTATTATTAGTTAAGTGATAATGGAGGATTTACTGGTCGTTTAGGAACATGCTTTTTAAATGGCTTTTGATTTTTTTTAGTTAAAATATGAGATAAAAAAATATATTTATGATTTTTTTTTATTACAAAAAGATGCATAAATAATGGAATGAATGGAAAGAAATCTTTGACTTTTGAATACTTATTGGCTTTTAAATTTTTTATTATAATTTTTTGACTTTTAAATTATTTTTATTAGTTTCCAAATGATTTCTCAATATTTGCTCTAATTTCTCATTTGTCATCAATTCTACGATTGAGACATGACAACATACCTTTATTAAGTAGATAATGAATTATTGTGATTTCTCTTTTAAAAAAATTCATGTCAATGGAGATTTTAAAAAATAATTATAAATATGTGATAAATTTTATAAATATTAATAATTAAAATTATATATATTTTTTATATTATCACCAAAGAGTAATTTTTCCGTTCTCTTTTATAACAAAATTATTACATAAATGACATCACATATACTGTAACCATATCTTATAATTTTTGGACCAATTAAATTTAATGACTGTAAGTTTCACAAAATTCAAATGAGATAAGGTAAAAGAATGATGGAGATAAGGCCATGCATGCATTGGCCGGTTAATAGATTTTTATGTATGAAATTTCAACGCTGATGTAGGCCATTACGTCACTACCACCCTTAAAGCCACGAATGGCCATCCATTTCAACCACCACCACCACTACCAACACCAACAGCAGCAGCAACAGCAACAGCAACAGCTACAGCTACAATGGCTTCCCAAAATAACCACCTTCACTTCGTTTTAGTACCTCTAATGGCCCCAGGCCACTTCATACCCATGATTGACATGGCCAAATTATTGGCACAACACGGTGTGACTGTCACCGTCGTCACCACCCCTCTCCTTGCTTCCAGATTCAACCCAATCATCAACCGCGCAATTGAATCCGGGCTCCCCCTCCGCCTTCTCTCTCTCCGGTTCCCATCCGTAGAGGCTGGCCTGCCGGAGAGGTGCGAAACGGTAGAAACCGTGCCCTCTCTAGACCTACTAAGAAATTTCAACGTCGCCATCTGCCTGTTGCAAGAACCATTCGAGCAGTTGTTCGAAACGCTCGAGCCGTCTCCAAGTTGCATAATAGCTGACAAAAGCATTTCATGGGTAGCAGACACTGCTCGCAAGTTCCAAATTCCGAGAATTATTTTTGATGGAATGAACTGCTTCACTCTTTTATGCACACACAATTTACGTATCACAAAAGTTCATGAGAGTGTGTCCGAGTCAGAACCGTTCGAGCTCCCGGGCTTGCCTGACAAAATTCAGCTAACAAAATCTCAGTTGCCCCAATCAATCAATCCAGGTTCATTATTGGTCGTGCAAGACTTCCGGGAGAAAATACAAGCCGCGGAAGCCGAAGCATCTGGGGTGGTGATTAACAGTTTCGAAGAGCTGGAACCGAGATACATGGACGGGTATCGAAAGGTGAAAGGAGATAAAGTTTGGTGCATTGGACCACTATCGTTATGCAATAAAGACAACTTGGACAAGGCTCAAAGGGGAAACAAGGCTGCCATTGACGAAAACCAGTGTTTGAAGTGGCTCGATGAACAAGAGCCAGGATCGGTGGTCTACGCATGCCTTGGAAGCATCGGTCGCCTCTCACCTCTTCAGTTAATCGAGATCGGTTTAGGCTTGGAATCGTCGAAACGCCCGTTTGTGTGGGTCATAAGAGGCGGAGCCAAAGCAGCAGAGAAGTGGGTGGAAGAAGATGGATTCGAGGAAAGAGTAAAAGGGAAAGGCCTTGTGATCCGAGGGTGGGCACCGCAAGTACTCATATTGTCGCACCCAGCGGTGGGGGCATTTTTGACACACTGTGGGTGGAATTCGACATTGGAAGGGGTTTGTGTGGGTGTGCCGATGATAACTTGGCCCATGTTCGCAGACCAATTTTTTAATGAGAAGCTGATTGTGCAGGTTTTGGAGGCCGGAGTGAGTGTTGGGGCTCAAGCAATTGGGCACATGTTTGCGGAAGACAAGTGTACGGTGTTGGTGAAGAGAGAGGTAGTTAGGGAAGCCGTGGAGGAAATAATGGGTGAAGGAATAGAATGCAAAGAGAGAAGGAGAAGAGCGAGAGTGCTTGGGGAGATGGCAAAAAAGGCAATGGAAGAGGGGGGTTCTTCCTACTTGAATGTGAGATTGTTGATTCAAGATGTCATCAAGCAAGTTAACCACAAGGAATCAATTAAAGAAGACGGTGAATGTGTGTAACGGCCCAATCTTGGCAAGGGAAGGCAAAATCTCGCCAAGAGGGTGCACTTCAAACGCAATAGCATCTGTACACAACAATCACCTTTATAATTCTTATATAACATCACCACATCATCAATAGTGCATAAGACCTTTCAATTGGCTAACATATATGAGATGATTCATTCAAATACAAAAATATCATCATGCTACAAGATAGTTCCCAAGCATCACTTCCTAAAAATAAAACATACTATTCACAAATCTATCAGTACATCCAACTTCATAAAGCAAATATTTACAATCAACCTCCTTCATGAAAAAAAAAAAAAAAAAGGATAAATCTACATCCTAGAATAACCCTAAATCAAAACCTCAACTACAAGATGCCCACATTTGATCCTTCAAAAATTCTAATTTTCCAAGTTGAGGCAAGCCACACAAAAGTCTAGAAATCTGAAATATATATATATATATATATATTTAAAAAGAATGAGCTAAAACCCAATGAGTATACCAATACCATGGAATTATAATACTTGCTCCTTCCAATTGGGTTCAAAATAAAGATAATAAATATAAGAGCTTAATTGGATTGGAATTTATACAAAATAAAAAAATAAAAATAAAAATTGCATAAATCGTTATCAAGATTTTTCTAAAGAATCTCATAAGGCAGAAAAAAAAAAAAAACATTTGAATAATGAAAGTAAACAAAAATACAATTTTTCAATACTTTAAGATTTCATGTCCATCATACAAACCACTACATAGCCTTAGGGTCATGTTACCTCGCGACTTAGGTGGTGTCGGTACCGTTACCCAAAACATAACCATAGGAACATTACTTATGTCACCATAGCACTTCAATTCTCGTTTCAATGTTTCGGTCCCCAGGACCCCTTATGTACAATGACCCTATGGTCCTTAAAACATTTCGGTCCCCAGGACCCCAAAGCAATTTGACCCTTGTGGCCCCAAAGGCTATATTCGGTTATATGATCAATACAATAAATACCCTCTCATAACGTTTCATTGTCATTCAATCATCATCATCATAAAATTTGAAGGACTCAACCTAAATAAATTCTCATAAAAATTTAATGCTTCATTTTACAAATGAAATCATATATTTATTAAAACTCAACCCTTGGCCTCAATAGATTTATAGATTTTCTTTTTATACATATATCATGATTCATGATGAAATGTATCATTTACTTCCTTTAATTCAAAAATATTTTCAAACTTTATAATAAGGATAGAGGTAAGGTAATTTCCATGGTAAGTATACTCACCTCCAAAATAGCAAAAACGTAGATTTTAAACTCTATGAATTAATTCCCAAAAGGTGTAGAGACGCCTTCCTCCAATCCTAACAATTAGTAAATAGGATGTAAAATTAGGAAAAAGCTTTCAGTGAAAATTACAACATCTATAAAATTGATCATAAATAAGACATGCTATGGAATGACAAGGTAAAGAACTCCTCCAACTTCAAGTCACCCAAACAAACAACTTATCCAATCTCCACAACACACATAATTTGTACATTTTTGAGTTATTAACTTTTTAAATATCCAACCAATGTTTATGCACAATACCACCATCAATTAACTACAGAAGTCAAAAATCAACATTTTCATAAACTCAACAACTTAGGTAAAACCACTTCAATCATTTATAAAATTTCTCCATAGAACATAGAGATACCCAATCTACCATTTATCAAATCAATTTCAACATATAAATTTTCTAACACCAAAATCTTCAATTTTTACATCACATTCAAACCCTAGATTAACCCAAATCTCAATCTCCAAAACAAACATCAAATTGATCATTTTTCTACATGTAAAACATTCATAGAAACTAATTGAGAGTATAAAACTCAACAATCAAACCTGTGGGAGCCGAATAATGGCAAAATCAGAAGGTGCGTACCTTAGAAGACTAATATTAATCGGTTGTATCCTACGAGAATGGGAAGCCGAATATAATATATGTGCCAAATAAGTGTCGATACTTAGAGTCGAATAAGAGAAAGGACAATGATTAAAAAGTAGGACCTGGCCCCGAGGATCAAAAGGAACAGGTATAAATACAGGAACAATGGATTGAGAAAGGTATGTAAAAATCACTTCACTTAACTTAGTAAGCAAGCTATCCTGAGTGTCTGAACTGGCTTGTCCATCGGAGTGCTAATTATGGCACCCCCGACCGGAGTGTTTGTATCTTTTCAGGTGACTAGCTGACGATCACTAGCGTCTCCCAGGATCTGAAGAGTATTTCCAAACCACTTATCCACAATTGGCGCCGTCTGTGGGAATACTCAAATACATCCATGGCAGGCGTGACTGAAGATCCTCCAATAGCCACTGACGAGACCGCACAGAGAGATGACCTCACTCCAGCAAATATGCTCGGAAAGGAAACCATCGCTGCAAGACGCTCCTTGAACTTCGACTCACCAACGACTTCAGCGCAAAACACAATGCAAGCGATCATGGAACAAGGAAAGCAGAATGAACAAAGACTAGAGAACATGATCGCTGAAAATGAACGTCTCAGTCAAGATTTGGCCCTGGAAGTAGCAAAATCCAGAGAGGCCGTGTGCCAAGACCCCAAACGACCTCCGAGGGCAGGTGGACAATGACCTCAAGCCCGACCAAAGGATACCGATAGCGACTCCAACTCATTACCCACGGAGCTCAACAAGAAGGGACGATCCGAAACTTCCAGCTCCTCCAAAAAGAGTCTACATACAAGGAAGAAGCGCAGAAGAAGCAGTTCAGACGAAGAGGACCAGCACGATCCTTTTGTTCGACGGATTGCAAGGGCGGCCCTACCCAAGAAGTTCAAAGCTCCGTCATTCACTCTTTACGACGAAAAATCAGACCCCACTGATCATATCCGTCACTACAAGGAGGTCATGACATTGCATGCAGACAACGAAGCCCTCATATGTTGAATATTCCCCAGCAGCCTGGGGCATTAGCTGTCAGGTGGTATTACATGCTGGAGCCGGCTTCAATCAAAAGCTTCCATCAATTACAGAAATCCTTCAGGGCTAGGTTCATCACCAACAAGGTACAGCCGAAACAGGCCGACTCTCTCTGGGCTATGCAGATCCAGTCAGGAGAAACGCCCAGAGCGTATTCGGCGCGCTATTGGGAGTGCTTCAACCTCATCGATGATGCTTGCAACGACTCCATGGCCATCACGGCCTTTAAAATGGGACTACATCCTGACAGTGCTCTTCACAGTTCCCTGACCAGAAGACCCCCCAAAGCAGTCTGGGCATTGATGAAGAAAGTTGAAGAGTATTGCAAAGTGGAAGATGACGCCTTGAGAATAAAAGCCGAAAAAATGTCGAACAAAATGGCCCCCCTTGAAATTGCTCAACCAATAAGTTTCGTGCCACCTCCGAGCCCTGAGCCACGGCAACGCGCTAAACGAGACAAAAGGCGGGACTTTCGCCGATCAAGCGATCAATGCTCCCACCGGACGAATGAACAACTGCAAGTCGACAGCAGGCGCTCAAGGCGTGCCGACAAGAAGTACATAGAGTTGTCAGAACCAATCACTGCAATAATGACCAAAGTCCAACACCTTCCATTCTTTAAATGGCCGTCAAAGATGGTGGGGCCGCCCGACACGCGAAGAAGGGATAGACGGTGCGAGTATCACAAAGATCACGGCCATGAAACTGAGAGTTGTTACGCATTAAAGGATCACCTGGAAGAACTGGTGCAAGACGGCCGACTACAATAGTACGTAAGAAAGGGAAAGCCAATCAAGGCATTAGCCTTGAGGTAGGACTCACCTCCACTTGGCGTGATCCATATAATCTACAGCCTGCCTGCATCCCTAACCGTGCACACAATTCAATCGCATCCAATCCCCCAAAAGCAACGTATTCTAACCGAATGGCCTAGAGAAGCTCCGATAATTACTTTCAATGACTCCAATCTTAGCGGCACAACAGCCTCCCACATCGATCCGTTGGTCATCAAATTACGCGTAAATCGATTCACCATTGAACGCATTCTCATAGACCCAAGGAGTACTTCAGAGGTTATGTATTACAAAACTTTCATCAAACTCGGCTTCAACAAGTCAGATCTGTCTCCAGCGCCTCACCCATTGTTCGGCTTTAATGCGAATCCTGAGTACCCGTTAGAGAAGATCATACTACCTGTTCGAGCGGGCTCCAGAATGGTCGAAGTAGAATTCCTGGCTGTAAAGCTCTCTTCGCCGTATAATGTCATCATGGGGCGAACCTGGTTACATATTATGAAGGCCGTTCCAAGCACTTATCATCAGCTTATGCGCTTCCTGACAGCCCACGGCATTGAAGAAATCAGTGGCTCCCCGCAATCGGCACAAGCAGAGATTTTATGAAAACCTATCACTGACCCGGCCTGTGGGCTTTGAAACTTGTATATATATCACTTCTGCAATGCAAACCAATCTTCTTCGTTGCTCAAATTCGTTTCTCAAACCCTATTGTAACGTTCGTCATGTCGACAGTTCAAATACCCCATTTGGTGCAAGACACCTTAGGGCCGATTAAATCTCCGGATTCGGAGCCCCCTTTGGTGCATGGCACATTAGGGCCGATTAAGTCTCCATATTCGGAGCCCCTTTTGGTGCATGACACCTTAGGGACCATTCGGAGCACCCTTTGGTGCATGACACCGTAGGGCCCATTAAGTCTCCGGATTCGGAGCCCTCTTTGGTGCATGACACCTTAGGGCCCATTAAGTCTCCGGATTTGGAGCCTCCTTTGGTGCATGACACCTTAGGGCCGATTAAGACTCCGGATTCCGAGCGCCCTTCGTGGATATCATCATTGGCCACGTTAAGTCTCCAGATTCGGAGCCCCCTTTGGTGCGTGACACCTTAGGGCCGATTAGGACTCCGGATTCGGAGTGCCCTTCGTGGATTTCACGATTGACCACATTAAGTCTTCGGATTCAGAGCCCCCTTTGGTGCATGACACCTTAGGGCCGATTAAGTCTCCGAATTTGGAGGCCCCTTTGGTGCATGACACCTTAGGCCCGATTAGGTCTCCAGATTCGGAGCCCCTTTTGGTGCATGACACCTTAGGGCCGATTAAGTCTCCGGATTCGGAACCCCCTTTGGTGCGTGACGCTTTAGGGCCGGTTAAGACTCCGAATTCGGAGAGCCCTTCGTGGATATCACGATTCGCCACATTAAGTCTCTGGATTCGGAACTGCCTTTGGTGCATGACACCTTAGGGCCGATTAAGACTCTGGATTCGGAGCGCCCTTCATGGATATCACGATTGCCACATTAAGTCTCCGAATTCGGAGCCCCTTTTGGTGCATGACACCTTAGGGCCGATTAAGTCTCCGGATTCGGAGCCCCCTTTGGTGCATGACATCTTAGGGCGATTAAGTCTCCGAAATTGGAGCCCCCTTTGGTGCATGACACGGCATGACACCTTAGGGCCGATTAAGTCACCGGATTCGGAGCCCCCTTTGGTGCATGACACCTTAGGGCCGATTAAGTCTCCGGATTCGGAGCACCCTTTGGTGCCTGACACCTTAGGGCCGATTATGACTCCGGATTCGGAGCGCCCATCGTGGATATCACGATTCGCCACATTAACTCTCCGGATTCGGAACCCCCTTTGGTGCATGACACCTTAGGGCCGATTAAGACTCCGGATTCGGAGCCCTCTTTGGTGCATGACACCTTAGGGCCGATTAAGACTCCGGATTCGGAGCCCGCTTTGGTGCATGACACCTTAGGGACCATTAAGTCTCCAGATTCGGAGCCCCCTTTGGTGCATGACAACTTAGAGTCGATTAAGTCTCCGGATTCGGAGCCCCCTTTGGTGCGTGACACCTTTGGGGCGATTAAGACTCAGGATTCGGAGCGCCCTTGGTGGATATAACGATTGGCCGCATTAAGTCTCCAGATTCTGAGCCAGCTTTGGTGCATGACACCTTAGGGCCAATTAACTTTCCTGATTTGGAGCCCTCCTTGGTGCATAACACCTTAGGGCTAATTAAGTCTCCCGATTCGGAGCCCCCTTTGGTGTATGACAGCTTAGGGCCGATTAAGACTCCGGATTCGAAGCCCCCTTTGGTAACTGACATCTTAGGGCCGATTAAGACTCCGGATTCGGAGCCCCCTTTGGTACATGACACCCTAGGGCCGATTAAGTCTTCGGATTCGGAGCCCCCTTTGGTGCATGACACCTTAGGGCTGATTAAGTCTCCGGATTTGGAGCCCCGTTTTAGTGCATGACACCTTCGGGCCGATTAAGACTCCGGATTCGGAGCGGCCTTCGTGGATATCACGATTGGCCACATTAAGTCTCTGGATTCGTAGCCCCTTTGGTGCATGACACCTTAGGGCCGATTAAGTCACCCGATTTGGAGCCCCCTTTGGTGCATGATACCTTAGGGCCGATTAAGACTCCGGATTCGGAGAGCCCTTCGTGGATATCACGATTGGCCACATTAAGTGTTCGGATTTGGAGCCCCCTTAGGTGCATGACACCTTAGGGCCCATTAAGTCTCCCGATTTGGGGCCCCGTTTGGTTCATGACACCTTAGGGCCGATTAAGACTCTGGATTCGGAGCCCCTTTGGTGCATGACACCTTAGGGCCGATTAAGACTCCGAATTCGGAGAGCCCTTCGTGGATATCACGATTGGCCACATTAAGTCTCTGGATACGGAGCCCCTTTGGTGCATGACACTTTAGGGCCGATAAAGACTCCGGATTCGGAGAGCCCTTCGTGGATATCATGATTGGCCACATTAAGTGTTCGTATTCGGAGCCCCCTTTGGTGCATGACACCTTAGGCCCGATTAAGTCTCCGGATTCAGAGCCCCTTTTGGTGCATGACAGCTTAGGGCCGACTAAGACTCCAGATTCGCAGTGCCTTTCGTAGATATCATGATTGGCCACATTAAGTCTCCGGATTCGTAGCCCCTTTTGGTGCATGACACCATAGGGCCGATTAAGTCTCCCGATTTAGAGCCCCCTTTGGTGCATGATACCGTAGGGCCGATTAAGACTCCAGATTCGGAGCCCCCCATGGGTGCATGACACTTTAGGGCCGATTACGACTCCGTATTCGGAGTGACCTTCGTGGATATCACGATTGGCCACATTAAGTCTTCGTATTCGGAGCCCTCTTTGGTGCACTACACCTTAGGGCCGATTACGTCTCCCGATTTAGAGCCCCCTTTGGTGCATGACACCTGAGGGCCGATTAACACTCCGGATTTGGAGCCTCTTTGGTGCAAGACCCCTTAGGGCCGATTCAGACTTCGGATTCTGAGTGCCCTTCGTGGATATCATGATTGGCCACATTAAGTCTCCGGATTCAGAGCTCCCTTTGGTGCATGACACCTCAGGGCCGACTAAGACTCCGGCTTCGGAGCACCCTTCGTGGATATCACAATTGGCCACATTAAGTCTCTAGATTCGGAGCCACCTTTGGTGCATGACACCTGAGGGCCGATTAAGTATCCCGATTTGGAGCCCCCTTTTGGTGCATGATACCTTAGGGCCGATTAAGACTCCTGATTCGGAGGCCCCCTTTGGTGCATGACACCTTAGGGCCGATTAAGACTCCGGATTCGGAGCGCCCTTCGGGGATATCATGATTGGCCATATTAAGTCTCTGGATTCGAAGCCCCCTTTGGTGCATGACACGTTAGAGCCGATTAAGTCTCCCGAATTGGAGCCCCCTTTGGTGCATGACACCTTAGGGTCGATTAAAACTCCGGATTCGGAGCGCCCTTCCTGGATATCACTATTGGCCACATTAAGTCTCCGAATTCGGAGCCCCCTTTGGTGCATAACACCATAGGGCCGATTAAGACTTTGGATTCAGAACGCCCTTCGTCGATATCACTTGGCCACATTAAGTCTCCGGATTCGGAGCCCCCTTTAGTGCATGACACCTTAGGGCCGATTAAGTCTCCGAATTTGGAGGCCCTTTTGGTGCATGGCACCTTAGGGCCGATTAAGTCTCCGGATTCGGAGCGCACTTTGTGGTTATCACGATTCGCCATGTTAAGTCTCCGGATTCGGAGCCCCCTTTTGTGCATGACACCTTAGGGCCGAGTAAGACCCCGGATTCGGAGCGCCCTTCGTGGATTTCATGATTGGCCATATTAAGTCTCCGGATTCGGAGCCCCGTTTGGTGCATGACACCTTAGATTCGATTAAGTCTCTGAATTTGGAGGCCCCTTTGGTGAACCACACCTTAGAGCCAATTAGGACTTCGGATTCAGAGCGCCATTCGTGGATATCCCGATTCGCCACATTAAGTCTCCGGATTCGGAACCCCCTTTGGTGCATGACACCTTAGGGCCGATTAAGACTCCGGATTCAGAGCGCCCTTCGTAGATATCATGATTCCCACATTAAGTCTCCGGATTCGGAGCCCCTTTTGGTACATGACACCTTAGGGCCGATTAAGTCTCTGGATTCGGAGACCCCATTGGTGCATGACACCTTAGGACCGAATAAGACTCCGGATTCGGAGCACCCTTCGTGGATATAACGATTGCCTGCATTAAGTCTCTAGATTCGGAGCCCCCTTTGGGGCATGACACGTTAGGGCCAATTAACTTTCCCAATTTGGAGCCCCTTTGGTGCATGACTCCTTAGGGCCGATTAAGTCTCCCTTTTCGGAGCACCATTGGTACATGACACCTCAGGGCCGATTAAGACTCCGGACTTGGAGCCCCCTTTAGTGCCTGACACTTTAAGGTCGATTAAGACTCTGGATTCGGAGCCCCCTTTGGTGCATGACCCCTTAGGGCCGATTAAGTAACCGGATTCAGAGCCCCTTTTGGTGCATGACACCTTAGGGCTGATTAAGTCTCCAGATTCGAAGCCCCGTTTTGGTGCATGACACCTTAGGGCCGATTAAGTCACCCGATTTGGAGCATGATACCTCAGGGCCGATTAACACTCCGGATTCGAAGCACCCCTTGGGTGCATGACACCTTAGGGCCAATTAAGACTCCGGATTCGGAGAGCCCTTCGTGGATATCACGATTGGGCACATTAAGTCTCCAGATTCGGAGCCCCTTAAGGTGCATGACATCTTAGGGCCGATTAAGTCTCCCGATTTGGAGCCCCCTTTGGTGCATGACACCTTAGGGCCGAGGAAGTCTACGGATTCGGAGCCCCCTTTTGGTGCATGACACCTTAGGGCCGATTAAGACTCCGGATTCGGAGCACCCTTCATGGATATCACGATTGGCCACATTAAGTCTCCGGATTCGGAGCCCCCTTTGGTACATGACACCTTAGGGCCGATTAAGTCTCCCGATTCGGAGCCCCTTTGGTGCATGATACCTTAAGGCCGATTAAGACTCCGGATTCGAAGCCCCCCTTTGGTGCATGACACAAAGGGCCGATTAAGACTCCGGATTCGGAGCACCCTTAGTGGATATCACGACTGGCCACATTAAGTCTCCAGATTCGGAGACCCCATTGGTGCATGACACCTTTGGGCCGATTAAGTCTCCCGATTTGGAGCCCCCTTTGGTGCATGACACCTTAGGGCCGATTAAGACTCCGGATTCGTAGCGCCCTTTGTGGATATCACGATTGGCCACATTAAGTCTCCAGATTCGGAGCTCCCTTTGGCGCATGACACCTTGGGGCCGATTAAGTCTCCCGATTTGGAGCCCCCTTTGGTGCTTGACACCCTAGGGCTGATAAAGACTCCGGATTCGGAGCCCCTTTTGTGCATGACACCTTTGGGATAATTAAGACTCCGGATTCGGAACGCCCTTCGTGGATATCACGATTGGGCCATATTAAGTCTCTGGATTCGAAGGCCCCTTTGGTGCCTGACACCTCATGGTCGATTAAGACTCCGGATACGGAGCCCCCTTTGGTGCATGACACCTTAGGGCCGATTAAGTCTCCAGATTTGGAGCCCCCTTTGGTGCATGACACCTTAGGGTTGATTAAGTCTCCGGAGTCGGAGCCCCGTTTTAGTGCATGACACCTTTGGGCCGATTAAGACTCAGGATTTGGAGCGCCCTTCATGGATATCACGATTGGCCACAATAAGTCTCTGGATTCGTAGCCCCTTTCGTGCATGACACCTTAGGGCCGATTAAGTCACCCGATTTGGAGCCCCCTTTGGTGCATGATACCTTAGGGCCGATTAAGACTCCAGATTTGAAGCACGCCTTGGGTGCATGAAACCATAGGGCCGATTAAGACTCCGGATTCTGATAGCTGATCATGGATATCACGATTAGCCACATTAAGTCTCTGGATTCGGAGGCCCCTTCGTTGCATGAGACCTTAGGGCCGATTAAGTCTCCCAATTTGGAGCCCCCTTTGGTGCATGACACCTTAGGGCCGATTAAGACTCCAGATTTGGAGCCCCCTTTGGTGCATGACACCTTAGGGCTGATTAAGACTCCGAATTCGGAGAGCACTTCGTGGATATCACGATTGGTCACATTAAGTCTCCAGATTCGGAACCCCCTTTGGTGCATGACACCCTTGGGCCGATTAAGTCCCCGGATTCGGAGCCCCCTTTTGGTGCATGACACCTTAGGGCCGATTATGACTCCGAATTCGGAATGCCCTTCGTGGATATCACGATTGGCCACATTAAGTATCCGGATTTGGAGCCCCCTTTGGTGCATGACACCTTAGGGCCGATTAAGTCTCCAGATTCGAAGCCCCATTTTCGTGCATGATAGCTTAAGGCCGACTAAGACTCCGGATTCGGAGCGCCCTTCGTGCATATCACGATTGGCCACATTAAGTCTCCGTATTCGTAGCCCCCTTTGGTGCATGACACCATAGGGCCGATTAAGTTTCCCGATTTTGAACCCCCTTTGGTGCATGATACCGTAGGTCTGATTAAGACTCCGTAGTCGGAGCCCCCCTTGGATGCATGACACCTTAGGGTCGATTAAGACTCCATATTCGGAGTGCCCTTCGTCGGTATCACGATTGGCCGTATTAAGTGTCCGGATTCGGAGCCCTCATTCGTGCACTACACCTTAGGGCCGATTAAGTCTCCCGATTTGGAGCCCCCTTTGGTGCATGACACCTGAGGGCCGATTAAGACTCCGGATTCGGAGCCCCCTTTGGTCCAAGACCCCTTAGGGCCGATTAAGACTTCGAATTCTGAGTGCCCTTCGTGGATATCACGATTGGCCACATTAAGTTTCCGGATTCGGAGCCCGCTTTGGTGCATGACACCTTAGGGCCGATTAAGTCTCCGGATTCGGAGCCACCTCTTGGTGCAAGACACCTTGGGGACGATTAAGACTCCGGATTCGGAGCACCCTTCGCAGATATCACAATTGGCCACATTAAGTCTCCCGATTCGGAGCCCCTTTGGTGCATGACACCTTGGGGCTAATTAAGTCTCCTGATTCGGAGCCCCCTTTTGGTGCATGATACCTTAGGGCCGATTAAGACTCCGGATTCAGAGCCCCCCTTTGGTGCGTGACACCTTAGGGCCGATTAAGATTCCGGATTCGGAGCGCCCTTCGTGGATATCCCGATTGGCCACATTAAGTCTCTGGATTCGGAGCCTCCTTTGGCGCATGACACCTTAGGGCCGATTAAGTCTCCCGCATTGGAGCCCCCTTCGGTGTATGACACCTTAAGGCCTATTAAGACTCCGGATTTGGAGCGCCCTTCGTGGATATCACGATTGGTCACATTAAGTCTCCGAATTCGGGGCCCCCTTTGGTGCATGACACCTTAGGGCCGTTGACGTCTCCCGATTTGGAGCCCCCTTTGGTGCATGACACCTTAGGGACGATTAAGACTCCGGCTTGGGATCTCCCTTCTTGGATATCACGATTGGCCACATTAAGTCTTCAGATTCGGAGCCCCCTTAGGTTCATGACACTTCAGGGCCAATTAAGTCTCCCGATTTGGAGCCCTCTTTGGTGCATGGCACCTTAGGGCCGATTAAGACTCCGAATTTGGAGCGCCCTTTCGTGCCTGACACCTTAGGGCCGATTAAGACTCCGGATTTGGAACGCCCTTCGTGAATATCACGTTTGGCCACATTAAGTCTCCGGATTCGGAGCCCCCTTCGGTGCATGACACCTTAGGGCCGATTAAGTCTCCTAATTTGGAGCCCCTTTTGGTGCAAGACACCTTAAGGCCGATTAAGACCCCGGATTCCGAGCGCCCTTCGTGGATATCACGATTGGCTACGTTAAGTCTCCGGATTTGGGGCCCCCTTTGGTGCATGACACCTTAAGGCCGAGTAAGACTCCAGATTCGGAGCACCCTTCGTGGATTTCACTATTGGCCACATTAAGTCTCTGGATTCGGAGCCCCATTTGGTGCATGACACTTTAGGGCCGATTAGGTCTCCCTATTCGGAGCCCCCTTTGGTGCATTACACCTTAGGGCCGATTAAGACTCCGGATTCAGAGCGCCCTTCGTCGATATCACGATTGGCCACATTAAGTCTCCGGATTCAGATCCCCCTTTGGTTCAATACACCTTAGGGCTAATTAAGTCTCCGAATTTGGAGCCCCTTTTATGTATGACACCTTCGGGCCGATTAAGTCTCCGGATACGGAGTGCCCTTCGTGGATATCACGATTCCCCACGTTAAGTCTCCGGATTCGGGGCCCCCTTTTGTGCATGACACCTTAGGGCAGAGTAAGACCCCGGATTCGGAGCGCCCTTCGTGGATATCACGATTGGCCACATTAAGTCTCCGGATTCGGAGCCCCCTTAGGTGCATGACACTTTAGGGCCGATTAAGTCTCCAGATTTGGAGCCCCTTTTGGTGCATGACAGCTTAGGGCCGATTAGGACTCCGGATTCGGACCGCCCTTCGTGCATATCCTGATTCGCCACATTAAGTCTTCGGATTCGGAATCCCCTTTGGTGCATGACACCTTAGGGCTGATTAAGACTCCAGATTCGGAGCGCCCTTCGTGGATATCACGATTGCCACATTAAGTCTCCGGATTCGGAGCCCCTTTTGGTGCATGACACCTTAAGGCCGATTAAGTCTCTGGATTCGGAGACCCCTTTGGTGCATGACACCTTAGGGCCGATTAAGACTCCGGATTCGAAGCGCCCTTCGTGGATATAACAATTGGCCGCATTAAGTCTCTGGATTCGGAGACCCCTTTGGTGCATGACCCCTTAGGGCCAATTAAGACTCCGGATTCGGAGCCCCCTTTGGTGCATGACACCTTAGGGTCGAATAAGTCTCCTGATTCGGAGCCCCTTTCGTGAATGACACCTTAGGGCCGATTAAGACTCCAGATTCAGAGCCCCCTTTGGTGCCTGACACCTTAGGGCCGATTAAGACTCCGGATTCGGAGCCCCTTTTGGTGCATGACACCTTAAGGCCGATTAAGTCTCTGGATTCGGAGCCCCTTTTGGTGCATGACACCTTAGGACTGATTAAGTCTCCGGATTCGAAGTCCCATTTTAGTGCATGACACCTTAGGGCCGATTAAGACTCCGAATTCGGAGCGCCCTTCGTGGATATCACGATTGGCCACATTAAATCTCCAGATTCGTAGCCTCTTTGGTGAATGACACCTTAGGGCTGATTAAGTCACCCGATTTGGAGCCCCCATTGGGGCATGATGCCTTAGGGCCGATTAAGACTCCGGATTCAAAGCACCCCTTGGGTGCATTACACCTTAGGGCCGATTAAGACTCCGGATTCAAGGAGCCCTTCGTGGATATCAAGATTGGGCACATTAGATCTTTGGATTCGGAGCCCCCTTAGGTGCATGACACCTTAGGGCCGATTAAGTATCTTGATTTGGAAGCCCCTTTGGTGCATGACAGGTTTGGGCCGATTAAAACTCCGGATTTGGAGCCCTCTTTGGTGCATAACACCTTAGGGCCGATTAAGACTCCGGATTCGGAGCCCTTCGTGGATATCACGATTGGCCACATTAAGTTTCCGGATTCGGAACCCCCTTTGGTGCATGACACCTTAGGGCCGATTAAATCTCCGGAATAGGAGCCCCCTTTTGGTGCATGACAGCTTAGGGCCGATTAGGACTCCGGATTCGGAGCGCCCTTCATGGATATCATGATTGGCCACATTATGTCTTCGGATTCGTAGCCCCCTTTGGTGCATGACACCTTAGGGCCGATTAAGTCTCCGGATTCGGAGCCCTTTTTTGGTGCATGACACCTTAGGGCCGATTAAGTCTCCGGATTCAGGGCGCCCTTCGTGGATATCACGATTGGCCACATTAAGTCTCTGGATTCGTAGCCCCTTTTGGTGCATGACACCTTAGGGTCGATTAAGTCCCCCGGTTTGGAGCCCCCTTTGGTGCATGATACTATGGGGCCGATTAAGACTTCGGAGTCGGAGCCCACCTTGGGTGCGTGGCACCTTTGGGCCGATTTGGACTCCGGATTTAGAGTGCCCTTCGTAGATATCACGATTGGCCACATTAAGTCTCCGGATTCGGAGCCCTCTTTGGTGTATGGCACCTTAGGGCCGATTAAGTCTCTCGATTTGGAGCCCCCTTTGGTGCATGACACCTTAGGGCCTATTAAGACTCCGGATTCGGAGCCCCCTTTAGTGCATGACACCTTAGGACCGATCAAGACTCTAAATTCGGAGTGCCCTTCGTGGATATCACGATTGGCAATATTAAGTCTCCAGATTCGGAGCCCCCTTCGGTGCGTGACACCTTAGGGCCGATTAAGCCTCCGGATTCGGAGCCCCCTTTTGGTGCATGACACCTTAGGGCTGATTAAGCCTCCGGATTCGGAGCCCCCTTTTGGTGCATGACACCTTAGGGCCGATTAAGACTCCGGATTCGGAGCCCCCTTTTGGTGCATGACACCTTAGGGCCGATTAAGACTCCGGATTCGAAGCACCCTTCGTGGATATCACGATTGGCCACACTAAGTCTCCAGATTCGGAGCCCCCTTTGGTGGATGACACCTTAGGGTCGACTAAGTCTCCCAATTCGGAGCCGCCGTTGGTGCATGATCCCTTAGGGCCGATTAAGACTCCGGATTCGGAGTGCCCTTCATGGATATCATGATTGGCCACATTAAGTCTTCGGATTCGGAGCCCCCTTTGGTGCATGACACCTTAGGGCTGATTAGGTCTCCAGATTCAGAGCCCCCTTTTGGTGCATGACACCTTAGGGTCGATTAAGACTCCGGATTGAAAGCGCCCTCCGTGGATATCACGATTGGCCACATCAAGTCTCCGGATTTGGAGCCCCCTTTGGTGCATGACACCTTAGGGCCGATTAAGTCTCCGGATTCGGTGCCCTTTTTTGGTGCATGACAACTTAGGGCCGATTAAGACTCCGTATTCGGAGCGCCCTTCATGGATATCACGATTGGCCACATTAAGTCTCTGGATTCGTAGCCCCCTTTGCTGCATGATACCTTAGGGCCGATTAAGTCTCCCGATTTGGAGCCCCTTTTGGTGCATGATATCGTAGGGCTAATTAAGACTCCGGATTCGGAGCCCCCCTTGGGTGCATGACACCTATGGGCCGATTAGGACTCCAGATTCAGAGTGTCCTTCGTAGATATCACGATTGGCCACATTAAGTCTCCGAATTCGGAGCCCTCTTTGGTGCATGACACCGTAGGGCCGACTAAGCCTCTCAATTTGGAGCCCCCTTTGGTGCATGACACCTTAGGGCCTATTAAGACTCCAGATTCGGAGCCCCCTTTGGTGCATGACACCTTAGAGCCGATTAAGACTCCGGATTTGGAGTGCCCTTCATGGATATCACGATTGGCCACATTAAGTCTCCGGATTCGGAGCCCCCCTTTGGTGCATGACACCTTAGGGCCGATTAAGTCTCCGGATTCGCAGCCCCCTTTTGGTGCATGACACCTTGGGGCCGATTAAGACTCCGGATTCGGAGCACCCTTCGTGGATATCACAATTGGCCACATTAAGTCTCCGAATTCGGAGCCCCCTTTGGTGTATGACACCTTAGGGCCAATTATGTCTCCCGATTCGAAGCCCTCTTTGGTGCATGATACCTTTGGGCCGATTAAGACTCCGGATTCAGAGCCCTCCTTTGGTGCATGACACCTTAGGGCTGATTAAGACTCCAGATTCGGAGCACCTTTCGTGGATATCATGATTGGCCACATTAATTTTTCGGATTCGGAGGCTTCTTTGGTACATGACACCTTAGGGCCGATTAATTGTCCGGATTCGAAGCCCCCTTTTGGTGCATGACACCTTTGGGCCGATTAAGACTCCAGATTCGAAGCGCCCTTCGTGGATATCACGATTGGCCACATTAAGTCTCCTGATTCGGAGCCCCCTTTGGTGCATGACACCTTAGTGCCGATTAAGTCTCCGGATTCGGAACCCCCTTTTTGTGCATGACACCTCAGGGCCGATTAAGACACCGGATTCATAGCGCCCTTCGTGGATATCACGATTGGTCACATTAAGTCTCCGGATTCGGAGCCCCCTTTGGTGCGTGACACCTTTGGGCCGTTTAAGTCTCTGGATTCACAGCCCCCTTTTGGTGCATAACACCTTAGGCCCGATTAAGACTCCGGATTCAGAGCACGCTTCGTGGATAGCACGATTGGCCACATTAAGTCTCCGGATTCGGAGCCCCCTTTGTTGCATGACACCTTATGGCCGATTAAGTCTCTCGATTCGGAGACCCTTTTGGTGCATGATACCTTAGGGCTGATTAAGACTCCAGATTTGGAGCCGCTCTTTGGTGCATGACACCTTAGGGCCGATTAAGACTCTAGATTCGGAGCGCCCTTCATGGATATCACAATTGGCCACGTTAAGTCTTCGGATTCAGAGCCCCCTTTGGTGCATGACACCTTAGGGCCGATTAAGACTCCGGATTCGCAGCGCCCTTCATGGATATCACGATTGGCTACATTAACTCTCCAGATTCGGATCCCCCTTTGGTGCATGACACCTTAGGGCCGTTGAAGTCTCCCGATTTGGAGCCCCCTTTGGTGCATGACATCTTAGGGCCGATTAAGACTTCGGATTCGGAACCCCCTTTGGTGCATGACACCTTAGGGCCGATTAATACTCCGGATTCAGAGTGCCCTTCGTGGATATAACGATTGGCCATATTAAGTCTCCGGATTCGGAGCCCCCTTTGGTGCATGACTCCTTAGGGCCGATTAAGTCTCTGGATTCGGAGCCTCCTTTGGTGCATGACACCTTAGGGTAGATCATACCTCCGTATTTGGAGTACCCTTTAGCACGAACAAAACAAAACAAAACAAAACACGCCAACATCCGAAATAAGGTGCTAAACTAAGCATATACAAAATTCAGAATAAGACGCAAATGTTTGAAATAAAACTTTTTATTTGATCAAACAGTTGTTATATAAACACAACCCGCATTTGTGCATTACAATACCCATTTTCAACCTCAAAAGCTAAAAAGGGGAAAAGACGCATTGGTAAAGCGGCAGCGCCGAATCAACTCCTGTCATCCGAAGGTCCTCCACGGTTTGCAATGCCTTGAGCCAACTGTGCCCAAGCCCATAACTTGCCCATTGCCAAACGTCCCCTGATACCATTGACAATGTCAAGGCAAATATCCCGGACAAGGAAGGATAAACCCAACGGTCGTTGCCTTTCCTTTCGGGGTGATCTGCTTCGACGACTTGAAGACTCATGCCAACTTTTGGATGCCCTACCTCCCATACGGATGGGTCCTCTGCCGCGCTCCATTGCAACACCAAGCTCGTCTGAACTTCGAGCCTCTCTAACTAACATCCCCACTTATCTCACCTCACATAATAAGTGATTGTTTATCTGCGCGAAACGCCCACTCCTTTTATTTTCAATACTGGCAGTGATCTCGAGGCCCCAATCCCGAGGCAATTTCATTAACGCTAAACTCTATGAGACAAACGTCGGTTGACATTCGCCACGGCCTAGTTATCCAAACGACTTTTTGAAGCACATGCACTGGTCAAAAATCTAGGCCCCGAGCCGAGTCAAATTTGCTGCAGCCACTCTACTCCTTGGTTTTCGACTTCCTCCAGTTACAATGGCCTTATTCAGGAATAAAAGACTATCACGTATGGGTCGACCCTACCTATAAACCGGCGTATCACTGGACACTTAACAGATACTCGGACCGATCAACATTTATACATTCATTCAAACATGTATACAATAAAACAAAACACGCACATGCCGAATACGAACTGCAACGAAATATTCATAATAGAACGTTTATATTCAATCAAACAAACAATAAATTACATAGTTTTGAACGTGATCTGTGTTTCAACCTTACAATAGGTATATTTATATGGCGTCACCCTCATCCTCACTCTTCTCAACTTCAAAAGCAAAAAATGGAAAATGTTTACTGTGGTAGAGTGGCGATGTCAAATCAATGGCCGACACTCGAAGAGCTTCCGCGGCTTGAGATGCCTTGATCCAACCGTGCCTAAATCCACGATTTTCACATCAGCAAACTTCTTCGGCAAGTTTCTCCTTGGTCTTTTCGATTCCAACTTTTTGGCCTTCATGGAAACCTTTCTCATAGGCCCTCCCCTTCGCGGTCTCCATTGCGAACATACTCGCCCTCTCACGATCGGCGAGCGCGGTACTGATGAGCCAACTGGTAACCCTTTCTTTCACGATTGGGTTTCCTTGCCCAGAGGGTTGTGCCTAAGCCACCTTGGTAACCCTTTCTCATAGGCCCTCCCCTTCGCGGTCTCCATTGCGAACATACTCGCCGTCTCACGATCGGCGAGCGCGGTACTGATGAGCCAACTGGTAACCCTTTCTTTCACGATTGGGTTTCCTTGCCCAGAGGGTTGTGCCTAAGCCGCCTTGGTCTTCCTTAACTCGCACTCAGCTGCCTCCGCATGAGCCTCCAAACTTCAAATACGTTCCTTCTTCTTCTCCATTCTCAGCGGGCAGGGCACAGCCGCATGCCGATTTCATAGGCAGTGTAAAGCCCCTTCACCGCCCCGTAAATGTCTTCACGAAATACTTTGTAGTCCTGATGACCTACCATCGATTGCTAAACCTCAGGAGGAAAAATTTGTCGAGCAAACTCAACCGCTACATTTGGGTCTCAAACGATCGAGTCTGCCTCTGTCATGGGTCTATTCCCCACAAATACCGCAAAGCTTAATGGGCACGGATTCACGTCAGATCCCCTCTCGACTCGAGGTTGAGGAGATCTGCCCTGCGACTGCTTGTCCCGCCTGGGCGACCTGCTTCAATGTCGAGGAGACTGACGCCTCCCTCGATCCCTGGAACTCCTACTCCCTAAGCGCGAAGGGTCACCACCTCGATTCATGTCTCCACCCAGCTCAACTATCGTCCTCACTTCCCCTCTGTTGTTAAAGAAGAGTCTGCTCGACATTCACACGATACCTTCAAAAGCTGGAGTCAGTTGCTTACTGTGCTCATAAAAGTTATACCTTTAATCATTTATCATTTATAGTGGCAACACCCTCGAGGCAATCTCATTAATTGTGAAAGCCTCAATCGCCCGACGCCGACTGGATCGACCCGCCTGGGTCAAGGACACATAGATTTATCAATATATTCGGCTCAAGCGCTCCAGCCGGCCCATGAATTGACTTCAAAACTCCTGAGTGATCATGCACCGCCTGGGGCAAGGGCAGATAGATTTATCAATATATTCGGCTTAAGTGATCGAATATATTCGGCTTAAGTGAACTAGCCGGCCCATGAATCGACTTCAAAACTCCTGAGTGATCATACACCACCTAGGGCAAGGGCAGATAGATTTATCAAATATATTCGGCTCAAGCACTCCAACCGGCCCATGAATCAACTTCAAAACTCTTGAGTGATCATGCACCGCCTGGGCAAGGGCAGATAGATTTATCAATAAATTCGGCTTAAGTGATCGAATATATTCAGCTAAAGTGATCCAGCCGGCCCATGAATCGACTTCAAAACTCCTGAGTGATCATGCACTGCCTGGGGCAAGGTCAGATAGATTTATCAAATATATTCGGCTCAAGCGCTCCAGCCGGCCCATGAATCAACTTCAAAACTCTTGAGTGATCATGCACTGCTGGGGCAAGGGTAGATAGATTTATCAATATATTTGGCTTAAGTGATCGAATATTTTCGGCTTAAGTGATCCAGTCGGCCCATGAATCGTCTTCAAAACTCCTAAGTTCGTCTCACCCGGCGCCCGAATGATCATGCACCGCCTGGGGCAAGGACAGATTAATTAATCTATTCGGATTAAGTGCCCCAGCCGGCCCATGAATTGGTTCACCAGCGTAATACCCACGAACTATTCGACATACGAATGATAAGTCAATATTGCCAAGATATTCAATCGTAGAAACCTCAACAGAGTAATCATTTTAGCTAAAGTAGTGAAAGGCAAAAATTCTTCACCAACATAACATCACAAACTGCGCATAAGTAGTAGTGAAACGACAAGGTAATTTTCTTTAATAAATTAAGCGCAGACAGTAACCAATTTATACATGAAAACTACTCAGAACCAACAAAAGTCCTTAAAACAAAAAACATACATCAAAAGGGAAAGCATTTCATAAAATTCGAATGACTCCCAGATCAATCCTCGGGGTCAGACTCAAGTGGCTCAACGTCCACCTGCTCATAAGGAATTTGCAAGGCCAATGTAATGCCAGCGGCATCAAGGGCCTTAAGCCACCCATGTTTGAATCCCCGATTCTCAAACTTGGGGACTTCATCTACGTATTCCTCGATGGCGACACCTTTTCCTGCTTCGAATGCGGCAGAAGCCTCAGATTCTGCCTTTTTCTTGGCCGCCTTCAACTCCGCTAACTCAGTCTCCACCTTGTTAAGCGCCTCCTCGGCTAGCCTAAGTGATTCTTTGCTCGCGTTCGCCCTATCTTCAGCATCAGAATGGAGATGATCGGCAGTCCGAGCCCTTTCTACTTTGGCTTCGGCTTCGGCTCGCGCAGTCTCCATTGCGGCTCTCATCATCTCAAACTCGGCCCTGCTCTTGTGATCGCCCACTTCTAACTGCAAACGGTCAATCCTCTCAAGGGCATCGTGTAGGCAACGACCCAAGTCGGCGATCCTGCCGATCGTCTGCAAAACGAGTTGGGATCGTTAGATGCCATAGGCAACCAAAATCAAAACAAGTCAAGTTCACCTACCAAAAGGGCCAACTGCGCAGATAGGGCTACGGCCACCAAATCCGACACAGCATGAAAGGATGCCTTATCAGCTGGTAGGGAGACTGAAGCTGCCAGGCTCAAAGCTACCATTGGGTCAGCAATGATGGATACGTCAGAGGAAATCAGCGTGTCTTTGAGCTTTGGCTGAACAATGAAAGGAACAACCACGTCCGACTCTTCTAAGCGAGGCCTCTTGTCAGCAGGACTATCTTCCGAACCAGCCCATCCCTCGGCGCTACACTTTTTGCCCCGCTCTTCCGAAATCAACCGTTCTTCAATGACCGGTTGTTCAACCTCTTTCGCCGTTTCGGCCATAACAATCTGAGCCGACTCTTCAATAACGGGTTCGAAAGACTCAATCAAGGCAGGTCCAGAACAGGTGGCCTCGGCCTTTTTTCGGGCGGCCATTCACTCGGCATTTTTCTTTCGAGCCATCTGCATGAGGTTTTCCCCAACCATACCTTCAAAAAAATCACCATGTAGGTCTCCCAAACTTCGAAAAATATCTGCAGAAGAAAACTCTGCCCGACCCGAAGTGGACGGCGAGGTAGGCTGGCTAAGTCTGGCTGCCTCAACACCGAGTTTAGGGCTTCGTCAACCTCTTCGGCATCTCAGCGAACTCTCTGGTAGGTTCAACGACTACCTCTACCACCGGGTCCACGTCTTGCCCCGAATTAGAAGCTTCGAGACCAACTTACCTAAGGCTCCTGAAGTTAGGGAAGATAAGAGCCGCAAGGTATTGATTGCCGGATGGAATCGGAATGTTGTCAGCGGCCGAAAAAGTAGTATAAGTAGGCTCGTGTCGAAGAAGTATGTGGGCCGCTCTCCATTGCTTCTGTACGTTTAGACGACCGAAGTATCCGAGTGCAGTCACAATCTGCGCAAGGACTGCATTGTCAGTAGAAACCAGAATCTTCTTCAATTTACTGCCTGCAAAGACAAAGGGTTAAACATGGAGAGAAGGCTGAGTGAAAGAAAAGTTCAATAAACGCAAGGAGACACATGGCAACCTGGTTCATCCCTCTGTCTAGGAATAGGGTCTAGGCGACCCTCGCCTTTGCCAAATTCCCAGTTCCCTTGAACATTGACCATTATGTCGTCGACACGCTTACCAGAACTGGCAAGCATGGTTACCAAATAATGGTCAGTATCCTTGGCCCTAAGAAAGTGCCGCCCAAGCCGACCGGAAGATTTGGCTAAAGCATAGCAGTGCCGAATGACCAGAATGCCAAGATCGATCCTGAGGCGCCAGTTCAACTCTATGATCCCCATTACGATTCGAAAAAAGTTCACGTTGGGTTGAGAAGGAATTAGACCCCAATGGCGGAGGACGGCCCTAAGGAATGGATGTAGGGGAAAACGGACCCCTCCCTCTGCAATGGATAGGAGAGGAAAGACGATTGAACTTTGATCCTCTCTCTCCATATCCAGAGTATTGTCCGTCACTAAAGATAGATGAACATCGTCGGGGATGGAAAAGTGTCGTCGGAATCCGGAAACACGACCCTCAGAAAGGAGGTCTTTCAAGTGTTTAGCCATTTTCGCGGGGAATCAAGGGTTTGCCAAAATTAAAATAACAAACAGAAAGTAGGATTGCAAAGAAAAGAGAAGAAGACTTACGAGAAGCAAGGGAGACGAGGGTACACAGAGAAGAGTTGCAGAAAATGCGAGCCAAAGAAGGGATACCCGCTGGTGGTCCAAGAGTCTTAAATACTCGACGAAATGTGCACTTGAAAGGACTGAAATTTCAAATCACAATAAATGCGAGACGCACGAATGAGGAGGGAAAGTGTAATGATGACCGAAAAGGTGTGCGCATTCTGACATCTGTATTGGGGTACATGAAGCCGCCTAACCTATTTTGACTTTTCCAATTCAAAACCAAACATGCCGATTAACTACCGTCAATGGGGAGTTCGGGGGGCAATTGTGGGAGCCGAATAATGGCAAAATCAGAAGGTGCGTACCTTAGAAGACTGATATTAATCGGCTGTATCCTACGAGAATGGGAAACTGAATATAATATATGTGCCGAATAAGTGTAGATCCTTAGAGCCGAATAAGAGAAAGGACGATGATTAAAAAGTAGGCCCTGGCCCCGAGGATCAAAGGGAACTGGTACAAATACAAGAACAATGGATTGAGAAAGGTATGTGAGAATCACTTCACTTAACTTAGTAAACAAGCTATCCTGAGTGTCTGAATTGACTTGTCCGTCGAAGTGCTAATTCCGGCACCCCCGACCGGAGTGTTTGCATCTTTTTAGGTGACTAGCTAAGGATCACTAGCGTCTCCCAGGATCTGAAGAGTATTTCCAAACCACTTCTCCACAAAACCCCAAATCAAAATAGGTCTAAAATAATTTTTTTTTTATTATCTCTAACCCAAAATATGCAAAACCTAGAACTAAACTTTTTAGGGAAAGATTCTTGCCAATTAAAAGTCTCTAATCCATCAAGAAAATAAACCCCAAGCTTTGATTCTTCAAAAGATTAAGAAAAATCTAGAGTTGGTACTTCTATTGTGCTATTTTCGGACGGAGTGAAGGAGTGGTCGACCGGACCCTTTTTCCGGCGAGATAGGATGGCCGGCGGTGGTGGAGATGGTAGGTTAAGGTGGTGGTGTAAGGGTGGAGCAAAGGTGTGGTGTTTGGCCACCAAGAAGATAAAGGAAAATGAGGTAGAATGTAGAGAGAAGTTAGAGAGAAAGAATGAAGACAATGAACTAAAAAAAAAAATATGCATTTTGTTTTTAGTTGGAAAGGGGTGTTTGGTCACACCTACTATCAAGTTTGGAGTTGGGTTTTGATATCCTAAGTGGAGTTTAACTTAGGAGTGTGTTTGGCTCAAGGTGAATGTTGGGAATATTATAGTTGTGGGTCTTAAAAGTTGATGAGCAAAAGCGATGTTATGGTGTTTAGATTTTAGACTTTTTTGTTGTTGTTGTTGTTGTTGTTATTGATATTCTTTAATATTTATCTTGTTGAATTATGAATTGGAAGTTTGAACAGTAATTTAATGAGAAAGTATTCGGGCCATATGCAACTGTGGAGCTTGTTCATATGCATTGATTGGGTCTGCTGCATTTTGCAGAGAGGAGATTGAAGATTGAGAGGTGATTATTAGTTTTAGAGTACATACGTGTGAGAGAAAATGGATTTCAAGTAGCAATGACAAAAGGGATAAATTATAGTTCGCTCTAGGTAAATTCAAATGATAGTCCAACATCTATTTTATTGGCTAAAATATTGAGTCCTACCATTTTTTGTCTCCAATAAAGAGACAATCTGATACGTGTCATGATTTATGTAATGTGAACACTGCTTATATTTGTAGAGAGAAGTGGGATTGAAGAGAGAGAATTGAATAAAAAAAGAAGAGAGATGATAAAATTGAACAATAATAATAATAATAATAATAATAATAATAATAATAATAATAATAATAATAAGAAGAAGAAGAAGAAGAAGAAGAAGAAGAAGAAAAACTCTTCTGCATGGATAAATTTGAACAAGTGCCTATTTTTTATCTAAATATTTTTTAATCATAAAATATCTAATATTATCATAAAAATATGTAACAAGCTGCATATTGTACACACCTTATAGACATTACAAGAAGTTACATTTTTCGTAACGCAACAAAATATATTGCTAAAAAGAAAAACTCGTCATCAAAAAGTTTCACTGACACATAGAGCTACGTTGGCAACCCGTAGATAAAAGTAAGTCGGCGGAAGTTTTTGCCAACGCAATTATCATTGCGTTGGTAAAAGTAATGCCTTTAGCGACGAACATAGTTGTCGATAAAAGCCTTCATCCATCGTCGACAATTTACTTTGTGTCGGTAAAAGTAGTTCAAATATGATGATTATGTGGCACTTTTCCCGACACAAATTTGCATGGGCAAAAAAATATACTTTTAGCAATAAAATATGAGTCGGCAACGAGGACAACCTACGTTGCTACATGGTACAACTCCACCATGCGGATTCTATTTGAGGGCCCCTTCAACAGGGCATATTACTTGGGAGAGAGGTTCATCCATCAGACATGAGGCGTAGCTGATCCTGACATCCCACATCCTCCTCCTTTAGGCATGAGAGTAGTTGATGAGCTCCACGACGGACCCCAGATCGACTCTCTGATGTTAGGGGAAGAGAGTGATCGATACCATGAGCCCGACAATTTCACTACTTTTTTGCAGACTCGAGTGATGGCGTCTCTCACCTAGGGCGTGGCCGGTGTCATTCCAAAGGTTGCTGCTGCCGTTGCTAGAGGCGCACTCCTGCCATCGCTCCCACTACTGGGCTTCCTGTGATTTCGATTGAGGTTGTATAGTTGCGACCAGATGGGGTGATCGAGAAGATCTCCCTTGAGCATATTGAGGAGAGGGATCGCAAATTAGTGATCGCTCTTGGCGTCGAGCAGGTACACATCTCTATATGTCGACGTACTGTACTTTTTGTTGTGCTTCATTATTTTCTGCCCATTATGCTTTATTACTTGCTGTCCACTGTGCTTAATTTCTACCCACTCTATACCATTATGTTGTTTCATATTCTCAAATCTTTTGTAAGTACCTACGGGATATGTGGATGACCTCCTCCAGACAGTTGACAGATTGCTCCTGATGGTGCAGAGGAGGCAGACTGCTCTAGCTACCCATGGGATCGAGGTACATGTTGCCCCTAGTTTATGATCATTACAATCTTGCCCATAATTATGTTGGTCTCTTTTGATATCTGTACTCTTTTTTAGCTTGAGCCAGTATCAGCTGCATGTTGCCCCTAGTTTACGATCATTACAGCCGTAGTACATGTTGCCCCTAGTTTACGATCATTACAGCCGTAGTATACCAAGACAAAAGCCAGTGCTTTCTACAATTGCTCTGATCTGGGCCATCATTTAGACTCGGTTGGGTCCAAATAGGTACGGCCGAGCTTCAATGAGGCACGGCCGGGCCCAAAAATGAGGCCGGTCAATGCTCTCCAGTTGTCATGCACTACATCTTCTCAAACTCTATAAACGGTGCTCCGAAGTTTTTTTTCTCATAGAATAGCAAGTCTTTGGTATTTTTCTCTCAAGATGGAGATGTTGCTCAACAATAGGCTCCGAGACTAGATAACCACTTTGGACTACCCGGAAAAGGTGAACTTTTGCGGTTTCGGCCTAAATGCTCTTTTTTCTTTGACCGTACTTCGCTTTATTTCTCGTTCCTCCATGCCGCTGCTTGATGCTAGAACCTGATCACATATGTATTTCGCTTTAGATCACAAGAAATGTATCCAATGCTCAAAGAATTTCAAGCATTAATGGAATCCCAGCGTGACGAAAAAGTCTTGCCTTAGCCCTGTTTTGGCCATGCCCAGGTTTTAGGACAGATGCGTGGATCCTTGGCTCATCCCTTGCATGAGGTTGGATTCTTGGCTCACGATAAGGAGTTGGACATCCCAGGTTTGATTCATCAGTTTTCCACCACCAGAGACAGAGGTGACCTCGTTTGGCAGGGTTATCGGCAGCATGCCCTCTGCTTATGCTTACTCGCACACTTCTTTTTTGCCCCTAGTTGTGGTGAAGCCAGCATTAGGTTGATTGAGGTGGCCCAATGCTTGAAAAAGGATAATAGCTATGTTGGTTTGGCACTGGCCGAGACCCTGATGGGTTTAGATGCCTTTCATCGGCAAGAGACTACCGCTTTGCATGGAGTCCACTGGTTCTTCAAGTATTGTTTCCCACCCTTCTTATTCATGGTCCTTGTGTCACTTGGCACTTACTCTCCATTTTTCCTCTTAAAATACTTTTCTTACTTTTCTCTCAACGTACATCTCTCTTCTTTTTCTTCTCTTCCCAGGTATGGCTCATGGATAAGCTGAAAGTGGTGGATCCTTGCCCCGAATATTCAGCCCGAGCATACTTGTCCCTCCAATGGCTAGTGAATTTTCCCAATGAAAGATGGTGGTGCAGCTGGATGTGCAATAGAATGGCAGCTGATATAGCTTGGCATTGTCCCTGGCTTAATTTGGCTGAGATGAGTTACAGCATGACCCGACAATTGGGCATACAATTGATTGGCCTCACGCACTACACGTTCTACTTCCCTTTCCGATTCAGACGCCAGTTTGGGCATGATCAGACACGTCCAGATGAAGAGGTGGAATACCTGTCACACCCCAAACCCGCCCCTAAAAGTTTGGGCATGACCCGTTCGAAAACGAACACTTAACCTGTTGTAAATAACATACGGGGCCTCATCGGAAGCATAAAGTAAGAAAATAACTATACATATAAACTCCATTGAGCTACATCTACTTGCCAGGACCTCTTATACATCACATTCATCATGGAAAATAGATAAAGCTCCAAACCATATTTTGTAGCATCGGTGATAAATAAACATACGTATAGACCCAACCCCATCATTGGGTTTATACAAAAAATCATTGAAGTTCTATGTCTTCAACCTTAAATGGGTAATCAAAATTAAGCTAACATTTCAATAGACTTTACAAAAATAAATGGCTTCGTGCAGTGCCTGAACCCACGAAGGTTGACCAAAGAAAACGGGTGTCATGACTAGGACTGACCACCTGGTTGGTTACCTACAGAAACAGACATTAAACAGAGTGACCCAAGCTCAGTGAATAGTAATACATAGATAAAACGATGCTTAACTTGAAACATAACACATAGCAATGCATATAAAGATGTAGAGTTCACATAGTTAGTCTGATTCTATGCTGAGTACATAGCGGCCTTAGGTTCAATCTTGCAACATAAAAATGGTGGCTATAAGCCCTTGAAACATGGTGGCACGAGGCCCTTGAAACTTGTGGCATAAAGCCCTTGTAACATATGGCACTAAGGCCCTTGAAACATGTGGCATAAAGTCCTTGAAAAGTTGGCATGAAGCCCTTGATACAAAGAACTTGTAACATCCTTGAACTTGTAACGTACATAAACTTGTAACAACATAAACTTGTAACATACATAAGCTTGTAACAGACTTAAACTTGTAACATATACTTGAAACATACCTGAACATACTTGAACTGGTAACATACTGGAAACATGCCTGAAACATGCTTGAACATCATTCATTAATTCAAACGGAACATATCATAACTAGAGCATTTCTTGTTGTATCATGTCAATATCGTATGCTTAACAATGAGAGACTAATTCACATTCTCATGAGGGTCACACAATGATGCTAAACTTTGCACTTATATCGTAGATTCTGGATAACTTCCAATTCATAAACAACATAGCAAAATAACTTCAATTCATCTGGATACACATAGCTACTCTTATATTTACTCAGAATCCATTCTTCAAGAATGAACATAAATTCTTTTGGGTAAATGACTTACTTTACGTGCTCTATTAATCAATAGCATACACCTTTGTTTAATGATTCTTTTATGTTAACATAGTTGCCTTGCCTTGTAATTAACAGAGTCCTAATGGTAACCGTTATATCATTCCCATGAGTTGACGTAATTAACGTAAAGTTAACAGGACATTCCTGATAATTAGTAACGAAAAGTAAGTGCATTTTCATTAGATTATAGATGACTTTATTGGTTTCACAATTTCACAGCTCAGCCCTTGGCCTGAGGGGTTCACACATTCACAATAGCCTTTGGGTTTCATAGATTTACAACTTATCACATCGGCCTTCGGCCCTTTGGATTCACAAGTTCACAAGTTTGGCCCTTGGCCTCATAGCTTCATAAGTCACAAGTCGGCCCTTGGCCACATAGGTTTGATCTTCACGAGTTCTTTTGATGTTTTCATAATTTCATAATGTTTCTCACATAACATACATAACTTCACAAACTCTTTTGAAGTTTCCATAATGTCACAGTGTTTCTCACATAGCATACATAACATTTATGTCAACATAATTCTTACGACGAAGATTTAACATCAATAACGATAAACGGTTAAAGGTACATCAAAGTACTACTACTCACAGCGTTCAGGTGCTTGATCCGTCCCTGTAGCTGACCCTACACAATTCACATAATTCAAACATAATTCATCATAGTACAACACCAATCAATTCACTATGAGTCAACACAACATAATCCAACAAAGTCAATATCACTTAGTTCATCAACACCATTTGTAATTTAACATAATTCAAAATAAATCCTTGAATCCCATTTCAACATTCCAAAACCAAGTTCATATTATTCATACCATTAATAGATTATTTCCCCAATTTTCCCTTCACATGATAGCATGAATTCCAATATTCATAACAAAGTTCATTCGCAAATTTTAAACATAATTTTCAAACATTTCCAAATTCTAATTAAACTTGAAGACATATAATTCAATACCTCAATTTCATTATTCTACTTTCAATTCGGGCCAAAACATTGGGTATCATCATTAATCAACCTAGGGTTTCAAGAAAAATGAGGATTTTTAACAAAAATTCACACTTCTTAAATTACCACTTTTAATTCCAATTTTCCCAATGATTCTACTTCTAGGATTCACAATTCATCATTTTAACCCACCAATTTAACTTCCAACATCTCAAACTCTAAATCCCCAAATCTCATAATATGCCCTAGATGATAAAAATGAAGATTTTTACATTAATATACTGAAGTCACCATAAATCTATCCATAGATGTAAGTATTGAGGAGATCTAGAACCCCTACCTCGAAGAACAAACAAAGGAGCGAGCTTGGATGAGATTCCTCCTCAATTTCGAAATTCAATCGGTTGGAAATGTTGACCCTTTCTTGTTCTCCATCCTTGATACAAGATCCATGGAGGATTTGTTGATAAAAGTGGAGGAAATCAAGGTTTTGGAAGCTAGGGTTTCGGACATGGAAGAGGGGAGAAGAAGAGAGGAAAAGAAATTGCAAGGAATGGTCCAAAAATCCCGTTTTTGAGCTGCTGTCCCGCACAGACCGCACGTGCGGCGCTATTCCCCGCACGTGCGGCTCTGCTTCCAGCACAGATGTGAAAATTTCAAACGGGTATAACTCTCTCATCGGGGCTCCGTTCTAGGTCGTTCTTGTGTCCAAATCGAAGGCCCGGAAATAAAATTTCCAATGGTTCTAACCTCACATTCAAATTCAAAGTGTGGAAAAAGAAAAGGACAAATGAATGACGGCTAATCGTAGGTTAATTATTCGAATTAAGTTCGTTGGTCCAATCTTACTTTACCATCATACCACCACCTCAAACAATACCCCAAAATAAGGTAAGAAAATTCCAAATACACTATTAAGAATGTCAAAAATGAGCCCATGCTCGAGCGGAGGGTAAAAAAAAAAAAATTCCAAGCCGATACAGCAAAGGTCGCCATAACTCAGCAGATAAGTCTTTAATTTCGATAGATATAGTTGAATTAAAACACATTAACCCCTAATTAAATAAGGATGACTTTCTATACGCATTTTGGGGTCATTACAATACCTAGCTTCATTTCCATTTCGTGGCTCTCACTTGCCTCGATACCTCATTGCTTGAAGGATGAAAGAGCTTTTGCCCCTGTCCCTAACTTCAATTATGCCCTTTCTGGCGAGTACTTGGCTTGGCTCGAGGACGAGGCACAAGTTGGGCCAACTTTGGCGGCAGAGGCTTCTGCCAGCACAAGCAAAGGACGTAGAATCACCTGACTTATCTATGCCCCTAGTTTATTGCGTTGACCTTCCTTTTCAAGTTTTATGATGTAAAAGCAAATTTGATTTAAATCAAAGAGTTGGAAACTGTACTTGTGTTGAAATCAATGGAATTAAAGTTACGAGCACTAAAAATTTTCCTTTTGGTCCCAAAATGGTCCAAGTTATAAAAATGTAAAATTTTGAACAAAATCAACCTTTATTAAAACTTTTCAAAACCGTTTTTGGGAATGATCACCACCTGACACACATGGAATCAACTCTCAAGATGTATAGCCTCGAATCAACATATCGGAACTGCCCATAACTACATCCGCTATACCGACCCTTCTGCCAACATAAAGATCACACAACTGGGCTAACTAATAATGAAGGAAGATAACCTAATCAAATTTGAATGAATAGGATAGTTGAGCTGGAGATGGTTACAGCCGAACTTCAGAATGAAGTTGCCTACGTACCCCAAAAATGGAAATCAGGCCTTACGTAGTTCAGTTCAGGTTCACTTCAGTATTAACTCTTTCCTTTTGGGCTCTAACTTTTGTCAAGGTCGCCTTTTAGGATTTTCAACCTTGCGAGTTCAGTTTTTCTTTATTTCTAATTTTTGATGCTCTAACTTTTGCCTAGGTTGCCATTTCGGGTTTTCGGCCTAGCGAGCCCCTCAAGGATAATATTTCTTCAACTTGTCCATATTGATCGGTTGTGAAAATTCTAGGCCATCTAAGTCCATGAGAATAATCGCCCCTCCTGACCAGATTGACTTGATGGTATTAGGACCGGTCCAATTAGGCCTGAACTTGCCCATAGGGTCATGAATGGGAGTCCGGTTGTCTTTCAGTACCATGTCCCCCTCCTTGAGATTCCTAGACTTAACTTTCTTGTTAAAAGCTCTAGCAATTCGGCATTGGTAGCCCTGGACATGATACAATGCCCTTAGTCTTCTCTTATCAAACAACATTAACTCCTCAAATCTACTCTGCTGCCAGTTCGCCTCCGCTATCTAACATTCGGCCATAACTCGCAGCGACGGCACTTCGATTTCAATTGGCAGAATAGCCTCTATCCGATAAACGAGAGAATAGGGGGTTGCCTCTGTAGATGTTCAGATTGAAGTTTTGTAGCCCCAGAGCGCGAATGGCAGTTTATTCGCCTAGTCCTTATATGTTTCCACCATCTTCTGCAAAATGTTCTTGATATTCTTGTTAGTGGCCTTAACAGCTCTGTTAGACTGCAGTCTGTATGTCGATGACTTATGAAAAGCCACGTTGTATTTCTCAAGCAAATCCACCACCTCTTTCTTAAAGTGTAAGCCGTTATCTGATATGATCTCGTTCGAAACTCCATATCGACAGATGATGTCATTTCTGATGAATTTGGCTATATGCAATGCTTTCAACACCACATAGGACTGAGCTTCCATCCACTTTGTGAAGTAGTCAATCGCCACCAGAATGAACTCGTGCCCATTTGACCCCTTTGGTGAGACGACACCGATAACATAGATTCCCTAAACTAAGAAAGGCCATGGTGAAGTCATATTGTAAAGCTTAGATGGAGGTATGTTCATGCGATTGTCATGAATTTGACAGTTGTGGCATCACCATACAAAACTAATGCAATCCTCCTCCATGATTGACCAGTAGTAACCTTGTTTGAGGATCTTCCGGGCTAGCATCACACAATTCACGTGCGCCCCACACTCTCCTCCGTGGATAGCCTCCATGAAACACTTTGATTCCTCTTCCTCCACACACAGCTTATGCATTTCCAGATGACCTCTTTTATATAGCTTACCCTTATAGATGATAAATTGGACGGCCAAACACCGCATTCCCGTTTGTCTTTGGCACTTGCCCCTGATGGATACGTCTCTTTGTCTAGAAAATTCCAAATATCGTAATACCAAGGGTTTTTGTCTTGTGCTTCATTTATTGCGGCAATGGTTTCATAGGCCGGTGCGTATTTTTGTTCGATAATAATTGGACACATTTTCACTCCCAACGAGATGTCTACCATAGAAGATAGAGTTGCCAAAGCATCAGCGAACGACTATTCTCTCTTAGCAGATGCGTGAATGTTAGTTTTTCAAACCTTGGAATCAGAATATCCAGGGCTTGATGGTAAACCTTCATCTTCTCTTCTTTGACTTTCCAGTCTTCACTTGCTTGAGAAACAACCAAGTTTGAGTCCCCAATGAGATCCAACCTTATTGCCCCTAGTCCTAGGGCAGCTTCCAAACCAGCAATGCACACTTTATATTCTACTCCGTTGTTGGATACATTGAATTGGAGTTTGAAGGCTAAAAGTATATGGGAATCATCGGGTGTTATCCGCAACACACCGATCCCATAACCATATTGATTAGACGCTCCATCATCGTCCAAGTTTTTTTTTCGACTTGCAGAATGTCTTCATTTGGGAACAAGTATTCCACTGTCTCATCTCCTTTTACTAGGTGGTCTTCCAGAAATTCTGCTACAGATCTTCTTTTAATGGACTTACGCGTAGCATATTTGAGATCAAATTCAGAGAAAAGAAGCAGCCGATGAGCTAGCCTACCCGTAAGTGCTGGTTTCTCAAAGAGATATTTGATGGGATCTAATCTCGAAGCCAGGATTACGCAGTGAGCTAACAAGTAGTGCCTCAACTTCCTGGTAGCCCATACCAAGGCTAAGCAAGCTTTTTTCAGGAGAGTATAGCGGGTTTCATAGTCTAACATCTTCTTACTTAAGTAATAGATGGCCTTTTCCACCGTATCTTTAGACTCTTAAGCTAACATGCACCCCATGGTTGAGTTCATTATCGACAGATACAGAATCAAAGGCTTCTTCGGCTCTAGTGGCGACAACACAGGTGGATTTTAGAGGTATTGCTTAACCTGCTCAAAGGCAAATTGACATCAATCATCCCATTGGAATTTCTTTCCTTTCTTCAGGAGACCAAATAATGGTTCACAAGTTAATGTTAATTTGGAAATAAACTGTCTTATGAATTGCACTTACCTAGAAAGCCGCACACCTCTTTTTCAGTCCTTGGTGGTGGCATTTCTAGGATGGCCTTGATTTTGGAGGGATCTACTTTCAATGCTCCTCTGTGTAATCAGAAACCCTAGCATTTTCCTTACCATTACACCGAAGGTGCATTTTTGCGGGTTTAACCTCAACCTGTATTCCTTGATCCGTTGAAAGAATTTTTCTAGTGCGGTGTAGTGGCCTTCTCGCTCTTTGGATTTGACAATCATGTTGTCCACGTAGACCTCAACCTATTTGTGGATCATATTATGCAGAATGGTGGTCGCAGCCCTCTGATAGATAGCCCTAATATTTTTCAACCTAAATGGCATGACTCAGTAGCAGTATGTACCCCATGGTGTAGTGAAAACGGTCTTTTCTCTGTCCTCGGGTGCCATCAGAATTTGATTGTACCCAGAAAACCCATCCATAAAGGAAAGCAATGCATGGCCCTCAGTGAAATCTACTAACTCATCAATATGCGGTAGTGGGAAGTCATTATTTGGGCTAGCTCTGTTCAAGTCCCAAAAGTCGACACAAACCTAGATTCTACCATCTTTTTTCGGAACTGGGATGATATTGACCAACTAGGTCAGATACTCAGATACTAACAAGAACCCTGCATCAATCTTCTTGGTGACCACTTCCTTGATTTTCAGTGCCCAATTCGGACGAATTATGTACAGCTTCTGCTTGACTGATCGGGCCTGAAGGTCAAGAGGGATCCGATGCTGTACGATCTCAAGATCGATTCCAGGCATGTCTTCGTAAAACCACACTAAAAAATCTTTGAAATTTTTTAATAAAGCGATTAAAGGCTCGCGTTCCTCCCAAGACAACATGGACCCGATTTGGACCAAGTGTGGATCCTTTTCAGTACCCACATTAATGGAAATGATTTCATCAATACAGGGCTTAGCACGTCTCTCCTCCTCTCGATTAATCAATTTTTTCAAAGCCACAGGAATTTCTTCCTCTTTGTTTTCATTAAAATTCTGAAAATCTTAGTTAATACAATAAACCAGCGACACAGAGTAGTACACATAATCTGTAGTGTTTTCATTCAAAAGGTCTAGATCTTCGGTAATAGACTCAAAAGAAAAGATGAATGAAGACCTAGACAAGACTTTGGCATTCACGTTACCATCCCAGGGAATGCCAGACTCAGACTCCCCAAATTGACTTGAATCTGATCTCGACCCCACAGACTTAGTGGAATCAGATTTTGCCTCATCACCTGATTCAGAACTGGAAAGAAAGCCCTCCTCCAGTTGCCAAGTAAGACACGGTTCCCTCGATGTATCTAGAATGCCACTAGTTGGGTCCATACCCGGTTCCTCCCTGATCATAGAGACAGTAAAGTTATCTCTCAAGTTGTCTAAGTCAACCACAAGATCTATTAGGAGATTGGCTAGTGCTGCCCCTACTCCGGGCTCGCTGTCCTTTGAGTCATCTTCCGTGCTCTGGCTAACTTTGATGCTTGGTTCAGCCATTTCCTCATCACTGTCCTGCAGTTGCAGACCAAAGAAAATCTCGAATCCGAGGATGCATTTCTTTGAGGAGTTTACCCAAGGCTCAAGAAAGCCACAAAAAGGGAAATCCTTTCTTTCTTGAACAAAATGGCCATTGAGTGTCCCCCAGATTTGCCTGTGGACAAGCTCATAATGCTTTCCAGCTCTCTTGGCCTTGGCTCTACCCTTCATCACTTCTCCCTTCCTTATCCAATCCTCTTTGGTGGGCACATAGCCCAGTCCAAAGGTATGTGGGTTGTGCGACACCTCTGCTGATGCTGCAACACCCTTTTGTCCGCTCTTTCCAAGTCCCATTCCCAGAACAGGCCGCAGTTTGTTAATGAAGTATATGGACTGGGCACTAATGTACATGTCTTCGTTCGAGGCCACAATTGTCTGCACTACCCGGGATTCAGCTAGAGTGAATCCTAAGAGGAATGCATCCTCGTTACCATGATTGATCTCTAACACTGGCATAGTCACCTCCGGAGGTGAATGGATGGATGAGTTCCCAAAAACAATTGCTAATCCTCCCCCATGAGGATACTTCAACATTTGATGGAGGGTGGAGGACACCGTCTTTATGTGATGTAACCAAGGCCTTCCTAACAGTAGATTAAAAGTAGCCGGTACATCCAGGATATCAAACTCGATCTCTTGCTCAGTTGGGCCAACCTAGACTCGTACTTTTACTGTGCCCATGACCTCTCGGCTTGTGTTATCATATGCCTGTATCACCTAGGCTGTAGGAACAAAGTCAGCTAGTTTAAGGCCAATTGTGTAAGTAGTATAAGATGGACTGACATTAATGGTAGAACCTGTATTTATCAACACCACCAGTACCCACTTCTCCCTACATTCCATAGAAATGT
This sequence comes from Camellia sinensis, assembly GCF_055761805.1. NCBI lineage: Eukaryota > Viridiplantae > Streptophyta > Magnoliopsida > Ericales > Theaceae > Camellia > Camellia sinensis. The sequence goes on from NC_138970.1 coordinate 78,856,847, forward strand.
ATAATGGCTTGTTGTGGCCTGAGCCATCCGGTTGTAGTTCTTTATCCGAGAAAGTGAGTGTTGGCTTTGCACCACCTGAAAAGGCCAGGCCCACAAGTTGCTCGGGCGTAGTATCAATGAACAATTTGGCCTTGTCCATTGCCGATAATACTACCTGCCGATGCACTCGTAAAGCCATAAGGAGTCCCCAAATAGAGATATTAGCTTGGATTTTCTTAAGTTGCTTCAGCACCAACTCCTCTTCTAGTTGCTTCTCCTTCTGTTTCTCGGTCTCTTTGTCCTTTCCAGACACCTCTTCTTGATCCAGATGCAGCGATTTAAAATACCATCCACTGTGAATAAGATGGTCTATTTCCTCAGTATACCACGCATTATCCAGGAGTTAGTCTCCCCAATCTTCGTCGGTATGGGCCAAACACAAGTCATTATCATCCCACCACTCGCTATCAGCTGTTGACAAGCAGTTGTAAGGCTTTACTTGAATCATCTTCACATCATAAGTGTCCTCCACAGGGTGCCACGCAATTACGATTTTTCGACTGTCTTCATTTCTTTCTCTTTCAAACTGCCTCAGTGCAGCTTCTTGTTTAGTATCTACAGTGCTCACAACCCCCGCTTCTTGACTTGGGTTTACAACGCATATGCTCTCTGGCATTTTTCCTTTATTAACCTTCCTAACCACTTCAGCTACCTCTGACTCCTTTCCCTCTGATTTTATCCGAGTTTTTTCTTTCTTGTCTGGCTCATCACTCAACCATCCAGTGTTATCAGTCAATCCATTCAGGTCGAACCACCCGACCTATATATCTCTCTGATTATGCTCATCAAAGACCTGTAGATTGTCTAAATCTTCTTCGAGATCTACCAAATCATCTAACCCTTTGCTCGGGCCATCCTTCCTAACCATATTGATGTCTACCGAGATTGGTAGCACCATTCCAGGTTTGGTTTGACTGGTTGGCGTAATATAGTAGCTCGGATCATATGCCTTTTCAAACAAGTCCCTGAGATACTCCGACGATAGGCCAATACCTCCTTCCGAGGCCAGACCCTCCTTTACCACAGATATTGTCACCACAATGTAAGGCTCAGGTTGTGGCTTGAATGCGCCCATCATGCACAGATCGGTGCCTTTAGGAATGAACAGCATTGGTTTCGATAGGTGGGAGGGGGTAATGTATATGTTGGGGTCATAAGAGGTGGCCAATGTATGAATAAGGTTAAGGTTTCAGGGTGGGGGGGACTTGGTTATGGGCTAGGAGTCGATTTCTAGTTACATTTGTTTTTTGGAAAAGAATAATAACCTTATTGTCAATGAGATCCTGAATCTTATGACGCAAACAGTAGCACTAGTCGGTGTTATGACCATTCTGCTGGTGAAAAGCATAGTACTTTGCAAGGTTATGCTTGGATGGAAGAGAGTTGGGAAGTGAACGAGGTTCTAGGGATTTGAGGTGCCTTTTTTTTATCAGCACTTGCATAGCTTTGGAAAAGGTCATGTATAGCTGGTTAAAAGTCCTATGGGGTCAAGTAAGTTTGGATAATGTTTGTGATTCTGTATTGGCAAAGGGGTCAGCAGTTTTTGTCGTGGTGGCAACACTTACGTCCGAAGGCCTCGCAGCTGTGCTACCACTGGCAGCATTGGAACTGCAAACAAACGGCCTTTTTGACGGCTCCTTCTCATCTGTAATAAGTCCCTATTTCATGGCATCTTCGATTTGTACTCCCATTTCATGAAGTTCTATAAACATAAACAATGGAAGCATAATCATTTTCTGTAACAACTTGCCATGTAGATTTCGGAAAACCATTCTAATCTTGTCCTTCTCGAAAGGTCTCGTGGTCATCGTCAAAGCTTTAGCTCTCCATCTTGTCACAAATTCAGAGAAACCCTCATTCGGCTCTTAACATGTTACCTCGAGATCACGAGTTGTGACCTCAATCTGTGTATTGTAAGAGTACTAAGCAATGAAAGCTTTGGCCATCTTCTCCAAATTCTGTTTGACAGAATCTTCTAATTTAGCATACCAAATGGCCGTTATACCCGACATGGTGCGACCAAAGTGAGACAGCTTCTATAGTCTAGTTAGGCCCATCGGCTGCAAGATATCTAAAAACAGTCGCAAGTGAACCATCGGATCCCCAGAACAGTAAAAACAATCAATGTGTAGCATCTTAAATTGATTTGACAATGTAACTACAGAATCAGTGTATCCATCCTCTATGTTCGGGATGAAGTTAACCCGTTGTGCTCTCTTGAACAACTTCTTCAATTTGTTGACTTTGAGTGCAGTTGAATTGACTTTGAATTTGAATGGTGCCTCGATCTGATAAATTGGTGCTTTGGAAGTTTGTACTGGGATTGGCTCTATTGGATTGCCCTGGTTTTCTTGAACATTGGCAGTATTAGCAGTGGCACCGGGCACAGGGATAGCTGCGGTGGGTACATATGATGCAGAGGCCACTACTAGCTACAGTTGCTGTTGTTGTAGCCTGGTTATAACCTCAGCCTGACAGGCCATAACCTCGGCTTGACGGACTGTGTCATGCTGTAGTGTCTCGACTATCTATTGCAGATGGTGTATTAATTTCTCCATACTGGCCGAGGGATACTATGTCATTAGAATTGGTGACTGGTCTTGAGTTGAACTAGAAATAGCTGACTGTTCTTGGACCGGATTGGACACATGCGAGCTGAGAGGTGATTGCTGTAAGAATGAGACTGGTGACCTCTGTCTAGTTCTTCTCCGTCTTGTAACTGGTAAGAGTGAAGTAAACACGAGTTGTCCCCAAACAAGATCCCCGGCCTTGCAAAGTCTTCTGGCTCGGGTCCAAAGTACTTGGGAGATATCTGAACTTTCTGAAGCTATGGTTTTAAACTACCTAGCAAAAGAAATAAAGCAAAAGAGCAGCAATCAGAAACCGCACAGCACCTCGGCAAAGATGTTATCAACACAGACATGATTAAAGCTGTAGGATTGTACTCCACACTGAATCCTGCCCAGAAATAGATACCAACTTTGCAAATGATATGCACGTTCCTGTGTAGTTTCACTATAAAGAATATACCAGTTAAAAGAGAGCCAAAACACTCCTATAAGGGGATAGGGTTACCTTGTCATAGTTTCGTCATGAACTAGGATTCACTATTTCAAACCAGCGGTTTCATGCAATCTTACATACGGGTGAGCATCCTGTCCTAGTTTTGAATAGTCACTATAGCTTGACGATATGCAGCTAGGCCAAATGGTCAAAAGGGTACCTCAGCAAGACTACCTAATATACCTCTCACACCTAACAATGAGAAGTGAAAGGAGGATCAAGCGATACAACGATAATCCCGATCCAAGGGTTGTGTTCCCAACATGGTAAAGCCCACGACTGGTCAGCCTTTTGGCAAACTTTTTTGGCAAGCCTCCAGAAAATCGTCCAAGAAAAGCAGATGGAAAACACAGTGACTCAAGTGCACCAATGTAAATCCAATGCAAATAACATATAAGTGTAGATAAAACTTCACATCGTGAAGTTTGAGTCAAGTTCTCTAATTCTCCAACAGAGTCGCCAGAAACTGTAGCTTGCTTTTCGTGCTCCTTTCGGATACGACTAGCCCTATAGTTTGGACTCCCGTGGTTCTGAATCTGATTCCACAAGTGCAATGTGAAATAAATAAACACAAATGAGTCCAAATCCGGTAATTCTTTTGAAAAATCGATTTTGAATCAAAATGCCAAAAATGGACTGTTTTGCTAGATACAGAGTCGCCACCAAAATATTTTTGGGAAATTTAGGAAATTCGAGACTCGTGCCAAAGGCCAATTATCTGTCATCACCAAAGTGTCTCGGCTCGGGACCTTAGGTACAAGAGGGGAAGGTTATGAATTGACCACCCCACTCGCCCGATCAAAGATCAGCCTCTACTAATCATGATGTAATTCTTATTTACATTATATGCTATCGTTTTGATTTATTAGGCTATTTTATTATGTGATGCACACAAGTATAGACTAATTTACAAAAGTTTGAACACTTTGATTTCATGTTTGTTTGAAAAAGTGTTTTGATTACACGTCACTTGAAAAAGTAAGTTTGCAGGTACATTAATCAATCTATCCCAATTTTAGCAATTAGCCTTCATTCACTAGCATTCAAATAGATATATCATTTAAGCAATTAGCCTTTTGGAAAGCATGCTTGGCATGGCAACAATCACACTTACGCAATATGCTAAAACCATAAGTACTCACCCAGTACTCCAAGGCAAGCTGAATAAAGAAAAACGACTAGAAAATATACATGTTCCTAAACAATGCAATGTGACTTATGCAACGCACACATTTATGAAATTTTTATAGGCTTGGCTATGAGCATGATATATGATTTCATTCAAGACATGTGATAAATCACATTTTCAAGCAATGAAATTGAAATTGAAATTGACAATGGTTAGTATGATGAGCCGAACCCAAATGTACATGCAACAAGTGTATGTGAACATATGAATGCTAAGTAAATATGATGCTCTATGCTACCATCATAAGCGAGTAAATAAAAGGGAGAAAGAAATGGGGGTTGCAAGACATACACAACTTATTACATATTTTGCCCTCGTACAAGAGGATTCAAATGAATGTCTGAATTAAACTAACTATTACAAAGCCAAATGAATGAATAAATACCTAACTAGCTAAGTCATAATTAACTAACTAGCTAAGTTATTACAACAAAGGCTAATAAGGAATAATAAACTAACTACCTAATGAACCATCACTTCAACAAAACTAATTACAATGATAATTAATTAATTACAACAATGATAATTTATAACAACAATGATTATTTAAGAAGACGGGTTTCAGAAGCCGCTCTGTTTGCCTCCTTGGGAATCTGCCCTGTTTCACCTTTAGCCACTTCCCTCTGTTTCTGCAAAAACATACTATTTACCAAACATTGGGGCCCGGCCGACCCCTAATAAGGCCCGGCCGGGTCCAAGAACAACCGGCTATGCCCTAATTTCACACAAAACCCTGTTTTTGTGCTCTGAAGTGAAAATAGTGCAGACAGAGTGTTTCTAAACTCTATTTGTCCCTTCTACTCTTCTCTGTCATGGAGAGGTTCAAGAGAATGAAGTTGGTTCCAAAACCATCAATAAGAAACTTAATCGTTTGATGATTTCGGAGACAATCGAACAAAAATCAATAAATGCTATGAATAACCATTGTTCCCTCCGATCATGAAATGAGCTCTAAAGGGGAGGTAGAGAAACTTCAAGATTCATCAAAACATTATGAATTGATGTGTGACGGCTCTTAACACGATGGGTTCGACATAACATCCGGCCGAACCCAAGCAATCTAACTCATTTTCTTTATGTTCGTTTCATTGATTTTAAGCCCATTTTATTAGTCCTTTTCATTCTCTAATCAATTTGTCCAAGGTGATGGTTAAGTCCACTAAACGAGAAGGAACGTCAAACGAGAAGCGATTCTCGGCATGAAAGAGAGCCTATGCCTTGACAATGAATTTCCGTAGAGATTAAGCCATTGTGCATAGGTCTTTTTCCCATGCCTTGAACAACTGTCAATCTTTTGAAATAACTCTCAAACAAAAGAAAGAAGAAAAGAAGTGATTACACGAAATTGATTATTGGAATGGGAGTCTTGACACGAAAAACTAAACAAAGAAAAGCTATCAAAGCATGCGTAACACAACACAACAAGCTTGATATGCGAGCTTCCAACACAACAAGCTGTATGTTGAAAGCATACACTAATTAAATAAACTAGGACAACCCTAAAACAACCCCTACTATGTAAAACATAGTGGCCAAAACTTATGCTAAAGAGCACAAAAAGGTAGATAATAGCAAAAGGTTACTATACTAGTAACCTAGAACAAGGAGAGGTGGCTAACGCCCCCTCACTTTTGGGACTTCAAACCATGTTTTTAGCCCTTTTTTAAACTCTGAAAATCAATTTAAAAGTCAAGGAAAAGAAGTGTAAAAAAAGCAAAGGGTTGAGCTATGAAAGTAGGTACAAGTAAGGATATTAATCCTGACCACCTTTGGTAGTTTATTCAAACCCAAGTTTCAACACTTGACATAGATTCAAAACAGCTCAAGAACACAAGAAATATATAACGATGGAGTGAAATGAAAGCAAGAAACAAAAGTTAGAAGATTATATCTCTTAAATAGAGTGCGCTTTGATTGTTGAGCAAACTCAATCCTAACACACTCTCAAGGTTGAATTATGATTCTCAAGGTTCAACTAAGACCCCAAGGTTAAGGTTTAAGGGTGTGTATGGTGTATAACTAGGACTCAAGATGGAAAGCTTGCTCAAAGATGGCTTGCACAAGAAGAAGGAGCTCTCAAATGAGTGTATAGGCTCTTTGGAAATTGTTCAACCCTCAAAATAGAGATATAACCTCGTATTTATAGAAGTTGAGCAAAATAAGTCAAAAATATCTTCAAAAGTAGACAGTTGGCGGGCTCCTGTCCAGAATAGTGTTTATCGCTACCAAGGCATGGCCAGCCCCAAATAGCCATGGCCGACTCCCAATGAGGCACGACCGGGCCCCAACGTGCTGCCCTATTACTCTGTTTCCAACTTAGTGTAGGGTGGCACACTGTTCAAAAAGGGACCTCTGAAGGATAAACAAGGTAAATAGGAAAGTGTTGGGACTATTTCAAAGCCCTACCTTGGAGTCCTTCATTGATCATTCGAATCACACACAATGTAACTTTCATCATCGAGTGCACAAGACAAAATGCCCGAGTCTTACGAGCGGTCAAAAATGGGGTGTCTACAAGAACCCAGGTATCTTATCAATTTTTATCATTCTCTCTAGTATCTTCTAACTTGATATTGATATTTGGATGAGTAGGTCATAGTTCGACAGGCCCGATACTTGTGCATGGTAGTGATTAGAACCCAAGTGGTGGCATTTTACATATTGTGCCTGATGAGTTGAACCAAGTGGTTGACGGGTATACAACCTTGGCTTCTCGTTTGGGTGTTTTAGCTTGAGATGCAAACCTTATGCCCCTCATTTATAGAATTTGGAGCCGTGTAAAGAAGGAAAACAAAGAGAGAATTTGGAAAGAAGTAAAGGTAAAAAAATTATTTTATTTCTTATTTTGGAAATATCTTTTCTTAATTGTTTATCATGACAATATGGACTTGTTAATTGTGAGCTAAAAAACACATGTGACTATCTTTATTTATTATTCATTCAAATTAGATAGTGAAAAGCTACAACAAAAATTTTTCTCACCCGAGTGAAAAAATAACAATCATTTTTTTTCTCACCTAAAAGTCATATATCAATTCTAGTTTTCATTTTTTTTTTGTCACCTAAAAGTCAGCTACAAACTAGTTGATACACTTGTGATTTTCATTAGGAGGCCAAAATACCTATAAGTATTGGTCGATATATACACTTGAGAGAGAGAAAGAAAGAGAGAGAGAGGACCTGAATGAAGTGGTCATAGAAATGCATTTTGATAAGGCCAACAGCAAGAGTAGGGTCGGATTGCAAAGCTCTGTTGACAATGTTCTTCACAATTAGATCACCTAATAGGTAGCTCATGATGTAGTAACTCATGCTCAAATCATATGCTCCATTTCTCATTCCACTTAATATCACTACTAATATTACACCAACCAACTTAGCAATCCCCATCTTTTCTACTCTTTCTAAAGGAGATATAACCAGTGAGGCTGGACTTGTACATTTAACTAGGATGATGTTCATGCGTAGCATATATTAAAATTTAAAATTTTCTAAATATTTTTTTCTAAGTAGGTAGCATACACTTAGCTGCTGCTGCTATAACATCCCAAGAAGCAGCAGCTCAAGCACCCGATGGCTGGTAGTAGGAAAACATAAAAAGAACACATAGACAACTCATATAATACATTTAGATATGATTTATCGATATCTTACACAATACACACTACATTGTTTCCTAACATTCTTCATTCAATAATCCACCAATTGCCTAACTGCAAGGCTCGATCACTCGTCTCTAACGTTCCATCTTTCTGGGACTTCAAACGAATCCCAATCGATTTTCTTAATTGTGTGTATGATGTTGTTGCGTACTTAATAGTTAAAGTTGCCAATTATTTGCAGGTTAATACAAATGCTGACGAGTCGATGAAGAAATTTGTTTTGGCATCTGTTGGAAAAAAATGAAGAGAGTGGAAGGCTAGAGTTAAACAAATGGGGTATGCGCCATTCAACAATGATGCTGATAGGTTAACATATCGACCTGAAAGAGTACATGAGCATCAATGGCAGAGCTTAGTCTATTATTGGGGCACTCGGAAGGCACAAGTATCATGGTGGAGCTTAGTCCATTATTGTTGAGTGCTTAATTTAACAATTGGAGGCTATGTTTTTTTCTTTCTATGGAAAATAAAATACTTGTAGTGGAATTTTTTTTAAAAGAATTTCTAATTTTGTGCCCATGTAGGTAATAGGTAAACTAAATGGAAACTCGGTACTAATACTATTTCATGTGATATTGAATTATTGGATCCTCTTCGCCTGTTAATTGGTGGTGACTTCTCTGAAATTCAAATTGTTAGGTGCTTTAGATCAGTCACTGTAAGGTTTAGGCTTGAAGGGTTTTTGAAGCTCAAAAGCAAATTCCTCTTGCTGAAGATTTGAACGATTGCTTAGTGTAACATTTTATCATCGAGTACTCAGAACAAAGCGCCCAGGTCTTAAGGGCGGTCAAAATGGAGTGTCTATAGTTGCCCCTCTTTGACAAAGCTCGAAGTCATGAAATGACATGAGTGAATGTCAAAGCCCGAAGACGACCCATTTGACAAGGCTGTAAGACTTGGGCAAGCAATCAAAATGTAAATGCAATTGGCTGAACTCGAAAGTTGCCTACATATCCCTTTGCGATGAATCAAACCAATGTAGTTCAAGGACATGATGCAAAATGATATGCACAAAGAATGCAATTAGAAGCTGGACTTACACACTTCGTGAAGTCGGCTATTTTTTGAAATCCATGATCATGCAAGACAATGCAATGAGCAATAACAAGATGGAAGCATATGAATGAAAAGCCTCAAGCTTAAATCAAAACAAATCTAACCATGCCTCACACGGAAATGACTAAGAAAATAAAATTTCCAAACACGTTTCATGTCAACGGAGAAAAAGATGGTGCAACCAACAGGCGTATCTTACCGTATTTCATACGGAGAGTGGAAAGGTTGTAACCAAGAGAAAACAACATCTCAACGCATTTCACGCAAAATGACGAAAGGTTGGTGTAACCAACAGGCATACCTCACCATATTTCATATGGAGAGAGGTAAGGTTTTAACCGAAGGGAACAAGGGTGGTGTAACCAACAAGCGTATCTCATCATATTTCATACTAAGAGAGGAAAGGTTTTAACTAAGGGAAAAACAACATCCTAACGTGTTTCACATGAAAGGATGTAAGGGTGGTGTAATTAATAGGCGTATCTCATCGTATTTTATACAAAGAGATGGAAGGTTTTAACTAGGGTGAAACAACATCCTAACACATTTTCACATAAAAGGAGGGAAGGGTAGTGTAACCAACAGGCATTTCTCACCGTATTTCATATGGAGATAGGGAATGTTTTAACCAAAGAAAACAACATCATAACGCATTTCACGTGAAAGGAGGGAAAGGTGATGTAACCAACAGATGTATCTCACCGTATTTCATATGGAGAGAAAGAAGGTTTTAACCAGGTGATAGATGTGAGGCCAAACTATGTTTCACATAGAGAGGAGGTGAGACAAAAAGTACAAACCAAACTACACTTCTTGCAGAAAGGAAAAAGGGTACAAGCCAAATCACACTTGTGTAAAAATGGTAGATACAAAATTATGATGCACATGGATGCAACATAATTATTGTAATTAATATGGAATATGATGCGATGCATGCTCCATGCAAGGCATATAGGATAGCATTAAAAAAAATATCTACATGGTCATTATTGAGAAATACCTATTAGTGAGTAGGGCTCCAAAGATACATTGACTGGTAACTCCACTAACTCCGTAGAGGAAGCAAGTTAGGATTGCAGAGAAGAAGAAGAGAATTGCAAAGGCCAAGGAAGAGGTAGTCGAATACCACAAACTCCTCGCCACTATGTTGATTTCCGTAACTGATTGATTATTATACCATTTTCATTAGGTAACAATTTTCTTTTCTACTCAAACTTCAGATGTGATTACTAAAACATTGTGGAACTCAGGTTTTAGTTGAGACTAAGGACTTCTTACGCTGAGTTGAGTTCTAAAATTTTGTCTTTAGAGGTTAACAAAGATAATTTCCTTGGCAGTACTGCTTAAATGGATGTGAAACTAACTCATTTGATTTTGGTGATAAGAATTTTTTTTTTTTTTTTTGAGTTTCTAGAAGTAAATTTCTTTTGTATTTTGATTATTATTCTGAACAAGTGTTTGGCATGCCTAAGTCATTATTGAAGTTTTGAAGGACAACTTGGAAAATGTGGCCTAATTTTTTGTTTCCAAGCCTGAAATGAAGAAAGTATGATACTTCTAATCTATTCATGAATTTTTCATTTTTGGGTTATTTGAAAGTTAGAAATTTTTCTAGTTTTAATTTGACTTTTTTTTTTTGTGGGTGCTTTGTGCTTTTTCTATAGAGTGTAATGATTCAGGAGTCCACTTTGCCCAAATTCAAGTCTGAAGTTCAAAGCACACAGGTACTAACTTTATTGATCTTATTAGCTTGTGAATTTCTCTCTATGATTTTCATGATTTGCCCAAGCATTATTATTACTAAAGCAATACTATGAATTGCTAACAAACAAATTCAATATTATATCACCACATGTTGGAAAATTTTGTATGGAGGGATTGAGTATAATGATATTTGATTTAACATTCATGCAATAATTCTTGCGAATGTTTGTCACTGAAAAGACAAGACTCCATTGTCGATGGTGACTATCTTGGTCAACATATCTATTGGATTCTTACTGCCTTGGATCTTCTCAGGAGACAAGAATCCATCATCTACAAGTGAACGAATGAAATAGTATTGCAGCTGAATGTGTTTCGTCCTAGAATGAAAAGGCAAATTCTTTACAAGATGAATAGCACTTTGACTGTCACTATGCAAAATACTCATCTCTTGCGTCTTACCCAACTCTGCTAGGAAATTCTGAAACCAAGTCATCTCCTTTCTAGCTACAGTAATAGCAACATACTTAGCCTTTGCTATAGAAAGGGTCACAATCTTCTATAACTGTGAAATCCAACTCACTGCTGTACCACCCAATGTGTAAACATAACCAGTAATACTTTTTCTATTATCCATATCACCAGCCAAGTCTGCATCAACATAACCATGTAACCTGATGCTGGTTCGTCTGAAACAAAGTGCCATGTCTGTAGTACCACTCAAGTATGTAAGGATCCACTTCACTACCTCTCAATGTTGTTTGCCTGGATTACTCATGTACCCACTAACCACTCCCACTTCATGTGCAATGTCTAGTCTAATACAAACCGTAGCATACATTATGCTATTGATAGCTGAAGCATATGGAACATTTTCCGCATAAGCCTGCTCTTCTTCGGTCTTCGGAGACTACTCTTTGGTAAATCTGAAGTGGTTAGCCAATAGAGTGCTCACCGGTTTTGCACCATGCATGTTAAACCTCTTGAGAAGTTTCTTGACATACTCAGCCTGTGACAACTTCAAAGTACCATTTGCCTTGTCCCTATGAATCCTCATACCAAGGATTTTGTTTGCAACTCCAAGATCCTTCATCTCAAATTGGTTGGACAAAAGTTTTTTCAATCTTTTTATTCTTCAATGCTAAATCCTGCGATAAGCATATCATCAACGTATAAGAGAAAAATAATATAACTTTTGTCAAACCTCTTGAAATAACAACAATGATCTGCTTGACATCTTATAAAAACGTTGCTATACATAAACTCATCAAACTTCTTGTACCATTGCCTTGGGGCCTGTTTCAAACCATACAAGCTTTTTTGAAGTTTGCATACAAACTCCTTTTTGCCACATGCCAAGAAACCTTGTGGTTGCTTCATGTAAATTTCCTCCTCCAAATCACCATGGAGAAAAGCCATCTTCACATCCATCTACTCAAGATGTAAATCTTCAACAGCCACAATTTCCAGCACCAATCTGATAGTGGTCAATTTCACAACTGGAGAGAAAATTTCAGTGTAGTCAACCCTTTCTTTTTGCTGAAATCCCTTTGCAACCAATCTGGCCTTGTAGCATTTACTCCCATTATGTTCTTGTTTGACCCTATAAACCCATTTGTTGTGCAAAGCTTTCTTACCCTGTGGTAATTCAGTCAACTCAAATGTCTGGTTTGCCATGAGTGAATCCATTTCATCCTACATGGTTGACTCTTACTTAATTGAATCATCAACCTGCAAAGCCTCATCATAACTTTTAGGTTCACCCCCATTAGACAACAACAAATAATGTAAAGATGGAGACCAACGCTGTGTAGGTTTAGACTCTCTTTCTGACTGTCTCAACTTAGGAGTAGGAGTATGTGGCTCAGCTTGTGGAATAAGTTTTTCAAGATTATTTTGAATCCTACTATTCAAATCACTCAGTAGACACCCCATTTTTGACCGTCCTCAAGACTTGGATGTCACCGTTTGAACACTCGATGATTATCCATGTTTGTGTTCGTTTGAAGTTCCCGGAGGTCTCGGCTCGTGCGCCTTACCTCAGGATCTCCGAACTCGACCGTTTAGTGTCTGGTTTCACACCAAACACTTGCATCTTGCCTTTGAGAGGTAGGGTAGGGCTTGTAGACCATCCCCACCCACCACCGACAATATAGTCTTCCGGTCGGCACTGTTTGTTGCCGGTCAGCACTATTTAGTGCCGGCCGGCACTCCTTTTGGCCAAGATAGCATTTTTAGCCGGCCGATTGCTGTTCATCTGCTTTTGCAGATATTTTTAGACAGCTGTCTTGCTTTTGCATCCCTCCATACACGTGTATGGAGGGATCTCCCTCTTGTGAAGCTTGTCTTGTAAGCTTTACAAGACAAGAAGCTTCTATATAGAGGAGGTCTCTCTCTTGTTGCAAGGGTTGGAGATTTTAGACATTTTAGGGAGAGGAAAACACAGACCAAGCTCTAGTTTTTCTAGGGTTAGGGTTAGATACACACTCTATCTCTCTTTCCCTCTCTTTTGTGCTCTTGTGTGTGTAAAATAGTGTTTAGTTCATACTATTGCACACAAACACATAGTGTTTCACCTTTGTCTTGCAACTGAGGTTCTAGAGGACTGATTTTGAAGTTTTGGTGTTGGATTCAAGCTAAAGGAGGCCATTGGAGCACCATTGTTGAAGAAGGCTTCAAGGGTGAGAATCTAGTCCTATTTTCTCCCATTTTTGCATTGATTTTCTACCTATCTTAGAGCTGTTTTTGTGCTTATTGTATAATACAAAAAAGTTCTATTTTTAGGCCCTCTTTATTGTTTATTAAGAGTGTTTTGTGATTTGAGGGTAGTTGACCCCTCTTAGGCCTTGAAAGGCCTCATTTTGAGCCATTTTGTGCTAGCTCCGGGATTTTGGTGTTGGGGTCTCTTCACCACTGAAATCTTGAGGGATTTCAGTGGTGAAGATGATGCCTTGAAGTCCCAAGAAGGAGAGGGCCACCCCCTTTCCTTGTTGTCCTTGAAAAGGGCATATTTTGGCCTCTTGAGAGAGCATTATGCTTGAGTGTGTGTTGAGCATGTTTAGGCTGTTTTTCATGCTTATATATCCATAATATAACATGATTTTAAGTTGTTTTTGGTACTCCATGCATGCTTAGCATAGTTGCCATGTAATGCCTTTTTATGCCTTAACATGTCTTAGGTCGTGTGCCTTTGTTTCTAGCATGTTTTAGGCTTAGTCTTGTGAAGATTATGTGCTTATCTTGACATGCTTTAGGTCTATCCATAAGTGTTTGGGTTGATTTTGGCATGTTTGATATAGCTCCTTTGTATTTGGGCTTGTTGGCCTTGAGCATGTGCATGTGTAGCATGACATCCTTGCATCGATTTGGTGATTTAGGGTCCCCCTACATGCTATTTCAGTCCCATTTCCATGCTTGTTTGATTGCCTTGCATGCCTCTTTAATGCTTTGGAAGCTTGTGTAGCAATGCTCCATGTTTTGGTGTTTATGCATGCCTTTGTTTTTGAGTCATTTAGATGCCATCTAAGTGGCCTTTTGGGCCTTGTGTTATGTGCAAAAACTCTGTTTTTGGTCAATAAGCTCATGCCATGTTTGGTCTTGCTTAGTGTAGTCCAATGCTCCATTGGTTTGTTTCGAGCACTTAGGCCATTTGTTGCATATTTGGCTTGATTTATTGCTTGGTTTGGCACCATGTTTTAGCATGATTTCAATGCTTATGTTGCATGCTAATTGCTCATATTTGTCCCTTTCAAGTGTGTTTGAGGGTTGTCTAATTTGTGCCTAACTGTTGGCCTCTCAACATATGTATGCGTGCATGTGTAGTTGGTCCCTCATTGTAACACTTTGGCCCTTATTTTAGGCCTTATTTGAGTTGCCTAATTCATGTTTAAGTCCATCTTTGCATCCATTTGCATGCCCCTATGTTTGCTTGTATGCTTGCATAAGCTAGTTGCCATGCCATGTTGCATCCCTAGCTTGTATGCTTAGGTTGCATTGCATCTTGCATGCATGCCTTGTTCCTTGACTTGGTGGTAGGAATTGGGCCTTGTTTGTTTGATTGGTTTGCATTGCATTTGAAATCAAAGTTGCATACTTGGTTCTTTGGGCCATCATGCATGGAAATGCGTGATTGGTGGTCCGAGAATCGAGGCACATGCCCCTTTGAGTCAATACAATGATAAGGGACATGGTTGGTGCATATATGCCTTGAATTGTGCTGCCATGCTTTGCCTTGTCCTCTGTTGCTGTCATTTGCAGATTCTGCAGGAACACTCTGCCGATCGGCAGTTTAATGTGCCGACCGGCAACAATTTCTTTGCCGACAGCTTATTTTTGTGCCGATGGCCATACCAGACTGCCAGTGGCAATTTAGTTCGGCCGGTGGTGATCACCTCTGTCCAAGGGAGCAGCCCTGAGGTTTTGACAGCCTCCAGAGGAGTGAAGGAAGGAAAACAGAGGCAGCTTGCGCATGGCGGCGCGTTTCTCGAGGCGTTTTACTGTTTTTCTTAGTCTATTTAATTTGTTAGTTAAATTAGGCAATTTGTAATATTAATTAGCTTGAGTAGTTAATTAATTTTTAATATTTATTTGGTCCCTCCGAGTGAGGGCAAATCTGTAATAAGTGTGTGTGGGTGTGTGAATGTCTTCCAATCCCCACTTCTTTCTTCCCTTTTACTTACCTGCTTTGATGGTTAGTGTTAGGGCACGTTTAATTTAGCATACCTCATGCTATGTCTGCGTGCATTCATGCATTTGTATTACATGCATTAGCCTCAGTACATTATGCTAACTGAATCTGTACTTCAATTCCCAAACTGAATATGTGATAGTTGCGCATTTTCACATGCCATGTTTAGGATAGCCGAGCCTATTCTAGACTGCATTTTTACATGCGATGCATTAGGCACTTAACATGGACTTGGATCATGCATGTTTGCTAACAAGTTCTTTGTTTTGGCACGGAGTACTGTGCAAGTATTTTAATGCTTTAGCATGTCGCATGTGTGTGAATGCTACCATGACAGTATGTTTACCATGTGGCTAGATGCTTATGTGTTAAACTGTTTTAATGCCTGTGGGTGGAGGTTGGATTGTTTGAGTTGGAAAAACTCGTTGAAATCCGCATTTTAGCCTACTTGCGAGTAGCAAATTCCAAAACATTTTCAAACCGAACGGATATGCAATGTTTATTTCCAAATTAGGCAATCTAGTCTATACTTGTTTGCTGCGCGCATAACATAGTAATTCTAGGCTAATAAATGGAATAAGAACACATAATGTTTTCAAAATCGGATATCATGGTTAGTAGAGGCCGGTCTTCGGACCGGGCGAAAGGGGGTGCTCATAGCTGACCTTCCCCGATCGTACCCAAGCTCCCGAGCCGAGACAACTCCGGTGATGACGGACATGTGGCCTTCGGCACCGAGTCAGGGTTTCCTAAATTTCCCCATTTTAAAATATTTAGGTGGCGACTCTGTATCTGGCAAAGCAGTCCATGTTTGGCACTACTTTTCAAAAAAATCTGTTTTCTCAAACGATTTTCTGGATTTGGACTCTTTGGTTCAGATTTAGAACCGTAACAAAATCGAGTCCGAACTGTAGTAGCATGAGGCCCACGGGCGCGTCTACAGTTTCTGGCGACGCCGCTGGGGACTTTTAGAGAGCTTGACTCGAACTCGTGATATCCTGTTTTGATTTCATTTATGTGTTTCTTTGCATTGCATGTGCATTGGTGCGCCTAGGAACACAGTGTTTGCTATCTGCCATTCCTGAACGGTTTGCCGGAGGCTTGTCTTGTCAAGGCATGTCCATAAGGCTGAACTGGCTATGGGCTCTGACAGCATGGGAACACAAACCCCGGTTTACAGGGGGACCCCTTTTGACCATTCGACCTAGTGCATATTCGGATCCATAGTGACCATTCCAAACTAAGACAGGTTGCTTACCCGATGTTAGGTTGTTTGAGAATTGCTGCGTGCATAGTGAAACCCTAGCTCCTGACAAAATAGGACAGGGAAACCCTACCCCAACATAGGGGTGTTTTGGTCCTCTTTACTTGCTATGTGCTTTTAGAATGTATTTCCACAGGGAAAGTGCATATTGGTTTGCAAGTTTGAGTATCGTACCTGAGGGCACCAATATCAGTATCAATTATAAGAATCAGTTATCTGCGGGTATCAGGGCTCAATTTTCGGGAAAAGTGATTTCTGGGAACAGTGATCAGTAGTAGGGTACAGTTGTTTGGCTACACCCGTGTTTGATCAGTTTGGGCTGAAATGCTGTCTGTTTTTCCTTTCAGTTCAGAGAGTTACAGAGTTGATACAGAGTAGCCAGTGTCTCCCCTTGCCAAGGCAGGATTTATGGCGGCACAAAACTCAGAAGAAATTGTAGTTATGATGATTGCATTAGAGAAAGCGATCACCCCGCAAGGTGAGGCCAGTGTTGATGTGTCACATCTACCTAGATTGCCCATGGTGCACCCGGTCTGGGCTACCCAGTTATACCAGGCTCGCGAGCCTACTACTTTTGAGTTGATGGGAATGATAGGTGACCTCCAGAGGTCCGTGGCAGATCTGGCCTACGGGATGTCAGCTTCGCCCCCAGCGGCACCGTATGCCGGGAATTTCATGCCGCAGGAGCCCCCGTTGCTGGGGCGGATTGTGATAGAGCTCAGTCAGCCAGAGGTGGCTTCCAACTACAGCCACGACATGTCAGCAACAACCAGGCTTCGCTCTGAAATAGCAACCCAAACCCTTGACCAGGCTGAGGCCGGGGGAAAAGATAAAATGAAGGCAGATGCGGATCCTATCGAACAACTGCTGTGGGCAGTTGAGGCCCTGAAAGTCAGAGGGATGAACAAGCAACAAGCATCTGCGATAGTGACCAAAGCCGTAGATGATGCTTTCCCCGCTCCAATCAAAGGCGGTTCAAGCCAAGCAGAAAATCGGGATGGGCCCCGTCATGCCCAGACAATTCCTGTCGTTCCCAACCCTGCACCGGGGAAAGGTCAAAAAGCCAAGGCAGCGCCAGCCGACCCTTTCGCTAGCACATCTAGCAAGGGTCCTCAAACTTCAAAGTATCTGCCTCGAGAACGCAGAGCCTTTCACGCCCTTTACATGCCTTTGTCTAGGGCATTTCTAATATTGGCCAAAAAGGGGCACCTTAAACCCCTGGAGTCTCGGCCACTCCCGAAGAATCTCTCCGCCACTCACGATGCTACCTTGTACTGTGCGTACCACCAACAGTCCGGTCACAGCACCGACGGTTGTTTTCGCCTTCGTCATGAAGTGCAGGATCTGATCGATAATGAGGTCATTCTTCCACCTACCTCGGCAAATTCCGTCACTACTGAGCTGTTGGATTTCGAGGATACTGCAAGTTTGTGATCAGGGGTTGGACCACCTGTGGGCGGCGCTCGTTGTATTTCAGATGTGGCGTTTGGCACGCACTTTTTGAGCATTTGTAAATGCAGTTTTGTAGCTTCTGGCTTGGGGATTTGGGTCAGTTCTCAGTTTTGTTTTGAGTCTACCACTTTGCTTTGAGTCAGTCTTTTTGTTTTTTGGGTTTGTCTTATGCTACCGAGTCAGTCCCGTTATATAGGATGTCGAGCGATTCGGGGTTTTGTTGCCTCGAACGCCGTTTTGTATTTACCCTTTTTGCTATCTTTTTGAGTCTGTCTCTGCTGTGGAGCCAGTTACATCCAAGAAACCTGAATGAAACGGCTGCGGCTATCATGTTTCCGTGCTTATTATGTGTTTTGGGCTAGTTGTGCCAGAGAGTTTGAATGGGCTGACAGTACATCTCGCCCGCTCTCCTGCGTGCCAAACTCATTGTATTAACCTAAGTTTTTCAAAAACCTCTTTTAAACACTGCGGAAGCATGCTAAGCCTTTTAATGAATGAAACCATGCTTGTCGGCGTGAGTACTGAGAAGGACCCTGGCTTGATCCAGATTGATTCCACACTATCTTCGGCACGAGCGATTTGTCGCTTTCTTAAAAACTTTCAAAAACAAATGTTTTATGCGGCCCTGCGAAGACCTGTGTGGAACCACTCTTGAGATTGCACAGCTTAGGATCGCTCTCAGCCTCAAGATTCAGCCCGTTCAAACTTTGAACCCGTTTAACGTTCAGCAAGATCAACGGTCAAACATCATGCAAGGTCTGTGTGGCCAAACCAGGGGCAGCCCTCGAGCAAGAGGCACCGAAACTGAATCAGAAAGAGTAGATCTCGCCGGAAGCAACTTGTGGAGCAACTGGGATAGATTCTCCTGCAAGATGTTGCAACAGCTGCTTTCCTAGACACGGAAAGGCTTCGACTCCAAAAACCATTTGGCATGGACTTGCTACACTTTTACCCTTTGAGAGGCTCGCTGGGCCGAAAACCCGGAAGGGCGGCCCAGGCAAAAGTTAGAGCAAGAGAAAAATACAAAAAAGCAAAAAATATAACAATGAAAAGAAAAGAAAAGAAAGAAAAATGCGAAAAAGAAAAGAAAAAAGAAGTGAAAAAAGAAAATGAATGAAAAGAAGCTCGCAAGGTCGAAAACCCGCATCGGGCGCCTTGGCAAAAGTGAGAGCCTAAGAAAAGTGAAGGTTAAAATACCCGAGTGTACCTTAATCGGAACTACGTGAGGCTTGATTCCCATGTTTGGGATACGTAGGCAATTTCATCATGAAGTCCAGCCCCCAACGCTTTCATAGCGTCTCAGTCCATGCAATGGTTTCAATTTCATCCCAGAAGTCCAGCCGCCAACACCCTTCAAGGCGACTGTGTCCATATATTTGTTGTGACCGTCTTCGTCATCGTCGTCTCCAAGAGCTCGACCACCGCCAATGAAGACTGTTTGCGGATTGCTGCGGCATCATCCAAACAAGGGAAAACTTTCCGTTGCCATGAGCCGTGAGCCGCCATTCAAACTAGGGGCAACTTTCCATTGCCTCCCACCCCCCTTCAAACCAGGGGCAATTTTCCATTGCCTCCGATCCGAGGTTGCGCATCTCAAAGAGTAAGTTCCATGCCCGTTGAGCATTGACTGTTTGAAAAATAGTTTTTGAAAATTTTTACTGAGGTTGACTATTTTCTCGAAAACTATTCCATTTTCCAAAACAGGACCATTGTCTTGGACCCGAAAAGGAAAATTTTCAGTGCTTACAGCCTGACTTGCATGGTTTTCAAATCAAAAATCAAACGAGTACGTTAATCCGACTCTCATTTTGATCAAACTTGTTTTATTAGAAAACCAAAACGAAAAGAAATGGTTAAAATGATGAACTAGGGGCACAGTTGAGCCAAGCATTCTGTCTTTCCCCCGTCATCGACGTACTTGCCAGAAGAGCGCTCTACCCGCCAGAAGAAATAGCCGTGAGCTAACGGTGTTGAGCATGAACCCGCACCTTTCCGTTTATCCATTAATCACCCCGGGGAGGGATGAAAAATGAGAGAATGAAGAATAGAGAGGTGTGAGTTGAGAGAAAAGCGAGGAAAAGGGTTTTGAGAGAAAAATTCGAGCTTGAGAGTTGAGTGATGTGAGAATCACAAATCAGAAGGGGTGGGAAACAATACCTAGATCGAACTGGCTCCTCGTGATCCGAGGTCCCCCGTCTTCATTAAAGCGTCCGTGTGTCGTGTCTTTTTGATTTGTCATTCTCGTCTTTTATTTTTATTCTTTCTCGAGCGTGTCTCATTGTGTTTAGGTCGTGTACCTGTGTTCGAGTCCTCCCCGCTGTGTTCAGTTGTAGGCTCGTTATCCCGGTTCGAAGAACCCTCATTCGATTTCAAAAATCGTTTACACTCAGAGTGTTGTACCATTCTCTACATTGGAGCATGATTCAACTCCAACCGGTCCCGACTTTCAGCTTCGTCTTGTTAGGTTGGGCTGTTTTGTTTAAAGTTTGCTGTGTGCAGAATGAACTGAATGCTGTGTTTTGGGCTGTATGCAGATCAATCCCCAACAGAGTAAGGGCTGTGTGTCCAGAATCAGGCAGTGGGTTATTTTGCTGTTGGCTGTTTAGTTATCTGATTATTACAGTGCAAGTGTTCAATTTTCAGACAATCAGTCAATTTCATTTACATTGAGGTGTAACATGAAGGAATGCGATGCAATACACAAGATATGTAAACGTAACAATTTTTTGAGCAAAAATCTGTTCATTTCATAATCTTTTAATTACAAAGTTTTGTAGAAACAAAATCTGCCTGCGGCAGTACAAGGTAATCTAACTACCAAAGAAAAGGGGAAAAGTACAAGAAGAAGAAAAATAACAAAAATCAGCATCTGTGTCGAACACCCCGAGGGTTGTCAGTCGGTCCTGGTCCTCTTCCTGGACGAGGGTCCAGGAGCATCATCAGCAACATCGTCAGAGCCCGAGCTAGAACCGCCTCCGGTCTCCTCCTCCGATGACTCGGACTCCGCCTCTGACTCCTCGTCGTCATCATCGTCCGGGACTGGAGCTCGCGAGCTGCTCCTGACGTGAGTACGCCCTCCCCTGGTGCGAGGAAATATCCTGCCCTCCTCGTCTCTCCCTCGGGCAGGGACGGAAGGTCCAACTGGAGCACCTCCTGCCATAGGAATCGGGAAAGTAGGCTGAAAAGGTACATGAAGAGAAATGCATCAGTATACTATAAGCAGTTTAGCAGTACAGAGTGCGATGTATGAGTACAGTGTGAGAATGCCGTGAGCAGTTTAGCAGTACAGAGTGCGATGTATGAATACAGTGTGTGCATGCCATGAGCAGTCTAACAGTGCAGAATGCAGAATGCAGTATGTCAGATGCTGTGAGATCAGTGCATCAGGTGTTGTGCCATGAATCAGATTATGCAAAGCAGTGTTTGAACGATTTGAGGCCAGTGTCAGAAGAACATACCGGTATGCTGTAGAGGGCTAGGAGGTCGAATGTCCGCTGAAGCATCCCCATCATCGAGGCATTCATCGCCAACAACTGACGGGTATACTCAGAAGAAGCCTGCAAAAAGTATCAGATACGTCAATATTCTGTGGAATATCAAGAAAACTGAAATGAAATGACTGTACAACATGCAGTAATACATACCGGCGGTAGGTCGGGGACATCGATGAACTCGTGACCAGCAGGCGGAGGGGCGAAGGGAAGCTAATAGGTCGCCCCACCTTGCCCCTGAAAGGTCAGCACAGCAGGCAAGGCGGGCCAGCCAGTCCCCCGTCCTCCCTGAGCTCCGCCCCTGCCACGGACCCGGGCCCTCCTCGCAGCCCCTACTCCAACTCCTGCTCCGGCTCCAGCCTCTGATGCCACAGGCCTGGCCCCCTCCGCTCGACGGCCACCGCTCAGGGGTCACATCAGGTATGTCCGTACATACTCCCCGTAGTCGCTGGTGCCTCGGAAGCCGGCCTCCTCCCAGCCAATGGTGTAGTCATCCATCTGCTCGCTGGTGAGACTCTCGGTCTCCCTCATATCCGCAGGAGGGTGAACCGGGACTATCTGCTCAGGTAACCCAAGGGTCTGGCGTAGAAAACGCTCCTCCAGGTACCAAGCCCGACAGACCGGGCCCTCAAGCAAGATCCAGAAAGGTGAGGTCTCCTCCGCACCAGGGAACCGACCCCGCATCGCCGCCAGCAAGGAAGCCCACGGCCGCCAAGTGATCTGAAAGTGACAGACAGTTTGTTATCTACTGTTATTGAAGTATGCAGTGGGAAAGCGAAGCTTAAATAAACTGAAAGTAAAACATACCTCGGCCGGGGTGATGGTGTCAAAGTATCGGCGGAAGAAGCCGAATGTCTCCCGTGGTCGCCGGGTGCATCTCCCGTCGAAGCGACTTGAGAACGGGACGGCCGGAGGAGACTCCGCGACTGGTACGGGTGCGAGCCTAGGGAAGTAGGCGTAAACCCACAGCTGCAAGGTAAATACCAGTGCATTTATCAGATAAAGCACAGTACAGAATAAAGCAGAAATGGCAGAGCCGTGTGTTGTACAGTGTGTTGTTTACAGTGTACAGTGTGAGCAGTGTACAGTCAGTGTAAAGCAGAATGTATGTGTGTGCCGTGTGTACAGTATACAGCAAGTGTAGAGCAGACCACAGTGTGTGTAGTGTACAGAGTACAGAAAAGATAGAGAAACAGAAACGAAAAGCGGAGAAGAAGTGTACCTCCCAAGCCCGCCAGTAGCCTCCGAGTAGCTGGCCGCTGCCGCGAGAAGCCGAGCTCATGTACCCGTAGAGAGTGGACAGAGCCGCGCCGCCCCAGTCATAGTGTAAAATGTCCCGGACATCCACTAGTGCGCTGAGAAGACAGAGAGGCACGGTGTTCACCCGGTCGGCGAAGATGGTAGTCCCAAACAGGAACATGAGGAAGCCGCGAGCATACCTCTCCACGTCCTCCTGGGTCATCTGCGCCTCCTCCTCCAACGCGGGCTGGACCCGAAACTGTACCTCGAACCAAGAGTACCGCACAAAACCTGGACGAGCTAGTGGTGGCGCCTCCCCCAACAGATAAACCTGAGCGGCGGTCCACTCATCCATGTCGGTGTCGAAGGGGATCGGATCACCCCCTACCCCGATGCCTGTGAGCATCGAGAAGTCATAAGGGGTCATCGTCATGTCCCCTGTAGCGGAAAAGTGGAAAGAATCGGTGGTGTCCCACCACCTCTCCGCCAGTGCGGCCAAAAGAGGTCTGCATGTGGACAACCTGGAGAGCCCTCGGCAGAAGGCACCGAAGCCCGCCCGGTCCACGACGCGTCGGACTGCATCAGGGAGCTCATCATACCACTCCCGTGCACCAGTATTCCCATACCCGCGAACGGTATGGGAACCCTCCTGTAAACAGAAAATGACAATTGCAAGACAACATTCAAAATGCAGTTTTGAAAAGCATGCAGATAAAGTATGTGTGCAGGTTTGTCAGATTCAGACGAATACCGAGTGCCGGTGTGCTTACAGTGAACTACAGCGTGCGGTGTGTCAGCATGTTTGGGTGGTTCCGAGCAGATAAAGCATGTGTGCAAGTTGTTCAGATTTTGGCAAATACCGGGTGCCGGTGTGCTTACAGTGAACTACAGTGTGTGATGCGACAACATGTTTGAGGGTTCCAGTACGGATATAGCATGCATGCAAATTTTACAAATTCGGACAAATACCGGGTACCGGTGTGTTTGTAGTGAAATACAGTGTGTGCCGTGTGTTTGAGTGATTCAGGGCTAGTGCAATGTGTGTGCATGTGCCAATATCAAACAGATATCAGTTATATGTATGTTTACAGTCAACTACAGTCTATGGTGTATCAGATTTCAGCAGTTAAAGAGTACAACTAGCTACGACAGTTTTATATCCTACATTGCGAAAAGTAAAGCAAAAGGCAGAGAGTTACCTCGGAAGTGCTGAAGGAAAGTTGGGAGGTAGGCTCGCGTAGCAGTAGCTCAGGCGCCGCGTACCTCTCGAAGCTCCGGAACTGACGCAGGCCGTCGGGGGGCAGAACATGGACCGCCGGTCGGTAGGTCGCCGGGTCGAACGGGCGCTGGCTCAACGGTAGAAGCTCAACCCCGGGATCCATCTCGTGGTCCGGGGGAGTCCCGCCATGTGGAATGTCGTCCGCCATGTAGAAAATGGTGTGAAAATGGCCGAAAAAAGGAAAAATGGGCCGGAATGCGAAGAGTCAACTGAAAAGTCAACTCCTGAGAGGGTCGGAAATGGCCGGGTAGGCCAGAATGTGAAAAGGCACGGGAATGAAGAGGAAAACGAGGGGAACAAACCCCAAAAAGGCGAGAATGCCAAACGAGGCACCGAAACAAGAATGTGATCGGTTGAAAATGTCCGAAACGCGAAGAGAATCGCGAATCCGACAACGAAACGGGCGTAGAACGCGAAGAAACGGGCGAAAAATGAGCGAGAAACACTCTAGAGAGAGAGAACAAGAGTTTTCGGCGGAAGAGAAGCGAGGAAATAGGGCTTGAAGCCCTATTTTAAAACACCCAAGGTGAAAAGTCGAAACTGCCTCGAATCAGCAACTGTTTGCCAGTCGGCAATGTTTTGTGCCGGCCGGCACTTTTTTGTACCGATGGACTTATTTTTATGCCGGTGGCCAGCCGGTGGCCTCCCCTTTCGGCCGGTGGGGTTCCCGCAGCCTTGTTTAGGCCATATGAGTAGTTTGTGGTCTTCATAGCTCAAGAAAGTGCATCTCCGACACTCAACCGGCCTCCGTTTTGACCGCTGACCGTGTCTCCAGTGCGTGGCACTCGAATTCGTGCAAGGTGTATCCTTTTTGTATCCTTTTAAAATTCAAAAGTTTCCCCATGTGTGTTGCACGCGTTCATCACACTACTTCGGTGCATTACATCGCACTGTCATGCGCCACACATTTGCATTGTTATGCACATGCTACATGCGTTGTAACACTCACCCCTTTGCATCGTCATGCACATTTCTCATGCATTGTCATTGCATTTTTATTCCATGCATCGTTGTGCATTCCGAAACACGTGTGTTGTTACGCATTTAAGTCCATTTGCATTCCGTGTGGCATACATGTCACACTTGCATACATTTCGCGACGGTCTGGCGAGACCTTAAACACGCGCGCCAGTCTGGCGAGACCTTAAACACGCGCGACGGTCTGGCGAGACCTTAAACACGCGCGATGGTCTGGCGAGACCTTAAACACGCGCGCCGGTCTGGCGAGACCTTAAACACGCGCGCCGGTCTGGCGAGACCTTAAACACGTGCGCTGGTCTGGCGAGACCTTAAACACGCGCGACGGTCTGGCGAGACCTTAAACACGCACGGTCTAGGAGACCTTAAATCCTTTGGAGGTGTGAAACCTTCGGCGCATTCCTCATGCAATATCCACAGTCTAGGAGACCTTAAATCCTTGGGGGGGGGGGCTGCAAAACCTTCGGCACATTGATGTGTGTAGTCCATTCTTGCATTGTCATGCATATTGCTAACAACATTGTACCTATTAAGTTTGTTTTCTTTTCAGGCACGATATTGTATGTATGGTTCATTTGAGGCTGGAGCGACCAGACGAACCGCGCAGGTATCCCCGGTCTAGGAGACCTTAAATCCTCTGAAGGTGCAATTCCTTTGGTGTTTGTCGTGCCCGAACGACTTTCGGTGGTCTGGTAAAGCCACCTGCCTATGTTTGCGGTGAGTTCCTAGAAGACCAACGGGGACGGTGGAAACTAGAGTTCAAACGGCTTATGCCTAGAACGCAAAGGTTCGGGAGTTCCGAGACTAAAGTCTGGTTTAAATACCCAGGGGTTTACCCTCGGCTTGAAATCTGTATGGAAGCCCCATAGGTTGAGGCGGCGTGTCTACGCCTCAGTTCTGGATACTGAACCAACCTAGTATATCGCCCTGTTGGTAAGATAGGGAAAGTTGCAAACATAGTCGTTGCATCATAGTGCATTGTCATGCATTTCCATTGTAGCTTGCATTCATTGCATTTTCCTCGTAGATCGCATCATACTACATTGTCATGCATTGTGTAAATATCCATTCCATTGCATATTTGTAAATATTGCATTATAGATTGCATGCATTCATTGCATCGCCTTCCATCTATGGCTTGCACCTTTCCATGTTGAGCTTGGTCTGGTATGTGCCCTTACTTTTCACGTAAAACACAGTTCTGCATGTGTATCGCGCCGATTCCACGCTGGTATGTTGGTTGAGGGTTGCGGCACCTTTTCTGTGTTAGACATGGCTTGTATGTGTACATGCCTTTCCTAGGCAAGATTTGGTTTGGCCCGCGTGCCATATCCATTGCATTATAGATTGCATGCATTCATTGCATCGCCTTCCATCTATGGCTTGCGCCTTTCCATGTTGAGCTTGGTCTGGTATGTGCCCTTACTTTTCACGTAAAACACAGTTCTGCATGTGTATCGTGCCGATTCCACGCTGGTATGTTGGTTGAGGGTTGCGGCACCTTTTCTGTGTTAGACATGGCTTGTATGTGTACATGCCTTTCCTAGGCAAGATTTGGTTTGGCCCGCGTGCCATATCCATTGCATTATAGATTGCATGCATTCATTGCATCGCCTTCCATCTATGGCTTGCGCCTTTCCATGTTGAGCTTGGTCTGGTATGTGTCCTTACTTTTCACGTAAAACACAGTTCTGCATGTGTATCGCGCCGATTCCACACTGGTATGTTGGTTGAGGGTTGCGGCACCTTTTCTGTGTTAGACATGGCTTGTATGTGTACATGCCTTTCCTAGGCAAGATTTGGTTTGGCCCGCATGCCATATCCATTGCATTATAGATTGCATGCATCCATTGCATCGCCTTCCATCTATGGCTTGCGCCTTTCCATGTTGAGCTTGGTCTGGTATGTGCCCTTACTTTTCACGTAAAACACAGTTCTGCATGTGTATCGCGCCGATTCCACGCTGGTATGTTGGTTGAGGGTTGCGGCACCTTTTCTGTGTTAGACATGGCTTGTATGTGTACATGCCTTTCCTAGGCAAGATTTGGTTTGGCCTGCGTGCCATATTCATGTCCATTACATTGTAGTGTAATTTTTGCATCCGGCTTTAGGATCATTGTCCTTTTTCTAGCGGGTTGTTTCCCCACTTATGTCATTCCACCCAATACTTATTCTTGTGTCTGTCTAGAATGCTCACAGTTCAGTTGACCGTTCTGTGGTAGACAGACTTGTTACCTCCATCAATCTATTTGACATAGGTGTGGTTTCGAACTGCTCGTGATTGGATCGTGTTTCAATTGCTTTGCATGTAGTTTGCATTGTTTTAATTACATTGCATCTTCATTTGCATTGTTTATACATTGTTTTGTATATATTGCATATCATCTTGCATCCATTCTTGCATTGTTATGCATGTTGCTAACAATATTGTACCTGTTAAGTTTGTTTTCTTTTCAGGCACGATATTGTATGTACGGTTCATTTGGGGCTGGTGTAACCAGACGAGCCGCACAGGTATTGTATCTCCGAGTGAGACGTATTGAGAATTCCATAATTCTCTTACATCCTTTCTGCATTGTAGTGTAGTTTGGTGTATGCCATGCTTAAAACCGTCGCATGTATGCTTCGTTACAGATTTCTTTGCATGATCATAAGTTATGCTCAGCTCCGTGCATTGTCTTGCATTTTGCCCCTGCCTTCGGGCGCATATCTTATTTGTCTTGCATGTTTGTCTAAGTCTTCGGCCTTGTCAAAAATGGGTCGTCTCTGGGTTTGACATTCACTCACGTCATTGTTATGACTTTCGAGTTCTGTCAAAGAGGGGCAACTATAGACACCCCATTTTTGACCGTCCTCAAGACTTGGATGTCACCGTTTGAACACTCGATGATTATCCATGTTTGTGTTCGTTTGGAGTTCCCGGAGGTCTCGGCTCGCGCGCCTTACTTTAGGATCTCCGAACTCGACCGTTTAGTGTCTGGTTTCACACCAAACACTTGCATCTTGCCTTTGAGAGGCAGGGTAGGGCTTGTAGACCATCCCCACCCACCACCGGCAGTGACTAGATGTCACCGGCTGGTTTTTGTCTCCACCGGCAATATAGTTTGCTGGCCGGCACTGTTTGTTGCCGGTCAGCACTATTTAGTGCCGGCCGGCACTCCTTTTGGCCAAGATGGCATTTTTAGCCGGCCGATTGCTGTTCATCTGCTTTTGCAGATATTTTTAGACAGCTGTCTTGCTTTTGCATCCCTCCATACACGTGTATGGAGGGATCTCCCTCTTGTGAAGCTTGTCTTGTAAGCTTTACAAGACAAGAAGCTTCTATGTAGAGGAGGTCTCTCTCTTGTTGCAAGGGTTGGAGATTTTAGACATTTTAGGGAGAGGAAAACACAGACCAAGCTCTGGTTTTTCTAGGGTTAGGGTTAGATACACACTCTATCTCTCTTTCCCTCACTTTTGTGCTCTTGTGTGTGTAAAAGAGTGTTTAGTTCATACTATTGCACACAAACACATAGTGTTTCACCTTTGTCTTGCAACTGAGGTTCTAGAGGACTGATTTTGAAGTTTTGGTGTTGGATTCAAGCTAAAGGAGGCCATTGGAGCACCATTGTTGAAGAAGGCTTCAAGGGTGAGAATCTAGTCCTATTTTCCCCCATTTTTGCATTGATTTTCTACCTATCTTAGAGCTGTTTTTGTGCTTATTGTATAATACAAAAAAGTTCTATTTTTAGGCCCTCTTTATTGTTTATTAAGAGTGTTTTGTGATTTGAGGGTAGTTGACCCCTCTTAGGCCTTGAAAGGCCTCATTTTGAGCCATTTTGTGCTAGCTCCGGGATTTTGGTGTTGGGGTCTCTTCACCACTGAAATCTTGAGGGATTTCAGTGGTGAAGATGATGCCTTGAAGTCCCAAGAAGGAGAGGGCCACCCCCTTTCCTTGTTGTCCTTGAAAAGGACATATTTTGGCCTCTTGAGAGAGCATTATGCTTGAGTGTGTGTTGAGCATGTTTAGGCTGTTTTTCATGCTTATATATCCATAATATAACATGATTTTAAGTTGGTTTTGGTACTCCATGCATGCTTAGCATAGTTGCCATGTAATGCCTTTTTATGCCTTAACATGTCTTAGGTCGTGTGCCTTTGTTTCTAGCATGTTTTAGGCTTAGTCTTGTGAAGATTATGTGCTTATCTTGACATGTTTTAGGTCTGTCCATAAGTGTTTGGGTTGATTTTGGCATGTTTGATATAGCTCCTTTGTATTTGGGCTTGTTGGCCTTGAGCATGTGCATGTGTAGCATGACATCCTTGCATCGATTTGGTGATTTGGGGTCCCCCTACATGCTATTTCAGTCCCATTTCCATGCTTGTTTGATTGCCTTGCATGCCTCTTTAATGCTTTGGAAGCTTGTGTAGCAATGCTCCATGTTTTGGTGTTTATGCATGCCTTTGTTTTTGAGTCATTTAGATGCCATCTAAGTGGCCTTTTGGGCCTTGTGTTATGTGCAAAAACTCTGTTTTTGGTCAATAAGCTCATGCCATGTTTGGTCTTGCTTAGTGTAGTCCAATGCTCCATTGGTTTGTTTCGAGCACTTAGGCCATTTGTTGCATATTTGGCTTGATTTATTGCTTGGTTTGGCACCATGTTTTAGCATGATTTCAATGCTTATGTTGCATGCTAATTGCTCATATTTGTCCCTTTCAAGTGTGCTTGAGGGTTGTCTAATTTGTGCCTAACTGTTGGCCTCTCAACATATGTATGCGTGCATGTGTAGTTGGTCCCTCATTGTAACACTTTGGCCCTTGTTTTAGGCCTTATTTGAGTTTCCTAATTCATGTTTAAGTCCATCTTTGCATCCATTTGCATGCCCCTATGTTTGCTTGTATGCTTGCATAAGCTAGTTGCCATGCCATGTTGCATCCCTAGCTTGTATGCTTAGGTTGCATTGCATCTTGCATGCATGCCTTGTTCCTTGACTTGGTGATAGGAATTGGGCCTTGTTTGTTTGATTGGTTTGCATTGCATTTGAAATCAAAGTTGCATACTTGGTTCTTTGGGCCATCATGCATGGAAATACGTGATTGGTGGTCCGAGAATCGAGGCACATGCCCCTTTGAGTCAATACAATGATAAGGGACATGGTTGGTGCATATATGCCTTGAATTGTGCTGCCATGCTTTGCCTTGTCCTCTGTTGCTGTCATTTGCAGATTCCGCAGGAACACTTTGCCGACCGGCAGTTTAATGTGCCGACCGGCAACAATTTCTTTGCCGACAGCTTATTTTTGTGCCGATGGCCATACCACACTGCTGGTGGCAATTTAGTTCGGCCGGTGGTGATCACCTCTGTCCAAGGGAGCAGCCCTGAGGTTTTGACAGCCTCCAGAGGAGTGAAGGAAGGAAAACAGAGGCAGCTTGCGCATGGCGGCGCGTTTCTCGAGGCGTTTTACTATTTTTCTTTGTCTATTTAATTTATTAGTTAAATTAGGCAATTTGTAATATTAATTAGCTTGAGTAGTTAATTAATTTGTAATATTTATTTGGTCCCTCCGAGTGAGGGCAAATCTATAATAAGTGTGTGTGGGTGTGTGAATGTCTTCCAATCCCCACTTCTTTCTTCCCTTTTACTTACCTGCTTTGATGGTTAGTGTTAGGGCACGTTTAATTTAGCATACCTCATGCTATGTCTACGTGCATTCATGCATTTGTATTACATGCATTAGGCTCGGTACATCATGCTAACTGCATCTGTACTTCAATTCCCAAACTGAATATGTGATAGTTGCGCATTTTCACATGCCATGTTTAGGATAGCTGAGCCTATTCTAGATTGCATTTTTGCATGCGATGCATTAGGCACTTAACATGGACTTGGATCATGCATGTTTGCTAACAAGTTCTTTGTTTTGGCACGGAGTACTATGTAAGTATTTTAATGCTTTAGCATGTCGCATGTGTGTGAATGCTACCATGACAGTATGTTTACCATGTGGCTAGATGCTTATGTGTTAAACTGTTTTAATGCCTGTGGGTGGAGGTTGGATTGTTTGAGTTGGAAAAACTCGTTGAAATCCGCATTTTAGCCTACTTGCGAGTAGCAAATTCCAAAACATTTTCAAACCGAACGGATATGCAATGTTTATTTCCAAATTAGGCAATCTAGTCTATACTTGTCTGTTGCGCGCATAACATAGTAATTCTAGGCTAATAAATGGAATAAGAACACATAATGTTTTCAAAATCGGATATCATGGTTAGTAGAGGCCGGTCTTCGAAACGGGCGAAAGGGGGTGCTCATAGCTGACCTTCCCCGATCGTACCCAAGCTCCCGAGCCGAGACAACTCCGGTGATGACGGACATGTGGCCTTCGGCACCAAGTCAGGGTTTTCTAAATTTCCCCATTTTAAAATATTTAGGTGGCGACTCTGTATCTGGCAAAGCAGTCCATGTTTGGCACTACTTTTCAAAAAAATCTGTTTTCTCAAACGATTTGCCGGATTTGGACTCTTTGGTTCAGATTTAGAACCGTAACAAAATCGAGTCCGAACTGTAGTAGCATGAGGCCCACGGGCGCGTCTACACACTCTCAGTAATCTCCTCCAACTCAACATGCTCATGACAAGTAACAGATTCAGATTCAGATTCACATGCAGACTTATCCCTATCTTTATACATTACTTTCTCATCAAATATAACATCTCTACTTTTGATTATTTTTTGATTTTTATCATCCCAAAACCGATAACCAAATTGATCAATGCCATACCCAATAAAAGTACATTTAACAGATTTCAGATCAAGTTTACTTTTATCAGCAGAATCTATATGCACATATGAAACACAACCAAATACCTTCAAAAAAGAAAGATTTACCTCTTTACCACTCCAAGCTTCTTCTGGTAACTCTTCATCCAATGGAATAGATGGACTAATCAGATATGCTACAGTGTTAACTGTATCTACCCAAAACATCTTTGGTAATCCGGCCTGTACCCTCATACTTCTAGCACGTTCATTCAAAGTTCTATTCATGCGTTCTACAACGCCATTCTGTTGAGGTGTCTTTCAAACAGTCTTCTCTATTCTAATTCCACTTTCTGCACAATATTTCTTGAATTCATTATCCTCATATTCCCCTCCATTATTTGATCTTAAGCACTTAATTTTCTGACCTATTTCAGTCTCCACCAAGGCTTTCCACTTCTTAAAAGTAGTATAAACTTCAAATTTTTGTGTCAGAAAATAAACACATACCTTTCTTGTTAAGTCGTTGATAAAGGTAACATAGTATGATGATCCTCCAAGAGATGAAACAAGTGCAGGTCCCCACACATTTGTATGAACCAACTCCAATTTTTCTGACTTCGGTTTCCTGTCATCCTTTGAAAAACAGACCCTCTTTTGTTTGCCGAAGATTCAATCCTCACAAAAGTCAACGTCCATTGTAGACGCACCCCGCGAGAACTCTCCGGCTCCGCGTTGCGAGGACGCGAATTCCGTTTTGTTCTCTAGTTACTACAGTTCGGACTCAATGTTACGGTTCTGAATCTAATCTTACAATGTGCGATGTAAGACCGATAAATCACCAAAGAGTCCAAATCCGGCAAATTGTTTTGAAAAATTGATTTTTATAAAGAAGTGCCAAACATGGACTGCATTGCCAGATACAGAGTCGCCACCTAAATATTTTGTTTGGGGGGAAATTTAGGAAACCTTGACTCGTGCCTAAGGCCACGTGTCCATCATCACCAAAGTTGCCTCGGCTCGGGAACTTGGGTACGAGAGGGGAAGGTCATGCAATGAGCACCCCCGCTCGCCCGATCAAAGATTGGCCTGTACTAAGCATGATATTTTTTTTTTGAAAACACATGTGTTCTTATTTCGGTTATTAACCTAGAATTACTATGTGATGCGCACAGCATACAAGTACAGACTAGATCGCCTAATTTGGAACAAAACATTGCATGTTCGTTTGTTTGAAAACGGTTTGAAGTTTGCTACTCGTAAGTAGGCTAAATCGGGGATTTAATGAATTGTTCCAATTCAAGCAATCCAACCTTCACCCACAGCCATTCAAGCAGTTATATCAAATAAGCAGTTAGCCTCATGGCAAGTATGCTTTCATGGCAATCAATAACACACATGCAGTATGCTAAAGCGTAAACACTCACAGTGTACTCTAAGCCAAAATAGAGAACTAGTTAGAAATCATGTATGATCCTAGTTCATGTTAAAATGGCTAATGCATGACATGCAAAAATGCAACTAAAGTAGCCTCGGTTATTCTAGAATAGCATGTGAAATGCAACTTGATACATGTATTCAACTTGGAATTGAAATACAATGCAGTTAGTATGATGCGCCGAGCCCGGTGCATGCAAAATAGATGAATGGATGCACGAATGCGAGCATAAGGTATGCTAATGAAATATGCCCTAAAACTAACCATTGTAAGCGGTTAAGTAAAAGGGAGAAAGAAATGGGAGTTAGAAGACATGCATCGCACACACGCACGCTTATTACAACAATTGGCCCTCTCGACGGAAGGACTGAATAAGAAGCTAACTAGCTAATCTAAGCTAATTAAACTAATTATTACACAACAAATAAGCTAATTAACTAATCCTAGCTAACTAACTATTACAAAACAGTTAAGTAGCTAAACGCATTAACTACTTAAGTACAAGCCAAAGCGTAAACTAACTAAATAAATTAGCTAAGTAAAGCAGTAAACAGAGGTGCCCTCAGAGGGAAGAATGCATGCATGTCCGGTCACCTCGTTCAGAAATCCGTTGCGATGCCCCAACTTGCCTTTGTTTGCAACTGTTCTCAGAAACTTGTACCAAGCTCCAGATAGCTTCTAACACACCTTGGGGACCTGTGGGAGGGTGACCGACCAGTTGTTGCTCTCTCTAGCCTAGCCGACCACGTTTTGCTACTGTAAACCAGAAAAAGTGGTCGGCCAGCTAGTTTTTCTGGCTGGCCGACCAGTTGTTGCTGTCAAGCTCCAATTTTCTGCAACAGAGAGCAAGAAAGGGCATGGCAATGTATTTGCAAGGTATGTGTGCACAACCACGCTCCTATCATTTCATAAGCTCAAGGGAGTGTGGTTCTCGATTTCAATGCATGATGGCCGAGAGGTGAAGTTGCACAATTCAATGTAAAAATGAATGCACAAGTAAACACATAAGGCTTAAAACTCTATCATGCTTGATCAAGAGCGTCGACGACTGCGAATTAAGGCACGTTTCATCACGTCAAGTATGAAACGTCCCTTGTTTCTCGTGTTTAGACTAACACCTATTCCAAACACAATGCAACACAAGCATGGCATACACAATGCGATTCAAGCATGCAACTCAATGTAATACAACTTAAGCATGCAAACATGCATGGGACAAGCGTGCAAACATGCAATTAGCATACTAGCATACACAATGCTATGAACTACATGGCATACACAATGCTCATGACAACTAGCATACACAATGCAAATGGTAACTAGCATACACAATGCAATGAACATGGCATACACAAATGCAATGATCAATATGGCATACTCAATGCAATGTGACCTAAGCATGCAAACAACATGGCATATACAATGCTAAATCAAACATGCAAACAACATGGCATACTCAATGCTATGAACTACATAGCATACACAGTGCTTAATGGACTTACACCAAAATGGGTAGACCTCAGCCATGCCCAAATTAGTGGCCATAACACCAAAACAAAGGCACCAAAAGACAAGGCATGCATGCACAATGCATTGGCCAATCAACTAGGCCTAAGAGCGCAACTCTCGAGAGTGCTCAAGGAGTGATAAACAAGGACGTGTAACCACATTAAATGCATTGAAATTAAGTAAGAAATGATGCCAAATCATTTAAACAATGCCAGTATAGCATGCAAAGGTCCTAAAGCATGAAAGCTAGCAAAGAGGACTACAAATGAGACATGCAATACATGGCAAATATGCATGGACCGACCATGGACAGAGCTCAAGTAGGTCTAAACATGGACCAAAACATGCTAAATTAGGGGCTCAAAGGCCTAGGCAAGATGGCATACATGCTAGGCCATAAAAAAAGCAACCATGCACAACACTTAAAGGCATTCAAAGCATGAAAGAAGTGGGAACATGTCAATGCTATAAGCTCTGAAATGAAGTATTAAATAATGCCAAATCATCTAAATAGCTCAAAGATAGCATGCATGAGTCAACAAAACACAAAGCTAGCAAGGCCAATTGCACTATAGCTATACAAAGCATGAAGGATAAAGCAAAGGCAACCCAAAATAGTCCTAGAGCATGTCAAAATGATACTAAAACATGCATAGAAGGAAGCCAAAACAAGCTAGCATGAAGGGCATAAGACATGATGCATACAAGGCGAATAAGGTGGTTTACACTACACCTATTAAAACCAAGTATGGGATGACTTAACCAACACAAATCAGAGATATATCGTGGCAAAATAACCTCAAAAACACATTGAAATGATGGCTCGCAAGCTAAGGCATGAAGGCATACGCAATGATTCATGTTAAGGCATAAAGGGACAAACCCTCCAACGCATTGAATGGATGATAAATGCAAGTGCATGAGTATGAAACATGGACTGAAATCACATAACAAATGATGCCAAATCATTCAAATTGTCCAAGTAAAGCATGCTAATGGACTTGGTGCACAAAGCTAACAAGCTCGATTGAACCATGGCTATACAAAGCAAGTCATGCATGGTCAAAACAACCTAAATCAGAGCTAAAGCATGGAAAAAACTTCTTTAAGTTAAGCTAAAAGCATGCTAGAATGACATGTCAAAGCATGATGCATGTTAGGCTATTTCATGAAATTGCACTACAAGTACATGAGGCATGCAAGGGCCAACCAAATCAAACCCTAACAGAGGTATGACATGGTAAAACAACGCCAAGAACATGCTGAAATAGACTCAAATCAAGCTAGAATGACATGCTCAAACATGAGACACACAAAGCTAGTTTGTAAGATTTACACTACAAGTGCATAAGGCATGCATGGATTGACTAAACCAAGTAAAAATAGTGGTATGCCTCAGCAAAATAACCACAAATACATGCTAAGAAACAAGCTAACACAAGCTTATCAAACATGCTCACATATGAGGCATTCAAGACAAGTATTGAAGACACATGGAGAGTGGATGACCCTCACCTTTTTGGGACCTTAAAACACCATCCCCACCACTGAAATCCCTCTGGATTGTAGTGGTGAGAAGGCCAAAACAAGGTGATCCCAAAGCTTAAAAAGAAGGCACAAAAGCAAGGCCAAACAAGGCCTAAGAGGGGGTAAACAACCCCAAACACAAAAGTGACCTCAAACAAAGATCTTAAGAACCAAAAATTAGAACTTTTTTTAGTTAAGAGTTAAGCTTAAAACAACATGCAAAAGGGTCCAAAAGCTTAAGCAAGAATGGGGGTTTAAAAGGTTAAAAACTCACCCTTGAAGACCTTCTTCAAAACCAAAACTCCAGCAGCTTTTTCCAACCAAAAACAGTCCAAAAGCTTCAAAAACAACCTCAAGGGACCTCAGCTCCAAGAGTATGGTGTTTGAGTGTGTGTTTGTGTGTTAAAGTGTGGTAAAACTACACTTTTAAGGCATAAAATCAAGAACAAGAGCAATATAGAGACAAAGCTATATGTATAACTCTCAAGGTAATTTTTCTGAACCTAGAGAAGGGAGGAGGAGCCTCTCTCTTATAGAGAACAAAAGCTAAAGCTTCTCAAGGAAGCTAAGGTTCAAGGCCATCCCTCCATACACGTGTATGAAGGATGACATCAGTGCCCTCCAGCTGTGCCAGCTGGAGGAAAATATTTCCAAAAAGGTGACAAAAAATAACCGAAGTGGTCAGCCAGCTACTTAAAGTGGTCGGCCGACCACTTCAAGTGGTCTCCCAGAACAAAAACTGGTCAGCCATAGGTGGGAAAAGTCTACACACTGAAAGCAAGGTGGTGGTATGGTGGTCGACCAGAAAAGGTGGCCCAAAGACCAAGAAAGCCAGTTATTCGACTAGAAACTGGCTGACAGGAGGAAAAATGGTCTCCCACCCTTGTACCACCTTCCAAACAAGGAAAACAAGGTTTGTACGAAAAACAAACCAAAACGGATGCAAGACGAAAGTTCGGGAGGCAAAGCACGCAGCCAGGAGCCTCGAAAACTAGCTGACAAGCACCAAAAGTGGTTTACGACCACAAAAGTGGTCTCCCAAACCACAGTGGCCCTCTAGGCCAAAGAAACAAGGTGTGGTTCAAAAACCACGCCAAATGGAGAACGTTAATGGCACAAATTCAATCTGCATCTTCTAAAAGTCGAAATCTGTGCCATTAAATTTATCGATTCTAACATTTTTGTCTGTAGCCATCGCTCCCACTCGAACCAATGCTTTGATACAAGTTGTTAGGAATTGACCCTTTCTAACCAAGACCAGTGAGACACAAAATAACAAACAAGAAAGAAATTAACGAATCAAACAAATCACACACACATGAACACAAGGATTTACGTAGTTCACCCCAGAATAGGGTTATATCTACTGTTGATGCGGTTTTCACTATGATCAAAAAATACAACTCTCTTAACCTAAAAGAGGCATCCCCTCATCTATTTATAAGTGTAGAATTAGGGTTACATGGAAGCACATGAGAATTCTGAAAGTATCCAAACCTCCTTCCCCTTGGGAGGAGGCCCCCCCAAATCCCCCATTAAAGCCAGTGTTTGAGTAAACAGTAGGGTTGAGTGAACAATACTTATCAGCGTCCACCGACCCAACACATCGTCACACTCAATGGTAGTATCTGACAGACATCTATCACAGACACCTGTGTTACAATTATTCATACCATCAACAAGTTTGGCATCGCCACCATTACTGACATTGTCTGCGTTGATGTCATCAATGTTTTTCACCTGATCGGCTACTGTTCCCTCGTTTGTCGCCAAAATATCCCGCTCATACTCCAAAGATCTTAACTGGTTGACTTTTACCTGTTTAAAAAATAAATCAATAAAAACAAACATCACGAAAATTCATATGCCCATCTACAGCTACTAAGGAATGTGTAAAAACATTGCACATCTAATTATGTGTCATGTTGCTGGTATTTTCCTGGTAATGCGAAATCCAAACCCCGCGTCCTGGTCACCAATGCACCAATGTCCCATTTAAGAAATCTTGGGAACATATTTTCCGTTTTGGACTTCACCATGGTTGAATGTTCACAAAGCCAATACTGGGTGACAATTATAAAACTCATTAAATTGGGTGAATAAAAAAACAAATCATGTATGCATTACATAATTAATACATTTGCAAAATAACTTAACGATATACCAGTAATGTAACCACACATCCAATGACCTTCTCTGGCATACGGTGGAAATCTTTGATTATCAACGTTTGTAGTATTGCACCAGTCCAATCATATGTGCGAATGGTTTTGAGGTCATCAATGTATCGCACAAATGCCCAACTTATTGTCTCACCAAAATTAGAAAAAAACAACTTTCCACACACATACGTCAACAACTTCGTTATGTCCTCCTTATCTAGAGTACTATGCCTACACACTGCTTCTTCGACCAATGTTTTTGCAATGCCCTACTACTTGTTAGCCCAAGCAACTTGTGGGTCGACCAACAATACCTAAAAGCTTAAGTCCAAGTTATTTAGTAGCAAGGTAGTGGTGCTTTATATGCCCAAGATCACCTATGCAAACTTTCGATGGGGAATAGGGTGCTACAAACTCCCCCACTTATAAATCCTCTTGTCCTCGCGAGGGTCTATAATCAATCAGAATACCACGACAAGCTCGTGGCCAGCCCAGAATAAGTGGCCATATGGTTGTGTGCTTGGGTTGGCTTTGATACCATTTGTAATGCCCCGCTACCTGCTGGCCCATGTAACTTGTGGGTCGACCAACAATACCCAAAAGCTTAAGTCCAAGTTATTTAGGGGTTGGTTGGGGTGTTCTAAATAAGTACA
The DNA here is from genome assembly GCF_055761805.1 of Camellia sinensis. Taxonomy (NCBI): domain Eukaryota; kingdom Viridiplantae; phylum Streptophyta; class Magnoliopsida; order Ericales; family Theaceae; genus Camellia; species Camellia sinensis. The sequence goes on from NC_138970.1 coordinate 78,895,978, forward strand.
CTTTTTGACTTTTTATGAAATATGGGTTAGGTATGAGTTAGGTCTGAAGTGATCTGGTAGAGAGGTGATGTAACTTAAATAAGATAATGACTTTTTGACTTTTTTAAGGGATGACAAACAAACCCTTAGTAGTAAGGTAGTGGTGCTTTATATACCTAAGATCACCCATGCAAACTTCCGATACAGGACAGGGTGTTATAGTTTTCACGAGCTTTGATGGTCTACACACGGTGTTACGACTCCTATACTAAATAAAATCTGATGTCGGTCTTTGACAAGAGGGCAGATCAAGATGCCTAGTCCTGCACTGAATCCCAAAGAGAAGTCTTATATCGCTTCTACAAATCTTCACAAAATTCCCACCAATGTTGAATGCATCACAATGTTCGTCGTACGCTCGTATGATTTTCAAAATCATATCATCAAACTTCCTAAAATCATTGTGATTCGGTTTATTAATTCGAATAGCCTCAATCATAATCCAAAATGGAGTCCTCTTCAACTGTTCAAAGTGACCCCCTTTCAACGAAGATGTTTTACAAGCTTCACGATGCTTGCGATGTTTGAACGAAAGTTAATCCTTGTGGGTGCATTGCGTGATGGACCGATAACAACCTTACCACCTTATTCACCGACTACCTGGTGGATGACTTTCACTTGCTTGAACAATATGCGACCTTACATGTTAACACCCATTCTGTATGGTTTCGAAACACCTTCACCTTCAAGACATTTCTGTTCAGATGAACGTGTCCATGGGCTTCTGTTAATGCCAACATCTGTAATAGCATAAGCAACACATTATGCTAATAAGAGTAATAGAACCGACAACACAGATGTCGACATGTAATTCGTTACTAACTGACAACACTACCACACACATCCAACACCCACAACGTGGCCATACATACCACGACCAAAATAGAAAAATTTACTCACTTCCACAACATACATATACAAATAACATACAGGGGAACCCGATACGATAACACACCCCTCACCAAACCAAGTTCGCAACATCACACTGTAGACACCCCATTTTTGACCGTCCTCAAGACTTGGACGTCACCGCTTGAACACTCGGTGATCATCCATGTTTGTGTTCGTCTTGAGTTTCCGGAGGTCTCGGCAACGTGCCTTGCCTCAGGACCTCTCGACTCGACTGTTTTGTGTCTGGTTTTGCACCAAACACTTGTGTTTTTCCTTGAAGGGGTAGGGAATGCCTTGTGAGGCATCCCCACACATCACCGGCCATGGCTCGAGGCCACCGGCCAGTGATTTTATGCCATCGGTAATATATATTGCCGGTCGGCATTCTTTGTTCCCGATCGGCCATTTATTTTGTCAAAGTGGCAATTTTGGATGACTGATCACTGTTCATCTACTTTTAGTAGATATTTTGTGCCAACTGTGATAGCTGGCACCCACTCTGTTCCCCTCCATACACGTGTATGGAGGGATTTCCCTCTTGGATGGCTTGTTTTGGAAGCCTTACAAGAGGGAGTTGCCTATAAGAAGAGGCTTCCTCTATTGGCATTAGGGTTAGAAAAAATTGTTAATGGAGCTCTGGTTCTAGGTTTAGGGTTTTATATCTATCCTATTTCTATATCTCTCCTTCTCTTGTATTGTGTGTGTTTAAACCTTAGCTTTGTACACAAACACACACTACCACACCTTTCCTTGGAGCTAAGGCCCTTGAGGGTTGTTTTTAGAGTTTTGAAGTTGATTTCAACCTCAAGAAGCTGCTAGAGCTCCATTGTTGAAGAAGGTCTACAAGGGTAATCACTTTTCCCTTTTACCCCCCCATTTTTGCACACTACTTTTACCTATCTTGAAACTATTTTTTGGCTTTGCATATAATACGTAAAAGTTCTATTTTTAAGGCCTCTAAATAGTTTGTTAAGAGTGTTTTAAGCTTTGGGATTGTTTGACCCCTCTTAAGCTTTGTTTGGCCCTTGTCTTGTGCTATTTTGTGTGAGCTCCGAGACCTTGGTGTTTGGGCCTCCTCACCACTGAAATCTTGAGGGGTTTCAGAGGTGAAGATGGTACCTTGAGGTCCCAAGAAGGAGAGGGCCACCCCCTCTCCTTGTTGTCCTTGAAAAGGGCACTTTTTGCCTCTTGAGGGAGCACCTAGCTTAGGCTCTTGTTGACAATGCCTTGGCTGTTTTTTATGCTTATTATGTCATAATATAGCATTGTTGTATGTTGGTTTTGGTACACCATGCTTGCTTAGCATACATGCCTTGTAATGCCATTTTGTTGCCTTAACATGCCTTAGGTTGTAAACCATTGTTCTAGCATGCTTTAGGCCTAGCTTTGTGAAGCTTTCATGTTTATTTTTCCATGTTTAAGGTATGTCCTTGGCTGTTTTGGTCGACCTTAGCTTGCATTGCATGCCCCCTTTGCATTTTGGGCTTGTTGGCCTTAAGTATATAAGTGTGTAGCATGCCTTGTTTGTATCATTTCAACGGTTTGGAACCGCTTAACATGTTATCTCAGTCCTTATGACATGCTTATATGCTTGCATTTAATCCTCCTTCAATGTGTTTAAAGGTTGTTACCTTATGCCCCTTGTTTAGGCCTCGGAGTATGCTTGCACTTTTAGACCACTTAGATGCCATCTAACTGCACCCTTGGCTTTGTTTAAGTCTGCATTTGACTTGTTTTAAGTCCCCTTAGCCTTGTGACGTTTGGTGGACTTGACCTTGGTTTAAGCCTCCTTGGCTTGTCTTAAGCACTTAGGCCATTGTGGCATGTTTTGCTTGCTTTGTTTAGTTGGTTTGGCACCTCCTATAGCATGATTTTCAAAGATTCATTTGCATGTTAATTGTCCATGCTATGCCTCTTTTAAAGTGCGCTTAGAAGTTGCCTTTATGTGCTTAAATGTTGGTCCATGTTGTCATGTATGCTTGCATGTGCATTTGGCCTCATTTCCTTGGTTGATGGCCACTGTTTTGGGCTTCCTTAAGGGCTGCCCAAACGAGCTTAAGTCCATCCTTTGCTTGTTTGCATGCTTACCTTACATGTTTGCTTGCATACTTGCATAAATGCATTGTATGCCCATGTTGCATGCTAGTTCACATGCCTAGGTTGCACCCCATCTAGCATGCATGCCTTGTTCCTTGATTTAGTGATGGAAGTTGGGCCTTTGTTTGTTGGTTTGCATTGCATTTGAAATCAACATGCATAATTTGGTCTCTTGGGCCATCACGCATTGAAATGCGCGATTGACGGTCCGAGAACCAAGGACCATGTCCCTTTGAGTCATAAACATGATAAGGGATATGGTTGGTGCATACATTGCTTGAATTGCATTGCCATGCAAAGCTCTGTCCTCTGCTGCTGTCAAACAGATTCTACAGGAACTTTTTGCTGATCGACTGCACAGAGTGCCGACCGGCAATCCATCTGTGGCCGATGGATTCATTTGTGGCCGATCGACACGAAATCACAGCCGATGATGATTCCTTCCAGCCGGTGGCATTCCCCAACATCCTGTGAGCACATCCTGAGACTTTGGCAGTCTTCAGAGAAGCAGAGCAGGGAAAACAGAGGCGGCTTGTGCATGGCACTGGACTTCCGAGCAAGACCCGAGCATGCGTGCATTGGACCCTCTTCCTGAGGCCCCTTTTTTATTGTTTTTCTTAGCTTAGTTAATTTGTTAATTAATTAGGTGATTTGTAATAATTAAATAGCTTGCGAGTTAGTTAATGTGTATTATTCTTTTAGACCCTCCGAGTGAGGGCAATTGTGTAATAAGTGTGGGTCCGTGTGTGCATGTCTTTCAACCCCCACTTCTTTCTCTCTTTTATTTACCCGCTTATGATGGTAGACTAGGACATATTTAAATTAGCATGCCTTATGCTATGCATGCGTGCATCCATACATTTGTCTTACATGCATCGGGCTCTGTGCATCACTCTAACTGCATTTGTATTGTAATTTCAAATTGAATACGTGTTAGTTGTAGCATTTCACATGTCATTGTAGATTAGCCGAGCCTATCTTAGTTGCATTTTGCATGTATTGCATTAGCCATCTTAACATGAACTAGGATCATGTATATGATCACTAACTAGTTTCTGTTTTGGCTTAGAGTACTCTGTAAGTTCTTTTCCTTTAGCATCCTTGCATGCGTGTGAGTGTTGCCATGATAGCATGATTACCATGAGGCTAGCTGCTTATGTGATATAACTGCTTGAATGCCTGTGGGTGAAGGTTGGATTGTCTAAGTTGGAATACCTCATTGAAATCCGTGTTTCAGCCTACTTGCGAGTAGCAAATTCCAAAACATTTTTCAAAACAAACGGATATGCAATGCTTATTTCCAAATTAGGCGATCTAGTCTATACTTTTGTGCTGTGCACATAACTGTAGACGTCCCCGAACGCCCCGGGAGGGATGAGCTCCCGTTCTGTTCATTTGGGGTCACTACAGCTCAGGACTCTCAAATTGTCACGGTTCTAAATATGAACCAAAGAGTCCAAATCCGGCAAATCGTTTTGAGAAAATAGATTTTTTGAAAGAAGTGCCAAACATGGACTACTTTGCCAGATACAGAGTCGCCACCTAAATATTTTATTTTGGGAAATTTAGGAAACCCTGACTCGTTGCCTAAGGCCACGTGTCCGTCATCACCAAAGTTGCCTCGGCTCGGGAACTTGGGTACGATTGGGGAAGGTCACTTCGTGAGCACCCCCGCTCGCCCGATCAAAGATCGGCCTCTACTAACCATGATATCTATTTTTGAAAACATTGTGTGTTCTTATTCCGGTTTATTAGCCTAGATTTACTATGTGATGCGCACAGCATACAAGTATAGACTAGATCGCCTGAATCGGAACAAAACATTTCATGTTTGTTTTTGAAAGATGGTTTGCTACTCGCAAGTAGGCTTAAAATGCAGATTTTGCCACCCACAGGTGGGCTTAGAAAAGATGGTTTTGCCACTATCTAGTGGGCTTAAAACAAACATTTGATGAATTGTCCCAATCCAACTAACCCAACCTTCACCCACAGGCATTCAGGCAGTTATATCACATAAGCATATAGCCTCATGGTAAGCATGTTATTCATGGCAGTCACTCACACGCATACAAGGATGCTAAAGCATAAAACTCACCGAGTACTCCAAGCCAAAACAAAAACTCATTAGAAATCATGCATGAATCCTAAGTATACAGAAATGCCTAATGCAACACATGCAAAAATGCAAACTATAGCAGGCTCGGCTGTTCTAAACATGGCATATGGAATGCTACAGCTAACAAGTATTCAACTTGGAATTGAAATACAAATGCAGTTAGTATGATGCGCCGAGCCCGGTGCATGCAAAACAGATGAATGAATGCAAACATGCTATCATACTGTATGCTAATTGAAATATGCCCTAATTTAACCATCATAAGCAGGTAAATAAAAGGGAAGAAAGACGTGAGGTTGGAAGACATACATCACACTCACGCACACTTATGACAACATTGCCCTCGCGCAGAGGGTCCGAATAAATAATACAGTCTCAAATGAAAGAATAGTACAGTCCAAATATTACAGTCCAAATAATGTACAAATTCCTAATTAATTTACAAATTAACTAAGAAAGCTGTAAACTGGCATGCAAGCCAGGGACTGCCTTCACTCTGATGAATGATGCATGCCCGGGTTGCCTTTGCGCGAAAATCCACGACGATGCCCCAATTAGCCTCTGTTTGCACCTGTTCTTGAAATGCGTGCCAAGCCTCGGAAGACCGCTGATTCTTGATTTGCTGCAACAGAGAGCAGGAAAGGGGCATAGCAATGTATTTTCACAAATGTATGCATGCCTCGATCCTCGTGCCACCAATCACGCATATCGATGCATGATGTCCGAGGGGTCGAATTGCGCAATTCAATGTAGAATCAATGTACATATAAACACAACAAGAACCTAACTCCATCATGGATAATCCGGAGTGTCGGTGATTGAGGGAATTGAAACACGTTCCGTCACTCGGAGTACGGAACGTACCTCGTTTCCCGTGCCCGGGCTAACTCCTATCCCGAACACGATGCAATATGCATGACATGCATGAAATGCAACTAAGATACAATCCTAACATACACAATGTTATGGAATGGCATACACGCTGTACGAGGTAAGGCACAATCGAGCATACACAATGCTATGGATGAAATGGCATACGCAATGCAATAATGGGCTTACACCAACATGAGAGATCCTCAGCCACACTCACATAGGAGGCCATCAGATGAAAACAAGATAACTCGAAATGCGTGCACGCGTGCACGCAAACCGAGGACCGACCCTCAGGCACCGAAATGCCACTCTAATGAGACATGGCGAAGACATGGAATATGACATGCAAACATGCAAAAATCAGTAGCAAAATGAGGGGAAAAACAGCCCCGAAACAAAGGGAAATGATACCCGATGCATGGAACAAATCCCGAAACATGAATTTTGGCGCATGAAATGGCCTATAGCTATGCAATGCATGCATTATTGGTACATGGAATGAAAAGAAAGAAGTAAGGAAGCCCCAAAATAAGCATTTTTACAGTTCAAATCATGGCCAAAAAGCAAGCACAAATATGGCAAAACTAGCATGCAAAAATGACCCTAAATGTGAGGTAAAGAAACAACTCACAGCTGCTGACCCCAAACAGATTAGGGCCCTTCAACAAAGTTGAAGAGGGGCCCAAAATATGATCTTTTACAGTTTATGGAAAACTACAAAAACCAGCACAAGTATGACTAAACTCTCATGCAAGAAATGGGCCAAAAGATGGCCAAAGAAGCAAGTAGTGGTTTCTGGCCTTAAACACAAAGGGGCCCTTCAACAATGTTGAAGAGGGGCCAAAAATAATGCATTTTACAGTTGATGTCCGGACCCAAAACAATATGAAAACATGTCCAAAATGCTATGCAAAAATGAGGCCCAAAAGAGAGATATAACATGAAGTGTATAAAATATGCCTCAAACCATGAAAGGCCCTTAATGAAACATGAATAATGGGCCAAAATAAGACTATTTTCAGTTCTGAAAAGAACCCAAAAATAGAAGCACAATGGGTTGCCAAATCATTCAAAAAATGGGGACCAAAGAGGGGTATAATGACAAGTGGCACATGGGGTATCTAAACAGTGAAGAAGGGCTCGAAATAAGCCTATCTACAGTTTACATCATGCTCCAAAACAGATCATACATTGGCCAAAAATACTACGTAAGATTATGGCATACAAAGGGGTAATGAAGCAAGTGCAAGATGGGGGTCCCAAACAGGGTAAGACCCTTAATGAAAGATGAAATAGAGCTCAAATAAAGGGTACTTTCAGTTTTGGTCGGAGCTCAAAACAGTAAGAAAAATAGCTAAAAAAATGTTACAAAATTAAGCTCAAAAAGAGGGAATTGACATTTACCCTTGAAGACCAACCCTTGGTTGCCTCTTGGCTTGAGAAGTGATGCCTCCTAGCTGCTGGAAAGCCTCCCACGCTGCTGGAAATGGAGTAGTGGTGGTGATGCTAGTTGGTGATGAAGAAAATGGTAGAACTTGGTTATTTTAGCTTGAAAGAGAGAGATGGAATGAGAATTGATGCAAGGCTCTCAAAACAAATTTTTTTCCAACCCCAAAACCAGAGCTGGAGGCTCTGTTATATAGGCAAAATGAGGGGAAAAAGAGGGGGAAAATTGGAGGGGAAAATGGATCAAGTTTCCCCCCAAAAATTTGGCCCTCCGGATACAGAATCTGGGGTGTGAAAGAGGTCAATTCTGAACTAAGCAGGGGGCAAGGATCAAGGCCGGCCAGTTATCTCAGTTGCAGGTGGCCGGTCGGCCACCTCCCATGGCTGGCCGGCCAAGGGTCAAAAGGGCCAAGTTGAATTAATGGCCGGCCACTTCAAATTGGTGTCCTCCCAGGTGCCCTCAACACAACCCTGTGGTTCAAAATTGTCAACTGTAAAATAGGAGAGAGAATAGGACATTTTTAGGAAGGGTTCAAAAGGGTCAAGTGGAATTAGTGGCCGGCCACTAACTTTTAGGGTCCTCCCATGTGTGTACATCACAAATATGTGGTTAAAAGTTCAAGAAAATGGCCCAAGAGTGTTCAACATTGGCTTGGAAGTGAGAAAAACGGGCGTCGGAGGGCGCCGGAGGATATATAACTGGTTGCTGAAACAATTGCTGGCCTCCCACCCTTCTATGGCCTTCTTGGTGATGAAACAGAGGTACCTGCCAAAAATGAACAAAAACCGATGCAAAACGAATGTTCGGGGGCCAAAATGCGCAGTTCGGGCCCCCGAAAACTGCCTGTTGAGCATTGAAAGTGGCATTCGACCACGAAGTGGGTCTCTCAGACCTCAGTGTCCCTCAAAAGGGAGTAAATAGGACGCATGCCAAGAACCGGGGCAAATGGAGGTGGTTAAGCGGTCCCGAACCGAGGCACACGGCCAACGGCTCCGAAAACCGGGAACCGGGCTCCGAAATGGGCAAAATGGCCCACAGTCGCAAAATGTAGCCCACCGCCACTGGGAGATGATCTACGAGACCTCTCCCTCCCATCAGGAAAAGAAACAGAGAAAACCGAGCCTGGTTCGCAAACCGAAGCAAAGCACAAAAGAGTCTGGAAGTCCGGAGGCAAGGCTCGCAGCCGAGACTCTGAAACTTCTGGACGAGCACAATATGCAGTATCACCAAGCGCTCAACTGGTGACGTCTGAGTCTCAAGGTCAGTCAAAAATGGGGTGTCTACAGTTGCCCCTCTTTGACAGAACTCGAAAGTCACAAGTGACGGGAGTGAATGTCAAAGCCCAGAGACAACCCATTTTTGACAAGGCCGAAGACTTAGACAAACGTACAAGATAAACAGAGATGTGCCCGCAGGCATGCCCGCAGGCAAGGGGGCAAAATGCAAACGATATGCACAGATCTGAACAGAACTTATGATCATGCAAAGAAACATGGGGACGTACCCCAAGATTTTAGGGACGTATCCCGGTTTAGGGACGTATCCCAAGCTTTAGGGACGTATCCCAAGATTTTAGGGACGTATCCCAGGATTTAGGGACGTATCCCAAGGTTTAGAGACGTATCCCAAGGTTAGAAAAGAAGGAGAAACATAGGGACGTATCCCGGTGTTCCGCGAGGAATGAGAAACATAGGGACGTATCCCGGTATTCCGCAAGGAATGAGAAATATAGGGACGTATCCCGGTGTTCCGCAAGGAATGTGAAACATAGGGACGTATCCCGGTGTTCCACAAGGAATGTGAAACATAGGGACGTATCCCGGTGTTTCAGAATGGTGTGAGCATTGGAACGTATTCCGAACACTTTTAACCGAGGAGGGAGAAACATAGGGACGTATCCCGGTGTTTCAGAATGGTGTGAGCGTTGGAACGTATTCCAAATGCTTTTAACTGAAGAGGGAGAAACATAGGGACGTATCCCAGCATTTCAGGATGGTGTGAGCATTGGAACGTATTCCAAATGCTTTTAATTGAAGAGGGAGAAACATAGGGACGTATCCCGGCATTTCAAAATGGTGTGAGCATTGGAACGTATTCCGAATGCTTTTAACCGAAGAGGGTCTAACCCGTCACATGCGCGAGGAGAAAGAATGATAATTGCAAGTGAATTGGTGCATAAAAATGCAAGTAATGAGCATAACAATGCGAGATAGATGTGCATAATCAATGCAATGAATGGGTATAACAATGCTAGTGAAGTGGGTGCTTAACAATGCAATTGGAACGTGTATCACAATGCAAGCATGAGAAGTGCATAACAATGCGGGTGGAAGGATGCATAACAATGCAAGTGGAATGTGCGTGACAACGCATATTTGAAACAAAATGCCGAATAAGGGAATAAAAGCCTTAAGTAGACCAATTTCCAAACGCAACCTCCGATTTACCTCTCGGAGGGGTCACGATGCATTCCAAAAAGGATACACCTCGTGCATGCCGACCGACGATGAGCTACAATCGAAGACATGAGTTGAAAATTCCGCAGAAACCTTTTGAGCTGAAAAGAGTGGGTTCTTCTTGCACTTTCTTGATTGTACTCCTAAACTGCGGTTACTACCTTTCCTTTCTGGCCATGTTCACAACTTTCCCTATTCTCCAACGGGGTGACAGACTAGGTTCATTCAGTATCCAGAATCGAGGCGCATTCACATGCTATCTCAATCTATGGGGCTGCCATACAGATTTCAAGCCGAGGATAGACCCCTGGGTATTTAAACCAGACTTTAGTCTCGGAAATTCCGAACCTTTGCGTTTTAGGCAATAGCCGTCCGAACTCTAGTTTCCACCGTCGCAGTTGGTCTCCTAGGAACTCATGGCAAACACAGCCAAGATGCATCTGGCAAGGGCTGGTTTTCTGAGGGAGCACTTTGATTACCATTCTGGCACTGAAGTAGGCTTGAGTTCGAGCTTGAGGTAGAGGCGCACTCATACTTCAGAGCATTTGGCAAGACTTAAAGGGGTACACACGAAATGTAGTCTCGAAACTTACTGAAGTTGAAACAAACTCAGATACCCGACATTTCCTCTTTTGCTTTTGCTTTGTAGTATGGAACCCATATAGCTTCAGATAGGTCCTAGTTTTGCTGTTTTGACATGACCTGGGTTGAACCCTGCGATTTTATGAAAGAACGAATCTTGTTTTGCACAGATGTGGAGAACGGCACGGTACTCGGAGCGCCAAATGATTTTATTTTGGAATTGGTAAATGAGCTCTTGACCGGGTATCGAGCCTACGACTGAACACAGCAAGACAACTCAACACGGAAATAAAAGGCCCACAACCTAAACACCACTCAACAAAGGAAAAACAAAGTAAAACAACCTAAACACATCGAGACACGCTCGGAACGACTCAAAGCAAGAATCGAGACAAACAAAACAAAAGACACAACACACATACGTGCACAGGGAGCCTGTTTCACCGGGTATTGTTCCCCACCCTCTCTCATTTGTGATCCTCACATCACTCGTCCCTCAAGCTCTATTTTTTCTTAAAAAGCCCTTTTCTCACTTTTTCTCTCATCGCACATCTCTCTATTCTTCAATCTCTCATTTTTCATCCCTCCCCTATGTGGTTGATGGATGAACGGCAAATTGTGGGCTCGCTCCCCTAGTGTTCTGCTAGATTCTCTTTCTTCTGCTCACAATAGTGAGTTTCTCCTACAGAGGGGTTGCGCCACAACTGGGTGTGTAGCAAATATGCAGCTAACATCGGTCGATGGTGCTCTGTTGGGAAGTTTGGATGTGATCAGATGTGTCCAGACAAGAGAGTGGAATATCTTGATCCATTCCGATTTGTGCTTCGCACTTGGCTTGATACCTCGTTGCTTGGAGGGTGAGAGAGTTTTCAGCCCTTTGTTGTGCCCTTTTTCTGGCGAATATGGTGCCCTTTCCGACAAGTAGAGTGCCCTTTCCGGCAAGTATTTTGACAAAGGGGAAAAGACAAAACACCTGACTCAACTGTGCCCCTAGTTCATCATTTTGACCATTTTTTATTTTAGTTTTCTCCTAAAAAATTTTGACCAAAATGAAAGTTAGATTAACATGCTTGTTCAATTTTCTGATTTAAAATCATGCAAGTCAGACCATGAGCACTGAAAATTTTCCTTTTTTGGGTCCAAGAAATGGTCCATTTTTGAAAATGGAATACTTTTCGAGAAGATTAGTCAAACTCAGTAAAAATTCTCAAAAACTATTTTTGCAAACGACCACTGCTCAACAAGCACGGAACCTACTCTTGAGATGCACAACCTCGGATCCATAGCAATGGAAAATTGCCCCTTGTCTGAAGGACGCTGCATGGCAACAGAAAGTTGCCCCTTGTTTGAAAGGCACCGCGGCGCATTGAATGGCAACGGAAAGTTACCCCTTGTTTGGAAGGCAACGCGGCGCATTGAATGGCAACGGAAAGTTGCCCCTTGTTTGGATGGCACCGCAGCGCATTGAATGGCAACAGAAAGTTGCCCCTTGTTTGGATGGCACCGCAGCGCATTGTAGGCAGTCCTCAGAGTGACGAACACAACCAAATCCTCAGATACAGAGAAGACAAAGATGACGAGAACCATCGCATGGACACAATCGAATTGAAATGTTTTACGACTGGACTTCAGAATGAAGTTGCCTATGTATCCCAAACATGGGAATCAAGCCTTACGTAGTTCGGGGTAAGGTACACTCGGGTATTTAACTTCTCCTTTCTAGGCTCTAACTTCTGCCAAGGCGTCCGTTGCGGGTTTTCGACCTTGCGAGCTTTGTTCTTCTTTTCTTTTCAATTCTTTTCATTTCTTTTCTTTTTTTGATTTTCTTTTTTTTTTTTTTTTGTTTTCTTTGCATCTTTCTTTTTTGTTCTCTTTTTTTCTTTTCTTTTGCATTTTTTTTCCTTCTTTTTTTGTATTTTTCTCTTGCTCTAACTTTTGCCTGGGTCGCCCTTCCGGGTTTTCGGCCCAGCGAGCCTCTCAAGGGTAAAAGTGTAGCTTGGTCCATGCCAAATGGTTTTGAGATCCTGAAGTCATCTGAATCCAGGAGAATGGTTACTGTTTTGCTTTGTAAGCTTCTTCTGATGAGATCTGATCTTCTTGACCTGACTCTCCTGGCCTCTTGTTCGAGGGCTGCTTCAAATCTAGCCACACAGGCCTCACATCGTAGTTAACCGTTGAACCTTCTGAATTCAAGTTCACGGTTTGGAAGCGAAGGGGTTGAGTCTCGAGGCTGAGAGCGATCCTAGGCTGCACAATCTCAAGAGCGATTCCACACAGGTCTTCGCAGGACCGCGCAAAACATTTTGTTTTTTGAAAGTTTTTAAGAAAACAACAAATTGCTCACGCTGGAGATAGTGTGGAACTAGTCTGGATCAAGCCAGGGTCCTTCTCAGTACTCATGCTGATGAGCATGATTTCAATCATTAAAGGCTTAGCATGCATCTCTTTCTCTCAGTTTGATCAAATTTTTGCAAATCCCGAGGAATTCCTTCCTCTTTGTTTTCACCGCAGCGTTCAAAAAATTTTGAAAAACTCAGGTCAATGCAATGATTTTGGGGTGCAGAAGAGTAGGCGAAAAGTACTGCCGTTTCATTCAAACTTTCTGGCACAATTGGCTCACGACCAAGGCAAACACAAGAGCGTAAAAAACCACTGCTGTTTCATTCAAATCTATCGGCACATCTGGCTCCCTGGCAGAACAGACTCAAAACAAAACGAAAAGACAAGCATAAAACAAAATGGTGACGCCCGAGGTAACACCCCCCGGAATCACCCGACTCCTATACAACAGGACTGACTCGATACGATAAGACAGACCCGAAACAAAAGAGACTAACTCAAAACAACATAACAAGACTGACCCAATACCCAAGTCAGAATGTACAAAACTAGCATTCACAAATGCTCAAAACAGTGCGTGCCATACACCACATCTGGAGTAAACTGAGTGTCGCCCGCAGGTGGTTCATCCCTCGATCACATCACATTATCCCCCCACAAGTTCACTTATCAAGTGCCGATAGACTTGGCAGGACCTAGTGTGGGGATGACCCCGTTGTCAATCAAATTTTGTATCTCGTGGCGGAGATGGACACAATAGTCGGTGTCATGACCGGTTTGTTGATGGAAAGCACAGTACTTAGTCGGGTCATGCTTTAGAGGGAGAGGATCGGGTAGAGGCCGTTGCTCTAACGGTTTCAGGTGTCCCTTCTTGAGTAGGACCCCCAGGGCTTTAGACAAAGACATACAGAGTGGGGTGAAAACCCTCTTGCCTTGGGGTAGATAGTCTGAAGTTCGGGGGTTTGAAGTAGATGCACCAACAAAGGGGGTGGCTGCTCTTGGTGTGGTGGTGGCGACCATGCCCACTTCGGAAGATCTTGCAGCTGCGTCACCGTTGGTGGTCGCATTCGAACTGCGGGTAAACGCCCTCCTGGGCTGTTCCTTCTCCTGGTCAAAGAGGCCCTGCTTCATAGCATCCTCGATCTGCACTCCTATCTCATGCAAGTCTGGAAAGGTAGGGAAGGGGATCACGATCATTTTCTGCATTAGCTTGGGCTGGAGATTGCGCACAATCATCCGAATTTGATCTTTGTCAGTGGGCCTAAGGGTCATCATTGAAGCCTTGGCCCTCCAGCGGGTTACGAATTCTGAGAAGCTCTCCTTCGGCTCCTGCCTCATCGTCTCAAGATCACGGGTCGTAATCTCAATTTGGGTATTGTATGAATATTGTGCGACGAAGGCCTCGGCCATCTCCTCCCAGCTTCGTTTCACTGAATCCTCCAACTTGGCATACCAGGTGACCGCAATACCCAACAGGGTCCTGCCAAAAAGGGAGAGCTTCTGTAATCTTGTCAAGCCCATCGGGCGCAAAACATCTGAAAACAAGCTCAGGTAGACCATGGGATCTCCTGACCCATCAAAACGGTCGATGTGAGGCATCTTGAACCTGTCTGGCAGAGTTACAGTTGCGTCGGTGTACCCGTCCTCAATGCTCGGGATGGACTTTACCCCCTGGGATTTCTTGAAAACTTTTCAAGCTTCCTCAACTTCAACGCTGTGGGGTCAACCTCGAACTCGAAGGGAGAGTTTGGTAGATTGGTAGGTGTTTTGGATAGTTGGGGTAAAATTGGGGGCGGATCTGGCCCTACCGGAATGTCCGTACCTTCCTGGACATTTGGCGTCTCCCCAGGTGCTGGAGCTCCTGCTGGGGGAGGAACTTGTTGTGAAGCGGACGCGCCGCTTTGCTGTTGCAGCTTGATGATGAGCTCGGCCTGCTGAGCCATGATCGCAGCCTGCTGTTTGGCAAATTCCTCCTGACGGGCAGCATCCTGCTGCATGAGTTTCATACTTTCTTGCATCTGGTGCATCATTGCCTCCATCCCTGACGTGTTTTGCTGATCCATCTGACTGATTGGTATCTATCCCTGCAGTAGAAACTGAGACCTCAGCCTGACTGTTCACTGGTGGGGTGGATAAGGGCCACTGATCTGGTAACTGCTGAACCGGTGATTTGTGCCCGGCTAGCCCTTTTACCCTGCCTCTGGCAAAGGAACACTGATTGCCCTTGAACTGAATCTCTGACCTGACAAAGTCTATCAGCACAAGTTTGATGAACCTCGGGGGATATTGGAGCCTTCTGAAGCTATGGTTCCAAGACTACCTAGCAAAAGAGAAAACAGATAGTACCTCAGCCTGATTTCACGATAACCCACATGAGCAAAGCTGATTGAGTGTACTCTCTACTGAATTCTGCCCCAAAATCTGAGTCTGATACCCACAGGTAAAGCTGACTCCTAAATACTGATAGTAATGCCCGCAGGCCTAATGCCCAAACCCTGTAAACTGATACATGTATTTGTATGGGGACGCACCCCAAAGCACATAACAAGTAAGTGAGAGCCAAAACACCCCTATGTCGGGGTAGGGTTTCCCTGTCCTATTTTGTCAGGATCTAGGGTTTCACTATGCATGCAGCGGTTTCAAACAACCTATAAACGGGTAAGCAACCTGTCTTAGTTTGGAATGGTCACTATGGATCCGAATATGCACTAGGTCGAATGGTAAAAAAGGGTGCCCTGGTAAAAGCGGGGTTTGTGTTCCCATACTGGCAGAGCCCACAACCGGTCATGCCTTGACAAGACAAGCCTCCAGCAAACCGTTCAGGAATAGCAGATGGCAAACATGGTGTCCTAGGCGCACCAATGCAAATGCAATGCAAAGAAACACATAAGAGTAGTCAAAACCAGATATCAAGAGTTCGAGTCAAGTTCTCTAAATCCCCAGCGGAGTCGCCAGAAACTGTAGACGTCCCCGAACGCCCCGGGAGGGATGAGCTCCCGTTCTGTTCATTTGGGGTCACTACAGCTCAGGACTCTCAAATTGTCACGGTTCTAAATCTGAACCAAAGAGTCCAAATCCAGCAAATCGTTTTGAGAAAATAAATTTTTTGAAAGAAGTGCCAAACATGGACTGCTTTGCCAGATACAGAGTCGCCACCTAAATATTTTATTTTGGGAAATTTAGGAAATCCTGACTCGTTGCCTAAGGCCACGTGTCCGTCATCACCAAAGTTGCCTCGGCTCGGGAACTTGGGTACGATTGGGGAAGGTCATTTTGTGAGCACCCCCGCTCGCCTGATCAAAGATCGGCCTCTACTAACCATGATATCTATTTCTGAAAACATTGTGTGTTCTTATTCCGGTTTATTAGCCTAGATTTACTATGTGATGCGCACAGCATACAAGTATAGACTGGATCGCCTAAATCGGAACAAAACATTTCATGTTTGTTTTTGAAAGATGGTTTGCTACTCGCAAGTAGGCTTAAAATGCAGATTTTGCCACCCGCAGGTGGGCTTAGAAAAGATGGTTTTGCCATTATCTAGTGGGCTTAAAACAAACATTTGATGAATTGTCCCAATCCAACTAACCCAACCTTCACCCACAGGCATTCAGGCAGTTATATCACATAAGCATATAGCCTCATGGTAAGCATGCTATTCATGGCAGTCACTCACACGCATGCAAGGATGCTAAAGCATAAAACTCACCGAGTACTCCAAGCCAAAACAAAAACTCATTAGAAATCATGCATGAATCCTAAGTATACAGAAATGCCTAATGCAACACATGCAAAAATGCAAACAATAGCAGGCTCGGCTGTTCTAACATGGCATATGGAATGCTACAGCTAACATGTATTCAACTTGGAATTGAAATACAAATGCAGTTAGTATGATGCGCCGAGCCCGGTGCATGCAAAACAGATGAATGAATGCAAACATGCTATCATACTGTATGCTAATTTAAATATGCCCTAATCTAACCATCATAAGCAGGTAAATAAAAGGGAAGAAAGACGTGAGGTTGGAAGACATACATCACACTCACGCACACTTATGACAACATTGCCCTCGCGCAGAGGGTCCGAATAAATAATACAGTCTCAAATGAAAGAATAGTACAGTCCAAATATTACAGTCCAAATAATGTACAAATTCCTAATTAATTTACAAATTAACTAAGAAAGCTGTAAACTGGCATGCAAGCCAGGGACTGCCTTGACTCTAATAAATGATGCATTCCCGGGTTGCTTTTGCGCGGAAATCCACGACGATGCCCCAATTAGCCTCTGTTTGCACCTGTTCTTGAAATGTGTGCCAAGCCTCGGAAGACCGCTGATTATTGATTTGCTGCAACAGAGAGCAGGAAAGGGGCATAGCAATGTATTTTCACAAATGTATACATGCCTCGATCCTCATGCCACCAATCACGCATATCGATGCATGATGGCGGAGGGGTAGAATTGCGCAATTCAATGTAGAATGAATGCACATATAAACACAACAAGAACCTAACTCCATCATGGATAATCCGGAGTTGTAGACACCCCATTTTTGACCGACCTTAAGACTTAGACGTCACCAGTTGAGCACTTTGTGATATTGCATAATGTGCTCGTTCAGAAGTTTCAGAGTCGCGGCTGTGAACCCCGCCTCCGGACTTCCGAACCCTCTTCTGTGCCATGTCTCGGTTTGCGAACCAGACTCGGTGTTCTCTGTTTCTTTTCCTGAGGGGAGGGAGAGGTCCCATAGACCATCTCTCAGTGGCCGTGGGCTACATTTGGTGGCCGTAGGCCATTCTGCCCATTTCGGAGCCCGGTTTCCGGTTTTTCGGGACTATTGGCCGAGTACCTCGGTTCGGGACCGCCTAACCGACTCCGTTTTCTCTGATTTTTGGCATACTTCTTATTTCCTCCCTTTTGAGGGACACTGGGGTCTGAGAAACCCACTTCGTGGCCGAATGCCACTTTCGGTGCTTAACAGCCCGTTTTCGGGACCCCAAACTGCGTGTTTTGGTCCCCGAGCATTCGTTTTGCAACGGTTTTCGTTCATTTTTGGCAGGTACCTCTGTTTTATCACCGGAGAGGTCACTGAAGGGTGGGAGGCCAGTAATTGTTTCAACAACCAATTTTTTACTCCTCCGGCCCCCTCCGACGCCCGTTTTTCGCACTTCCAGGCCAATGTTGAACACCTTGGAGCCATTTTCTTCAACCCCAAACCACATATTTGTGATGTACACACATGGGAGGACCCTAAAAGTTCATGGCCGGCCACTAATGCTTCTTGACCCTTTTTAACCCCTCCTTCCGAGCCAACGTTGAACACCCTTGGGCCACTTTTTTGAACTTTGAACCACATATTTGTGTTGTACACACATGGGAGGACCCTAAAAGTTTATGGCTGGCCATTAATTCCATTTGAACCTTTTGAACCCCTCCTCAAAATGGCTTGTTCTCTCTCCTGTTTTAGAGTTTCCAAATTCGAACCACAGGGTTGTGAAGAGGAGACCTGGGAGGCCACCAATATATGGTGGCCGGCCACTATTTCAAGTTGACCCTTTTGACCCCTAGCTGGCCGGCTAGGGGGGGTGGCCGGCCGGCCACTTCCAAGCCCAATAGGTGGCTGGCCATGTTCCTCTCTCCTTCCACTTTACAGCTGTGTAGCCCTTTCCCCCAGAAAATATCCCAATCCGGGGGATATTTTGTGGGGGAAAACTTGCCTATTTTCCCCCACCTTTTGCCCCTCCTTTACTCCCTTTTCTTGTCCATATAACCAGCTGGTGGCATCACATTTAGGGGTTAGAAATTTTGTTCTTCAAGCCTCAAGACACTAATCCTCCTCCATCCCTCTCATTTTCCTAAAAATCCTTAAGTCCTATACCTTATTTTCTTCATCACCACCAAGCTCTACCACCACCACTCCATTTCAGCAGCAAGAGGAAGAATTCCAGAAGCTTAGAGTCATCAAAATTGGTCCAAGAAGCAACAAAAGTATTGATCTTCAAGGGTGAGTCCATTTCTTCTTTTTTTAGTTCATTTCTTGCAACATTTCTTAGCCTCTCCTTCTTATACATTTGAGCTCCGACCAGAACTGAAAGTACCTTTTTTTTGAGCTCATTTTCATGTCTCATTAAGGACTCAACCCTGTTTGAGCCCTCCATCTTGCTCTTGCTTCATTATCCTTCTAAAGTGTCATTTTCTTGCATGATATTTTTAGCTTGTGTGTGATTTATTTTGGAGCATATTGTAAACTGATAATAGGCTTATTTTGAGCCCCTCTTCAACATTTAAGAAGGGCTCAACACTGTTTGATACTTCCATGTTGTACTTCCCTTTATATCCTCTTTTTGGTCCCATTTTTGTATGTCTTGGCAGCCCCTGATGTTGCTGTTTTTGGACCTTAGTCCGAACTAAAAGTGGCTTTATTTTGACCTCCTGAACATGTTTTATTAAGGGTATTTTCTTTTTTGGTGAATGTTTTGTTACCTCATGTTATAGCCACTTTTGAGCCTCATTTTTGCATTGCATTTCTAGCATATTTTTATACTGTTTTTGGGGCTGCCATAAACTGTAAATAGTCCTATTTTGGGTCGCTCTTCAACATTGTTGAAGGACCCTAACCTGTTTTGGGCCAGCAGCTATGAGTTTCTTTTTAATCTCATGTTTAGGGCCATTTCTTGCATGCTTGTTTTTCCCTATCTTGGTTTGCTGTTTGGCCATGTTTTGTACTGCTAAAATGCTAATTTTGGGGCTGCCTTGCTTCTGTATTTACATTCCATGTCCATATTGTGCACGCATTGCATAGCTATAGGCCATTTCGGGTGCCTAAATTCGCATTTCGGGACTATTCCATGCATTTGGTGTCATTTCGCCTCATTTCGGGACTGTTTTCCCCCATATTTCATTGCTGAAAATCCATTAGCATGCTTGCATACCATTTTCGCCACATTTGCATTGCGTATGCCATTGCCTCAGTTTGCGTGCCCGTGTGCACGCATTTCGAGGCACTTCATTTTCATCCATCGGCCTCTTATGTGAGTGTGGCTGGGGCTCTCTCATGTTAGTATAAGTCCATGTTGCACTTTCCTGCATTTGCATTGCGTATACCATTGCCTCGGTTTGCGTGCCCGTGTGCACGCATTTCGAGGCACTTCATTTTCATCCATCAGGCCTCTTATGTGAGTGTGGCTGAGGCTCTCTCATGTTAGTATAAGTCCATGTTGCATTTTATATGCCACTTTCATGCATTTGCATTGCGTATGCCATTGCCTCGGTTTGCGTGCCCGTGTGCACGCATTTCGAGGCACTTCATTTTCATCCATCGGCCTCTTATGTGAGTGTGGCTGAGGCTCTCTCATATTAGTGTAAGCCCATATCGCATTTTCATGTCATTTAGACCGCATTCTGCCATTGCCTCGGTTTGCGTGCCCGTGTGCACGCATTTCGAGACATCTCATTTTCATAGCATTGTGCATGCTAGGCTATATCTTAGTTGCATTCATGCATATCATGCATATTGCACCGTGTTCGGGATAGGAGTTAGCCCGGGCACGGGAAGCGAGGTGCGTTTCGTACTCTGAGTGACGGAACGCGTCTCAATTCCCCAGTCACCAACACACCGGATTATCCATGATGGAGTTAGGTTTTAGCTGTGTTTTATGTGCATTCATCCCATATTAAATTGTGCAATTCGACTCCTCGGCCATCATGCCTCGATATGCGTGATTGGTGGCACGAGGATCGAGGCATGCATATATTTGTGAAATACATTGCTATGCCCCTTTCCTGCTCTCTGTCGCAGCAAAATGAAGAATCAACAACTTTTCGGAGCTCGGCACGCTTTCCAAGAATAATTGCTAAACAGAGGCTAAGTGGGGCATCCCAGTGGATTTCTGCGCAAAGCAGCCCAGACATGCAGCATCCATCAGAAGCAAGGCAGTCCCTGGCTTGCATGCCAGTTTTATTTATTTTCTTATTTAATTTGATTAATTAGTTAGGAATTTGTACATTATTTGGACTACATTATTTGGACTGTAATATTCTTTCATTCCGGACTGTATATTTTCGGACCCTCTGCGCGAGGGCATAACTGTAATAAGTGTGCGTGAGTGTGATGTATGTCTTCCAACCCCACGTCTTTCTTCCCTTGTATTTACCAGCTTATGATGGTTAGATTATGGCATATTTAAATTAGCATACAGTATGATAGCATGTTTGCATTCATTCATCTGTATTGCATGCACCGGGCTCGGCGCATCATACTAACTGCATTGTACTTTCAATTTCAAATTGAATACATGCTAGCTGTAGCATTCCATATGCCACGTTTAGAATAGCCGAGCCTACTATAGTTGCATTTTTGCATGTGTTGCATTAGGCATTTCTGTATACTTAGGATCATGTATGATTTCTAATGTAGTCTCTTTTTTTGGCTTGGAGTACCCGGTGAGCTTTATGCTTTAGCATCCTTGCATGCATGTGAGTGACTGCCATGAATAGCATGTTTACCAAGAGGCTAAATGCTTATGTGATATAACTGCCTGAATGCCTGTGGGTGAAGGTTGGGTTATTTGAATTGGAATAAATCATCAAATGTTTTAAGCCCACTAGATAGTGGCAAAACCATCTTTTCTAAGCCCACCTGCAGGTGGCAAAATCTGCATTTTAAGCCTACTTGCGAGTAGCAAACCATCTTTCAAATAAACAAGCATGAAATGTTTTGTTCCAATTTGGGCGATCCAGTCTATACTTGTATGTTGTGTGCATCACATAGTAACCTAGGCCAATAACCGGAATAAGGACACACAAAGTTTTCAAAAATAGATATCATGGTTAGTAGAGGCCGATCTTTGATCGGGCGAGCGGGGGTGCTCACGAAGTGACCTTCCCCAATCGTACCCAAGTTCCCGAGCCGAGGCAACTTTGGTGATGACGGACACGTGGCCTTTGGCACCGAGTCAGGGTTGCCTAAATTTCCCATTAAAAAACATTTAGGTGGCGACTCTGTATCTGGCAAAGCAGTCCATGTTCGGCACTTCTTTCAAAAATCAGTTTTCTCAAAACGATTTGCCGGATTTGGACTCTTTGGTTCAGACTTAGAACCGTGACAAATTTGGAGAGTCCTGAGCTGTAGTGACCCCAAAATGAACGGAACGGGAGCTCGTTCCTCCTGGGGCGTTCGGGGACGTCTACAGGAGTGTCGGTGATTGAGGGAATTGAAACACGTTCCGTCACTCGTAGTACGAAACGTACCTCGTTTCCCGTGCCCAGGCTAACTCCTATCCCGAACATGATGCAATATGCATGACATGCATGAAATGCAACTAAGATACAATCCTAACATACACAATGTTATGGAATGGCATACACGCTATACGAGGTAATGCACAATCGAGCATACACAATGCTATGGATGAAATGGCATACGCAATGCAATAATGGGCTTACACCAACATGAGAGAGCCTCAGCCACACTCACATAGGAGGCCATCAGATGAAAACAAGACAACTAGAAATGCGCGCACGCGTGCACGCAAACCGAGGATCGACCCTTAGGCACCAAAATGCCACTCTAATGAGACATGGCAAAGACATGGAATATGATATGCAAACATGCAAAAATCAGTAGCAAAATGAGGGGAAAAACAGCCCCGAAACAAAGCGAAATGATACCCGATGCATGGAACAAGTCCCGAAACATGAATTTTGGCGCATGAAATGGCCTATAGCTATGCAATGCATGCATTATTGGTACATGTAATGAAAAGACAGAAGCAAGGAAGCCCCAAAATAAGCATTTTTACAGTTCAAAGCATCGCCAAAAAGCAAGCACAAATATGGCAAAACTAGCATGCAAAAATGACCCTAAATGTGAGGTAAAGAAACAACTCACAGCTGCTGACCCCAAACAGATTAGGGCCCTTAAACAAAGTTGAAGACGGGCCCAAAATATGATCTTTTACAGTTTATGGAAAACCACAAAAACCAGCACAGGTATGACTAAACTCTCATGCAAGAAATGGGCCAAAAGATGGCCAAAGAAGCAAGTAGTGGTTTCTGGCCTTAAACACAAAGGAGCCCTTCAACAATGTTGAAGAGAGGCCAAAAATAATGCATTTTACAATTGATGTCCGGACCCAAAATAGTATGAAAACATGTCCAAAATGCTATGCAAAAATGAGGCCCAAAAGAGAGATATAACATGAAGTGTATAAAATATGCCTCAAACCATGAAAGTCCCTTAATGAAACATGAATAATGGGCCAAAATAAGACTATTTTCAGTTCTTAAAAGAACCCAAAAACAGAAGCACAATGGGCTGCCAAATCATGCAAAAATGGGGACCAAAGAGGGGTATAATGACAAGTGGCACATGGGGTATCTAAACAGTGATGAGCCCTTCTTCAATGTTGAAGAAGGGCTCGAAATAAGCCTATCTACAGTTTACATCATGCTCCAAAACAGAACATACATAGGCCAAAAATACTATGCAAGATTATGGCATACAAAGGGGTAATGAAGCAAGTGCAAGATAGGGATCCCAAACAGGGTAAGACCCTTAATGAAAGATGAAATAGAGCTCAAATAAAAGGTACTTTCAGTTTTGGTCGGAGCTCAAAACAGTAAGCGAAATAGCTAAAAAAATGTTGCAAAATTAAGCTCAAAAAGAGGGAATTGACATTTACCCTTGAAGACCAACCCTTGGTTGCCTCTTGGCTTGAGAAGTGATGCCTTCTAGCTGCAGGAAAGCCCCCCAAGCTACTAGAAATGGAGTAGTGGTGGTGATGCTAGGTGGTGATGAAGAAAAAGGTAGAAATTGGTTGTTTTAGCTTGAAAGAGAGAGATGAAAGGAGAATTGATGCAAGGCTCTCAAAAAAAAAAATTTTCCAACCTCAAAACCAGAGCTGGAGGCTCTGTTATATAGGCAAAAGGAGGGGAAAAAGAGGGGGAAAATTGGAGGGGAAAATGGATCAAGTTTCCCCCCAAAAATTTGGCCCTCCGGATACAGAATCTGGGGGTCAAAGAGGTCAGTTCTGAACTAAGCAAGGGGCAAGGATCTAGGCGGGCCAGTTATCTCAGTTGCAGGTGGCCGGCCGGCCACCTCCCATGGCTGGCTGGCCAAGGGTCAAAAGGGCCAAGTTGGATTAATGGCCGGCCACTTCAAATTGGTGTCCTCCCAGGTGCCCTCAACACAACCCTGTGGTTCAAAATTGTCAACTGTAAAACAGGAGAGAGAATAGGCCATTTTTAGGAAGGGTTCAAAAGGGTCAAGTGGAATTAGTGGCCGGCCACTAACTTTTAGGGTCCTCCCATGTGTGTACATCACAAATATGTGGTTAAAAGTTCAAGAAAATGGCCCAAGGGTGTTCAACATTGGCTTGGAAGTGAGAAAAACGGGCGTCGGAGGGCACCGGAGGATATATAACTGGTTGCTGAAACAATTGCTGGCCTCCCACCCTTCTATGGCCTTCCTGGTGATGAAACAAAGGTACCTGCCAAAAATGAACAAAAATCGACGCAAAATGAATGTTCGAGGGCCAAAACGCGCAGTTCGGGGCCCCGAAAACTGCCTGTTGAGCATTGAAAGTGGCATTCAACCACGAAGTGGGTCTCTCAGACCTCAGTGTCCCTCAAAAGGGAGTAAATAGGACGCATGCCAAGAAACGGGGCAAATGGAGGTGGTTAAGCGGTCCCGAACCGAGGCACACGGCCAACGGCTCTGAAAACCGGGAACCGGGCTCCGAAATGGGCAAAATGGCCTACAGCCGCAAAATGTAGCCCACGGCCACTGAGAGATGATCTACGAGACTTCTCCCTCCCCTCAGGAAAAGAAACAGAGAAAACCGAGCCTGGTTCGCAAACCGAGGCAAAGCACAAAAGAGTCTGGAAGTCCGGAGGCAAGGCTCGCAGCCGAGACTCTGAAACTTCTGGACGAGCACAATATGCAGTATAACCAAGCGCTCAACTGGTGACGTCTGAGTCTCAAGGTCAGTCAAAAATGGGGTGTCTACAATAACATAGTAATTCTAGGCTAATAATCGGGATAAAAACACATAACGTTTTCAAAAACGGATATCACGGTTAGTAGAGGCCGATCTTCAGATCGGGCGAGAGGGGGTGCTCATAGCTGACCTTCCCCAATCGTACCCTAGCTCCCGAGCCGAGGCAACTTTGGTGATGACGGACACGTGGCCTTTGGCACCGAGTCAGGGTTTCCTAAATCCCCCCTTAAAAAATATTTAGGTGGCGACTCTGTATCTGGCAAAGCAGTCCATGTTTGGCACTTCTTTTCTAAAAATCTGTTTTCTCAAAACGATTTGCCAGATTTGGACTCTTTGGTTCAGATTAAGAACCGTGACACAAATTGAGTCCGAACTATAGCACGTGGGCCTCACGCGGGCACGTCTACACACACCTACTTACACGTACCACAACATACATTCACATATCCCACAAAAAAAAAAAAAAAAAAAAAACTTGATCAATATAGTTAGCTACACAACACACATAACAAACAATGCACAAAGATATCAAAACTATTTTCAGTTAAAATTGGGAAATCGACAGTTTATACATAAACAATGCAATCCATGACAACAACACCACTACAAATGTTTTGTATACGTGTGACACGTCCCCACTTCGTACACTACATAATTTGTGGCAGTGTAGATACCAGACACCACATATACACTACACACACACATAACACGTGGCCAAACCTAACACGTCACGAACATAATCGGGCATTTAACAACCAACAATACTCCCATGCTATTACCTATACCACCTGTGCAACATCATAACCTACTCCCCCAGTTGCGACAACCTTTTCTAACCAGGAAAATGCCACAATGTGTCAATAAAAAACCCAACACCCAACGTACCCATAACATACACAAAGCAATCTGTTTACCTTCGAAAATAATAGTTGGAACCAAATATAGGTTTTAGGACTTTGACAACTACACTCTAACATATGAAACCCCATGCGGTCACACTGTACAATATATATACATACACAGATAATGACTGTAACGCCCTCAAAATTAACCCATTATATATATATATCATTAACATGCATTATTTAAAGAAAACACTTTAATAATTCATTATAATATCCATCAGAGTCTTACTAAACAAACATTACATGTAACATCACGTAAATGCCCTACCGGCTTACATCTTTCCAAGCCAACACTTGGACACAAAAATATGAGTTCTAACTCAAATATAAATAAAGCCCTAGGCTTGAGTGTTTACATGTACTAACAATAAAAAATAAATAAATAAATAACTAAAAGTAGTCTTCAAAATCCAAGTCCTTCCAAGCTAAGTCCTTGGAGGTAGCTTATCCCCTGAACCTGAAAATGATGTTCCCATGAAGGGTGAGCCACAGCCCAGTAGAAATATACTAAACCAAATATAAGTAATGAATAAAGCAATAGCATTCAATAGATGGCTTACCAAGATAATCAATTACTTCATTTTACAGTTTCATGACACTATTGTCTAAGACACGTTTTACTTTCCAACTTTATCAATATGGCTCAGAACCTGGCCAAACTTACAACAGTGAACTATATATATCATATTCACATTCTTCCAATGTCAACAAACAGATGAGACTCAAGCTCAAATCAAAACACTTCATACTTCCAAATTGATACACATTTTAGTGTTGTATCAATAAAAACACTTCTATATAAATAAGCACACATAAAAGTGATGCTAATGGAGTCCATCCCCTATCTCCTCCCAAACAAAAATCTGGTTTAGAGGTCCATTCCCTATCTTCCCCTAAACCGTGGAGTACATCCCCTATCTCCTCCCACACAAAACAATGTATGCAAACATATAACATATACAACACACAATCAATACACATAATGTCTGTATTAATTCAGCAGTCAAAATGAATGACTCAACCAATGTGATTAGTTTCAGTTATCCCTAATCCACATGCAGTGTCTACAACAAGCACGATTATCCTCCACCGATAGCCCAAAACAGTTATTTCTAAACTGAAAATAACTATGTCAACAATTCAATGGACAAATGATTCAAATTATCCAACTACGCCATTTAATCAATGAATTCCCCAATTCCATGAATTTAACCCTCTTTTTCCAATTCCATGAATTAATTATACAAATTAATTTAATAATACAACTAGGGTTTTTCCCAAAATTACCAAAGTATCCCCAACATATCAAAATACCAAAACTTAGAACAAAACTTATAGAATGGAGTAGGAAATCCCTACCTCGAAGAAATAGCCCCAAAAGAGAAGGTGGAGATGAAGACCCAAACTTCAAAGTGCTCCAAACAACCAACAATTCAGATTAAAACGAAGCCCTCGACTCACACACTCTTTTTAATGAAGGATCTAGGGTAGAAACACACCCTAAGTAGATCAATCCTAAGAGAGAAGGTGTGTATAGGGAGAGAAAACTCGTAACTAGGGTTTTGGAATATGAAAGTGTATGAAAAACATATCTGAAACACGCTGCTGCCTATTTAAACCTGACAGGCTCGCTCGAGCGAAGACTTGGTCGCTCGAGCGACCAGACACAGAAAATCTACGCTCGAGCCAAGGAAACCTTGCTCGAGCCAACAACCCAAAAGCTCGCTCTAGCGAAGAAATCTCGCTCGAGCGAAGAACTCAAACCCTCAGGTCTGTAACCAAACACACGCTCGAGCGAAGGAACTATCGCTCGAGCGAAGAACGAACTAACTCGCTCGAGTGAAGAAAAGCTCGCTCGAGCCAAGAATGCAAAGCTACAGGTCCAAATCAGACGCAAACTCTCGCTCGAGCTACCAAACCCCGGTTCGAGCGAAGAACCAAAAACAATAGCTCGCTTGAGCGACAAACTCCTCGCTCGAGCGAAGATCCAAAATTCTGGACAGCAACACTTGGTTTCTAAACCCAACCAACCTGAAACAAACCTGCCCAACACATCTTATAAGTCCAAATGAGAAATAAGGGACAACAACAACAATTATACAATGACAGAATCTACGGAACCTAAGTCCGGATACAATAATCAAATGGGACAAGACCGGGGTCGCTATAACCTCCCCCCCTTCAAAGAATTTCGTCACCGAAATTAAGCATAAGTTTTTGAAAACAGATTCTCTCTTCTTTTTTTTTTTAAACATGACAATTCATTAGTAAACATCTTGACCCAAAACTGGTCATTTCATCTCTTATCAAGAAGCATCTCACATTATATATATAAAACAACATATATCTCAACCTGTATCATTATAATGCATTATTCCTTTCAATGTTAACAATTCCCATGTCATCTTCAATCGTATGATATATACAACTCGTTCAACAATGTACTCAACAGATGCAATATTACACTAAACTTCTATAATGAAGCAAGTTTCAAGATACACCCATTTACCAATACAAACTCAATGTTTTACAACTTAAGACATATATAAAGCTCTTAAGTTCAACAATATTACAAAATCTAAATTACAAGATTACAAATCGATAAACATGTCCGGGTATTTTTCGCGAACTTCCAACTCACGTTCCCAAGTGGCTTCCTCCACTCCGTGATGTTTCCACAAAACTTTGACCAAAGGGATGGTTTTGCCTCGCAAAACTTGATCCCGCCTATCTAAGACCCGAACCGGTCTCTCCTCATACGAGACATCCTGATCAACCACTAAATCAGTCCAATTCAATACATGTGATGGATCCGGCTCATACTTCCAAAGCATACTCACATGAAACACGTCATGTACTCCGAACAGCTGCGGTGGTAAAGCTAAACGATAAACAGCCTCGCCAATCCTCTCAAGGATCTCAAAAGGACCAATGAACCGAGGGGACAACTTCCCGCTCTTCCCAAACCTCATCAAACCCCACCTAGGTGATATCTTCAGAAAGACATGATCACCCAACTCAAACACCAAAGGTCTCCTCCTACGATCTGCATAAGATTTCTGACGACTCTGTGCTGTAACAAGCCTCTTACGGATAAGCTCAACTTTCTCCGTCGTTTCCCTCACCAACTCCGGACCCAACAGAGGTGCATCCCCCACCTCGGCCCAACAAACAGGAGATCTACACGGTCGGCCATACAAGGCCTCAAACGGTGCCATACCGATACTAGACTGGAAACTGTTGTTGTAGGCAAACTCCACCAACGGCAAGTGCCTCTCCCACGACCCACTAAAGTCTAGAACACAACCCCGAAGCATATCCTCAAGGATCTGAATAGTACGCTCGGACTGACCGTCAGTCTGTGGATGATAAGCCGTGCTAAAGGTCAACTTAGTGCCTAAGGCACTCTGCAAACTCTGCCACAACCTGGCAATAAAACGAGGATCTCTATCTGAGACGATCGTCACTGGAACCTCGTGTAATCTCACTATGTCCCGAATGTACAAATCGGCAAGATGATCGACTGAATCTCTCACGCGCATAGGAATGAAGTGTGCCGACTTAGTCAACCGGTCTACAACCACCCAAATAGCATCACTACCCCGCTGAGTCCTCGGAAGGCCCACAACGAAGTCCATAGTGACGTGTTCCCACTTCCACTCGGCAATAGGCAAGGGTTGCAACAAACCCGCTGGCCTCTGATGTTCAGCCTTCATTTGCTGACAAGTAAGGCACTTAGATACGAAAGCCGCCACATCTCTCTTCATACCCCGCCACCAAAACTGGCGACCCAAATCCCGATACATCTTAGTGCCTCCCGGATGCACCGCAAGGCGTGAATGATGAAACTCTCGGAGTACCTCCTCTCGACAAGACTCCGGCACAAACAGACGGTCTCGGTATCTCACACTGAGGTCGGGATACACCGTCAAACCTTTCTCAACCTTTCCACTGGAAATCTTCTCACGGAGGGATTCTACCTCAAGATCACCCCCCTGAGCCTCTAACACTCACGTCACAAGTGTAGGCTGTGCAACAACAGAAAACAAGGCCGCAGCCTCAACAGATTCGCCCAGAAGGAAATTAAACTCCCCAAGTGCACCCAGCATCTCCCATTCTCGGATGGCTATACTAGCTATGTCACCAACAGGTTTCCTACTAAGGGCATCGGCCACCACATTGGCCTTTCCCGGATGATAATGCAACTCAAAGTCATAATCCTCTATGAACTCCATCCACCTCCTCTGCCTCAAGTTCAAGTCTTTCTGTGTAAACAAATATTTCAGACTCTTATGATCCGAGAATACCTCGAATCTCTCACCGTAAAGATAATGCCTCCAAATCTTCAAGGCAAAAATCACAGCTGCTAACTCTAGATCATGCGTAGGGTAATTCTGCTCGTGAATTTTCAACTGACGTGAGCCATAGGCAACTACTTTCCCTTCTTGCATTAACACACAACCCAGACCCTCTCGTGAGGCGTCACAATAGACTGCATAACCCAACCCTCTCTCTGGAATAATCAATACTGGAGCGGTGGTCAGTCTAACTTTCAACTCCTGAAACGACTTTTCACAAGTCTCACTCCATACAAATTTGACTCCCTTCCGAGTCAATCTAGTCAAAGGCGAAGCTAATCTGGAGAAATCTTTCACAAACCGACGATAATACCCAGCTAACCCCAGAAAACTGCGGATCTCAAACACACTCTTAGGCTGTGCCCAATCTTGCACCGCCTCAGTCTTGGATGTATCAACAGACACTCCTTCCCCAGAAACTACATGGCCTAAGAACTTGACCTCTTCTAACCAGAACTCACACTTCCCAAACTTAGCATAAAGCTTATGGGCTCTAAGTAACTCAAGCACCACTCTCAAGTGTTCGTTGTGCTTCTCTTCAGAAGGTGAATAGATAAGGATGTCGTCCACAAATACGACTACAAAACGATCTAAAAATTCCCGGAATATCCGGTTCATCAAATCCATAAAAACTGCCGGTGCATTGGTGAGCCCAAATGGCATCACCAGAAACTCATAGTGGCCATACCGCGTACGGAATGCCGTCTTCGAAATATCCTCCTCCCTGACTCTTAACTGATGATAACCCGATCTCAAGTCTATCTTCGAGAAACAACGGGAACCCTTCAACTGATCGAAAAGATCATCTATACGAGGCATAGGGTACTTATTCTTAACCGTAGCCCGATTCAATTTCCGGTAATCTATACAAAGTCTCAAAGCACCACCTTTCTTTTTAACAAAGAGGGCCGGTGCTCCCCACGGCGAAACACTAGGACGAATAAAGCCCTTATCTAGCAACTCCTGGAGCTGAATCTTCAACTCAACTAACTCGGCTGGGGCAAAACGATAAGGTGCCATAGAAATCGGCGCCGTGCTGGGCACTAGGTCAATAGAGAATTCAATCTCTCGATGCGGTGGCAAACCAACAAGATCCTCGGGAAAGACGTCCGAATACTCACAAACCACCCTTGGCAACACAATCTGAGTCTCATCATCCTCACTAATCGAAAGGTTAGCAAGTAGACCACTAAGCTCACTTCGTCCTCGCGGAACATACCCCGGTGGCAACACATTACCAACCTGGTCCCCCAGAAAATGAAATACTCTCCGCTCACGGTACAACAAGTGATCCTCTGGCGGTAGCAATCAATAACTGCCCGGTATGACGATAACCAGTCCATACCCAAAATAACATCGAAACCTCTCATAGGCATAACTACAAAGGAAAATGGGATTCTATGGTAATCAACCTCTATATCACAACCCCTAACACCTTGTTTCAAAAATAATTCACCCCCAAGAGGTGACACTACACAAATAGGAGATGCTAACTGTGCTAACTCCAACTCCAAAACAGATGCAAATGCAGCAGACACAAAGGAATGAGATGCACCCGTATCAATCAAAACATTAGCAACCGAGTTACAAAACAAGAAGGTACCTCTCACAACTAATGGTGCTGGCACAAGATCCTGCGCGGTAACAGCGTACACGCGCCTAGACGACCTCTGTTCAACCTGCTCACCCCTAGGAGCATACGATTGTTGTACCGACTGGGACGATGAAGCCCCCCGATTGGCCCTCGAGGCCTGACTCGACTGAACTGGCTGCTGACCCTGAATCGGCCTCAAACCAGATGCACCATATGTGCCACCCAACTGCGGGCAATACCTCTTCATATGCCCTAGCTGACCACACTAATAACACGAGAGTGGCTAGCCTCTACCCTGACTCTGGCTCTGAGATCAAGCCGAAGATGATGCTGCTCTCTGCACTCCTCCCCTCTGAGGACAAACTAGAGACTTGTGGCCCAGCTGGACACACTTGAAACAGGTAATGTCTCCCTGACTGCCTTTCCCCGAACTAGCACTTGGCACAGGAAAAGTCGATCTAGAAAAGCTACCCTGAGACTGCTGAGGATTAAAACCCTTCTGTCTCCTACCATCACTCCGACCATCCTGACTCCTCTTGGAGCCCTTCTGTCCTTCCTCCTCCTCCTGCATCATGATCTCCATGTGGGCTGCAGCATCAACCATACGCCCATAATCCTGAATCATAGTTCCCCCAACTCTCAGCTTGAGGCCACGCCTCAACTTCTTCTCAAACTCAATACAGTGGCGTTCCTCAGACGCCACCAACTCAGGTGCAAACCTGGACAAGCTGGTAAATGCAGCCTCAAACTCGGCCGCTGAAGAACTCGACTGCTTAAGCTGGCAGAACTGGTCTCTCAGCTTCTCCCTAACTGCTGGAGATAAGAACTTTTCCTGGAAAGCATTCACAAAAGCTTCCCATGTACCTCCTATACGACCCTTAGTAAACTTCCACCACTGACCCGCATCCCCCTTCAACTGGAAAGATGCCAAGGTCACTTTCAACCCCTCGTCTTCGATGCCAAGCATCTGAAACGTCTTCGTTGTCTGTTCGAGCCATTCATCGGCCTTAAGCGGCTCTTTAGGATCACCCACAAATTCATCCGGATTAGACCGGAAGAACTCCCTCTTCAGAAAGGAAGGTCCTGCATCCGCAACAACAACCTGAGCTTGATTCTTAGCTCTGAGAATGCCTACTGACTCCCTAAATGCCCCTGCTATCTCTCGGGCTAGAGCGCCCATAGCCTGCTGGCCTACTGGCTCGGCCACATTGGCCTGGCCAATACCCTCCTGAACTGCCGGAATCTCCTCTGGCACAGGCACCTCCTGCCTACCCGGCGTACCACGCCTACCGCGCCCTCGTCCTCGTCCTGACATCCTAATAAAGGAAACAAAGACGTTAGCACATTAATAAATGTGCCGAAGCTAAACACTCGCGTCCTAATGCATAGGATAACAATAATACATTCCACGTAAGCACATAATCACATAAGCACCTACGAATTTCATTCCCGGATAATGATAGTCCCAATACGTTACTATAGTTCCGGTTGGAAGAAGCAGTGATCAAGTGCCTTTCCAACAAGACTACTAGAAACTCAAGGGTCCAATCAACATCCTAGAAACTACATTCCATACCCACATAATCACATAAACATGTTATCACATAAGCATATAATATTACACTAAGTCTCTATCAAACGAGACGAACCCAATGTGATACTAATCACTTCCCACGTACCCAAAGTATTCAAACCCGGTACGCTCTGATACCAAGTTGTAACGCCCTCAAAATTAACCCATTATATATATATCATTAACATGCATTATTTAAAGAAAACACTTTAATAATTCATTATAATATCCATCAGAGTCTTACTAAACAAAGTATTACATGTAACATCAAGTAAATGCCCTACCGGCTTACATCTTTCCAAGCCAACACTTGGACACAAAAATATGAGTTCTAACTCAAATATAAATAAAGCCCTAGGCTTGAGTGTTTACATGTACTAACAATAAAAAAATAAATAAATAAATAACTAAAAGTAGTCTTCAAAATCCAAGTCCTTCCAAGCTAAGTCCTTGGAGGTAGCTTATCCCCTGAACCTGAAAATGATGTTCCCATGAAGGGTGAGCCACAGCCCAGTAGAAATATACTAAACCAAATATAAGTAATGAATAAAGCAATAGCATTTAATAGATGGTTAACCAAGATAATCAATTACTTCATTTTACAGTTTCATGACACTATTGTCTAAGACACGTTTTACTTTCCAACTTTATCAATATGGCTCAGAACCTGGCCAAACTTACAACAGTGAACTATATATATCATATTCACATTCTTCCAATGTCAACAAACAGATGAGACTCAAGCTCAAATCAAAACACTTCATACTTCCAAATTGATACACATTTTAGTGTTGTATCAATAAAAACACTTCTATATAAATAAGCACACGTAAAAGTGATGCTAATGGAGTCCATCCCCTATCTCCTCCCAAACAAAAATCTGGTTTAGAGGTCCATTCTCTATCTTCCCCTAAACCGTGGAGTACATCCCCTATCTCCTCCCACACAAAACAATGTATGCAAACATATAACATATACAACACACAATCAATACACATAATGTCTGTATTAATTCAGCAGTCAAAATGAATGACTCAACCAATGTGATTAGTTTCAGTTATCCCTAATCCACATGCAGTGTCTACAACAAGCACGATTATCCTCCACCGATAGCCCAAAACAGTTATTTCTACACTGAAAATAACTATGTCAACAATTCAATGGACAAATGATTCAAATTATCCAACTACGCCATTTAATCAATGAATTCCCCAATTCCATGAATTTAACCCTCTTTTTCCAATTCCATGAATTAATTATACAAATTAATTTAATAATACAACTAGGGTTTTTCCCAAAATTACCAAAGTATCCCCAACATATCAAAATACCAAAACTTAGAACAAAACTTATAGAATGGAGTAGGAAATCCCTACCTCGAAGAAATAGCCCCAAAAGAGAAGGTGGAGATGAAGACCCAAACTTCAAAGTGCTCCAAACAACCAACAATTCAGATTAAAACGAAGCCCTCGACTCACACACTCTTTTTAATGAAGGATCTAGGGTAGAAACACACCCTAAGTAGATCAATCCTAAGAGAGAAGGTGTGTATAGGGAGAGAAAACTCGTAACTAGGGTTTTGGAATATGAAAGTGTATGAAAAACAGATCTGAAACACGCTGCTGCCTATTTAAACCTGACAGGCTCTCTCGAGCGAAGACTTGGTCGCTCGAGCGACCAGACACAGAAAATCTACGCTCGAGCCAAGGAAACCTTGCTTGAGCCAACAACCCAAAAGCTCGCTCTAGCGAAGAAATCTCGCTCGAGCGAAGAACTCAAACCCTCAGGTCTGTAACCAGACACACGCTCGAGCGAAGGAACTATCGCTCGAGCGAAGAGCGAACTAACTCGCTCGAGTGAAGAAAAGCTCGCTCGAGCCAAGAATGCAAAGCTATAGGTCCAAATCAGACGCAAACTCTCGCTCGAGCTACCAAACCCCGGTTTGAGCGAAGAACCAAAAACAATAGCTCGCTCGAGCGACAAACTCCTCGCTCGAGCGAAGATCCAAAATTCTAGACAACAACACTTGGTTTCTAAACCCAACCAACCTGAAACAAACCTTCCCAACACATCCTATAAGTCCAAATGAGAAATAAGGGACAACAACAACAATTATACAATGACAGAATCTACGGAACCTAAGTCCGGATACAATAATCAAATGGGACAAGACCGGGGTCGCTATAATGACAACCATATTTTACAAACAAGCATCATCTGTTACGAAAGAACAAATACATATCAACAACCCAACACCAATTACTACTTGAGCCATACACGCAACAAATCGCCCAAAAAAACAACCAAAATGTGGTACCACATACCTTTCCCCGTCATCGTTCTGGCTTTGACCAACAAATATAAATACGGACTTCTTCTCCTCTCATAGTTCCTCTTTTCACTTTCTTCCAATGTCGATATGTAATTGTGCCAACAAATCAACGACACACACTCAATTTATTTAGTCGATCACGAATCGCGGATGACCATCAAGATCAAACTCAAATTTTCAATTTTGGAAACAAGATAATTGGAATCACCCCAAATTAGGGTTTCAGAATCAAACATAAACCACAATCAAATATGGTAATTCTTAGATACGTACAAGGGTTTAGAATTATCAACAAGTCGGGGCGGGTTTGTGTATAACGTGGAATGCATCCTTCCAATGCAAAAAAGCACAAAAAACCTTAGTGTATTTTCCAATGTTGTGGCACCCAACAAACACCCTCAACGTGACACGTGGCGAGATATCTTCCAAATCACAACAACATTGGGTTGTGGCACGTGACCAACACCACTCAAAAAACCTACTACAACATCCAATGACACAGACACACGCGCAACCAACTTAATCCATACTACTGTTACGCGTTCAAAAAGTAATAGGTAGTGGTATTTGTGTCATTTAACAACAAAAAGGACCAAATGGATCACAAGAAAAATTCTGGCACCAAATAAAGCACAATTTCAACATTTATGATTTATTGGTAACTTTCCCTATAAAAGCTAGTGCTTGTTGGTCATTTTCTCATTCCCCTTTTAAACAATAAAAATTGTCACAAAAAAACTACTCATGTTGGCCCACTATACATTTTTAATTAATAAGTGTATAAATTCAAAAAAAAATAAAATAAAATTTACATAGAATTTGAAATCAAACACTTATTTATTTGTGAGCCTGCAAAAAATAAATAAATAAATAAATAATAAATTTAATCCACACCATTCATTTAAAAAATTGAGACATTTTTTTTTTCAATCGCAATTTGAGAAATTTTCTAAATTACTGTTTTAGAACAAAAATAGTGTCTCAGATTCTGATTAAATTATTGTTCTAAATTACTGTTTAATTAAAAATAATAATAATAATAATTACTGTAAGTTTCGTGCCCACAAATTGGTCATCAATTGCTTCTTTGTTTTTGAAATGGTTATCGCAATACCAGCAAACAATATCCACAGCAACTTATTCATTGCTCTTGGGATATGTGGATGTGTTATTTTAATGGTTTTTATTAATTGAAATAGTAGAATTTATTACCTTTTTATCTCTTTTTAAGATACAACTGGACACTTATCATTCAATGAATTGTGTGGCATAATGATACAAGATTAACCAATAATTTCTCAATATTCAACTTTGTTTTTTTGGCTCTCTTGCTTTCTTGTTTTTGTGTTGGTTGGTTTCTTATCGACCAGGGTTGTAGCTAGCAAATGATTGTGCTTCTTAGCAAGTGCCAACCTGGTTAAGATTGCCTAGCCTAGCTATAAAGATTTGTGCTCTTCCTTGCTTTATTAATGTGTCCTAAGAACTTTATATCTTTCCCATTATCAATAAAGCTTTCTTTTGTTAATAAAAAAAAAAAATATATATATATATATATGTATATATATCTATATAATATGGAAGAAAGCTTTTTGAAAATGTCCCAAATGTATCAGAGATACATTTGGTTTTAAGGGCCAAGATGAATCCTGAGTTTAGATCAACGGCCAAGATGAATCAGAGATACATTTCCCACCCGTTTGAGTTCATCTCTCCCTCTCTCCCACGTCCCCAAACACGTTCTCTTCAGCTCCCTCTCTCCCACGTACTCTGTCACAGTGTCTCTCATCACCACAGCAATTGAAGACCCTTCAAATCCTTCGATACCCACCCCCCTCTTCGATACCCAACCCTTCGATACCCACCCTCCCTCTTCGCTACGCTACTCTTCCTTCCCTTACAACCCTTCTCTTCGACCTGACCGAGGTTATCACTGACCGAGCCTCCCTCCATCCGACGATCGAGTCGAGTCTCTTTCTCCGACGATTGAGTCTCTCGCCTGACTCGCTTCTCGCCACTCAGTCCCGCCGGACTCTCTTCTCTTCGACGATCTGTCTTCTCTCTCTCCGACCAGCGACTCCAACCTACAGGTATATAACTACAAATTGAAATCTATTGTTGTAGAATTAGGTTTTTTTTTAGGATTTTTTTTAGGTTGTAGAATTAGGTTTTTTGTTGTTGTTGTAGAATTTGGGATTTTTTTTTAGGGTTTTTGTAAGGGAAAAAAAACCTTTACAAAATCTGTTGTTGTTGTAGAATCTGTTGTTGTAGAATCTATTGTAAGGGTTTTTTAGGATTTTTTTTAGGGTTTTTTGTAGAATCTGTTGTTGTACAAATTGAAAATGTGTTGTTGTACAGTTTAAAATTTGTTCGACGCTCTGGTCGCTAGCAGAGACACAGCTCTCCCAACTAAAATCCCGGAAACGTGATGAATTGTTTAGCAATTACGGGTAATTTGTTTCATAGACATTTATTTATTATTATCATAGATATTTAAATAATATGATAATTATTTATTATCATAGACTTTTCTATCATTCAAAGTTTGTTTGTTTGTTTGTTTGTTTGTTTGTTTGTTTTTTTGTTTTTGGTGAATCAGTTGATTTCCCATAATATGATTTCTACCATTTCTACGGGTAATTTGTTTCATAGACATTTTTTTTTTGTTTCCGCTGATTTCCCATTAATGATAGAAAAAAAAAATGGGATGGATTATTCTAAACAGTTGTATCTTCTTACAGGAATACTTACCAGATGGACGATTCATTGTTAGTGCTGATCGGGATTTTAAAATTCATGTAACTCATTTTCCTCCCCGTTGAAATAAATAATTATTTAGTCAATTCCATTTTATTTCTTTATCCAATAATGTTAATCTTATGACAGGTTACTGTGTTTCCCAAGAAGCCTTTGGATGGAGCTCATGAGAAACAGAGTTTTTGCCTTGGGCATACCAAGTGAGTGATTTTTTTTGTTATCACATGTTTATATTACATCAGTGGTAGGGGAAAACGAAGTTGACAGCAGACAGGAATGGGGGTTTTGGCTTAAGTCTCTCAGAATTTTGCTGCTTGAGCTAAAAATAAAGATTTATTTTTGGAAAAGTTAATACATTTTGTTATAACAGACGGATGTTTTTTTGCTGATGTTGTTTTGTTCATAATAGTATGAATTTATTATTAGTTGGATCTTTATCTGCCCGGGCCAAGCAACTTCAGCTCCATGAGTACAATTCAGGTTTTTAATATTTTGTATTTGTAAACTTGAATGTGGAGTTCTGGATTTGTAAACTTCTTTCAACAGAAAATGTAATTGAGTTATGTTGTTTATGCATGTAGGGACTTTCACTCTTTCCAATTTGGGCATGTTTGGAGTGGATAGGTTTGATGCTATTCTTCCTCTAGGCCAGGTTAGTAATGAGGGCGAGGCCTTTCACCTCCAACAACTTATGAAGTTCTCTACTCACAAATATATTTAGCTGTTTGATTTAAACATTAATCATGTCCAGGGGGCTATAATGGCTGCTAGAGCATCAAAGCCTACTGCTATAATAGGTGAGGTGAATATAAATTGATTGTGAATTGGCCAGACCCAAGTTTTACATTCATTCTTAGATTTAGTAAATGCTTATATACAGAGAATTCATCATGGTTCAGTAGTTGTCTGCAGCATCTATGTTTCTAAAGTTTGATTTTCTTCACTCTTCTACTGTTGTTTGCTATATAGAAGTAGGAAACCCCTTTCTCTACTTGAAATATATTTTTCTGTGTAACCTAGATGAAATATATATATATATATATATATATATGCATTTATGTGATGTTTGTTGTTTGAACCTATTCAGAACAAAGTAACAATTTTTACTAATATTCATTCATATTTATAATGTGTGTCTGAGCTTGGTTTTGGCTATAGATGATGTTGCTAGATTTGTTTCTTCAAGTTTTATTTTATTTTTTCTAAAAAAACAAACAGTGGAATTTTTGTTTATGTAATAGTAATCTTGATTGTGAAATATTTCATCAAGCTTCTTTGATCTGGCATAAACCCTTTTTCACTTTGATTTTCCTTTTTACCATTCTACATATAGTTTGTTCCTAATCTTTAAAAAAAATGCTCCATTTCAAATTTGTCATTGATTTATAGAACTTATGAATCGCTTTTACTAGACATTCAAAACTGGTTATGAACATTTTAATAGGGTTCTTTTCTTTGGCACATGGACTCTCTGTTTTTTTGCTCATTGATGCTTGATCTATGTAAAATGTCATCCAAGTACATTTGGTGCCAATCTGTTGGAAATTCATAGCTTTCCTATAAATTAACAGTTAATGATTGTTTTATGGAGTAGTTGTTTATACAGGGTTGTTAGATTGAAAATTATAGCCCTCTAATTGTTTGTTCTAAAGCCTGAATAAAGGTAACTTGGTACAAAAGATGTGTTGATGTCTTTGGTTCATCAACACATCTTGATGGTCTCTGAATAATGAATTTTTTGGATTCAAACATTAGGATTCAAATTGTTTACAAGGTCTGTCAAATCATATGGTTTGGACCATGAATTGGAAAACACATGTCCATGTTCCACATATTTTTCTAGCAGATGTGTTTGATAATTGAGGAATACTAGATAATTATAGGATTTGTGTGTATTAGATAATTAAATGTGTTATATATAGATATATATTGGTTTCTAGGTGTGGATTTGAGATGGGTGTTAATGTTTCGGATCATATTTTCATGAATTGAATGATTTATATTATAGGATTCGTTGAGTACATCATTTGCATAAAAAATCAAGTTAATGGAATAAATATAGACTCATGATCAAACTCCACTTTTTAAAAAAATTATCAAAATCATATTAACTATTTATTTTTTTAAAACATAAACATAATCTTATTATAAATTATAAATATATAATTAATCTGAATTATTTAATCTCTTCTCCCTATTAGATCTCAACCCACTACGGCACCTCCGTCCTGCATCGCAGAGAAACTGTAAATCATCTATACCCATCTCTCATTTTTATTTTTTATTTTTTATTTTTTGAATATTAATATTAAATCGGAATCGGAAGCGAACAGTTTTTCTTCTTCTTCTTCTTCCATTAATATTAATATTTCAGAAATTAAGAGGACAAATTATCTCTTTATTTGAATTTATGTTTGAATCAAATTTTGTTTCTTTTGTTATATAGATTACCATGTCATATTGTTGATTATGGTTTCATGTCTATAAATCGTGAACAGCTTTTTTTTTTTCTTCCATCTTTCTGTATCATTAATTTACATGATTTTGTTAGTTCTGCTAAGCCTAGTTAGAAGAAAACATATATTTCTGACAGTTGGTATGGAGATTTGGATTGAATTAAGAATATGATTTTCATAATGTCAGTTTTTTAACTTAGTTTTGACAGTTTGGAGTTTATAAATTCAGATTCTTTGAAATAACAGAAGTAATGGGCTTCGTCTGTATTTATATTTTGTTTTAGACAATATTGGTTGTAGCTTGCATTTTTTTTTTTTTTTGATGTTTTATTAAGATAATTTGTGTGAATAAGCCATTTTAAGACAATTTTTTCCTTCTGATCTTAGTTTAAAACAGTTTGTCCTAATTTGTGTACTAACTTTTTTTTTTTTTTTGAACAAGGTGTACTGACTTTAATTTGTGTGTATTAGATACGATTGTGTGTATTATATATGGATGTGCACTAAATCTGAGCATGTTAATGAACAGATTTAAGCATCCATTTTATAGTTTGTTCCTAATCTTTAAAAAAATGAATTTTGAATTGGAAAACATTAGGATTCAAATTGTTTACAAGCTCTGTCAAATCATATGGTTTGGACCATGAATTGGAAAACACATGTCCATGTTCCATATATTTTTCCAACAGATGTGTTTGATAATTGAGGAATACTAGATAATTATAGGATTTGTGTGTATTAGATAATTAAATGTCTTATATATAGATATATATTGGTTTCTAGGTGTGGATTTGGGATGGGTGTTAGTGTTTTGGATCATATTTTCATGAATTGAATGATTTATATTATAGGATTCGTTGAGTACATCATTTGCATAAAAAATCAAGTTAATGGAATAAATATAGACTCATGATCAAACTCCACTTTTTTAAAAAAATTATCAAAATCATATTAACTATTAATTTTTTTAAAACATAAACATAAAATTGAAGTTTGAAAACACGACATAAACATAAACATAAAACTGAAGTTTAAAACATAAACATAAAATCATATTAACTATATAATAAGTCACAAAGGTTTTTGAATATATATTGGTTAAAAATATATGTGAGATACATTTTGATCCAATGGCTGAAATTAATCCCAAGTATGTATCAATGGTTCAGATCAATATATCTCCCGCCCAAAAGACTTTCTCCCTAAAAGCATCGTTGTTGCCTTCCCACCTACACATGTCTGCCTCTCTCTCTCTCTCTCTCTCTCTCTCTCTCTCTCTCTCTCCCTCTCCCTCTCCCTCTCTGTTCTTCTTCTTCTTGAATACTTCTTCTCATCTGTCCTTCACAGATACATCTCTCTCTCTCTCCTCAAAACTTTTCTCTCTTCCTCTTATTTCTTTCATACGTTACTCTCTCTTCTCTTGCGATGACCACCGCCGTCGCGACACCGATGACCACCGACCACCTCTCCTCTCCCTCGCTGGAGACCCAAACCCAAACCCTTTATTCCTGTCTTCCTCCCTCTCTCCCAGCCATAACCTTAATCCCTTCATCTCCCGCTCCCTCATCCCCCTTCATCACTTTAGGGCTTTAAGGCTAGACCAAACTCAATCTGCAGAGGCAGTCTTGCTGTTCCTATTCGGAGAAAACCCATCGCCAATGGGCCAACATGGAACCTTGGCCTTCGCTCCAACGCCAATAGGTATGTATGTATGTATGTATTTCACTTCTCTCTTTCAAATTCCATGGATTGTTTCAACCCAATTGGATTTCTGATATCTTCTTGCAAATCCCTCTCTTCTTGCCCTCCGTTTTCTTGGAATTTCTGCCTTCTTGATTTCGCTTTGTTTGATTTTTATGTGTGTTCTTTATGCTGAGTTATTATACTCACAATCTTTTGAAATCTATGCACCTTTTGAAGTTACTTATTTCTTCTTTTGCTTACAATCTGGAAATGGTTGTTATGACAAAAT
The DNA here is from genome assembly GCF_055761805.1 of Camellia sinensis. Lineage (NCBI taxonomy): Eukaryota > Viridiplantae > Streptophyta > Magnoliopsida > Ericales > Theaceae > Camellia > Camellia sinensis. Next base: position 78,938,765 of record NC_138970.1, read on the forward strand.
TGATTTTTGTAAATTGGTTACTTATGTACACTTATAGAGGTTGGTCAAAATGGTATGTAAATCCCTCTGATATCTTCTTGCAAATCCCTCTCTTCTTGCCCTTCGTTTTCTTGGAATTTCTGCCTTCTTGATTTCGCTTTGTTTGATTTTTATGTGTGTTCTTTATGCTGAGTTATTATACTCTCAATCTTTTGAAATCTATGCACCTTTTGAAGTTACTTATTTCTTCTTTTGCTTACAATCTGGAAATGGTTGTTATGATAAAATTGATTTTTGTAAATTGGTGATACTTACGTACACTTATAGAGATAGATCAAAATGTTATGTAAACTTCTTGAGAGCACAACTTGGTTAGGAGATAAAACATAAACAATCCTTGGTGAAATTTAGTACCCAAATCTGCCAATTCGAAGTTGTTTGGAGTTGAAGCACAATGTAAAATACCACCTCATGTAATTAGATGTAACAGCGTCACACCTTTCCTTCCTTCCTTTCTATTTTCGTTTCTTTTCAATCAAACAAGAAGAAAGAAACCCATAGCCGCTTCCCTAGGGTGTTATTTCAATTCTCTCCTGTTGTTCATCTTTTTCACCAAACATAGCTATTCTATCACCAACACAGAGAGCTGTGTGGTGGTGTCAATAGAGAGACATCTAATGATGACAAGAAATGCTAAATTTGTTCAATTCATGAGGTGGAAACCATTTGACTAGAAGAGTGAGAAATCATGTCCAATTCATTGCTTACACCTGAGAGTGTTACTAGAGGTAGAAATTTCATATGCAAGTGTAAATTTGAGATTGTGAGAAACGTGAGAAATTCCACTGATACACTTTGATGACAATAGAAACATGTGATGTGGTAGTACGACACTAGGACTCTTAGCAAAGGGTTTCTTACAATTGGTTTTTTGGTAGACTAGGGCTATGGAAAGCTTGGCTAAATGACTTCAATTGCATTATCTCCTACATTTATTTTCTCTGTAATGTTTTTTTATTTTTTATTTTTTATCTGCATTGGAAGGCTACAATCGAAGTCAATTAAATTTTGTTTGATGTGGATTTGAATTTCATTCGAAAGGAAATCACATTCTTGAGTAAGGCCAAGGGGAATAAAAACACTCAACCAACTGGGGGAGGAATGAATATTGAGATTTTGAACTTCCAAAAATGTTACTCATCGATATATCAGTTGATACATATGAGCTGATAAATACTGATATGTATCCCAATACAGTTGATATATATAGGATTTGAATTTTTGAATGGTGGTGGCAATTTGCAGGTGTTGCATCACTTCTGGGGAAGAGATCTATGTCATTTTCAGCCATTGAAGTGTGTGATCATGAAACCAATGGGGTTGAAGATGACTTATCAGATGATGGGTCACAAGCTGGCTAGAAGAAGAGGAGACTGAACTTGGAACAAGTGAAAACACTTGAGAAGAACTTTGAGTTGGGAAACAAGCTTGAATCTGAGAGGAAAATGCAGTTGGCAAGGGCTCTTGGGCTGCAACCAAGACAAATAGCTATATGGCTGAAACCAATGTTCTTAAGAGACAGCTTGATGCTATCAAGGCTGATAATGATGCTCTTCAATCTCAGAACCAGAAACTTCAAGCTGAGGTATGGTTTTCAAAATTTTTGTTTTTTCGAAAACAAAAATAATGAGTTCGGAAACACTCATCGTTTTCGTTTTTGTTTGAAAACAGCTGTTGAAAATTTGGAAAAGTTTTTGAAAGTGTTTTTCTAAAAGGCAGGTGTTTTTAGAAATTGCCAAACAAAGTTTTCAGATCATTTTTTTTTTTAAACAAAATTTGAAAACAAAACCAAAGGGAATTAATTCCAAAATTATTTTGATGCTTTGGGAAGATGCATGTGTTGATAACTGTTAGATTTTAGTTTGGACAAAATTCCCCTTCTTTATTGCCAATTGAGTAAGTAACTTTTGTTTTGTTTTGTTTTTGTTTTTGTTTTTGTATTTTTTTTTTTTTTTTTTTTGGGGGTGGATTGATTAAGAAGAAGAAAAAAGAAATCAATTTGAATCACTTTAGATAGCCATAATTATGGTCATCATTTTGGGTGTTGTTTCTGTTTTTCAAGTTTTCATAAACAAAAACAATGAGTAGTTCAAAAACACCAATTGTTTTCATTCTTTTGTGAAAGTAACTTTGAAAATTTAAAAAACAATTCAAATAAGCTTTTTTCAAAAAACTTCAATTTTCGAAAACAGTTGGCAAGCAAATTTTCTGAGTCAACTTCTATTTTCTGTTTTCCAAAGTAAAAGACTATACTAAACTCACCCATATAGTTGTTGATTTTCATTCCATTCTGTTGCAAACACAGAAAAGAGCATAAAACATGCATTAATGAAATAAAATTTTATAAAATTCACTGATGAGGACCACTTTAAAAAAAAATTGTCTTTCATATATAGTAATGCTACAAATCCAGAAGATTTACTTTAGAAAATCACATAGAAAAAAAAAAATCAATAGTCTACATCTATTTTGAGTGTGTGTGATCTACATTCCATCAACTTTAAATTTACATCACACACTCACTTTTAGAATAATATTCAAGATAAATTTTCATGAACCATTGCATTTTATTCCATATATATTTTATAAAGGATGCTATAATCAGTTTTTATGTATCCAAAACTTCTTGATTTTTCCTATCTGAAAAACGAAACTTTCATGACCCAAAAAACAAGAACTAGAACCCAAAAATAACCACTGCACAGGCCACCAATGGGTTTTTAAACACAAATCAATTTGAATTCAAGACACCCAAAACATGTAGCATATCCATCTTTCCACATAGTGAAACACTTGCTATGTTCTGACTTCTAAGTTCTAACCAGTTGAGTGCATTAATTACAATTTAGAAGTAAATGAATTGCCTATCATCAAGCAGTTCTAACATTTGGATATGAGCAATTCAAATGTACATTGCCACTTGATGTATGCATGAACATATGATTTACTAGGAAGTTATGTAACCATGGTGGTGATGGATCAGATAGCCAATTTAATATTGTCATTTCTCAGAGAGTAGAGTGGATCAAGTATCTAGGAGTTTTTGCTAATATGGAAACCAGAGCAAATCAAGTCTATGATGCTGTAAGTACACAAATTATCGCATTTATTTACCACTATCTAAAGTTAATTAAGTACCATGTTTTCATGAATTAGTCAATACATGGATTTCAGATTTGGTTAGATTTCAGATTTGTTTATTAGATGTTATAAATATGGTTAGATTTCTCAAGTTTACTGCTAATCGATGGATTTCAGATGGATTTCAGATTTGGTATTTATAGATGGATTTCATATTTCTCAAGTTATAAATATGGTATTTATAGACGGATTTCAGATTTGTGGGTATGTATAGATGTTATAAATATGGTTACATATTTACAGAATCTGTTGGTTTCAGATTCTAAGAATTTTTTAAACTGAAATGGAGTACTTGGGTTTTTTAACTACTTTCGTGTTGTTGCTCTGTAAAATATTCTTACTCATTATGAAAGACGTGAATATCACAAAGAGCTTAACATTCTCTATGATTTCAAAGAGGTGTGGTTCTGCCCATATTAAAGAGGTGTGGTTTTGTATATTGAAAGTATTCAAAGAGGGCCCTTGAAGTTCTACAACAAAGAGGTGTGGTTCTGCCCATTCCAGTGAATTTATCTTTACATTTATATGCATGGTTTCATTTATTTATTTGAGTTTGTTCTTTTTGTTTTCCCAATTTTTGGATTATTTTCCTTCTCAAATTCATGCAGCGGCTTTTTGTTTGCCATCTTTCGCCAAGAAGGTGATTGAATCCAAATCTAAATGAGAGAATTTTTTTGGAGCATTTGAGGTTCAGTATTTAGCTGTTGTAGAGCTCCCGGCTTTCACCTCACTGAAACGGTCCTTCTAGCGAAGGATCTAGAATAAGTTGAGGGTAGAATTTCATGCTCTGAGTAGGCCACCCTGTCTTATTTTTGGTGAGTTGATTTAGTTAATCGTAGTAGGGATGATTGCCTTTTTCTTATGTTTGGTACTTGAAAAAGTGTTTGCTGGTTAGCATTTAATTGCATTGACAGTTAATTATTACAAATATTTTTTTTAACAGATGGTACATTTGTCAAATAGAATTGTTAATATTTTTATGTCCTAAATGATCATAATTTTTTTTTTCGTTCTTAAACTACGAATTTTGTTTATTGTCTCTAGAGTTTCTTATTTCAGTTCATGTGGTTCATTAGAGACAAACAAAATAATAATTGTTGAAGTTTGATTTTATTTGTAAGAAAAGACAACCAAACATACAGACTTTCTTTTTTTAATATTTTGAACAAACTACACCCCACAAATCAATTTGATGGGTGTTTGCTTTGGTTAAATTGTTCAAATTTTAGACGGATCTTTTTTATCTTTAAATTGGTTAAATTGTCTTTTAAAGGGCCTACAATCTGCCTTATTTTTATTTTTGTATTCAAACAATCTGCTTTAATATGTTAGGTTCTTATTTTGTATTCAAAATATGTTAGCCATCAATATATAAATACAATTAATTAATTAATACCACTAAGAAATTTAATTCACAACCTTAATACTGGTTATTGCAACCAACTCCAAGGTAAGGCTATTCATGCGCAATTGCATTAAGTTTGAATTGTGAAAATAAACGCCAATTGGTTATTAATGTGTTATTTTTTTTGTCTAATCTCTATTTAACTGGGTATAGTTTCCTTCTCTTCAGCTTCACTTCCATTTGTATCATATAAATTTTTTGTGTTTCATAAACTTAATTTTCAATTTCTTTTCAGATTTTCCCTCTGTTGCTCTCCAGCCCTATTCTTCTTCTTCCATACCCTCGCTCCCAAAACTGCTGCTCTCCAGGTAAGATCACTCTTTTCATTTTATGTGGTGACTATGTACTAGATTTTATTTGTTTATAGATTGATACTATTTTCCAACGTATTTGTAGAATCTAACAACTTTCTCTTTGATAGCTTTACATTCCACCAATCTGTTGCCTTGCTCATCAGAAATGTTGAGAATTTTGTTACTCATCATATGAGAAGCCACTTTCTTATGAAAAAGCTTAGTAATACTGTCACCTGAAGCAAGCCGCTGCACTCTTGATCTCTGTCGTTTAAAATTTTCTTTAGCAGTAGGAAAATCAATGTAATTTGCCAAACCTTCTTTCTTAGCTAAATGCATCTCCTCAACGAGAGGATTGTTGTGACACCTTTGCTGCAACTTATGAGGAGTATCTTTTGCTTCTGGAACTTTGGTAGAGATACCACTATAGAATATCTTGTTCAATTATTTCAGAACGGGCTTCAATCTTTTCAGTTTCAAAGACAGCTTCAACATTGTAGATCCTTAACTGCTATTTCTAGAGATTGTTTTCTTCGTAATTATATATCTGATTTCAGCACTTGTTGATATGGAAATTCTATATATTTTTCTTTATTTTTTGGTCTCTTGAGGATGGGGGAGGCGATACATAATTGTTTTACTCTAATATCATGCTACCACTTCAAAAAAGCTAGACATAGGTGGAGATTTAAATTTGGAATTGGGAGTTTACAAGAGTTTGGTTCTTACATTGTTGGAACTATTCGCTCCCATTCTCTTTTTATCTCGAGTCGATCACTTTGCTCACTCTTCTCAAACTAAAGGTAAAGATCACTCTGTTTATTACGTTTGATTGCTTTCACACAGACTCTTTACATTAAGGTAAAGACACTTGGCTCCAAATTTCAGGATTTTATCTTTGTCAGTTTCCGCGATACCTCTCTCTCTTTTTTATTCTTATTTGTGCTTGTGTTTGGCTGGGCAAAGGAATAATTTCTCCTAGGTTTCCTTTTCATAAATTTAATTTTTTTTCTTTCCTTTTAAACAAAGCCCAAAGTAACTGATATGGGTTTGTAGAGTCGTACCTTAAGTTGGTGAGATACATGACCTGTGAAATTTTGACAGTGCCATATGAAGCCCAAAGTAACTGATATGGGTTTGTAGAGTCGTACCTTAAGTTGGTGAGATACATGACTTGTGAAATTTTGACAGTACCATACGAAATTGATGTTTGTGGTGGTGACCATTGTTTTTTACTGGGTTAGAGAAATAGACGTTTTGATGTCCATTTCTGAGGAAAATGAGGAGTAGTGGTAGATGGGGAAAAGAGATGGGGATTGTAATGGATCATGGTAAGGGTAGCAAATGACTGTCAACACCAAAATAAAGGGAAAAAATTTTTAGACTGTTTAAATGGTCCATAGAAATGAATGGTTAGAATTAAAATAATTTCAAGTTAGGATTGATTTGTTACCGAGGTCAAGATTTTGAAGTTTTGTTTCTTTTTAAAATTTCTCAAAAATCAATATATGAAATCATGAATTACTTGGTATATTTGTCATTTATCCTAGGTATGCATACAATTATAGGGCAGGCTCTAAATGCACTTCAAATTTTAGGTTGCATTTAAAGCCTCCCAACCACAAATATAAATAATGTCATAAATGGAAGAAGGCAATGTAACCAACTCCTTGCCAATTTAATGTAACCAACTCCTTGCCAATTCAAGTCAACAACAAGCACAAAGGCAGTGTAATTCTATGAACACAAAAAGTTAAAACATTTTTTGAACTGCCTAATAAAATGAAAGCAAAATTCTACTTACAAATTCTACCTGTTATTAAAATATTTTTATTCTTTTATAGGATTACTATTAAGAACTAAAAAACCTTATTGTTTTTCTTTGATTAACCTCTGATCATTTTTTGTAAAGGTTTTATCTGATCGGAATTTGAATTTGAATTCATCTGCAATCTATGATTTTGTCGGTCGAAGTGGCGTTCTTGAATTTATTTATTTATTTAATTTTGTTGTTTTGATTATCAGTTTGATTCACTTTTGATGTTTCTTACATTGGTTTGACATTGATTACTGATTGGCACGATTAGGGTTTTGCTACCTTTGTTGAGATATGTTCTTTCATTTTTTTTTAATAGGGAATTGATTTTTGAAGATTTTGTATCTGCTTAGTTTTAGTTAAATGTGAATTGGGATTTCTGAGATGAAAAGTAATTGTGGATTTGTTGAATAATGTAATATGGGTATTAAAATGATATATTTATTGTAAGATCTTTTGCTTATATGCATTCATCTTTTGAAATAATGTAATCTTTCAATTTCTGCTTTGTGCATTGCAATTGAATATGGAGTTCACTGAAGAAAAAATTAGATGGTTGAAGCCTAAGGGGTATCAAAACAAATTCTTGCATGGAATAAGACAAGCTCTATGTAGTTGAAAATTTCCAAATTTTGGTCAACAATTTAATAAGATGAATGTGATCAATTTTTCACAATTAAAGAATTTATGAATCTGAAACTTGACAATCGACATATTTGGAAATTTGACAATACGGAAAGAATCTCCCTGTTGTATGATGTCAAGTTAAAGGATGAGGTTGTATTAGTTATTTTGCCCCACTAAAAAAGAAAACCTATTTGTATGGGAGCTAAATTAATAATAAAAAAAAAAAAAAACTAAGACAATGGAATTTACCTTCTTAGTTGGTTGATCCAGAAGGTCTTCCAGTTGTTGCAAGTGTTCAGTGTCTCGGATATAATGAAAGTGTGGGAGAGGGTGATGGAACACCGATTGCGAGACATAACAGAGGTGTCAGAGAATCAATTTGGGTTTATGCCTGGTAGGTCAACAATGGAAGCGATCTATCTTTTGAGGAGAGTCATAGAAAAGTATAAAGAAAAGAAAAGAGACATTCATATGGTGTTTATCGAACTTGAGAAAGCATATGACAGAGTGCCCCGGGATATAATATGGTGGGTGTTAGAGAAGAAAGGGGTGACAAAAGGCTACATTGACGTGATTAGAGACATGTATGAAGGGGTGGTGACCACTATTAGATCGCCAGCTGGAGAAACAAATGAATTTCCTATCACTGTAGGGTTACACCAAGGATCTACCTTAAGTCCTTATCTTTTTTCTTTAGTTATGGACGAGTTGACGATAAATATTCAGGATGACGTGCCATGGTGTATGCTGTTTGCAGACGATATTGTGTTAGTGGATGAGACTAGAGAAGGAGTTAACACAAAGTTGGAGATTTGGAGAAAAACTCTTGAATCTAAAGGATTTCGGATAAGCAGAACTAAGACAGAGTACATGGAGTGTAAATTTAGTAACAGTAACAATGAAAGCAGAGGAGAAGTGAAGATTGAGAACCAAGAACTGCCTAAGAGTGAACATTTTCGTTATTTAGGGTCGATTATCACAACAGCGGGAGAGATGGATGCAGATGTGACCCATAGGATTAAGGCAGGATGGTGTAAGTGGAGAAGTGCGTCTGGGGTATTGTGCGATAAACGAATACCCACTAGACTAAAAGGTAAGTTCTATAGAACGGCTATTAGACCAGCTATGTTGTATGGGACGGAGTGTTGGGCAACCAAGAAACAACATGTAGATAAGATGAGTGTGACTGAGATGAGAATGCTAAGGTGGATGTGTGGTAAGACTAGACAGGACAGGATTAGGAATGGGTGTATTCGGGAATGGGTAGGAGTAGCACCGATAGAAGATAAGTTGAGAGAGAATCGTTTGAGATGGTTTGGTCATATTTAACGGAGACCAACAGAGGCAGTAGTGAAGAGATGTGATACTGTAATGATAGATGGAAGTGTTAGGGGACGGGGTAGGCCTAGATTAACGTTGACTAGCGTTATAAATAGAGATATGAATCTACTTAATTTGACTAATGAAATGGCCTTTGATAGGGCCGCGTGGAGAAGAAGGATTCATGTAGCCGACCCCATTTTATGGGACTTAAGGCTTGGTTTGGTTTGGTTTGGTTTGGAATGTTAGGAAAATATTTTTGAATTAGTAATAAATTTTTGTAATTAATTTTTGAAAAATCCTTTGACATGTAATTTTTCCAACATTGGTGGTCCTAGACAAATACATAGGGTGTCCCAACTTCATATTCATTGGTTAAAACAGTGAAATCCAATACTTTTTTATGGCTTTTTAAAAAATAACTTGAAAAATGTCAAGTAATAAATAGAATAAAGGTGGAGTACTAATAAATTTTAAAATGTGATATTGTGAATTGTTTTTGTCATTCATTTTTTCATATAAACCCAAGCGTCCAATTAAAATAGAAATTACACAAAAGGGTCGTCACTTATATGCTTGGGTTTAATTTTTTAGGGATAAAAGTGGGTTTCTCCAATTGTGAAATTACGCATTTAGACAATCCATACTATAGAGGTTTTAAATTTTTCCTCATTCTAGAACAAATCCCACATTACGAATAAAAACGTAACACACCAATGTAACACTCCAATAACATAACACTCCAATGTAATACACTAAAAAAAACTCTTTAGTATACTTTTCCCAAACGTAACAACGTAACATTTCAAAAAAACTCCTTAATGTAATTTTCCTAAATGCAACACTTCAATGTAACACACAAAAAACTTCTTTGTATGCTTTTCTCAAATGTAACACTCCAATCAATATAATCCCAAATGTAACACTCTAATGTGACACACACAAAAAATACTAAAAACCTCTTTATTGTATTTTTTTTCTTTCTAAATGTGACACTCACAGTTTGAAATTATACATTTGCCTAAGAGGAGTGATGGAGACCCCTCCAATCACCACCCCCACCACCCCACGCACATGTGGCAGGTGGTGATTGGAGGACAGGGGAAACAAAATAAAAAGAAAAGAAAATCCAACCAATGAGAGAGAGAGGGGGTCAAAGGGGGTGGAAAAAAAAGGGGTCTTAGACATTTTTCTTTGCATAAAGCTTACTAAGGAATTTTTGTACTTGTTTTGGAATGGTTTGAACAATCCCCCATCCTTTTTTTGGAGTACTATTGGAGTGTTACATTTGGTAAAAGTACACTAAGGAGTTTTTTTTGTGTTACATTGGAATGTTACACTAAGAAGTATTTTTAAAGTATTATATTAAAGTGTTATGATTGAGAAAAGTACACTAAGGAGTTTTTTTTTGTATGTTACATTAGAGTGTTATACTAAGAATTTTTTTTAGAATGTTTTTGGAGTGTTACGTTTGAGAAAAGTACATTAAAAAGTTTTTTGGAGTGTTACATTTGAATGTTACAATTTGAAATTATACATTTATCTAAGACTAACTAAGGAGTTTTTGTATTTCCTTTTGAAATATTTGAAGAATCCTACATTCTTTTGAAATGTTTGAATTTGTACTCCTTTTTAATTGCTTTTCAAATAAAAAAGATTCTCATATAAAAATTCATCCAAAATTTGATTATTATAAATTGTGTATCTTACATAATAGAAATAAGAGTATAACAGTAAATCCAATTTCTAGATAATATATTAAATTTACATTTCTAAAATCAATAGAGCTAATTGATTTATAAGAAAATCATTGAGATTAAAAGGATCACCACCCCTCAAGATGAGATTTATAGAAAAAATTTCTTCGAATAAATTACAATAAATTCTCTTAAATTAAAAAACATTTTGCATTTTGCTTCCTAAATTTCAAAATGTAACAACTAACCACATTGAATTATTATCATGTTATACTTAACGTGTTCCCTTAGAAATCTATCTTGAGATTTAAACAAATTCAATTTATGTGTGTACATGACACACTTATTGATTTTTTTTAAGACAATAATGGATCTAAAGCCTCTCCCGTAATGTTGAGGGAAGTTCGTCCAACCAGCCTTACCACAATTTGCAGTATGACCCCTAATTTTCTTTACTATTTACAAAAAGTTCTTAGTTCTATATATTTTTGTTTAAAAACCAAAATGTATATTAAATTTTTATATTTTATTTTATTTTTAGTTTAAATATTTGTTTATATATATACATATGACGTGAGATATTAAGTTTAATTGTTATTGATAATATATAATTTATTGAGTTATTCAATCAACTCTTTTTCTAGTAAATTTTATTTCACTAGCAATACCAGTATTTAATAGATTTTGTAAAAAAAAAAAATTGCACCGTTGGTGATAGTTTCTATTAGTACTACTAATTGATTACGATATATCATATGCAAGTCATGTGGCATTTGTGGTGTTTTATTTATTTATTTATTGTAGTGTTGATTACTACAAATGTCATAACTAGATCATTTTCAATCAACTAAAAAAAAATTAAAAATTGAGTTATAATCAACATTATAATAAGTCATAATTAATACCATAATAAATCATAACCAATTGATAACTAACACACATGACACGTCATAACCAACAATCACAAAAGTCATAAGTGGGGCGTATTGTACACACACCTACCATAGAATTTCTTTTATTACGATCTAATAACATATCTTGAATATAAAAATATTGATAAATACTCATATAATTTTACTATTACTTCTATATTTTTAAATTATGTTTATTTTAAGCTTAATATGCTTCAAAAATAAGAATTGTATCAAAATATTTTACCCATTAAGCTTCCCGTTTACAGAGGTGACTAATATCAATCTTTCCTTACTCAGATCAAGCTTAAAACAAATCTGTTTCATTTCCTACCTCATAACGTAACTTTAAGAGTTGTTATATTCGGTTATATAAGTGACCTAAGATCCTTAATACAAAAGAAAAACACTCTTATAAAAGAAAAAGATTAATATTATTGAATAGAAAATTTACAAGGATAAGAGTGTCTACATATTGTTAAATTGTTAGAATATTCTTTGCTCTAAGAAAACTTAAGATCCAGAATCCTTTTTTAACTTCAAAAACACTCTGGGTAATCATGTCCCTTTTGTTACAACTGAAACCTTTATATAGGCCCATTTGACTTCAAATCTGGATTCAATATTGCCTATAACAGTAAAATGTTTTACATAGGTGGCGTTTGGTAACACTTTTGTTTCAATTTTCATTTTAAATTTACAAAAATTTTAAAAACTGTCATAAAAACTTGTTTGGTAAATTTTTTGTTTATAAACCAGTGGTCTCAGTTTATAAATTTGGTAAAAAATTATAAACTCAAAAAATGAGTTTACGTTTTCAGTTTTCAAATTTTTTTTTTGACCACCCACCACTTGCCACCACCCGCCACCATTTTCCACTACTATCTTCTGCCACCACCACCCACCACCACCTTCCACCACCCACCACCCGCCACCACCGTCTTCCGCCGCCACCTGCCACCACTTTCTACCACCGTCTTCTGCCGCCACCACTCGCCACCACCCACCACCACCCCTCCGCCACCGTCTTCTGCCGCGACCACCGTCTTCCGCCGCCACCACCCGCCACTACTTTCCACCACCACCATCTTCCGCAGCCACCACCCGCCACCTGCCACCACTTTTCACCACCGTCTTCCGTTACCACCACTCGCCGCTACGACTTTCCACCACTATCTTTTGCCGCCACCACCCGTCACCTGCCACCACTTTCCACCACCATCTTCCGCCAACACCACCCACCACTTGCCACCCGCCACCACTTTCCACCATCATCTTCCACCGCCACCACCTGCCACTATCACCCATCACCCGCCACCCGTCATCGTCTTCCGTCACCAACACTCGCCGCCACCCACCACTACCGCCTTCCGTCGCCCCCCACTCGCCATCACCGTCTTCCGCCGCCACCACCCGCCACCACTCATCACTACCCACCACTCGCCACGCCACCACTCGCCACTTCTCACTCTTTTAGTTTATATTTTTTAAAATTTTTAAACATTTTGTTCAAACCAAACGCGTTTGTAGTTTATGTTTTTCTAAAAATAAACAAAAACCAATTTATAAAATTTTTGTAAATATAAACTGAAAACGTAAGTGTTACCAAAACAAGTGTTACCAAAATTGAAAACGTAAGTGTTACCAAAATGTAACTGAAAACTAGTGAGTCTATATTTTATTTTTTAACGATAGACAAGCTCGTGATGTGTTTCTCTCAACCCATAGTTCTGCCAATTTATTCATGATTTGTGAATCCGCCCATAGTTTTGTTAGTCCATAACATTGTTTAGATTTTATACTCCTTCGTCACACATGATATCAGCAAGGTCATAGTTATCATTGTACTCTTCACTACAACAAAACTAGGTTTTCACAGCATCACATTAATGCCATACAATAAATGCAAGCCGTAATTTTTCACTTTCACGACTGTGTTTTTTTTTTTACATGTCTTAAATAATATCCTAATCACGACATGCCTATTGCTTTGGCGGTTAATGCTAATTACTTTGTTTAGTTTTGATTTCCAAAATTCACCATTAAGAAAATTCTATTTTTTTTTTTTCCATATCTTTTTTTGTTTTCACTGATTTTTTTAATATTTTAAGCATTTTTTTTAAATTTTTAAACACATCTAACATAAATATACTTAAAAAGTATAATATTTGTAAAATAAATTATAAAAAATTCATTAAATACTAAAAATACACAAAAAAAAAAAAAGAAGAAGAAGAAAATTTACTACATTTTTCATATTTTTTTGTATTTATTAATTTTTTAAAATATTTTTTCATAAATATTTTACTTTTTAGATATATCTAAGTAAGGTGCATCTAAAAAAGTAAAAAGATAGCTTAAAATTTAAAAAATATTTACTAAAAATAAAAAAAATAAAAAAACTCAGCTTCTAGAAAATTGAAATCAAATACACTGAATAAGAGTGATTTTTTTACGACTTGCAATGTTAGCCGTAAATAATAAAACTTTTCATGACATATATATATCATGCCGTTAATACATCAATTATACACAATATACAGATATCAACCGTTGATCGTATTTTATTGTTTATAACATATAATTTATATCGTAAATGATATGATAAAAAAAATAAGTGCCAAAATACTCTAGCACCAGTCACCCAAAATATATGGGTCGTGTTGTAGTGTGTTGCATATAATATGCAAGTTAATTTTGAATTAATATAGGCCTTTTAATAACCGATTGAAGCTTTTCCTCTAGGAAAATACTAGAAATTCTAAATTTTTTACTAAATAAATGATCAAATAATCTCTAAATTTTCTACTAAATAAATGATCAAATATTTTACATGAGTGTGGAGCCGACAAAATTGCGGACCCCTATGTGAGACATTTGGTCAGGTAGAAAATTTGGTGTCGCTCATCAATCACGTCTCTCTCTCTCTCTCTCTCTCTCTCTCTCTCTCTCTCTCGTTCTTTTGTTTCTGATTTGGCTAAATAGGACACCCCCCTCTCTCTCTTCTCTGGTCGTCTTCCCTATTTCCATTCGTAAAGAGCGGAGTCATAGGTTGTGCAAAGATTGATGAGGTAGCACTCTAAAAACTCTGAAATTTTCTCTTCTTTGCTTTGAATCTATGGTTTCTCCTCTCTCTCTCTCTCTCTCTCTCTCTCTCTCTGTTTTCTCTGTCCGTTTTGCTCTTTATCATCTCTTACTTTCGTCTCTTGCTTTCGAAGGCTTCTTGAAGATCTCTATCTTCTCTGGTAGCTTATTGGTTCGAAAGAGTTCTCATTGAAAAGGTATGGCTTGAAATCCCTAAAACCCTATTTCTCGATAAATAGCCAATTTCATGAATCAAACTGTATCTAGCACAACTTGATTATAAGATATATTGGATGGAATTATTTCGTAAAATTTGATAGATTATATCTTCACCATGATAATGGATTCTTTTAAAATTGTTCACTGTCTTACTTCTTGTTCTCTTCTATATTTTATCTCGTCTCTTGCTTATTTACAATTTGAATATAATATTTGATTCATGGCGTCATGGGTTTCAATTGAAAATTTAGGTTTGGGGTTGGGATTATTTCTGTAGCCATTGTAGTTAACTTATTATATTTTTAATTGATTGAATTGTCTTTGTACCTTCATTTTGATTTTCATTCCGTTGGTAAATAGGGAGCAGTGAATAATTTCTTGGTAAATAGGCAATTCAATTTAAATTTTTATGAATTTTTATTAGACCAGATGAAAAGTAAAATTGAATTCATAAATAAAACAGTATCTAGCACAACTTGATTATAAGATATATTTGGTAGAATTTGATACATTATATTTCACCATGATAATTGATTCTTTTAAAATTGGTCACTGTCTTACTTATTCTTCTTCTAAATTTTTTCTTCTATCTTTCATCCTGATTTCTTGCCTATTTACAGTTTGAATATAATATTTGATTCATGGCCTCATCGGTTTCAATTGAAAAATTAGGTTTGCGGTTGGGATTATTTATGTATCCATTGTAGTTAATTTATTATATTTTTAATTGATTAAATTGTCTATGTAACTTCATTTTGATTTTCATTCAATTGGTAAATAGGAGAAATTATTCATTGCTCCAGGAGCCGGCCTGTGGCCATGCCCATCGGCTCGCTCAAGGCCCACTCAAAGCCCAACTCGCTTGGCCTGCTCAAGGTCTAGTGTCGCTTTTTGTGGAAAAAAATAAAATTTTGGTAGAAAAAATAGTAAAAAATAAATTAAAAAAAATGTTTAGGCCCGGCCCAACCCCGAGGCCAGGCCTACCGGTCCGAATACCCCCTAGGTTTGTGCCTAATTTTCTAACTCGTGGGCGGCCCAGCACAACCCAAATTTTGGCGGGAGCCCGTGAGGCACGACATGGGCCGGCCCAGGCCAAATTTGCATCCATAGTCATGGTGTGGCCCACCCAATTAAGAAGGGACACCACCCAACACAAATGTTTGCATATGTATTTGTATATAAAGCAGAGAGAGAGAGAGAGAGAGAGAGAGAGAGAGATGAGGGGGAGTGAGAGAGAAAAGAGAGACAGATAGAGAGAGAAAGGAGAAGTGGGTTTGTAAAGAGAGATAGATAGAGAAAGGGAAAGAGAAGAGAGAGAGTTTTTGGCTCTATATTCTTTGTTTAGTTAGATTTAGGGGTGGTTTGGAATGATCTAAATAAGTGTACTTTTTGACTTTTTATGAAATATGAGTAGAGTATGGGTTGGCTTTGAAGTGATGTGTTAAAGAGGTGATGTAACTTAAATAAGATGATGTGATTTAAATAGGATAGTGACTTTTTAACTTTTTAACTTTTTTAGATCATGCCAAACAAGGCCTTAATTGGGACAGAAAAAACAAAAAATTTGAAGAATGAGTAGTTTGTTCATTTCTCACAAGCATGTCCTTATAGGCATAATAGTTTACCGCTGGACTTTTGGACAAACAAGAATCAAATTTGGATTTATGAGCTGACACTACCGAAAATTTGAGTTTTAGCAGTGTTTTTAAAGCCTAAAAAATGTCATTAAACTGGCGTTTAATATTTTCATCGCTAATACGGCCGCCACAATAGCTTTACAACATTTGAAAAACGTCGCTAAAAATATTAGACGAAGTTTGCAAAATCTTTGACGTCCACTTCAATTTCCGTTACAAACTAATGTGTGACGTCATAATGACGTCATTTGGTGGTGTTTTTCAAAAAAATGCCACCTTTTCATTTTTTCTTTTTTCTTTTTTTGCAAGCTAATGTGTGACGTCATAACGACGTACGTATTTGATGGTGTTCTTTTCTTCTTTTCTTTTTTTTTT
Source organism: Camellia sinensis (assembly GCF_055761805.1). Classification (NCBI taxonomy): domain Eukaryota; kingdom Viridiplantae; phylum Streptophyta; class Magnoliopsida; order Ericales; family Theaceae; genus Camellia; species Camellia sinensis. The sequence goes on from NC_138970.1 coordinate 78,955,329, forward strand.
TGTTTTTTTTGTTTTTTTTTGTTTTTTTAAAATTGATGTGTGACGTCATAATGACGTCATTTGGTGGCATTTTTTGTGCCACTTTTTTTTTTTTTTCCTTCTTTTTTTTGGGGGGAGGGGGTGTGTGTGTGTGTGTGTTTCCCTAAAATATTGCCTAACCCAATTAAATTTTTTTTCCCTCTCTTATTTTGAATATAGCATAAGCCAATGAATCCCCCCCCCCCCTCCCCGGATTCTGAAATAGAGCACGAGCCAAACAATTTAACTAAAGAAGGTAGTTTGGGAATTTAACAATGAGCGCTAATGGCTCAAATTTACTTATCCATGTGCCAACCATGCATCAAGCTAATCATAACTTTTATATATCCAATATATTGTAATCAATACATCATAAAACATTATACGGAGATGGGGAAAAGTGCATAAAAGTACTCAACTCATCCATATGAACCAAATTAATTGCACATTCCATGAGATTTTTACTACACAAAAAATATGTACTCTTCAGTCCACGTGCTTGTTGGCGTCAAACTTCTCGCGCAGCTCACATGCTTGAAACAATCAACCATCATCAACTAGATTAGACATGGAATATATCCAAAAAAGCACTGACCAGAATGCTAGAACACTCGAAGGATTTGTGTCTTTTGCTATTATTTTCACCTATATTCTATTTCCTAAAATATCAAACCATCTCATATTTTCTGAAATTCCAAAAAAGTGTCCCACTGACTTGATAATATTTTCCCTCTTTACAACTGATTTAATATCTTCCCTTTTATTAAAAGGTGGCACGATTCCTAGTTAATTATAAGAACAGAAAAACCATTCCTCAAATGCTTACCTTTTTGTGTCTACCAGTAGCCATGAAATTCCCGTCTCCACCTGAAAAGCCATTGTCATCATCAAAATAGATCAAATTTAGATGCACAAATTATGTCCGTCCACAAGAGGTTCAGGTTGTGCAAAATAAACTGTAAAAGTAGATTCTACCTCCAGTGTTAACCCACAATCCCCTCTTTTTGTTGACGGTAAAATCAACTGCAGTGACAAAACCAAGAAACAAGCACATCTGAGTTTCAAACTAAGGAAAAATAACTGTAACAAAGGCTACATAAATACAATCATGCATAAAGTATTTGATTTCTAGTTGAGTAAGCTGAATAGCATTAACAGTTGACACTTATGATACACGAACACTTTTAAGGTGTCGTGTCGTGTCAAACACCAACACAACACTCATCGAGCACTTCTCAAAACCTGTTGGACACACATCAACCATATCGTATTATTTTTTTTAAAAAAAAAAAAAAAAGTCTAGATTCAAATACACGTCAGAGACTTGGGAAAACACAGGTGCCTATCGCTCAAACACATGAAACACATTACACGTTTGAATAAAATAATTAGAATCCAATGACAAGAAAAACAATTTAAATCTATAAAGCACATATGAGTTTCAAACTGAGGAAAAATAATTGTAACAAAGACTGCATACATACAATCATGCATAAAGTATTTGAATTCTAGTTGAGAATTTGTTAAAAGTGAAAGAAGTTGGAACCAGTAAACAACCATATCAACACATGAAGGGTAGTGTCTTAAATCCCCCTAGCAAAAGTATAATGGACTTTTAAGAATTTGTTAAAAACCCAATAAATTGCACGTAGACAAATCTTGAACTAGTTTGAACAAAACCACCCCAAGACTTCTACATGGGGCTGGGCATAGATTTATTCGATCTAGAACATTACAAAGCTTTTATCCAGTCAAAACTCAAAACACATTAGCTCTACCTAGAGCTGAGTAAAAAGTTATTGATGCAAGCAGGGTGTAGTCAACCCCAAGTAATTGGAATTAAGGCTTAAAAAAATTCAACTTCATTAATAAAATAAAATTCACAAATAAACAAAAATTAGTAATTGGTTCTAACCTTGAATTCAGTAGACTCTAGCGACCTTCTTTCATTGAGTTTGTCATATCAACTTCTTCTTTCCTTTCTTTGACCTTCCCATGGTCCCAAGAGACCGCTACATGGATTACTGAGCCAGTTGCTCTGTCCCTATCTCACATAATAGATTAAAAATATAAAAATATGATTCATGTGTTTGGTTTGAGTTTTCTGAATTAAGTTTTTTGAAAAATGAGTTTTTTGATTTTCGTATTTTTTTGTTTTTAGTGAATATTTTTAAAATTTTAAACATTTTTTTTTTACTTTTTTAGATGCACCTTACTTAGATGTGTCTAAAACGTAAAAAAATTGTGAAAAAATATTTTAAAAAATTAAGAAATACATAAAAAAATACAAAAAATGTACTAAATTCTTGTATTTTTTTTTGTATTTTTGGTATTTAATGGATTTTTAAAAGATTTTTTTTACAATTTTTTTACTTTTTAGGTGTATTAATGTTAGGTGTGTCTAAAAAGTAAAAAAGTTGCATAAAATATTAAAAAAATTCAGTAAAAACAAAAAAATGCGGAAAATAAGAGTAAAATTTTTTGAAAACTGTTTTTAAAAAATGGAACCAAGCAAAGTGATTATTTTTTTCCTAGTCTGTGTACCCGACCTTTGCATATGCACCTCCACTCGACACTCGTACTTGAGTCCATGTAACACGGTGATAGCCAAGTGCACAAGGCTCCTGCCATTACGAGATATGAGAAGGGTCAAATGTACCTAGTGCATGCAGTGAGATTGTTTCCGTGTTTCGAATCCATGATGCTCGGGTCAAAATGAAGCAACCTTACAGTTAAGTGAAGGCCCACCCTTTAGAGATGTTTGGTGCACAGAGAGCATATATCTAGTGAGCAAATTAATAAGAGGATTTGATTCTCATTTTAATTTTTCACAAATTTTATTATTTTATTTATTTATTTGTTTGTGTTTGTGTGTGTGTGTAGTATTTATAATTTTATTTCAATTTCTGTCAAAATATGTAACATGTTCAGCCATTAAGAGGAAATACACTTGAAAATTGAAACATCCATCCTTCAGCCTGGTATAGTACACATTTTCACTGGCAAAAGTGCTCCATTGCAGCTTGCTCTTCAGCACAATATTTTGATGAGAAAGTTCAAGCCAATACTTGAATGCAGTAAATGCTGGGGGAGATATAGATAACATTTGTGGATTGACCATGTAGAAACAAATAAATTTCAGAGTTTTACACAAAATAATAGCTCACCAGGAAAGAGGCAGTGAGGATGCTATATACCTCTAGAAGGGAATTTGGGTGACACAAGGCTATCTTTCATTAAAAGCTGCACAAACTTCTCCCCTATTTGTAAGCTAATCTGTCTCTACCATGCCTTCTGCAAATGCTATTTAATCATGATGTTTAAAAAAATTCATATTTCAATTGAATACTATAACAAAATTAGAGACAAAGGGTGCTGGCAGTATGTATAGCCAATTGATTATAAATCAATTGCTATCACACCACATTGTCAACCTAATTGAAAAGTTTTTGACTTTAAAATAAGGAGATCATATATAGAATGTATATGTATGTATGCATATACAAATGGAACTTACAGTTAACGGACCCGTAATCTTCAATTTTTCCACACCTTCATCATTGGTTTTAGGTGTCTTTGAATTTCCCTTCTCAATGTCCATATCCACAAGGCATGGGGGATAAGGATTCACATTTTCTATGTCTAGATTGACGTAGTTTTTGCTATTCAGTTCAGCATCCAAGCACATCTAGCCATCAATTGAGTTGGGGACTTCTGAGTGGCCTAAGAAAAGTAATTGTGATTCACATTGCAAATTAGTGGTGCCTTCAATCAGGTAACACTAAAATGCTATAGGCATCTTGGCCCTGCACAAATGAAAAAGTAAAATCCTCATTTTTAGTGTAATTTAATATTTCAGAGGACATCAAATGGGATGGGACAAGTAAACTGAAATAGAAACAACAAAGCCAGTTAAAGAAACTAGTCAACGACAAAATAACAGAAGGATTTTCTTAAACTGATCCAAAGCTTGTATTTAAAAGAATGTTTCACAACTTTTTTACTCGGGCATAATTCATAGCAAACATCTTTGCAGTCAAGGTTCATTATACGATTTATTTATTTATTTATTATTATTATTATTATTATTATTATTTTGAGAGGGAGAATATAGCCATGGAACTCTAAAATAGAAATTTGAAACCTTTGAAGATTAAAATATTAGAACAATTAACTTGCAGCACTGAGAAAATGAACTTGATTGAAGCGAATGAACTGTAAAAGAGGCAATAATTGTACATAAGGGTTCAAAACTAATGGTGCACCAAAATGAGACACAGCCGCACTGCCATTAGAGAAACTTGCACACTGATTCTTAATGATATACCAGAAGGAGCTCAAGAACACAATTCAGAGGTGGACCTAACAATTTGAATTTCAGAGGAGTCACCACCAATTAACAGGCGAAGAGGATCCAGTAATTCAATATCACATGAAATAGTATTAGTACCTACCGAGTCTATAACTAAGTCCTCAACATTTTTTGGATAAATTTACTTGTGAACTATGAAAAGCTCATCAGAACATCTGAATTGCCTGACACAAATAAGATATTTTAATCACATAACAGACTCCAGTCTAGATCAAACCCCTAGAGAACATTCCAGGTGATATATCATCAACAGGGCGTACGAATGAAGTTATACTACAAAGGCAATAAGAATCTGTGATTGGATGATTTCGTGCTTGTTGAGTTGTTAGACTCCTTTTTGAACTTTCACATTTATAAAGATGAGTGCAGTGGACCTAAATAATTAGACTAGTAGTGTAACACATTCATGAAGATGGAGGCCTTATCTATACATATATTTAGTAACCTAAAAGGCTAGTCAGCCTCTCTGCTTGCCTGCAATGCTCTGATTTTAATGGAGAATTACTAATTCTAGTTGTTGTTTTGTTTGTTTTGTCTAGGATGGTCCACAGTGGTCCATGGAGGAGCTGCATTGACATGTACTACTACTACTACTACTAATAATAATAATCTTCATGTCAATTTGAAAGTCTCATGAATAACAATGACAATTTATTGTAATATTACAGATTTTTCAATCTTTGTTATTAACAATAGTTATAATAATCGTGGCTAGCTTCATCCTCATTCTCATCCTCATCCTCATCCTCGTTCACATAAGTTTTCAATCTTTATTATTATTAACAATAATTTCTACAAACAGAAAACTAAAGGGGAAAAAAAGGAATAAAACTAGCAGTGCATCTTAACAACCTTTGGCTCACACACCTTACAAATATAAGATTAAAATGTCCACTGATATCCTTGAGATTAACCATTGTACAGAGACCTAGCTATGCTTGATGATCAAACTAGTTATTTGCTAGATTATTTTATTTTTAACTACGGTCATAGCAGTGGACAGACTATGAATGAATCTCAAATTTCTATAAAAGGAATCAAATTATGTAACCTCATACTTCGTACGAAAGCACCAAGAGAAGCAACAATACATGAATTTTATTAAATTTTCTGAAAAATGTACCTGAGATAAAGACAAAGATAGATCGATCTAGTTCAAGAATGATAACGATTTGATCAGATTTGAGAATGAAAAAAATATAGAGTTAATCAGGAGATCTAATTTGACAATGAGAAAGTAGAGATTCAAACTCGAACACCGATTAACACTTACTATGAGATCGATTTCGGATTTGCGATTTGCAACCTCAAGATGGGAGCTAATAGCGAGAGAGAGAGAGATTGAGTTCGAGTTCGATTAGCCTCGAGATCGATGAAGAACAGAAATGAAGAACAGAGACCGAGGCAATTGATGAAAAACATCTACAAATACAAATGGTATCAATCGCGATTGACAAGATCAATAAAGAGGAAAGCCTCAAGAGAGTTCGATCGCTAGAGAGAAGAGCGATGTGTGAGAGATTGAGATCTGAGTGTGAGTGTGTGGAGAGATCACGGAGTGAGGTCTGAGCGATAATGGTGATCTTTTTCTTTTTCTTTTTCTTTTTTTTGAAGTGAAGCACCGAAGTGTTATGTGGAGTAAAAAGTGGCGTTTTTAAAATGCCGTTGTATGAACGCTGTTATAGCCGTTTTTTCCTGTAGTGTGAGCACCATATTTTTTTATCACATCAAGCCATATCAATAAAGTATATAATTTAACAGTTCAAATTAAAATTAAAGTAAAATGATATTTAAATCACTTCGTAAAATGAAATCGTTTCATTTCAATTTTAAACATAGTCAGTTGTATTACCATTGCAGATAATCCTAATCTGAAATACAATGTCTATATACAAATTATGCATACTGTTTAAATGGTACCAATACTATTTTTGTCCAAATTTTATCAAAATATTCCTACTTGCATTGCAAAATCTGGAAGAAAACAACACTAAAGACTATTTAAATACACAATTTAAATATTAGGAATTAAAATTACACAAAATATATGTTTTAGAGACTAACAATGTATTTAACCATATTTTAAATTTTAGGATTAATTAATTCCATTAAGAACACTCAACTATTAATGAATATCAAATCTAAAAGAAAAAAAAAAACTATTAATGAATATCAGCTTGCCCTCCTTGTCTATGAACCCACATATTTGACCATTTTAAATATAAAAATGTATCACATTCACCCCTTCCGAACTACATATGGGTGTATTTGTTCTGTTTTATAGTTGAAAGGTCAATATGTACATGTTCATATATAAGGGAGGTAATGTGATATTTACTACGAGTTAAAGGGGTCTTGATGTAATTAATCCTAAATTTTAAAATTGTAAAAGAATGTTTTAAAACTTAGAGTGAATTAAATTAAACTGTCCTACGGTTTTAGGTACCTCTCTTGTAATTTCAATAATTATACAGACTTCTCTTACTTTCGAAACTATTAAAAACATTCATCCCTCCAATTAACTTGGCTCGTATTATGTTATGTTTACGAGTTAAGTTACTAAAATACCCTTGAATTAAAAAATTAATAAAGTATGTTCAATACTCAAATATTTATATTTTTCAACTTCCATTTCAGTCTATTTTTGTAATAAAACACACCAAACCCAACTCCCTTCATTCCCTTCTGATAAAAACCAAAAATTATTTATATAATCTAATTGATTAGCATTGCACAAATTTTCACCTATTATTATCTTATTATTATAATTTTTAATAATATACATTTTATTTATTTTTGTTGCTAAGAAAAACTATTATTAGCATTTGTATTTTGACAATATAACTACACTATAACAAATTGGGTCTTCAAAGGACCCAAAAAAAAAAAAAAAAAAAAATATTGTGTCTAAAAGAATGGTTTCTACTCTAAAGATATTGGCCATGAAATAATTTCATCCCCAGTTTCGTTGCTAAAATATTGTCATAGAAAACCCCAGTGAATTTCATTTTGTTATAGAATACATTTGGTTGGTTATTTTTGGTGACGAATTTAATTATTTTGGAGTGATAGAATATTTTAAAAGTGTGAAGATATTTTGAAAAAAGTGTCCTACTTAATTATCCTATCACATAAGCAATCCAGCTTTGGAAAGCTTTGTCACAAATAGAGTTTAAAAATAATAACAAAAACCTATTGCAAAATTGGATTTGTGTTTCAGTTGGATTGGAAAAGATGTATCATAAAAGGAGTTTTAAAAATAACATAAAACCTATCTTGAAAAGGTTTTGGAAAACTGTTTTTCTAGATTGAGGCTTCCATGACTTGTTTCACTCTTTAGAATTCCAAACCTTTGTAGCAACTCTTTAGTTTTCAGTCTTCCTTTTGTTTGGAAAATTTGGTCTGCTATTCCTGATTGGTGGGGTATTCAGTGGGTTATTCCCAGATCCATAGATGGTCTTTTACTTTGGTGGATGGGTTAGAAGTTTAGGAAGAAAGTTAATTTGGTGTGGAAGGCCCTTCCAGCAGCAGTGTTGTGGTCTGTGTGGAGTTATAGAAATGAGTGTGTGTTTAAGGCAATCCAGCCCAATTTTCAGGTTTTGTGTGAATGTATCAAGGTCAGGTTAGCAATTTGGATGAGATCTCAGTTCAGGGATGCTTCTTTTTCAGTCAATGATGTCGTGTTTAATTTTCCACAAGTCAGGTGTTGTCTAGGATTTTCATGAATTCATTCTGGTATGGGGGAGTATTGGTTGCAGGTTCTTTGCTGATGAGCTGGCTCTACTGCTGCGGGTGTAGGTTGTTCAGTGTTAGTTGCATGTTGCAGTTTGCAGTATTGGTTGCAGATATGGAGTTGATGCTGTTACTGCTGGTCCGATCTGATATTCTGCTTGTTGAGCTTGCACCTAGTCTGAGGGTGTTCTGAGCATGGCTGCTGCTGTGATGGGCTATCCTGTGCCGTGCTGTTGATGAATTTGCTGTGTGGATGTTTTCTGCTGCAAATCTTATTAGTTGAAGCTAGATTGATATGCTCAGATTGGGTAGTTGCTGCAAATCTTTCTAGTTATCTTGCTGCTTCTTCTGCTTGTGTGTTCTGTTTGATGGTTGTTGGGTGGAGTCTCACAGGTCAAAGGGGTGCTTGGTTTTGGTTGATTCCAAAAGATGGTAGAGTGGGGTGTTGATTCATGGGGGGGTTTTTCTTGTTGGGTTTGGTTTCTCACCAACCCTTGGGGTCGAGCTTGCAGATGATTGGGCTCTCTGCTCGGTGTCAACCTAGTTGGGATTCGGTAGTTTGCTATGATGCTGTGTGCTCTTCCCCTCTTTTATTGATGTATTTGCATATGTTATGTGTGTGTTGTCATCAATAAATCTTTCTTTTTGCTAATAAAAAAAAAAAAAAAAAACTTGTTTCACTCCCAAATATATTACACATCCAAAAACTTGTGAGTTCTCTAGAATAATTCTGAGCTTCAATTCTCATATTTATGGGAGAATTTTTCTAAGATAGTTTTTCAAAAACCCTCAAAGCTTCTGAATATCTTTGCATTTTCCGTTCTACACTTAAGGTTGGTTGTGTAATCAGAGCCGTTCAAGAATGGAGATTGAAGTTGAAGCTTCGTGGTGTCTTGAAGATCAAGAAGGTTGACTAGCTCATGCTGTGCTCATATAGTTACTACAAAACATCGGGGTAGGTAAATTTAAGTGAAGGTCGTAAGTCCTCTCGATTTTGTATTTGTATTATTGGATCTTCTAATACATTTTATTGAGTGTTGGGACCGTACTTTTTTACCCTTTTAGGTTTTTCACGTAAAATCATGTGTTCAATTATTGATTGTTATTCATGTGTTAATCTGTTTAATCAACTAAATTAAAAATAAAATTACTAATTTTTTAATTGATAGCCTATTTAGTTATCTCCCTCTAGGCACATAATATTCAGACTCTGTAATTTCAAGTTGTTTCAGAATAAGGTCATTGACTTAGTTTAACTGCTAGAGTTCATAATATTCCATTGTTATGGAGTCTGAATCGGAATAGTCTGGTGAGACTATCCAAGAAACTTATGAATAGTTGTATGATGAATTTGTGAAATTAAGGAGTAAGTTCAATTTGAATCCTAAATTTAAAACTCTTGAAAAAGAAGTAGAAATTCGTAAAGTTGATATTGTTGAAAAAATTACTAAAATCCTTAGTTTTAAAACTCATGTAACAGTAATGGAAGATAAAATTATTGAGTTAGATAAGGAGATGATAACTTGCGAGAAAAATTGGTTAGTTCAGAGTCTAGGGTTGCAAACCTTGAGTTAGATTTGGATACAACCAGATTTTCATCGAAAAGACTATGATAGCACAATCTGATAAAACTAGCTTAGAATTTAATGGGAAAAAGGTAAAGGAAACCAAGTTTGTCAAAATCTCAAATGATGGGCTTAATACCTCTTATAGTCATCCTCCAGAACCTCCTAAGTCTGAACTTAAGAAGTAAGTGAAAAATACTGTCAAATTTGTTCATGTATGTCACCATTGTGATATTAAGGGTCACATCCGTTCTAATTGTTATAGGTTGAACTAGAATAGATCTACTATAAATCCTTCTTACAGGTCAGTTAAATAGAGGGAGTGTCGGGTTTATTCGTCATATAGGGGCAATAACAAACCAATCTAGAAACCTTAATTTTGAGATAAATAGGTTACCTTATGTTGCTAGGAATTGGCAGGATCCTTCTTTTAATCAACTAAAATTGAACATAAAATTGATAATTTTTAATTAGATATCCTATTCACCCCGAGCAAGGATCCTCTATAGCTCTTTCCTGTAGTGCAATCTGGGTGTTTTATTGAGAGTTTGCGACGTGAAAAATGAAAGGATTGGAAGGTTGAGATCGGTTCTTACTAAACGATATCATTTTGGTTTTTTTTTTTTTTTGTGTGCTGGTGGGTGGAGAAGTGTCGCCGCTGGGGGTTGTTATAAGAAGGTGTTGCAAGATTTGCCATTGGTCGCCAGAGTTGATCGCTTGTCTCTACTTCTGCTTCTTCTTATTCTCACTTTTTTATTTTATTATTTATTTACTGGTTTTACATAGCTCACCACCTCTTCTTTCTTCTTCCTCCCTATTTTTTTGGTTCTTCCTCCTTTTTGGCACTGGAAACCTAGATATGAAATTTTCATATCTATTTTTTTCGTTTACTGGTTTCCCACCCCCCCCCCCCCTTTTTTTTTTTACCATTGATGGAACGGAAGGAGGGGGTTGCTGGGGTGTGTTGCGGGGTTCGCTGGAGGTTGCCAGAGTAGGTTGCTTTTCACTTCTTTGCTTTTGCCTGTTTTCATTGGTTTTCTATAACCTTTCATTCACCTGATTTTAGGTGACTTGTGTATGTGAAGTGTTAATTGAAATTACCATGAAGAAAAGCAAACTTTCCAAATGTTTGGACCCACTTGTCCGCTGAAGTTGTTGAGTGAAGAGGTTCAAGAATTTGAAACCAAACCAAACATAGGCGTAGAACATCAAATGAAAACAAACAAACAAACAGTCATTTTGTTGTTTGACAAATCTATGTGAATTAATGAGTCAAGAACCAAAATGAGCTTTGAATTTCCTTCAATTTTGCGGCTTGAGATTTGTCAAGATATTGAGATTAGATTACTGAACCACTGAGAGAGGTGAAGAACAGAGAGGTTTGGGAAAGCAGAAAGATAGCCAAATCTGTTCTTACAGAGAATCTTAACTCATTCACCCCCTCTAGGCACATAATATTCGGACTCTGGAATTTCACTCGCCAATGCAACCAATTTAGCAACGAAACATTTCTCACAAATTAAAGACCGTTCTGTTGCCACATAAAAAAAAAATAAAAAAAACTTTGATTTTGTTGACATAGGAAAAGCCATTATTATATATACACTCATTGGCGACGGGAAAAACTATTGCAAATGTTGATCATTCACGATGAAATAGAGATCTGCACACCCGTAAACCCATTAAAAGTATCTAAGTAATAACGGTCTAAAAATCTAACAACTGTATTTTGGAGTCTCAATGTGTACATTTAAGCACGTATCATATCCCCTAATTTATACTTTGCTACTCTTCGACCAAAGTAAAAATAAAAAAATTAAAATAAATCGAAGCTACATTGTTTTTCAAGCGATACACGATTGCACATGTGCAACATGCCTTTAACCCACAAGTTCACTCATAAAAGAGTTATAGTTCGCAATACATCTTACATGATAAGAAGTTAATCACTTGTATCTAAATCATACAATTCTTTGATGGCAGATATTGATGGGTTGAAGCAGAGTCATTGGGTGAATATGTCATATGAACCATTGAGGGGAGGTTTGATGGTGGTTGTGACTGGAGTTAAAGAGGGTTGCAATCGTCATCGGTGGGTTAGAAGATGATGGACAGGGCAGGCAGAGAAGATAATAGGGATGGGGGAGGATGAGAAGAAATAGAGACAAAAGTTATTATTGTGTTTGGAAATATATATTTTTTTAATTATATAAAAAATTGTAAATGACTGGTGTATATAATTTACTTTTTTTTTTAATGATTTTTTAAACATTTCAACTTCTTTAATAATTTTTTAAATTTTTTTTAGCCAAAAAACAAGATTATCAAACGACCCTTAGCTGGCCATACCAGAAAAGACATCGAGCTGAAAATTTTCTTCAACCAACTTAGCTGGCTAGTACAATGGGAGAATATGAAAAAAAATGAGAATTGAAAAAATAATTATAAACTTATTATGCAATTGTTCATGCACTTAGATTAGTGTCAGTGAATATAAGGAAAATTAGGAAGATGTCATTTTCCAAATTGGAGGAAAATTCTCTATGGCCACGTTTTGGACTGGACTGGATCGTTTCGATTTGTGGGATCTATTATGGATTCCATTTTAATAATTTAAACTATTTATTTTATCGGATATTTTATATATTTCATCAATACAAAAAATTAGGTATATCTGATAACGGTAACTAGTTTAATTTATAGCATTTAAAAAAATATAAATAAATGACAAAAAAAATAAATCATACATTTTTTTTTTTATGACAAATACGATAAATTAAACTAGTTTCAGTTATCGGATCCACCTAATTTTTTTATGGATGAAATATATGAAATATCCAATAAAATAAACAATTTGAATTATCAAAACCAGATTTATGTAACAGTTTTAGGATATTAAAATTTTCCTTATTAGTTAAAGTCTTGTAATCTCAAGTTTTAATTGTTTGGGCTTGTGAGGCTCTATAAAGTCATTTTGATGATTCGAACCATTTATTTTGTCAAGCGCTTGGTCCATTTCAATTCGATAATTATAATTAATTCAATTTTTGCATTTGTCACAAAAAATGTATAGTTTATTTTAAAAAACCAATTATCTTTCATTTTTTTTTTATGACAAATGACATAAATTGAATAAGTTACAATTATTGAATCAACTTAATGTTTTATATAAATGAAATACAAAAAATATTCAACAAAATGAATGGTACCGATAATTGAAATAGAGTCCGGATTGGGCTCATGGATTCAAACAACGCCCACCAATTCAGAAATTAAAGGTCATTTTAAGAAATTGGAGAAGAAAATTTGGGGAACTATTCGGTTGACAATATTATGATCTATTTGAAAACTTAGAAATGGGTGTATTTTCAAAGAAAAACTGGAGAAGAAAATTTGTAAAATTTCAATCCTAATGTAGGCTATTACGTCACTACTACACTTAAAAGTCACGAATGGCGATCCATTTCATCAAATATAAAATCCAAAAGAGCTCGTTGTAACATAATAGTCAATTCAACCACAACCGCCGTCACAACCACCACCACCACCACCAAACACCAACAGCTACAATGGCTTCCCAAAATAACCACCTTCACATCGTTTTAGTACCTCTAATGGCCCCAGGCCACTTCATACCCATGATTGACATGGCCAAATTATTGGCACAACACGGTGTGACTGTCACTGTCGTCACCACCCCTCTCATTGCTTCCAGATTCAATCCAATCATCAGCCGGGCAATCGAATTGGGACTCCCCCTCCGCCTTCTCTCTCTCCGGTTCCCGTCCGTGGAGGCTGGCCTGCCCGAGGGGTGCGAAACGGTAGACACCGTGCCCTCTCTAGACCTAATAAGAAATTTCATCGTTGCCATCTGCCTGTTGCAAGAACCATTCGAGCAGTTGTTTGAAGCGCTCGAGCCGTCTCCAGGTTGCATAATAGCTGACAAAAGTATTGCATGGCTAGCCGACATTGCTCGCAAGTTCCAAATTCCGAGAATTATTTTTGATGGAATGAACTGCTTCACTCTTTTATGCACACACAATTTACGTATCACAAAAGTTCATGAGAGTGTGTCCGAGTCAGAACCGTTCGAGCTCCCGGGCTTGCCTGACAAAATTCAGCTAACAAAATCTCAGTTGCCCCAATCAATCAATCCAGGTTCATTAGTGTTCGTGCAAGACTTCCGGGAGAAAATACAAGCCGCGGAAGCCGAAGCATCTGGGGTGGTGATTAACAGTTTCGAAGAGCTGGAACCGAGATACGTGGACGGGTATCGAAAGGTGAAAGGACATAAAGTTTGGTGCATTGGACCACTATCGTTATGCAATAAAGACAACTTGGACAAGGCTCAAAGGGGAAACAAGGCTGCCATTGACGAAAACCAGTGTTTGAAGTGGCTCGATGAACAAGAGCCAGGATCGGTGGTCTACGCATGCCTTGGAAGCATCGGTCGCCTCTCACCTCTTCAGTTAATCGAGATCGGTTTAGGCTTGGAAGCGTCGAAACGCCCGTTTGTGTGGGTCATAAGAGGCGGAGCCAAAGCAGCAGAGAAGTGGGTGGAAGAAGATGGATTCGAGGAAAGAGTAAAAGGGAAAGGCCTTGTGATCCGAGGGTGGGCACCGCAAGTACTCATATTGTCGCACCCAGCGGTGGGGGCATTTTTGACACACTGTGGGTGGAATTCGACATTGGAAGGGGTATGTGCGGGTGTGCCAATGATAACTTGGCCCATGTTCGCAGACCAATTTTTTAATGAGAAGCTGATTGTGCAGGTTTTGGAGACCGGAGTGAGTGTTGGGGCACAGGCAATTGGGCACATGTTTGGGGAAGACAAGTCTACGGTGTTGGTGAAGAGAGAGGTAGTTAGGGAAGCCGTGGAGGAAGTAATGGGTGAAGGAATAGAAGGGGAAGAGAGAAGGAAAAGAGCGAGAGTGCTTGGGGAGATGGCAAAAAAGGCAATGGAAGAAGGGGGTTCTTCCTACTTGAATGTGAGATTGTTGATTCAAGATGTCATCAAACAAGTTAACCACAAGGAATCAATTGAAGAAGACAGTGAGTGTGGGTCTTAAAAGTTGATGAGCAAAAGCGATGTTACGGTGTTTAGATTTTAGACTTTTTTTTTTGATATACTTTAATATTTATTTTGTTGAATTATGAAATGGAAGTTTAAACTGTAGTTCAATGAGAGTATTTCCACCAAGGATCCTCTAGAGTGAAATTTTCCTAAAGTTTCCTAGAGTGCTACATTGTGTGGTTGAGATTTACTGACAAGTCACATTAGAAAAATTGATGTGACTTGCCAGTAAATCTCAACCACACAGTGTAGCACTCTAGGAAACTTTAGAGAAAAATCACTTTAGAGGATCCTTACTCGAGTATTTCGGCCATATACAACTGTGGAGCTTGTTCATATGCATTGATCGGGTCTGCTGCATTTTGCCGAGAGGAGATTGAAGATTGACGGGTGATTTGTCACACTCCGATAATCATACCACAACAATTATAACCAATCCGTTATTACAACCCAATATCAAGACACTCATGTGACACTCGTGTGAACAATAAATAAAAGTGATTAAATTTATAAACTAAAATCCGTCGCGTTCTCATATTTTCCTCTTCAAATTCTTTACAATGATTTACAAACATCAAAATACATATAAGAAAATTTCCATACATCCAAATTGCCATAAAGGCATACACGTTTCAAGACCAAGGGCCTTGTTTTCAACACACAAAATCCTAACTCGAAAAATAAGGTCAAAAGCTGTAGACAAACAACATCAAGAAGCTTCAATGCTCCATGTTGAACAACATTCACTTTCCAACAATATTGTAGTTCACCTTCATCACCTGGGATTATAGGACATCCAGCCCATAAAAAGGGAGTGAGCTTTTACTTCCAATAGGAAGTATACTTAACATAACCAATTACGATTGATGTGCATATGATCAATGTGATTATGCTATGCAAGGTCATGCCATGCTAATGACTTAACTCTATTTGGAAAACAAATTCTGAAACACATGGTTTGTATCCCATATTGACTTAGCTCATCAACCATTATCATAACCAAGGACTTTTAGTTTATAAAAATCTCTACATTTTCCAGCCACCGAGTATGGAGGGGCAATTGGACACCTGTTCCATTTTAAAAACATCTCCACATTTTTCGGCCACCAAGCACGGAAGGGCAGTTGGACACCCGTTCCATTTTAAAAACATCTCTACATTTTTTGGCCACCGAGCACAGAGAGGCAATTGGATACCCATCAATCATTTCAACACTTGCCCCACATTTACCGGCACTTAGCACAGAATGGCAATTGGGCACCTTTACCAAAATACCAATGAAAACCCCACAATTACCGGCCACTAAGTACGGAAGGGCAATTGGGCGCCTCAACCTATTCTCATTTTTAAGACTCCACGTCCTACTCTTTACTAACAATCAACCCTTGCAAAACATTACCTTACATCATTTCACAATTCCATGTATTCACACCATTCACTTATTTAAATCACCAATAACATCATCATAGATAATAAATTTATCTAACACACTTATCAACATGAAAAAGCACTTTAATTTTCAACATAAGGTACTGATTAACTCAAATCCTCTTTTAATTTAAAAGTCCAAATTCTTGGATTTTCAATAAAATTGGGAGTTTTCCTCATTTCCTTGTTAAATCCTCAAATCATCATTTATTAACCACCAATGTACCAAAACATACTAAATCTTTCAAAAATTAGGGTGAAAACCCCAATTTTGAAATATGAGCATCTTTTAATCAAAGATTTCAAACTCAAATCAACCCATATTTCTCATAAGACATCAAAATCGAACTAAATCATAAATGATTGAGTTAAGAGAACCCCATACCTCAAGAAGGTGAGCAAACAATGAAGACCCATGCAGGAACTCCAATAAAATCACAATCCAAATGGTAAAGAGGAAGATCCCCACTCTTTCTTCACTAATTTTGCATCATCTAAGGTGGACCCTTGGTATAATAAGGTGAAACCAAAGGTTTTGTGCCTAGGGTTTTTGGACACGAAGAGGGAAAGGAGAGAAAAGAGAGGAAAATGAGAGAAAATGAATAAAAAGTGGCTTTTATATTGGCTGATCTCGAACAGACCGCTCGAGCGAACAACACAACTTGAAGTGATTGCTCAAGCGATAATTCCACCGCTCAGGCAGAAAAAGAGAAGTCTCAGAAATTTTGCAGAGCTATAGTGAAAATATTGAGAGCATGAATTCCACGCTCGAGCGATCTCGCCTACAAAATAGCCAAATACTGGGAACTGAAAATCACCGCTCGAGCGACCAAATGACCGCTCGAGCGGTCCAAAAAACTCAACTGTCACATGATTATTGAGTAGTTTTAGAGTACAAACATGTGAAAGAAAATAGATTTGAAGTTGCAGTAGTGATAGAAGGGATAAATTATAGTTTGCACTAGGTAAATTCAAATGGTAGTCCAATATGTATTTTATTGACTAAAATAGTGAGTCTTATCATCTCCCCCCCCCCCCCAAATGAAGAGACAATCTCATAAGTGTCATAATTTCTATGATGTAAACACTGCTCTTAAACCACTAAATAACTTCTTAACAAAACGTTGATTGAAGAGATAGATAGGGTGGGTTTATATTTGTACAGAGAGTGGGATTGAAGAGACAGAATTGAATAAAAAAGAAGAGAGATAATATAAAAACTCTTCTGCATACATGAATTTGAACAACTACCTATTTTTTATCTAAATATTTTTTAATAAAAAAATATCTAATATTATTATAAAAATATATAATTTTATTTCTTAATCATAAATTATCATAATTATTAATAGAAAAATATGTAATATTTATTACAAAATACATAATGGCCCTGTTTGGTAGAGTTGTGGGAAAGTGCTTATACCTTATGCCGAAACAGCTTATAGCTTATAACTATGAACATAAGCTGATTTTTGACTTACAAATTAAGCATCTCATGCCCCACTCAAAAAATAAGCTAATTCCTGACTTACAAAAAGCTATAAGCTGCATTGTTAAGCTAAACCAAACACATCAAAATAACTTAAATTAAGCTGAAAGCTGAAATAAGCAGCTTTTAAGCTGCAAAAACAAGCACAATATACACCACAAAAATACGTAGCAAGCTGCATATGGTACACACCCTATAGAATTCCTTTGAGAAAAATAATCAATAAGTCATATTTGCTCTTAAGATTACTAATAAGTCCTATCAAGTTTTAGTGTAGACAATTAAGTCTTATTTGTGATAAAAAGTTCTCAAAACATTCATTGCTCTATAATGGCTTGTCTTTTCACAATTTTATCTTTCCTATTTAATATGAACAACAATTTCATAAAGAATTTTAATTTAATTAAAATTTTAAATTTTAATTATAAAAATTATTAATTTTATACTTATAATTTGTTTATGAAAAGTCATTTAATTTGAATAATTAAAAATAATTTAATTATAAAATTTGTAATAAATTAAAATTATTTATCAAATTTTTTGTTCATATTTTAATGAAAAAATATAAAATAAAAATAAAATATACTATTATGAACAATTAAATTTTTTTACAACAATTTATAAAAAAAAAGGATTTATTTGTTAATATTTAAATTTAATATAACTCAATAATAAATTTCAAAATGAAATAGATCTTATTGATAATTTAGATTGTGATTTATGATTTTTTTTTAATATAATATCATACTTTGTACAATTAAAAAAATATTTATGGAATTGTTGTTGATATTAAATGAGGGATAAAATTAAAATAACATCCATCATTATAAAATAATGAATTTTTTAAAAATATATTATAAAAACTAGGACTTATTGGTTATTTTCTCATTCCCATTTTAAACAATAAAAATTTTCGCCAAAAACTACTTATGTGGGCCTGCAATACATTTTTAATTAATAAGTCCGTAAACTCAGGAAATAAAATAAAATTTACATAGGATTTGAAATCACGCACTTATTTATCTATGAGGTGAGCTCGCAAAAATAAATAAATAAATAATAATAATTAATCCACACCATTCATTTAAAAATTTGAGACATTTTTTAATCGGAATTTGAAATAGTTTCTAAATTACCGTTTTAAAACGAAAATAATAATTTAGAAATTATGTTTCAGATTCTGATTAAATTACTGTTCTAAATAATTGTTTAATTAAAAAAAAATTATTGTAACTTTCGTGCCCACAAATCCTTCGTCAGTTCCGTCTTTGTTTTTGAAACAAAAATGTTAGAGATCTCAAAAATTTCACCAAAATTTTTATCAAATATATCACACTGATAAAAACTTTGATAGAATTTTTAAAATTTCTACCATTACTCTTTTTGAAATGGTAGTTGCAATACTAAGAAACAATATCCGTGGAAACTTATTCATTGTTCATGGGAAATGCTGATGTGGTATTTTAATTTAGTTTTTTATTAATCAAAGTAGTAATATTTATTATCTCTTTTTAGGAGACAATTGACCATTTATCATTCAATGAATTGCATGTAATGATGCTCCAAAATTAACCAATAACTTCTCAATATTCACCGTTGTTTTTTTTGGCTCTCTTGCTTTCTTGTTTTCATGTTGGTTGGTACCTTATCAACCAGAGTTGTAGCTAACAAATGATTGCACTTTCTAATTAGTGCCAACTTAATTGGGATCGTCTAACCTAACTATGATGATTTCTACTCTTCCCTACTTTATTAATGTATGCTAAGAACGTTATATCTTTCCCATTATCAATAAAAAAAAATTAACTGAGATATACATATATATATATATATATATATTCACCGTTGCTTATGTCAGTCATTTGTCATTTGGAAAATTTTCCATTCAGTCAATGTTGGGAAAATATTTTTAAATTAGTAGTAATAAATTTTTGTAATTAATTTTTAAAAATTCCTTTGACATGTAATTTTGCCAAAATTGTTTGGTGGTCCTAGACAAATATATATGGCATCCGAACTTCATATTTATTAGTTAAAATAGTGAAATCTAATATATAAATATTTTTTATAGCTTTTTAAAAAATGACTTGACAAATGTCAAGTAATAAATAGAATAAATTACAGTAAATTCTCTTAAATTAAGAAACATTTTGCATTTTGCTTCTTAAATTTCAAAATGTAACAGTTAACCACATTGAATTATTATATTGGTACATTTACATGCTCCCTTAGAAATCTATCTTGAGATTTAAACAAAATCAAATTATGTGTGCACATGACACACTTACTGATTTTCTAAGATAATAATGGATCTAAATCCTCTCCCGTAATGTTGGAGAGAAGTTCATCCAACCAGCCTTGCCACAATTTGCAGTATGACCCCTAATTTTCTTTACTGTAATGCCCCAAAATAAATACAATATATCCATCTCATAACAAACGATAAGTGGGAACATATATGAATTGATAAGCTTTCATTAATTAGAGTTTCATATATAAAAGGTGGCGCATGCGATATACATTTATAAACATTATATCCTGAATCTACAGCATATGTTATAAGATTGAGAAAAGAAACAAAAGCTAAACAAATAATCGTATACCCTAAAGACTTACATCTTTCCAAATCATTACTTGGGTATATCAAAAATGAGTTTTAAGCTCAATACGTATAAAGCCCTAGGCTTGTACAAAATTAAATACAAAATACAACATTGAGCCTTCAGCTCCACAGTCCTTCAAAGTTAAGTCCTTAGTGGAGGCATATCACCAGCACTTAGGGGTGCAACTCGGGCGGGCTCAACCCGAGCAACCTGTGCCCAGCCCGAGTTTTTTTAGGGCTTGGGCAACAATATTTTGTAATCTAGATGGGCCTGGGCAGATTTTTGATGCCCGAATTGTAATTCGGGCCTGGCCTGGGCAAAGTAAGTGGCTAACCCGAGCAACCCGAACCCGAATTACATTTAATATATTATATAAATTATATAATATATTAAATAGCTAGCCCTTAATTTTTTATTTATTTTTTGGGTGGTCTTTGGCCCTTGGATTAGCATCTTTTATTTGGACCATTAGATTAAAACTAAAAACAAAACCCTACCTTATCTAGTCTTTCTTCCCTCTCTCTTAGACTCTCATTTCATTTCTTCATGAGAGTTGAAGAACGGAGAACGAAGACGACGACGCCACGAACAACGACACCGCCACCCTTTCGATAAGCTTCGACGCCACACAAAATTGGTATATCCTTCTCTGTGTTTGTATTTGTGTTTCAATTTATTTATTTTTGGCCACTCGTCGTTCGATTACCACTCAAAATCGGTGATATTGATTTTAGAGGACTTTGGACTAATTCCATTTGGATCTGGTCGAAGAGCATTGTTAAATCAATCTGGGAGTTGCAGTAGTAGAGCTTGCACTTGCCAATCTTCTTTGCTCATTTGATTGGGAATTACCTGTTGGGATGAAATTTGAATATATCGATACTAACATCAATCCTGGTCTTACAATGCATTAGAGAAATGCTCTTTGCCTAATGCCTAAGAACTACTCTGTTTGTTGTATGGAATAATGAAGCATTGTTTGTTGCCCTGTGAAATTTACTTTTATATATAGCAGTGTTTGTGGTTGGGATGATGTTTAAGTTTGTTTTATGGACTAATGGACTTATGTATATTATGAAGCACTGTTTGTTATATGGAAAAATTCAAAAGCTGTTTGTTGCCTTGTGAAATTCAGGCAATTCGAGCTAACCCAAGTTCAAATTATGAAGCTTGGTTCGGGCTTGGGCACTGCCAAACACAATTCGGGTTGGGCATGAGCAAACCTCCAACTCGACCGAACTAGCCCGAGTTGCACCCCTACCAGCACTTGAAAATGATTTTTCCTATATAGCGTGAGCCAAAGTACAGTAGAAATAATCCAATACAATATATGAATCTTAACAAAGATATAAGGGCGAAATGCATATGCAATGCTTATGACCAAAACGTTTTATATTTCTTACTCAAGAACCATGCCATGGTTAACTTATATTACAATTCTCAAATCATGTCCTTTACAACAGAAAACAAGGGAGGAATTCTCAAACCGGTACAACATTTCACGGATATTTCGTCTGCGGAAAACTGTCAAATGGCACCCATGTAAACGTAGCCTATACAAGCATTGTTATTACCATTTTATGGATATTTAGTCCGCAGGAATCGACACCCATGTATACGCGCATTTTTCGAGACTTTCACCTTGGTCACACAAGCCAACTTAATTTGGTGATACATACCTCTTTCCAACGTTCACCCCTTTTTCTCAAATTCATATACTCTTGTAATGTATTAAATGAGTAACAATGTTCAATGCACATGGCTGAGAAATTAATTTCAATTCATCTAATCCTTATGTAATTTTTACAACAATCATAGCTATTCTCCACCGATAGCCCAAAACAGATATAAAATTTTCAATACAAATAAACTTCTCAAATTTCAAGGTGAGTGATAATACATATCAAATTCCACCATCTATATTAATATCTATCAAATTTCACATTTTCAACATCAATTCCATTTATTTATACAAAATAAATATTTGAGCCATTTAGGGTAAAACCCTTTTTCCATCCAAAATCCAATCAAAGTATCAAAATCAATAGTTTGGTCACAACTTAACCTTATTTCCAACCCCACAACCATTTTCAATACATCCATTTGAAAACCTCTCTTTTGATTTTAAACCAAAACCCTAGGTTTGTTCAAATTCTTCCAAAATCACAAGACTTTTTTATAAAAACAAATAACTAAGTTAAAAATCATAAAAGAGTGTAGAGAATCCCTACCTCGAAGCTAAGAGACGAAATAAACATGGATGAAACTTAGATGAAGTCGAAATCCAACTCTGTTCGCTTGAAAATGAAACTCTAGGTGAGCTCTATCTTTTTAACAAAGGGAGTAGGGTAGAGAAATAGGTAGATCTTAGAAAGAGGGTAAGTTTTAGAGAGAGAGAGAGGGAGAGGGAGAGAGAGAGAGAGAGAAAGTCTCAACTTAGGGTTTTGAAATGTTTTAGAGAGGGAGAGAGAGAGATAAAAAAGCAATATAAAATGCCCTGTTTACGACCTAATATACGCACAATTCACTCAAGCAACCAGACACATTAAGTTGTTCCGCTCGAGCACAGAATATACACTTCCAGTAGTTTTACAGACAGAGGTCGGTGCTCGAGCGCAAGAATACAAATTCCCAGTAGTTTTGCAGACCTGCGAAAGTACTGAAGTTTCACAAAGGCTGCTCAAGCGCAAGAAGTGTCGCTCGAGCAAAAGAACAAAAATCTGGGCAACACAAGTTTGAAAAGCAAGCCCAACCTGTTCCAAACATAATCAACACAACCTAATAGCCAAATTTAATGAGGGAAAAGAGGAATACGACATGAACAACAATACAAGACAATGAAACTCGAATCCAGAATATCAAATGGGTCAGGTCTCAAACTAGAATCGTTATATTTACTATTTACAAAAAGTTCTTAGTTCTCTATTTTTTTTAAAAAAAAAAACAAAATATGTATTAAATTTTTATATTTTATTTTATTTTTTAGTTTAACTATTTGTTTATATATATAAGACTTGAGATATTAAGTTTAATTGTTCTTGATAATATATAATTTATTGAGTTATTCTATCAACTCCTTTTCTAGTAAATTTTATTTCACTAGCAATACCAATTTTTACTAGATTTTGTAAAAAAAAGTTACACCATTCATGATAGTTTGCTATTAGTACTACTAATTGATTACGAGATATCATATGCAAGTTATGGCATTTTTGATTTTTTTATTTTATTTTATTTTTGGTAGTATTGATTACCACAAATGTCATAACTAGATTATTTTCAGTCATAATTATAAAAAATATAAAAAAAAATTTAAAAATTGAGTCATAACCAAACACTACATAAGTTATAACCAAAATAATGTCATAACCAACATTATAATGAGTCATAATTAATATCACAATGAATCATAACCAATTGATAACTAACACACCATGACAAATCATAACCAACGATCACAAAAGTCGTAAGGGGAGCGTACCATAGAATTTCTTTTATTACGATCTAATAACAGATCTTGAATTTAAAAATATTGATAAATACTCCTATAATTTTATTATTACTTCTATATTTTTAAGTTATGTTTATTTTAAGCCTACTGTGCTTCCGAAATAAGAATTGTATCAAAATATTTTAACCACTAAGCTTCCCATTTACGGAGGTGGCTAACATCAATCTTTCCTTCCTTAGATCAGGGTCAAAACAAATCTGTTTCATTTCCTACCTCATAACGTAACTTTAATGCTGTGTTTGGCTGAGGGATTTTGGGAGAGATTTGGAAAGGGAAAGGAAAAAGGTGTGTGAAACTAGGTGAAATGTAAGTATATTTTATTCACATTTTACCTAACTTTTTCCTTTTCCTTTCCAAATCCCTCCTCAAATCCCCCAACCAAACACAACGTAAGAGCTGTTATATTCGATTATATGAGTGACCTAAGATCCTAAATATAGAAAAAACACAATCTTTTGAAAGAAAAAGATTAATATTACTGAATAGAAAATTTATAAGGATAAGAGTGTTTACGAACTGTTAGATTGCCAAAATATTATTTGCTCTAAGAAGACTTAAGATCCAGAGTTCTTTCTTAACTTTAAGAAGACTCTGGGTAATCATGTCCCTTTTGTTACAACTGGAGCCTTTATAGGCCCTTTTCAACTTCAAATCTAGATTTCAATATAGTATATAATGATAAAATATTTTACATAGTGAGTATATATTTTATTTTTTAACAAGAGACAAGCTCGTGATGTGTTTCCCACAGTCCATAATTCTACCAATTTATTCATGATTTGTGAATTCACCCATGGTTTTGTTAGTCCATGACATTGTTTAGATTTAATGCTCCTTCGTCATCCATGGCATTAGCAAGGTCATAGTTATCATCGTATTCTTCACTACAACAAAACTGGATTTTCATGGCATCACATCAAAGATATACAATAAATACAAGTCGTAGTTTTTCACTTTTATGACTTTATTTATTTATTTTTATTTTTTTTGCATGTCATAAATAATATCCTAACCACAACATGTCTATTGCTTAGGCTATTAATGCTAATAATGGTGATTTTTTATGGCTTGCAAGCCGTAAATAATAAAACTTTCTATGACATGCATATGCTATGCCATTAATACATCAATTATACACAGCACATGTATACCAGCCGTTAAACATATTTCACTTTTCACGGCACACAATTTATGTCGTGAATGTTATGACCGAAAAAATAGGTGCCAAAATAAAATACTTTGGTGCCAATCACCAAAAATATATGGGCCATGTTATAGTGTGTAATGGTTGAAAGTTACATATAATATGCAAGTTAATTTTCAGCCATTGGATTTGACTCAATTAATCTAAACCCGTCAATATTTTACACAGTTTTTACCACTTACCTGTTAAACCGATTGAAGCTTTTTCCCAATTCTCTTTATCTCTCTCTCTCTCTCTCTCTCTCTCTCTCTCTCTCTCTCTCGTTTGTTTCTGGTTTGGCTAAACAAGACACCCTTCTCTCTCTTCTCTGGTCGTCTTCCTTATTTCCATTCATAAAGATCGAATTTGCAGGCTGTGCAAGGATTGAAAAGTTATAGCTCTAAAATCCTAAAATTTTCTCTTCTTTGCTTTGAATCTATGGTTTCTGTGTGTGTGTGTGTGTGTGTTTTCCTTGTCCGTTCTCTTGCTCTTTATCATCTCTTTCTCTCGTCTTTTGCTTTCGAAGGCTTCTTGAAGATCTCTGTCTTCTTCGGTAGCTTATTGGTTTGAAAGAGTTCTCATTGAAGAGGTACGGCTTGAAATCTAGGAAATTTCGTTAATCAAACTGTATCTAGCATAACTTGATTATAAAATATATTGGACGAAATTATTTGATAGAATTTGATGCATTATATCTTCACCACGATAGTGGATTCTTTTAAAATTGGTCACTATCTTACTTCTTCTTCTTTTTTTCTATATTTATCTCATCTCTTGCCTATTTACGATTTGAATGTAATATTTGACTCATGGCCTCATGGATTTCAATTGAAAATTTTAGTAGGTTTGGGGTTGGGATTATTTTTGTATCCATTGTAGTTAACTTATTATATTTTTTGTTAGGGTTTTGTAATTGGCAATCCAGTTTGACAAAACTCCTTTTAGCTATAATTTTATTTGCTCTTTTCTTTCAGTGAGGCCATGATTGTTTAGGTAAGAATCCAATCTGAATTGTGCTTATGTAGAGGAGTTTGTGATCTTTATCCTTTCATGTTTTCCACTTCGCTGACTATGTATGGGGATCGAGCTGCCCAGTTAGTTCGCATAGGTTGGATTTGAGCAGAGAAAAGGATCATCTAATATTTTTTTAGAGCACCTGAATTTCTGGAAAGAAAGTTTTACGGCTCGAGCAGTGAAAGCTACACTTGAGCGGTCGGCCTATATGTATTGCACCGCCTTCACTCACACTACTTGAGCTGTGAAATGTGTGCTTGAGCGGTCTTCACGATCCAATTTACTGTAAAGTGTGGTCTTTGCTCATTTTAGGATTTGGGCCGTCCAGATTTTCAGAGAGGAAGAGAAAACAAAGTGTTTTATATTGGAGACTGCTTTTTGAGTATTTCCTTAGTGATTTAAGAGAGATATCAATGGATCCATGAACTTTATATCAACATCATCAAGGGATTTGTTTGTTTTCTTTTATTCATAGAAGGAGGGGTGTTCTTTGGTGGATTTTGAGGAATTTAGGCCTAAAGCTTTGGTGGATTCCGGACTGGCTCATAGTCGTGATTCGACATCGGCATTGTGGATTCAACATTGGGAAAGATAATTCTAAGGTGAAGACACTGCTGAAAAAGACACATAGAAGTTGGTTTAATTTGGGCGTAGATACGCTAAGTAATTGATGGTACACTTATGTAATTCCTTTTTGTCTTATTAGTGGATTTTTTTTTTTTTTTTTTTTTTTTGCGACTTTGGCCTATAGTTTTTTTTTTAATCAAAATTGGAGGCGCTCCAATTGTGATTTTTCTACCTTAAATCATTGTGTCGATTTGTCTTGATTGTTTGATTGGGATTGTTATTTACTGTTTTAAATTGGACCATAATCACGAAATCAATATCTTGGGGATTTTAGACTTTCCAATTTTAATTGATTAAATTGTCTGTGTAACTTCATTTTGATTTTCATTCAGTTGGTAAATAGGAGAAATTATTCATTGCTCCAAGAGCATTGAATAATTTGTTAGTAAATAGGCAATTCAATTTACATTTTTATGAATTTTTATTAGACCAGATGAAAGGTAAAATTGAATTCATAAATAAAATTGTATCTAGCACAACTAGATTATATGATATATTTGGTGGAATTATTTGGTAGAATTTCATACATTATAACTGTTAGGTCCCATATGTTGTCAATTCCGCGAGCAAACATGTTTTAGTTGTAAAGTTTTTTTTTTTTTTTTGGCTATTCATGAACCACTTGAGCAATGGAGTGGTGGCTCAAGTGAAAAAAAACCTCGTCCAGTAGTTTAGACTTGGTCTGAAAATACTGTGCTTGTTCATGGACCGCTCGAATGGTGAAATGATGGCTCGAGTGAAGAAAGCCTTCTTCCAGTTTTCAAACTTGTTCTAAAAATGCTGGAAGGTTTCATTCTTCACTCATGTGACCATTCCATCGCTCGAGCGATGGCATTTATGGTTCCAGAGTCTTTTGGAGACATCGCTTAAGTGACCATTCCTACGAAAGATACGATGGTTAGGGTTACGACTTCTAGATCTAAAACAAGAGACTTGTAGGTGTTTTAGTATTCATCTAGAGAGCCCGATGGTTGTTTTTTCCTTGATAACCTTGTGAGCTCATCGCCTCACATGGATTAAAATACATACATCAAGGGGTTCGTTGATTTAACTTCAACAAAGAGTTTCATCGGTGGATTTTGAAGTTTCGAGCTCAGAAGTTTTGAAGGATTTTAAGGTTACTTAGAGTCATGGATTTGACTTGGGTGTTGTGGATTCAACACTTGGCTAAGCAATCTAGGCTAAGTAATCTATAGACGAAGAAGTTCATAGAACAGACACAACGAGTAAAAGTCAATTTATGAGTGACTGTTGCATAATTGTCTACACTCTTGTGCAATTTCATTATCTTTATAGTGGATTGTTTAGTGGTTTTAGCTCATGATTGTTTAATCACAATTGTAGGTCCAATTGCGGTTTTTTTTTCCATGTAAAATCATTTGTGTTTGATTTATCTGTTATGAAAACAAAAAACTAAATCACTTTCGTACGGGTTAGATAATTTAGATTGTTTGTTTTGTGTGCTTGGGAACTATCGTAATTGAATCAATTTCGAATCACGAATCACAAAGGTTTTTCAATTGGTATTAGAGCAGGTGACTTGTCATTTGACTATTTTTGTTTTCAAAGCTATAGGAGCATGATTTGTGTTAATGTAATCAATTCGTGAGGGTAACTCGACTAATAGACCTCCTTTACTTGATGGAACAAACTACACATACTGGAAAACTCGTTTGATAGAATTTTTAAAGTCAATTGATGAGAAAGTTTAGCATTCCGTCTTCTATGGGTGGAGTGAACCTGTGATAACCATTGATAGTCTTGATGTTCCTAAACTAATGGATAAATGGGATATGAATAATTACCAACACTTGAGTCGGAACAGTAAAGCGCTCAATTCCCTCTTTTACTCTATCACTCCTAAAGAATTTCATCGTATTTGTACTTGTGAGGTTTTAAAAGAGACTTGGGACATTCTTGAAACAATTCACGAGGATACTACTTCTGTCAAGAGATCAAAACTTCAATGTCTAACTTTTGCTTTTGAAACCATTTTTATGTGTAAGGATGAAATGTTTGATGATTTTTATGCTAAACCCAGTGATATCATAAATTATTGTTTCACACTCAGTGAAAAAATCCCAAAATGTTAGGTGGTTGGAAAAATTCTAAGGTCATTACCTGATAGGTTTCAATCAAAAGTCACAGTTATAGATGAGGCTCAAGATGCTGAGAACCTCAAGTTCAATTAGTTGGTTGGAAACTTGCAAACTTATGAGACATGTTTGATTTCAAAGAAAAAACAAAATAAAGTGTGGCTTTTTCTAGTACTCATGAGATTGTCAAGAATCTTGATGTTGAAATTGATCTAGAATTCGAAATGACGGCTTTATTTACTAAACAATTAAAAAAAATTAAAAAGAAGCCTAATTTCAAGGATACTAGTTCTAAGGAGAGGGGAAATGATAAACTTAAAATTATTCCAAAACCCGAGAAAAAGATAATGAAAGGACAAGAAGTCAAGTGCTATGCATATCAAGGGTTTGGGCATATCGCTCTCGAGTGTCCTTCTAAGAAGAACAAAAAGAAAGTGTATACTGTGGCATGGGATGATGAGAGCAAATCAAAACAAGAAGCTGATAAACCTGAATCTGGTGAAGATGAAGATGGTTCCTTCACGGTGTTTTATTCTTGTTTCGCATAACCAGCTCCTCGACCAGTTGAGTTTGCTCGTTGGGTTAGTCCTAATCATGCTTTTACTTTTGATGAGAGTAACTATCAATATTGGAAGTGTAGAATAAGGGTGTACCTCAGAGCTTGGGATTCAAAAGGTTAGTATACAATTGAGGAGACTATTGAAGAACGTTTTGTGATTGATTCTATTACAAATCAAAAGGTTACCAAGACTTTTAAGAAGTGGAGTGTTGTTGAAAGGGCTGACATGGAGAGTAGCGAGCAAGTTTTGAACACTATTCGAGAAGCTCTGTGTAAAAGAGAACAACAGTGCACCTCTCATTATGCGAATACTAAAGATGCATGAAATGTTCTATAAAAGCACTGAGTCACATTCACAAGGTTCTGATCTTTCTCACTTTACTGCTTTAGTTTCTCGATTGGATGCTCTCAAGGAAAAATAAAAATAAGAAGAAGATGGTTCATTAATTGAGAATGGCTCCGATGATGAATCTTCTAAAAGTGAGAATGAAATAGACGATGACGAGCTTTAACATGACTATGAGAAGTTGTACAAGGAATCTCTGAACCTATCTGTGCTATATGACAAGCTCACTATCAAACTCAAAGCATGTGAAGGTGAGAAAGTCAAACTAAATGAGGAGATTTCTACTGCTAGGAATGAAGCTATCAAAATAGCCTATGATCGACAAGCTATTTGTGCAAAACTATTAGCTTGTAAAACCAAGAGGAATGAGCTACAGAGAATCTACGCTATATATGAAGAAAAGATTAAAACTCTTGAGATGTTTGAAGTTACCTTGGAAGAGCTGGTTATCAAGAAAAAGAAAGATCTCAAGAGTGCTAGGGCTATAATTGAGCTTTGGAACAAAGGGTCACAGACTTTGTAAGTCATTCTTCCATCTCAACAGATGGGCTATGACAATAGTAGAATTGACTATGGTGATGACATACAGCAAATGGGGGATACTTCTACATCTCATGACAAAATAACTCAAGGAAAAGGCATGCTCAAAAAGCAACAAGATGATAAGTCTCTCCAGCAACAAAAAGGTGGTATAACTAATGGAAGGGAGGTAAAACCTGTTTTTATTTGTCATCATTGTGGTAAGCATGGTCATATTCATCTCTATTGCTTTGAGTTATTTAGTAGGGTGTCTTAAAGAGATAGAAGAAACTCTAATTCCTCATGGGTCAGGAGATAACCCTACATGTCAAGGCGGAATACCATGAGCCAAAATAGTGTTCACAACGCTAAGACATCACCCAAGAATCATGATGTTCCCTCTCTAGTTAAGACTAGAAGAGTGTAGGTGAGAAAAAGTAACTTGTCGTGTTTTGTTGTTCATACTGTTTATAAAGCACGTAACTCGCACATGTAGTATCTTGATAGTGGGTGTTCTCATCACATGTCCGGCAACAAATCCTACTTCATGTCTCTTCAAAGATATAAATGAGCAATTGTCACATTTAGAAACGATAGCACCTTTAAAGTCATTGGTGAGGGCTCTATAAGTGCCCCCGGTCTTTTTAAATTGGACAGCATATTGCTTGTTGATGGTCTTAAAGCTAATCTGTTAAGCATTAGTCAAATGTGTGATTCACATCATGAGGTATTTTTTTCTAAAGATAAATGTGAAATTTTGGACAAAAAAGGAAATACCGTCATGCATGGAGTTTGCACATCTGACAATTGCTATGAGATTGTTACTACCAGTAATCTCAGTTGTTATTTGGCCATCATAAGTAATCTAGACCTATGGCATCAATAGTTAGGTCACATCAATTTCAAAGATCTAGATAAGATAGCCAATAACTTGTGAGAGGAGTGCCAAAATTGGGTAAGTCTTTGAACCAAGTGTGTAGGCCATGTCAATTGGGGAAACAAACTCAAGTCCCTCATAAGAAGGTGAATAACTTAACAACCAAGCATCCTCTAGAGCTGGTTCATATGGATCTTATGGGACCCACTCACACTAAAAGCATTAGAGATAAAAGATATATATTTTTAACTATTGATGATTACAATCGTTTCACATAGGTAAATTTTTTGCATGAAAAGTCTAATACTTTCAAGTCCTTAGTCTTAAAATTTAGAAGGAACAAGGTGTTACCATTGGGCATATCAAAAGAATCCAAACCAATCATGGTCGTGAATTTGAAAGTAGCTCTTTTTTAGATTTTTTTGATATGCATGACATCAAGCAAGAATTTTCTGCTCCTATTACCCCATAGCAAAATGGAGTTGTTGAGAGGAAAAATTGAGTGGTTCAAGAAATGGCTAGGGTCATGCTCCTTAGCAAGAAAGTTCCTTCCAAGTTTTGGGTTGAAGCCTTAAATACAGCTATTTATGTAATAAATCATGTGTATTTAAGGCCCAGTACTTTACAAACTCCTTATGAGCTGTGGAAAAGGTTGAAACCTAATATGAAATACTTCAAAACTTTGGGGAGTAAATGTTGCATTTTTAAGGATCGAGGGCCTTTGGGCAAATTTGACTCTCGCGGTAATGAAGGTATTTTTCTAGGGTATTCAACCACTAATAGCGCTTTTTGTGTCTATAATCTTTGTACTTTATCGATAATGGAATCTATAAATTTGGTTGTAGATGACACAGGTTCTCTAATAACATCTTTATATGAAGATGAAGAAGGTAAACCTCAAGCATTGAATGTGGATCCATCAATGAAACGAGAAGCTCGAGACGAAGCTCAAATATGTGACAAGGCACCAACTCACATGGAAAGTCCAATCTTAAGAGATGCACAAGAAGATGGACCCATGATTGCTCCATCCGCTTCTCTTCCTGTCTTGGAGCCATTGTCAAGGGTAAAGCTCAATCATCAGATTCAATAGGTGATAGGTAATGTCACAGATCGAATGAAAACTCGAAAGAAACGTTGGGAGGAGGTATCTCATATGTGTTAAGTTTCATTAATTGAACCTAAAAATGTTAAAGAGGCCTTGCATGATGATAATTAGGTCAATGCTATGCATGAGGAATTAGGTCATTTGACCATAACAATGTTTGGACTCTCGTCCCTAGATCTAGAGATGTGATTGTAATAGGTACCAAAATGGATCTTTAAGAATAAATCTGATGAAAATGGTGCAGTCACTATGAATAAGGCAAGGTTAGTTGCTCAAGGATATATGCAAGTAGAGGGTGTTGACTATGATGAGATGTTTGCCCCCATTGCACGTCTCGAATCTATTCATATCTTACTTGTTGTTACATTCTTTCTGAAGTTTCAATTGTTTCAAATGGATGTGAAAAGTGCCTTTTAGAATGGGTACTTAAAGAAAGAAGCCTATGTTGAGCAACTTAAGGGTTTCGAAGACCCTAAGTTTCCAACACATGTCTATAAGTTAGACAAGGCTCTTTATGGGTTGAAACAAGCCCCTCAAGCTTGGTATGATAGGTTGACCAACTTTCTCATTGACAATGATTTTCAACGGCGTAGTGGATAAGTCTCTATTTGTGAAACATACTAAGTCACATATCCTTGTTATTCAAATTTAGGTTGATGATATTGTGTTTGGATCCACATTTGAATCTCTTGTTAAATATTTCTCGAATTGCATGACACATGAGTTTGAAATGAGCATGACGGGGGAATTGTCTTACTTTTTGGGGCTTCAAATTCAACAATTGTCATCGGGTATGTTTCTGTCTCGAACCAAGTATGCAAAGAATTTTCTGCCTTAGTTCGGTCTTGAGTCTACTAAACACGCATGGTCCCCCATGAGCATGAGTCTTCACTTGACTAAACACTCTTGTAGCATTGATGTTGATCTTACTCTCTATAGAAGCATGATAGGCAGTCTTTTGCACCTCACAACGAGTCGGCCCGATATTGCCTTCAGTGTTAGTGTGTGTGCCCGTTACCAAGCTTGTCCTAAAGAGTCTTATCTTCTAGTCGTCAAATGCATTGTCAAGTATGTGAGTGGGACTTTGGGGTATGGGATTTGGTTTTTTTTTTTTCTATCACCACAACCGACATTACTGGCTTTTTTTATGTCGATTGGGTAAGGGTGTTGATGATCACAAAAGCACATACGGAGGTTGTTTTTATCTCAAGAATAATTTAGTCACATGGCATACTAAAAAGCAAAATACCATCTCCCTTTTGACCGCTGAGGTGAAATACATTGCTGTCGGGAGTTGTTATGCTCAAATGAAATGGATAAAGCAAATGCTTCATGATTATAGGATAGACCAACATTCACTCACCCTATTCTCTGATAACAATAGTGCCATCAATATCTCTCAAAATCCTATCCAACACTCCCACACCAAACATATTGCCATTCGTCACCATTTTATTTAAGAGTTAGTTGAAGAAGGACTTCTTGTTCTTGAACATGTATCCACTGCACATCAAAGAGCTGACATTTGTACAAAACCCCTTAATCTTCTTAGGTTTGAGTTCCTTAGAAAGACCTTGGGTGTGGTGCTCATTGACTCAAGTATGACTTGGTACATGAGTGGATATGGGTCATTTGGCCTTTTGTGTGCTTGTATGTTATAATCTCATTGTTATTGATGCTTGTCTTCCTTGCTCATAGATTTACTTGAACATCTCTCATGTTGCAATCAAGGTTTCATGTTTGGTTGATCATAACTCATAATGGATGTGTATGCTCATTGATTTCATGATCTCATTCTATACATATCCTTCACTTAAGCCATTGCAGGAGTTTCCGCATCAGTGATCAAATTTCTCTATGGACAACTAGCATTGTATTGTGTGCTTCTCTCGATAAATTCACCAATACTAGGATATCTTGAGTGATGTTGAGCTTCTTAACCCCCTACCATCTATTTGCATCTCCATGGCTTTCCTCTCAGCTCATTGTTCATAAGGCATGAAGAAAAGGCTACCTTAGAGTCACCAACCAGACTATCATTATCCTTTTCATTCTTCTTTGGTTAGGTTTCCATACTCTTGAGCATGAAAGATGTCCATGAGTGCGCATGGTTTGATTTGACTGAGGGAGAGCTTTCGTGTTTACTCAAAATATACCCTTTTTGTCACCAGTGGTTTGAATTTTCTCGGTTTCGTATCGGTTCTCTTGCCAAAGGCGCAGCCATCAGATCACTACTAGGATTAACTGTAGCAGTTGTGGACATTCAAACATTACACACACGCATTGGTTTTGTGAGATATCATGTTATTCTCCAAGCATTGCATTCATGTGCTATCTATGTTTTACTCTACATTATTACCTTGCTTGCTTATGATCTCATGTTCATCTTATTTATCTTACAAGTTCAATGGTTTCATGTTGTGAAGATTATCTTATCTTAGTATCACATTGTGGCTGTGTTACTCATCCCCTTCTATTTCAGGTGATACTCAGTGTTTTGCGTGTTTTTTTAGAAGCTCTAGGGTGTGCTCGAGAATTTTGGAAGTCAGTCCTGTTTGTGGAGACCGCTCGAGCGATGAAAATGTTGCTCAAGCGATGAAAGGTCTCATTTTGTATCTGGGTTTGCAATATGTTTTTCTAAAAGAGGATTATTTGTGCTCGAATGATGAAATTCTAGCTCGAGTGATGTCCCCATGTTTTAGTAAGTTCGCTCGAGCGACCATTACTTCACTTGAGTGGTCTGTGTAGGTTGTAAAAGTTGCGTCCATCCTTTCACTGCCATTTTCCCAAATCTCTTCATGGTTTCTCTCTTTTAGGGCGATTTCATCTCCATTGGTAGTGTCGACCGCCCTCCTCTTGATTCCTCATGTATCTCCTCATCTTCTCGTGATTCACCTCACTTTTGGGTAAGGATTTCTTCTCTATCTCTTGATTTTGTGGTTTTGGTTTGTTTGCCTCTTCTTCTTCTCTCTCTCTCTCTCTCTCTCTCTCTCTCTTTCTCTCTCTAGGGTTTAATTTTTTTTCTTCTTTCTTTTGAGCCTCTTTGTTGTCTCTAATACCATTAATACTCTTGTTAGCATTTATCTTTGGCTTAATCTAGTCTTTGTGTTAGTTTTTATTTTTATTATGTTGTAGTTACTTATATGTGGGTTGCTATGTTTCTCATGATCTTATCCTTTGCTTAATTTTACTATGGATTACTATGTGGGGTACTAATGTTGTTGTTTGGGGGTTGCCATTGGGTCATTGGGTTGTCATTGGGGATCCTTGGGATGCCATTGTTGGTTGTCTCAAAGTGGGTTTTTTACTATCGGGTGGTCTTTGTTGTCCTTTAACTCCAGTCTCCTCATGGTCGAGTCTTCCAAGCGAAAAAAGGCTACCATCCATTGTCCGTCCTATAACCGTGAAAAATTCGCTTCTAATGACAAAGCCAAACATTTTAAATTCTATGGGACACGAACTGTCCACCTAGAGAGGAATGCCCAACCGTACATGTTTGAGTCTATCCCAATTCGCATTGTGTTTAGTCCATTGGGGGGTGACCAGGTTCTCTTATTTTTGGGTCCTCAAAACCTTAGTTGGTTTAGGGAGTTTTACTACAACATTCACTCCATAGATGAGTATGACCCTGCATCAAAACTTGGGTCCGTTCTAAGCAAATAATCATCAATGAGGAATTAGTTCATACTCTTCTTGGCATTTCCCCGATCGTCAACTATCATTACCCATTCCTTACTTCTTCCATGGCTGATTTCAATCTGATTTGCTACCAAACTTTGTGGAACACCCTAGAATTGGGTCCCCGGGACGCTAATCTAGCAAAATGAACTCCTTCCCTATTTTTGCCTTGTCAATATCATTTTCTATGCCAGCATCCATGTTACTATTCACAGCTCTAACATAAACCAAGATCAAGGGTATGTCCTATATGGCATTGACCTTCACTTACATATTGATCTTCCAAGCATGATAGTGCAAAATATGATTCCACTGTTTGAGGGCAAAAAGTCTTTGGGTCTTCCATATGAGTGGCTTATCTATAGGTTCTTGTCTTTCCTAGAGGTTTCATTTTTTTCCAATGATGATTATGCCACACCTGTCAAACCGATTACTAAAAAGACTATTTCCCAGAGTCGAGCCCATGTTCAGGGGTAGACTTCTGGGGTAGGTGGTTCTTTAGGTGTTGGCGAGGAGCAAATGGACGAAGAGGGTGAACTCGAGGCTTCTGATGCTACTGGTGAAGAAGAGCATTCTATTCAACCTCGCATGATTCGCAGATAGCTTCGGCAGTTTAAGTCCACCATGCTCCAACGGTTCAATCAGTTGGAAGCTCAGGTAGATGCATTTGATGGCTGTTTTGTTTCCTTGGAGGCTGTTACTAGCCGTGTTGAGCATTTTGTAGATCAAACATGAATTCCGCTTACTCAAATTCTCTCTTATCTTCAGATGCAACATCCTCCACATCCATCTCTATTTCAGTGATATTATTTCTTCCTTAGTGTTTAGACTCTATCTTTTTATCTTTTTCCTATTGATTTTCATATACCAGACATGTTTTTGATACTACTTTTGGATATGCATTATGGACTTGATGCTACTTAATTGGGGTTCACTTGGGATTTGAGAATTGTTTACATGTTTCTTACTGACTATTATGGACTTAGTAACTTTTTGTTATTCATTTGTCATCCTGTTTTGGTTTGGTTGTCCTTTTGTCCCTCCCGGTCAAGAAAGGGGAGTATTAGCATGCTTATGGTTTACTAATGCTTTACTAATTGGTTTGCTAATACTATCTATATATCTATCCATATCTTGTGTTTGTGCGAGTTTAATTGTGATATTTGCAGGTGGCACGCTTTATGAGTGGTTTAGAATGGTTAGAAAGAATAGGTTTGGTCGTGTCTAGAGTGTGTGTTTGATAGGTTGCATTACTAGAAGTGTTTTGTCCAGGAATTTCCAAATAGGGAGATTTTTAGGTCCCTTATGTTGTCAATTTCGCAAACAAACACGTTTCAGTTGTAAAGTATATTTTTTGGGTGTTCATGGACTGCTCGAGTGATGAAGTGGTGGCTTGATCGAACAAACACCTTGTTCAGTAGTTCAAACTTGTTTGAAAATATTGTGTTTGTTCATCTACCGCTCAAGCAGTGAAATGATGGCGCGAGCAAAGAAAGCCTTTTTCTTGTAGTTCAAACTTGATATGAAAATACTGGAAGGTTTCATTCTTCACTCAAGCGACCACTCCATCGCCTAAGCAAAAGGACTGTGGTTCCACCACCTTTTGGAGACAGTTCTTGAGTGACCATTCATGTGCTCGAGTGGGCTTTGCGATTTTGCTGCATATAAATCTGTGAAAGATGAGATGGTTAGGGTTACAACTTCTACAAACAGTTTCGTTGGTGGATTCTGAAGTTTTAGGCTTGAAAGCTTTGAAGGATTTTAAAGTTGTTTAATGTTGTAGATTTGACTTGTGTCACAATCCAAACCCGCCCCTATAGGCTTAGCGTTGTAACCGGCCAATAATCCTAGGATTACCAAAGGCCTCTGAACAAATTAAACAAGGATACAAGGGCTAGCGAAAGCAAATACCAATAAATAATGTCTATAGAGCTGTGTAAACATACATGAGACTGAAAATTTAAAAACTCATATTTACATATATATATGGTGTCATCAGATTGCAAGTCTTATATCATCATAGATACAAATAAACTAAAAGCTTGACCAAATAAACAAAAGAAAGTAACTTAAACTTGCATCATGCCCACAAAACTCGAACGCAAGACATTTCAGAACCTCCTCATGAGACACATTGGTTGGCTTACTCAAACAGATCTCTAGGCAAACCTCACTGAGCCTGGTCCCGCACCTGATCACCTACATGCATAAGTAATAGAATGAGTTGGAGCCCAGTGAATAACAATAGGGTAAAGGGTTATGAATGATGTTCAAAACAGATTCAGAAATTAGAGTTCATCTCAGAAATGGATTTTGATTTACATACTTATACAGAATTCATGAGTACTTATATGTAGTCCATCCATTAGCTCACAGATTAGATTGGTCATAAAACCCACATGCATAGTCGGTACTGACGACCATAAAGGTTAACATCTTTGTGCACAATAGCCATGGTATTGTTACCCCCAATAAGGGTCACGTGAACATAAGTCACGATATTGTTACTCCCAGGAAAGGGCCACATGAACATAAGCCACGACATTATTACCCTCGGGTGAGGGCCACATGAACTAAGGATGCCACAAATACATTTCAGAAAAATGGACATTCATTCGTGATTCATAAAATAACATTTTAGAAAGCAGATCATATCATTTTGGTTAGAAAATACTTATAATCAAACATAGTTTTATAGAGTTGTTATTCACAAATAGCTCCAATAGCGGAAGGGTCAAAACAGTTGGATCAACAATCTATGGCGTGTGACCTACACAAACACATAGTGGATACACATTGAAACACATGCTCAAAAAATACTTAACTCACTTCTTTTCTATCTTGGTGTGTCTCTAATCCTTATCATCATTATTGTTTCTTAATTATGGCTTAAGAATGCCTAAGATACAATGAGGATGCTAAAATATGAGTTGAAACAGTTAGTTAAATTTCAAAAACAAGGCAGTCTGCTTGAGCAAAATTTTGATTGCTTGAGCGGTTTGCTAGGTCGCGAAAGTACTAGTTGCATGATTTTTATGCTTGACGGCCGCTTGACAGTTACTTGAGCCCAAGACTAAGTAAATAGGGTCTTCACTTGAGCGCAACTTCCTGCACTCGAGAGGTCTACAAAATTCTGTAAAACTTCTGGGAGCTCTCATTTGATGCTCGAGCAGAGGATCAAAAATAAGGGTGGTTGCTCGAGCACAGGTTCTATCGCATGAGCTAACCCCCAAACTCTACAAAAGTACTGGGAGTTCGCATTCTTCGCTCGAGCGTAGACTCCACTGCTCGAACGATGGGTACAAATTCTGGAATTTCCAGATTGCTGATTCCATTTTGAAATCTATTTTCAAAGCATCAAAACACATCCTTTTGGGCCAAAACTTAGTAAAACATTGAGAAACTCAAAGTGCATGATGAATTACAAACTATTTTGCAAAATCAAGCCCAAAAGTTTTGCCAACTGTACAAAATCAAGCTTGAAACTTTGAAAACATAACATGCATATAATAAATTGAATTCAAAGCTGCTAAATCGTGATCAAATGAGATGTTTAGTTCAAAAACATGTTAAATTCTTAAACCAAGGCCAAAAATAAACATACATGTGGAAATTCTTTGAAAACAACTTCAAAACTTTGAGAATTATGCATGCATGCATGATATGACTCAAATTCCTCCATCTCTAGCTCAATTCTCACGTTTAAACACTTTAATATTTAGAATTCTTACACTAATGTCTAGAATACAAACTTTAAGAATATAATTCTTACCTAGGGTTCTCAATTCTTCAAATTCTAGGAATTTGTTGCACAATTCTTCCAATTTCCTTCGATTGTCTAG
Source organism: Camellia sinensis (assembly GCF_055761805.1). Taxonomy (NCBI): domain Eukaryota; kingdom Viridiplantae; phylum Streptophyta; class Magnoliopsida; order Ericales; family Theaceae; genus Camellia; species Camellia sinensis. Next base: position 78,994,970 of record NC_138970.1, read on the forward strand.
CAATCCCTCTTTTTTCTCTTCCTTAACCTCAATCTCTTCTTCTCCCTCTCTTCTCATGTTTTTATTGAGTACAAAGGTGATAAAATGGATTCTAGAGGCTATATTGGCCTTATATAGGTCAAATTAGTTTAGGTTAATAAAGTATGATTAAGTTAAGTCATGCTAACTCATTTAATCTAATTATTTGGTTTCGAATCAAAATTCAATTAAACCTACCATAAAATTCTAAAAATTCCAAATTACACATTGACTTAGTTAATTTCGCGTTCAGTGGCCGATAAGGCCTTCACTTCGCATAATGAAATAGAAACACAGACAGAGCTTTCTACAACAGACAAATATAATGCAAATAATATATAACACATGCAATTAACGTAGAATTTCATCTTAATTATGTATTAAGTGGTCTTAATCAAAGATCTTGGGCTAATCACAGATTGGGGTTATTACAACTTGGGTGTTGTGTATTTAACACTTGGCTAAGTAATCTCGAGACGAAGAAGTTCATAGAAGAGACACAAGGAATGAAAGTCAATTCATCAGTGAGTATTGGGTAATTGTCTATACTCTTGTGTAATTTCATTATCTTCATAGTGGATTGTTTAGTAGCTTTTAGCCCATGATTTTTTTAATCACAATTGGAGGTACTCCAATTGTGATTTTTTTCTACGTAAAATCGTTTGTGTTTGATTTATCTATTGTGAAAACAACAAGCTAAATCACTTTCGTACGGATTAGATGATTTAGATTATTTGTTTTGTGTGTTTGGGAACTATCGTAATTGAATCTATTTAGTTTTTTCAATATTTTCACCATGATAATCAATTCTTTTAAAATTGGTGCCTATACCACCTGTAGATCCATCCATGGTTTCCAATGTGTGTTTTTAACTAATATGGTAAATTATTCTAAACCCGGCACTTCAGCTGGATTTTTTTTATATCCACTTATATATATATATATATATAATGAATCACTTGGTCAAAATCCACCCAAGTTTTCCCTATTTATAATGAAGATTTGGCTTAATTTCAAATTAATTGTTTTCCTTAAAATTGGATCCGAAATTTCTTTAACATTTGTTTTGGCTGATTTTTTCTTGACTGATGTTCATCCAAAATTTACTGAATTTTCACATTAATTAACAAATTTTGAAGCATAGTTACACTAAAATATGTGCATGTATAGTCAAATGGCAGATATCAAGGCTTTTGCGAAGTTATATATATATATATGCTAAAACTTGGAAGAAAAAACCTTTGATTGGCATGGTTTTGTGCACTTTTGCAAACAATGCAGATATCATTTTTTTTTTTTTTTTTTTGGGAAGAGCCTCAAAAACAAGAGTCATTGTATTAGCACTTGGAAATGACCCAATAGTTTAGTTTTGGTATGTTCATTTAAGTCTTTACGTAATGGCTATCGATAATTCTAACAAATGTATAACAGGTTTCATCTTCTTTTTGCTCATGTGGTTTGTTAATATGAAAGGATATGTGCAAAAATGATATTTGTCATACATATATTATACCTTTTCTCCCTATAATCTTAAATTTCCTTGCACATCGTCTTATTTTCTAACTCCCATTTTCATGTTTTGTTTTCTTTTGTCGTCGATCATCAATTTCACCATCTGTGAAAGAAACATTGAAGGAATTGCCCCCCCCCCCCTCCAAAAAAAAAATGTAGATACAACTCCTCATGAGGATGGATCACAAGGTGAGAAGGATGAGGAATATGAAGAAGAGTCGGGGAGAGTTGAAGATAATGAAGGAGACGCAGAAGAGTTAGAAGCAGACGAAGAAGATGTTAAAGACAAAGATCAATGAACTCACACATAATGAAGAAGATTAAATGGTTCATTAACTTTGATCTCTATAATTTTTGGATTGTTTTGGATTCTATTTAGAAACCTATATATGATATAGTTTTTGGCTGGTTTAGAACTTTTTGGACAATTTATAATTTAAGGATAGTTCTTTTCGGATGGTTTTGAACTTAAGGATAGTTTTTAGATGTTTGGAATGTATAGACAATTGTTGAACGTTCATAACTTATAGATATAGTTTCTTTTTTATACTTGAAACAATACTTTGATGCCTAATTGAAGTTTTGTAAAGCTTGTTTGTAATGTTTGTTAGATTGTACAGAGCAAGTCAAATAGAACCTGTTGAATTAAAAAAAAAAATTACGGCATATTTTACGGCAAGCATAATAGGTCATTGTATTACATATTTTATGATGAGCAATGAGTGTTGTGATTTGTCCCAGGAATTAATGGCGTGCAAAAGTAGTTGTAGAAAAATAAAAAATGGCATCCAAGATCCCCTATTAAAGGGTTTTTAATGGTATACTACGGTATGTCGTTGAAGTAAATGACTTTCTATGACTGGTCATAACACGACTTTACATCGCGCATCGTACAATCGTATCCACAACGTGTATTTGGTGCTGTAAAAATCTAGATTAGTTGTAGTGTATGTTCCAACATTATATCTAATTTGTCTAGATTTAACTACATCATATAATCTTTGAAAAACTAACATTATATATACTCTATGGTCTACTTTTTTCAAATAATATTATACTGATTCATCAGGTAATCTACTTTGCAAGCTAAGAGAACATGATACTCTGAGGATATTGTAGAATGTCAAATGTATAGATCATTCCTAACTTTCACATTTGAATCAAATAATCATTTGTACTTTTGATTTGGTTTATCAAATGATGCACAATAGATTTTAGTCAAATTCTTTCGGTTAGGTCCTCAAATTAGTGGTTTTGTCATTTTAGAAAAGTTTCATTTTAGAAATAATTTTATATTGAGAAGTCCATTTTTAACGTCTTATGTTTTGGCATGTATCTAATATCTCCTACTATTCAGATTTGAACTTAACTCAATTTTATTTTTTATTTTTATAATTTCCTGTATTGGCGCATTTGTAATGGGTCATAACTAAATATTATTTGAAGCATAATTGAAGTCCACTTTAGTCATAAATAAAATAATAATTACAATGTGTCATAACAAACCCCACAATAAGTCACAATCAAGTCATAACCAACACAAAAAGAGTCATAACCAAACACTACTTTAGCCATAACCAAAAACTTTTCGATCATAATTAAAATAACAGCTCCAATAGGACATAACGAAATTATAACTAGTATCATAATAAGTCTAGTAAATCATAACAAACACCATAATTGATCATAATAAAGAAAAAAAATCATAAAAATCGTAACTATTTGACACTCTTTTTTTGGTTGTGTTTTATAAAATCTCATAATTTATATAGTGAATGATGTAATTTTTAAAATAAATAATTAATTAATTTAGCAAGTCTCTTATTATTGCGACTCATAATAAAAAAAATTACATTATTATGAATGATTTTTATGTATAAAAATATATGTAAATCATTTTGCAAAACAAAAAAACCCAGTAGTATATTTATTCTTCCTGGTGTCCTTTCACATCACTACTTAGTCACTTCTAAAGACAACTCACCAATCTCACACATTATATATCGTTCAAAAACCAGGAAGCTCCAACCTAAGACGAATCAAGAACTCATATCCACCACACCAAGCGTAGCTCTCTCATGGCCTCCCAACCTCACTAGCTTCACTTCCTCGTAATTCCCCTCATGTGCCAAAGCCATCTCATGCCCATGACAAACCTTGCCAAGCTGATCGCCTACCACAGCCCAACCGTTACCATAATCACTACACCTCTCAACGCCATACAGTTCAAACCGGTCATAGATCATGCCATAAAAGCCAACCTAAAGATCCAACTTATGCCACTCCATTTTCCATGCCTAGAGGCTGGCTAGCCCAAAGGATGTGAAAAACATGGACTCTCTCACTTCCCTGACTTGGTTAAGCAATTTTTTTGTAGATAGTGGCATGCTTCAAGAACCGATAGAAAATTTGGTTGAAGAGTTTGATCCACGGCCTATTTGCATCATCACTAGCAATGCTCTTCCTTGGACTTTAGAACTTGCCCATAAATTCGACATCCCAAGGTTTATCTTCCATCCCATTTCTTGCTTCACTCTTTTGTGCTCTCATAACATTTCTCTTATCAAGTTCCATAAGAGTCATAATTCAGATAATGATTCAATTTTGGTGCCAAACATGCCTGACAAAATTGAATTCACTAATGCCTAGTTACCTGAATCTATAAGAAGCAATTCATTTGGGTTGAACTACATCTTAGACCAGATGAAGTGGCTGAGCTCTTGGCTCAAGGTGTTTTAGTGAATATTTTTGAGGATTTGGAGATGAGTTATGTTCAAGAATACAAGAAAGTGACCAACAATACTTGGTGTATTGGCCCAGTTTCTCTCACCAACAAAGAGTTGCTCAATAAGTTTGATCGCGGTTACAAGACCTCCATTAATGAGCACCATTGTTTGAAGTGGCTTGACTTGATGAAACCAAGCTCAGTGATACATGCTTGCTTTGGAAGCCTATGTCACATATCACCTCCTCAGTTAATAGAAATAGGCCTCGATTTAGAGGCATTGAATCGACCCTTCATCTAACCTCCTATCATACACATTTACTCTGACCAGCCCACTGCCATTGGATGCGCAAAGGGGGGAAATATTTTATTAATATTTTATCAACCTTAATACTCTTTTGTTTGTATCTCAACCTCAATTGAGAATAAATTAGGCAACACAAGTTCAATACAACTGAAATCACATGCTGAAACACCTTCAACAACACTAATTTTTATATCGTCCACCTCCATTCACCTAAACATTAAAAATAAAAATACATAAATTTATAATTCTAAACAGTTTTAAAGTACATTTGACTCCTTAACATAATTTTTCATTCTTTTCTATTAATAGTAGCAACCACTAAATATATGGCACCCTTCTAAATACTTCCAACATTTCCCACCAGTGTATCTTTGTAGTCCGTCTAAACATCAACTGGGAAGAACCAGTCGACAACTTCTATTCTGTGACGAACATACTCTTTATTCTTGCCACCAATGAGCTTGAATCTCAATTTCTTTAGCATCCAAAACCTGTCGGACTGGTCAGGATCAACAATCCAAGTCTCAAGATTGCACGGCTTTGGAAAGAGGAATGAAAATGTTTTGGCATGAGCATTGCATATGCATTCACCTTATATCTTTATTAAGATTAATATATTGTGTTGAATTATTTCTACTGGGCTTTGGCTCACCCTACGTGGGAAAACTATTTTCAAGTGCTAATGATATGCCTCCGCCAAGGCAATAGCGTGGGAGGACCTGGAAGCAAGAGCTTCATTTGTTTATTTTGTTGTAATTATTTGTATAAGCCTAGGGATTTAACTGTATTGGATTTAAATCCATTTTATTATAACCAAGCATTGTCTTGGAAAACTATAAGCCTTTAGGGCATTTCTTATTTACTTAATGTTCATTCTATTATGTAGCATATGCTATAGATTCAGGGATAGGCTTGTGAATGTATATATGCATCTGTTACTCTTTCGTAAACTCAATTAGAACTAATGGAAAATAATTACTTATTCATGTGTTGTTATTTAATGAATATGATGGTTGGTGTATTGTCTTTTATTTCTGGGCGTGATAACTTGGTATCAGAGCTTACCAGATTTGAATACTTTGGGTACATGGAAAGTGGTTCTTACCACAATGGGTTTATCTCACTTGATAAAGACAACTATATGCATGGTATGCTATGCAATGACATGCATATGTGATTAAGTGGGTATGAAATTTTATTTCTCAGATATTGATTGGGTCTACAGGTTTCTAGAAATCCTGTTAGAAGAGCACTTAATCACTGCTATTTCTAACTAGAACTCTGGCAGTGCCACGGGACAATCATTATATAGAAATGAAGTTCGTATGTGTTTATGTGCTTATGTGGAGTGCTTATCTTCTATCCACCACATTAGGACACAAGTGGGCAAGCTTTGGCACATTGTAAATGTGCTAATTTCTGGTGTTACCTTTATTAAGGTGGTAGGCCTAGGCGGCAGGAGGTACCGTTACCGGATGAAATTCTGGCATAGAATGAAGGGGTTGGTCAGGCCAATGTGGCTAAACCGGTTGGTCAGCAGGCCATGGGCGCTTTGGCTAGCGAAATGGTCAGAGCTTTACAGAAATCCATGGACATTCTTAGGGCTGAGAATCAAGTCCAGGCCCAAGTTACTGAGACAGGGCCGTCTTTCTTAAAGAGGGAGTTTTTCCAGTTGAATCTAAACGAGTTTTTGGGGATCTAAAAAAGCCTTTGAAAGAAGATGAATGGCTCGAGCAAATGGTGAAACCGTTTGAGATGCTTGGCATTGAGGATGATGGGTTGAGATTGACCTTGGAATCCTTCCAGCTGAAGGGAGATGTGGATCAGTGGTGGAAGTTTATGCGGAGAGGCATCGGGGTGACTTGGAAGGCCTTATCAATGCCTTCCAAGACAAATTTTTGCCTCCCAGTGTGAGAGAGAAGTTGAAGGATCAGTTTTTTAAACCTTAAATAGTTGAACACATTAGTGGTCGAGTTTGAGGCTACCTTCACTAGTTTATCAAGATTTGCACTGGAGTTGGTAACGACGGAGGAACGCCATTGCTTGGAGTTTGAGAATAAGTTGAGAACCGAACTCCTTTTCAGGGTGGCTGCGTCTATGATTAGGGATTATGGTCATCTTGTGGAGGTGGCGGCTTACTTAGAGATCGTGTTCAGGCCAATGAGGAAAGGATAAGAGGCTCCAGGTAGAGGAGTCAGGAGATTCATATGGAGAATCGGGACAATAAGAAACAGAGAGGTTCCACCTCGTAGAAGTCCCAGGGAGGACAGTCTAGGTTCACTTTTTCTATACTGAGTTTCAGGTCAGAGAGAGGTGGTTAGGAAGGGATCACTTGCTTCAAGTGTGGCCAACTGGGTCACAAGTCTATAGTTTACCCATAAAAGGGATGAAGGCAGTAGTCTGCACCGTCGGTGGCTCGTTCTCAGAGCCAGAGTTAAGAGAGAGGACAACCGCCTACCTGTTATTAGTGTGGGCAGTTAGGGCATGTGAGAAGGTTTTTCCCTCAGTCGGGTGGCACGTCTGGTGCATCTAGTCAGAGGCAGACACAGAGTTATTAGCCTACATAGTCAGCTCAGGCCTTAAGGGCCAATTAAGGAGCCTCTTTGGCTCTGTCCATGCATCAGACTTTTGTTCTGAGGGGTGAGTAGGTAGAGTAGAAAGACCCACAAGGCGTGCGTATGGTATTACCACACCAGATTTAGTGTTAGCACCTTTGGTAGTGAGAGGTAACTTCTTATTGTGTAATTCTATTGCCAATGCGTTGACTGATACAGGTGCATCCCATTCTTTTATCTCATCTGCATTTGTATCGGCATTAGGGTTAGAAGTGGCTCTGTTAGCATCTCCACTCAGGGTAGAGCCACTAGTTGGTGGTGAGGTTGTGTTGGACTAGGGGTGTTAGGTTTGTGAGATAGAGGTTGTCGGTCGCCAACTTCCTGTTGCATTTGTATTGGTTGATATGTTGAGCTTTGATGTTATATTAGATATGGATTGGATATCATCTTATCAGGCTGTTATAGACTATTACCGTTAGAGTGTTACTGTATGTACCTCGAGTGGTGATTGGTTTTATTTCTTGGGGGACCAAGTTGATAGGGCTTTTTTTCCAGTGTATGATCTGTGTGGTCGCGGTGAGCTTAGTCTCCTTCTTGCTACATTTTTGGGTGTTAAGAGTGATGTGGTCGGAGGTGAGTTGCAGAGAGTAGTTTGTGAATACCCAGATGTCTTTCTCGAGGATCTCACTAGTTTGCCACCTCACCATAAGATAAAGTTCTCCATTGATTTAGTGGCTGGTATGGCACCAATTTCCATGGCACCGTATAGATTTGCACCTGTTGAGTTCAGTAAGCTGAAGGTTTAACACTAAGAATTGTTAGATAAAGGTTTTATCTGCCCTAGTACTTCGTCGTGGGGAGCACCGACTCTCTTTGCCAAGAAGAAGGATAGCACATTGCGACTTTGTATAGACTATCGAAAATTGAATCGGGTAACTGTTAAGAACAAATACCCAATGCCTCATATAAATAACTTGTTTAATCAGTTGAAAGGGTCTTGTTGCTTTTCTAAGATAGACCTGAGATTGGGTTATCAACAGTTAAGAGTGAATGAGGAGGATATCCAAAAAATGACATTCCGTATGCGGTATGGCCATTACGAATTCCTATTAATGCCTTTTGGGTTAGCCAACGCACCGGCCTTGTTTTTGGATTTGATTAATCGAATCTTCTAAGAGTTCTTAGACCGCTTTGTAGTCGTCTTTGTTGATGACAACTGGATTTACTCACCTTCTGAGGAGGAACAAGATGAATACTTGTGAGTCGTGCTTGAGTTTTTTAGAGCCCACAAATCGTATGCTAAGTTTGGAAAGTGTGAATTCTAGTTGGAAGAAGTGAAGTTCATAGGCCATGTAGTATTTAGCAAAAGGGTGATTGTAGATTCCTCTAATTCGAGGCAGTGCAAGATTGTGAACCTAAGAATGCCTTTGAGATTCGTAGTTTCTTGGGGTTAGCCGGGTTTTACTGTCATTTTGTGAAAGATTTCTCTAGGTTAGCCTCACCTTTGACTAGACTGACAAGGAAGGGAATCAAATTTGTGTGAAATGAGACTTATGAGAAGCCATTTCAAGAGCTTAAGGTTAGACTTACCATTGCTCCAGTGTTGATTATTCCAGAGAGGGGTTTGGGCTATTCTGTATGTTGTGACGTATCTCAGAAAGGTTTGGGTTGTGTTTTGATGCAAAAGGGAAATGTAGTAGCCTATAGCTCACGTCAGTTGAAAACACATGAAAGAAACTATTCTACTCATGACCTAGAGCTAGAAACGGTGATCTTTGTCTTGAAGATTTGGAGGCATTACTCGTATGGTGAGAGATTTGAGGTCTTTTCCGATCATAAGAGTTTGAAGTATTTATTTTCACAGAAAGATTTAAATTTGAGGCAGAGAAGATGGATGGAGTTTATGGAGGATTACGACTTTGAGTTACATTATCATCTAAGGAAGACCAATGTAGTGGCCGATGCCTTGAGTAGAAAGTCCTTTAGCAGTGTAGTGAGTATTTCCATCCGAGAATGGGAGATGTTAGGTGCCATTGGTGAGTTTGACTTGTATCTTGGTGAGTCCATTGAGTTAGCTACCTTGTTTGCTATAGTTGCATAACCTACACTTGTGAGCCAAGTTATAGAAGTGCAAAGGAGTGATCTAGAGGTATAAACCCTTTGGATAAAGATCTCTAGTGGAAAGGTAGAGAAAGGCTTGAACGTGTTTTCTGACTCGAGTGTTAGATACATCGACCGTCTTTTCGTGTCGAAGTCTTGCAGAGAGGAGGTACTCTGAGAGTTTCACCATTCATGCCTTGTGGTACATCCGGGAGGTATAAAGATGCATCATGACCTTAGCCGCCAGCTTTGGTGGAAGAGGATGAAGAAGGATGTATCCGTATTTGTATCGAGGTACCTTGTCAACAAGTGAAGGCCGAGCATCAGAGGCCAGCGGGTTTATTACAACCCTTGCCTATAGCCAAGTGGAAGTGGGAGCATGTCACGGTGGATTTTATTGTGGGCCTTTCGAGGACTCAACAGGGTAATGATGCCATTTGGCTGATCGTTGATCGGTTAACCAAGTCAGCACACTTTGTACCTATGCGCACGAGTGACTCGATAAATTATCTTGCCGACCTTTATGTTAGGGATATTGTTCGACTTCACGGGGTCCTTGTGACCATTGTTTCATATAGAGAACCATATTTCATGGTTCGGTTGTGCAAAGCCTACAGAATGCCTTGGGCACTCAGTTGACTTTTAGCACCGCTTATCATCTTCAGACTGACGACAGTCAGAGCGTAACATTCAGATCCTTGAAGATGTGCTTTGGGGTTGTGTTCTTGACTTTAAGGGGTCGCAGGAGAGGCATTTTCCTTTAATGGAGTTTTCCTATAACAATAGCTTCCAGTCGAATGGCAAGGCACCATGTGAGGCCTTGTATGGCAGAGCGTATAGATCTCCTATGTGTTAGGCCGAGGTGGGTGATGCACCTATGATAGGTCACGAGTTAGTCTGGGAAACAACGAAGAAGGTTGCACTTATCCGTAAGAGGTTAGTTTCCGCTCAGAGTCATTAGAAGAGCTATACCGACCGTAGGAGGAGAACATTATCATTTGAGGTAGGAGATCACATCTTCTTGAAGATATCACCTAGACGGGGTTTGATGAGTGTAACAACCCCGACCTATGATTAACTGTTAAACCATGATTAAAAGTACCTAACAGTAATTAAGACGGAATTTTGAATTTTGTGTTTCTATCTATCTATCGTAGAAATATTTGTTTGTGTTTCTGCTTTACTCTGCGAATTGAAGACCTTATCAGCATCCGATCATGAAATTGGCTTGGTATATGTGTTATTTAGAATTTTTAGAATATTATGGTAGGTTCAATTGAAATTCGAGTCGAAATGAATTAATTAAAATTAAATGATGTGAATTAGTTACCTAAGTTTAGCTTAATTAAATACCACTAATCAAGCCTATGTAAGGCTTAAGTTGATTTTAGAACCTCACTCACACTCCCATTTCATCATTTTTGAGGCTCAAGCGTGAGACAGAAAGGGGAAGAGGAGACTTGAACTCAATTAAGGATAATATAAGAGAATTTGAGGGAATTGAGGAATACTTAGGAGAATTAAGCTTCCACACTTGTGAACTCAAGCTTAAGGTAAGAATTCAACTCATGAATTAAGTGTTTGGCTCAATAAGAGGATGAGTTCAAGAGAATTGAAAGAGTAAATACAAAAATTAAGCCTAGCTGATAGAATTGAGAATGGTTCATGCATGTATGCATATTCATGACAATCTGAGTTTGAATTTTAAGCAAATCTCACATGCATGAGTCTATTTTACCTTTATTTTGAGAATCCATCTTGATTGATGCCATTTTATATCAATTTATAATGTTTTGGAAGCTTTGAAGTCAAGTTAATGTATGCATGCTAAGGTTTCAAAGTTTTTAAGTTTTGTTTTGTGCAATTGGCAAAGCTTTTGGGTCTTGATTTCATGAAACGATCTTTAATTCTCCATGTTTTACAAGTTTCCAAGTGTTTTCCCAACTTTTTGGTCCAAATGTTGAGTTTTGAGGCTTTGAATTCGAAGTTTGCATCATGTACATCAATCTAGAAATTCCAGATTTTGCCTCTCCGCTCGAGCGACAGAACTTGCGGTTGAGCGACCCCTTTACGTTTTGCACTTCCGCTCAAGTGACCAAAAGTTTTCTCGAGCGTAAAATGCATGCTCCCAGAAGTTCACATGCTTTGCAGACCGCTCGAGCGACAAGAGTTGCGCTCGAACGAAGACCTCAGTCTTATGCTCGAGCGACCATCAAGCGGAGAATTCACATATCAATACTTTTGTAGAGTTTATAGACCACTCAAGCGAAGCAAGTTGCACTCGAGCGACCACTCACATTTTTGACCTTCCGCTCCAACGACGGAATTTGCACTTGAGCGAGGCCCCTATTTTCAGTATATTTGCCTAAGTGTTTTCAAGGGTATTTTGGCATCTTCATCGCATCCTAGGCATTCCTAGGCTATATTTAAGACATAATAATGAGGATAAGGACTAGAAACACACTAAGAACAAAATAGAATAAGTTAGCGAATTTCAAGTGTGTGTTTCAATATGTGTGTGTCTGTTATGTTTATGTAGGTCACGCGCCACAAGTTATCTGATTCGTCTGCTTTGTCTATTGTGCAAGTGAAGCCATCAATGAGTAATAACTTTGTAAAGCTATGTTTATGTTTAAGTAATTTCTTATATGATATGATATGACAAGAAATTCTCCGTTTTCTGACATGTTATGTTTTGAATCAATGAATGATTGTCCATATATTGAAAAGTATTTGTGGCATCCTTAGCATAAGGCCCAAGCCCGAGCGTAACAATGCCGTGGTCTATGAGAACAAGGCCCTTGCCTGGGGGTAATAATATTGTGGTCTCATGGTCCTTGCCCGGGGGTAACAATATCATGGCTCAAGTATGTTACAAGTTCCCGGTACTGGAGGTTCCTTTATGGAACTGACAAGTATGACCCTCAATGCCCTATATTTAATCTGTTAGCGTTGTTGGATGTACCACACATGATCAAGCATGAATTTTGATTTCTGTATATGATTCGAACAAGAATATGAATGTGAATTTGTTTCTATTTTCTGAATTGTTACGAGACATCATTCATTCAACCCTTTACTCTGTTATTATTCACTAGGCTTTCGCTCACTATTTATATTATGTATGTAGGTGAACAGGTGCGTGACCAGGCCTAAGCTGTTGCCTGAAGAGTTTTTCCCCGTCAGCCAACCATCGTGCCTCCTGGGGAGGTTCCCGTCTAAAAAATCAATTTTGTGAATCACTTGAAAGATGTTTTGTTTTGTTTTTGTCTATCTATACATAGGGCTAAGTCCCTTATGATACTATTTGTATGGTGATGCATGACGTATTAAAGTTGTCACTATCTATATATATGTATGTTTTAAATTTGCTGTCTCATGTATGTCTACAAAGGTCTATAGACATTGTATTTTGTATATTGCTTTCGCAGCCCCTTATATTTTGTGATTCTGTTCAAAGGCCTTTGGTAATCCAAGGATTACTTGTCGGTTACAATGCTAAACCTATAGGGACGGGTTTGGGTCGTGACAATGAGATTTGGAAAGAACGAGAAACTGTCTCCTAGATTTACTGGACCTTTTAAGATCTCAAAGCAAATTGGGGAGGTAGCTTATCATTTGGCCTTGTCGCCACAGCTTTCCGGAGTTCATGACGTGTTTCATATTTTTAGAAATTCGCGAGAAGTATCCAAACTTATTTGTTGATGTTTGAACATGTATTGAAAATCTTGTTATGTTAGTGTAATATAAACATTGTACATGTTTTGGAAATGTGAATTATATATTCAATAATGAACACATGTTTATCATGGTGATAAGAATGAATGACCAGTGGAAGGGTCATGGTGATGAATTTGGGTTACCATCATTATTGTATATAGTTTAAACATTGTTTTGTTGTTTGATTTTAATTTCGAAGACGAAATTCCTTAAGGGAGGAGGTCATAGCAATTCTGGTTTAGACCCGACCCATTTGATGTTATGAATTTGGGTTTCATGGTCTTATATGGTTGTTCATGCTTTATTTCTGCTTATTCCTCAAGGAGTTTGGTTATTGGAATGCCTCAGTTGTGTTTGGAACAAGTTGGTAGCTTGTTTTTAAAAACTATTGTTGTCTAGAATTTTGCTTCTTTGCTCGAGCGATCTTTCTTGTGCTCGAGCGGTGTTGGCTCAAGCGGCACTTCTTGAGCTCAAGCGATAGTCCTCTATTTGTAAAACTTATAGAAGTTTGTATTCTTCGCTCAAGCAATAAACTCCTTCACTCGAGCGGTCTCACTTATTGTGTTTGGTTGCTCGAGCAACACTTCTCGCGTTCAAAGCGATCTGTGCATATATCATATCGTAAAGGCACATTTTTTAGTCACTTTTCCATCTCTTTCGAAACCTGAAATCAAGAGCCTCTCTCTCTCTAAAACTCATCTTCTCTCTACAAAAACACCTAAACCTATTGATTTCTTCACCCGTGTCCCTTTGATAAAAAGGTAGAGCATGACGAAGCCTTCTAATCGGATCAAAGTTGGATTTCAACTTCGTTGTGGTTTCTTCTCTCTTCTTGGTCTTCTAGCTTTGAGGTAAGGATTTCTCCACACTTTCTTTTGATTTTTAACTTAGCCATTTGTATTTTGAAGCAATATTGTGACTTGGGGGATTTTTGAACAAACCTAGGGTTTTGGGTTAAAACTAAAAAGAGGGGTTTTCAAATGGATTCTTGAAAATGGTTGTGGGATTGGAAATGAGGTTGAGTTGTGATAAAATGGTTGGTTTTGATACGTGAAACTGATTTTGGAGGAAAAAGGGGGCTTTGTCCTAAATATATCAAATGCTGATTTTGTATAAATAATCAGAATTGAGAGCGGAAATGTGAAATTGGATTGGTATTGATGAAAATGATAGAGTTAGGTATGTATTACCACTCACATCTTGGAATTTGGAAAGTTTATCTATTTTGGGCTATCAGTGGAGGATAACTATGATTGTTGCAAAATCCACATGAGAATTAGGAGAATTGAAACTATTTTCTCATCCATTGCATTGAGCATTGTTGTATCTTTAACACATTTGGAAACATTGTTGTTTTGAGAAAAATGGGTGAATACCTTGGTAAATCTGGGTAGGAGTGTAGTTTTGATATTAAGTTGGCCTATGTGTCCTTAGTGAAAGACCAGAAACCCATGTAATTAGCTGTTGAGCCTTCCGGTTAATGCTGGTAAAAATGACAAATTGATAGTACTTGTATAGTCTACTTGCAAACACGTCCTAGAGATTCACAGTGTTGTATTCATTGCCCTTTTTTCTATTACGAAAGAAATGATATCATGTATTGAGATGGAAACTTGGCATTGCACGGTTTTGGAAAGAGGAATGAAAATGTTTTGGCATGAGCATTGCAAATGCATTCCCCTTATATCTTTATTAAGATTCATATACTATGTTAGATTATTTCTACTAGGTTTTGGCTTACCCTTTGTGGGAAAACTATTTTCAGGGGCTGATGATATGCCTCCACCAAGGCAATAGCTTGGGAGGACTTGGAAGCAATAGCTTGATTTTGTTTATTTTGTTGTAATTATTTGTATAAGCCTAGGGCTTTAACTGTATTGGATTTAAATTCATTTTGTTGTAACCAAGCATTGACTTGGAAAACTATAAGCCTTTAGGGCATTTCTTATTTACTTAATGTTCATTCTATTATGTAACATATGCTATAGATTCAGAGATAGGCTTGTGAATGTATATTTGCATATGTTACTCTTTTGTAAACTCAATTGGAACTAATGGAAGATAATTACTTATTCATGTGTTGTTATTTAATGAATACGATGGTTGGTGTATTGTCTTTTATTTCGGGGCGTGACAATGGTCCTATCTCTTCTTGATAGAAGGCTCGATTGCAAGATAGATCAAGTGGTGCATCATGCTCGAGTTATCTGATTTTTGGATGGTACATCTCATGGGTTGATTTCATGTTGGTCGAGTAGTGACCATTTGCGAAAATAGGTTTTGATGATTTTTAATGAAGTTGACTGATCTTCTCGAAAATTATTCCATTTTTGCAAAACCAGACCATTCTTTTGACCAAAAAGGAAAAAATTTCAGTGTTCACAACTTGTATTACATGATTTCAAAATAGAGAGTAGAACAAGCATACTAATCTAACTCGTATGTTGATAAAAGCCTTTTTATTAGAAAAAAAAATAAAAATAAAATAAAAATGTCAAAGCGATGAACTAGGGGCACAGTCGAGTCAGGTTTTCTAACTTTACCCCGTATTCCCCGAAAGTCTCCTTTTGCATTGTCAATCACTCGCCGAAAAGTGCATAAAGAGGGGCAGGGGCACTCTATCAAGGCTCAGAAGAGCCGGTGTCAACATTCTCAATCGGGGAAGTGTTAAGGTCTAGAAAAAGGGAAAGTGTCACGCCCCCAATTTCATTACTCGGATAATTTACCAAATTTCTTTATAAAAGTCCATTTCCAAAAGAATAGTTATAGAAGTAACACAAGCTAAATAGAATAAAAGAGGTTAGCTCTCACATAAATACAGCAATATTAAAAATGTTCACAACAATATTCATAGTACATGCCAAAAAGGCTTCCATAAAAGATTTCAAAATAAATAATTACTTATAAAGAACCATCTCAAACAACTCTCATTAATCTTTCATTCACAATTTACAAAAGGCAGACTCGTAATATTATAATGCCCTGGAAAAATAACCTCATTGATCCTATTCACCCAGGCATTCCTGCTAGACAACACACACAAATAAAGATAGAAATAGTAACAAGAAAATAGCATTCTTTACATTTCTTTCCATTTGAACTATTCCCCAAAGTTTACATTATCATCTCATTACATGCATGACAAAGCAAAACAATTCAAAAAGTAAGAAACATATACAACAATCAAGTCTTAGGTGGACTTCCTTCCAAAATGTGTCTTTTTCTACATTAACACAAAATCAACTTATAATTACAACCATCATAAACTAAACTTAACAAGATTTCCAAAAGAACTATAATTAAGCTCCAAGAAGGTTCCTTCTTATCAAATTGATCACTTGCTAGGCACTTCGCCTTTATTTCCTAAAATTTGTTAGCTTTGGGGTGAGCATAAGCTTAGTAGGTGATGAATTTAACCGGTTATAGAACCAATTGAAAAACGTATGATCATGCAACGCAACATTCGAAATGTAGAAATAAAGATGTATTTAGGTGTCTATGTATGTGAGTGAAAGTATGAAATGCATGAAATTTGTTTAATCTTTCCACATTGTCCATGAGTGGTAAATGTATGCTATGATATCCCAAGCAAGAGCCGAAAATCAAAACATATATATATATATATATATAGATTTCTATACTGAAGATAGCCCCACATTTGCCAACTTTAGAAACGGCGGGGCGATGGGCACCCAAAAATATTTTTCCCTTCCACATTTGCCGACTCCAGCAATGGCGGGCCGCGGACACCCAAAACCATGTTTTTCCACATTTGCCGACTCTTGAAATGGCAGGCTCGTGGACACCCAAAAATATTTTTCGACATTCGTCCGGCAATATGCACAGATAGGGCAATTGGGCACCTTGACTCCCTGCGCAGGTACCAATTACAATACACAACTCAAATCCAACCGACTCATTACCTGAACTAATAGACAATTTACCCCCTTTCAACCTTTTGACCTTCACTCCACCATAGTGTCAAAAGAAAACTTGAAGTGCATATGATGCATGAATTTGGAAAATCTTTAATTTTTCCTAAGATGATTTTAAATTATAATAATTCAACACCTCATACATCAATAATGACGAATATCTCATGAACAACCATCACCATTATCGAGATTCATATGGAGAAGAGCTTCAGGGTTACACTTCTACCTAAAAATCAAGTAAATATACTCAATTTTATGTTTTAGTGACCAATTAAGCAAAACCCCCTTTTTATTGAACAAGTTCAAAACTAGGGTTTGTAGAAAATTAGGGGTTCTCTCCTTCATGAATTAGAGACTAATTTTTATCATCAACAACAATAATCATTAATAATAGACATAATTTCATCCATAATCCTGAATCATTGCCCACATCCTTCCCAAAACATTTAATAGCCAACGGAATCCATACATATATACACACATATATATACATATATATATATATATATATATATATATATTACATGAATAACTAATGAAATTACCACATAAGTTGTTCAAATTGAAGATATAGCGAGTTAAAGACATCCCTACCTCGAAATTGGAAGCTAAGGTTGCGGATCACACTTAAAACGTTGATGAACTTGCAAAACAATCAGTACAAATGTTGATCCACGCTCCCTTTCAACATTCCTTGGAAGATTTTAAGGAAATCATGGGTTGAAATCAGAGAAATTTAGGGTTTATGGACTAGGGTTTTTAGAGAGTAAGGTTTGAAAGAGAGGATATGGAAAAAGTGGAAAGAAAATGAGTAAGGACCAACTTTTAAGTAAGCTGTCCCCGACAGACCGCTCAAGCAAAACTTCCATCGCTTAAGCAAATAGCACACTTTCAAAGTTACCGCTCGAGCGAAATATGAGAAGTCCCAGAAGTTTTGCAGGGCTACAGTAGAATTACTGGAAACATGCGATCTCCACTCGAGCGACCACTTCACTGCTCGAGCTATCTCGCTTGCAAATGACAAACTATTGAAAACAATGAATATCCGCTCGAGCGGGCAGCCAATTTCAACTGTCATGAATATAATAAGTAACTTATTGATCTTCCAACTGCTATACCCGACTCCATCCCTATAAAATGGTTAAACAACTTGGGATGAACACGAGGTCCAACAAAGATCTACAGTGATTCTTAACAATAATATTCAATAGATAAGTGTGATCATGAATGCTATCAAATGATACATATATAAATAATGTATTCTTTTATATGCAAAATAGATTTCATACATAGATACTCTTTTCACAAAATTTCACTTGGCACTTCATAGAGACCTCATTTGTTTAATCTTTATCTCATCAAAATTCATTCGAATAATTTACTTAAACCTTATTTCCTTAGATAAAGGTTTTAAGTCGGCTAATCATTTACTACTTCTAATTCATATTCCACACTCATTAATTATACCACAACTAGTCACCTTACCAATACACATGAAACACCAAACACATACACACCACAATAAATTTCGCAAAATTGGACTATAAGAGTCAACTCATCAACAACATATTTCACATTACATGCTTCAAATTTACATCTAACAGTTTTCATAATTACATAACGGGATTATCACAAAATTCTCAATGAGCATCCACATGCCAACAACTGGCTGCACCAAGCCATACAAACAAACAACATGCTTTTTCGAGCACTACGTCGAAAGGAAGATGAAACCTCTATCAAGAGCCACGCTTTACCGGTCACAAGCCAGAAGGAATGCGGAATCTGCACATATCTCAACAAACCACACACTTTTCCAGCCGCTACTCTGGAAGGAATGTGGAACCTCTATTAAGCGCCAAGCTTTACCAGTCACAAGCCGAAAGGACATGAACCCTTATTCCAACATCATAACCCACCAATTCATCATGTCACTCAGTATTACAATTCATAGGTTAAACCAACAACATAATTCCATGATAAGGGTAAAAGTTAATCTTTAGAAATAATTAAAATTAGTTTCCCATGACATTCTTTACTTTTCCACATTAACACCAACTCCTTATATTCAATTATGCTACACAATTGGTATCATACACTTTCTCAATTTTATTAATTTAATTTTTGTTATCAATTCCTCAAACACAACCCTCACATACCATAATCATTCTCACAACAATTAATTATCATCATTTATACTCATCTTAACCAATTATAAATTGAATTTCAAGAATTCAAAGCCAATTGAAATAATTCATCATTTTAAAAATGAAATCCATAACTAGGGTTCGAAAAAAATTAGGGATTTTCACCTTAAGGCACAAAATCATGTTTCAAATATTCAAAACTTCCTTAAGTCCCTTAAATTATAAAGTAAACTCCCGTGATTTGGAAACCCTTACTTCATCTATATGCTTTTATGAAAATCTCTTAACATGAGGTTTTTAAGCAATACCAACATACCACTTATCTATCTATAAGAAAATATTGAAGAGAAGTAAAGAAATTCCTACCTCTAGCAAGAAAGGGAGAACCCCAAAATTCTAACATCGATGAAAACACGATCCGCTTAGATTGATAGGAAGCCCTCGTCGTGCTCTTCGTTTTTATATAAGGAGCATAGGTGGGAATCTTACTCTAAGGAGATGAAATCCAAGCTTGTGTGAGCTTAGAACTCAACAATGGCTGGAGGGAGAGAGAAGAGAGAAATTTTTTTTATGAGAATAAAGAAAAGTGACCTAAAAATGACTTTTAAAGACACTGATCCCAAACAGACCGCTCAAGTGATGAACGCAATCTCTCAGAAGTTTTGCAAGTCTACAGTGAAAAATACTGGCAGCCTCGCATCTCCGCTCGAGCGACCATTAGACCGCTCGAGTAGTCACCCTAGACACAACAAGTCACACGATAGAGTTCCTACAACACTCACAGCACATCAACCTTATTTCCATATGTAACCATTTAAGTAAATGCTTTCATTTAGCCTCTTTACAATATGGATAAGGAAATATCCCCCATTTGGATTCAAAGAAAAATACAAAGAAATCAAAATCCAATTAAATCAAAAAGTGACTCGCCCAGTTTTAGTACAAAAATAATTTTGACTAAAATTTCTAAGCTTGACATTGAAGTAAGGTGATGAATACGTCGTAGAAAAATCTCATAAAATCTAATTAGACTATTTAATGTATACGGAATAATTACCGCCAAAATTATTTTCAAAATCGTAAGTTTTGAAAAATTCAATTTTTACACTTAGAACATTTTTAGACTAAGTCCAATTTTTGATAGAAAACTTGGATCTCAACCCGAATTGTTATAATCTCCCCCTCTTAGAAAATTTTGTCGCCGAAATTAAAGGTATACCCAACTTGGAAAGAGAAAACAAAAAAAGAATTGCACCTATAACCAAGGCCTAAATCCAATTTCGAACCACCCTCCCGGATTCCCAAACCAACAACACGGTACATTCTTGACCCCAAGCGAATAGATCACAAATGAAGGAAAATGAATCATTCCCGACTCATCGACTATGAGAAATGAGAAATTGGTCAAACAAAAATGGAATCCCCTATAATACACAATTTTTGGGAACCCCAATTCTAACAAAGGTTACGATCACCCCCGCGAACCAAATAGTTTATCAAGATTCACGGAACTAAAACCCATCAGAAGAAAGTCCACACCCTTAAGACATGTCACCCCCGCTTCAACAATATACTCCATGTCTAATAAACACTGGACAATTAACACTTTGGAGTTCAAGAAAAATAACGCACTACAACTTAGAAGCTCCCAAAAAAAAAAAATAAAATAAAAAAGAGTTCACCAAGGAAAACCCGGTTCAATAGCTTCAATGTTAACCCATTCAAAACAAAGCACAAAACATTCCAAATAATTGACACTTCAAAACTCAAAACTAAACTTACAGTCATGACAAAACTCTTATTCAATTCTTCCAATAGAAAGAAGCTTGCCTTGGAAACTTGACCCACAAATTGTACAACAGCACAACATGTTTAAACAATACTAGCCCATCAAAACAATAAGTTTAATCACCCATTATCAATTTGTGCTCAATTCATTAATCAATTCAATTCTAGAAGATTAAAGAATTTAATTACGCCTCATAATAAGGTTGTACCTTTGTTTTGAAACACTTCCTTGAGTACTACATATTGCAATTAAAATAAGTTAATAAATATAAATAAATAAAACAAAATGTATCAACCCACACCATATTTCATAAATTTTTTTTTAAATAATTTTAATATCCAGTTTTAAAGTTTACTAGTTTATTAAACATTTTCTAAGAACCAAAAGTGAAATTACCACAACAATGTTCTCAATTCCAATGCCATCCGAAGCCATAATATCAAAAAACTTCATTTCCATACCCCTTTTCAAAATCACTATTGGTGACTTCCAACCGTCACCCAAGACCACTAATCACAACCCATGTGATTTCAATAATTAATCTTACTATCAATCAAAACAACAGTTCATAAAAGCAACAATCACATTGAAAGATAACAATGCACAAGCACACTTATAGATCTTTGTAATTTCCTTCCATTACATTCGTTATCACCAATTACCAATCACATGTTATCACGTCACACTTCACATTCCCAAAATCTCGTCTCCTATCCGAATCAAAGGATTTTCACACATACCCACACTAAATACCGCATCCATACAATCAAGTTTTGACACTTTAATTGTATTCCCAAACATTTCTTAACTATACAATTTCTTGTTCAAAACGAAAAAAACTTATGAGGTGACTACTTGTCGACCTCTTTCTGACACAAGACAACTAACACCATTAACCCCCGACACTTAGCACTCAAACACCAATGAGTTCCCAACACAGATTACCCCTAAATGGAGTTCAGCACCCACATACTTACACATTACTTAAGTCTACGTCGGACTCCCAAAAACTATTTACAACATGGCTACCCTCTCTTCTTATTTCTCTCTTGAGACTACACCACCCAACCTTCTCTCCCAATCTACCCCTGATAACCTTTATACCTATATGACAATTAGACACATCACACCACTTCCAGTGACCGTTAGGGTCGCTGACAAAACCCGACTCACACCAACTCAAACACATTCCATGACTAACTCTATCGTCACTCTCAATATCCAACCAAGACATTCTCACTACCTCTATAAGACTCGTATACCTCCATTAAGGCGACTTAGTTCTCAAAGCCCCTTGAACTTACTTTGCGCCAATACACAATTATTATTCTTAATAACAACCCTCGATCAAAGAAGACTCACAAATCATTAGTTACATCAACTTATGGAACACTAACACATTATAGCAAGGATACTAATATTTACCAGTCCTGGCAATAACTTCTCAATTTAAATAAATTCACAAACATCAACAGGCAACAAAATACAAAATACATGAATATAACATGAACAGGCACAAGGCCCTACATTTAATTACATGGCATTAAAATGCCAAGACAACCCAAAACACTCCACTAATCTTCAACAACATTATAACCCGAAATCTACACTTCGGAGATTGGTTCTGACCACGCCAAGGGCAACAATGTCTAACATGACCCAACTAATTACACTTGGAGCAAAATGGTGGTCCTTTATTCTGTGACTGATTCGAGGAAACCTGATTCTGATTAGACCTCCCGAAGGACAAATTTGAAAAAACAAGAGAAGACAGAGAATGAAATTGTGCTTATGATTCTACTTTCCATCTCCTCCTATTGGGCCTAGTGTAAAGCATAGGACTCGCCAATATGGCCTCTTCCCCTCCATCCAAGCCAACCTCAATATTGGTGGCTTTCACGTGAGCCACCACTTCTACTAGTTTGTGATAATTCCTATGCATGCACTGAACAACCTTCTATCGAATATCATCACATAACCTCTCTTCAAACTCAATGCAATGACACTCCTCTGTTGCTACCAACTTTGGAGCAAACCTAGACAAACTGGTGAATCTCGCCTTAAACTATGCGAAAGGAGTAGTACCTTGGCGCAACTCCACAAATTGTTTCCTCAATCTTTCCCAAGCAGAAGGAGAAAAATACTTGGCCAAAAAAGCCTCAGTGAATGCAGCCCGGGTGGTGCCTATGGTAGGGCTTACATACTTCTACCAATATCCAGTATCTCCATTCAGTAGAAAACTCACTAATGCCACTCTCAACCCCTAAGCCGTGACTCTAAGCCATATCAAGAGTGTTGGTGATTTGCTTTAACCAATTCTCTGCCTCTAACGATTCAGGCCCTCCTATGAACTCCGGTGGGTTAAAATGAAAGAACTCCTTAGTGATCTTTAGGGCATGAGAATCACCCCCCTTGTTGCGAGTTAAAGACTCTCTTACAGCTCTTACAATCTCACATGCAATCTCCTTGCCCACAGCCAGTGTTGCAAGTGTAGGTACAACTGGAACTATCATGCCCCTATCATCACTTCTAGTCCCAACACAACCTCAACCAGCTCACCTTGACATCCTATCGATGACAAATTCAAGCTTAGTGAACGGAACTCTAATCTTTCCCAAAACACTTACTCAACACATACTAAGTTACAAAACATGCCTAGCATATAGTCACATAGAACATAAACAATTTAAGCACTTAATCATATAATCGAGTTAAGTTTACAATGATAACCACTTGTCCCGAAACTCCAAAGGAACTCTCACCAGAAACCACGTTGATTACGTGCGTTTCCAATGGGATCTAAAAGCAAGTTGGCTAGCTACAAGTGTTATCCCTTAAACTTAACTCCATGCCCACACAAAAAAACACAAAATTTTCCTACACCTTATACTATCTAGATGTGAACGTCCTCACCAAACGAAGTGAAACCCACAATGATAAAAACCACCTCCTACAAGCTCAAGGTTTTCAAACCTGGTTAGCTCTGATACCAAGTTGTCACGCCCCCAATTTCATTACTCGAATAATTTACCAAATTTCCTTATAAAAGTCCATTTCCAAAAAAAATAGTTATAGAAGTAACACAAGCTAAATAGAATAAAAGAGATTCACTCTTGCATAAATACAATGTATAGACACCCCATTTTTGACCGAACTTAAGACTCAGACGTCATCGTTTGAGCGCTCGATGATTGTGTTTGTTTGTGCTCGTTTTGAGTTTCCGGAGTTTTCGGCTAAGTGCCTTGCCTCCGGGCCTCTGAACTCTTTGTGTTTTGGCTCGGTTTGTGGACCAAGCCTTGTTGGCCTTCCTTGGAGGGAGAGAGAGGTTTGTAGACCACTTTTTGTGGTCGTAGACCACTTTTCCCTCTTGGAGACCAGTTTCTGATTTCCGGAGTCTTCGGCCACGCGCCTTGTCTCGAGACCACTTAACGTTCTCCTTTTGGCTTGGTTTTCAGACCACGCCTTGTTGCCTTGGTCTAGAGGGACACAGAGGTATCGTAGACCACCTTTTGTGGCCGTAGACCACTTTTCCCTCCCATAGACCACTTTTGGTACCCGTAGACTAGTTTTTGAGGCTTCCAACCGCGCGTCTTGACCCGCAGACTCTTGTCTTGCATCCTTTTTGGTTTTTTTTTTTTGCACAAACCTTGTTTTCCTTGATTGGAGGGTGGAATAAGGGTTGTAGACTAGTTTCTCTCCCTGAAAACCACGTTTCTTCCCCGCTAGCCAGTTTTCTGGTCGGCCAACTAGTCTTGGTGGTCTTTGGACCACCAAAAATGGTCAACAGCCATGCCACCACCTTGCTTTCTTGGTGCAGACCACCTTCCCCCCCTTGCCGACCACTTGGTCTCCTTGCAAACCACTTTCACTGGTCGGCCGACCAGTCTAAGTAGCTGGCCAGTTGTTGGGCACAGAAAGCATCCTCCATACACGTGTATGGAGGGATTTCTTGGAACCTAAAGCTTGTTGAACAAGCTTGTAACATGTTTTTTCTATAAAAGGGAGCCTCCTCCCACTTGCTTTAGGTTTAGAAAAAATTACATTGAGCTATACATACACATCTATCTCTGTATTCCTCCCTTTGTCTCATATTTGTGCTTGAAAGTGCCTTCTCTTCACACTTTTGCACACAAACACATAGTGAAACACCAAACTCTTGTTGTTGAGGCATCTTGAAGCTGGTTTTGTGTTTTTTGGACTGCTTTTGATCCAAAAAGGTTGTTGGAGTTGCTTCCTTGAAGTTGTTCTACAAGGGTAAGTCTCTAACCCCTTTAAAGCTTTGTTTTGATTAAGCTTTCAGCCCCATTTGCATGATGTTTTAGGCTTAATTTTAAACTACAAAAAGTTTTGATTTTTAGTGCTTAACATGTTTGTTTAAGGCTTCTTTGGTGTTGGGGGTGGTCTACTCCCTTGCATGCCTTGTTTGCTAAGCTTTTGAGCCATCACTTTAGGCCTTTGTTTTAACCTTTGTTTGGCCTCTTCACCACTGAATTCCAGAGCAATTTCAGTGGTGGAAACTTGGTTTTGAGGCCCCAAATGGGAGGAGGTGGTCCCCCCTCCTCTTGTCTTGTATTCTTGTGTTAATGGTCTACCTTCTTGAGGCTTTGTTTGAGAATCTTTTTGTGACCTTTCAGACCTGCCATGACTCTATTTTTGGTTGTCTTGGTCACCCCTTGCATGCTTCTTGTATGTGTAGTGTAATTCTCACAAACTAGCCTTGTATGCCTCATGTTTTAGCATGTCTTGCTAGTCCATTTTGGCTTTATCTTAGCATGTTTTTGGTGTTGTTTCACCATGCTATAACTCTGTTTTGGGTTGGTTTGATAGCCTCTTGCATGCTCCTTGCACTTGTAGTGCAATTCCACTAAACTAGCCTAGCATGCATCATGCTTTTGACCATCATTCTAGCATGGTTTTGGTTCTACTCCAGGAAGCTTTTCTTCATATTTTTCCATGCTTAAGCTCTGTTTGAAGTTTTTCTGGTCATGCATGCCTTGCTTTGTATAGCCATAGTGCATTCCAGCTCACTAGCCTTGAGTTTCCAAGTCACTAGCATGCATTGCTTGGGATATTTGCATGATTTGGCATCATTTGATATGTGATTTCAGTACATATAGTGCGGCCATACACTCACATCTTTCACTCTTTCAATGCTTTGGAGGGTTGGTGCTTTATGCCTTAAGTATGAGCCTTTATGCATGCCATCTTGCCTAGGCTTTTGGGCTGCCATATCAATGTGTTTTGGGTGTTATTTTGCCATAATGCAACTTTGATTTTTGTTAGTGAAGCCATCTCATACTTGGTTTTGGTAGGTGTAGTGTAATCATGCTCATTGGCCTAGCCTACTTGATGTTTTGGCCCTTCATGCTAGCTTGTTTTGGCTTTGCTCCATGCATGTTTTAGCATCATTTTGGCATGCTCTAGGACTATTTTGGGTTACCTTGGTCATATGGTTCTTGTATTGCATAGCTGTAGTGCAATTGGCCTTGCTAGCCTTGAGTTTTGAGCACCATAGCATGCCTCATTTGTGACATGTACATGATTTGGCATCATTTCACATATTATTTTAGAGCATATAGCATTACCATGTTCTCACTTCTTTCACCCTTTGAGTGCTTTCAAGGGTCATGCATTGTTGCCTTGTTTATGGCCTAATGTGTATGTATGCATGCCTAGACCTTTGAGCTCCCACCTCAACATGTTTTGGTCTTTGTTTTGACCTATTTGAGCTCTTTCTATGGCTGGTTCATTCATTTATGCCATGTATTGCATGCCTCTTGTGTAGTCCCTCTTGGTGGCCTTGTGCCTTAGACCCTCTTGCATGCTATGCTTGTGTTGTTTAGATGATTTGGCATCATTTCATACATGATTTCAGAACATATAGTATTGTCACACTTCCATGTTTATCACTTCTTGATCATGTTTGAGAGTTGTGCTCTTGTGCTTAGTTGATGGGCCAATGCATTTGCATGCATTATCTTGCTTTTCATGCCATCCTTTCATAGCATTTTGGCCACTGTTTTGGGCATGATTGAGGTCTGTCCATATTCAGTTTAAGTCCATATAGCATGTTGTTTGCATGTTGTTGCATTGCATTGTGTTCACATGTTGTTTGCATGTTATTACATCGCATTGTTGTTTGCATGCTTATGTTGCATTGCATTGTGTTTGCATGCCATTAGCATTGCTAGGTTGATTATGGTTGCATTATCATTATTCGCATGCCATTAGCATAGATAAGTTGATCATGTTGCATTGCATTGTGTTTGCATGCCATTATCTTTGATAAGTTAATCGTGTTGCATTGCATTGTGCTTGGATAGGGTGTTGATCCAAACATGAGAAACGAGGGACGTTTCATACTTGAAGTGATGAAACGTGCCTCAATTCTTGGTCGCCGACCCTCTTGATCATGCATGATAGAGGTTAAGGCCCTTATGTGTTATTTGTGCATTCATTTACATTGAATTGTGCAATCTTGGCTTCTCGGCCATCGTGCATTGCGATGCTCGGTTGGTGGCCCGAGAGTCGAGAACTTCACTCCCTTGAGCTTAAGAAATGATAGGGATAGTGGTTGTGCACACATATCTTGCAAATACACTGTTGTGCCCCTTCTTGTTCTCTGTTGCAGCAAAATGGAGTTGTGCAAAATTTTCTGGTCGGCAAACCAGAAAAAGAATTTGGCCGACCATTTTTTCTGGTCTACAGCAAATGTAAGTGGTCTACAGGTGGTCTACAACACCAATAAGTGGTCAACAGCCTTCCTAGAGGTTCCCATGATGGAGTAGAAGCTATCTGGAGCTTTGTGCAGTGTCCTGAGAACAATTGCAAACAGAGGCAAGTTGGGGCATAGCGATGGATTTCCAGATGAGGCGACCGAGCATGCACGCACTTCTCTCCCTGAGGCCATCTCTTTGCTGCTTTACTTAGCGTCTTTGCTTGGCTAGCTATTCGGTTTTGTACTTAAGTAGCTAATGTAATTAGCTATTCATTTGTAATTGTAACTAGTTAACTTGTTAGTTAATTAGCTTTGTTCTGTAATAATTAGTTTAATTAGCTTAGATTAGCTAGTTAGCTTATTATTCGGACCCTCTGTCGAGAGGGCACAACTGTTGTAATAAGCGTGCATGTGTGTGATGCATGTCTTCCAACCCCATTTCTTTCTCTCTTTTATTTACCAGCTTTTGATAGTTAGTTTTAGGGCATGTTTCAATTAGCATCCTTATGCTAGCATATTTGCATTCATTCATCTGTTTTGCATGCACCGGGCTCGGCGCATCATACAAACTACATTGTATCTCAATACCAATTTGAATACATGTTATCAAGTTGCATTTCACATGACATCTTAGAATAGCCGAGCCTACTTAGCTGCATTTTGCATGTGTTGCATTAGGCATCTTAACATAAGCTAGGATCATGCATGATTACTAACTAGCTCCTGTTTTGGCTCGGAGTACACTGTAAGTGTTTATGCTTTAGTATCCTTGCATGCGTGTAAGTGATTGCCAAGACAGTGCTTGCCATGAGGCAATGTGCTTATGTGTTTAACTGCATGAATGCCTATGGATGAAGGCTTCATTGCTTGAATTGGAACAACTCATTGAAATGCGAGTTTTAAACCCACTTGAGAGTGGCAAATCATGTTTTCTAAGCCCACTTGAGGGTGGCAAATCCGCGACTTAGCCTACTTGCGAGTAGCACCTTCAAACCATTTTCAAACAAACAAATATGAAATATTTTGTTCCAAATCAAGCGATCTAGTCTATACTTGTATGTTGTGCGCATCACATAGTAAGCTAGCTAATAATTGGAATAAGAACGCATGTGTTTTCAAAAAATAACACATCATGTTAGTAAAGGCTGATCTTTGATCGGGCGAGCGGGGGTGCTCATTTCCCGACCTTCCCCTCTCATACCCAAGTTCCCGAGCCGACGCAAATTTGGTGATGACGAACACGTGGCCTTAGGCATGAGTCAGGGTTTCCTAAATTTCCCAAAAATAAAATATTTAGGTGGCGACTCTGAAATCTGGCAAAGCAATCCATGTTTGCCACTTCTTGATTAAAACCGTTTTTCCAAAATGATTTGCCAGATTTGGACTCTTTGGTGATTTATCAGTCTTACATTGCACTTTGTGAGATTAGATTTAGAACCGTGACATAAGTCCGAACTGTAGTAGCTAAGAACTACAATTCGCGCCCTCGCGCGCGGAATGGAGTTCCGGGCGGTCTACACAATGATATTAAAAATGTACACAACAATATTCACAATACATGCCAAAAACGCTTACATAAAAGATTTCAAAATAAATAATCATATAGAAAGAACAATCTCAACACAGCTATCCTTAATCTTTCATAACTTCTTGATCTTCCAACTGTTATACCCGACTGCGTCCCTGAAAACTGGTTAAACAACATGGGATAAACACGAAGTTCAGTAGGGATCTACAGTGATTCTCAACAATAATAATCAATAAATAAATGTGATCATGAATGCTATCAAATGATACATATATAAATAATATGTCTTTTTATACGCAAAATAGATTTCATTTATAGATACTTTTTTCACAAAATTCCACTTGTTACTTCATAGAGACTCCTTTCTTAACTCTTTATCTCATCAAAATTCATTCAAATAATTTACTTAAACCTCATTTCCTTAGATAAATGTTTTAAGCTGACTAATCATTTACTACTTCTAATTCATATTTCACACTCATTAATTACGCCACAACTAGTCACCATATCAATACACACAAAACACATACACACCACAATAAAATTTTCAAAATTGGACTATAAGAGTCAACTCATTAACAACATATTCCACATTACATACTTTAAATTTACATCTAATGGTTTTCATAATTATATAATGAGATTATCACAATATTCTCAATGAGCATCCACATGCCAACAACTAGCTTTACCAAGCCATACCAATAAACCACACACTTTTTCAGTAACTACTCTGGAAGGAAGACAGAACCTCTATCAAACGCCACGCTTTACCAGTCACAAGCCGGAAGGAACGCGAAATCTACACATATCTCAACAGACCACACGATTTTTCGAGCGCTACTTTGGAAGGAATGCGGAACCTCTATTAAGCACCACGCTTTATCGATCATGAGCCGGAAGGAGACAAACCCTTATTCCAATATCACAACCCATCAATTCATCATGTCACTCATTATTACAATTCATAGGTTAAACCAACAACAAAATTCCATGATAAGGGTAAAAGTTCATCTTTAGAAATAATTACAATTTGTTTCCCACGACATTCTTTACTTCTCAACATTAACACTAACTCCTTATATTCAATTATACTACACAATTGGTATCATGCACCTACCAAATGTTATTAATTTAATTTCTGTTATCAATTCCTCCAACACAACCCTCATATACCATAATCATTCTCAAAACAATTAATTATCATCATTTATACTCATCTTAACCAATCATAAATTAATTTCAAGAATTCAAGGTCAATTAAAATAATTCATCATTTTAAAAAATAAAATTCATAACTATTGTTCACCAAAAATTTAGGGCTTTTTACCTTAAGGCACAAAATCATGTTTCAAATGTTCAAAAGATCCTTAAGTCCCTTAAATCATAAAGTTAACTCCCATGATTTGAAAACTCTTACTTCATCTACATGCTTTTAAGAAAATCCCTTAACATGGGGTTTTTAAACAATACCAACATACCACTCATCTATCTATAAGAAAATATTGAAAAGAAGTAAAGAAATTCCTACCTCTATCCAGAAGAGGGAGAACCCCAAAATTCCAACATCGATGAAAACACGATCCGCTCAGATTGATAAAAAGCCCTCGTCGTACTCTTCATTTTTATATAAGGAACATAGGTGGGAATCTTACTCTAAGGAGATAAAATCCGTGCTTTTGTGAGCTTGAAACTTAACAATGGCTAGAAGTTGAGAGAAGAGAGAGAAAAAAATCTGATAAGAATGAAGAAAAATGACATAAAAATGACTTTTAAAGATTAACGCAATCTCTCAGAAGTTTTTCAGGTCTACAGTGAAAATACTGGGAGCCTCGCATCTTCGATCGAGCGACCATTTGACGGCTCGAGCAGTCACCCTAGACACAGCTAGTCACACGGCACAGTTCCTAAGGCACTAACAGCACATCAACCTTATTTCCATATGTAACCATTTAAGTAAACACTTTCATTTAGCCTCTTACATTTATATTCCATTTACTTAAGTTTACAATGTAAATAAGGAAATATCTACTATTTGGATTCAAAGAAAATACAAAGAAATCAAAATCCAATTAAATCAAAAAGTGACTCCCCAAGTTTTAGAACAGAAATAATTTTTTGACTAAAATTTCTAAGTTTGACGTTGAAGTAAAGTGATTAATACCTTGTAGAAAAATCCCATAAAATCAAATTAAACTATTTAATGTATAAGGAATAATTACCACCAAAAATCATTTTCAAAATCATAAGTTTTGAAAAATTAAATTTTTGCAAGTTTTCAGACTAAGTCCAATTTTTGACAAAAACTTGGATCTCCACTCGAACCATTACAGATAGAGGGCAGCGATAAGGAGCCATGGTAGAGTGTGTATTTTGCAGCCTTTCGTTTCTGCTCAGTTTAGCTTTTTGCTCTGCTCTCTTACAGGTCTCGGTTTAAGAAGAAGAACAAAGGAGAAGAACAAGCCAAAGAAGAGGGATTGCCAAGGCAATCTTTGATGAAGGGAGGCTAGTCTAGCTGCTGTCGATCAGGCTTCGTGATTATTGAAATTATATGCCAAACATGACTCTCGACGAAGACGAAAGAGGTAGACAGATATATATATATATATATATATATGTATCTAATATGTATATTTATATGTATGTATCCGTATATGTATAGAGATAGTATGTGGTCTGTATGTATATATATGTGATACGTATTTTGTGTATATGATACGTATATAAATTTTCAAACAAAAAACAAAACAAAAAAAATAATAAAATTTTGAAAAAAAATAAAATCAAAAAGAAGTTTTCAAAAAAAATCAAAAAATAAACAAATAAAAAATATTGGAAAAAAAAATCATTCTATTGTGCATCTATCATGTTACTGTTGTTTGTTTATTATTGCATATTGCATGTCTCATATCACACCCTTCTTGTTTTTCCATTCACTATCACACCTGCACTAACTACTACATCTATCATGCATGGTTCCAATAGTCACACTGTTGTATCTCTTGGTTACAATCCATTCACATCATTTGGCTACAATTGTCCCAATGTTTGTTTACAACTTTTCTCTTTACCAAGTTGAAACCTATCCCTATTTCATATTGAGGTACGGTCTAGGTCTCGCATGTTTGTTAAAACACTTTTCTATTTTACCCGATTGAAACCCATCCCCTATTTTGTATTGAGGTACGTCTAGGTTTTGTTTGTTGGTTAAGACCCATTTCTCCTTTACCCAGTTGAAACTAACCCCCTATTTCGTATTAAGGTACGGTCTAGGTCTCGCTGGTTGGTTAAGACTCGTTTTTCCTTTACCCGATTGAAATCAATCCCTTATTTCGTATTGAGGTATAGTTTGGGTCTTGCTGTTTGATTAAAACCCTAGATTTTCTCATCTTGTGTGTTTGGATTGTACGCCTTTGTTTTTCTTCATTTGCATGAGGCTTGCCTTACCATATATTACATATTACATTGCATAAATCATGCACTTTAAAAAAAAAAAAAAAAAGAAGAAAAAAAAAAGAATTCTACTTTCAATTGCATTAGCGTATCATTTGCATGGTTACAACTATCACACTGTTTTATCACTTGGCCACAATTTCTTCACATCAACATTTGATTACAACCTTTTTCATTAGTTAATACTAGCCCCATTTTTTGGGTTGAAGGTTAAACCACTCTGTTAATGATGGCCCCTCTTTGGGATGATGATACTATCTCTTTCTCGGGTTATCAGTTCAAACCACCTTCGGTTAATACCTTCCTTTTCTTGGGTAATTAGTTAAAACTATCCATCAGTTAATACCTCTCTTGTTTTAGGTTGATGGTTAAAACTATTCATCAATTACGTTTCATTTTCTTAGGTGAGTCGGATTGTATCTCTTGCTATGCTTCATATCATTTGCGCGAGGTTTGCCTTGCATATTACATGTTGCATTGCATTGCATTGCATAAATCATGAATTTTCAAAAAAATTGGCTTCGTGAAGCGTGTAAGTCCAACTTTTAATTGTATTTTGAGCATATCATTTGCATCCTACCCCTGAACTACATTGGTTTGATTCCGTACAAAGGGATATGTAGGTAACCTTCGGGCTCAACCAATTGCATCTGCACCTTGTTTGTTTGCCCAAGTCTTCCAGCCTTGTCAAAAGGATAGTGTTCAACTTTGACATTCACTCACATCATGAAATAACTTCAAGCTCTTTTAAAGAGAGGCAACTGCAGACACCCCATTTTGACTGGCCTTAAGACTTGGGCGCTTTGTTCTGAACACCCGATGTAGAAAATTGGAATGTCCTATTTTATGAATTTCTCAGCAGAAAATTCGAGTTTAAGTTTTAATTCCAACCTTACACCCGTTTTGGCCAAATTATTTTAGACCTATTCAAAAGTTTTTTTTTTTTTTTTGAACTTTTTTCT
Organism: Camellia sinensis; assembly: GCF_055761805.1. NCBI lineage: Eukaryota > Viridiplantae > Streptophyta > Magnoliopsida > Ericales > Theaceae > Camellia > Camellia sinensis. The sequence goes on from NC_138970.1 coordinate 79,028,439, forward strand.
TTTCTGAAAAATTTAGCAGTTTTGGAAAAATTGGCTCCTATACCACATGGCAAGTCACATGATTTTGAGATACCACATGGCAAGCCATGTGTTTTTGGAAATATCACATGGCTAACCATGTGTTTTGGTGATACAAAAATTCTATAAATACCATTTCATTTTGTTTGTTGAAAAAGGAGGAAAAAGAGAAAATGTTGAGAAACAAAATTTTGTTTCAAAAAGAAAATACGCTAAAACGATTTTTTTTTTTTTTAAAAAAAAAGAAAGAAAGAAAGGAGCTGGAGAAGCTCACGTGAAAAGAAAGGAAGAAGGGAAAATAAATAAATAAATAAATAAATAAAAAATAAGAAAGAAATTGTTTTCAAAAAAATTCTTGAGGGAATTGATTTTCAAAAATCAAAATTTGTTTTGATCAAGTTTTTTATCCACCAATATATACCATCCAAAATCACATTAAAGCTAAAACTTGAAATTTTGCTGAGATTAGTGTAAAAGAAGAAAGTTTGACAATCAAAAAATTTACCATTTCCTCCAAAAGGTGAATTTTTGCAATCTTCTCATTTATTTTCTTTACTATTTTAAATATGTGATATTTAGGTTGTGGAAGTGGAAGGCTTAGTCTTTGTTCCTTAGATTTTGTTTTAGAATATGTGTTTAAATATGTGTTATAAAAATGTGATTTAAGTTGGTTGAGATGTAATTTCTTTACTAATTATATGTGGTTTGGTGGTAGATGAAACCACCATGCACATCTCGAATGTATATATATGTTATTTATTAATTATATAATATTTACCATGAAATAACAAAAAGAGAAAAGGAAAATATAAGATATAAAATAAAAAAAACATAAATGTTATACGAGGTGTCTGTGTCTTTGTTGCTTCCTACTGGTTTAAAGTAATCAAATATTATTTGAGGAGAAACACAACACAAGGTGAGTCTTTGGCAGAATGGTTCAGGTTCATGGTAAGTCCTAAGTCGGGGATTCAAAACCCCTCTCCAGCGTCATTGAATTCATTCTTTGGGCAAGTCCAGTCAGCGCCATTATAGACACCCCATTTTTGACCATCCTCAAGACTTGGATGTCACTGTTTGAACACCCAATGATTGTGCTCGCTCATGTTCATTTTGAGTCCCTGAAGGTCTCGGCTGAGCGCCTTGCCTCGGAGCCTCTAATCTTGTCTGTTTTGTGCTTAGTTGTGGGCCAAGAGCTTCTTGCTTCACTTCTAGAGGAGAGGGTGACTTGTCAGCCATCCCCCTAGCTTGCCGGCCATGACTTGTGCCTGCTGGCCACCAGTGATGGCCGGTCGGCTACATTGGTGGCCGGTCGGCCACTAATGACGGACGACGCCCATTTTCTCCTTTTTCAGATATTTATTTGCCAGTTGTGCCAGTTGTTGTTCACTGATGCTCATCTCCATACACGTGTATGGGGGGATAAATGCAAGTCTTTGGCTGGTATTTCTATATAGTGGCGGGTCTCCCCCCTTTTGAGAGGTTAGAAAATTTTGTGAGCAAATTTCCTCTCTCTCTCTCTCTCTCTCTCTCTCTATCTCTCCCTACTTTGTGCTTGAAAGTGAGAATTCTCTACACTTTTGCAAAGAGACCCTTAGCCAAACATCTTCATCTTGGAGCTGAGGTTCTTGGAGACCTAGTTTGAGCTCTTAAGGCTTGTTTTACCTCAGAATTTGGCTGTTTAAGTGCTATGCTTCAAAGGTATAAGAGTTACCTTCTAAGCTTTGTTTTAGTTGTTGACTTTGCCATCTTTTATATTGTTTTTGGCCTAGTTTTCAACTACAAAAACTCTAATTTTTCAGCCTTAACATGATGGTTTGAGGCCATTTTGTGTAAAGGGGTTGTCCATCCTTCTTGTTGTTTGTTTGTGTGAGCCTTTGTGCCATCTTCTAGCATATTAAAGTCAAAATTTTTGGCCCTTTAAACCATTGAAATTCAGGGTTATTTCAGTAGTAAAAAGTATGTTTTGAAGTCCAAAAATGTAGGGGATGGCCTCCCCTCCTTGTGTCTCTCTTCTATGCCTAGTTAGCATCCTATGGTAGCTTGATTTTGTAGCATGTATTAGCTTAGTTCAGGCATGTTTTAGGCTTTGATTTGGCATGATTTAGCTCTGTTTTGGGCTTGTTTGATCATATGAACCATGTTTTGTATAGCTATAGTGCAAATGCCTTCACTAGCTTAGTGTTATAAGGCCTTTAGCATGTTTTGCATGAGATGGTTGCATGTTGTAGCATCATTTAACATGTGATTTCAGTGTGTATGTCTCTGTCACACTCTCACTTATTTCACTCTTTCATTGCTTTTGAGAGTTGTGTCTTGAATCTTGCTTACGAGCTAACATATGAGCATGTTTTTCTAGCTTTTTATGCTTCAATCTCAGCCTGTTTTAGCCATTATTTTGGCATGTTTTAGCTCTGTTTTGAGCTGGTTTGGTCAATTGAGCGTTGTATTGCATGCCTCTAGTGTTCTCTTCACTAGTTTAGTGTTTTTGGCTCTTAACGTGTAGTGCATGAGTTGCTTGCATATTCTAGTATTGTTTTGCATGCCATATCAGCACTGAAATGTCTACAACCTCCCTCTATTCTTCACTTTTTAATTTGTTTTGAAAGTGGCCTTGAGCCCCTTGTTGGCTTGAGTGTGAACTTGAGGCTCTCATGCCTAATGGTTTCAATCCTCCCTAGAGGGTTTCTACTAACCAACAGCATGAGGCCTCTTTCATGCTCATGCCACTTGTGGCTTAGGCCATCTTTCCAATTAGAGAACTTTCACTTTGGACTTAATCGGTTAAAGGACTAATCGGTAATCTAAAATGTGTAAACAAAATGAACCAAGTAAAACTTGAGCAAGATAAGCAAGTGGTGTTGCATTGCATGTGCTTGGATCGGATGTTAATCCAAACACAAGAAATGTGGGACGTTTCATACTCAAAGTGATGAAACGTGTCATGTTTCTTGCTCGTCGTCACCCTTGATCATGCATGATAGGGTGGTGGTCCTTTGAGTCTTATTTGTGCATTCATTAAGCTTGTACAATCTTGACTCCTTGGCCATCATGCATTGAAAATGCTAGATTGGTGGCTTGAGAGCCAAGTGCCATACTCCCTTAAGTTTGAGAAATGATAAGGCGAGTGGCAGTACACATATTCCTTGAAAAATACATTGTTTTGCCTCTGTTGCTCTCTGTTGCAGTAAAAACAGAAGTCTGGAAAAAGGGTGGCCAACTAGCCACTCAAACTAGCCGACCGGCCCGTTAAGGTGGCCGGCAGCCATCTTCTGTGCCCAACCGGTCACCAATCAATTTTTGTGCAAAAGTGTTCCTGTTTTGGAGCAGAGGTAGTCTGGAAGTTGGTACAATGTTCAAAGATCAAGGCGAGTGCAAATAGAGGCAACCGATGGCAAGGCGATGGATATCCGAGAGAAAGCCAACCGAGCATGCATGTCTCCCTCGCCTTCAAGGCCGTTTACTTGCTTTATTTAAATTGTTTTAATTAGCTTAGCATAGCTGATTATTCAATTCATTTTGTAATATTTTAATTAGCTTAGCATAGCTAGTTATTCAATTGTGTTGTAATAATTAATTAGCTAAAATAGTTAATTAGTTCATTTTGTAATAATTAGCTTAGCTTAGTGTAGATTAGCTTATTTATTAGGGCCCTCCTTCGAGAGGGCGCAATGTTGTAATAAGTGTGCATACGTGTGAGCATGTCTTCCAACCCCACGTCTTTCTCCCTTTTATTTAACAGCTTTCGATGCTTAGATTAGGACATATTTCGATTAGCATACCTTATGCTTGCATGTTTGCATCATTCATTTGTCTTGCATGCATCGAGGCTCGACGCATCATTCAAACTGCATCGTATTTCAATACTTCTTTGAATACATGTTTCAAAGTACGTTATCAAATTGTTGCATTCATATGCCATCTTAGGTAGCCGAGCCTATTTAGTTGCATTATTGCATGTGTTGCATTAGGCATCTTGCATAGTTACGATCATGCATATTTCTAACTAGCTTTTGTTTTGGCTTGGAGTACACTGTAAGTTTTGTGCTTTAGCATACTCGCATGAGTGTGAGTGATGCCATGTTTTGCATGCTTGCCATGAGGCTATGTGCTTAAATGATTAACTGCATGAATGCCTGTGGATGAAGGCTTGTTTCTTGAATTGGAACAATTCGACGAGTGTGAGTTTTAAGCCCACTTTGCGAAATGGAAAATCATGTTTTTTTAGCCCACTGAAGTGTGGCAAATCCGCGTTTTAGCTCACTTGAGGGTGGCACCTTCAAACCATTTTCGAAAACAAACATGAGTTTGATTTGTTCCAATTCTTGCGATTAAGTCTATAATTGCTTGTGTGCGTCACATGGTAAAGTTAGCTAATAACCGGATTCAAAACACGTGTATTTATAAAACAACATATCATGTTTAGTAGAGGTTGATCTTTGATCGAGCGAGCGGGGGTGCTCATTTCAGGACCTTCCCCTCTTGTACCCAAGTTCCCGAGCCGAGGCAACTTTGGTGATGACGGACACGTGGCCTTTGGCACGAGTCAGGGTTTCCTAAATTTCTCAAAATAAAATATTTAGGTGGTGACTCTGTAATCTAGCAAAGCAGTCCAGTTTTGGCATTATTTGATTCAAAATCTGATTTTCTAAAATGATTTACCGGATTGGACTCTTTGGTGTTTATTAGTCTCACATTGCACATTGTGAGATCAGATTTAGAACCATGACAGGAGTCCGAACTATAGGACCAATTCGAGCTCTCCAAAGGGGGGGCGCAAAGAAAGTCAAGTCTACAGTTTCTGGTGACTCTGCTGGGGATTTAGAGAACTTAACTCGAACTCATGATATGTTGTTTTATCTACATTTATGTGTTTCTTTGCATTGCATTTGCATAGGTGTGCCTAAGTCACAGTGCTTGCCATTTGCTATTCCTTAACGGTTTGCCGAAGGCTTGCTTGGAGAAGCATGCCATAAGGTTGACCGGTTGCAGGCTCTACCACAATAGGAACACAAACCTTGGATCTAGACTACCGCTGTGTCGTTTGATCCCCCTTTCACTTCTCGGTGTTAGGAGCGAGAGGTATATTAGGTGGTCTTGCTAAGGCACCCTTGTTGACCAATTGACCTAGTTGCATTTCGGAAGCCGTAGAGACTGTTCCAAACTAGGACAGGTTGTTCACCCGAATACAGGATTGTTTGAAACCGCATGTGTGCATAGTGAACCCCTAGTTCCTGACGAAACTAGGATAGGAAAACCCTACCCCACCATAGGGGTGTTTAGGCTCTCACTTGCTTGATATGTGCTGTTAGGGCATGACTCTGCAGGAATGTATGTATCAGTTGTAAGCCTGGGTATCAGTTTGAGGGTATCAGTTTTGAGGCAAAAATTTGGGGCAGAAATCAATGTTTGAGTACAGATTGTCTAGCTTATGTTTTCAACTGTGTGTTGTCTCTGTCTAAGCCAAGGTGCTGTGCATTTTTCTAATTTTTGTTTCTTTTGCTTTATTTCTTTTGGCAAGGTAGTATTTCACTATTGCTTCCGATGAGGCAGTTTCCCCCCGAGCACTCTAGACCAGAGTCAGGAAGATTTACCAATCTTAAGATCTTATTGGAGGACAACCAGTGTTTGCTTGGCTACCCCCGGTTACGAGACGGAGGACAGTCAGGCATAGATCACCGGTTCAACGGTCACCAATTCAGCAGTCACTATCTGCGTCACCTATGCACAGTCAAGCTCAGTTTTCTGCTTCCACTTCAGAAAGAGAGCATACACCGATTCTGAAAAAACAGCACCCCTTAATCAATATGGAGGATATGATGCATCAACTTCAACAGACCATCAAGGCCATGCAGCGGGACGCTGCTCGCCAAGTGGAAGTTACCGCTCGCCAGACAGAGGTCGCAACCTAACAAGCTGAACTCGTTGCTAGGCTTCAACAACAACAGCAACAACCACCGCAGCAAGCAACAGCTTCTGCATCCCATCCACCTCCTGTAGATATTCCAATACCTAGAGCTCCTGCTCCCACAGCCAATGTCCAGGAAAATACGGACATCCTAGTCGATCCAATTCCACCCCAGACTTCCAAAGCATTGGCCTACCCAACAGAGACCCCCTTTGAGTTCGAGGTCGACCCTACTGCTTTGAAAGTGAGCAAGCTTGAGAAACTTTTTAAGAGGGCACAGGGTGTCAACTTGATCCCGAACATAGAGGACGACTATACAGATTCGGCGGTGACATTGCTGGATAGATTTAAAATGTCTCACATAGACCACTTTGATAGTTCGAGCGATCCCATGGTCCACCTACGACTATTTTTAGATATTCTACGGCTAATGGACCAAACTAGACTACAAAAGCTATCTCTCTTTGGCCGGACCCTGTCGGGTATTGCGGCTATCTGGTATGCTAAACTGTAGGATTCTGTAAAGAGGAGCTGGAAAGAGATGGCCGAGGCCTTTATCACCCAATATTCTTATAATACTCAAATCGAGGTCACAACTCGTGATCTCGAGGCTACTCGACAAGAGCCAAAAGAGGGCTTCTCTGACTTCGTCACCCGGTGGAGGGCTAAGGCCTCCATGATGACCACCAGGCCAGCTGAGAAGGACCAAATAAGAATGGTCGTTCGTAATCTGCAACCGAAGCTGCTGCAGAAGATAATTGTCTTACCCCTACCTACATTTGCCAACCTTCATGAGATAGGGGTACAGATAGAGGATGCGATAAAACAGGGTCTGATTGACCATGAAAAGGAGCAGCCCAAGATGGCTTTTACACACAGTTCAAATGCGGCTACGAGTAACAACGCAGCTGTGAGGACCTCTAACGTTGGCATGGTCACCACCACACCGAAAACAGCCACCCCCTTTACTGGTACATCTGGAACCACCTCACAACTTGCAAAGCATCTACCCTGGGGCCAGAGGGTTTTCACCTGACTCTACATGTCTCTATCTAAAGCCTTGGGGGTCCTAATCAGAAAAGGGCATCTGAAGCCCCTGGAACCATGCTCGTTGCCTAATCCACTCTCTCTTACACACAACCCAGCCAAGTATTGTGCCTCTCACCAGCAGCATGGTCATGACACTGACATATGCTTTAGACTCTGTCATGAGATTCAGGATCTTATTGATAACAAAGTGATAGCGCCTCCTCAGAAGCCTGACGTCACTACAAACCCTCTCCCATCACATAACGAATCCCTTCCTCCACCTAGGCAAGTAAACCTTATCCAAACAATGGTCGTCCCCAGCATATACATCACTCCCTCCCACCTACCTAAGCCAGCGCTGTTCATCCCAGAAAGCACAGACTTGTGCATGATGAGCACGTCCATATCCCAACCCGAACCCGTAGTGATGGCAGTGGTAGAAGAAGGCATGCCTGAGGGCTCCGTGAGCTTAACTAAAGAAGAGTATAACCCTTGTTGTTACATTCTGCCAACTAGCCAGGCCAAATCGAGGTTGGAATTACCGATGGGGATGGAGGTTAATGTAGTCCAAGAGGACGAGCCAAGCTAGGGGCTAGATGACTTAGTTGAGCTTGAGAAGGACATCAGTAATCTGCCGTTTTTTGATGAACAGGATCTGGGGAATGTACAGATTGGCTAGTTTGATATGAACGGATCAACGGATAATACAGGGTGACTTAGCAATGAGCCGGATGTTGGTGAGGGGTCTCAACCAAAGCAGGGATAATTGGAAACAGGAACGTCTGCAACGGCTGGAACGGTAGACAATAAAGGAAAGTTGCCAGAGAGCACCGATACTAAGAATTTTGCTCAAGAATTAGATAGCTTGTGTACAGTTGATACAGAATAGGAGGCCGCACTGAAGCGGTTTGAACAGGAAAGAACTGAGACTGGTCAGAAGGCTAGAAAAGCCAAAGGCCCCGCGGGGACTGATTGTGTTGTGAACACATGAATGATTACAGCGGAACCGGATGCGTGTTTGTCAGTTGCCGAAGGAATGTGGTGGGAAGATGAAGATTTGCATCTCACCCACACGGATGAGGATTGGGGACAGAGTCTGCCAGATGATACATGGTATGCCGAGGAAGTTGATCACATGACTTATAGTGGGCGGTACTTTAAGCCTCTACATCTGGACCAACCGGAAGCCTCAGGGAAAGATAGGGAAACCAAGAAACAGAAAGATAAACTATTGGAAAAGGAAGCTGTACTGAAGCAGCTAAAAAAGATTCAAGCAGACATCTCCATTTGGGGATTGCTCATGGCCTCACGAGTGGATAGACAAGCCGTCCTATCAGCAATGGATAAGGCTAAGCTCTCTATTGACACAACTCCCGAGCAGTTAATGGGATGAGTTTTCCTGGGTGGTGCTTCACGACTTTGACTTTCACAGATAAAGAATTGCCGCCTGAGGGCTCTGAGCATAACAAGCTGTTATGCATCTCTGTGGAGTGTAAAGAGAAATGGATACCAGTTGTCTTGGTTGATACCGGATCTGCAATTAATGTGTGTCCATCGCACACGGCCTATGCTATCGGTTTGAAGCTGGCAGATTTCGCACCAATAGCCCAGGTGATTCGAGCTTATGACAATACAAGTTGGGAAGTGATGGGGACAGTGCGGATCAGAACTCAGGTTGGCCTGGTGCAACAGGACATTGAATTCCACGTCTTGGATGTCCCAACCACCTTTAATTTACTCCTTGGACGGTCGTGGCTACACCAAGTGAGAGCTGTCTCTTCCACTCTGCATCAGATGCTGAAGTACCCCCATGGGAAGGGGGTAGCTATCGTTTTTGGAAACTCTTCCATACATCCGCTGCCGAAGGTTACTACACGGGTCTTGGAAATTATGCATGGCGAGGAGGATGTCTTTTTGTCTGGGTTCACCTTAGTCGAGGCCCGGGTAGTGCAAGATATACTGGCTGTTGATAAGAGACTGTATGTCAGTGCGCATTTCATCTACCTCATGAATAAGCTGCAACATGTACCCGGAATAGCATTGGGAAGGAGCAGCCGAAAGAGCGTCGCTGTATTGGCCGAAATGCCACACAACCCTTATACCTTTGGTCTAGGTTACACGCCTACCAAAGAGGATTGGGTAAGGAAGGGAAAGGAAATGGCAGGAAAGGCCAAGGCTAAACAAATTGGGAAGCACTATGAGTTAGTGCATAGACCTATTCAAGGAACCTTGAAAGGCCGCTTTGTCCGAGAGGGGGAGGATATCCCATTTTGTGGCTTTCCTGAGCCATGGCTGAATTTTGAAAAGCGGCGTTTGCCCGGCATTCTGGATGCATCTTTCGCACCTTCCCTCGTTTGGCAGTTCAAGGAGGGCTTTTTATCCAGCAATTCTGAATCAGGTAGTGAACCGGAATCTGATTCCACAGAATCTGTGGAGTCGGAATCAGATTCTAGTTCTTCGGAGTCAGAGTCCGATATTCCTGGGGTTGATAACCCGAATGTCGTTGTTTTGTCTAAGTCATCTTTTTCCTTTCCTTTTGAGTCGGTTGTAACCGAGGAATTGGACGAACTGGAAGTTGTGAATTAGAATGATACCACTACTGTTTCGGAGTACTTTTCAGTGCCACTTCTTTACTACATTAATCAGGACTTTCAAAACTTTGATAAAAACGACGAGGAAGGAATTCCTCCAGTTTTGAAACATTTGATTGATCAAGAGGAGGAGAGGTTTGTAAAAACCATGGTTGATGAAATCACTTCAATTAATGTTGGTACTGAGAAGGATCCGTGTCTGGTCCAGATCGAGTCCACGTTGTCTTCGGAGGAACACGAGTGCTTAGTCATTTTTTTAAAAGATTTCAAAGATGTTTTTGCGTGGTCCTATGAAGACATGCCTACAATCGATCTTAAGATTGTACAGCACCGGATCCCGCTTGACCCTGAGGCCCGACCCGCCAAGCAGAAGCTTCGGAGAATACACCCAAACTAGGCTTTGAAGATTAAGGAAGAGGTCACCAAGCAGATAGATGCAGGGTTCTTGCTAGTATCTGAGTATCCTACTTGGTTGGCCAACATTGTTCCGGTGCCAAAGAAAGATGGCAGAATTCGGGTGTGTGTGAATTTCAAAGATTTGAACAAAGCTAGTCTGAAGGACGACTTTTTTTTACCGCACATCGACGAATTGGTGAACTTCACCATAGCCATGCATTGCTTTCCTTTATGAATGGGTTTTCCGGGTACAACCAAATCTTGATGGCACCCGAGGACAAGGAGAAGACCGTTTTCACCATGCCGTAGGGAACCTACTGCTACAGGGTAATGCCATTCGGTTTGAAGAATGCTGGGGCTACTTATCAACGGGATGCAACTACGATCTTGTATGATATGATCCACAAAAAGGTTGAGGTGTATGTGGACGACATGATTGTCAAGTCCAACGAAAGAGAAAGCCAATACACCGCCTTGAAGAAATTTTTCCAACGGATCAAAGAGTATCAGTTGCGACTAAATCCTCAGAAATGTACTTTTTGGTGTCACAACAGGGAAAATACTGGGGTTCTTGTTTACACAAAGGGGCAATGAAGTCGATCCTTCCAAGATTAAGGCCATACTAGAAATACCACCACCAAGGACTGAAAAGGAGGTTCGCGGCTTTCTGGGTAAAGTGCAATTCATAAGACGGTTCATTACAAAATTAACCTTGACTTGTGAACCACTATTTGGTCTACTAAAGAAAGGAAAGAAATTCCAATGGGATGACCAATGCCAGGTTGCTTTCGAACAGATCAAGCAGTATCTACATAACCCACCCGTGTTGTTACCACCGGAGCTGGGGAAAACGTTGATTTTGTATCTATTAGTAACCGACACGACAATGGGCTGCATGCTTGCGCAGGAATCTGAGGATAGAGTGGAGAAGGCCATCTGTTACCTGAGCAAGAAGATGTTGGAATATAAGATCCGTTACACTCCGCTCGAGAAGGCTTGCTTGGCCTTGGTATGGGCTATAAGGAAGTTGAGGCACTACTTGTTAGCTCACTCTGTAATTCTGGTTTCGAGATTGGATCCCATCAAATATCTCTTCGAGAAACCAGCACTTATGGATAGGCTAGCCTGTTGGTTGCTTCTTCTCTCTGAATTCGATTTGAATTATATGACTCGCAAGTCTATGAAGAGGAGAGCGGTAGCGGAGTTCTTAGCCGATCACCTAATGGACGGAGACGAAGTAGTAGAGTATCTGTTCCCAGATGAGGCCATTTTATAGGTCGAAGAAGAGATTTGGACTACATACTTTGACGAAGCGTCTAACCAGTATGGGTATGGGATAGGGGTGTTGCTGATAGCGCCCAACAATTTCCACATACCTTTAGCTTTCAAACTCCAGTTCCAGGTATGGGACAATGAAGTAGAATATGAAGCATGTATAGCTGGCTTAGAAGCCGCCCTGGAACTAGGGGCAAAACAATTGGACGTCATTGGGGATTCGAACCTGGTTGTGTCTCAAGCGAAAGGAGACTGGAAGGTTAAAGAAGAAAGAATGAAAATTTATCACCAAACCTTGGACGTTCTGATTCCTAGGTTTAAGAAGCTAACCTTTACGTATTTGTTAAGCGAGAACAACAGGTTCGCTGATGCCTTATCAACTCTATCTTCCGTGATAAACATCCCTTTGGAAGTCCGAATGCGTCTGTAGACACCCCATTTTTGACCGTCCTCAAGACTTGGAAGTCACTGTTTGAACACTCAGTGATCATCCATGTTCGTGTTCGTCTTGAGTTCTCAGAGGTCTCGGCCACGCGCCTTGCCTCAAGACCTCTCAACTTGCCTGTTTTGTGTTTGGTTTTGCACCAAACACTTGTGTTTTGCTTTTGAGGAGTAGGGAATGGCTTGTTGGCCATCCCCACATCTCACCGGCCATGGCTTGAGGCCACCGACCATTGTTTTGTTGCCATCAGCCAAATGTTTGGTCGGTCAGCACTCTATTTGGTCGGTGGACCATTTATTTGGTCAATTTGGCATTTTTGGCTGGCTGACCACTGTGCATCTGCTTTTGGCAGATATTTTGTGCCAGCTGTGCTAGCTGGCACCCACTTTGCCCCCCTCCATACACGTGTATGGAGGGATTTCACTCTTGCTTAGCTTGTTTTGTAAGCTTTGCAAGAGTGATCCTCTATAAAGGGAGGCCTTCTCCTCCTTCCTCAAGGGTTAGAGGGTTGAGTTCCAGAGGTCTGGATTAGGGTTAGCCATAGTGTATCTATTCTATCTCTATATCTCCCTCTCTTTGTGTATAAGTGTGTGTTTGTCCTTACTTTTGCACACAAACACTTGGTTTTACACCTTACCTTGGTTCTTGAGAAGCCATTAGGTTGTTCTTGAAGTTTTGAGCTGGTTTTGAGCTAAGGAAAGCAGCTGGAGTGCTATTCTTGAAGAGGTCTACAAGGGTAAGAACTTTACCTTTCAATATCCCATTTTTGCATAGTCTTTTTGCCTACCTTGCATCTGTTTTTGAGCTTAGTGTATAACATATAAAAGTTTGTTTTTACTTGCTTAAAATAGTTGTTTAAGGTTCCTTTGAGCTTTGGGGTTGTTTGACCCCTCTTAGGCCTTATTTGGCCCCCATTTTGTGCTATTTTGGTCAGCTTCGGGACCATCGTGTTTGGGCCTCCTAACCACTGAAATCTTGAGGGATTTCAGTGGTGGGGACGGTGCTTTAAGGTCCTAAGAAGGAGAGGGCCATCCCCTCTCCTTGTTGCCTTCAAAAATGGCCATTTCGTAAGTGTTATTTGTGCTTATTTTGCCATGATTTAGCACTGTTTTTAATTGGTTTAGACACACCATGCTTGCCTTACATACTTGTCTTGTAATGCCATGAATTGCCTTAACATGTGCCTAGCATTTAGACCACTATGCTTACTTGTTTTGGCTTAGCTTTGTGACGCTTTTATGTATGTTTTAGTATGCCTAAGGTCTGTTTTTGGTTGCTCGGGTCATCCATGCTTTGCTTTGTATAGCTACCATGTAATCCCCCTTTTGAGCCTTGAGTGTTGACCCCTCTAGCATGCTTTACTTGCTTTGTTTCACTGGTTTGGAACCACTTACCATGTCATTTCAGTCCTCATGGTATCCTTGTATGCTTGCATTCGATGCCCCTTTAATGCTTTGAAAGGCTTGTGTCTTATGCTTCATGTTTGGACCTTTGTGCATGCTTCCATGTTTAGACCATTTAGATGCCATCTAGATGCGTCTTTGGTCTTGTTTAGACTTGCATTGGACCTGTTTTAGGCCGTCATGGCCCTTTGGGGCTTGCTTCACATAGCTTTGGTTTAAGCCCTTTGGCTTGTCTTGAGTTTTGGGCATTGTTGCATGCTTGGCTTGTCTTGTTTACTTGGTTTTGCACCTCTTATAACATGATTTCAGAGCTTATTATGCATGCCATTTGTCCATGATTATCCCCTTGTAAGTGTGCTTAAAGGTTGCTTCTTTGATGCTTAAGTTTTGGTCCATTTGCTTGCATGTTTGTATGTATATTTGCACCTCATTTCCTTAGCATTTGGCCACTGTTTTGGGTTTGTTTGAGAGCTGCCCAAATTGGTATAAGTCCATCGTTTGCATGTTGTTGCATACTCACCTTGTGTGTTGTTGCATACTTGGACTATCGCATGTGTTGCATGCTTGAATCATGTTGCATTTGGCATGCAATCTCCCTTGATTAAGTTGCTTAACATGTTGCATGCCTTACATGCTTGCTTGTTTAGATTACATCTTGCATGATTGGTCATTAGCATAGTGGTCCATGCCTTGCATGCTTATTTGCATAGGTTGTGTACCTAGCATACATTGTTTGCTTACATGCTCTTATTGCACATTTAGCTAGCATGCTTAGGTTGCATTGCATTGAGCATTCATGCTTTGCCACTTGAATTAAGTATGATAGAGGTTAGCCTTTATGTGTTTATTTGGTTTGCATGTCATTTGAAATCAAAATGCACACTTGGTTTCTTGGGCCATCACACATTGAAATGCGCGATTGGTGGTCCGAGAATCGAGTACCATTCCCCTTTGAGTCATAAACATGATAAGGGGTGTATTGGTTCACACATTTGCTTGAAATGCATTGCCATGCCTTGTTTTGCCCTCTGCTGCTGTCAAAACAGGTTCTGCAGGAAGCTTTGGCCGGTCGACTACATTAAGTGCCGATCGACCAATTATGGATGGCCGATAGCTCCATAGATGGTCGATGACCACTTCCATTTGGCTGGTGACCATTCCTCATGGCCGGTGTCATTCCCCAGTGTTCATGAGGTGTACCTTGGGAATTGTGCCATTTTTAGAGGAGCAGAGTATGAAAAACAGAGGCAGCTTGCACATGGCATTGGATTTCCGAACGACGCCAATCCGAGCACATGTGCATCCCTCTTCCCGAGGCTTTTTAATGCTTTCCTTAGCCTAATTGATTTGTTAATTAATTAGATGGTCTGTAAATTATTTAATTAGCTTGTAGGTTAATTAAAGTGTATTATTCTTTTGGTCCCTCCGAGCGAGGGCGAATTTGTAATAAGTGTGGGTGCGTGTGTGCATGTCTTCCAACCCCCACTTCTTTCTCCCTTTTACTTACCTGCTTTGATGGTTAGTATTAGGGCATGTTTAATTTAGAATCCTTATGCTATGCATGCGTGCATCCATTCATTTGTATTGCATACACCGGGCTCAGCGCATCATACTAACTGCATAGTATTTCAAATCTAACTTGAATACGTGTTACTTGTTGCACTCCACATGCCACTCTTAGATTAGCCGAGCCTATGCTAGATTGCATTTTGTATGCGATGCGTTAGCCATTTAACATGGACTTGGATCATACATTTGATTACTAACATGTTCATTGTTTTGGCTTGGAGTACACTGTAAGTGTTTTATGCTTTAGCATCTCGCATGAGTGTGAATGTTAGACATGACAGCATGCTTACCATGTGGCTATATGCTTATGTGATATAAACTGCCTGAATGCCTGTGGGTGAAGGTTGGATTGTTTGAGTTGGAACAACTCGTCAAAATCCATGTTTTAGCCTACTTGCGAGTAGCAAATTTCAAACCAATTTCCGAACAAACGGATATGCGATGCTTTGTCCCAATTCAGGCGACTCAGTCTATATTTGTCATGCTGTGCGCATCACATAGTAAATCTAGGCTAATAACCGGTATAAGAACGCATAATGTTTTCAAAACAAGATATCATGGTTAGTAGAGGCCAATTTTCGGATCGGGCGAGAGGGGGTTCTCATAGCTGACCTTCCCCAATCGTACCCAAGTTCCCGAGCTGAGGCAACTTTGGTGATGACGGACACGTGGCCTTAGGCAAACGAGTCAGGGTTTCCTAAATTCCCCCAAAATAAAATATTTAGGTGGCGACTCTGTATCTGGCAAAGCAGTCCATGTTTGGCACTTCTTTAAAAAAATCTGTTTTCCAAAATGATTTGTCGGATTTGGACTCTTTGGTTCAGATTGAGAACCGTGACAATTTGAGTCTGAACTGTAGTAAGCCCAAATGAACAAAATGGGGGATTCCCTCCCGGGACGTTCAGGGACGTCTACAGTTTCTGGCGACTCCGCTAGGGATTTAAAGCACTTGACTCGAACTCGTGATATCTTGTTTTGACTACACTAATGTGTTTCTTTGCATTGCATGTGCATTGGTGCGCCTAGGACACTGTGTTTGCCATCTACTATTCCTGAGCGGTTAGCTTGAGGCTGCATGCCATAAGGCTGACCGGTTACGGGCTCTGCCAGTATGGGAACACAAACCCCAGTTTTACCGAGGCACCCTTTTGACCATTTGACCTAGTGCATATTCAGAATGCGTAGTGAACATTCCAAACTAGGACAGGTTGCTTACCCGATGTTAGGTTGTTTGAAACCGCTACGTGCGTAGTGAAACCCTAGCTCCTGACAAAATGGGACAGGGAAACCCTACCCCAACATAGGGGTGTTTTGGCTCTCATTTACTTGCTACGTTCTTTTAGAGTGTATCTCTACAGGGAATGCGCATGTCAGTTTTGCAAGTTCGAATACTAGGCCTGAGGGCACCAGTATCGGTATTCTGAGAATCAGCTATATCCGCAGGTATCAGACTCAGTTTTGGGGCAGTGATTTTGGGGAACAGTGATCAGTAGTAGAGTACAGTTTTTCAGCAATGCTTGTGTCTGTTCTGATTGGGCTAAAATGCTGCATGTTTTCTCTTTCAGTTCAGAGAGTTAGTTCAGAATAGCTAGTGTTCTCCTTTGCTGAGGCAAGACAGATATCTGATCCGTCAGTCACCGTTCAAGTTCAGCGGACTTATGATGACCCAAAGTTCAGAGGAAATTGTGATTTTGGCAGCCGCATTAGACCAAGGAATCATCTTGCAGGATGAGACCAATGTCAATGTACCGCATCCACCCAGGTCGCCTGTTGCGCACCCGATCTGGACGCTACAGTTGTTTCAAGCTCGTAAGCCCACCACGTTTGAATTGATGGGAATGATCGGCGACCTCCAGAGATCTGTGGCCGATCTGGCCTACGGAATGTCGACTCCGCCACCAAATGCACCATATGCCGGGAATTTCATACCACAAGAACCCCCGCTACTGGGACGAATTGTGATCGAGCTCAGCCAGCCTGAGGTTGTCCCAAGCTATGGCAATGACATGTCAACAACAATCAGGTTCCGCTCTGATATAGCAACCCAAACCCTCGATCAGGCTGAGGCTAGAGGTAAGAACAAAGTGGGAACAGATGCTGATCCCGTTGAACAACTGTTGTGGGCAGTCAAGGCTTTGAAAGCCGAGGGAATGAATAAGCAACAAGTATTCGCAGTCATGACTAAAGCTGTGGATGATGCTTTCCCCACTCCAGCCGAGGGCAGTTCAAGCCAGGCGAAACATCGGGATTGGCCCCGTCATGCCAGAACAGTTCCTTTCGCTCCCAACCCTACACCAGGGAAAGATCAAAAAGCCAAGGCAGTGCCTGCCGACCGTTTCACTAGTGCGTCTAGCAAGAACCCTCAGACTTCGAAGTACCTGCCTCGAGGGTGCAGAGTCTTTCATGCCCTCTACATGCCTTTGTCTAGGGCATTTCAAATTTTGGCTAAAAATGGGCATCTTAAACCCCTCGAACGTCGACCTCTCCCGAAGAATCTACCTCTTACACATGATGCTGCCTTGTACTGCGCATACCACCAGCAAACCAGTCACAGCACCGACGGTTGTTTCCGCCTTCGCTACGAAGTGCAAGATTTGATCAACAATGAGGTCATCCTCCCACCTACCTCAGCAAAGTCTGTCACCACTGAGTTGTTGAACTTCGAGGATACTACAAGTATGTGATCAGGGGTTGGACCACCTGCGAGTGGCACTCGGTGTATTTCAGATGTGGCGTTTGGCATGCACTGTTAGGAGCATTTGCGAATGCAGTTTTGTAATTTCTGGCTTGGGTTTTGAGTCAGTTCTTTGTTTTTGTTTTGAATCTGTCTCATTGTCTTGAGTCAGTTTTTTTGCTCAAAGGTCTGTCTTATTGTATCGAGTCAGTCCCATTGTATAGAATGTCAGGTGATTCCGGGGTTGTTGCCTCGAACACCATTTTGTTTTGTAATTATCTTTTTGCTTTCTTTTTTAGTCTGTCTCTACTGTGGTGCCTGTTGCAACCAGGACAATCTGAATGAAACGGTTGCGGCTATCATGTTTTCCGTGTTTATTATTACCTTGAGCTAGTTGTGCCAGAGGATTTGAATGAAACGGCGGAGCATCTCACTTACTCTTCTGCACCCCAAACTCATTGCATTGACCTAAGTTTTTCAAAACTTTTTGAAGACTGCGGTGATAAAAACAAAGAGGAAGGAATTCCTCGGGTTTTGCAATACTTTGATCAAACTGAGAGAAAGAGAGGCATGCTAAACACTTAATGATTGAAATCATGTTTGTTAACGTGAGTACTGAGAAAGACCCTGGCTTGATCCAGATTGGTTCCGCACTATCTTCAGCGCGAGCGATTTGTCGCTTTCTTAAAAACTTTCAAAAACAAAATGTTTTGCGCAGTCCTGCGAAGACCTGTGTGGAATCGCTCTTGAGATTGTGCAGCTTAGGATCGCTCTCAGCCTCAAGACTTGAGCCCTTGCTTTCAAACCTTGGACCTTGGGTTCAGACTGTTCAACAATCAACCGCAATGCAAGGCCTGTCTGGCCAGATTTGAAGCAGCCCTCAAACAAGAGGCACCAAAGTCAGATCAAAAAAATCAGACCTCATCAGAAGAAGCTTGCAAAGCTAGAACAGAAGCACCCCCCGAACTAGGGGCAAAAATGTCCGATGTGCTCGAAGATTCGAAGATGGATCTTTCTGTAAATCAATACAACAGCCACTCTCCTGAATACGGATGGCTTCAAAACCCTAAAACCATTTGGCATGAACTTGTTACACTTTTACCCTTTGAGAGGCTCGCTGGGCCGAAAACCCAGAAGGGCGACCCAGGCAAAAGTTAGAGAAAGAGAAAAATACAAAAAAGAAAGAAAAAATGAAAAAAAAAAAAAGAAAATAAAAAAATGCAAAAGAAAAGAAAAGAAGAAAAGAAAAAAAGAAAAAGAAATGAAATGAAAAGAAAAAGAAAAACAAAGCTCGCAAGGTCGAAAACCCAGAAGGGCGGCCTTGGCAAAAGTTAGAGCGTAGAAGGTGAGGGTCAATACACGAGTCAACCCAAACCGAAACTATGTAAGGCTTGATTCCCATGTTTGGGATACGTAGGCAACTTCATCCTGAAGTCCAGCCCCATGCACTTTCAAAGTGACTGTGTCCATATATTGGTTTTGACCATCTTCGTCTTCTCTGTATCCGAGAGTTCGATTGCGATCATCACTAATCAAGACTGACTACAGTATGCGGCGGCGTTATCCAGACAAGAGGCAACTTTCCGTTGCCATGAGTCGCCGTCCAAACCAGGGGCAACTTCTCGTTGCCGTGCTGTGCCCTCTGAGACAAGGGGCAATTTTCCATTGCATCCGATCCGAGGTTATGCATCTTGAGAGTAGGTTCCGTGTTCGTTGAGCAGTGGCCCTTTGCAAAAAATGGTTTTTGAGAATTTTTACTGAGGTTGATTAATTTTCGCGAAAATTATTCCATCTTTTCCAAAACTGGACCATTTTCTTAGACCCAAAAAAGGAAAATTTTCAGTGCTCATAGCCTGACTTGCATGATTTTAAATCAAAAATCGAACAAACATGTTAATCTAACTCTCATTTCAGTCAAAATTGTTTTAATAGAAAATCAAAACAAAAAATGGTCAAAATAATGAACTAGGGGCACAGTTGAGTCAGGTTTTCTGTCTTTTCCCCCTTTATCAACACAATTACCAGAAAGGGCATCATACTTGCCAAAAAGGGCACAGCTGAAGCTGCCATTAAAGGGTTGAAAGCTCTCTCAACCTCCGAGCAACGAGGTATCGAGCCCAGTGCGAAGCGCGGACCGAAATGGATCAAGATACTCCACTCCCTTATCAGGAACATCGACTAAACGTCACCGGAGGAAATAGCTGCGAGCTAACAGTGTTGGGCATGAACCCACAACCTCTTGTTTATTCACTGACCATACCTGGGGAGGGATGAAAAATGAGGGATTGAAGAACAGAGAGATGTGCGATGAGAGAAAAAGTAAGAAAAGGGTTTTGAGAGAAAAAAACCGAGCCTGAGGACCGAGTGATGTGAGAATCACAGATAAGAAGGGTGGGAAACAATACTCGAAGAAACTGGCTCCTCGTGATCTGAGGTCTCTCGCCTTTGTAACACGTCTGTGTCTCGTGTCTTTTGTTTTGTTTACCTCAACTCTTGTTTTGAGTCGGTTCCGGGAGTGTCTCGTTGTGTTTAGGTTGTTTACCTTTTATTTTTCGTTATTGAGTTTTTTCACTATGTTCAGTCGTAGGCTCAATACCCAGTTGAAAACCTTTTTCTCAAATCGTTTTGTGCTCAGAGTGCTGTGTCATTCTCCACATTTCTGCAAAACAGGTTTGGTTCTTTTGTAACACTGCAGGGGTTCAACCTGGGTCACTTGGAAATAGTGAACATATGGGTTCCGGATTGCATCTGAGTGTGTTTCAGCTTCAGCAGCTTCCACCTTTGTATTCCGTCTTTTCAGATTGGACTGTTTGTTCAAGATTCGCCCTGTGCAAATGAATAGAATATTGTGTTATGGGCTATGAGTTCAGAATGAGCAGTGTTCAGAACAAGCAGTGCGTTGTATGAGCTGTGTGGATCCGCTGTGTGCAGAATAAACCAAGTGCTGTGTTAAGGGCTGTATGTTCAGAATGAGCAGTGGGTTGTACAAGTTGTTTTATCGATAGCTGGTTCGTTACCTGGTTATTGCAGTACAAGTGTTTGATTTTCAAACAGGAGATCAATCTCATTTACATTGAGGTGTAATATGATGCAATGCAATGCGAAGTATGAAATTTACAAATGTAACACTTTTTTAGACAAAAAGTTTGTTTCATTTCATCATCTTTTCAAGTACACAGTTTTGGAGAAAACAAAAAAAAAAAAAACCTGCTCGTGGCAGTACAAGGTACTCAAGCTATCAACAAAAAGTAAAGCAAAACAAAAAAGAAAAGTAGTAAAAATCTGGATCAGCGTCAAATGGTCTCAGGCCTGAGGGTCTGTCCTCCTCCTCTTCTTGGACGAAGGTCCAGGAGCATCATCATCAGCACCACCATCTGAGCCCGAGCTCGAGTCCGAGCCATCACCAGTCTCCTCCTCGGACGACTCTGCCTCCGCCTCCTCCTCGGACTCATCATCATCATCTGGGACTGGTGCTTGAGAGCTACTCCCAACATGAGTGCGCCCCGTTTTAGTGCGGGGATGTACTGAGCCACCTCACCCTCCTCCTCGGGTAGGAACAGAAGGCCCAGCTGGAGCACCTCCGGTAGCCGACATCTGGAATGGAGGCTGAAAAGCACAAATGGCAAACGCATCAGCATGCTACGCAAAACAGTGTATTAGTACAGAATGTAGTGTGTGAGTACAGTGTATGAATATTGTGAGCAGTGTATCAGTACAGAATGCAGTGTATGAGTACAGTGTATGAATGCTGTGAACAGTGTGTCAGTACAAAATGCAGTGACTGAGTGCAGTGTATGAATGCCGTGAGTAATGCTGTGAACAGTCTGTGGGCTACAGTGTATCAGATGCCGTGAGGGCCGTGTATCAAGTACTGTGTTGTTGGTGCGATGCATCAGATTATGCATAGTTTGATATTGTGGTTGAAAAAGAGCTTACTGGGATACCGTAAATGGCCAGCAGGTCAAAGCTCCGCTGTAGCATCCCCATCATGGAGGCGTTCAACTCCAGGGACTGGCGAGTATACTCGGAGGAAGCCTGCAAAAGTGTGCATCAGTATTCTGCGGAATATCAAACGGAATGAAATGAAATGACTGTACAAAATGCAGTAGTACATACCGGAGGCAAGTCGTAGAAACTGACTAGCTCATGATCAGCTGGAGGGGGAGCAAAGGGGATCTGATACATCTCCCCACTCTGCATGTCATCGTCGTGGGCAGTGCTGGCCAACTAGCCCCCCATCCTCTCCGAGCCCCACTCCTGCTACAGACCCGAGCCACCCTCGGCTCTCCTGCTCCCGCTCCTGCCCTAGCCGCCGGCACCCCTAGTCTCTCTCTCTCAACTCGACGGCCACTGCTCAAAGGCCGCATAATGTAGGTCTGGACGTACTCTGTGTAGTCACCATCACCCCTGAAGCCCTCAGCATCCCAGCCAATCGTGTAATCGGCCATCTCCTCCAAGGTGTACCTCTCTGTGTCCTTCATATAGACAGGGGGTGGACCTAGAACTATATGTTCTGGTAAACCCAGGGTCTGGCGCAGGAAGCGCTCGCCCAGGTACCAAGCCCGACAGACCGGGCCCTCCAGTAAAATCCTGAACCGGATGGTCTCCTCAGCACCGACAAACCGCTCCCGAACCGCAGCTGGCAATGGAGCCCAGGGCTCCTAGGTGATCTGAAAGTGATATGCAGTCAGTTATCTACTGTTATTGAAAATGCAGTGCAAAGCGAAGCTTGAAATAAACTCTAAAGTTGAACATACCTCTACGGCGATGATGCTGTCGAAGTAGCGGCGAAAGAATATGAACGACTCCCGGGGTCTCCGCACGTATCTCACATCAAAGCGGTGGGAGAAAGGAATGCCGAGAGGGGTCTCCTCGTCGGGTACTGGGGCAAGCCTCGAAAAGTAGGCGTAGACCCACAACTGTAGAGCAAATACCAATGTGCTTATCAGATAAAGCAGAATGTAGAATAAAGCAGAAATGGCAAAACCGTGTATTGTGCAGTGTATTGTGCAGAGTGTACAGTGTGCGCAGTATACAATCAGTGTAAAGCATTGCATGTTTGCATTGTGTGCAGTGTACAGTTAGTTGGCAGCAGATTGTGCAGTATGTGAAGTATTGTGTAGTATACAGTCAGTGTAAAGTAGATTATATGTGTGCCGTGTGTGCAGTATATGAAGTGTGATGCGCAGTGTGTGCGGTGTACAGAGTACAGATAATGTAGAGCAGAAATGTAAAACAGAGAAAGAAGATGTACCTCCCAAGCCCGCCAGTAGCCTCCGAGCAACTGTCCGCTGAGGCGATAGGATGAACTCATGTATCCATAGAGTGTGGCCAAGGCTGCCCCACCCCAATCGTAGCGCAGGATCTGTGTGACGTCCACCAAAGAGCTCAGCAGACAGAGAGGCATGGTGTTCGCCCGGTCGGCAAAGAGGGTCGTCCCCAGCAAAAACATGAGGAAGCCGCGTGCATACCGCTCCGCCTCCTCCTGAGCCATCGGTGCCTCCTCAGCTAAAGCTGGCTGAATCCAAAAGTGGTCCTCGAACAATAAGTATCTGACGAAGCCTGGACAAGCAAGAGGTGGTAGGTCGCCAAGCAAGTACATTTGAGCGGCCTCCCACTCGTCCATGTCTGTGTCAAAGAGGATCGGATCACCCCCTACCCCGATGCCGGTGAGCATCGAGAAGTCATAGGGAGTCATCGTCATGTCTCCCGTGGCAGAGAAGTGAAAGGAGTCGGTGGTGTCCCACCACCTCTCCACCAGAGTGACAAGAAGAGGCCTGCTCGCGGTGAGGCATGAAAATCCCCTGCAGAAGTCGCCGAAGCCGGCTTGGTCGACAATGTGACGGACTGCGTCCGGTAGCTCCATGTACCAATCTCTGGCGGTGACGTTCCCATGCCCCCGGAAGGCATGGGAATCCCCTTGTATTCAAAAGCAAACAGTTACAAAGCAATATTCAATGTACAGTTTTGAAGAGCATTCAGAATTGGTAACAACGCAGCGTGTGTGCACGTGTTCAGATTCAAACAGACATCGGATGTCGGTGTGCTCTCAGTGAACTACAGCATATGATGTGTCAGTGTGTTTGAGTGGTTTAGTAGAGATATAGCGTGTGTACACGTGTTCAGATTCAAACAGACATTGGGTGCCGGTGTGCTCGTAGTGAACTACAGTGTATGATGTGTTAGGGTATTTGAGTGGTTCAGGGCAAATACAGTGTGTGTGTGTGCATGTTCCAATTCAAACAGATACCGAATACAAGTGTGTTCACAGTCAACTACAGCATTTAGTATATCGGTGTATCCGGATCAAACAGTTAAAGGCAGAATTGACTATGGCAGTTAGGTATTCTACTTTGCAGAAAATGAAACGGGGAAGAGTATACCTCGGAAGCGCTGTATGAAAGGTGCGTCTCTGGCTTGCGCAGAAGCAGCTCTGATGGCACCCTCCTGTCAAAAATCCTGAACTGGCGAAGTCCGTCAGGAGGCAGCACATGAATCGCCGACTTGTATGGCACCGGATCAAACGGCCGGATGTGAAGCGGCAAGAGCTCGGCCTCTGGGTCCATATCCATCTCTGGGGGAGCCCCACCGCCTGGAAGATCGTCTGCCATCTTAGAGAGAGTGTGAAAGTGGCCGGGAATGTGAAAACCGAGCAAAAATATGAAAAGTCAACTAAAAAGTCAACCCCAAGAGGGCGAAAAATGACCGAAAAGGTCGGGGTGCGGAAAAGGCACAGAGATCGAGAAAAAATCGAGGAAAACAAGCCCCGAGTGGTGAAAATCGAGAAAAAGGGACCGAAACGAAGATTCATTTAGTTCAAAACGTGCGAAACAATGAGGTGTTCACGAATCGAACGTCGAAATGGGCTCTAAAACCAAGGAAAACGGAGAATAGAAGGAAGAAAATGACCTAGAGGAAGAGGGGAAGAGATTCCGAGCAAGGAGGAAGTGAAGAAATAGGGCTAGAGGCCCTATTTTAAAAGACCCATGCTGAAATGTCCAAACTGCCCCAATTCAGGAAGATTTGGCCGGTCGGCCACACTATTGGCCGATCGGCCAAATATTTGGCTGATGCATTTGTTTTGAGGCCGATAGATGGCCGGTGACCTCCCCCGATGGCCGGTGAACCTCCTACACCTTTGATTGGGTCTTTGATGTGGTTTGGGGCCTCCATTGCTCAACACAGTGCAAGAGAGTGCATTTCTGAAGCTCAACCGGACTCCGTTTTGACTCCGGACCGTGTTTTCTGTGCGTAGCACTCGAATACGTGCACGGCGTATCCTTTTTGTATCCTTTTGTCTCCTGAGAGATTCGAAAGTTTCCCCACATGTATACGTTACAACGCTTTGTCGTAAAGGCGCATGGAGTTATACGTCATTCCACTCGCATTGTCATGTGCATGCCATACTTGCATTAGTATGCATCTTCTTTATGTCGCATTGTCATGCGCACTTCACATGCATTGTCATGCATTTCGAGCGACTCGTGTCGTCACACATTCAAGTTCACATGCATTGTCATGCATTTCAAGAGACGCGCATTGTCGCGAATTCAAGGTCATGTGCATTGTCATGCCTTTCAAAAGACACGCGTCGTCGTGCATTCAAAAAATAAATACATGCATCATCATGCACTTTTCATGCATTTTCAAAAAAACAAAACAAAACAAAAAAAAAAACTTTGCATTATCATGCATTCATTGTATATAGTGCATATGTCATGCATTTCATGTAAATAGTGCATATGTCATGCATTACAAATAGTGCATATGTCATGCATCTCACTGTAAATATTGCATTTACATACATTCCATTGCATATATTGTATATATTGCGTTGTAGCTTGCATGCATTCATCGCATCACCTCCATCTACGGCTTGTGCCTTTCCATGTTGAGCTTGGTCTGGTATGTGCCCGTACTCTTCGCGTTGAAGCACGGTTATGATATTATGTGTACGCACCTAGTGTTATGGGTGATGGCACCATTTCCGTGTTAAATGTGTTTTGCATGTGTACATGCCTTTCCAAGGCAAAACAAGGTTTGGCCATAGGCCTTATCCACTGTAAATATTACATTTACATCCATTGCATATTGTATATATTGCATTGTGGCTTGCATGCATTCACGGCATCACCCCCGCCTATGGCTTGCGCCTTTCCAGGTTGAGCTTGGCCTGGTATGTGCCCATATTTTTCACGTCGAAGCACAGTTATGATATTATGTGTACGCGCCTATTCCACTGCTGGTATTGTGGTTTGAGGGTGACGACACCATTTCTGTGTTAGACGCGGTTTGTATGTGTCCATGTCTTTCCTAGGCAAGACACGGTTTGGCCACAGGCCTTTTCCACTGCATCCGTTGCATTCTCCCCAGTAGGTTGCATTGTACATAGCATTCATTGTATATAATTCATCGTACATAGTATCCATCCATTGCATATTGCATTGTAGATTGCATGTATTCATTGCATCACCCCTGCCCACGGCTTGCGCCTTTCCTTGTTGAGCTTGGACTAGTATGCGCCCGTACTTTTCGCGTTGAAGCACGGTTATGATATTATGTATTCGCACCTAATGTTGAGGGTGATGGCACCGTTTTAGTGTTAAACGTGGTTTGTATGTGTCCATGCCTTTCCTAGGCAAGACACGGTTTGGCCGCAGGCCTTATCCACTGCATCCATTGCATTTTAGCTTGTAAATATTGCATTGTGCATAGCTTGCATTGTCATTCATCTTTCCTTACATGCATTGTAATGCATTCTTCCTTACTTTTCATATGTCATGCATTCATTGTAAATAGTGCATATGTCATGCATTCATTGTATATAGTTTGCATTGCGATACATGCATTGTATTGCACATAGTTTAGTATTGCATGCATCATCCATCTATGGCTTACGCCTTTCCATGTTGAGCTTGGTCTGGTATGTGCCCATATTTTTCATGTCGAAGCACAGTTATGATATTATGTGTACGCGCCTATTCCACTGCTGGTATTGTGGTTTGAGGGTGACGGCACCGTTTTTGTGTTAGACGCGGTTTATATGTGTCCATGCCTTTCCTAGGCAAGATACGGTTTGGCCGTAGGCCTTGTCCATTGTATATATTACATTGTAGTGTAATTTGTTGCGTCCAGCATTTAGGATCACGGTCTTTCCTCAACGGGTCATTTCCCCACTTATGTCATTCCACCCAATTACTTGTTCTTGTGTCCGTCTACATTACTCATAGTTCTGCATGTGTACGCGCCTATTCCACTGCTGGTATTGTGGTTTGAGGGTTACGGCACCTTTTCTATGGTAGACGGACTTTGTATCTCCATCATCTTTTTGACATTTGTGTGGTTTTGAACCGCTTATGGTTTGATTATGTTTCAAACGCATTGCATATCATTTGCATTGTTTTTACATTGTTTTGTAATTTTGCATATTATTTGCATATCATCGTACTGTGTTGTGCACCTTGCTCGCATTTCGCATGCATTTCAATTGCGCTATTTTGCGCACCGTGCTTCTTGCGCACTTCATTCGCACTTGTTAATGCATTGCGTTGTCACGCAGCTTTCGATTGCATTGTTGTGCATGTTACTAACAATATTGTACCTGTTAAGTTTCTCTCTTTTACAAGCGTGATATTGTATGTACGGTTCATTTGAAGCTGGGGTAACCCGACGAACCGGACAGGTATTGTATTCTCCACGTGAAACATAGCGAGAATTACATAATTCTCTTACATCCTTTCTGCATTGTAGTGTAGTTAGATTTATGTTAGATTGCTTAAAACTGTTGCATGTTATACTTCGTTATAGCTTTCTTTGCATGATCATGAGTTATGTTCGGCTTCTTGCATTGTCAGTGGCATTTTGCCCCTGCCTTCGGGCGCATATCTTTGCTTGTCTTGCATGTTTGTCTAAGTCTTCGGCCTTGTCCAAAATGGGTCATCTCTGGGCTTTGATGCTCACTCTCGTCATTGTTATGACTTTCGAGTTCTGTCAAAGAGGGGCAACTGTAGACACCCCATTTTTTACTATCCTCAAGACTTGGACGTCACCGTTTGAACACTCAGTGATCATCCATGTTCGTGTTCGTCTTAAGTTCTCCGAGGTCTCGGCCACGCGCCTTGCCTCAAGACCTCTCGACTTGCTTGTTTTGTGTTTGGTTTTGCACCAAACGCTTGTGTTTTGCTTTTGAGGAGCAGGGAATGGCTTGTTGGCCATCCCCACATCTCACCGGCCATGGCTTGAGGCCACCGGCCATTGTTTTGTTGCCATTGGCCAAATGTTTGGTCGGTCGGCACTCTATTTGGTCGGTCGACCATTTATTTGGTTAATTTGGCATTTTTGGCTGGCCGACCACTGTGCATCTGCTTTTGGCAGATATTTTGTGCCAGCTGTGCTAGCTGGTACCCACTTTGCCCCCCCTCCATACACGTGTATGGAGGGATTTCACTCTTGCTTAGCTTGTTTTGTAAGCTTTGCAAGAGTGATTCTCTATAAAGGGAGGCCTTCTCCTCCCTCCTCAAGGGTTAGAGGGTTGAGTTCCAGAGGTCTGGATTAGGGTTAGCCATAGTGTATCTATTCTATCTCTATATCTTCCTCTCTTTGCATATAAGTGTGTGTTTGTCCTTACTTTTGTGCACAAACACCTAGTTTTACACCTTACCTTGGTTGCTGAGGAGCCATTAGGTTGTTCTTGAAGTTTTGAGCTGGTTTTGAGCTAAGGAAAGCAGCTGGAGTGCTGTTCTTGAAGGGGTTTACAAGGGTAAGAACTTTACCTTTAAATACCCCATTTTTGCATAGCATTTTTGCCTACCTTACATCTGGTTTTGAGCTTAGTGTATAACATATAAAAGTCTTGTTTTTACTTTCTTAAAATAGTTGTTTAAGGTTCCTTTGAGCTTTGGGGTTGTTTGACCCCTCTTAGGCCTTGTTTGGCCCCCATTTTGTGCTATTTTGGTGAGCTCCGGGACCATCTTGTTTGGGCCTCCTCACCACTGAAATCTTGAGGGATTTCAGTGGTGGGGATGGTGCTTTAAGGTCCTAAGAAGGAAAGGGCCATCCCCTCTCTTTGTTGCCTTCAAAAATGGCCATTTTAGCCTCATGTGTGAGCATCTTGTTTAAGTGCATGTTGGCCATGTCATAAGTGTTATTTGTGCTTATTTTGCCATGATTTAGCACTATTTTTAATTGGTTTATACACACCATGCTTGCCTTGCATACTTGTCTTGTAATGTCATGAATTGCCTTAACATGTGCCTAGCATTTAGACCACTATGCTTACTTGTTTTAGCTTAGCTTTGTGAAGCTTTTATGCATGTTTTAGTATGCCTAAGGTCTGCTTTTGGTTGCTCGGGTCATCCATGCTTTGCTTTGTATAGCTACCATGTAATCCCCCTTTTGAGCCTTGAGTGTTGACCCCTCTAGCATGCTTTACTTGCTTTGTTTCAGTGGTTTGGAACCATTTACCATGTCATTTCAGTCCTCATGGTATGCTTGTATGCTTGCATTCGATGCCTCTTTAATGCTTTGAAAGGCTTGTGTCTTATGCTCCATGTTTGGACCTTTATGCATGCTTCCATGTTTAGACCATTTAGATGCCATCTAGATGTGTCTTTGGTCTTGTTTAGACCTACATTAGACCTGTTTTAGGCCGTCATGGCCCTTTGGGGCTTGCTTCACATAGCTTTGGTTTAAGCCCTTTGGCTTGTCTTGAGTTTTGGGCATTGTTGCATGCTTGGCTTGTCTTGTTTACTTGGTTTTGCGCCTCTTATAACATGATTTCAGAGCTTATTATGCATGCCATTTGTCCATGATTATCCCCTTTTAAGTGTGCTTTTCTTTGATGCTTAAGTGTTGGTCCATTTGCATGCATGTTTGTATGTATATTTGCACCTCATTTCCTTAGCATTTGGCCACTGTTTTGGGTTTGTTTGAGAGCTGCCCAAATTGGTATAAGTCCATCGTTTGCATGTTGTTGCATACTCACCTTATGTGTTGTTGCATACTTGGACTATCGCATGTGTTGCATGCTTGAATCATGTTGCATTTGGCATGCAATCTCCCTTGATTAAGTTGCTTAACATGTTGCATGCCTTACATGCTTGCTTGTTTAGATTACATCTTGCATGATTGGTCATTAGCATAGTGGTCCATGCCTTGCATGCTTATTTGCATAGGTTGTGTACCCAGCATACATTGTTTGCTTGCATGCTCTTATTGCACATTTAGCTAGCATGCTTAGGTTGCATTGCATTGAGCATGCAAGCTTTGCCTCTTAAGTTGAATATGATAGAGGTTGGGCTTTATGTGTTTATTTGGTTTGCATGTCATTTGAAATCAAAATGCACACTTGGTTTCTTGGGCCATCACGCATTGAAATGCGCGATTGGTGGTCCGAGAATCGAGTACCATCCCCCTTTGAGTCATAAACATGATAAGGGGTGTATTGGTGCACACATTTGCTTGAAATGCATTGCCATGCCCTGTTTTGCCCTCTGCTGCTGTCAAAACAGGTTTTGCAGGAAGCTTTGGCCGGTCGACTACATTAAGTGCCGATTGACCAATTATGGATGGCCGATAGCTCCATAGATGGTTGATGACCACTTCCTTTTGGCCGGTGACCATTCCTCATGGCCGGTGTCATTCCCCAGTGTTCATAAGGTGTACCTTGGGGATTGTGCCATTTTCAGAGGAGCAGAGTATGGAAAACAGAGGCAGCTTGCACATGGCATTGGATTTTCGGGCGAAGCCAATCCAAGCACATATGCATCCCTCTTCCCGAGGCCTTTTAATGCTTTCCTTAGCCTAATTGATTTGTTAATTAATTTGATGGTCTATAAATTATTTAACTAGCTTATAGGTTAATTAAAGTATTATTCTTTTGGTCCCTCCGAGCGGGGGTGAATTTGTAATAAGTGTGGGTGCGTGTATGCATGTCTTCCAACCCCCACTTCTTTCTCCCTTTTACTTACCTGCTTTGATGGTTAGTATTAGGGCATGTTTAATTTAGCATCCTTATGCTATGCATGCATGCATCCATTCATTTGTATTACATGCACCGGGCTCGAGGCATCATACTAACTACATAGTATTTCAAATCTAACTTGAATACGTGTTACTTGTTACACTACACATGCCATTCTTAGATTAGTCGATCCTATTCTAGATTGCATTTTGTATGCGATGCATTAGCCATTTAACATGGACTTGGATCATACATTTGATTACTAACATGTTCATTGTTTTGGCTTGGAGTACATTGTAAGTGTTTTATGCTTTAGCATCTCGCATGAGTGTGAATGTTAAACATGACAGCATGCTTACCATGTGGCTATATGCTTATGTGATATAAACTGCCTGAATGCCTGTGGGTGAAGGTTGGATTGTTTGAGTTGGAATAACTCGTCGAAATCCATGTTTTAGCCTACTTGCGAGTAGCAAATTTCAAACCGATTTCCGAACAAACGGATATGCGATGCTTTGTCCCAATTCAGGCGACTCAGTCTATATTTTTCATGCTGTGCGCATCACATAGTAAATCTAGGCTAATAATCAGTATAAGAACGCATAATATTTTCAAAACAAGATATCATGGTTAGTAGAGGCCGATCTTCGGATCGGGCGAGAGGGGGTGCTCATAGCTGACCTTCCCCAATCGTACCCAAGTTCCCGAGCCAAGGCAACTTTGGTGATGACAAACACGTGGCCTTAGGCAAATGAGTCAGGGTTTCCTAAATTCCCCCAAAATAAAATATTTAGGTGGCGATTCTTTATCTGGCAAAGCAGCCCATGTTTGGCACTTCTTTACAAAAATCTGTTTTCCAAAATGATTTGTTGGATTTGGACTCTTTGGTTCAGATTAAGAACCGTGACAATTTGAGTCCGAACTGTAGTAAGCCCAAATGAACAAAATGGGAGATTCCCTCCCGGGACGTTCGGGGACGTCTACAGCATCCAATCATTATTGAACAGAGGTATGTGCCAGCCTACGAGCTGATTGCCGCAATAGTTGAAGTTCAAGATTAGAACCCCTGGTATCATGACATTTGGAACTTCCTGGAAAAAGAGGCTTATCCACTAGGGACAAATGCCAAAGATAAGAGGGCAATAAGGCGAATGGCTACTCAGTTTATCATCTGCGGGGGTAAATTGTACAAACGGGGCCATCTAGGAATGCATAAGCTGTGTGTTGGTACTGAAGAGTCAAAGCGCCTAATGGGGGCCATCCACGGAGGAGAGTACAGATCGTATATGAGCAGAGTGAAGCTAGCTCGGAAGATTCTCAGACAGGATTACTACTGGACAACCATGGAGGAGGATTGTATCGGTTTTGCTCGGCGATGCCACAAATGTCAGATCCATACAAATCACATGAATATCCCGCCATTGAAGTTGTACAACATGACTTCACCGTGGCCATTTTCAGTCTGGAGAATTAATGTTATTGGGGGCAGTTACTCTGAAGGGTCAAACGGGCATGAGTATATCCTGGTGGCAATAGACTACTTTACAAAGTGGGTCAAGGCCCAATCCTACGCAGTGCTGAAAGCGTCACACGTAGCGAAGTTCATCAGGAATAATATCATCTGTCGCTATGGGGTCCCGAACGAGATCATCTCGGACAATGGTTCCCACTTCAAGAAGGAAGTGATCGACTTGTTGGAAAAATACAACGTGGCTTTTCATAAGTCATCCACATAAAGGCCGCAAATGAACGAAGCTGTTGAGGCCGCCAACAAGAACATCAAGCACATTTTGCAGAAGATGGTAGAAACCTACAGGGACTAGCCAGATAAGTTGCCATTTGCTCTTTGGGGCTATAGAACATCAATTCAAACTTCTACTGGGGCAACTTCGTATTCTCTGGTTTATGGAATGGAAGTTGTTCTGCCAATTGAAGTTAAGGCATCGTCATTGCGAGTTATGGCTAAGTGCCAGATAGCAAAAGCAGATTGGCAGCAGAGCAGGTTTGAGGAACTTATGATGTTCGACGAGAGGAAGCTGAAAACACTGTACCACATCCAAGGTTATCAACGAAGGATTGCCAGGGCTTTCAACAAGAAAGTTAAGTCCAAGAACTTGAAAGAAGGGGATTTGGTGCTCAAAGACAACTGAGCTCCCATCCACGACCCTAGGGGCAAGTTCAAACCTAATTAGACTGGTCCTTGTATCATTAAGTCTATCTGGTCGGGTGGAGCTTTCATTCTTATGGACTTAGATGGCCTTGAATTCTCCCAACCAATCAATATGGACAAGTTGAAGAAATACTATCCCTGAGAGGCTCGCTAGCCCAAAAACCCAAAAGGGCGACCTAGGAAAAAGTTAGAGCACAAAAAATTAGAAAAAAGAAAAACTGAGCTCGCAAGGTTGAAAACCCAGAAAAGGCAGCCTTGGCAAAAGTTAGAGCGCAAAAGAAGAGTGTTAACACCCGAGTGAACATGAACCGAACTACGTAAGGCTTGATTCCTATCTTCAGGATACGTAGGCAACTCCATTCTGAAGTCCAGCTATAAACACTTCCAAATCAACTGTGTCCATGTAATTATATTGGTCATCTTTGTCTTTTCTGCATCCAAGAGTTCAGTTGTGATCTTTGCTATCAGAGCTGGTTACAGTGCAGTGCAGTGTTCTTCAGACAAAGGGCAACTTTCCAGTTATTGGATTTGGGGTTGAACATCTCAAGGATATATTCTGGGTGTGTCTAGTTGTGATCCTTATCGAAAATGGTTTTGAAAAGTTTTAATAAAAGTTGATTTTGTTCAAATTAATCTTTTTACAACTTAGACCATTTTTGGACCAAAAGGAAAATTTTCAGTA
The DNA here is from genome assembly GCF_055761805.1 of Camellia sinensis. Lineage (NCBI taxonomy): Eukaryota > Viridiplantae > Streptophyta > Magnoliopsida > Ericales > Theaceae > Camellia > Camellia sinensis. The sequence goes on from NC_138970.1 coordinate 79,061,557, forward strand.
CCCACAACCTTCAATTTCATTGATTTCAATACAGAGTTCTCCAACTCTTTATACAAATCGAAGTTGTTTTTTATTACATTCAAAAGGAAAACTTGAAAGTACAAATTAAAGCAATAAACTTGGGGCATAGTTGAGTCAGGTGTTCCTGCGCCCCCTCCCAGAGCTTGTGGGAGCTTCAGATGCCAAAGTAGGCCCGGTTTGTGCCTCATCTTCAAGCCAAGCTATGCATTCGCCAGAAATGCTAGGACATGCTGTAGCTCATTTCAAGTAGCTCAAACCAGGGGCAACGCCAAGCAATGTCAACAGCAGACCTGTTGCACATCCAGTGGCACCACCATCCCTCGTTCGGGAAATCAACTAGCCATGGGCGAAAGAAATAGCCACGTGCTAAATATACAGGGCAAGAGTTCACTACCTTCAACCAATCCACAAGCCATATCTAGGGAGGGATGAAAAATAAGAGAGATTAAAGAATGGAAAGGTGTACGTGGAGGGAAAAAGTGAGAAAGGGTTTTAAGAGAAAAACAGAGCCTGGGGGCCTAGTGATGTGAGAAGCACATGTGAAAAGGTTGGGAAACATTACCTGTAAGAGTAGTGGACTTCCTACAAACCTGGTCGTCTTTTGGCGATGGAAAGCATCCAAACCCATTAAAGTCTCGACTAGTGTCAAGCCAATGCAGCCCTTGCCCTCTTTCAAGCCTTGGGCAACTTCTATCAAGCGAATGCTAGACCCTCCAAAGCCAGGGGCAAGCAGGAAATGAGCCAAGATACACAAGCAGAGGGCATGTTGCCGAAAGCCTTGCCAAAGACGATCGTCGCGGTCGCCGGCGTCAGAAAATCGATGAATTAAGCTGGGAATATCCAACTCCCCGTTGTGAACCAAGAATCGGGCATCAAGTAAAGTAAGCCCACACATCCATCCTAAAGCTTGGATGTGGCCAAAACGAGACTGGGGCAAGATTTCCTCGTCACGCCGGGATTCCATCAAAGCTTGGATTCTTCGATTGTGGGGCATATCTCTTCTCCGCCAAAGTTGAAAACATGTGTGATCGGATTCCAACATCTAGCCGCGGCGTGAACGAACGGAAAAAACAGTGGAGTACGACTTTGTGGGAATAGTGCATTTATCCCGAAACCTCATAAATTCAACTTTTCCGAGCCATCTAAATTTGCGATCCAAGTCAAGAGTTTTTCAGCAAAGAATGGCTTCATTTGTGGCAAAAATAGGGCTGAATTGGAGAAACCACGAAGCTGGAGTTTTTGTAAAAGATAAGATGCTGAGTGGAAGACAGGTGGCAGCAATCTGGAGGTTCCCTGCACTAGTGGCCGACCGGCCAGTGTTGGTGGCCGACCGGCCACTTTTGTAGCCGACCGGCCAGTACTAGTGGCCGACAACCACTTTTGATGGACGACAGTATCTTTTTATGGATGATGGCCTCCTATTTTGCCCTTTGGTCCATCCATGTGTTGAAAGTGCTAAGAACCTGTGTTTTGTTCCACTCTTGGTGCATTTCTTCTGTCTCTCTTTAAGAATTTTGTCAAATTGCTTATCGAGTTGTTGTTTTTCTTATCTAGCTATTGTTTTGTTTATCAAGTTGTATTTGTTTTGTTTGTTAAGTTGTTGTTTTGTTCATTGAGTTGTTTTACTCTGTTTATTATGTGTTGGTCGGTTCATTACTTGATTAAGCAGTTGCCAATACAAATTTCAATTTCCATCAATCCTGTTTTCATGAAAAATAGTGCGATGCAATGAATGTTGAGAATGCAAAATATAACACTTTTTTTAATAAAAAGCTATTTTCATTCCAATCATGGTTTCTTTTTACAAAGAGTACAAGTTTTTAAAAAAATAAAACTGCCTAAGGCTATACATTGTGCTGACACTACTAGTAAAAAAGAAATAAAGCAAAAAACATCTAAATCAGTGCCACCCATCTCAAGATCGAGAAACCCTCTTCGTCCTCTTCCTGGGCATGGACTCGGAGCTATCGTCATCGGCGCCACTATTTGAATCTTAGCCAGGGCCCTCCTCAACATCTCTGCTCCCCTCTTCGGAGCCATCCTCAGCATCGTCACCGCCCTCAGAACCCGAGCCGGTGTCGTCGCCTCCACCCTCAGATGACTTTGACTGCGGGCTTGCTGGCTCCTCATTCTCATTTGTCTCATCATCATCCGAGATAGGCTCTGGTGGACCGCTCTCGTCATGAGTACGTCTAGCTCCGCCTCGGCTGTGCGTCGGAGTCCCTCGTCTGTCTCTCTCTGCTGTCGGGGAAAGCACTGAAGGTCCTGCAGTGGCTCCCGCTAGGGCGTCCGATAGGGCTGGCATCTAAAAAGGACAATTTGTCAAATGCATCAGTTATGGTATGCAAAGATGAGTATAGTGTTGAATGCAGTGTGTGGGAGCAGTGTATTAATGTAGTGTTGTTAATGTAATGAATTCAAATCAGTATGGGGCAGATTGCAGTTGAAATACTAATGTGTCGATAGAAGATTTCATGGCATGAAGTGCAAACTGAAGGAAACTTACCAGAATCCTGTAGAGACTGAGTAGGTTTAGGCTCGTTTGAACCATCCCCATTAGAGAGCTAGTTTGAGAGCCTGCCCGGTGTACTCTATGGATACCTGTGAATGTGTTGAGATGATCAGCAGTCTACAAAGCATAACTGAAATAAATGGAATGTGCAAAATGTAAAGTATGGTACATACTGGGGTCGGGCCTCGAACTCCGACAAGCTCGTGACCAACTGGTGCAGGCTCAATGGGAATCTGGTAAGCCTTTCCTGTGGGTCGCTAGCAAGTCAGCGTAGTAGGCAGCTCTGGCCATCCTATCCTTTGCCTCGTTTGAGGACCTCTCTTGTCATGAGCCCGGGGCACCCTGGATCCTCCCACTCTCCCTCCTGCAGTTGAAGCTCTAACTATCTCACCTCCACGAGCGCTAGTCAAAGGCAGCATGAGTTACGTCTGGATGAAGGCAGTGTAACTGCCCTCAAGCCTGAAGAAGTCAGTATTCCAACCTCTGGTGGAATCAATCATCTCTTGCAGGGTGTACCTCTCTGTGATCCTCATATATATGGGAGACAGCATCGGAACCACTGGCTCGGGCAAGCCGAGGCTCTATCACAGGAAACGCTCCCCTAAGAATCACGCCCGACAGACTGAGCCCTCGAGCAAGATCTGGAATCGAGAAGCCTCTCGAGCGTCGGCAAACTGATCTCTGACCCCGTCAGGCATCACTGCTCACAGCTGCCAAGTGATCTGCAAATAGTGAATATACAGATTGTTAGCTGCCATTAGAGATACAATATGAAGTAAAGCTAAAATGACTGTAAGGTTTGAGTTACCTCTACTGCGTCACGGTGTTGAATAATTGGCAGAAAAATGAGAATGACTCTCGGGGCCTCCTCTGGAATCTCCCATTGTACCTGTGCGAGTAAGGCACCATAGGTGGTATCTCCACCTCTGGCTCTGGGGCGAGCCTCGAAAAATAGGCATACACCCATAGCTGCAGAAGGTGGAAGGATAATAGTGAGTATGTATCAGATGAATACAGATAATGTAAAGTAGAAAGCCGACAGTGTCTGCAGTGTACAGAGAATGTAAAACAGAAAGTAGACAGTGTGTGCAGTGTACAGATAATGTAAAGCAAAAAGAAGACAGTGTGTGCAGCGTACAGATAATGTAAAGCAAAAAGCAGATTGTATGCAGTACAGTGTACGATGTGTGTAGTATGCAGTAAATGCGAAGAAGAAATGTAAAGCAGAAGGGTAGACGTACCTCCCAGGCCCTCCAGTAGCCTCCTAGCAGATGCCCGCTCCTACGGGGAGTGGAGCTCATGTACCCGTATAGTGTGGCCATGCTTGCACCGCCCTAGTCATAGAATCGGACACGAGACAAGTCCACCAGGGCGCTCATGAGGTAGAGCCTGACGGTGTTCTCCCGGTCGGCGAACAGAGTAGTGCCAAATAGAAACATGAGGAAACCCCGGGCGTAGTACTCGGTCTCCTCACAGGTCGTCGGCGTCGTCTCTCTGAAATGATTAGCGAACCATGTATATCGCACCATCCCTGATCGGGAGATGGGTGAGCGAATTCCCAACAGGTAGATCTGAGCGACCTCCCACTCACCCATGTCTGTGTCGTAAGGAATCGGATGACCCCCTACTATTATACCGGTGAGCATAAAGAAGTCAAAGGGAGTCATTGTCATCTCCCCCACTGTAGAGAAGTGGAGGGAATCGATGGTATCCCACCACCTCTCTACTAAAGCACCCAGTAGAGGCCGGCTCACAATGAGACGTGAGAGCCCCATGCAAAATGCGCCAAAGTCGGCCTCGTCGATAATGTGACAGATGGCATCAGGAAGCTCCATATATCACTCCCTCGCGGAGGTGGTCCCGCATCCATGAATGGCATATGAATCCCCCTGTAAGCAGGACAAATAGATGCAAGGCAGTGTAAGAAATACAGTGCAAGGGTATGTTTAGGGCAAGCAGATGCAAGGCAATGTAAGAAATACAGTGCGAAAATGTGTTTGGGATGAACAGATGAAAAGCAGTGTGAGCTATACAAGAAATGTGATCTACATTGCGGAAAATAAAGAGAAAGTGTATACCTCAGAGGCACCATGGGATAGATGTGACTCCAGCTCACGTAGCAAGAGGTCCTCCTATGCACCTCGTGCAAACCCCCTGAACTGGCAGATACTATCAAGAGGTAGTACATGTACCTTAGGATGGTACGTTGCTAGGCCGAATGGTCGAATACTGAGTGGCAATGGCTCGAACTCTGGATCCATCTCCATCCCCGGAGGAGCTCCGTCGTATGGGATGTCGTCCGCCATCTCAAGGAAGGATGAGAGAATGGTCGAAAATGTGGAAAATGGGCGGGAATGCCAAAAGTCAACAAAAAAGTCAACTTCGAGGGAGAAAAAATGGAAGAAAAGGTCAGGGCTCGGGAGAGGGCAATGAAATCAAGGGTAACTCGGGGGAAACAAACCCCAAGTGATGGAAATCAAGAAGAGAGCACCAAAATCACTTTTTAATTGGTTCAAAACGGAGTGTGCAAAGAGGTTTTAGCAAATCAGACGTTTGTGGGATATTCGAAAATGTGTATAAAGTGCGGATCGGAAGGGGAAGATGGTCTAGAGCAAAAGGGGAAGTGCTTTTCAGCAAGAGAGAAGTGAAGAAATAGGGTTTGGAACCCTATATTTAAAGACCCGTGGTGAAATGCCAAAATTGCCCCGAATCTGTCATCGGTGGCCAACCGACCACCAGTGTTGGCCGACCGGCCACATTTGTGGCCGATGGCATTATTTTGTGGCTGATGGGTGGTCGGTGGCTTCCCAGAGTGGCCAGAAGGCCTCTGATGCTCTCCTTGGATGTTGTTTTGTTGTTTTGTGCCTTGATCCCTCAAGAAAGTGCAAGGGAAGTACATTTTTAAGCTTAAGTGGCCTAATCGGAAGCTCCGAACTGTGTTTTCAGTGTGTGATGCTCAACACGTACGAGGTGTCCTTTTAACTTGTTGTAACTCCTCCGAGAGGTGAATTAGAGGTTACAATTGAATCGGTCATGTTATGGCGCACATTTCTTTATTCGGTGTTTTGCATCAAACATGCTATTGATGTTGCATTGAATATGCATTGATTATTGTGCACAGAATGTGTATGCTGCATTGCATTGTGCTACACATAGAATATGCATGTTGCGTTGTATTGCATTGTGCATGCTCTTCCATACACATAGAAATTGTCCGTACCTGTTGCATTGAACATCTATTTGGTGTTGCATAGAACATGCTCCATGTTTCGTTGCATAGAATATGCTTCTATTTTGTTCCTTGCATGATATGCATGAAGTATGTCTCTCTAAGCGTTGTGTCATGGTTATTCATCTTGCATAGAACATGCATTCCTATTGTATTGTACTTGTCAAAGTTTCTTTCTTGTGCAAGCACAATATTGTATGTACGGTTCATTCAAAGTTGGTGCAACCAGACAATATTGTATGTACGGTTCATTTAGAGGAATTCTAGGTAAGATTATTCATGTCCTTTGAACACCTTGTTCTGGTTAGAAACATTCGGGTATGCCCGGTGCTTACACCATCCCTTCTTTGGTTAGAAGCATTCGGGTACGCTCAATGCTTACACCACACCTTGTTTTGGTCAAAAGCATTCGGGTACGCTCGGTGCTTACACCATACCTTGTTCCAGTTATAAGCATTCGGGTACGCCCGGTGTTTACACCGCACCTTGTTGGTTAGAAACATTGGGTCGTGTGCCCGATGTTTATACCACCTCTCTGGTTAGAAGCGTTTGGGACGTGTGTTCGACGCTTATACCACCTTGTTAGTTAGAAACATTGGGACATGTGCCCGATGTTTGTACCACTCCTCACTTAGAAGCATTTGGGACGTGTGTCCGATGCTTATACCACCTTGTCGGTTAGAAACATTGGGTTGTGTGCCCGATGTTTATACCACCTCCTTTGGTTAGAAGCGTTTGGACGTGTGCCCGATGCTTATACCTCCCCTATTGGTTAGAAGCGTTTGGGATGTGTGTCCGATGCTTATACCACCTTGTTGGTTAGAAACATTGGGTTGTGTGCCCAATGTTTACACCTGTTGGTTAGAAGCGTTTGGGACGTGTGTCCGATACTTATACCACCTTGTTGGTTAGAAACATTGGGTCGTGTACCCGATGTTTACACCACTTCTCTGGTTAGAAGCATTTGGACTATGTTTCGACGCTTATACCTCTTTGTTTTGGCTAGAAACATTGGAACGTGCTTTGATATTTATATCACCCTCCGGTGTTTGCACCGATCTCTTTTCCCTCTCGCACGTGGCGCGTTACGACGCTTTGGTTAAATACATCTGGACGAATTCCAAATGCCTATATCGCTCTTTGTTTCGGTTGCATAATAGTTGGATGTGTTTCATTTGTTATCGCTATTCTCTGTGGTTCGAAACCTTAGGATGTGTCCCTAGGTTCACACCATTTCGCTCCTCGCGTGTGCCACGCGTTGGGGTCTTGTTTGCCGCCTTGGGTGCGCTCGACGGCTGTGGTTGTTTACCTTTCCTGCATGATGCGTAGTTAAGATTGCATAATTTTCCTACATCCTTTCTACATGAAATGTGGTTTGGTTCATGTTAACTTGCTTATGTACGAGTTTGCTATAGCGTTTCTTTGCATAACATTTGCATCTAGATGTTTCGTTACAGCCTCATTGCATGATCATAAGTTATGTTCTGCATCGTGCATATCATTTGCATCTTGCCCCAGAACTACGCTGGTTTGATTCCTTGCAAAGGGATACGTAGGCAGCCTGTAAGGGCAACCACTCTTTGTTTTGATTGTTTTTTTGTCCAAGTCTTCAGTCTTGTCAAAAGTGGGTCGTCTCTGAGCTTTGACATTCACTCCCGTCATTTTCGAGTTCCGTAAAAAGAGGCAACTATAGACACCCCATTTTTGACCGTCCTCAAGACTTGGACGTCATCGTTTGAACACCCAATGATTGTGCTCGCTCGTGTTCATTTTGAGTCCTTGAAGGTCTCGGTTGAGCGCCATGCCTCGGAGCCTCTAATCTTGTCTGTTTTGTGCTTAGTTGTGGGCCAAGAGCTTGTTGCTTCACTTCTGGAGAAGAGGGTGACCTATCGGCCATCCCCCTAGCCTGTCGGCCATGACTTGTGCCTGCTGGCCACCAGTGATGGCCGGTCGGCTATGTTGATGGCCGACAGCCATTTTTCTTCTTTTTTAGATATTTATTTGCCAGCTGTGCCAGCTGTTGTTCACTGATGCTCATCTCCATACACGTGTATGGAGGGATGAATGCAAGCCTTTGGCTTGTATTTTTATATAATGGGGGGTCTTTCCCCCATTTGAGACGTTAGAAAATTTTGTGAGCAAATTTCCTCTCTCTCTCCCTCTCTACCTATTTTGTGCTTGAAAGTGATAATTCTCTACACTTTTGCAAAGAGACCCTTAGCCAAACATCTTCATCTTGGAGTTGAGGTTCTTGGAGACCTAGTTTGAGCTCTTAAGGCTGGTTTTAGCTCAGAATTGTGGTTGTTTAAGTGTTGTGCTTCAAATGTATAAGAGTTGCCTTCTAAGCTTTGTTGTAGTTGTTTACTTTGCCATCTTTTATATTGTTTTTGGCCTGGTTTTCAACTACAAAAAAAACTCTAATTTTTCAGCCTTAACATGATGGTTTGAGGCCATTTTGTGTAAAGGGGTTGTGCACCCTTTTTGTTATTTGTTTGTGTGAGCCTTTGTGCCATCTTCTAGCATATTAAATTCAAACTTTTTGGCCCTTTAAACCACTGAAATTTAGAGTTATTTCAATGGTAAAAAGTACGTTTTGAAGTCCAAAAATAGAGGGGGTGGCCTCCCCTCCTTGTGTTTCTCTTCCATGCCTAGTTAGCATCCTATGGTAGCTTTATTTTGTAGCTTGTGTTAGCTTAGTTTAGGCATGTTTTAGGCTCTGATTTGGCATGATTTAGCTCTGTTTGGCCTGCTTTGATCATATGAACCATGTTTTGTATAGCTATAGTGCAAATGCCTTCACTAGCTTAGTGTTTTAAGGCCTCTAGCATGTTTTGCATGAGATGGTTGCATGTTGTAGCATCATTTAACATGTGATTTCAGTGTGTATATCTCTATCACACTCTCACTTATTTCACTCTTTCATTGCTTTTGAGAGTTGTGTCTTGAATCTTGCTTGCGAGCTAACATATGAGCATGTTTTTCTAGCTATTTATGCTTCAATCTCAGCCTGTTTTAGCCACTGTCTTGGCATGTTTTAGCTCTGTTTTGAGCTGGTATGGTCAATTGAGCTTGATATTGCATGCCTCTAGTGTAGTGCTCTTCACTAGTTTCGTGTTTTTGGCTCTTAACATGTTATGCATGAGTTGCTTGCATGTTGTAGTATTATTTTGCATGCCATATCAGCACTGAAATATCTGCAACCTTCCTCTATTCTTCACTTTTTAATTTGTTTTGAAAATGGCCTTGAGCTCCTTGTTGGCTTGAGTGTGAACTTGAGGCTCTCATGCCTAATGGTTTTAATCCTCTCTTGAGGGTTTCTACTAACCAACAACATGAGGCCTCTTTCATGCTCAAGGCACTTGTGGCTTAGGCCATCTTTCCAATTAGAGGACTTTCACTTTGGACTTAATCAGTTAAAGGACTAATCGGTAATCTAAAATGTGTAAAAAAAAATAAACCAAGTAAAACTTCAGCAAGATAAGCATGTTGTGTTGCGTTGCATGTGTTTCGATAGGACGTTAATCCAAACACAAGAAATGTGGGACGTTTCATACTCAAAGTGATGAAACGTGTCATGTTTCTTGCTCGCCATCACCCTTGATCATGCATGATAGGGTGGTGGTCCTTTGAGTCTTATTTGTGCATTCATTAAGCTTGTACAAGCTTGACTTTTTGGCCATCATGCATTGAAAATGCTAGATTGGTGGCTTGAGAGCCAAGTGCCATACTCCTTTAAGCTTGAGAAATGATAAGGAGGGTGGCAGTACACACATTCCTTGAAAAATACATTGTTTTGCCTCTGTTGCTCACTGTTGCAGCAAAAACAGATGTTTGGAAAAATGGGTGGCCGAGCGGCCACTTAAACTAGCCAGCTGGCCACTTAAACTAGCCGACCGACCTGTTAAGGTAGCCGACAGCCACCTTCTGTGACCAACCGGCCACCAGTCAATTTTTGTGCAAAAGTGTTCCTGTTTTGGAGCAGAGGCAGTCTAGAAGTTGGTACAATGTTCAAAGATCAAGGTGAGTGCAAACCGAGGCAACCGATGGTAAGGCGATGGATTTCCGGGAGGAAGCCAACCGAGCATGCATGTTTCCCTCGCCTTCGAGGTCATTTACTTGCTTTAATTAGCTTAGCATAGCTAATTATTCAATTCATTTTGTAATATTTTAATTAGCTTAGCACAGCTAGTTATTCAATTGTGTTGTAATAATTAATTAGCTAGAATAGTTAATTAGTTCGTTTTGTAATAATTAGCTTAGCTTAGTGTAGTTTAGCTTATTTATTCGTACCCTCCTTCGAGTGGGCGCAATGTTGTAATAAGTGTGCATGTTTGTGTGCATGCCTTCCAACTCCACGTCTTTCTCCCTTTTATTTAACCGTTTTCGATGGTTAGATTAGGATATATTTTGATTAGCATACCTTATGCTTGCATGTTTGCATCATTCATTTGTCTTGCATGCACCAAGGCTCAGCACATCATTCAAACTGCATCTTATTTCAATATTTTTTTAAATACGTGTTTCAAAGCATGTTATCAAATTGTTGCATTCATATGCCATCTTAGGTAGCCGAGCCTATTTAGTTGCATTGTTGCATGTGTTGCATTAGGCATCTTGCATAGTTAGGATCATGCATATTTCTAACTAGCTTTTGTTTTGGCTTGGAATACACTATAAGTTTTATTCTTTAGCATACTCACATGAGTGTGAGTGATGCCATGTTTCGCATGCTTGCCATGAGGCTATGTGCTTAAATGATTAACAACATGAATGCTTGTAGATGAAGGCTTGTTGCTTGAATTGGAACAATTCGATGATTGTGAGTTTTAAGCCCACTTTGTGAAGTGGCAAATCATGTTTTTTAGCCCACTTGAGGGTGGCACCTTCAAACCATTTTCGAAAACAAACATGAATTTGATTTGTTCCAATTCTTGCGATTTAGTCTATACTTGCTTGTGTGCGTCACATAGTAAAGTTAGCTAATAACCGGATTAAGAACACATGTATTTATAAAACAACATATCATCTTTAGTAAAGGTCAATCTTTGATCGGGCGAGCGGGGGTGCTCATTTCAAGACCTTTCCTTCTCATACCCAAGTTCCCGAGCAAGGCAACTTTGGTGATGACAGACACGTGGCCTTTGGCACGAGTCAGGGTTTCCTAAATTTTTCAAAATAAAATATTTAGGTGGCGACTCTGTAATCTAGCAAAGCAGTCCAGTTTTGGCATTATTTGATTCAAAATCTGATTTTCCAAAATGATTTGCCGAATTGGACTCTTTGGTATTTATCAGTCTCACATTGCACTTTGTGAGATTAGATTCAAAATCGTGACAGGAGTCTGAACTGTAGGACCAATTCTAGCTCTCCAAAGGGGGGGCACAAAGAAAGTCGAGTCTACAACCATGCGTCAGCAACGTCAACAAACCCGCCATGTTAGCGTCACAATCAGCACTGATGGAATATTTTGCATCTGGACAAAATATTCTCTATCTGGACAGAATATTTTTGGGCAAGTCCAATCAACACCATATGTCAGCAACGTCAGTAAACCTGCCATGTTAGCATCACAGTCAACATTGACGAAATATTCTGCATCTAGACTGAATATTCCCTATCTTGTCGGAGTAGTCCTTTCTCTAACAAATATTTCCCTTAAAAGGTAATTTGGGGCTGTTTTTGAGATGCAAGGACTTGTTCCTACCTAAACAGAGCATTCCAGAAGCAACCATGAGGTCAGAATGGAGAAATTTTGCATATGAAGTTTCTGTTTTCTTTTAATATGAGTTTTAGGGGAGGTTTTTTATTTTGTTGTATTATTTTCCTCCTCCCTCTCTCATTCGATTTGTAATTATTTATTCAAAGTGTTGTAATAATTCCCTGCCCCGCTTCTCTCTATCCCATTCTTATACTTGCTTTCCCATGTGAATATGTATCATATTTTTCTCTTCATCATATATATGCTTTGTATCTATGTCTCATGTATTTTGATTCGGCTAAATTTGCATTTGTGGGTTTAATTAATTTTTATGAGATTTTGTGCGCTACCTCATGTCTTGAGATGATTGACATGTCATATATTAGTAGCCAAATCTCTAGTCACATTTTTATGTATATATTGCTTTAGAATTTTGTATATAAGATCATACATATTTTACTAACTTTGGTTTGTACCTGTTCGCAGGATGCCAGTAAATATGTGAGTTTTTATGATTTAGCATCCCGCTTTTGTATATTTTTTCTTATTATGTCTAGCATCTTACTATGCGTCTATTTCCTTAATTGATATAGCTCTATGATTGCTCATGAATGAAGGTTGTATCACTCAATTTGGGACAGTAATAATTTTTCATATTTGTGGGCTCAATTTAATTGTGAGCTATACAAGTCTCAATACCCCTTTCAAAATACATAAAATCAAATCATTCCAAAATAAATGACATGGTCTATACTTGATTGCTTGACATAGTAGTATTTAATATTATAAATAAATCAAAATATGAATATATAAAGTAAATAAAAACCATATCATGGTTTAGTAGAGGCCAATCTTTTGATCGGGTGAGCGGGGGTGCTCAATTAATGACCTTCCCCCCTCATACTTAAGGTTTCTAGCTAAGCATCCATCGTTACGACGAACAATGGCCTTGGCACGAGTCACGGATCACGGGTTTCCTAATTTTTTGAAAATATTAGGTGGCGACTCTAAGATCTAATGACACAGTCCATTTCAGCAAAGGTTTTTGAAATAAAATGGATTTTCTATAAAGTCATCAAATCTGGACTCTCATCTACATTTCATATTGTACTCGTGAGACTAGATCAAAGAAATCAAGGGTTTGAACTATTTAGCGCGCTTGGGAACCCCTGGGCAGTGTTACACTAAGACTATTTCACCATCTCCATCTCAAACTAATGCACCATCTGGATCTGAGACTATTGCACCATCTTCGTCTGAAACGAATGCACCATCTCCTCAAAGTCAAATGAGTGGCGTAGGTAATTAAATATGTTTCATCTAGCTAAAATATATCTATTTATGCATTGTCAGGATGTGAGATTATTGCACTATCTTCGTCTCAAACTAATACACTATCTGGAACTGAGACTATTGCACCATCTTAGTCTGAAACAAACTCACCATCTCCTCAAAGTCAAACGAGTGGCGCAGGTAATTAAGTATGTTTCATCTAGCTAAAATATATCTATTCATTTGTATTTGAAAATTGGTAAATATACTAATGATATTATCAATTACCAGATGCGTCTTCATCAAGGTGTGTACGAAGACCAACAATTGGAAAAGCAACAGAAAAAAGAATTGCCAACAATAATGAAAACAAGCTTTACATTCCAATCACTAAGACATTCAATGCATTAGAAGGTGTGCTAGCGACCCCAGGTTCTAACAAGATCGACATTCAATTTAGGGGAATGTGCCCCATTCAAGGCGTTAGCAGTTGGACAGCTACTAATCCAGCGACAAAATGGGCTGTTGTACAAGCTGTTCAGGTAGGATTTAATTTTAGTCATGGTCTGTGTGCATGAAAGATGGATGGTTATGAACTTTGTTTTCTTTTTACGTGCTTTTTGTGGGGTATGAAAGCTTTGACTTTCCTAATAAATGGTCTATTCTCACTACTAATCATTTATGTTTATCACAAGCTTAATTTCAAAATGTTTTTAAGGTTTTCTTGTTGTACTTAAATATTTTTAGCTTTCACATGTTTAGTGATGTTACTTATGTGGTTTGTATTGATTATAGGATAAATTTGAAATTGGAGATGATTATGAAAACAATCCACTATCTCAGGAAGTTGTGGATAGGAAGTGTTTTTTGTTACATAAAGATTGGAAGTGCATAATGAAGAAGAAATTGGAGAAGCTTGTGAATGCTAGTATTGACCCCTATGCTCATCCATATAAAGGAGTGAACCCAGATGATTGGAAGTATTTGATTAAAAATGTATGGTTGGATCCCAGTAACAAGCTATGCTATGATTTAGCTATAAACATTAGTAATGTATTATTAACAAGTATTTGAAATCTTATTGAATGAATGATCAATTTATATACCTATAAACAAATGTAATCCACTCACATGTCTAACCACTTTTACTAGTATAGTTGTACCTACACATGGTTGAATCTAACAAGTATTCCAGTTGTTGTGTGTAATATACTCACATGTGCGGTGGCTAGTGTTTGGGCTAAGTTGAATTGCTTGAGGTGTGTTTCTTAGGTTGTGGTTGTTGCTATTAATGTAGCTACGGTTGTGTTGAACCCTTACTTAGCAATTTTATCAATAATAACTATATATGTAACAATTATTTTAATTTGTCTATGTAGAGTTGCTATGACGCGGGCAAACTTAATAAGAGCAAGCTACCCTACAATCACAATAGTGGCTCTTGATCTTTTCCAACAGCAATGAGCATTATGGTAAGATGTATTTCATTGATTTTATTAAATATGCATAAACTTGTTTAATATGTTATCGCAGTAATGAAGGAGTGTTAATCTCGGTGTTTGGCAATTCACAGAGAACGGAAAATGGTGGAGTGTTGTCAGATATCTGTGATTTCTACAAGGATACTCATCAAACCAAGAAGACAAAAGAGTGGATTGATCCTATATGCCGTGATTTACATGCAAGTATTAAACATTAGTAACTATTGTGTTTGAGAAATATTAACAATATTTATATTTTACAATTATAGAAAGAGATGACGACAGTGCGGAATGAGTCTATCAAATTTGGAAAGCTAATGACACAAGAGGATATATCAAGAGCTGTTCTTAGGAAAAAGAAGGGATACTTAAAAGGATTTGGGGTCAAACCAAAGCCCTCTTCCTATGATTCTGGGTTGAATACTGCATCAGAAGCACGTAAGGTGCAATTGAAAAGGCTTACATCCGAGTTGGAGATACTCCATGAGAAGCAACAAAGACACCGGGAGAAGCAACAGAAAAAGGAAGCGAAGCAACTAATAAAAGAGGCCGAGCATGCAAAACAACGTGAGGAGATGCAAAGGTAGATTTTTGGACTTCAAATCATGTTGGTGCAAGTTTTGGAAAATGGTGGCGACCAAATTCCCCACCGTAGCTAGTCATGGTATTAGGTAAGTGTGTTAAATCAGATTTCATGATATTTATGTTCAAGGTAAAGGTCGTAATGATCTCGAGGCCTTTTGGGGGGAAAAAATTGGAAACAGTCCCCAAACAGCCCTGAGATCATTACGGTTACCTCGAACTAGATTAAACAAACTTGTGAGAGCAAGCGGTGCGTTGATAGGACGCACGGTTAGAGATTAGGACTAAAAAATGTGAGAAAAAAAAAAAGGCGAAAACGGGCTGTTTGGGGGTGAAAATTGGAAACAGCCCCTAGATCATCATGGTCACCTCAGACTAGATTAAACAAACTTGTGAGAGCAAGCGGTGCGTCGATAGGACGCACGAAAATGTGGGGGGGGGAAAGTGAAAACAGGCCGTTTGGGGGCAAAAATTAGAAACAGCCTCCAAACAGCCCAAAATCGTCATGGTTACCTTAAACTAGATTAAACAAACTTGTGAGAGAAAGCGGTACGTTGATAGGACACACAGTTGGAGATTAGGACTAAAAAATGTGAGAAAAAAGGCGAAAATGGGCTATTTGGAAGCGAAAATTGGAAACAGCCCCAGGATCATCACAATCACCTCAAACTAGATTAAAAAATTTTGTGAGAGCAAGCGGCACATCAATAGGATGCACAGTTAGAGATTTAGACTCAAAATTGTGAGAGGAAAAAAAAAAAAAATGAGACAAAAACAGGCCGTTTAGGGGCAAATTTGATATGACTTGATGCCTCCATCAATTATGACTAGGTCTTGGGAATTTCAAGACATTTGTGCTTGTCCATAGGTGTGACTGCTATTTGTTAGAACTACTCTAGTTATATCATCCACTTGGAGTTACTTCATTGATGTTGTTTTAATGGCATTTCAAGCTTCAGAGTACCTCTTATAAATCTATTATATATATATATATATATTGTATTTAAATAACATAAAATGTAACCTGTAGGTCATAGCAGCTAACTTGGTAGATCAAATATTCACTTATGATGTCCATTATTGCAATATGAGGTATAAAACCCAAATGCAAGCATTGATTGAGAAACTAAATGCATGCTCCCACCTGTGCACGACTATAGAGGCTTTCTCTTGACTATGCTTTGTGTAATTAGACATAGCCATGTTGTTTTAGTGGACATCTCCATGTGTTTGGACTCATGTAGATGGAAAGATCAAGGATCATTTCACTATGCATATAAATATGCACTTTAAATATATGTATATATATTATGAGATATTGCTTTAGTGAATGTTTCACACAAAGGATGACTATGGAAGTCTCTGCCTTGTAAACCTTTGGGTAATTACACGGAAATTTTAAATTATGTATGTTTATTGGATAAGCTTTGTGATGGAGATGATGTTTGAGATGTTGGTTGTAGCAAGTGTATAGATAAAGCTTTTTGGAAGCTAGTATTGGATCAATGTGCAGCTTATTTCCTTTTCTTTCTTTTTTTTTAATACCATTTAATTTGCGGGACATACATTCATTAGCAGCAGAATTTTTATAAGTGTGGTGCATTGATATTGATAGAATTGTAATGTTGATTGGATATATACATATGAATGCTGTTTTTTTATTTACAAAATGGTATTAATAATCCCTTAATTTGTGGACCTTTTTCGTTTTTTGTCCAATTTTATTTTCATAAAAAAATTAACTGTCATTATTTTTCTTTTTCTTTTGTATAGATGGATAAACTCGTGCACGAAACTGAATGCTGAATTGTACAAGACTAGTTGGCACTTGTTATATTTTTTGAAGAATTATAAATTTTTGGATAGATGTGTATGGAAAATATTTGGGTACACTACTAGTTATATTTTCGAATAGATACGTATGGATAAAAATTTAAAACATAATAATAAGTACTTGTTATGTTTAAAATTTTTATGCTAGATGGATGTGAATTGGATGATTATATAGTTTGGAATTACTTTTGGATAAGAACTTAAAATATTTAACGACTTTAATTAAACATGTTAAGGATTAGATGATTTATATTTTTTGTTAGATGTTCATGATTTATCTATTTTGATGGTTTGAATGATTGTTGCAAATTATAGGTTATATTAAATGGATCGGATGGATTGTTATTATACCATACATATCAAATGGTATTAAAATAATATTTTATTTGTATTTTGATAAACAAAAATAATTGAATTGGGGACCAAAATTTGGTTTGGTTTTTCCTCTTTTGGCGACTAAGCAATTGGTCAAAAAAAATAGCTTATACTTTTACCAACTAAAATTGTTAGTCGGTATTTCACCATTCACATTTGGTGACCAAAATGTTAGTAGGTGAAAGGGTACATTTGGCGACTAAATAATTAATCGATAAAATTATTAATTTTGGCAGCCAAAGTTTTTGGTCAGCAAATATGTGTATTGCCGACTAAATATTTAGTCACGCAAACATTGTTTGGGGACTAAAATTTTTGGTTGGGGAATGGTACATTGGAAACTAATATATTTGGTCAGAAAAATAGTACTTGGGGCGACTAAAGGTTTTTAGCTACAAAATGGTTTAGTCACGGTAGTAAAATGTTCAACGACCAAAAGTTCAATCGACAAATCTGTTATTTTTCCTGACCAAAAAATTTTTTAGTCACAAATTACTTTTGCAGACCATGTATCCGTGACCAAAGTGGCGACTAAAAAAATTTGTGGCAGAAGACTTTTGCTGACTAAAAAGAGACTTTCTGCAACTAAATTTTAAGTCGCAAAAGTGTAGTTTCTTGTAGTGTGAGGTGGTTAGATTAGTGGCATAAAAATGATGGGAAAGTTTGATCAATATTGGGTTGTCATACATGGCCTTATAGGAGTTGCTGCTATACTTGATCCTAAGCACATACTTAGTGAGTTGAAGTTTCATTTTGATAAACTTTATGGAGGTACAGCTAAAGAGAAAATTGCAACTTTGTTATGATTTGTTGCAAGAGTATCAAAGAAAGCTTAGTTTGGGGAATGATGCTAATGTTGAATCTTCTACGAGTTCAAATTTTGGGAATTCAGAGGTAGTTTCAGAAAACAAAGTAAAAAAGTCAACAATGTAACATTAGAGTTAGACCATTATTTAGAAGATAATGTTTGACAAGAACCCCCAATTTTGATGTGTTGAATTGGTGAAAATCAAATGCATCAAAGTATAACCTTACAGGCAATAGCTAATGATTTTTTAGCTATTCTAGTATCCACTGTTGCTTTTGAGTTTGCATTTTCCACTAGTGGTAGGTTGGAGAGCCCATATCATAGTAGACTTCATCCAGATACTTTGGAAGCATTGATGCGTGCACAGAGTTTGTTGTGGGCTATAAAGATACAAGGTACTTAAATAAATCAACATATAATTATTTTTAAAAGAAATATATTTTCATTGAATAGTCTCAATACTTAATTTCTTTTCTTATTTTTCAGGTCATTCAACATTGAAATTAGTTGGTTACCCCCACTATATATGATGATATGGATGTGAATTAGAGTTGATCTTTCATTTGCGTTTATCTCACTTATTGGACGGCTCAGACTTTCATGGTAGGATCGTTTTACATATATATATATATATATATATATTTCTGAAATAGTTTGGGCATTGATTTTGCTACATGGATATTGGAAATTGAAGTTGAAAAATATAAAAATCCCCTAGATATTGATTTGTGATTACGCATCAATTTTAAGCAGTAAATAACAATCTCAATCAAACAATCAAAACAAATCGACACAACGATTTTAACGTGAAAAACCACAATTGGAGCGCCTCTAATTGTGATTAAAAAAACCACGGGCAAAAGCCACAAAACAATCCACTAAGAAGATAAAATGAATTACACAAGTGTACTCTCAATACCTAGCGAATCCACACCCGAATTGAACCGACCCTTATATGTCTCTTCCACCACGGTCTTCACCTCGAAATTGTCTTGCCCAACGTTGAATCCACAACGTCGATGTCGAATCCACGACAATGAGCCACTCCAGAATCCACCAAAGCTTCTGGCCCAAATTCCACGGAATCTACCGAATCTCTCTTTTTTTAATAAACCAAACCAAACAAATCCTTTGATATAATTTACTTAATTCATGATTAAACTCTCACAGATATCAAAAGAAACAAGCAAAGAAGCTCCAGATAAAAACTCTAATACCCAAGAAAAAGATCTGAAAGTCGTACCCTAAAATCGGACTAAAACACAAATTTATAGAAAATAGATCCGCGATCTCCGCTCGAGCGTAAAAATGGCCACTCGAGCAGATCTACGCTCGAGCGCAGGAATGGCTGCTCGAGTGGGAAAAAACAACTTCCAGTACTTTTGCAGGCGAGTGAAACTTCTGCAAGGTCGTGTTCTCCGTTCGAGCACAGGAATGGCCACTCGAGCAGACAAACAACTTCGACTGTAATTTTTCCTTTTGCTTCGGGGGCGCTGCCCGTCGACCCCACCTGGGTGCTACCCCAAACCCGCCAAGGGGCGCTGCCCCCTCAACTCCCGCGAGCTGATCGGGCAGCTCGATCCCCGACATAGTCGGCGAAGTGGAAAACATGAAAGAATTAATACCACAAACTACTTTGCAAGGCACAATTCGGGTTGGATTCGAATATAAAAACTCATAACCTCACTAAAATAAAAAATGGAATAAAATTACAACTGAAAAGAATTTTATCAAACAGAATTACTAAGAATAAAAACCTAACACATTTCATATTCAAACTTTGCTTGAATATGGGAAAAAGTAATCATACAATTAGTTTCATAATAGTTGAGAGATGTCCATGTCATTAAAGTGTTTGAACTAAACACAATGTGTAAAACTTGAATCCTTTTTCTCCAAATTCTTATTTTCTTATGTTTTAAAACATTGATAGTTATTAAATAATGTGATAACATCAAGATGTATAAATCTCAAAACATAATTCAATTGACTTTGAATATTTTTAAATTACAAAAAAAAATAAAATAAAATAAATATTCAGAAATAGAAAATCTCGTATTCATTGTATAACCTTGGATTTGGGGTCTACGTTGTTACACCCCACGAGGTTTATTTTAATTATATTTTGATGATTCGAACCGTTCATAATATAGGATTCATTGAGTATATATTTAATATAAAAAATGAAATTAATCTGACAAGTATAACCCCATAATCTAGCCGAATAATAATTATAAAAATTTATTAAGCTCATGCTAACTGTTTATTTTTCCTAAACATAAATGTGATCTTGTTGTAAGTTACAAATATCTAATTAATTTTAATTTTCTCATAAATAGTTTATTCAATAAAATCTTTATTATGAATGATTCAAATCATTAAAATAAATTCAAAACACGTTTTCAAGGGCATCAACCCAAGGTTGGTGTAAACCCCTTCCAGCGAGAAAACGCGTAGCGTCACCACCTCAAATTGGTGAAAATTTTCAATTATTCAATCGTTGGCCGTCCATGGACACCAATCAAGATAAGAAATTTTGGCAATTTAGAGAGTATATATATTCAAAACCTACCTAATGAAGAAAAAATAGTAATCAGGAGATCAAGTCACTTTAGCCGTGATGCACATGCATTGACTCAAAAAAATTTAAACGAACAGCCAAATAGATGTTCTAGACGCATTATTTAGAGGATTTTGATAATCTGATTCAGTGTTTAAAATTGAATGTATTGGGTGATAATCAATTAAATTAGTATGATAATTATAATTGATATCATTCAAAAATTTAAGTAACTCTTCAAATGTAAACTAAAATTTAAAAAAAAATTTAAATCATTTAAAATTTAGTTAATTCTAACTGAATTTATAAATACTAAATATAAGTAGATATTTTGGATAACCTACAAAAGTTAAAAAGTTATTACAAAAGTTAAAAAATTATTTGGGAGAAGCTTGTGAGGGAAACTTAGAAGGCAAAATTATTATTTTGCCCTTTGAATTTAAATATTCAAAAGTCAAAAAATTAAAAGTCAAAAAGTCAATAAGGGTAGAATGGTCATTTTAATTTTACTATAATATTTTATTACACATCTTTTCATAAAAAGTCAAAAAGTTATTTCAAACATACATTTTTTTCTATTTTTTTAGCCAAAAAATCAAAAAGTCCACTTATATAGATCATCCCAAACAATCTGTAAGTATCAATATACATTATTATAAACTTAACACCACCGCCGCCGCCACCACTCTCATGCCACCGCCACTACCATTGTTACTGCTACTACTACCACCACCACTACCACTATCACTACCACTATCTCACCACTACCACTACCACTACCACCAACACTATCATACATCCACCACCACTGCAACTATCACTATCACTATCGCTATAACCACTAGTCCATCACCATATCGTCGCCACCGCGCCACCATCGCCACAACCACCACCATCATGCCACCCCTACCATTATCATCACTATCGCTACTACCATGCCACCGCCGCTACTACCATCACACCACTATCACTACCTCTATCTTCATCACTATTATCATTGTTGTCATAATTGCTACCACCATTTTACTATCACTACTATCATTACCACTACTACCACCACTACCGCTACCACCACCATCATATGATCACCACCACAACTACCACCGCCATCACAATATAAAAATTAAAATATAGAATTTTAAAATTTTAAATTTTAAATTTAATTTTATATGTATTAAACAATTTATTTTAATTCAACACTTACATTTTTCTCAAACCATTTTTTAATTTAAAAAATTAACATTCAATTTTTAATATTTAAATTTTAATCTTCAATTTTCAACTTTATTAAATACCACCTTAAAAAATCATTCAAAATTTAAAATTTATAAAGAAGATTCATTCAAAATGTGATTTAAATATATGGTGCTTTACATTAAATAACATTCAAAACTTAAGATTTATAAGGAAGTTTCATTCAAAATGTGATTTAAATATATGTACCTTACGTTAAGTTCTCGCTTGATAAATATTTTAGGGTTAAAAAAATATAAAAAGGCAAAATACGTTATATAAGTAAATAAGATTAAATGATAAATTTAAATTATAATCATTACACTTTTTCTCTTACCAAAATTTAAAAAGTTATAAAAAAATAAAAACTAAATGAAACTAAAAAAGCCAAACTAAAAAAATCGTAACATAAAAAAAAAAGATTGACTTCCATAATCAATACAAATGAAGCTTAAATAACATTCAAAATTTAAGATTTATAAAAAAACCAACACTGCTGCAGGCTCCTAGTAAGGGGTGACCTCCGCCACCCCCACATACACATGGGGTTAAAGAGAAAAAAAAAATTAAAGACCAATCAACACTAATTGGAGGTCTCCCCAGTGGAGTTTTCTTTAGGGGTGAGCATGGTTCGGATTTGACTGGATTGAAATAAAATCAGAACCAATCCGTTATTTACGGATCTTGAAAAATTGGAACCAATCCAATCCGTTTAAATCGTGGAACCAATCCGAACCAATCCATTTAAATATGGATTGGATCGGTTTAGGACCACGGATTTACATAATTAAATAACAAAAAAATATATATAATACTTTAATTTTATAAAAATATAAATGTAGCACCATATTAGTTTCACAATAGCAACATGTCTTTTCATAATAGCGACAAACTATTCTAGAATTTAAACAACCATAATAAAACTAGTTCCACCATAAATATTTAGACCATTATAAATTAACACTAAAAACTAGCAAACAAAAGTAATAAAAGAAGATACTATGTAAGTTTAGGTTTGGATTTAAATTTTATATGAAATCAAAGAAGTTACTATGCATGAGGGTGTATAATAAAAATATAGACTATTTGTATACGAGTCCGGATCGGTTTCAATCCGGAACCGTGGGGTTCAATCCGGAACAAATCTGTGAATTACGAATTTTTAATTTTTCAATCCAAAACCGAACCGCGAATTCAAAAAATCAATCCAAACCTACTAAATTAGACTAAATTAAATCGAATTACGAATTTTACGAATTCCTTACTCGGCCTTAGTTTTCTCCCAGTTTCCTAAAGAAGATTCATTCAAAATGTAAGATTCATATTAAACAACTTTTTTTTCTAGATGCTGACTTTTTTGCGTAGAGTCTATTATAGCGCTTGTCAGTGTCAAGCTGATACAGTGCCGGTTTTGGGCGGCGACACAAGCGGTCCCTTTAAACCTCGGAAAATTGGTGGGGAAAAAAAAAATGAAAAAAATATTTAAAAATTCTTTTTTTTATTATTATTATACTTGTTAAAAAGAGCCTCCAAAATAACAAAAAAAATTCTTGATATAGTGAATTATTTAAAACTAATTAATGGTTATTTTTTAAATATATAAATTATATATAATATATTATTGATATAGTTATTACTTACAATTATTTATGAAAAAAAGAAACATTTCAAATTTAAAATCAATTAAATCATATATTTAATAAATATGTCACAAGCAAAATTAAATGAGTTTTGTTAATAAGCTGATTAAAACAAAAATGATTAGTAATTTTACAATTAAAAATGTGAAAGTTCAAAAAATTTAAATTACCAACTAGATTGATTCTACTAAAAAATAATTCAAATATCAAATCACATTAAAATTTTACTTTGAGCCATTTACATATATATATATATATATATACCAGAAGCTTGTTTTGAGCCCTAGAAAAGGTATGGCCGGCCCTGAGCTCATAGTATGAAAAATGATCCCAATTTGATCCTGGTCCTGCAAGCCCACGGCAAGAACAATATTTCTACTCATAAATAGAAAGAAAAATCAATGTGACAATCATGCAAAATTTTCTGGTAGACTCCCATAAAAATGTGTAATATACACTTTATAAAGGTATACGATTGATCCAGTTTTAGAGTAAATTAGAAACCGAATCATTTTTTACGGTTTCAGAAAAATTAGAACCGTAATCAAACCGTTATTTTATGGAATCAGATTAGAACCGAACCATAAAAACCGGTTTGATTCTGATTCAGTTTGGTTTATGATTTTAGAAATCTTATATAACAATAAGGCTTGGTTTGACATAATCAAAAAAAGTCAAAAAGTCACTATCATATTTAAGTCACATCATTTCTCTACTACATCACTTCAAACCCAACCCATATCCAACCCATATTTCATAAAAAGTCAAAAGTACACTTATTTAGTTTATCCCAAACAACCCCTAAATATAATATGTATTTTACATTAGTAAGCAAATTAATAATACTTAATTTGGTTAAGTTAGTGTTTATCAATTTTACAATCATGATTAGGGTTCAAAACCTAAGAGGAAATATTTTATATTTTGATTTTTATATAAAATATAAAAAAAAAAAAAATGTGTCGCGGCCCAGTTCGTTTCGAAACAGTAACCAAAGCCTTTGAACTGGGAACCAAACCAATTTAAACGGTTCCACCATTTTCAAAACTAGAACTAGAACCGTAATTATAAAAGTTAGACCAAACCAACAGCTTAAACCAAATTGGATCAGTTTACCAGTTTATACCCAATTTTTTGAACACCCCTAACACTTAAGTGATGAATCATGTTGTATATGAGATTTTGTGAGGGTTAAATTTGTGGTAAATTTGATTATGAAGTTGGTTGGCTACAAGCCGAAGTGGCTTTGATTGAGGTTTTATGGTTTATTTTATATTATAAACCAAATTAGTCTTAGTTATGATGTTTTGTAATGTTTAGTTATAAATAGAAGTGACCTTTCATTGTAAGATTTTGTAGAACTTTGTTAAGAACCAAAGTGATGATCTTGGTTACGAGACTTTTGAGATGTTTTCATTATTAATGTGCAATATTATCTTAAAAATACAAAATAATATCATAAAAATATGTAATTTTATTTTTAAATCATAAATTGTCATACAATATATAACATATATCACAAAAATACGTAATAAAAGTGCATATAAAATAACCCTATAAATAAAAAATTTATACAAAATTTCTGGCGATAATGATGTAGCAATGCCTTTTTGCAAACTGACAAATCATTTTAAATAGAAAATCTACACAACATTTATATCGGTCTTGTTGATTTGTGTCTTTAGTGTACATATTAAGAATATTTAAAAAATTATACATATTTATTATACACACTTTCGTATAAAATATATAATTTTTTAAAATTTTTAATGTGTTTTTAAAACACATGTTAATAAAATCCAATTTATATTTGTATAACATTTTTTCTAATGATTATAATGCACCATTTAAAGCATGTTAAAAAAACTGATTAAACTGGTTCAAAAGTCCAACAGTTTAGTCCAATTTTTATTAGTCTCAGTTCTGGTTTCAAAAATAATTGAACCATTCAAATTGGTTAGTCGGTTGACAAACTCTAATCAACTTAATTAAATTAATTGTTATTAGTATATATAATATTATATGATTATATCATATTTCTTGTTATACACAATTTCTGAAATCGTACAACCTAATCAAATCAAATCAGTTTTACAATTCAATTCTGACCAGCTACATAAGTGCAACACCGCCCGGGAGTTACCACGCGTGTTAAACAGTTCGAACTTTCGATTTTTTCGATCTAATCTCACGAGTGCAATGTGAAACATAAATGAGACTTCAAATTTGACAACTTTATAGAAAAACCATTTTACTGCAAAAACATTTTTCCGAAATAAACTGAGTCATCAGATCTTAGAACCCATGACTCGTGCCAAGGCCACTGTTCGTCGTAACCAAGGATTCTTAGCTCGAAACGTAAGATATGAAGGGAGAAGGTCATTAATTGAGCACTCCTGCTCACCTGATCAAAAGATCGGCATTTATGAACCATGATATCATTTTTATTTCCATTATGTATTCATATTCTGATTATTAATAGTAAATCCTAAAATTTACTATGTGAATCAAACAAATATAAACTGTGTCATCCATTTTGGAACAGCTTGATTTCATTATCTTTAAAATGTTTTGAATAGTGCAATCATGAAAATCAGTTTTATTCCAAATTAAACGAAACAACCTTCACCCACTGGCATCCATAGAGTTATATCAAATAGCAAATAGTCACATGGTAGGATGCTAAGTATAGTAGAAAAATACACACAATGAGAATGCTAAAACATGAAAACTTACATATTTACCGACGTCCTGCAAACAGGTACAAAACAAAATTAGTAAAATATATGCATGATCCTATACATAAGATTCTAATGCAATTCACTCATGAAATGCAACTACAAATCCGGTTTCTAATATATGACATGTGAATCATCTCAAAATATGAGGTTGCACACAAAATCACATAATAATAAATTAAACTCACATATGCAAATTTGGCCGAATCTTAAGGCATAAAACATGGATACAATGTATGAATATGATGACAAATGTAATATAAGATGCATATTTACAGAATATGAAAAGCAAATAAAAGAACGGGATAGAAAGAAGCGGGATGAAAAATTATTACATTACTTGAAAAATTAGTTATCCGAATAAGGGAGGAAGCGAAAAAAATATTACAACAAAATAAAAATCTCACAACTCTCTCTAAATAAAAGAAAATAGAAAGATACCTCGGAGATCGACCGCTGAAAATGGTTCTGTTTGTTGCTAAGATTGCTCTGTTTTGCCCAAGAAAACTCAATTTTGCAATAGCACTATTCATCTAGGGGCACTATTCACCGCCGGCAATTCTATTCACCGCGCGGTAGTTACTATTCACCCTCATTGGCCATTCTTCATCTTACCGGGCATTGTTCGTATACAGTTACTATTCATTACCGCAGGTACTATTCATCGTTGGGGTTACTATTCACCGTCGGAGGTTACTATTCACAGTCCACGATTACTATTCACTGCCAGTCACTATTCACCCGGCGAGGTTACATTTTTAACAAATTAGGTGGTTTTAACCGACCATGTAAAGTAGAAAATTACAATAGTTTATGTAAGTAGTGTGGCACCGACCATTCCAAATGTTAAATTACAACAGTCTATTTAAAGCAATAAATTATAACAATTTATGTACAACAGAAATGTGGATGGTGTAGCCTTCCCTTTAAAGCAGTAAAATGGTTATATACAATGAACAGTAAATTACAACAGATATGTAGGTAGTGCAGCCTTCCCTTTAAAACAATAAATAAAGCGGTAAATAAAGTAGTAAAAAAAAATTAAAAAATTATATTTTTTCAATTTAAGTGAAAGTTTGCGAAAACTCACCTTTTGGAGAAATAAAGAATTTTCTTATTTACAAATTTTCTTTTGATCACCCTCAAGGTTATGGAATTTATTCTCAATTTTCAGTCCAAAATTCAAAATTTCAACTTTAATGGTCTGCTTTTGTTTTTTGGATTGTGTATTGGTAAAGTGGCAATAAAGAGAATGAAAAGAAAATTTTGGTTTAGAAAAATAAAATATCTAAGATCTTTTTTTCCTTTTCTATCTTGAAAATATTTTTTTCTCTTTTTTTTTTCTTTCTTTTCTCTCTTTTCAAATTTTTTTTCCTTCTCCCTTTTTTGATTTTTCTGATCTTTATCCCCAATTTTTTTTTTTTTTAGGAAAGTAGGGTTTTTCAACAAAATTATTGGAACTATGCATAAACGGAATATTTTGAAAAAATGAGAGTTTCAAACGGGTCTAAAACACTTGGCCAAGATAGGTTTGAGGTTGCGAATGAAGCGCAAATTCCATCTTTCTTACTAAGGATGTTGTGAGAAACACATTATTATTTTCATCTTTCTTACTGGGGTGACTACAGTTGCCCTTTTTTGATAGAACTAGAAGTCATTTCATGACATGAGTGAATGTCAAAACCCGAAGACGACCCTTTTGGCAAGGCCATAAGATTTAGGCAAACAAACAAAATGCACATGCAATTGGTTGAACCCGAAGGTTGTCTACGTATCCCTTTGCAAGAAATTAAATTAGCGTAGTTCAAAAGATAGAATGCAAATGACATGCTCGAAATACAAATGAAAATTGAACTTACAAGCTTCATGAAGCTGTTTGTTTTGAAAATTCATGATCTGCAATGCAATGCAACAGGTAATATACGGTGAGGCAAGCCTCGTGCAAATGATTCGAAGCACAACAAGGGATACAATCCAAACACATTCACATAAAAGAAGGCAATATAACCAATGAATAGATTTAACCTACAACGTAAAACAAGGAAGATATTAACCGATGGATAGTCTCAACTAACAACCCAAGAAAATGAAGGTATTAACCGATGGTGGTTTGAACCATCAACCTGAGAATGGTATAGTATCGTCATCCCGAAAAAGGGCCACCATTAACCGAGTGGTTTGAACCAACAACCCAAAAGAGGGGGCTAGCATTAACTGGTGAAAAATATTGTAATCAGATGTTGATGTGAAGAGATTGTAGGCAAGTGATGCAATAATGGTAGTTGTAACCATGCAAATGATATGCTAATGCAATTGAAAGTTGAATTCCTTTTTTATGTTTTTTTTTTTTCTTTTGAAAATACATGATTTATGCAATGCAATATGTAATATATAGTGAGGCAAGCCTCATGCAAATGATGCAAAACAAAGGGGCACAATCCACATACACTCATATGAAAGGAGAAAACAAGGTTTTAATCAAATAGCAAGACCTAGACCGTACCTCAATATGAAATAGGGAATTAATTTCAACCGGGTAAAAGAGAAAAAAGGGTCTTAACCAATATACAAGACCTAGACCGTACCTCAATATGGAATAGGGCGATAGTTTTCAACCAAGTAAAAGAGAAAAGGGTCTTAACCAACACACAAGATCTAGATCGTATCTCAATACAAAATAGGGCGATGGTTTTCAACCAGGTAAAAGAGAAATGGGTCTTAACCAATATACAAGACCTAGACCGTACCTCAATACGAAATAGGGAAATAGTTTCAACCGGGTAAAGGAGAAAGGGGTCTTAACCAATATACATGACCTAGACCGTACCTCAATCCAAAATAGGGCGATGGTTTCAACCAGGTAAAGAAGAAGAGTTGTAACCAAAAAGTTTGAAGTGATGTGAATGGATTGTAACCATACATAATAAATGTAATAGACAGTACAAGTGTGATGGGGAATGCAAAAACACGAAAGGGCAATGTGAGACATACAATATGCAATGATACGATAGAATGGATGCACAACAGATGAATACAATTTTTTTTCTTTCCAAATTTTTTTGTTGTTGTTGTTGTTGTTGCTATTGTTTTGTTTTTCAAATTTTCTTTTTGAATTTTTTCTTGAAAATTTCTTTCTTGAAATTTTTTCTTGACAATTTCTTTTTCAATTTTTTTTGTTTTTTGTTGAAAATTTCTTTTCATTTCTTTTTTTCTTTTTCTTTTTTTTTTTTGAAAATCTATATACATATTATATACACATATACAAATACAAACGATATACAAAATACATACATAGTATATACACATAGACAAAATATATACATGCCAACCATATACATATATGAATAAATACATATACATATATATACGGACACAGACATACGATACGGATAAATAGACATATATATACAAAATATGTACATAGATATATACATATATGCAGTCCTTTCCTATTTTTGTCTCTCTCTGGCTCATTCGTCTTCATCAAGCGTCGTGTCTAGCGCGCGATTTCAACAATCATGGCGCGCCTGACCGACAACAACCAGACTAGCATCTGTTGTCAAAGATTGCCTCGGCAATCCTTTTTCCTTGGCTTCTTCTTCTCTTCCAACTTCTTCTTAAACCGAGGCCTGCAAGAGAGAAAGAGCAAAAAGCTACAAACTCCCCCTGTCATTACTCTACAAGTTTCCCTCTTGACATTATTCTCCCCTGACATGGCCTCTTCTTACCATCCTCTTACTTTTTTCCCTGACATTAACGATTCCCTAATCGAGAATGCCAATGACATTAACGATTCCCTAATCGAGAATGCCAAGGCCAACACCTCTTAACCTCAACTGAGTGCCCTTGCCTCTACCCCTGTTCTCAACTTTCCTACATTTTCAGTCGAGCAAACAATGGCAGCGCAGTCTAATATCGATGCCAATCACTTCACATTAAAGTCCTGTGTGGAGACAATGACCGCGGTCTCCAATTTGTCCCACCAGCTGCAAAACAAGA
Source organism: Camellia sinensis (assembly GCF_055761805.1). Lineage (NCBI taxonomy): Eukaryota > Viridiplantae > Streptophyta > Magnoliopsida > Ericales > Theaceae > Camellia > Camellia sinensis. The sequence goes on from NC_138970.1 coordinate 79,091,538, forward strand.
CAAATGAGGTACATCAGTTAAACACACAACTCTCTCTATTCCAGTGTATGCACAAGGATGCTCAAGAAGAGATCAGCAATTTGAAGAAGAAAAACAAGGAGCTAAAACAGCAAACAACCTCTGTAGCCCGATTTGGAGGTCCGTCGTATTCCTCATTTGATAACTAGTGGAGAGCAATTTCTTTCAGAAGCTCTCTAATGCCGAGGCAGCGTCTTCAAAGGCTTCCTGAGAGTGAAGATGTGGCGGGGCGGCTGATGGTAGAGTCGAGCAACAAAGTTGCCTACAAATGAGATTGATTTGTAATCTTTACTGTCGGGCTACTGCCAGAATCCGAGAAAATAGTCCCTTTCTTTTTTGTATTTTCAATTTGTTTTCCTTTTTGTTCTTTTTTCTTTTTCTGTTTTGCTTAGGAAGGAGCACCAATGCTTCAGAATTTTCCTTGTTTTTTTTTTTTTTTTTTTTGAAATTTTCTTCTCTTTTTTTGTAATGTTGATTAGGGCTTCGCCCTGGAGTTTAATAAAATGAGTTTCATTTTTTGCACATCGTGGCGTGAGTGGCACAACACTTAAACATTTTATTTTGAATTAGATTTGAGAATGATTAGATTTTAATAAACTCTGAATTGGACATTAAGCCCTCAACTGACCAAAAATCAAACAACAACTCAACGAAATAAAAACAAAGTAAAAGCACTCCAAACACACCTATTTACACTTACTAGAATGAAAGACACTCAAAACACAACTCGATAGGCCACACCATTGACCCTACGCAACTTCTATAGTTTTCCATTCTGGATTCAAAAATTGGTTGGCTTGCTAATTGATTAGTCGGCCGGCTGATTTGTTGTCTAACCAGCTGAAAAAATTGACAGGCCGGCTAATTCATTAACTGGCTAGCTAAATGAACTGATGAACTAGCTAGAAAATTGGCCGGCTAGCTAAACAAGTGGCCGATCAGCTGAAACAATCAAGAAGCACACCTAGAGTCGATTCAAAACATGGAAGCCCGACTGAATGGTTAGCCAGCTGGCTGAAATATGAACATGAGACTTGAGAGTGTGAGGAGAAGACAAAATTCCTGACTTGACTATACCCCTAATTCATTGCTTTGACTGTTTCTTGGTTTTTCTGCTATTTTTTTTTTTTTTTTTGACCAACATGAGAGTAGATTAACATGCTTGTTCCACTCTCTGTTTTGAAATCATGTAAGTCAAGTCGTGAACACTGAAAATTTTCCTTTGAGTCCAAGAAATGGTCCGATTTTGAAAAAATGGAATAATTTTTGAGAAAATAAGTCGACTTTATTAAAAATCATCAAAACTGATTTCGCAAATGGCCACAACCCAACCAACATAAAATCAACCCTTGAGATGTACAACCCCAAATCCTAACTTGATCAACCTTGCAATTGAATCTGCCGTAAAGAAGAGGTAGGACAATGAAACCAAATAAAGTTAACCCAATTGAATATGGACAAGACAGCCGAATCAAGCAAAAATAATATACCAAACAAACATGGACGGGACAAGTGAGTTGAAATAGTTGGGGCCGAACTTCAAGATGAAGTTTCCTACATATCCCAAAGATAGGAATCAGGCCTTACATAGTTCTCGAGGTAAGGCCCACTCAGGTATTTTTACTCTCCTTTAGAGATCTAACTTTTGCCAAAGCCACCATTTCGGGTTTTCGACCTTGTGAGCTTTCTTTTATTCTTTCATTTTTCTTTTTCTATCTTTTCATTTTTTTTCATTTTCTACTTTCTTTTTTTTTTCTTCTCTAACTTTTTCATGGGTCGCCCTTCCAGGTTTTCAGCCTAGTGAGCCTTTCAAGGATAGTACTTTGTAGCTTGTCCATGTTGGTTGGTTGTGAGATCTCTAGGCCATCTAAATCCATGAGAATGGTTATTCTCCTTGACCAAAGAGACTTGATGATGTAGGGACCCGTCCAATTGAATCTGAATTTGCCCCATGGATCTTGGATAGAAAACTGATTGTCCTTCAACAATAAAACTTCTCTCAAATTTCGGGATTTAATTTTCTTGCCCGTATCCATTGGCTTGAGAAATGACCCGGTTTGAATCTTTGATCACATCCAACCTTTTTGCCCTTAGTTCAAGGATTGCTTCCAATCCGACTATGCAAGCCTCATACTCTGGTTAATCATTGGACACTCAGAATCAAAGTTTGAAAGCTAGGGGGTTTTGGCCTCAGGTTAAGAGGGATTCTATATTGTACAATCTCAGGATTAATTCCTGACATGTCTTCACAGGACCATGCAAAAACATTTTTTGAAATCTTTTAATAAAGCAACTAGTCACTCATGCTCCTCTGAAGACAATGTAGAACCAATCTGGACTAAGTCAAGATCCTTCTCAATACCCACATTAACAAAAATGATCTCATCCATTAAGGGCTTAGCACACCTCTCTTCCTCCTAGTCAATCAATTTTCGATCAATTTTTTTAAATCCCAAGAAAATTTTTCCTCTTTGTTTTCATCAAAATTTTGAAAAAAAAATTTTGAAAATTTTTGGTCAATACAGTGATTTAAAGGCATAGAGAAGTAGGCGAAAATTATTGCATTTTCATTCAAAACTTCTACCTCAATGGTTGAAACAGACTCGAAAGAAAGTGAAAAGACAGATACAGAAAGGACAATGATATCTGGGTTATCACCCCTAAAATCATTAGACTCTAACCCACAGGACTGACTCGATCCTGATTCCAACTCTATAGACATGGCGGAATCAGGCTCAGACTCAACACGCAATTTAAAAAGTAAAATGGAAACATTCTCAAATTACTAAAACAGCGCATGTCATCCACCATATCTGGAATGAGATTTGTGTAATCATCAGGTAGTCCATCTCCAATCACTGCAATAATCATAATATCCCCCCCAAGTTTATTGGTCTCGCACTAGTTTCAAAATCTATCATAGATTCAACCAGTGTTAGACCCAGAACTTCTCTAGTGCTTCTTTCCTGCATGATCAATCCATGGCTCAAGAAAATCATGAAGAAATAAGTGCATGCCTATGAGACTATCCACCATAATGCCCAAGTCTGACTCCAAATCATCTACCACCATGGGGTGTTAGGGTTTTGGCTAGAATCTAAGTGCATATATCATGAATAAACCAACGCTTTCTAGAATAAGCCCCTCGGGCTTGGGCGAATGAGAAGGTGTAATGTATATGCTGGGGTTGAAGGTGGATGACAGTGTATGGATTAGGTTGAGGTCAGGAAGGGGTGGAATTCTGTCATGGGGTGGCAATGGGTTTGTGGTGACATTGGGCTTTTGAGGTGGAGCTATTATTTTGTTATCAATGAGATCTTGAATTTCATGACGAAGGTGATAGCAACGATCAATGTCATGTCCAGACTGCGGATAGAAGGCACAATGTTTGGCAGGGTCATGTTTGGCAGGGAGTGGATCGGGAAGTGGTTGAGGGTCAAAAGGTTTGAGATATGCTTTTTTTATAAAGATCCTTGTGGCTATAACAAGGGACATATAGAGAGAGGTAAATGCTCTGGTTGAGGCTCAGGCTGGACTGGTGGAGGGATTGGTTGTTTTGGCAGTGGTAACAATGTTGATCTCTGAATGTATGGTATTGGGAGCTGTGCTAGTACTAGAAGTAGCATTGTGATTGAATATCTTCCTTACAGGCTCATTTCTTTATGTAATGATCCCTTGTTTGATAGCATCCTCAATTTGAACCCCAATCTCATGGAGGTCTTTGAAATTGAAGAGGGGAAGAACTATCATCTTCTGCAATAATCTTTCATGCATGTTTTTTACCACCATACAAACTTGATCCTTTTCCAAGGGTCAGCTTGTCATCATGGCTGCCTTTGCCTACCATCTAGTGATTAAGGCTACAAAACTCTCATTGGGCTTTTGTTGGGTCGCATCCAGGTCCCAGGTGGTTTCCTCAATCTGGGCGTTGTAAGAATACTGGGTGACAAAAGCCTCGGCTAACTCCTCTCACCTCTGTTTTATTGAGTCTTCTAATTTAACATACCAGATGGAAGCTACACCAGATAAGGTTCTCACAAACAAGGGAAGTTTTTAAGGCCGAGTTAAGCCCATCGATTTTAGAACATCTGAGGAAAGGGAAATGTGGACCATAGGGTCGCCAGCCCCATCAAACCTATCCAAGTGCGGCATTTTGAACCGCTCAGGAAACTTCACAATTGTTTCTATAAGCCCATCTTCGATGTCTGGAATAGAGTTGATCTCTTGTGATTTGTTGAACATTTTCTCCAATTTGGATATTTTTAGTATAGTCAAGTCATCTTCATCAATATTTGTGGGGAAAAGTCCTCTCATTTGTAGATTAGGTTCATGAAGCTCCTTAATTGGTGAAGTTGGTTCCAGATCTGGATGAACCACTGGAGGTAGATGAGATGTAGATGCTTCAAATGGGCGTTGCAATTTGGAAAGAGCCTCCATGTTGGTGGCAACCTTGTTGGTAATAGCATCCATGCTTCGTTGAAGGGCCAAAAGCATGTTTGTTATATCTACTGGAAGTTGGTCCATTACTATTGGAGGTTAGCTCATCACTACTAAAGGTGGGTCCGATACTATTAGAAGTGGGTCCGTCACTACTGGAGGTTGGTCCATCACCACTGAAGGCAGATCCATTACAAATCCTAGAAATTTCGACTGGCGAGATTCTAGATATGAGGTTTTAACCTTCCTCCTTGTAACTGGCGGCAAATAAACTAACACTAGCTATCCTTGAACTAAATCTGTGATTCTACTAAGTCTACCGATGCAAGTCCACAAAACTTAGGGGATATTAGACCGTTCTGAAGCTATAGTGCTACGATTACCTAGCAAAACAAAATGAAACTCCCAATCAGAATTTGAGCAGCATTTCGACTTAACTTATCATTTTGCACACTGAACACTCAGCCAAAATCCATCAAGAAAAGTTGAAAGAAGGCTTAGACCAACCATTTTACCGATTGTTTTGCGAGCTCATCAACATTTCAAGTGTGGTTCTCAACCCTAGCTTCCAATTTCGAGGTAAGGGCATCTTTAACTCATTATATCTTCAATTTGAACAACTTATGTGGTAATTTCATAGTTATTCATGTTGTATATACATATATCTATGTATATATTTATATATCTATATGAATGTATATATCTATGTATATAATGTGTTGTTGGTAATTGATTTGGAAATAAGGGAATAATACCTGGTGATTTCAATTATTTATGATTATTTTGGCGGTTGATGGTGTAAACTAACCTTTAAATCTTTGTAAGAGAGGAAAACCCCAATTCTTCCATAAACCCTAATTTTGAGATTTGTTCAATAAAGAGGGGTTTTGCTCAATTGGTTTCAACAACATGAAATTGAAGGTAATTACTTAACTTTAAGGTTGAAAGGTAAGATTTGAAACTTTTCTCTATATAAATCTTAGTTGGTGAAGATTGTTAATGAGGTATCCCCATTATTGATGTGTAAAATCGTGAATTGTTATAAATCGAAGTCACTGTAGGGAAATTAGAGATTTATAAATTCATGCATCATATGCATTCTAAATTCCTCTTTGGACATCATGATGAATGGCTTGCTGAATGACGAAAGGGGGTAAATAGTCTATGAGTCTGGGTAGTGAGTTGGGTTGGTTTTTGAGTTGTGTAATGTAATTGGTACCAGCGCGAGGAGTCAAGGTGCCAAATTGTCATGTTTGCGCATATCGCCGGACGAATGTAGAAAAATGTTTTTGGGTGTCCACAAGCCTGCCATTTCTGGAGCCGGCAAATGTGGAAAAACATGGTTTTGGGTGTCCGCGGCCCTGCCGTTTCTAGAGCCAGCAAATGTGGAAGAACAAAAGTGTTTTTGGGTGCCCATCGCCCCACCATTTCTAGAGTCGGCAAATGTGGGACTATTTTCAGTATACAAAATCTATATCTAAGTATGTATTTCAAATTCTTTCGGCTCTTACTAGAAAAGTCATATTAAATTTACTGCCCATGGAAAATATGGAAGAGATAGAACAAATTTCATGCATTTCACATTTATCTTCACTTACATAGACACTCATATGTTATCTTTTTTACATGTTTTAAAATATTGCGTGGCATGATCATGGGTTATTCAATTGATTATATAACTTGTTAAATTCATCACCTACTGAGCTTTTGCTCACCTCTATAAGGCTAACAATTTTAGGAAATGAAGACGAAGCAACCACTAAATGATGGCTTTCATAAGAAAGGACTCTTTTGGAGCTTGATGTCTTGTCTTTGATGTTTTGTTGAGTTTTGGCTAGGACGAATGTAATTAAAAGTGGACTTGTATGTAAATGCAACAAGAGACATATCTTGGAAGGAAGTCCACCTGGACTTAGTTTGTTGTTTACGTTTTTTTTCTTTCTGAACTGTTTTGTTTTGCATGGGATGTGATAAGAAGATATTGTAAGTTAGGGAATAGTTCAAAGAGAAAGAAATGTAATGTATGATATCTCCTTGTTACTAGTTCTTCTATTAATTGCTTGTGTGGTAGTGTGGAATAACGGGTGATCAGGGCCAGGGAGGTTCTTCCAGGGCATTACAGTTTCACTATTCACACAAGTAGCATCACACATTCTAGCATGGGGTAGTATCCTGCCCTAATTTTGGAAGTTGCTAGAGCTTACTATATGTACTAGGTCAATCTTGGTCAAAAAGGTACCTCAGCATGACGCCGATATACTTGCCCAATCCAGTGGATCAAACGGTACGTGGTGATCCCGATTCCAAGGCTTGTGCTCCCACCATATTAGAGCCTATGTCCATCTATCCGCCCGAAGCTGAATAGCTGTCTAGGATAACAGGTGATGAGCACCGGACTTAGGCACACTAATGCATGAAATGCAATGAACATATAATTGAAAATAAAAATCATACTATGGAGTTCAAGTCAAGGTTTCTTAATATCCTTGGGTAGTTTCCAGAAACTGTAACACCGCCCGGGGGGTACTCGCACACGTTAAATAGCTCGAACCCTCAATTTTTTCAATCTAGTCTCCCAAGTGCAATGTGAAATGTAAATGAGAGTCCAAATTTGGCAACTTTATAAAAAATCAATTTTATTGCAAAAACATTTTTAAAAAATGGACTGCATCATCAGACTTCAAAGTTACCACCTAATATTTTGGGAAAAATAGAAAACCCGTGACTCGTACCATGGCCACTATTTGTCGTAACCAAGGATGCTTGGCTCGGATCCTTAGATATGAAAAAGGAAGGTCATTAATTGAGCACCCATGCTCACCCGATCAAAAGATCGGCCTTTACTAACCATGATATGATTTTTATTTCCATTATGTGTTCATATTCTAATTATTAATAATAAATCCTAAAATTTACTATGTGAATCAACAAATATAAACTGTGTTGTTTATTTTGCAACAGCTTGATTTCATTATATTAAAAATATTTTGAATAGTGCAATCATGAAAATCAATTTTACTCTAAATTAAACAACACGATCTTCACCCACTAGCATGCATAGAGTTATATCAAATAGCAAATAGCTACATGGTAGGATGCTAAACATAGTGGAAAAACACATACAAGCGGGATGCTAAAACATGAAAACTTACATATTTACCGGCGTCCCACAAACAGGTACAAAACAAAGTTAGTAAAATATATGCATGACCCTATATACAATATCCTAATGCAATTCACTCATGAAATGCAACTACAGATCCGACTTCTAGCATGTGACATGTGAATCATCTCAAAACATGAGGTCGCGCACAAAATCACATAATAATCAATTAAACTCACAGATGCAAATTTAGCCAGATATTAAGGCATAAGATATGGATGCAAGGCATAGATATGATGACAAGCATAATATAATACGAATATTTATAAAATATGGAAAGCAAATAAAAGAACGAGATAGAAAGAAACGGAACGAGAAATTATTACATCACTTGAATAATTATATATCCGAATAAGAGAGGAGGGGAAGAAAAATATTACAACATAATAAAAACCTCACAAATCTCTCTAAATAAAAGAAAATAGAAAGATGCCTCGGAGATCGACCACTAGAAATGGTTCTGTTTGTTGCTAGAAGATTGCTCTATTTTGCCCGGAAAAACTCATTTTTGCAAGAGCACTATTCATCCAAGGGCACTATTCACCGCCAGCAGTTCTATTCACTGCGACAGTTACTGTTCACCCTACTTGGTCATTCTTCATCTTACCGGGCATTTTTTGTCCGCAGTTACTATTCATCACCAGAGGTACTATTCATCGTCAGGGTTACTATTCACTGCCAGAGGTTACTATTCACAGCCGAGGATTACTATTCACTGCCAATCACTATTCACCTGACGGGGTTACATATTTGACAAATTAGGTAGTTTTGACCGACCATTTAAAGCAGTAAATTACAACAGTTTATGTAGGCAATGTGGCACCGACCATTCAAAACGGTAAATTACAACAGTTTATTTAAAGCAATAAATTACAATAATTTATGTACAATAGTAAATTACAACAGATATGTGGGTGGTACAGCCTTCCCTTTAAAGCGGTAAAACGGTTATATAAAAATAAACAGTAAATTATAATAGATATATGGGTGATGTAGCCTTCCTTTTAAAGCAATAAATAAAGTGGGAAATAAAGTAGTAAAAGAATTTAAACAAATTAGATTACATTTTTAAATATAAGTGAAAGTTTGTGAAAACTCACCTTTTGGAGAAATGATGAATTTTTTGATTTACAGACTTTCTTTTGATCACCTTCAAGGTTGTAGAATGTATTCTCAATTCTCAGTCCAAAATTCAGAATTTCAGTTCTAAAGATGTGTTTTTATTTTTTGGATTATGTATTGGTAAAGAGACAATAAAGAGAATAAAAGAAAATTTTGGTTCAAAAAAATAAAATACCTAAGATCTTTTTTTCCTTTTCTCTTTTGAAAATATTTTTTTCTCTTCTTTTTTTCCTTTCTTTTCTCTCTTCTCAAATTTTTTTTCTTTCTCTCTTTTTTCATTTTTCTGATCTTTCTCCCCAATTGTTTTTTGTTTTTTGTTTTTTATTTTTATTTTTTGGGAAAGCAGGGTTTTTCAGCAGAATTATTGGAACTATGCTTAAAAGGATTATTTTGAAAAAAAAGAGTTTTAAACAAGTCTAAAACACTTGGCCAAGGTAGGTTTGAGATTGGGAATGAAGCACAAATTCCATCTTTCTTACTAAGGATGTTGTGAGAAAAACATTCTTATTTTCATTACTGGGTAAGTCTTAGGGTCGGTCAAAATGGGGTGTCCACAATAAGTTTAATAGTTCATATACAATTTAAATTTTTCTAGAACCATAAAAACTAGTTCAATTCTTGATTTATTCTAAAATCAAATCAATCTACATCATTTACTATGCCATAGTGCGATAATGGCAACCATATATTTTTTTTATCAGTAAAGTGAAAATTTCATTAAAAATGAGGGGACGTATTTTTAGGGTGGCTCTACATGGCCGAGGTGTTGGCCGAGGTGTTGGCCGAGGTGCCACATGGGCGAGCCATGATGCCAAGGTTGTTGTGATATTGCTGAGATATGGTGCGGTAATATCAGAATCTGAGATATTCGAATAGAGGACAAGAGTCCTAGATAATGTAGGGCTATCTATTTGGGTAATGATAGACTCTAAAGAGAGTTTATCCTAATCTAAATAGGAGGAGTCTTGGATAATTGATATCCTTGTAATGGATAGAGTCCCATGAAATAAGACTTCTAGGGGAAGTTGGACACTGATCATTATAAATGTAAGGCACCCTTATGGGTCTATGGTATGTTTTTTTTATTGTGAATTGGGTACTTGTGTTGATCTCTTTGAGAGATAAGTTGACTGACTTGATCGTCGGAGTGCCCCTAGATGGACGAGCCACCGCAGTATTTTTTTCTCTTCATGTACGCAGGTGCTGGCTTAATCTATTATGCCACGTGCTCTCCAGTTAAGTTCCCTAGATCTCAACAGGAGATATGTTTGGTTGTGAGGTCAAAATTTTACACCCATAATTTGGCGCCGTCTGTAGGAACTTAGTTAGAATAGATGGCCATCATTGTGCAAGAGCAACGTATTGGCGACGATGAGTTTAGTGAAAATGGAGAATAAATCAACATTGACGGAATGAAGGCACTTCCAGAATGGGTGAATGCAAAGATATGGGGTATGAGCGCTCTCGAGGAGATGAAGACGACCTTCAAGTATGGAAGGATCGAGCTAGGTGAAGCAGATCCCAGATGGAAAAGCTCCGCCTAGGCAATCAGATCCTAGATGAACAACCTCACCCTAGGTGAGTAGATCCAAGATGGCATGACCTCAGCCTAGATGAGTAGGTCCTAAAAGAGAAGAGCTTAACCTAAGTGAGCAGATCCTAGATCCAAGAAGACAAGATCTCGGCCTAGATGAGTAGGTCCGAGAAGACAAGAGCTCAACCTAAGATCCCAAATCCCAGAAAACAAGATCTCGGCCTAGATGAGTAAGAAGATAAATGTTAAGCCTAAGTAAGAAGATCACAATCCCAGAAGACAAGATCTCAGCCAAGATGAATAGATCCGAGAAGACAAGAGCTCACCTTTAGTGAGCAGATCCCAATTCCCAGAAGACAATATCACTCATCCTAGGTGAGCAGATCCCAGACCCTAGAAGATAAGATATCAACCTATATGAGTAGGTCCGAAAAGAGAACACATCGACCTAGGTGAAGCAGATCCCAGATGGAAGAGCATGACCTAGGTAAAACAGATCCCAGATGGAATAGCTCGGCCTAGGTGATCATATCCCAACTGAACGACCTCACCCTAGGTGAATAAATCCAAGAAGATAAGATCTTGGCCTAGATGAGTAGGTCCCAGAAGAGAAGAGTTCAACCTAAGTGAATAGATCCCAGATAGAATAAGACAAGATCTCGACCTAGATAAGTAGGTCTGAGAAGATAAGAGCTCAATCTAAGTGAGCAGATCTCAAATCCTAGAAGACAAGATCTCAGCCTAGATGAGTAGGTCCTAAAAGATAAGAGCTCAACCTAAGTGAGCAGATCCCAGATCCCAGAAGATAAAATCTTGGGCTAGATAAGTAGGTCCCAGAAGACAAGAACTCAACTTAAATGAGCAGATCCCAGATCCCAAAAAACAAGATCTTGACCTAAACGAATAAGTCCAAGAAGACAAAAGCTTAACCTAAGTAAGCAAATCCCAGATCCCAAAAGGCAAGATCTCAGCCTATATGAGTAAGTCCCAGAAGAAAAGAGCTCAACCTAAGTAAGTAGATCCCAGATCGCAGAAGACAAGATCTCATCCTAGATGAGTAGGTCCCAAAAGAGAAGAGCTCGACCAAGGTGAGCAAATCCCAGATTCCAGAAGACAAGATCTTGGCCTAGATGAGTAGGTCTAAGAAGATAAGGGTTCAACCTAAGTGTGCAAATTCAAGAGGATAACGCCTTAGCCTAGGTTGGCAAATCCGATACAAAAGGAGTTTGACCTAAGTAAACAATTGTGAAAAGATCAGAACTTACTGGAAGCAAACAGAGTTGAGATAAAACAAAGCCTAACCGAGATTAGAAGATCTTAATGGTAGGGGATTGTCGAGGCCTTGGAATATGGCTTGATGAAATTTGGAGCTCGACTCTAATGATGTCGATAATCTCAGTCGAAGTTAAAAATAAATCGAAAGGAATGACCACTGAAATGAAATCGAAAGAATAACCCTTGAGTAGGGCAAGACCCTGAGCAAGTTAACTTAGGCTTGCCAAGAAAGTAGAGCTAAAACTAAGTTAAAATGATATTCCAATGAGGAATTGTGTGTTTAACTTAGGCTTATCGAAAAAACAGAGCTAACTAAGTTAAAGAGATGTTTCAAAATAAACAAGGTGAAACCAGCCATGATCTGGCTAGTTTGTACGAATAGCCGAGGTAGGCTGTACTCTCGGTGCACTAAGGTTAAGCCTTAAGTGTTTTGTTTAGGTGAGCTAAACATGATGACCTCAGTCATGGATGTCTAAGTTAGACTTAGGCAAGGTTGAGCTACTATGTCCTTAATGTGAACCTAAGTTATCACTTACATTCATATTAGGGGGCAGAGAGTAGAGATAAGTTAATGAAGACTGAATCAGTGATTTGAAAGTGATACTTGGTGAAATTTTCAAAAAAAATTGGTGAGATGAAAGTATCCAAGATAACACTTATACTAGAGATGACATGATCAGAGATGATGGTTTTAACTGAGATGTTGACTTGCTTCTTATATTGATCTCAGACAGAGTCTTGGCCTTCTTGATAGGCCTTGGCATCTACTCCTTGCTGGTTAGTGCCTACTTCACAGCTTTCTTTTTAGCGGCCTTAGCAATGGCCTTGACTTTGCCAGCATTAACTTGGTCCTTTTGCTTCATGTGCTTCTTTTCCGAGGTGTTAAGTTGCTAGCGGCATGAGCATGTTGGATTGACTATAAGGAGATTGAGTGGATTGCACAGTTATGACATTGGGGATGCCAACAAGAAGGTCTTCTACAATTAAGCGAAACATGTCGTCATTGGTCACGGCGATGGTTACTCGCAGATAGGGCTATTGGAGGATTGTCAAGGTTATAGGTTGGAGCTTAGGATCTTGGTGTTTCCTTCTTTTGGTTCTGGCTGCAAGATTGTCTCTATGTCAGTATTTGTACTTCCATTGAGATGGTGGGTTGATGCGTGGAGCAGCTGATGATGTGCTTGGCTGCTAGTCTAGTTTAATTGGTAGAAATTGAACATTGGGTATGAACGAAGTATTCATAGCAATGAAAGCTTTAAGAACAACAACGATGGTTTGTAGAGGCCGAGAGAGAGAGTCTGGGGACATAGAGAAAGACAAAATGGGAAAGTCAAAAGGTTTTGTTGAAATGAAAAAAGGTGATAGATTATAATGATTCAAATTTCTTGGGAGACGTGATGGCAGATATTAGGTGACGTCTAATGGAGCAATGTGTGTCAATTATGGGATGTATTGGGAACCAATGAAGAGGTGACACGTCGTGATATTGGCATGACGGTTGATTGTTTTATGATGACGGATTTCAAATCTTGATGTTCTTGAACTAGTGAGTAACGATCTCGGCTAATAGTGCGATCTTGATTAAGATGTTAATCTTGGATAAAAAGAACATGTTGGTTATTGATTCTTGATGAGTGGACACTTAAGTCCTTATTTCTTGACACCGACGAGTCATGACCTCGATCGGAGAAATATTTTTAGCATGTTATTTAGCCAACATGTTGGAAGATCATACAATATAGGTTTCATCACCTCAGGTTGTCGAGGTAATAAAACCTAGGACAGTTGTGGGGACGTCTTTTTAGGGTCACGCCACGTGGCCGAGGTGTTGGTCGAGGTGCCACGTGGGCGAGCCATGATGCCGAGCTTGTTGTGATATTGTTAAGATATGGTGCAGTAATGTTAGAATCTGAGATATTCGGATAAAGGACAAGAATCCTAAATGATGTAAGACTACATGTTTGGGTAAGGATGGACTCTAAAGAGAGTTTATCCTAATCTAAATAGAAAGAGTCTTGGACAATTGATATCCTTGTAAAGGATAGAGTCCTCCGAAATAAGACTTCTAAGGGAAGTTGGACACTGATTATTATAAAAGTAAGGCATCCCCGTGGGTCTAAGGTATACTTTTTGATTGTGAATTGGGTACTTGTGTTGATATCTTTGAGAAATAAGTTGACTAACTTGATCGTCAAAGTTCCCTTGGGTGGAAGAGCCACTGCGGTATTTCTTGTCTTCTTGTGCACAAGTACTGGCTTAATCTATTCTATCGCGTGCTCTCCAACTAAGTTCCTTAGATCTTAGCAGGAGATCTGTTTGGTTGTGAGGTCAAAAATCAACACCCACAAAAAAACATGAAATTAAAAGTACCGGAAGATACAATGCATCGAGAGAGGTTTAGACAATACCAAATTCTTCTACTATTTCTATTCGCACCCATAATGGCAACCATATTGATGTGAATTTTGCAAATGAGAAGTTTTTGTGGGGCCTAAACTACCTAGAAGAAATTTAAGAAAATAGAAGCTCAAACACTCACTGGTTTGGTCCACCTTGAGCTGTATTTTAGCCTGAAGGTGCTCAACACTTTACACCGTTTCTAGCAATTTGCCAAAAGCTTAGCACTCCTAGAAATTGCTCTTTGCACACCAAATTTCAGTTCCTTATTTTGTTGAGTTTGAATTCTCTTTCAAACAACATCACCTTTCCTATTAGGCCATATTTGATTGGAAAAATTAATATTTAGAGCAATAATAATCCTATAGATTAGTGTAGGATTGTAAATACTACACCGTCTCTGGTACTAAGTATTTCACATTTTTGTGAAAATTACACTTAAACGTTAAAATATAAGTCCCAATGATTTGTAAATCCCATCTTATACTTCAGTCTGGCCAATTAAACACACCTTTAGAATGCTACTAATAATATCCATCTTTTTTCCTTGAAGTCGCATTTTTTTATTATTTATTCTACCCTCTTCTCCAATTTTTTAAAGGCTAAACCTTAACCACCACTAACCATCACTCTAGCCCCTTTCCACCTTGCCCAACTCCACCCACCGCTCTTAACACCTCTCCTACTACCCTTTCCCATTCTCCCAAACTCAAACCCTAACCCCACCTTCACCCTAGTTACCATCCACACCACCACTTCCAGAATTATTTTTATACAAAACACTCTTACAAATTGTATTTTAACTTTTTTATCAAAAAATAAAATATAAAATCATAAAGACAAAATTACATTTTTACCCCTATATTTTTCCTCAATTTTCAATTACATCCATAAACTTTGAATAATTTCAATTTTACCTCCAAAGTTTTTGAAATCATATCAATTTTGCCCCTTCTGTCAAATTTGAAACGTAAAAAGTTTAAATATATATATATATATATATATATTAGCCCCAAATTTCAAATGATAGTTGCAAACCCACGCTCTCTTACCCAAACTCACCCTATCTCCTCTCTGTACCTTTACAACTCCACCGACCACCATCGGCGGCGGCGGCAGCTAGTCCTCCTCCCTTTACCACTTTAGCCTTTATAGATTAAAGATAGGAGTTGTCCGAGTCTATCAGTTCTCTTTATTAGTAACTATAAAGCGAATTCGAATCGTAAATTAACTTCCTAAAAAACTAATGAGACACATACAAAACACAGACAAATAGAAAAAAGAGATATGGAGAGAAATATACAGGTAAAACTAGGTTACAATGTTTACTTTAAATGTTTAAGCTAATGAGCAAACTCAAAAAGCATATCTTTAGCCTCTCACAGCCAATAGAAAAGGAATGGCATTGAGATTGGGGCTGGTGTTGGTGTTGGTGTTGTTCTCATTGGAACCCTCTCTCTTCCTACTTGAAGAAGGCTTACTCAAAGCTCTAATTGGTCTCACAAATGCCTATCCCCAACACGTACTCCTCCCATGAGAAAGATGTCTCCCCGCCGTCAGTGTCACTATCGTTGCTGCCACCATCGTCGCCACCTTGCCACTCATATGATTGTTATCTTTAGCTAAAGATAAAACCCAGTAAGATGATGAGGAAGATGAAGAAGTGATCATGAACCCACTAAAAATCCCACCACATTTGACTTTCTCTTTCATACAATTCTATCCACCACCACAGCGGTAGAAAGAGGTGACCTTAGGCATGCCTTCTCTCTAGGACTCAACTCATCGAAGAGTGCAATCCCCAAACCTGATTGAGATTCACGCGAAAAAGGCCCGAAAAAGCTTCTGTATCTACACCCAACTGATCTAGGTCTGGAAACTTTTTGATTAACCGCAGCTTGATTTGGGCTTTCATTCTCCTCCATTACCACAAACTCCTCTCTTTTCTTCACCGATCTCTGCGAGCAAGATCCATTTGAAAAAACTCCACTGTTGAAGACAATGCGTAGCAAATATATGAAGAACTCTACCTACAATCCACAATACACATATACATATATAAATGTGTGTGTATGTGTATATATATATATGTAGAGAGAGAGAGAGAGAGAGATAAAGGGAACAATGGCTTGTGCTTTGTATTCAAAAGATGGTGATGATCTTGCTGTGAAAATAGATGAGGGATGTGGAATTGAGGGTGGTGAAACTGGGTCAAGGTGGTCTGAGGAGGGTATAAATAAGGGCCAGTAGATAGAGCATAAGAAGCAGAAAGGAGTGGAGGATAAAAAGGAGATGTGAATGGAAAAGAACTCAAATTGGTGGTAGGGATTTAAGAGAGAAGGTTTGTTGAGAGTTTGAAAAACTTATGGGTTTCAAATGGTATTCCTGGTTGGATTGGATTTCTAGGAGAAGCCATGAAATAAAAGTTATTTCGATTCGAATTCGCTCTGTGGTAACTGATAAAGAGATCTGATGGACCCGGACAGCTCCCATCTTCAATTCATAAACACTACAATGGTAGAGGGAGGAGGAGGGCTAGTCGATACAGCCGCCGTTACCGCCGGTGGTGGGTGGCGAAGTTGTAGAGATGCAGAGATGACAGAGGGTGAGTTTAGGTAGAAGAGGGTGGGTTTGCATCTATCATTTGAAATTTGACGCCAAAATATAATTTTTTAAATTTTTTCTGTTTCAAACTTGACGATAGGAGCAAAATTGATACGATTTCAAAAACTTTGGTGGTAAAATTGAAATTATTTGAAGTCTAGAGGTGTAATTAAAAATCAAGAAAAATATAGGTATAAAAATGAAATTTTCTCAATCATAAATAAAAGGAGTCAAACGTTATTAGATCCAATAATTTCAAGAATCGTATAAACTGTATATAAAATTGTAAGTTGTTTAATTCACCATCTGTGTGGATGATTTTCCGACCACACTGCCCGCTTAGTAACCAGCTGGAAAGCACTGGCAGAATAGATGACTGGAAATTGGGAACTCACCAGAGAGTGTGAGTGGAGCAGTTGCAAAACTCTTGGAGTTTACGAATTAATGGAACTAGAATCTCGGCTAGGAGGTGCGATTTCAAGCAACTTGGAAAGCATGAAACTTGATTCCTGACACCAGTGGACAGTAAAGTCCAGAGAACTTTGAGGTTAGCGAGTTTGATCTCGGACAGAGGGGCACAGATGAACGAACAGTGTATGTTCCATCACCTCAGAATGCCGAGGTAATAGAACCTAGGGGGCAGTTGTGGGGATATATTTTCTGAGTACCAACACGTGGCAAGGTGACACCGACGTGTCAGCCGAGGTGCCACGTGTCTTGGTCGTTGTGCCGAGGTCATCTCGGCTAGGCCGAGGTTGCCTCCGAAGATATCGGAATCCGAGATAAGCGGATAAGGGACAAGAGTCCTAGAATGAAGAGGGAACTCAACTTGGATATGGACAAGAGCCCTAGATTGGGAGAAGACTTCAGTTTGGGTAAAGATAAGACTCTTAGAGAGTTTATCCTAATCCCACTGGGAGTCCCAGATTAGCAGTAATCCTAAGTCCATTAGGGTCAGGCTCCTTTTGGGACTAGGATTGTATTGACTATAAAAGAGAGGCACCCTCATGGGTCTAAGGTATGCTTTTGATACTCAAGCTTGTGAGTTTAGTACTTGATTTATCTTTGAGAGATATACTGACTTGATCGTCGGAGTGCCCCCGGGTGGTCGAAACCACCGCGGGATTCTTATATTTCTGTTGCAGGTCAGTCAGGTGCCATCTATTTTGCCAGTGCTTTCCAGCTGGTTACTAAGCGGGCAGTGTGGTCGGAAAATCACCCACACAATTTGGCGCCGTCTATGGGAAAGAAAGAAGAATAGATGGCCAATGACGGACAAAAGAATCAAACTGGAGACAACGCTCCTGCTGGGAATGAGAGATCTATCAACCTCGACGTTGAAGGGGACAATAGCAACACAGAAACTCGTGACCAGAGTCACGGAGTGAAAGAAGCCGGCCAGGAAGGTGACACACCAAAGACAACAGATCGAAGCAACAAAGACGACCTCCAGGTATGGAAGGTTAGATACCTGCGGAGGAACGAAGACCCTTCCAGAAGAGATGTAAAGACAGGGGGCATGAGCGCTCACAAGGAGATAACATTCAAGTATAGAAGAACTCATCCTGAGTGAGCAGATCCCGGATTCTAAATCGTGGATCCCGGATCCGAGAAGACATGATCTCAGCCTAGACAAGTAGGCCCGAGAAGACGAGAGCTCAACCTAAGTGAGCAAATCCAAGATTCCAGAAGATAAGATCTCGGCACCTGAGTCCGAAAAGAGAAGAGCACAATGAGCAGATCTCAGATCCCAGAAGATAAAAAGGAAACACACAAGATCAGACTAAAGTTGGCCAGAATTGAGAAGTATACTAAGGCCGAGGAGGACATGCCGGGAACAAAGGCGTCGGAACAAGAAAAGAGAAACGGCTCGCCGATGCGAGGTCGAAAATCAAACTCAGGTTGGAGCCAAGTAAGATCAATAGAGAAACCAAGGCCGACAACCTCGGCTTGAATTAAACCTCAGCGACAAGGTCGAAGCTACATTTATGATGAAAACCCAAGTGGATTTTAAGTTCACACTGGGGGGGCAGAGAGAAGAAGAGTGCGTTTACCACTTGTTGAAATTTGTAGCAATTTACAAGTTGGTTAAACCAATATGATGCTTAACCGAAGTTAAGCCGAGATAATGCTTAACCGAAGTTAAGCCCAGATGATGTTTAACCGAAGTTAAACCGAGACGATGCTTAACCGAAGTTAAGCCAAGATAATGCTTAACCGAAGTTAAGCCCAGATGATGTTTAACCGAAGGTAAACCGAGACGATGCTTAACCGAAGTTAAGCTGAGATGATTCCTTATCTTCACTTGTTGAAATTTGTAGCAATTTACAAGTTGGAGTTAAGCTGATTCCTTATCTTCACTTGTTGAAATTTGTAGCAATTTACAAGTTGGAGTTAAGCTGATTCCTTATCTTCACTTGTTGAAATTTGTAGCAATTTACAAGTCGAAGTTAAGCCGAGATTATTCCTTATCTTCACTTGTTGAAATTTGTAGCAATTTACAAGTTGGAGTTAAGCTGATTCCTTATCTTCACTTGTTGAAATTTGTAACAATTTACAAGTTAAAGTTAAGCCGAGATTACTGTTTCTCTTCGCTTGTTGAAATTTGTAGCAATTTACAAGCCGAAGTAAAGCCGAGGTTATTGGTTAAACACTTGTAGAAATTTACAAGTTGGTTAACCTGAAGAAGATGCTTAACACTTGTTGAAATTTGTAGCAATTTACAAGATGACGTTAAGCCGACATATGATCATCCGTTGAAATTTGCAGCAATTTACAGGTTGAAGTAAAAGCTAAGTATATTGTTTAAATACTTGTTGAAATTTGTAGCAATTTACAAGTAGATCATTATTTAACACTTGTTATAACTTAAAGAAAGTTTATAGACTGAAATTAAAATAGTATGTGTTTTATATCTGTTGGAATTTATGCAAAGTTTACAGGACAAGTTATTGCCGAGGTAAATCATCAATTTGTATACTCGAGGTATGTCACCCCGAGAAGGTTGCACAAAGAAGGAAGAGCATACTAAAGACACGTAAAATATTTTAAGTATAGAATCATGCAAAGGCAGTCAAGAAAAGACAAAGGCACAAGCATTTAGAGAAGGAAAGTTGCATTAGACATTCAAGAACAAGAAGGCACATCGACCATATGCAGAGCTTACATTGTCTAAAAAGACAAAAAGGTACAAGAGTACAAGCGACAAAAAAGGAAAACTTCAAAAACTGAGGTGATGCTTAACCGAAGTTAAGCCGAGATGATGTTTAACCAAAGTTAAACTGAGATGATGTTTAACCGAAGTTAAACTGAAGTGATGCTTAACCGAAGTTAAGCCGAGATGATGTTTAACCGAAGTTAAGCTGAGATGATGTTTAACCGAAGTTAAATTGAGATGATGTTTAACCGAAGTTAAACTAAAGTGATGCTTAACCAAAGTTAAGCCGAGATGATGTTTAACCGAAGTTAAACTGAGATGATGCTTAACCGAAGTTAAACTGAGATGATGCTTAACCGAAGTTAAACTGAAGTGATGCTTAACCGAAGTTAAGCCGAGATGATGTTTAACCGAAGTTAAACTGAGATGATGCTTAACCGAAGTTAAGCCGAGATTATGTTTAACCAAAAGTTAAACGGAGATGATGCTTAAACCGAAGTTAAAACGAAATGATGTTTAACACTTGTTGAAATTCTGAGAGTGCACAAAGTTAAATGTCGGCAAAAGATTCGCCGGAATCAAACGTCGTTTTGATTAGAACAAAACCACTAAGTGCACGCCAGAAGTGGTGACCAGAATTGTGAAAGGAATAAATGTTTCAAGAAACAACGATGATAGTTTGCAAAGGCCAAGAGAAAGAGGGTCTAAAGGGGGTGCATTAAATACCAGAAGTTTTAATACATTGGTGAAAGCAGAACACATCAGGTCTATGACTACGGCACGAAGCCAACTTCCCTAATGTGATCCTAAGTACAACTTATGGTCACATTAGGGGGCAGGGAGAAGGTGGAGGGGGAAGGAATGATAATTAAGGAGCAAGGAATGTTAACACTTGTTGAAATTTTTGAGCAAATTACAAGATGAGTTAACCGAAGCTTATGAAGTCTACCACTTGTTGAAATTTGTAGCAATTTACAAGTTTGGTATAGCCGAGATAACACTGAAAGACGTTTCCGAGATATGATCATCCGAGATGACCAACTAGCTTGTTAAGAGCTGAGAAGGTTGGCAAGTACAAAAATGAAGACCTTAAAGAACTAGGGACTGAAAGCAATAATGTCGGACTGATCTGCTTCAACGGACGACGATGGTTCAGCGTCGGCAGTCAGTTGGAGGAGCTTCTCTACCGTTACCTCGGCATCAATTTCAAGAAAGAAGCAAACTACTCAGCATCAGCGGCAGTTTGTGTCTCACCCCCAGAAGACAGTTGGAAAGAACTTCTCAGCAGCCTTCTCAGCCACGAAGCTCAGCATCAATCTCCTGAAGAGTTTGATCAAAGCTTTTCTCGGCGATTGGCACCTCGGCGTTTTGAAAGCAAGGATTGAAAGCAAAACTCTGGAAAAAGACACAGAAAACAGAAACAAGAATGTAATTCGTAAATCAAAAATGGTGATGAAGCTATCAGGAAATCAAGACAAAAAGATTGTACAGGTGTGTCAAGCCAAGAACAGTGGCAACAATAAACAGATATGTGAACAGTGTATATTCAAGAAGATGATTTGGAAACAACGGGTAAAACAACAATGATGGTTAACAATGAAGCAAAGCTTCTTGGAAAGCAACAACAAATAAAACCAGGAGGAAAAGTGGCTTACCAGAAAGAGGAAAACCGGAATGAGAATTGCCGAAGTCTGACGACGGATGCGAAAATGACAGAATAACGTAAGCTTCACCGGAGGAGAGGAACGAAAACAATTGCAGAGCTTGAAAGCTTGGAACAATGACGGATTTAAGCAAAAGAACTAGAAAGGAAAAAAAGCCAGAGGATTAAATGAAAAAAAAAAGAAAAAATAGTCAAGAAGACGACAAAGTTCAAGAATAAAGCCAAGTGCACAGACACTAAATAAGTATGTGAAGAACAAGAAAGTAATGACCCAAACATGATGCTAGCAACAGAAAGTGGATATGACAAGGACAGTGCCAGGCATTCAAACAATTCAAAACTTGAAAACAGATGAAAATAGAAGGCAACAGATGGTAAGTAAACAGATTCAGAAGAGTTATGAAAGATTGAGCTTAATAGCAAGTAAAGAGTTTATGAACCTACCAAGTGAAATGAACGCCGATATGAAAATCGCCGGAGTCAAATAGATGACTGGAAATCAGAAACTCACCAGAGAGTGTGAGTGGAGCAGTTGCAAAACTCTTGGAGTTTACAAATTAATGGAACTAGAATCTCGGCTAGGAGGTGCGATTTCAAGCAGCTTGGAAAGCATGAAACTTGATTCCTGACACCAGTGGACAGTAAAGTCCAGAGAACTTTGAGGTTGGCGAGTTTGATCTCGGACAGAGGGGCACAGATGAACGAACAGTATAGGTTCCATCACCTCAGAATGCCGAGGTAATAGAACCTAGGGGGCAGTTGTGGGGATATATTTTCTGAGTACCAACACGTGGCAAGGTGACACCGACGTGTCAGCCGAGGTGCCACGTGTCTTGGTCGTTGTGCCAAGGTCATCTCGGCTAGGCCGAGGTTGCCTCCGAAGATATCGGAATCCGAGATAAGCGGATAAGGGACAAGAGTCCTAGAATGAAGAGGGAACTCAACTTGGATATGAACAAGAGTCCTAGATTGGGAGAAGACTTCAGTTTGGGTAAAGATAAGACTCTTAGAGAGTTTATCCTAATCCCACTGGGAGTCCCAGATTAGCAGTAATCCTAAGTCCATTAGGGTCAGGCTCCTTTTGGGACTAGGATTGTATTGACTATAAAAGAGAGGCACCCTCATGGGTCTAAGGTATGCTTTTGATACTCAAGCTTGTGAGTTTAGTACTTGATTTATCTTTGAGAGATATACTGACTTGATCATCGGAGTGCCCCCGGGTGGTTGAAACCACCGCGGGATTCTTATATTTCTGTTGCAGGTCAGTCAGGTGCCATCTATTCTGCCAGTGTTTTCCAGCTGGTTACTAAACGGGGAGTGTGGTCGGAAAATCACCCACACACCATCAATTATACACCAAATAAATTTATTCATAGATAAATTCACATGAACTTTTACATGAATCGTGAAGATCCAATAATATAGATAATTACATAAGCAAGATGACCTAGTAAGAATTCCAGATGAACAAACCGAGTCAGTTTATTATAACATATAAGAGTTTTAGAAATCAAAATTTTTAATTCTTAAAAATAAAAATTTTGTTACAAAAAACACTTAAGAATCAATTTGTATCGTCATAAGAATCGCTAAAAAATCATCCCAAAAAATAAAAAACAAGGCTTTTAGTTAAAAAAAAAATGTCACTAATAAATACATTTTTAGAGATAAAATAATTTGGTCCCAAAAGGATTCCCTTTTTTGGGATAAACTACCAATAAGTTCTAATAATTGAACTTAATTTCATCAAGTCCTATTGAAAATAATTCTTAGTAAAATTATCACTAAAAATAATTTTTTGTGACTATTTTTTTCATGTCACTAAAAATTGACAATTAGTGACTTTTTTTATTTTGTTACATTTTTTATAAATTGTCACCAAAACTTACAATTAGTAATATTTTTCTGTGACAAAATTTTCAAACTGTCACTGAAAGTTGAAAATTAGTGACTTCTATTGTGACGATTTTTTTAAACTATCGCTAAAGCTTATAATTAGTGATATTTTTTGTGACAAGATTTTCAAACTGTCATTGAAAATTAACAATTAGTGTCTTTTTTTAATAGTATTTGATGAAAAATGTCATTAATTATCATAGGACTTATTGGATAATAAGTCTACTTGTTAGGACCTACACGTAAGTCTCCCTTTATTTTTTAAGACAAAAATTTTGGTCTCAAAAGGATAATAATTTATCACTAATATCCAATTTTTGTTGCTAAAAGTATAATAATAACACTTTTGACAACAAAAATATTTGATTCTTTAAAAGTAATTTTGTCCCTAAATTTTTGTTTTTCTAAAACCTTAGGTTGCATTTGGTAGAACTTTCTAAATATGATTTGAGAATAGAAGTTGTATTTTGAGTTTGTGAGTTTTGAAATTATGATTTGAGTGTGGAAAATGAGTTTTGAAAATAGTTTTGAATTGAGTGGGAAATTTTTGATGTGTCATATGATATTTGATACAAAAACTTATAATTCATAACCAAACACACAATTCAAAATTCTATTAAAGCTCATAAAAAAATTTAAAAAATTCAGAAAATATTTTTTTTGAATATATAAAAATTAGCATGTGTCAATTGTAAAAACAAAAAAAAATTTGCACTGTTCCGATCAACCAGCAAGACAACCGGTTAGGCCAAATTTAAAAAAAAAAAAAATCCAAAAATCGCGCTTGACACAGAGTTTTCTGTTTGTTGTGAAAATATAGTTGAAAAACTCTATCCAAACATGATATTAGAATGTGTGGGTAGAATTATGATTTGAAAATCCTTCCAAACAAAGACTTAATTTTTTGTTGGGTTCAAAGTTCCTAAATTTATCCATGTAAATCGAGCAAGTCAAGTCAAGCTCACCTTATAAGACTTGGCACATTCAAAACAATGCATGTCATATGATCAAAACCAAACCATTCTACGTTCTAAATATCTCTCAACTCAACCAAGCTCCCAGCAATGGCATCATCGACAGCCTCAAACCATCTTCACTTTGTATTGATTCCATTACCAGCTCAAGGCCACTTAATCCCCATGATAGACATGGCAAAGCTATTGGCAGAGCATGGTGTGATGGTAACCTTTGTCACCACCCCTCACAATGCCTCTAGATTTGCATCGACCATTCATCGAGCTAGGCGACAATCTGGGCTTCGGATTCAACTCCTAGAAATCCCATTTCATTGCCAAGATTGTGGGCTGCCACTAGGGTGTGAAAATCTTGATATTGTGCCTTCAAGAGAACTAATTGGAAAATTTTACACTGCACTTGATAAGCTACAAAGGCCATTGGAGGAGTACCTGGAAGAACAAAAGGCACCTCCAAGCTGCATAATTTCAGACAAGTGCTTGTATTGGACTTCCAAGACAGCTCACAAGTTCAAGATCCCAAGGCTGGTCTTCCATGGGACTTGTTGCTTCTCACTTTTGAGCGCCCATAATTTGCAGCTATACAAGGCTCACCATTCTGTCACTTCTGACTCGGAACCTTTTGTGGTGCCAGGTATGTTGTAAGGTATTTTCTTCTGTATAATAAAGGTTTCTTTGTTGTTAGTAAAAAATAAAAAATAAAAATAAATAGTTTAAGGGTAAATTACAAATACATTTTCTAAAATTTGCTAAAAATATAACCGCATTGATAGAGACCTCCTCCAATCATCACTCCCTCACACACGTGGCGGGTGGTGATTGAAAAAAAAAAAAAAAAAAAAAAAAAAAACAATGGGAGGGAAAGGGGTCAAAGGGGTGGAAGGAAAAGGGGGTTTGAAACATTTTTCAAAATATAAATGGCCCCCTAAAATTTTGTAAATTACATTTTGTCTTTTAAAATTTTTAATTACATAACAAATGGGATATTTCATTAATTAATATTAATTCAAAGGAAAACTTTACTTCATCCTTTATGATTTTGGCCATGTGCGATTTACCTCCCAACGTTTAGAAATGACTACACCTCTTGTAGTTTGTGAATTAAAGTGTACCGTTAAATATTGTGTCAAACTTAACAGTAAGTGTGAAACACGTGGCAAACTAAGGCGGTTTATATACTCATTTTCAAATTTCAAATGGATAAATCGCACATAAAATAAAGCAGAGGGTGTTAAAGTACACTTTACCTTTCAAATAAATAACGAAAATACAGAGATATTTTCACTAAATCGTTAGCGGGGCTAACGGTGAACTTTAATCTATAAACCACAAGAGAGTTATATAATATTAGAGATGTAAACCGTACATGACCCAAACCACAAGAGGCAAAGCAAAGTTTGCCCTTGATTCAATTAATAGTTTTAATTATGTCAACAATTTATTTAAATTAATAGTAATGATAATTTCATTATTGTATACTAGGAAAGTTAAGGATTTTTTTTTTTTTTTTGTTTACTCTGTAGTAAATAGAGATTAACTTTGTAAGAAAGTTAAGAGAATTGACAGATCTAAATTGACGTGGGCTAGTAAGATATATGAATCTCCTTAATTTGACTAACTAAATAGTCGTTGACAGAGTCGAGTGGAGAAAAATTATTCATATAGCTGATCCTATTTAATGGGACTTAAGGATTGATTTTGTTTGATTTGGTTTTGATTGGTTTGGTTTGGTTTGGTAACTCTGTTAAATGACAAACTTTGATAACGGGGTATTTGTAATTTCTAAAATTATAAGAGGTAATTTATATTTTAAATAACTTTCAGAAGATATATTTACAATTTATTCAAAAATAAATTAATTAATTAAACAATACTACAAATCTAGAGTTTTCCCTCCAAACTTTTTACCACTAAAAGTCCATTTTTAGTCACCAAAAGTCGACTTTTCACTTTCCCCGACTAAATATTTTAGTCGCCAGTTTTGTCGCGAATGCATGGTCGCCGGAGGTATTGGCGACTAAAAAATTTTTAGTCAGCAAAAAAACAGGTCTTTAGCGACCAAAGCTTTTGTCGCCAATAGTCAATTACATTTTTGAAAATTATACATTTAGCGACTAATCTTTTAGTCGCCAATAGTGAATTATTTTTTTTATTATTTATACATTTGCCGACTATTTTTTTCGTTGCCAATAATCAAGCTTTTGGTGACCACACATTTTAGTCGTCAAAAGCATATTTCAGAAAAAAAAAAAAAAAAAAAAAAAAAATTACCCTCTGCTGTTCCCAAGTTTTGAACCACCAACCTCCCACATTCTCAACCTTTAGACCAACACACTCTCCCCACTATGCCACTACAACATCAAATAAATATAAATGCAACATATATTATTTATATAGTATATTAACCGGTATTAATACAAAACTATATATACAAAAATAATTATTTTTATTTAATATAATTTATGTAAAAAATAAATTATTTACTAAAAAAAATGTGAGACCACTTTTGGTGACTAAAGCTGTTTTTTAGTCGCCAATTCTATACTTTTTGGCTACTAATTACTTTTTTGTCACTAAAAGAATTAATTCCCGCCTAAAACCTCCACTTTTGGCGACTAAGCTGAATTTTAGTCGCCAAAACCCTCCACTTTGGGCGACTAAACTGAATTTCAGTTGCCAATTGTTGACTTTTAGCTACTAAATATTTTTTAGTAGTCGAAAAGCTTCACTTTTGGCTACGAAATTTTTCATTGTCGGTAAAACACGTATAATCGGCGACCAAACTATTTTTTAGTCGCCAAAACCTATACTTTTGGCTGCTAAATGTTTTTAGTCGCTAAAACCCATATAATCGGCCACTAAAATTTTTTAGTCGCCAAAAACCTTGACTTTTGGCTACTAAAATTTTTTTAGTCGCTAAAACCCATATAATCGGCGACTAAAACTGATTTTTAGTCGCCAATAACTATACATTTGGCTACTAAACTTTTTTAGTCGCTGAAAGTGCTACTTTCAGCGACGAAAATTTTTTTTTTAGTCGCCATTTGTGCTTTTTGTTGTAGTGTACCCAGAAAAAATAATGTAAGGTGCCCTCGCGATAGTTGATGGTGGTGAGGACGGAAATGGGACTAGCTGGTGATGGGGAGAAGTGGAAAGGGGTTCGGGGGTAGTTAAGGAGGGGCGGGGGAGGGATTCACAGACAAATTTTTTTTCTTTTGTCGGTCTCAATTTATGTTAGTCTTATACACAATTTTGCAAAAGTCTTCTAGAAGGAAACTAGTTTAGTGATTTTGTTGTATCCTCAAACTTTTATCAACTTATATTTTTCAAGTATCACTACAACATATAAAAGTTTTAAAAATTAAATATTTTTATTTTTAAAAATAAAAATTTTGTTACAAAAAAATATTTATGGACTAATTTATATCGTCATGAGAATAACCGCTAAAATGTCATTCTGAAAAATCCAAAGTAAGGCCTTTAGCGACAAAATTTTTAAAATATCACTAATAAATATACTTTTAGGAACAAGATAATTTGGTCCCAAAAGGATTTATTTTGAGAACTGCTATTAGCGCCTATCTAATTTCTTTAGACCTCTTATTTTTTTAAACCCCCACCTTAAGCCCTAAATTTTAATAAGATTTCTTTGAACACTACACTTAATACCAATTTTATCCATATTTATAATATCATTACACCCAAGTGCATGCCCACCTAATTTTGCACACCCACTCTTCTTCTTCTCCCAGTAAGCGATGAATGATTGAGAACAACAAACAATTGACAAACAAATCGACTATCCCTCTCTTCTCCTTTTCTCATAAACAATAGTCGCTTTCTCTTTGTCACCGTGAACAATGGTATCTCAGACGAAATCTCGTCAGAAATCCTTCGATGGTCTCTTTCTTCTTCTCTCAAGTAATCTCCAAATTTCCATCACATATTATTTTTTATTTTTTTGTTTATTTCGGATCATAACCCTCAATACAAGGGGTTTTAGAGGGAAAAAACCTTCAAAAAAAACAAAATAGGGAAAAAAAAATCTTACAAAATGAAACCATTCAGCATTCCAAGAACGAAATGTTCATGTTCAACACAGTATTACTAAATTAAATGTTTATGTTCAGCGTTTTATTACTAAATAAAACCTTAACAATCAGCAAACTAATACTGAACCAAAAATAACCCAAAATCATAAATACAAGATAATAAACTTACCAATGCAACGCCAACCTCATTAGAGTTGTTGTCATTGTCCTCCATTGCTCTATAAATATCAACAAATGGTGAAAATGACCACAAATGTAGAAACTCAGAGTTTGTAATAAGATTATTTGCAACGTTAACTGATTTGGAATATCGAACACATTTGAAACAACCGAACAAAACATTAACTGATTATTTTGTTTCAAATGTTTTTTATTGAAGATGAATACGTGGGTTTAGGAGGTGATGAAAAAGAATACGATTAAGGTTTAGATTGGTAAGGAATATGTATAGAT
Source organism: Camellia sinensis (assembly GCF_055761805.1). Classification (NCBI taxonomy): domain Eukaryota; kingdom Viridiplantae; phylum Streptophyta; class Magnoliopsida; order Ericales; family Theaceae; genus Camellia; species Camellia sinensis. Next base: position 79,120,283 of record NC_138970.1, read on the forward strand.
GGGGATGAAGATAAGTGTACAATTTTGTAGAGTATCATTCTAATTGTTTTTATTTGGTGAGTGGGTGTTCTATTAAAAATTATCCTATACCGTAATTTTACTTCAAGGTATAATTATAATTATTAAAAAAAAAAAGTGAAAATTGGGGAGTCTAAAGAAATTAGGTATGTGCTAATAACAATATTTTATATTTTTTGTTAATAAATATTTTAGTCCTAAAAGGATAATAATTCATCACTAATATCTAATTTTTATTGTTAAAAATATAATGACGATATTTTTTACAACAAAAATATTTGATCCTTTTGTTACTAAATTTTTATTTTTCAAATTAATTTTTTTGTGCTGGCATGCTAGACCTTCCAAACTTTTTTTGGAATGAAAGCAATTATCACCTTACAATAGTGTCTCTAACACGCCTTAAAATCGCACTATTTTCTTGATTCTAATAATTTTCTCTTCTACATTCGTAACAAGGTATGCCGAAAAGGGTTGAGATAACCAAAGCCCAGTTGCCAGGAGCATTCGTCTCCATGCCGGACTTGAACAATATTCGCGACCAGATGAGAGAAGCTGAATCAACCTCTTTGGGAGTGGTGGTGAATTCTTTCAGTGAGTTAGAGCATGGTTGTGTAGAGGAGTATGCAAAGGCTATAAAAAAGAAAGTGTGGTGCATTGGACCAGTTTCTTTGTGTAACAAAGAGACCGTGGACAAGTTTGATAGAGGAAACAAAGCCTCAATTGATGAGAAAAAGTGCTTGGCATGGCTTGACTCAATGAAACAAAGACATGTTCTCTACGCTTGCCTTGGCAGCCAATGCCGCCTAGTCCCATCACAGTTGATGGAGCTTGGGTTGGGCTTGGAAGCATCAAATCACCCATTCATATGGGTGATCAAATTAGGAGAGAGATTTGAAGAGCTAGAAAAGTGGTTGTTGGATGAGAATTTTGAGGAGAGAATCAAAGGGAGGGGACTTCTGATCAAGGGTTGGGCTCCACAGCTTCTCATTCTGTCCCACCCAGCAGTCAAAGGGTTCTTAACCCACTGTGGTTGGAACTCAACAATAGAAGGGGTGTGCTCTGGATTGCCATTGATAACATGGCCTATGTTTGCAGAGCAATTCTTTAATGAGAAATTGATTGTGGAGATCTTGAGGGTTGGGGTTAGAGTTGGTGTTGAGGTCACAGTTAGGTGGGGGGAGGAAGAGAAAGTTGGAGTGTTGGTGAAGAAAGAAGAAGTTAAGGAGGCTATAGAGAGAATAATGGGTGGGGGAGAAGGAGAAAGAAGAAGAAAGAGAGCAAAAGAACTTGGAGTAATAGCAAGAAAAGCCATGGAAGATGGAGGATCTGCTCACTTGAACACGTCAATCTTGATCCAAGATATAATTAATGAAATAACAACCAAGTCAAGACCAATGTCGGATCTTGATAAGAAAACAAAATAGTCAATCCAACCAGGTCAATTCGGTTCCTCAGTTTGCCGCAAACTAGCCAACCTAAAAACTGACTATACATATATATATATATATATATACTAGTTTCGAAATAAAGTATGTTTAAATTTTATATTTTGATAAATTTTTAAAAATTAAAATATTGTTGTATGAAATTGAATAAAACAAATTATTCAATATATAATAGACTTATGTGGTATGACATGTATATTTTTTGTTTTGTTATACATCCAATGGTATAGAGTCCAATTCTATTATCATATCATTTTGGATGAATTTGTGAGTCTTTAACATTTATTCTGAATTTATAAAAAAAATTATGGTGTGTAACTTCTCTCATCAAATAAATATAAAACAAATACTAAGATAATTCTCTCATCTAAAAAAAAAATTACTAAGATAATTTACTGAACTAATTAAAAAACAAAAGAAAGTGCATATATATATATATATACAAATGAGTAATTTTATTAATACATAAATCATACTCATACAACAAATAATCGATTTTATTAATACGTAAATCATTAAGTAAATTAACAAGTTTTAATGATATGAAAAATATCCTTCAGTTAACTATTTTGTTAATAAATAAATCATTAAATCAATTAAAAAATTTTAATGATATGAGAAATATTTTTCAACAAACAATTTTGATAATTTATTATTACATAGGAGAATTTGTTTTTCCTTGAGCATTGTGTTAAATTAAAATTTATAAAAAACGGTAACTGTAATTTCTAATATTATAGGATCGATTCATATTTTAAACCAACTTTATGGGTGTATTTATAATTTGTTCAAAAATAATATAAAAAAAATTATGTTTCATAATTAACCAATAATGTTTGCGTAATTACGAAAAAATCTATTTCATAATTGATTTAGTATGTTTTCATAACTACGAAAAAAATATTGCATAATTGACCAAAAATGTTTGCGTAATTACAAAAAAATCTTCACTCAACATATAAGCCATAATTAGTAAATTATTCAAAATAAAAAGGCAAAATCAAAAAAAAAAAAAAAGACAAATCTCAAGCAGTTAAGCGGATGTTATATATATATATATATATGGTCAGTACCATCTCTCAAGTGCACACTGTGGACCAGAGGGGTGCTTTTTTGTTTTTTTTTTAATCAGCAAAAGAAGGATACTTTATTGATAAAATCAACATGCAATGCATATGAAATTACATGAATAAATAGAAGGTAAGAGCAAAAACCCTCATCAGATAATTTGAATCATTTATTTATAAGATATGTAGATCATTTTAAAAAAATAAAAATAAAAAAATTCGAATTGATTTTATAACCATAGTTTATATTGTATTATTATATTTTTCATTAAAAAATATGAATGACAAATATAATTTTAAAAATGGACAATGTATTCTTTTAAAATAAATATAATAAAATACACCACAAGAATTAACACTTTTGCCGACCAAAAAATTGGTCACTAAAAGCCCATTTTTGGTCGGCAAAAGTTATCTGCAACCAATTTTTTTGGTCGCTACTTTGGTTGCCAATTGAGGGTCGGCAAAAGTAATTCGCGACCAAAATTTTGGTTGGTCGGGAAAAGTCGGATTTGCCGACTAAATTTTTGGTCGCTAAATATATCATTACCGCGACTAATTCATTTAGTCGCTAAAACACTTTGGTCGCGAAAAGTGATATTTTCCCGACCAAATATCTTAGTCGCCAATTGACACATTTCGCGACCAAAAAGTTTGGTCGCCAATTATCACATTCAACGACCAAAAAGTTTGGTCGCCAATTGTGACATTCCACGACCAAAAACATTTTGTTGCCAATTGTCACATTCCGCGACCAAAAAAATTGGTCGCCAATTGTCACATTCCACGACCAAATTGTTTGGTCGCCAATTGTCACATTCCGCGACCAAACATGATTTGCGCAACTAAAACTTTAGTCGGCAATAGACCTATTCGCGACCAAATCCTTTGGTTGCCAAAATTAATAATTTTAACGACTAATTATTTAGTCGCCAAATGTGCTTGGTGATACACCGACTACTTTATTTAGTCGGCAAAAGTATAACTTACTGAGGCACGAGTGCCCTTACTAGTTTTGGGGCTTTGATTAGCAAAAGCTATTGGGAATTTGGGACAAAAGTACAACATTTCACACTCTCAGTTGCCATGGAATGCAAAAGATCGAAACATTTCCCCATCAATCATAAACATTTCCCCACAACTTTATTTCTTTACAATTGTGTCAAGTACAAAGAGAGACAGACACAGAGAGAGAACAGAATCAACTTAACCTTCCCCACCAAAAAAATAGCAAGACTGTCTGCAAGATAACAAGGTAAAAGCTACATATTAAACTTTACATTCCCAATATATCCATTCATGCAGCAGTGGCATGAAAGTTACCCTTAGATGGCTTTGCACATTCGCTTGCTTCTTAAACCATTCTTCGATTCTCCTACTTAATGTATTGGGAAAGCCACTTAAAGCCATCACCATATCCCATCTTGCGCACGATACTGCACATGAAGACCTCAATAGGACGGACATTTGAGTCAGCGAGGTCAACATTACCCTTACCGGTAGTAACACCAGTCAAACCCAAGTAATATCTCAACTCATCCTCTGAGGCAACATAGGGTATGTCAATCTTGTTCCCAAGTATGAGAAACGGGACATTTGCAAGTGAATCGTCTGAAAGGAGGGCATCCAGCTCCTTTTTGGCCTCTGCAAATCTCTCTTTGTCGTATGCATCAACAAGGTAAACTACAGAATCCACTTGCATGATGATCAAAAATTATATACTATTTGTGAACAAGGCACGAAAAGGACAAGGCATGAAAAGGACAAGGCACAAAAATTATATACTATTCCATCCCATTGAGGTTCATTAATAAGCAAAGTAGATGAAACAGATGCAGCAAGATCGACCAGAGACCTTGGTTTAAACACCTAAGAATGGAAATGCATTGGGAGATGAATAAATGAATCAACAAAGTGGTCCGTTGTCACAAACCAATCCATGTCATGTTAAAAGGGAGACTATATACAGGAAAGGTGGCAATATAAAATACGATGGTATAATGATTGCTCCACATCCTCATCATCATCTTCTCATCATTGTTTTTATTATAATACACATCATCAAAATCTGTTTTGGTTTTCCATTAAACAAGAATGATACCTTTAGAATGGGTCTTGTTGGCTTCTCATAACTCATAAAATCATCACTGCTGCTGGTCCACCATTCTGCAGAGCATGCTCAGCAGCAACACATATCTCTGCAAGTCTCATAGGTCGATCGATGCAGCTTTCAAAGTTTCCAGGTGAAGAATTAGTTCTTGACATGGAAACAGTATTTACTTTAGCTGAAAGAGGGCTTCCTCGGAGATGCATCTGAACCTAAGCTGCCAGCATGTAACAACTGGGTAAGGGCTCAAAAGAATTCAAAGGATCTGAAGACAAAGACATTTACATATACACAAAGATACAAATATTAGAGTTCATTTCTTCAACAATTAGAGGGGAAAAAAAGGAGGGGGGAAGGTTGTTATCAGCAACTAGTATGCTTGCTTCCAAAGCAAATTAAAGCAGTTTAGTACATTTTAAGTCAAAACACTGGAACTAACCAACAAGATTGTATTCCCCCTCCAAGAAATTATGCATTTCTTTGAATAGCATGTAACAATATATTGCATTCAATTACTAAATTTCCATTACCCATCAATAAAAGCTGAGCGACCATCAAATAATTCAAACACATTCCCAGCAGAAAGAGAAGCCTTTTGGCGATTAGCTTCACGCAGAAGTAAAGATGGTTCAAGAGGTAATGGCTTCCTCTGAATACCAAAGTGCTTAACCCTTGGTGTCGTTTGAATAATCATCTGCATGGATTTAAGGAATACATAAACAATAACATTTTTCAATGAGAATGAAATTAGGATCAGTAACAACTATAATTACGATAATTTTGAGAAGGATTACTTAAACCGCATTATTGACATGTTAACTGAGGTGAGGAAGGGCATGTTGTATCTCAGAAAAAGTGCCCACAAAGACATAGTCTATTTTAGTGAAACATTTAATCCTAACCCTCAACTTGAGCCACATTACCATAACAATTCAATGCAAGGACACAAGCACTGCTCAGGTTAGTAGTACAAATTTCCAAAAACTGCTTGTTTTTTTTAACAAGGTTTTTTTTTGTTTTTTGACAACCTGGTCCTTACAATCCTCCAGCTCTAGATATCATCTAAGATCCATATTGGTGACTAATGTATGTAATTGAACTGCGACAATAATAAATTTGACTATCCCACAGTTGTTCAGTTATTTCTTCCAATAATCCAAAGTAAAGATGTTGATGATGAAGCTCCTCAGCGCACAGGAGGCATTATTGAAAAAACTAATTTTTACAAAGAAAGTAAAAAACCAGATCATGTTTTCCAGAGTAGCTTTCAGTTTTGGCCCAATTAAAATTGGCCGCTTTGTTAGGATGTCACTGAGGCCATCATACTGAGCCATCAAATGATTTTCGAGTTATGAATAAAATTTTCTTTCATCCTAAAATGTAATTAACTTTATTTGACTTCAGTTAAGACTCATTCTAAACAACCAGCAAACCAGTTGAATCACTTATAACAAAAGAAGCAGAGTATCAATTGAAGTATCCTCGAAATAACCAGTACAAGGTTGGTTTATTTAATTTATATCAGTGCTCAAATTTACAAGCCTTTTCGTAGTTACATGTCAATAATACCAAATTAAAAACCTCACCTTTTCCTTCTCAAACACCTCAGATGAAGCATCAGGTGGAACTAAAGGCCAAACTGCGGGCTTAGGCCAAGGTAGCATGCTGAGTGAAGCACTGCACAAAAGAAAAATATATTAGAGAGAGAGTTGGAGGACCACAGTGCAAGATCAAAGGAACTCTTTGGCAATGCTGACTACTACTTTCAAATAGGATTGGTATGCTAAAAAGTTGTGTTTCTACCTGTTGACAGGACTTGTTTCTATATCTGATCCATAACCAATTAAATATGCAAGCCTCATGAACTGCAACATGGGGAATTACATTGCAATAAGCAATAATTATGGTAGTAAATTTGTAGAAACAAGTGAACAAATGCATGGCTATTCTTTTTTTTCTTAATAAAAAAAAATGGTTGTTAATTGTCACAGGGAAACCATTGAGAAATAAAAATGGAATGAAACATATCATCGCATCTATATGTCAGCAAAAAACATGCCTGGACAACTATTTTTTCCCTCAAACTCCATTCTCGGTTAAAATAACAAATGTTGATTACTTCCACTCACCAAGTTACATAGTATAGTATGCAAACACTGCACTATATCACACTAAGTATATGGAGTTTGGAAGTCACTTGCAATGCGTGTAAACTTTACCTTAATCCGGCATAGTGAATAAAGATCACCTTGAAGGCGATAAAACTCTGTTTCTATATCAGGTGCCACTTGTCCATCACTATAATGAGAAGCAATTGTATTGATTAAAGCCAAGCAAGCAGTTATCACCCAAACTTCACACATACAGAAGGGTAACATACTCTGAAAAAAACACCAAGAAAAGAGAGGTAAAAAGGATAAGAATAAATAACGTTTCAATAATAGCTTAAAAAAAGTACTATTATTACTGTGAGTGAACATTGAACAACATGTCAAATACCTCATGCAGTGCCAATGCCTTTGAAAAGCTGATAATAAATGAATATCCCCTTGATGCAACCTCAAAGGGACGATTCAACTTGAATAAAAGCTGCAAAATTGAGATGTATAATTGCAACAAAGTTAAAACACAATTGCAGAAAACCAAGTACCCTTGAAATGTGGCGAGACAAAATATTTAAAGTTTTGACCAATATAACAAGCACTGTAGAAAACTTAAGAAAGTATGGCTCCAGTGAGGCAATTAGTATAGATATTACAAATGAAGTTTAACAATAAAATGTAGAATTAAGTTAACTATGATATACTGAGCACGTACTAAAGCAAGTTCAAGCAGTGCATCCCAATTTCCAATATGCAAGAAGAATAATATAAGTGTTACTGATAAATGAAAGACTCAACGCTACGAAAAATTTTACATGCCATAAATTGAGCATGATTGAGGAAAACAAATAATTCAATAACTTCTGGTATGAAATAAAAAACATAATTTTCCATTATGTATAACTTCTCCTGTTATTATCTAAAACCAACCTAAGTTAATCCTACTTCTTTGTCTTGCACACCTTTGCTTGGCAGGCAAAAAGATACTGTCTGAATTCAAATTCTCTAAATGAATCATCTTCAGTAATCTGTGTTAATGGTTTGTTCCCAGGGTTTAGCACTGCAGCTTGATCATCTCCACGGTCCATTCCTCCAAAGTCCCAATGTTTCCCTCACATAACTGCATTACATGAAAAAAGTAAACACATACAGAAATTGACAGATATTTTTTAAATTGGCAACACTAATGAAACACATAAATTGATAGCTACTTTTAATATTGTCATCACTAATGAAACACAAAGAATGAATTAATTTTGTGAATCAAGAGAAGACAACAATGACTGAGAAAACACAATACAAATATAGCAAGAGAAAGATGTTTAATGAGTACTTATAACTTATAAGAACATAGAGATTCAAATTTCGCATAGTAAGGCCACTGAGGGACTTCAAGTCTTCGAGACAGAGTGCTAAACAACAATCTACATACCCTAAGGAAATTGACAGTTGTTTAGTAGGAGAAACAATCAAGAAGATGAAAATAAGGCCCCAACATGGTCTATTTTTAACATGGAAAAATTATATAATATGGTCTTAAAGAGTGAAGAAAGAAAAATTCTTGGGGAGGGGGGGACAATAGACAAAAACTGAGCATGCTCATTCAACAAAGCCTTATTCAACTACAAGGAATTCACTACACAGAGCCATTTTGTGATTCACTGCCATCCTATAGTATGTCTTAAACCAATTTCTAATGATACTGCCCTGAAAAAAGATGTGTACTAAAATAATAAGTATGAACCGGGGAAATTGAATTCCCAACTATGCTGGACTGGCATCAGGTGTCGTGTCCCTACATACCTGTATCCAATTGAACTTTTCCTGTTATTATGACAAAAATTATATACTCTTTGTCATATAAATGAGCTGTGATTTGTCCTTTTCGTGCCTTGACAGAGAAAAAAACTAACAGCAATAACAATAATAGGATGGAAAAACATTATTGTCCTTTTTTTCTTTTGGGTGTAGGTGGGTGGGTGGGTGGGCAGTAGGGACATGGGAGGGGGATCGACCAAATTGCATCCTAAATAAATAAAAAAATGTCGTTAGTGCATAACACTTTCAGAAATGTAGCTACTTACCTCATTACCATGCAAATCAACCAGTGTTTTCAACTCAGCTCTACGGAAAAGTGCTACATGTACATGTCCTAGCAGAAAATATAATAGCTGAAAATCACAGAGAATAAGGGTAGCCAAGAAGACTAATTAGAAAGACCAACCAATGAATTTGCTTAACTAATGCAATGCAATAGTGCTGACCAAACACAAGTACCTTGCTTATTGGATATGCTACAGGAAAACAAATCCAAACAAGAACGCAGACAAATGGGGCTACAACTGCACCAATAGCCAACCCATATCTAGAACAAACAGATTGTTGTATAATCTGTTCATACAGACTAGTAGTAATTAGCGCATGCAAATTCACCATGCTGATTTAACCAGGAAAATTGAAACATCATGATGCGAAAAATAAATTTGAGTTTTCTAAAAGCACTTCTTCAGAAAATGTATCCATGCTACAAGAACATAACTCAAGTTTTCTAATAAGCACTTTTTCTAATGGGCAGACACATTCCCACCTCAATTGCCCATGTCGCAAATTGCAGGGATAAGAAATCAGTTTTAAGTGGGTAAACTCGGGCACGAATACCCTAATAAACCATAAATTGCACTGCAAATTCAAGCAGCTGTCCACCTGCTCCAAATTTTATAGCTCTCTTCTAAAGAAATGTTACCTAAGATAAATCCCTCACCTCTCCAAATAGAAGTATCAATGTAACTGAAATCAGGATGGCACCCCAAGCAGTGATTAGACTATACAGAAATATGGGAAGTGCCTGAGGAAAAGAACATCTAAAAACATCAAGTACTTCACGTTACATGTTACTAAAAATAGCTTGGTTCAACATGTCATAATATATGTACCTCCATGGCAGCAGCATTGCATATAAGCAGCAGCATTGCATATAACCACAATAATTACGAATCTGACACAGTTCACCCAGAAATCCAAAGTAGGTTTCCTCAATGAAAACTTGAAGGGACAAATATAGTCCAAGGGACAAATAGTAGTGCAGATAATAGAATACCAAAACTGACAACACATACAAAAACACCGAGATCACAGGCTAATTTTCTCTCAGCTGAGCAACAATAAATTTATCAGTAGCCTGTGCAACAATAAATTTATCAATACCAAAACTAACAACACATACCAAATCATATCAATAGAATCAGTGAGCCCACACACATATCATTTCCAGTGCTAATTTTCCTAGGGCTCATTTACATTTCCTGCAATTTATTTGTGCACCAATTACTTTCACTTAGAAAAATAAGAAACAAAAAATACCAACAAAAATAAAAACTATCAGCCACCAAGAGACACACGACCAATCAAGCAAAGATAAAAATTGACAATTACAGCATAAAAAGGTTTTTGGTATAAATAAAATAAGCAAGTTTAACTTAAAAACAAACAAAAACCCCAATTACCCAAGTCAGTTCCCAGGGGAAATGAACTATCAGTTCACAACATCTACAATAACCTTAAAACGACACAATGACCTCCTTAGATGTGAGGAAAAACATGATACCTCTATATGCAGATTTGCAAGTTGAGCTACCCAGCAGCACTGACAAAATCACTTGGAACTAGAAGAAACTTCTTCAGAGGAGGATGTTTGGCCCGCTCATGTATGCACTCTGTCAATGATTGTAATTTCACAGAACCGTCCTCATTTGTTGCTATGAGATCATAAGAAAACCCTCCATTAATATGTAAATTATTTTTTCTAAATTTACACTGAACACTAATTTCCCCTTTATATAAGTAAAGGGAACATTTTGTAGGCAACCAAATAGAGAAATTAGAAAATATAAAGAACAAGAAGGCTGACAATATATATATATACATCCTACTAACTTGGCTTTCCAAAATCCTCTTCACACTCGCTACACATCCTCCACCCAAATCACCAGTGTCAACCTATCTTAATAGAATAAAACCCTCCACCTAGTGTTCGAAGCTCATCAACAAAACCTAACTCTGCTAAGCATTTACATCAAGAAAATAACCCTTGTGGAAATAATAACAAGATAAAGAAGGATGATGAGAGAGGACACTAAGCCCGTGAAGTTACACTGACTCCCCGAGTCAGTCCCCTCTCTCTTCTAGAAACAAAACCCAAATGCCTTCTGAATACAAGAATGCAAACAGACCTCCCTATTCCTTCACCTGTAAAATATGAGAAACATTTATCAAAATAAGAAGCATTAAATAGGGCCAACCGTGTCACCGCCCATCAAGTCATAAAATGAAATTTGAAGCAAAACCTCTACATAGATAATGCAAACAAGCCATCAATCCAGTAATCAGATCTCAACCTTCTTGAGGTAATTCAAAACCTAAAATTTTAGAGAAAATCTTTTTGGGAAATCAAACTTATTATAATCAACCCAAAACATTCTAAAAAGCTTCCAAATTTCAATATTGATAAAAGGGGATACCTTTCTCCGACGATTAAGCAAATTGTCCACAACCAAATATTTACATCATAAATGGGATAATTCATCGAATAATTTATTAAAATTCTTTAGACAATCATCCAACAAAAAGTTCAGCAAAACCCAAATCAGATTCCCAAAATCGGAATTGAAACAAGAACGATCTGCAACAAAGGATCTAAACCCAAAAATACCAATTGATCGATCAAAACAAAAGAGACCCATTACAGATTATGAGTTTCAATAGTGATCGGAACCTTTGAACGAGTATTATAAAGAACAAATCAAAATCACACGAAGAAAAGAGACAAAGAGGGAGAAAATAGACAAATCAAAATCACCGTGTCACCGCCGGCTGCGGAAGGGAGCGAAGCAGCACAGTGCAAGTGAGAGCGAACAGAACACAAAGTCGTGAGCGAATTTGGGGAATGAGAGATTGAATTCAATGCTTTTGATCTCTGAGACTCGCCATTGAAAGGTCGTGTGAGTTGAAGAGACACGGATTGGCAATTAATCGGACGGTGTAGACGACAAATGAAGAGTGTTGTTGTTGTTACAGATAAAGTTGACTCCATTGGAATAGAGCTTCAATTAAAATTCAATTCACAACATCAACTCCATTGGAACAGAGCCTACAGTGTTTCGCCTCTGCTCAGCAGCAACAGCCAACACAAAGGCAATGACATCGAAGACGAAGACCGCAATCAGTAAGATCTTTGATGCCATTACAATGGAATTCATCTTCTTCACACACGCCACAGATCTAGATCTGTACCTTTGCTTACTCTCTCTACTATGCATTTTCTCTCTCTACATATAGATATAGATATAGATATATATATATATAGAGAGAGAGAGAGAGATAGACTGGAGTGTTGGTGAAGCAAAGAAGTCTGAGATATATATCTACTGAAGCATGTAGATCTTAACTGATCTGCAATAGAGCTCAAGATGGACAGAGCGAAGACCTACGATGGAGCTTGCGAGAGATAGACTGGAGTTTTTACACCTACGATGGAGCTTGCGAGATGGACAGGGCTTTTTTTTAATTTTTTTTTTCTATTTTCCTAGTGCAAAAATTTCAATTCCCGCCCCACGTTTCAAAATTCCCTCCCAAATTTTTGGCGACCAAAATACCAGATTAGTCGCAGAAAATGTACCTTTTGCCAACAAATTTTTTTAGTTGCCAAATCTCAATCAACGTCGCTAAAAGTGCTAATTTGGTGACTAATTTTTTTTGGTTGCTGAAAATAAGTTTTTGGCGACCAAAATTTTGGTCACCAAAAAAAATGTGACCTTTCGCGACCAAATTTATAGTTGGTCGGCAAAAGCATACCACTTTCTGCGACCAACTTATTTTTTGGTCGCCAAAATATAACTTTCTGCGACCAATAATATTTGGTCGCCAAAAATAATGATCATTCGCGACTAATTAATATTTGGTCGCCAAATGTCATTTTTTTGCGACCAAAATTTTTTTGGTCGGCAAAAGTGGTCGCCAAATGTGTAAATCCTTGTAGTGATAAACCATTTAAATCGGGAAGAGAGAATCATCTTGCATATACGTAAAAGGGGAATTTGCCTCCACTGATTAATCAAGAGATCAACAAATAAATGAGTTGCACCATTCTAAATTACCCGACCAGCAATTGCTAGCCAAAGGACACTCGACGATTTAGATAGGTAATAATATATACAAGACTAAACAAGTAAATGTATTAGTTAAAGATATACCTCTTTTTGCTCTCCTTCACAATGAAAACTATAAGTCTTTATATAGGGTTAACATGCTTTCCATTCTATCCAATGAAAATAAGTTACTTCATTCATTGAGTATAAGCCACATATATAGCCAAAAACCCGTCTAAGTATATGTATAGCAGAACAAGTTGACAAGTTGTATTACAACTTATTCATTTCATCTTTTAATTCTTATTCCATGTAGGTATTATGTGAGCCGGCTTTATATGGGTTGTTTTTTTGTCCCCCCACAATATTTATATATATATATATATATACTTGTGTGTATGTTTTTCATAAAAATGTACAGATTTAATATATTACATATCTGGCAATAAGTCGTCCATTAAAATATATCAAATTGTAAAATAGATTTCAAAAAGGATAAAGAGAATCTCCTAGAAGTGTAAAATAGTTTGAATATCTTAATTAATGCTCACCTCTACATTAATTACAAATAAAATATTTTGAATCTGAGGTGGCCGCCTAGTATATAAAAGCGTGTTTATCAACGTCAAATCTTGATCATAAATCAGATCTGAGTCTAGATTTAAAAACTTCCTCGGTAGCAAGCCGATGACGGAGACAAGGTGAACAATAATTGCTACCATGGTGATGAACGATAAAGATAAAAATAAAAATAAAGGAAAAAAGTAATTTTAAAAAGAGCAATATTACATCTACCGAATTTTGAGTTTCCCAAATCGCTTGAATTTGTCTATTTTCGAGTGGTCAATCGGCTGGTCATCCAACAATAAGGGTGACAGCCACAGTTGATAAGGATTGCACCAGTCGTCCGGGTGGTTCGGATGATTCAGGCAATCTCAAATTGAGTGAACGAATCATTTTTCTTTAAAAAAAAAACAAAAAAAAAAAAACAACAACAACAACAACAACAACATTTTGCAAAGCTGAACCTGAGTCCATTAATCATGTTTTGCTTCTTTGTCCCTTCAGCTGGAAAGTTTGGTCTGATATCATTGATTGGTGGGGTTTATTATGGGTCTGCCCAAGCTATGTTGTGGTTGTTTGATTGGTGGCTAGGCACAAAAGTTAAGAAGAAAGAATTACAGATCTGGAAAGCCATTACTCTTGTTGTTGTTTGGTCAATATGGAGGCTCATAAATGATTGTGTGTTCAACAGTGCTCCACCCAATCTCTTGGAAATTATTGAGCTAATCAAAGTTAGAATTGCAGTTTGGTTGAAGAGCCACACTTTTGGTTATTCATATTCCATCCATGATTTTGTTTCCAACCTAAAACAGATTAGGATGTGTATTTGAAGGCGATGAGCTCTACTGTTGCTCTGTTGTTAAGCTCTGTTGCTGCTTTGCTGTCAACAAATAACGTTCTGCTGCTGTTTGCTGGGTTGAGAGGCTGTTGAGAGGCTGTTGTTGCTATTTGTTGGGTGGAATTTCCTAAAACAAATTAGGATGTGTACTTGAAGGTGTTGAGCTATGCTGCTGCTATGCTGTTGAGCTCTGTTGCTGATCTGCTGTTAAGCTCTGTTGCTGCTCTGTTGTCAAATAATAACATTCTGCTGCTGTTGTTTGTAGTCACTCCCATACTGATTTGATCGAGCAACCACACTGCTGCTGTTTGCTGGGTTGAGAGGTTGTTAAAAGGCTGCTATTGCTATTTGTTGGGTGGAATTCCTAGTGCTTATAGTTGTTGTGTCTTTAGATGAGATGGTGTCTGTTGTGTCTTTTGTTTCTGATTTGTATTTTGTTTGTGGTTGTACCCTGTTTCTGATTCCTTGTTTCCTCTTTTGCTTTGCCCTTTATGTTGGCTTCTCACCGCTTGGAGCCTGTGCTAGCAGATGATTTGGTGTTCATCTTGGTACCAACCTCGTTGGGATCTTGATAGTTCACTATGATGCTTTTTGCACTCTCTCCCTTATTGATGTATCTCGTCATACTTCATATGTTTTCATCAATAAAGTTTTTTTTTTTTTTTTGGTTGATCAAAAAAGAAACAGAAGAGAAGGCCCTAAAGAGCAAAGAAATAAAGGGGCTAATTTCAGCCACATTTATTCATGGTAATTTTCTTACCTCAATGTATATATAATTGCTTGTCTTCATTTGTTACAGTAAACTTAGATATTACTAGAGCATGTGATACATTTTTTTTCAACGAACAATTTTCTCTTAAAATTTGTTAATGAGCATTTATGATTTTTTTTTTTTTTTTTTTTTTGGGTACAGGAAAATCCTCACATCCTGCCGTAAATCTAAGGTAGTGTCTGAATAGAGATCACCAAGGTGTCTTATTATTCATTCTGAACTAGAGACTATAAGCTGAGAGTTTGCACCGACCCCTCAACACAAACTCTACTTAAATCAGGCCTTTTACAATGAGGGAGAAGAGAACCCACGCCAAGTGCTATGTTGATAGCAACTTGAGACCCCCCTCCTAACCAACTGCGCTGCGTCCAGGGAGTCACTTATGAAAATTTTAAAATAAGGTAAAACTATAATTCCAACTTGAGCCAATCTATTAGATAGTTGATTTGGGTCTAAGTCCAAATAATTGGAGCTGACAAAATTTGGTTCGTATATGAATTCAGCTCTAATCCGAACCAATCAGACTCGTACCCACCGTTAATTGAATGCACAGGCCATTATAAAAATTCAAAATAAGATTAACAAGTGGATAACTATTTTTGGTTGTACATGGTAATAACTTGTATGTGCCCGAATCTATTATGATGATCTAGAATGGCCTTCAAATCAACCATTTTGACATAAAACATTGTAATTTGAAATTAGAATAGACTATTGATGCAACCGGAAAGATGTGAAGAACAGAATCTAAATCAACAAGAAAATTATTGTAGACACCCCATTTTTGACCGACCTTAAGACTTAGACGTCATCGATTGAGCGCTCGGTGATGACGCATGTTGTGCTCGTTCTGGGGTTTCGAAGTCTTGGCTGAGAGCCTTGCCTCTGAACTTCGGGGCTCTTTTGTGCTTTGCCTCGGTTTGCGAATCAAGTCCCATTTTCTTTGTTTTCTCTTCCCGAAGGAAGGGAGAGGTCTCGTAGACCATCTCTCAGTAGCCGTAGGCTACGTTTCGTGGTCGTAGGCCATTTTTCCTGTTTGGAGACCAGTTTTCGATTTTTCGGAGTAGTTGGCCGTGTGCCTCGGTTCGGGACCGCTTATCTACCTCCGTTTGCTCCGGTTTTTGGCACACACCTTGTTTCCTCTCCCTAGAGGGACACTATGGCCCGGGAGACCACCTTCGTAGTCGCACGCCACTTCCAGTGCGGACCCTAGTTTCATTGTTAGGAATGTGGTACAAGGGCGGGAGACCACCTTTTCTTCTTGAAAACCAGCTTTCTCCTTGGAGACCACTTTTCTCTCTCCTCCAGCCAGTTTTCTTGGCAAGTAGGTGGTCTCCCTCACTTTTGGCCCATAATTTCTGGTCTCCCATACCACCATTGTGTTGTACTCATCTGGGAGGCCACCAATCTGGTATGGCCGACCACCTTTTCTTCCTGACCCTTTTGAACCTTACTAGAAAGCTAGTTTTCCCCTCTCCTGGGCCACAATTTCTGGTCTCTCACCATACCACTGTGTTGCATTCACCTGGGATGCCACCTTTCTGGGTAGGCCGACCAGCTTTTCTTCTTGACCTTTTTGAACCCTGGCCAGCCAACCAAGGCAAGTGGTCAGCCGACCACTTGAACTGGTCAGCCAACCATCTACTTTTTGCTCTTCCTGAGTGCAACACAGCTGTGCCAACTGGGAAGCATTAGCCCCATCCTCCGAGATTTGACCTTTTTGTTTGTCTTCTTAAGGAAGATTTGGCCCCTTTTGCTTAGCTTCTAAGGGAAGCTTAACCTTTTGTCAAGCTTCTTAAGGAAGCTTGACCCCTTTGGTCTAGCTTCCTCGAGAAGCTTGACCCTTTTGGTTTAGCTTCTTTTAGAAGCTTGCACCCTTTACTTGAGGCTTCTCCAAGAAGTCTTGGCCCTTTGTCTTCTATAAGAGAGGCTCTCCTCTCCATTTGCAAAGGTTGAACACTTTTGGCTGGAGCATACATCCACTTCCCTCTATAGCTCTCTTCTTCAAGCTCCAAACCCCATTGTTCTTGCACCCTTTACACTACACCTCCTAGCACAACACCTCCACCATCCATCTTGGTCCAGAAGTTGCTAAGGGTCGGCTCTACAAGGGTAAGCCTCTATTTTCCTTTTTTTTGCATTATTTTGCTTCATATCTTAGCCCTATTTGCAAGCATTTTTGGGTTTCGACATAAACTGAAAAAAGTTTTCTTTTGAGCTTATAAACATATTTTCTTAAGGTCATTTTTCTGTTGGGGGTCATCTACCTCCTTCCATGCTTCATTTACTCATATTTTGAGCTATGCATTTGAGCATTTGCATTGGCCTTGGTTTGGCCTTTTAGCCACTGAAATCTAGTGGATTTTTAGTGGCTAACATGTGTCTTTGAGCTTCAAAATCATAGAGGGGTGACCCTCTCACCCCTTGTTCTCTTTACTAGCTTTGTTGGCCTTCCAAAGGGTCCCTTATTTTCATGTTTTGAAGTCATGTTTCAGGCCCTATTTGGTGATTTTTAAGATCTGCATAAGCTCTGTCCAAAGCCCTTTTGGCCATTTTGAATGTCTATTATACATGTGTAGAACAATCCTATTCAAGGCCTTTCAAAGGGGCTTTCACTTGCATGTTTCCTAGACTAATTTCAGGGCCCTTTTGGTGGGTTTTAGGACCCTCATAACCTCTATCCAGAGGTGGTTTTGCCATTTTGCATGTCCATCATACATGTGTGGAATAACCCCTTGCATGGCCTTCCAAAGGAGTACTTCATTCTTGCATGTGTTGACTGAGTTTCAGTGGTTATTTGGGCATATTTTGGCATGGCATACTTCTATTTTTGGCTGGTTTGGTGAGCTCTCATATGCTTCATATAGTTGTAGTACAACTCATGGTTCACTAGCTTTCTTTGCATGCTTTGTTGACCCTTGATTTTAGCACTTTTTGGCCATGCCTTAAATTGATGTTATGCATATTTTAGACTGCCTTAGCTCTATTTTTGGGTCTCATGGTCGAGTGATGTTTGTTTTGCATGCTTGTAGTTCAATACCCATGCTTAACTTTGAGTTTTGAGGCTCATTCCATGCATATACTGAGGTGTGTTCATGTTTCGGGTCCATTATACATCATATTTCAGAGCTTTTATGAATGTCATATTGCCATGCTTTCTACTCCTTAAGTGTGCTTGAGAGTTGTCCACGAATGCCTTGTTTTTCGGACCATTGAATGAGCTCTATTTCTTTGCATTCCGAGCCATCATTTTAAGCCATTTCCCCACTGTTTTATACCTGCCCAAGGTCTGTTTGGGGTTGGTTTTGCCATTTGTGCATTGCTTTGGGTACCTCTAGTGTAACGCATTTCACTAGTTTTGGTACCCGGGTCATCTAGCATGCATGGGGTGACATATTTGCATGTTTCGGGACCATCTTTTGTGCCATTTCAGAGCTGTATCATGTGTCATTCTATGCCATACTTCATCATCTGCCATGCTTAGTTAGAGTTGCACGTTATGTCTTAGGATCGGTCCTTCGTATCCGTGCATGTTTGCATGTGTTTCGGTTGTCTCATTTTCATCCCATGGCCACTGATTTGAGTGTGGCTGAGGTCCACTCATATTGGTTTATGTCCACCTTGCATTGTGTGTGCCATTTGGTTCATATTGTCGCATGTTTGACCATCGCATTGTGTATGCTTTGATTATGCCTTTGTATATGTCCATCTTCGTGTGTGCATTGCGTATGCTAGGTTGTTAGTCGCATTGTGTATGCTAGTAGCATGTTTGCATCTCATCCTTGCATGTTTGCATGGTTAGGTCGCATTGCATTAGGATTGCATGCTTGTTGCATTTGTGCATGTCATGCATATTGCATTGTGTTTGGAGTAGGAGTTAGTCTAAACACGAGAAACGAGGGACGTTTCATACTCAAAGTGACGAAACGTGTCCCAATTTCCGGTCGCCGACACTCTTGACTATCCATGATAGAGTTTTTGGCTTTACTTGCTTATATGTGCATTCACGTCCCATTGAGTCGTGCAATTCGACTTCTCGGCCATCGTGCATCGAAATGCGTAATTGGTGGCACGAGGATCGAGGTCTACACTCCCTTGAGCTTGTGCAAGGGCAGGGAGAGTGGTCTTGCACACATATGTTGAAAATACCTTACTTTCTCTCCCTCTTGCCTTTGTTGCAGAAAAAACCAGAATCCAGGGGCAGAAAGTGGTCGGCCGACCACCTTTTTTGGTTTCCACCACAAAGGGTGGTCGGTAGGTATTTCCCATGCCAATATCTGGTCGGCAGCCTTCCGAAGGTGGAGTTTCAGCCTCTTGGAGCCTTGTGCAAATTTCTAAAATTAGTTGCAAACAAAGGCGAGACGAGGCATCGCGATGGAATTTTCCGACAAGGCGACTCGAGCATGCATGCATCCATCGTCACCCAAAACAGAGCCGAGGCAGTCACATTCGTGTGGTTTACATGGTTACTTAGCTAGTTTGTTAATTAGTTAATGTTGTGTAATAATTAGCTGTAGTTGTTATTTATTCGGACTGTATTATTTATTCGGACCCCTCGAGGGGGGGCAATGTTGTAATAAGTGTGCGTGTATGTGATGTATGCCTTCCAACCCCACGTCTTTCTCCCTTTTATTTACCGGCTTATGATGGTTAGATTAGGGCATGTTTCAATTAGCATACTTATGCATGCATGTTTGCATCATTCATCTGTATTGCATGCACCGGGCTCGGCGCATCATACTAACTGCATTGTATTTCAATTCCAAGTTGAATACGTGTTAGTTGTAGCATTTCACATGCCATTGTAGAATAGTCGAGCCTACTTTAGTTGCATTTTGCATGTGTTGCATTAGGCATTCCAGCATAGTTAGGATTCATGCATGATTTCTAATCATCTTCTGTTTTGGCTTAGAGTACTCGGTAAGTTTTATGCTTTAGCATCCTTGCATGCGTGTGAGTGACTGCCATGATAGCATGCTTACCATGAGGCTATGTGCTTATGCGATATAACTGCTTGAATGTCTGTGGGTGGAGGTTGGGTTATTTGAATTGGAACAATGCATTGAATGAGAATTTTAAGCTTACTCGAGTGTGGCAAAATCATGTTTTCTAAGCCCACCCGAGGGTGGCAAAATCCACGTCTTAGCCTACTTGCGAGTAGCACCTTCAAACTATTTTTCAAAATGAGCATGAGATGTTTTGTTCCAATTCAGGCGACCCAGTCTATACTTGTATGCTGTGCGCATCACATAGTAATTCTAGGCTAATAACCGGAATAAAAGCACATAATGTTTTCAAAACTCGATATCATGGTTAGTAGAGGCCGATCTTTGATCGGGCGAGCGGGGGTGCTCACGAAATAACCTTCCCCCCTCGTACCCAAGTTCCCGAGCCGAGGCAACTTTGGTGATGACGGACACGTGGCCTTAGGCAAACGAGTCAGGGTTTCCTAAATTTTTCAAAATAAAATATTTAGGTGGCGACTCTATATCTGGCAAAGCAGTCCATGTTTGGTACTTCTTTCAAAAAAATCTGTTTCCAAAAACGATTTGCCGGATTTGGACTCTTTGATGATTCATCAGTCTTGCATTGCACTCTGTGAGATTAGATACAGGATCGTGACATTTGAGTCCTGAACTGTAGTAAGTCCCAATGAACAAAACGGGATTTCCCTCCCGGGACGTTCGGGGACGTCTACAGTTTTTGGCGACTCTGCTGGGGATGTTAGAGAACTTGACTTGAACTCATGATATCTTGTTTTGCCTACACTTGTGTGTTTCTTTGCATTGCTTGTGCATTGGTGCTCCTAGGACACCATGTATGCCGTATGCTATTCCTGAACAGTTTGTCGGAGGCTCGCTTCAAGAAGCGTGCCATAAGGCTGACCGGTTGCGGGCTCTGCCACGACGGGAACACAAACCCCGATTTTACCGGAGCACCCTTTTTAACCATTCGACCTAGTGCATATTCGGAATCCATAGTGACCATTCCAAGCTAGGACAGGTTCCTTACCCGATTATAGATTGTTTGAAACCGCTGCGTGCGTAGTGAAACCCTAGCTCCTGACAAAATTGGACAAGGAAATCCTTCCCCAACATAGGGGTGTTTTGGCTCTCACTTATCTGTTATATGCTTTTAGAGTGCGTCTCAACAGGGAATGCATGTATCAGTTTGCAAGTTTGGGCATCAGGCCTGTGGGCACTAGTTCAGTATTTTGGGAATCAGTTATCTGCAGGTATTAGATTCAATTTTGGGGACGGTAGTTTGGGAATAATTATCAATGTTTGAGAACAGTATTTTCAGCTTATCGACTGTGTGTTGTGATACCCAACTGTGTGTTGTGTATTTATTCAAAGTCGTTATGCTGTCCGTTTGTCTGGTTGTTTATTTCTTTATTATTGCTTTATTTATCTTTTTGCTAGGTAGTTTAGCACAATTGCTTTAGACCAAGCAGATATTCCCCAAGCACTCTGGACAAGAGGTCGCCGACTCAATCGATTTGAGGATCTAGTCAACGGACAACTAGTGTTCCACTCTCTAGCCCCAGTTATCAGACGGAGGTCAAGAAAATGCAGTGTATCCGAGCAAAGATTTCCAGATCAGTGGACTTTGAACAGTCAGGTTAAGCTTCCCGAGGCTACTCCAGAGTTAGACCTACCGGTAGTTCAGATAGAAGTTGAGGAAATGATGCGTCAGATGCAGGAGACC
The DNA here is from genome assembly GCF_055761805.1 of Camellia sinensis. Taxonomy (NCBI): domain Eukaryota; kingdom Viridiplantae; phylum Streptophyta; class Magnoliopsida; order Ericales; family Theaceae; genus Camellia; species Camellia sinensis. The sequence goes on from NC_138970.1 coordinate 79,142,050, forward strand.
ATGAGAGCCATGCAGCAAGACGCTGTTCGTCGAGATGAATTTGCCAAACAACAGGCCGAGATCATGGCCCAGCAGGCAGAGTTAATTGCCAGGCTGCAACAACAAACCGGGGCATCTACTTCACATCAAGCTCCTCCACCACCAGGGGTTCAAACACCCGGGGAAACACCCAATGTCCAGGAAGGTACGGACATTCCAGTAGGGCCGGCTCCGCCCCCAATTTTACCCCAGTTATCCAAAACACCTACCAATCTACCAGACTCTCCCTTCGAGTTCGAGGTCGACCCTACCGCGTTGAAATTGAGCAAGCTTGAGAAGTTGTTCAAGAAATCCCAAGGGGTGAAGTCTATCCCGGACATTGAGGACGGGTACACCGACGTGGCTGTGACGCTGCCAGATAGGTTCAAAATGCCACAAATCGACCGCTTTGACGGATCTATGGATCCCATGGTGCATGTCCAGTTGTTCTTAGATATACTACGGCCGATGGCCTCACCAGACCGCAGAAGCTTTCATTATTCGATCGGACCCTGTCGGGTGTGGCCGCTATCTGGTATGCAAAATTAGAAGATGATGTTAAGTGAAACTGGGATGAGATGGCCGAGGCTTTCATTGCACAGTACTCCTATAATACGCAAATCAAGATTACAATCCATGATCTTGAGACAACAAGACAGGAGCCTAAGGAGAGCTTTTCGGAGTTCGTAGCCAGGTGGAGGGCGAAGGCCTCAATGATGACCCTAAGGCCTACTGATAAAGATCAAATCCGGATGATTGTGTGCAATCTCCAGCCTAAACTGATGTAGAAAATGATCGTGCTCCCTTTCCCTACCTTTTCAGATTTGCATGAGATGGGAGTACAGATTGAGGATGCCTTGAAGCAGGGCTTGATTGATAGTAACAGAGAGTAACCCAGAAGAACCTTCAACTGCAACAACAATACAGGCACCAGCAATGCCGCAAATGCTAGAGCTTCAGAAGTAAGCATGGTCACCACCATTCCCCCTCCAAGACCCATGGCAGCTACACCTTTCTTCGGGGCGTCCAGAAACAACACACAAACTGCCAAATACCAACCTCGAGGCCAGAGAAACTTCACCACATTATATATGCCCCTATCCAAGGCTCTGGGGGTATTAATCAGGAAAGGGCACTTAAAGCCCCTGAAGCCGAGGCCATTGCCAAATCCACTCCCTCCCTCTCATAACCCAACAAAATACTGTGCATATCACCAACAACATGGTCACGACACTAACCAATGTTTTAGATTGCGTCATGAGATTCAAGATCTTGTTGACAAGCAGGTGATTGTGCCTCCCGAAAAACCCAATGTCACAACAAACCCTCTCCCACCGCACAACCAAGCTCCACCCCCCAAACGTATCAACCTTATCTAAACAGGGGTCGTATCTTACGATCCTAGCATATACATCACCCCGTCCCACCTACCCAAGCCGGAGGTGCTCCTTCCTGACTACACTGACTTGTGCATGTTGGACATCTCCAGAACCCAACCCGAACCAATGGTGGTGACTATCAAAGACAGAACAGGGGAGATTTCAGGAGAGAATGGGATTGTTGAGTCAGAATCTGAGGAATCTGGGAGTTTTGTTGAGGAGGTATACAGTCCAAGTGACTACATTCTATCAGTAGGCCAGGTTGGACCAAATGTGAAATTGCCGATAGGGGCAGAGTTTTGTGTAATACAGGGGGATGAATTTGGTCAGAGGATAGATGACTTGGCAGTTGTGGAAGGGGACTTTGCTAACCTCCAATTTTTCAATGAACAAGATCCAGAGGGCATGATAGCCAACTGGTCAGATTTTGAGGAGTCAGCAGAGGTAACCGGGTGGCTTGATGACCTACCAGATATTGTCGACGAAACTCAATTGGAACAAGGCCCGGCAGGGGCGAGGACATCAGTTGTGGTCGGAAGGGCCGAAAATCAGAATGCATTGCCGGAGAGCGCCGGTGCTAAGAATTTTGCTCAGGATCTGGGCATTTTGAATACAAGAATTATAGAGCAGCCAGCGGTACTGACAGAGTTGGAGCAAAAAGGAATCGAGGAGTTTGAGAGAATCAGAAAAGCCAAGGCCCCCGTGGGGACTGAAATTACTGTGTGCACAAGGATAGAGAATGTTGCGAGCATGTGGACAGAAGGTACTGCGAGTACAAGAACAGTCGAACCGGAGCTGGACAGGTGTCTATTGGCTACTGATGGAATGTGGTGGGAGGACGATGATTTATGTCTTGCCCACACGGATGAAGATTGGGGGAGTAACCAGCCAGACGATACCTAGTACATTGGTGAAATCGACCATATGGCTAGAAGCGGGCGGTATTTCAAACCCCCGCACCTAGATCAGCCAGAGGCGTCTGGGAAGGATAAGGAGGCTGAGAAACAGAAAGAGAAACAACTCGAAGAAGAGGCTATACTGAAGCAGTTGAAAAAGATACAAGCAGACATCTCCATCTGGGGACTACTTATGGCATCGTAAGTACATCGACAAGCTGTCTTATCGACCATGGACAAGGCCAAGCTCTCAATAGACACCACGCTTGAACAGCTAGTGGGCTTAGTTTTATCGAGAGGAGCTACCCTGATGTTGACTTTCTCCGACAAAGAACTACCATCTGAGGGTGCGAACCATAACAAGACACTCTACATCTCTGTGGAGTGTAGAAATAAATGGATACCCGTGGTGCTTGTCGACACAAGGTCTGCCATCAATGTATGCCCGGCAAGAACTGCATATGCAATCGGTTTAAAGACAGCAGACTTTGTGCCGACAGCCCAGGTGATTCGGGCATATGATAACACGAGCAGAGAAGTAATGGGGACAGTAAAAATTCAGACCAAGGTTGGGCCGGGATAGCATGAGGTAGACTTTCACGTCTTAGAAATTCCTGCAACCTTCAATCTACTCTTGGGGCGGCCGTGGCTGCACCAGGTGAAGGCAGTTCGTCCACCTTACATCAGATGGTGAAATACCCCGTGGAAAGGGAGTAGCCATTATTTTTGGGAATTCATCGATCCATCCACCGCCGGAGGTGTCTACACCAGTCCTGGAAATTGAGCACGGTATGGAGGATGTGTTCTTATCCAGTTTCACTCTGGCTGAGGCCCAGGTCGTGCAGAACATTTTGGCTGTTAATGAGGGGGTGTATGTCAGTGCTCAATCAGTATACCTCATGAACAAGCTTCAACACATCCCTGGGATGGGATTGGAAAAGAGCGGCCGAAAGAGTGTTGCAGTGTTGGCCGAAATGCCACACAACCCACATACCTTTGGTTTGGGTTATCTGCCCACCAAAGAGGATTGGGTGAGAAAAGATAAAGAGATGGCTGGGAGAGCCAGAGCAAAGAAGGCAGGGAAGCCATATGAGTTAATGCACCGACCCATCCAAGGTACCTTAAACAGACGCTTTGTCCGGGAGGGGGAAGACTTTTCATTTTGCGGCTTCCAGGAACCATGGTCGAACGCGGAAAGGAAGCGCATACCGAGGTTTGAGATCTTCTTTGACCTACAATTATCCGGGGATGATGCTGCCGAAGAGTAGACGGACCCATTAACTGAGGCTAAGCAGAGCAAGAAAGTGGAGTCTGAGGACGCCGAAAGTGAAATGGTGGTAGCGCTGGCATGTCTACTTTCAAATCCTCCGATCGAACAGAAGTGCTTGGGAGATAACTTCTCGATATGCGTGATCGAGAATGAAACGGCTGCGGGCCTACCAGCAAACATTTTGGATGCATCTATCGCACCCTCTCTCATTTGGCAGCATGAAGAGGGATTTTTGTCAAGCAGCACCAGGTCAGGTAGTGAGCCGGAATCTGATTCCACCGAATCTGTTGAGTCGAATTCCAGCTCGACTAAGTCTGAGTCCGATATTCCTGGGGGTGACAACCCGGATACCACAGTCCTGTCCAGGTCGTCTTTTTCTTTCTCTTTTGAGTCTGTTATAACCGAAGAATCGGATGATTTGGATGTGCTTAATGAAGATGATGTGGCTGTGGTTTCTGAGTACTTTTCTGTGCCCTTGATTTATTGCATTAACTCAGACTTTCAAAATTTTGATGAAAACGACGAGGAAGAAATTCCTCCGGTTTTGCAACGCTTAATTGAACAAGAGCAGGAAAGATTTGTTAAACCCTTAATGAATGAAATCACTACTGTGAATATTGGTACTGAGGAGGACCCGCGGCTGGTCCAGATCGGGTCCACGTTGTCTTCGAAGGAACGCGAGCGCTTAGTCACTTTATTAAAAGATTTCAAAGATGTTTTCACGTGGTCCTACGAAGACATGCCTGGAATCGATCCTGAGATTGTACAGCACCGGATCCCTCTTGACCCCGAGGCCCGACCCGTTAAACAAAAACTCAGAAGGATCCATCCGGACTGGGCTCTCAAGATTAAGGAAGAGGTCACCAAGCAAATTGACGCAGGTTTCCTGCTGGTATCCGAATACCCAACTTGGTTGGCCAGCATCGTTCCGGTGCCGAAGAAGGATGGTAGGATCCAGGTATGCGCGGATTTCAGGGACTTGAATAGACCTAGTCCGAAGGACGACTTCCCCTTGCCGCATATTGATGAGTTAGTGGACTTCACAACGGAGCATGTTTTGCTTTCGTTCATGGATGGATTTTCGGGCTACAACCAAATAGTGATGGCACCTGAAGACCGAGAAAAGACTGCATTCACCACCCCGTAGAGGACATACTGCTACAGAGTGATGCCGTTTGGGTTAAAGAACACTAGAGCTACATATCAACGAGCCACGACCACAATATTGCACGACATGATCCACAAAGAGGTTGAGGTGTATGTGGACAACATGATTGTCAAGTCCAAAGAAAGAGAGGGCCACTACACCGCCTTGCAAAAGTTCTTTCAAAGGATTAGAAAATTTCGGTTGCGGCTGAATCCTCAGAAGTGTACGTTTGGTGTTACAGCAGGGAAAATGCTGGGGTTTCTGATTACACAGAGAGGTATTGAAGTCGACCCTTCCAAAATCAAGGCCATCTTAGAAATGCCACCACCAAGGACTGAAAATGAGGTACAAGGCTTTCTGGGTAAAGTGCAATTCATAAGACGGTTTATCTCAAAATTAACCTTGACTTGTGAACCACTTTTTGGCTTCCTGAAGAAAGGAAAGAAGTTTCAATGGGACGGCCGATGCCAAGCTGCTTTTGAACAGATCAAGGAATACTTACAGAACCTGCCCGTGTTGTCACCGCCAGAGCCGAGGAGACCGTTGATTTTGTATCTTTCAGTAACTGAGACTACAATGGGCTACATGCTCGCGCAAGAATCAGGGGACAAGGTGGAGAGGGCTATCTACTATCTGAGCAAGAAGATGTTGGAATATGAAACCCGCTACACACCGTTGGAAAAGGCTTGCTTAGCCTTGGTATGGGCTACCAAGAAGCTGTGGCACTACCTGTTAGATCACTCCATAATGTTGGTTTCACGACTAGATCCCATCAAATATCTCTTCGAGAAACTGGCACTTACGAGTAGGCTAGCTCGTTGGTTGCTGTTGCTTTCCGAATTCGATCTGAAATATGTGACGCGCAAGTCAGTCAAGGGAAGAGCAGTAGTAGAATTCTTAGCCTATCATCCAGTGGAATGAGGTGAAGCAGTTGAGTACTTATTCCCAGATGAGGCCATTTTGCATATCGAAGACGAAACTTGGACGATGTACTTTGACGGAGCGTCAAACTAGTACGGGTATGGGATAGGGGTGTTACTGATAGCACCCGACAATTCCCGTATCCCTCTAGCATTCAAAATCTGATTCAAAGTCTCGAACAACGAAGCAGAATATGAGGCATGCATTGCCGGTCTAGAAGCAGCCCTAGAACTAGGGGGCAAAACGGTTGGACATCATCGGGGACTCGAACCTTGTTGTGTCTCAAGCAAAATGAGACTGGAAAGTCAAAGAAGAAAAGATGATAATGTATCAGCAGACCTTTTATTTGTTAATTTCTCGATTTGAGAAGCTAAACTTCACTCATCTACAAAGAGAAAACAATAAGTTCGCAGATTCACTAGCAACTCTATCTTCCATGATAGACATCCCGTTTGGAGTCCGGATGCGTCCAGTCATTATCAACCAGGAATTTGTACCGGCTTACGAGTCGATTGCTGCTATAGACGAGGTTTAAGATGAGAACCCCTGGTATTACGATATTTAGAATTTCTTGGAGAGGGAAGCATATCCACTAGGGGTAAATGCCAAGGATAAAAGGGCAATCAGAACAATGGTCGTTCAGTTCATCATCTGCGGAGGTAAATTGTATAAGAGAGGTCATCTGGGAATGCATAAGCTGTGCGTTAAAGCTGAAGAATCGAAACGCCTGATGGAGGCCATCCATGGAGGGGAATGCAGTGCGCATATGAACGGGGTAATGCTGGCGCGAAAGATCCTCAGACAAGGTTATTATTGGTCCACCATGGAGGAGGATTGTATCGGCTTTGTTCGGCGATGCCACAAATGTCAGATCCATGCAAACCGCATGAACATTCCGCCATCAAAGCTGTACAATATGACTTTGCCATGGCCATTTTCAGTTTGGGGAATCGATGTGATCGGGGCTGTCACTCCGAAGGGGTCGAATGGGCATGAGTTCATCCTAGTCGCGATAGATTATTTCACGAAGTGGGTTGAGGCCCAATCTTATGCGGTGTTGAAGGCGTCACACGTTGCAAAGTTTATCAGAAACAACATCATCTGTCGTTATGGGGTCCCAAACGAGGTCATTTCAGATAATGGTTCCCACTTCAAGAAGGAAGTGATTGACTTGTTGGAGAGATACAACGTGGCTTTTCATAAGTCATCCACATACCGGCCGCAAACCAATGGAGCGGTTGAGGCCGCCAGCAAGAACATCAAGCACATACTGCAGAAGATGGTGGAAACCTACCGGGATTGGCCAGATAAGCTGTCGTTGGTCTATGGGGCTACCGAACTTCAATTAGAACTTCTATTGGGGTGACTCCGTATTCATTGGTTTATGGGATGGAGGCCATTCTACCTATTGATATTGAGGTTCCGTCTTTACGAGTGTTAGCTGAGTGTCAAATAGCCAAAGTAGATTGGCAGCAGAGCAGATTTGAAGAACTCATGCTCTTTGATGAGAGAAGACTGAAAGCACTGTACCATGTTCAAGGTTATCAGCGCAGAATTGCCTGGGCTTTCAACAAGAAGGTTAAGTCCAGGAATATAAAAGAAGGAGATTTGGTGTTCAAGGACGACCGAGCTCCCATCCACGACCCTAGGGGCAAGTGCAGACCCAATTGGACTGGTCCCTACATCATTAAGTCTATCTGGCCGAGTGGAGCTGTGGTTCTGATGGACCTACATGGCCTAGAGTTCTCACAGCCGATCAACATGGACAAGTTGAAGAAATATTACCCCTGAGAGGCTCGCTAGGCCGAAAACCCGAGAGGGCGAACTAGGCAAAAGTCAGAGCACAAAAAAAAAAAAATTGAAATTATAAAAACTGAGCTCGCAAGGCTGAAAACCCGCAAAGGGCTGCCTTTGCAAAAGTTAGAGCGTAAAAGGAGAGTGAAAATACTCGAGTGAACCCAAGCCTGAACTACGTAAGGCTTGATTCCCATCTTTGGGATACATAAGCAACTTCATCCTGAAGTTCAGCCATAAACTTTTCCCCGATCAACTTTGTCCATTTGATCATCTCGGTCATCTTTGTCTATTTATCATTCAAGAGTTCGGTTATGATCGTCGGTGCAGTGCTTTTCAGACTAGGGGCAACTTTTCATTGCTGTGCAGTGTTGCGGTACTATTCAGACTAGGGGCAACTCTCCAGTTGCTAGGATCCAAGGTCGTGCATCTCAATGACAGATTTCAGGCGTGTCCAGTTCTGATCCATATCGAAAATGGCTTTGAAAAGTTTTAATAAAAGTTGACTTTGTTCAAAATTAATCTTTTTACAACTTAGACCATTTTTGGACCAAAGCAGAAAAATTTCAGTACCCACAACCTTCAATTTCATTGATTTCAATACAGAGTTCTCCTACTCTTACATACAAATTGAAGTTGCTTTTTATTACATTCATAAACAAAACTTGAAAGTACTAATAAAGCAATAAATCCGGGGCATAGATAAGTCAGGTGTTCCTGCGCCCCCTCCCAGAGCTGGTCGAAGCCTCTGATGCCAAAGTGGGCCCTTCTTGTGCCTCTTCATTGAGCCAATCCAAGCACTCGTCAGACAAAGTGTAACTAAAAGTGGGAGCGGGGGCCAGGAGCTCTCTAGTCCTCCATGTTGTGGCATACCGGGCAAGCTTCACGCCTCGGACTGGGAATGCAGCAGGGTACTCTATCCCCTCTGGCGGGCAAGTCTGATCATGTCCTAACTGGCGCCGGAACCGGAACAGAAAATAGAAGACACAGTGTGTCATACCAATCCATTGAATCCCAGGTTGACGGGTCATGTTGTAACTCATTGCTGACAGATTGAGCCAAGGGCAGCGCCAAGCGATGCGGTTTGCAGACAAACTGCACATCCAGTTGTACCACCACCCCTCATCCAGGGCATCGACCAGGCGTTGTCTAAAAAAGTAGCCGCGAGCTGAGTATGCTGGGCAAGACTCCACAATCTGTAACTTGTCCATCAACCACACCTGGGGAGGGATGAAAAATGAGAGAATAAAGAATAGAGAGATGTACAATGAGAGAAAAGAAATAAAAGGGTTTTGTGAGAAAAACTGAGCCTGAGGGCCGAGTGATGTGAGCTATGCATATGTGAGATTGGGTGGGAAACATTACCTGCAATAGTAATGGGCTCCTCGCAAGCCTAGCTGTCTCCCGGCGATGAAAAGCGTCTAAGCCCATCAATGTCTCAGCCAATGTCATGGCGATGCAGCTCTTGCCCTCCTTCAAACCTTGGGCAACCTCGATCAACCGGACACTGAATCCACCGGAGCCCAGGGCAAGCAAGAAATGAGATAGCAAGCATAGGCAGAGCGCGTGTCACCGATAGCCCTGCCAATAATGATCACCGCGGTCACCAGTATCAGAAAACCAGCAAACCAAGCTTGGGATGTCCAGCTCCCCATCGTGAACCAATGATCGAGCCTCATGCAAAGTGAGGCCGCACATTCATCCTAGGGCTTGGACGTGGCCAAATCGAAGTTGAGGCAAGATTTCCTCATTGCGCTCGGATTCTATCAAAGCTTGAAAATCTTCGAAGGTCGGACACATCTCTTGCCCGCCGAAGCTAAAGACATGTGTTACCGGGTTCCAAAACCTTGTCGCGGCATGGAGGAAAGGAAGATGCTGCGGAGTACGGCCCAGCGTGAATAGTGCATTCAAGCCGAAGCCCCGGAAGTTCAACTTTTCCGAGCCATCCAGAGAGGCGATCTAAGCTGTGAGATTTTGGATGAGGAACGCCTCCATTTTGATGCAAAACTAAGATAAAATGAATGAACCACGAAGCTGGGACTTTTATAGAGGATAAGGCACTGTTCAGGGGACACGTGTCAAGAATCTGGTGGTTGCTAAGCCAGGTGGTCGGCCGACCACCTTTTCTGGTAGGCCGACCACCCCCTTGGTCTCCAATAAAAAAAGCTGGTCGGCCAGCTTCCTTAGGTGGTTGGCCATGGAGGAAAGTGGGGCTTTGGTCTTGTCCTAGCCTCTAGAAGAAAGTTCCTAGCATTTCCATGCATCGGGAGTGCTGAAGGTGCGAGTTTTCCTCTGTTTCGGATGCGTTCCGTCACTCTGATCGTCCGAAATGCATTTTGTTTATAGAGTTGTTGTTGAGTCTTGCTTATCGAGTTGTTGTTTTGCTTATCGAGTTGTTGTTTTGATTATCGAGTTGATTTGTTTATCGAGTCTTGTTTATCGAGTCATCGAGTTTCGTGTATTAAGTTGCTTCTCTTTGTTTAATCAACATTGTTGTGTCTTGCTTATCGAGTTGTAAACTTGCTAAGGTTTTGTTGTTTCTTAGTAAGTTAAGTTGTTTAGTTTGTTGTGTCGGTTCACTACCTGACTTGGCAATTTTCAATGCACAATTCCATTTAATCTCATTTTCGTGCAAAATGATGCGATACAATGCTAAGAACATAAAATGTAACACTTTCTCAAAAAGCTGTTTCATTCCATCATGCTTCCTTTGTTACAACATTTTACAACAAAGGTACAAGTTTTACAGAAAATAAAACTGCCTAATAAGGTACAATGTGCTACAACTACTAGTAAAAAAGAAAAATAAAGCAGGAACAGCTGCATCAATGCTATCAAGCACAGGAATAAAAGGCCCTCTTCGTCCTCTTCTGCAGAACAGCCTCTGCACCATCATCATCATCATCGGAATCAGAGTCGCCACCCTCGGAATCCTCCTCGGCGTCATCTCCACTACCGAAACCAGAACCAGAGTCATCCTCTCTGCCAGTGGATGTCTCTGACTGGGGATGTGCAGGCTTCTCGTCCTCGCTGGACTCCTCCTTTACGACAGGTGCTTTGCGTCTACCTCGGCCGCGAGTCGAACCCCCTCTCCCAATTCTCCTAGAAGGCCTGGATAGCCCGGCCTATGGCCCAGTACGTAGTGGAGGCATCTGAAAAGAAAGAGCGCAATTTGAATACATCAGCCAAAGTATGTATATCAGATGCAGATGCAAGAAAACTACGAAGGGCAGGTGTATGTAGATACAATACATGAATGTGATGTGTGTCAGATGTGCTCTACACATACAGTCAATCAATGCAGTGAAATATTCAAGTTCAGCATATCATCAGAAGTATGATAAATGCAAGAAAACTAAAAAGTACCGGGACACCGACGATGGACAACTGCGTCTCTCTCCGCAGGACCATGCCCTCGAGTGAGGCTACTAACCCGAGTAACCCCTCCATATACTCCCTGGTAGGCTGCAGATACAAGCTCAAGCCATCAATGAGTAAATAAATGCCTAAGTACCTGAACGATAAATGAAAAGTAGTGGAACATACCGGTGGTGAGTCAGGATCACTGACGTATCGGTGATCAGGCATAGAAGGCTCTATCAGAATCGGGTATGAAGTCCCGTATCACCATCCTGTCAACTCAGTCGGGATATCTGGCCATCCGGCCTGATGATAAGTCGGGGGAATCGGGGGGACTAGTCTGGCCCCACCTCTCGATGTGCCAGCCCTACTGGTCGAAGGAATATCTGTAGCCCGGGCCCGGCTCGATGATGGCATGCCAGCAGACCTCCTCGTGGGAGTGGGACACCAGTCAATGGAGGCATCAAGTATGTATGGCGGTAAGTCGCGTACTCTCCCTCCTCCAAATGTAGAAGTACGTCGGTACCCAACATGGCGCTATCGACATCCTGGGGAGTGAGCCCCTCAGTAGACCGCATATCGACCGGAGGTGCTGCGGGGACACTCTGCTCAGGGTAACCCATAGTCTGACGCATGAAGCGGTCCCCCAGAAACCAGGCCCTACCAACGAGCCCCTCAAATAAGATCCTGTACCAAGAAGCGGCCCATCCCCCAGCAAACTGAAATCGGGTGTTTCCACCCAAGGGCATCCAGGGCTGCCATGTGATCTGCAGATAACCAATGCATGAGCCGATTAAAAATCATAAATGTGCAAGATGAATCAAAGATGAAACCATAGAGAACTGAGAATTTTGAGTTACCTCGGTTGTCCGCACTGTGTCAAAATACTGCCGCAGGTAGGGCAAAGTCTCCCGGGCCCTCGGCCGGTACTGGCCCTCGAATACAAGCGAGTAAGGGATCGTGAGAGGCACCACCACCTCGAGCTCCGGGGCCAGCGTCAGAAAGTACGCGAAAACCCATAGCTGTGGAAAACAGGACAATAGCCAACAGAATACAGAATGCTGAGTGTAGAATGTGAATGCAGAATATACAGAGAATGCAGAATGCTGAGAGCAGAATGCAAAGTACAAAATGTAAAGTGTGTCATGTGTGCAGTGTACAGATAACAAAAAGCAGAAATGTAAATCAAAAGGGCAGAAAGTTCCTCACAGGCTCTTCAATAGCCGCCGACTATGTTCCCCCGTCCACGAGAGGTCGCACTCATGTAGCAATAGAGGGTAGCCAAGTCGGCGCCACCCCAGTCATACCGATTGACCTGTGATAGGTCTACCAGAGCACTCAATAGATAGAGTCCGACGGTGTTCCCCCTATCGGAGAACAGAGTGGTCCCGAGGAGGAACATCAAAAACCCTCGAGTGTACTGCGCTATCTCCTCGGGAGTCTCGGGCTCAGTCCTCCTGAAGTGTGTGGAAAACCAATACCGGACCCTGCCCGATGATCTGTCAATCGGTGGGCGAGCTCCCAACAGATAAATCCAAGCAGCCTCCCACTCGCCCATGTCCCCGTCATAAGGGATCGACCAGCTTCCCACGTCAAGGCCTGTCAGCACAGCAAAGTCGAACGGGGTCATAGTCATGTCCCCGGTAGCTAAGAAATGAAAGGAGTTGGTGGTATCCCACCATCTCTCTACAAGGGCACCCATCAATGTCCTGCTAGCGGGATAGCGAGATATCTCCATGCAAAGGGGTTCGAACCCTGCCTGGTCAACCCAATCACGAACGGCCTCCGGGAGCTCCGTGTACCACTCCCTCGCAACGATGGAGCCGTATCCTCGTGTAATACGGGAAGATACCTGTATTCAGAATGAACACATGTATTCAGTTCAACATGAAAATATGAGCTGTGTGCAAATTAAATCAGATACAATGCCATGAGATGTGCTATGTGTTCATCTCAAAGTTCGAGCTGTGTGTTCAACATCAAGTGTTTGGGCTGCGTGTTCAAACTTCAGAAATAATGGGCTGTGTGTTCATCTCAAAGTTCGAGCTGTGTGTTCAACATCAAGTGTTTGGCCTGCGGGTTCAGACTTCAGAAACAGTGGGCTGCGTGTTCACCTCAACAGTTTGGGCTGCGTGTTCAACTCTTAACAAGTGTGTGCTGCGTGTTCACAATCAACAATGGGCTGTGTGTTCAGAAATTCAAAGTTTGGGCTGTGTGTTCAACTCTCAACAAGTGTGTGCTGTGTGTTCACAATCAACAATGGGCTGGGTATTCAGAAATTCAGCAGCTTTGGGTGCGTGTTCAACTCTTAACAAGTGTGTGCTGCGTGTTCACAATCAACAATGGGCTGCGTGTTCAAAAATTCAACAGTTTGGGCCGCGTGTTCAACTCTCAACAAGTGTGTGCTGTGTGTTCACAATCAATATGTGGGCTGCGTGTTTAGAAATTCAAGTGATTGAGTTGTGTGTTCAAGATGCAAACGGAATACTATGTTATAGACTAAGTGTTCAGAACAAGCTGTGTGCTAGAATGAGCAGGTAAACATAGCGAAAGCATGAAATGCACGGAAAATGCATAATACATTACGAAAAATGTAAAAGTGAAGTACATACCTCCCGTGCCTGATGAGAGAGGTGAGACTCTAGCTCCCGCAATAGTAGATCCACAAGTGCTCAATCATCAAAATCGGTAAAATGGTAGAAAACGGCCCGGGGAAGGATATGCTCCCGAGGGTGATACCTCTCGGGATCGAATGGCCGAACCCTCGGAGGCAAAGACATGATATCTGGCTCACCCCCTGCACCTGGAGGACCTCCGCCATGAGGGAAATGACCCGGCATCTCAAGAAATCTGCAAAAAGGAGCAAAAATGAGCAAAATGAGCCAAAATTGGAAAAAGTCAACAAAAGTCAACTCTTGGGAAAGGAAAAAGTCAACAAAAGTCAACTCCCAAGAAAATGTTCCAAATATTGAGACAAACTTACCTCAAGTGGTGAAAACGGGGAAAGAAGCTCCGAAATCAAATTTTAATCGGTCCAAAGTGAAGAAAACTGAAAGATTTCGCGAAACAACTTTGCGTGGGACGTTGGAAAAAGCGTATAAAGCACAGATCTGAGGGGGAAAATGGTCTAGGAAGGGAGGAGAGCTAATTTCGGATCTGAGGTTATGAGCAAAAAGTGTTTGGCCGTGTGTATTTAAAAAAACAAGGGTGAATGTACCAAACTGCCCCTATTTTTGTCTAGGTGGTCGGCCGACCACCTTTTCTGGTAGGCCGACCACCCCCTGCACCAAACCTGGTCGGTGGTGTTCCCAAGGTGGTCTCCAATGTCTCTTTGAGCTCCCTAAAAAATTTGGTAGTGATCGGAGTCCCCGGTACCTGAGAAAGTACAAAAAAAGTGCACTTTTCGTCTCGAAATCCCTCCGCGGGAACTTCAACTCCAACTTTCGATGCGTGTTTCATTGTTACTCGTCAAGAGCAAGATGTATCCTTTTTGAGTACATCGTGACCCTTCCGGGAGGTAAACCGGAGGCCGCGATTGAGTCGCCCCCGTCGAAACTTGCATTTCTTTGCCCGTTGTTTCGTGTCAAATGTGCATTCGAAGTTGTACTTATCCTGCATTGTTATGCACGTCACTTGTATTGTTATGCACATCACTTACATTATTGAGCACGTTTCACCGGTATTGTCATACCTCCATGCTTAACTTGCATTGTCACGCACATTTCTCCTCGCATTGCGATGCACTCTCCCATCGACACTATGTTTGTCTGCGTTCGATATAGCGTTGAACATATGTTGCTAACTATGTTGTGCTTGTTAAGTTTCTTTATTTTGTAGGCACGATATTGTATGTACGGTTCATTTGAAGCTGGTGCAACTAGACGAGCTGCGCAAGTATTGTATCTTCTCCATGTGAGACGTGGCGAGGATTGAATAACTCTCCACATTCTAACTACATGAAATGTAGTTTTGCTTTGCATTCTAGCTTAAAACTGTTGCATTTATTGTGAATATTTTCTTCATTACAGCTCGCTGCTTTGCATGGTCATGAGTTACGTTCAGCTTTGTGCATATCATTTTGCATTTCGCCCCCTGCCTGCGGGCATGCCTGCGGGCACATCTTTATTTATCTCGCTTGTTTGTCTAAGTCTTCGGCCTTGTCAAAAATAGGTCGTCTCTGGGCTTTGACATTCACTTCCGTCACTTATGACTTCCGAGTTCTATCAAAGAGGGGCAACTGTAGACACCCCATTTTTGACCGACCTTAAGACTCAGATGTCATCGATTGAGCGCTCAGTGATGACGCATGTTGTGCTCGTTCTAGGGTTTCAGAGTCTCAACTGAGAGCCTTGCCTCCAGGCTTCGGGGCTCTTTTGTGCTTTGTCTCGATTTGCCAACCAGGTCCCATTTTTTTGTTTTCTCTTCTCGAAGGAAGGGAGAGGTCTCGTAGACCATCTCTCAGTGGCCATAGGCTACGTTTCGTGGTCGTAGGCCATTTTTCCCGTTTGGAGACCAGTTTTCGATTTTTCGGAGCCGTCGGCCGTGTGCCTCGGTTTGGGACCGCTTAACTACCTCTGCTTGCTTCAGTTTTTGGCACACACCTTGTTTCCTCTCCCTAGAGGGACACTGTGGCCCAGGAGACCACCTTCGTGGTCGCACGCCACTTTCGGTGCTTAACAGTCAGTTTTCGGGGCCCCCGGCTGCGCGTTTTGGCCCCCGAACCCTTGTTTTGCATCGGTCAGGGTTCATTTTTGGCATGGACCCTAGTTTCATTGTTAGGAAGGTGGTACAAGGGTAGGAGACCACCTTTTCTTCTTGGAAACCAGCTTTCTCCTTGGAGACCACTTTTCTCTCTCCTCCAGCTAGTTTTCTTGGCAGGTAAGTGGTCTTCCTCACTTTTGGGCTATAATTTCTGGTCTCCCATACCACCATTGTGTTGTACTCATCTGGAAGGCCACCAATCTGGTATGGCTGACCAACTTTTCTTCCTGACCCTTTTGAACCTTGCTAGAAAGCTGGTTTTCCCCTCTCTTAGGCCACAATTTCTGGTCTCCCACCATACCACTATGTTGTATTCACCTAGGAGGCCACCTTTCTGGGTAGGCTGACCATCTTTTCTTCTTGACCTTTTTGAACCCTGGTCGGCCGACTAAGGCAAGTGGTCGGCCGACCACTTGAACTAGTCGGCCAGCCATCTGCTTTTTGCCCTTCCTGAGTGCAACACAGTTGTGCCAACTGGGAAGCATTAGCCCCATCCTCCGAGATTTAACCCTTTTGTTTGTCTTCTTAAGGAAGATTTGGCCCTTTTTGCTTAGCTTCTAAGGGAAGCTTAACCTTTTGTCAAGCTTCTTGAGGAAGCTTGACCCCTTTGGTCTAGCTTCCTCAAGAAGCTTGATCCTTTTGATTTAGCTTCTTTTAGAAGCTTGCACCCTTTACTTGAGGCTTCTCTAAGAAGTCTTGGCCCTTTTTCTTCTATAAGAGAGGTTCTCCTCTCCATTTGCAAAGGTTGAACACTTTTGGCTGGAGCATACATCCACTTCCCTCCATAGCTCTCTTCTTCAAGCTCCAAACCCCATTGTTCTTGCACCCTTTGCACTACACCTCCTAGCACAACACCTCCACCATCCATCCAAGCATCTTGGAACTGATTTGCAAAGGTTGAAGGCTCATTACCTTGGTCCAGAAGTTGCTGAGGGTCGGCTCTACAAGGGTAAGCCTCCATTTCCCCTTTTTTTGCATTATTTTTCTTTATATCTTAGCCCTATTTGCAAGCATTTTTGGGTTTCAACATAAACTGAAAAAAGTTTTCTTTTGAGCTTATAAACATGTTTTCTTAAGGTCATTTTTCTGTTGGGGGTCATCTACCCCCTTCCATGCTTCATTTCCTCATATTTTGAGCTATGCATTGGAGCATTTGCATTGGCCTTGGTTTGGCCTTTTAGCCACTGAAATCCAGTGGATTTTCAGTGGCTAACATGTGTCTTTGAGCTTCAAAATCATAGAGGGGCGACCCTCTCACCCCTTGTTCTCTTTACTAGCTTTGTTGGCCTTCCAAAGGGCCCCTTATTTTCATGTTTTGAAGTCATGTTTTAGGCCCTATTTGGTGAGTTTTAAGGTCTGCATAAGCTCTATCCAGAGCCCTTTTGGCCATTTTGAATGCCTATTATGCATGTGTAGAACAATCCTATTTAAGGCATTTCAAAGGGGCTTTCACTTGCATGCTTCCTAGACTAATTTCAGGGCCTTTTGGTGGGTTTTAGGACCCTCATAACCTCTGTCCAAAGGTGGTTTTGCCATTTTGCATGTCCATCATACATGTGTGGAATAACTCCTTGCATGGCCTTCCAAAGGAGCATTTCATTCTTCCATGTGTTGATTGAGTTTCAGTGGTTATTTGGGCATATTTTGGCATGCATACTTCTATTTTTGGCTGGTTTGGTGAGCTCTCATATGCTTCATATAGTTGTAGTACAACTCATGGTTCACTAGCTTTCTTTGCATGCTTTGTTGACCCTTGATTTTAGCACGTTTTGGCCATGCCTTAAACTGATGTTATGCATATTTTGGACTGCCTTAGCTCCATTTTTGGGTCTCATGGTCGAATGATGTTTGTTTTTCATACTTGTAGTTCAATACCCATGCTTAACTTTGAGTTTTGAGGCTCATTCCATGCATATACTGAGGTGTGTTCATGTTTCGGGTCCATTATACATCATATTTTAGAGCTTGTATGAATGTCATATTGCCATGCTTTCTACTCCTTAAGTGTGCTTGAGAGTTGTCCACGAATGCCTTGTTTTTCAGACCATTGAATGAGCTCCATTTCTTTGCATTCCGAGCCATCATTTTAGGCCATTTTCCCACTGTTTCAGACCTTCCTAGGGTCTGTTTGGGGTTGGTTTTTCCATTTGCGCATTGCTTTGGGTACCTCTAGTGTAACGCACTTCACTAGTTTTGGTACCCGGGTTATCTAGCATGCATGGGGTAACATATTTGCATGTTTTGGGACCATCTTTTGTGCCATTTCAGAGCTGTGTCATGTGTTATTCTATGCCATACTCCATCCTCTGCCATGCTTAGTTAGAGTTGCATGTTATGCCTTAGGATCGGTCCTTCGCATCCGTGCATGTTTGCATGTGTTTCGGTTGTCTCATTTTCATTCCATGGCCACTGATTTGAGTGTGGCTGAGGTCCACTCATATTGGTTTAAGTCCACCTTGCATTGTGTATGCCATTTGGTTCATATTGTTGCATGTTTGACCATCGCATTGTGTATGCTTTGATTATGCCTTTATATATGTCCATCTTCGTGTGTGTATTGCGTATGCTAGGTTGTTAGTCGCATTGTGTATGCCATATAGTTTATAGCATTGTGTATGCTAGTAGCATGTTTGCATCTCATCCTTGCATGTTTGCATGGTTAGGTCGCATTGCATTAGGATTGCATGCTAGTTGCATTTGTGCATGTCATGCATATTGCATTGTGTTTGGAGTAGGAGTTAGTCCAAACACGAGAAACGAGGGATTTTTCGTACTCAAAGTGACGAAACGTGTCTCAATTTCCGGTCTCCGACACTCTTGACTATCCATGATAGAGTTGTTGGCTTTACTTGCTTATATGTGCATTCACGTCCCATTGAGTCGTGCAATTCGACTTCTCGGCCATCATGCATTGAGATGCGTGATTGGTGGCACGAGGATCGAGGTCTACACTCCCTTGAGCTTGTGCAAAGACGGGGAGGTCTTGCGCACATATGTTGAAAATACCTTACTTTCTCTCCCTCTTGCCTTTGTTGCAAAAAAAACCAGAATCCAGGGGTAGAAAGTGGCCGGCCGACCAGGTTTCCTGGCAGGCCAACCACCTTTTTTGGTTTCCACCACAAAGGGTGATCGGTAGGTATTTCCCAAGCCAATATCTGGTCGGTAGCCTTCCCAAGGTGGAGTTTCAGCCTCTTGGAGCCTTGTGCAAATTTCTAAAATCAGTTGCAAACAAAAGCGAGACGAGGCATCGCGATGGAATTTCCCGACAAGGCGACTCAAGCATGCATGCATCCATCGTCACCCAAAACAGAGCCGAGGCAGTCACATTCGTGTGGTTTACTTGCTTACTTAGCTAGTTTGTTAATTAGTTAATATTGTGTAATAATTAGCTGTAGCTGTTATTTATTCGGACTGTATTATTTATTCGGACCCCTCGAGGGGGGGCAATGTTGTAATAAGTGTGCGTGTGTGTGATGTATGTCTTCCAACCCCACGTCTTTCTTCCTTTTATTTATCGACTTATGATGGTTAGATTAGGGCATGTTTCAATTAGCATACTTATGCTTGCATGTTTGCATCATTCATCTGTATTGCATGCACCGGGCTCGGCACATCATACTAACTGCATTGTATTTCAATTCCAAGTTGAATATGTGTTAGTTGTAGCATTTCACATGTCATTGTAGAATAGCTAAGCCTACTTTAGTTGCATTTTGCATGTGTTGCATTAGGCATTCCAGCATAGTTAGGATTCATGCATGATTTCCAATCAGCTTCTGTTTTGGCTTGGAGTACTCGGTAAGTTTAATGCTTTAGCATCCTTGTATGCGTGTGAGTGACTGCCATGATAGCATGCTTACCATGAGGCTATATGCTTATGTGATATAACTGCCTGAATGTCTGTGGGTGGAGGTTGGGTTATTTGAATTGGAACAATGCATTGAATGAGAATTTTAAGCCCATTCGAGAGTGGCAAAATCATGTTTTCTAAGCCCACCTGAAGGTGGCAAAATCCACGTCTTAGTCTACTTACGAGTAGCACCTTCAAACCGTTTTTCAAAATGAACATGAGATGTTTTGTTCCAATTCAGGCGACCCAGTCTATACTTGTATACTGTGCGCATCACATAGTAATTCTAGACTAATAACCGAAATAAGAGCACATAATGTTTTCAAAACTCGATATCATGGTTAGTAGAGGCCGATCTTTGATCGGGCGAGCGGGGGTGCTCACGAAGTGACCTTCCCCCCTCGTACCCAAGTTCCCGAGCCGAGACAACTTTGGTGATGATGGACACGTGGCCTTAGGCAAACGAGTCGGGGTTTCCCAAATTCCCCAAAATAAAATATTTTGGTGGCGACTCTGTATTTGGCAAAGCAGTCCATGTTTGGCACTTTTTTCAAAAAAATCTGTTTTCAAAAATGATTTGCCGGATTTGGACTCTTTAATGATTCATCGGTCTTGCATTGCACTCTACGAGATTAGATACAGGACCGTGACATTTGAGTCCTGAACTGTAGTAAGCCCCAATGAACAAAACGGGATTTCCCTCCCGGGACGTTCAGGGACATCTACAATTATACATGTATATTTTTAACTTTGTTGAATTCGAAGATTACTTAGAATAAAAGAAAATAGAGACAAACTCACAAACAAATTATATTATTAATTAATTGAATATCCCTCAGACTTGCGGTTATTTATGATAATGAGCAACGACAAGCAAACTAGGTAAAGCAGGAAAATTTAAGAACATAAGAAAACTACCAAAAATGAAAATTTTGAGTTAGGCTCAAATTTGAATACTAGAAAGAAAATAAATATTCTAGAAAAAAAAATCTAATCAAAATCATATTCATATTAATTAAGTAGTTGATATCAAAACTTTTCCAAAACAGAAAAGTCACGAAATTGAAGTCCTAATGAGAGAATCCACCCAAAATCTACCGAGATCCATGAGAAAACAATGGATCCTAATCTCCATGACGTTTTCCATCACTCTACCAAGTTTCATGCAATTCTGAGCTCAAGTCGCTTCATCTCTACTACCAGCATTTGCCTAAGTGCCTGTCCATACGTTCCAAGCATTCTGCATCATCCTATCTGAATAAGAAAGAAATTGCCCTTGAATATGAATCATCATCGGTATAATCCAATTGATAAGATGCTTAACATTGAAAGCATCTTAAGCGCAAATATGACTCGTAAACTTCAATCTGTATGCATTTGGGTTGATCTGTTCAATAAGGAGCAATCATTGGAGCTGTTGACTTCTTGTCCTTGCCGCTAGAGAAAAGATCTGTAGTCAAGCAACCCAAACTCTACTGCTTTGTCCTTCTTAGCAACATCACGTTTGTACTTAGCTACAGCAGCGTGCAAACAGTGTTGCATCACCTTGTGAACTCCTGAAGTTGGGTAACCAGAACCTTTACCTTCTCATGAACACTCTTCAAGTCTGGGACAGGTTCCAAATTGAAGGGTGTCCGAGAGTTTTGTTCATTGAGCGATTATAAGAAATTTCTACTTTATGCAAATTTTGGTCTCATGATTTGAGATGATCCCCTACTAAGCTACAAAGCAAACTTCCCATTGATTATCTCTGTCTGTCCATCTACTTCTAGATGATAAGCACTACTGAAATCTAACTTCTTGTTAGATAGATGCGGCAAACTCCACCAAAAAGTGGCTAAGGAAATGAGTATCTCTGTCGAACATTGTGAACTATGGCAACCCATGTAGACAATATATAGGGAATGAAGTGAACCATATTGGAGAATCTGCCCACCACCACAAAGATTGAATCATTTTACTTGTGTGTATGTGACAAGCTCAAACAATTTTCACATTGACATTAGTCCATGGTTAATGTGGAATTGGAAGTATAAGCCCGCATTAATCACATTGCCCTTAGAAGCAAAGAGAATGATGGCAGCGGCAACAAGAGCAAGAGAGAGGTTGTGCAGAGTAGGCAGCAGCAAGAAAGGTAGGCAACCGGAGAGGGAGTGGCGACCAACAATGATGGTTAGGATTAGGATTTGAGATAGAGAGTTGAAGAAGATGAAGTCAATTTAAGATTTTTTGAAAATTGATAGTGCAAAGCGAAAATAAATCAAAGAATTAAAAATGTGTGGTATATATTGAAAAAATGGCGTACCAAGTTGTGTAGTGTGCAAATAGAATTACCCTAAAGTAAAGTAGTACTAAAATACTAGGTATGTTCTAAACCACATTCTCTAAAATGATGATGCTTTGCTTCAACTCAGACCATTAACTTATCACAATAAAATTACTGTTGACTGATCCATAGCACAAGATGATAATCCCAGTAGTGTTTAGCCTATTAGCCAAGAGCCACTTGCACCTTGATATGAGATTCAACTCTTTAAGAACAGGTTTTTGATGTATTGCCTACAACAAAACTAACACCAAAACCTCAGAAGTTCATTAGAAACCTATATCACTTGGCACATAGGATCAAATTGCAATAAGTAATAGTAAACCTAGCCTAACAAATTACAAGATACAATTAGCAAGCAAAAATATCAACAACGAAACCATTTAACTTTGTTCATATCACAACCACATAAACGTTCCCTACTACTACCATCTCATTTCCAATGTTTTGTTGACACAGTTGACAATAATTAAATCTCACCAAAATACCCTACCAATTTACATTAGAAGATGAAGCCTCCTGTCAAAAAAAATGGACTTCAATGCATTCTTTTTTTTTTTTTTGTTGGTAGGTTGCTTCACTGCATTCAACTGGTTTCCATAGATATATCAATGTCTTGCTGAATAATATTACAATGGGGAACCATTTTATGTAGCATAGATGTTCCCTTGAAGGTCAACATTTGCCAACAGTTTTTTCTGTATTCGCTAAGCTGCAGAACAAAAGACAAATCAAAAAAATTTATGTCAAGAACGGTTCGAGAAAGAACAAGCAGGAGATGAGTTGTGAAGACATGCATACTTGATCTGGTGGTATCTTTTCAAAGCCGAATTTATTTGTCCATATGGATTCTGCTTCGTAAGCAGCAGGGAGCACCAAACTCTTCACGTTCAAGAATGCAAGCAGTTTCTCAATGCAGGAGAATAGTATCTGGAAGTAGCCCTGTTTAAGGATTGATTGGGGTAAGTAAAACTGTATTAGTATATCCAACAACGAATGCAACTGATGTTTGAGCAAAAAAAAAAAATCAGAAAAGTCATAACTTAATAGTTTATATAAATATACTTAACCATACTAATTATTATGTTTCTGCTTATTCACAATAGAAATATGCAAGGTTATATGTCAATTCATTACAAAAACTGATATTCTCAAAATGTAACATTTTAACTTTGTCATTACCAATTTTCAGAGGAACTTGTGGTGATAGCTTTGTATGAACAAGGGAAAATGAAATCCTGAAATAGTTCTAAAAAATTTGTGGTCTCAATAATGTCAAGTCATTTGATCATCACTAATGTACAAATGTCCTAGTGTCAAATAAACACTAGTATTCCAACACCTGAATGAGACAACAGCTAAGTAATGGATCTGAATGTGGAGACAAGACATGAATATGATAATGATACCATATAGGCAAGTCAGCACAAAAAAATTTCATAAAATCAAGACATGGACATGGCGGGGACACAAATACTATCTACTATCTTAATTGTCACCAGTCACAAATATGTCAGTGGCTACTCAATATATCACTGCAAAGTGTTAGCATCTTCAAGTGACAGCAAGAAGGAAACGTATGAGAATTATTATATTCTTGTGAAAAGCCAGGCATCCAACAATGAAGCCAATCAAGGCAGATGTGCTACAGTACCGCTACCAACAAGGCAACATATAGGAAATTTACTTGTAAAGAAAACAAATTTCCTAGAACGGGGGATTTAATCTCGCGGTTCAAAAAATTTTAGTGGCTCATATTTCAAATAAACATAGCGGGCTGGAAAACTGATTTGCGGAAACAATGGGAGACTTGCTCCATAGAACTCCCCAAAGACTTTAGTCTTCTCTATGGGCAAAGGCGGTCAGGTGCGCTTAAAGTTTTATTGCCTAGACGTTATCTTAAGACGAGGTTGCCACCACGCCTGCTTTAGTCTCAAATAGGGTACAAATTGAGGTGAACACACTGGACAAAACCCCCTACGTCAAAAAGGCAGGTGTGTTACAGTACCACTACCAAGGCAATATATAGGAAATTTAGTTGCAACGCAAAACCAGTTTCCTAGAATAAGGGATTTAATCTCATGGTTCAATACATAAATTATATGCATGTGTGCCAGAAACAGAGCATATTAACCTCACCTTGCCTTGGTTACTATTACATGTCGCAACTAGAGGTAGCTCTGCAATTTCCTGTCCAAAAACTCTGAAGATTCCAGCCGATACAACAAATGAGCTGCATGATCAGTAAAGGAGATTGTTATTAACAGTTTTCTAGCAAACATGCTCAGGTTCATTTAAAAATAGAATAATTTAAAAAATTCTAACCTCCCTTCTTGTGTTACATAAAGAACAAGTCGGAAAAATTCTTACTTGACTGTTAATACTGCACAATACATTCCTCCAAAGTCTTGGCCCCTGATGTTTCTTCTGTGTGAGAAACAAAGACAATGCTTAAGTTCATGGAAATTAATCAGCACGGAAAAAACATAAACATATAACAGTGCAATGGGGAAAAAGAAACAGGTATAATATAAGCCAAAAGGTCCGATGGTTACCCGTAAACCATTGATGGAATAAAGTCGCGTCCAGTTGCTAAATCAACTATAGGGTCAAAACAATCCTGAGCACAAGTATGTGTAAATTAAAAATTGGTTTATTGCTAAGCATTTCTCAAGTAATTAAAAATGCTCTTTTACAAATGCTAAAGATGTATCAAAACAAACACAACAGAAAATCCTCTTGAAGTCTAAAAGTAAAAAATTACGTGCCATGTATATTCAATGACACAATACATGAGATGTAATAAACTCAACTAATCAATCATTAACCACACAGATGCAAATCCAGTGAAGGTTCAATCAAAGAAATCCATTCTAACAAAATTTATCACGATAAACCAATCAAATTGATAGTAATTTGTATCTTGAAAGGAAAACCACTGGAGTATGTTGGTAGACATGAAGTGTGATATTTGAATAAGTTTAAACATCTAAAGGTAGAAGGGGATTGACTGGAGTAGGTACTCCTAAGATGTCTTGGATGAGTATCTCATCAAAGACCTGCAACCAACTCCTAGTACATTATTGCCCTCAAACTCAGTAACACCAATAACAATATCATAGTAATGCATTCTTTTTCTTCAATTTTTTTCCTTTGTTGTGCACCTCTTTATGTGGTGGTTGGGGGCTATCTTGGGAGTTGGAGGTTATAAACCTACACACACAACATTGTCAAGACGAACATATCCTCCTGAAAGAATGTGGTAAATTATTTTGTAAGACAAGTATCAGGCTCATACTCTCCTTATGTGCTCCCTCAAAAGGTATGAAAAAGTTCAAGGGAAAAAACTTTGCTCCCCGCGTGCTTGGCAATGAAAAACAGATGAATTGTGTAGCCCAACTTCAACTCTGAAAATGAGCATTTAGGTGAGTGTTTAGCTCTGTAGAGACCCATAAGGAGACTTCCAATTTTGATTATAAAAAATTACAAAATTACTTATTTTTCCAACGCCCACCAGATTAAAGGTGTTTAAATCCCTTAAATTCCATAACTCACCTGATCTTTTGAAGCACACATCTTATATATAATAACCAGTGAGTTTGGCATTCTTTTCCTTTGCCCCTAGCAGATCCCCAATAAGCCCATCAGAAAAGGGTTACAAGAAGTCTCTCACACTGGTAGTGGATAAAACCCAGCCACACCCCCACCAAAAAAATAAAAATAAAAAATTAACAAATCCAATGCCCATCTGCTCTCTTTCAAGTCGGATTAGAGTAACAATGATTCAAACTCCAGTCAATGAGGCTAACTATAGTTACCAAATCTGGCAAGTGCACATACCATGCACGTACCAAGCACATGAAAAACTACACAGATTTACCAGAAGATTTATGCAAACTGTTCTTTTTCTTCTTTATTATTATTATTATTATTTTACACATCTTCAAGTAGTATTCTTTTATTGTACTCAACTCCATTCAGTATGACCTTACCCAGTGTTGTGAAAAGCGCGCCTAGGCGTGCGCCAAGGCGCAAGGCGAAGCGAAGCGCACCGTTTGCGCCTGGACAGGTCCCAGGCAAGGCGACTTGAGTTAGGCGCGCGACTTAGACGCGACTTGAACCAGGCGGCAGAGGCGCAAGGCCGTAGGCGCACTTGATTTTCTAACAGCTAGATCTGATCTAACAGGTGCGCTTGAACCCTAATCTGTGTCGTCTCTTCCTCTCTCGCCCCGCCTTGGACTTCGACTTCGACTGGGCTGCTCGACTTCTTCTTCGACTTCGCAGGTATGCTTCGCCATCTTCTTCTTCTTCGCCATCTTCTTCTTTTGGCCTTCTTCTTCGACTTCAACTTCTTCGTCTTCTTCGACTTCTTCTTCGGTTCTGTTTTTTTTTTTTTTTGGCTTCAACTTCGACTGACTCTCTCTCTCTCCTTCTTCTTCTTCTTTTGGCTGTTCGACCGCTCTGTTTTGCCCCCTTTTTTTTCTTTTCCTTTTTTTTTTTTTCAATTATGCCTTTGAGCCCGTTCGAAACAAAAAATAAAAAATACAAATAAAAAATAATGAACTAAAAAAAAAAAATAGATTTTGATTTGATTTTGATTCTGATTCTGATTAATTAACTAAAAAAATACACTGAAAAAAAAATACAAATAAATAATTATTCACAAATAATTAATTAATACAATGTACTACTAGTCTTTTTTTTTCCCCTTTATCTGTTAGGAGAAAAAAAATAGATTCTGATTCTGATTAATTAACTAAAAAAAATACACTAAAAAAAATTTACAAATAATTAATTATTCACAAAATATTAGTATTTGTTGGATATTTATGTTTTAGATGTTTAGTTTTTATGTTTTTGTTTTTGTTTTTGTTTTTGTTTTTATTTTTATTTTTATTTTATTGAATGTGGATTATTTTATCTTTGAAAATTGGAATGTTATGTGATATGCACCTTCATGACGTTGAGAATTATTTTATATTTTGTCTTGAATCTTGATTACTTTTTTTATTTTTAAAGTATCTCTCTACACCTCATAATGTTTGTAGATTACGAAAATTGTGGGTGTAGAGAGATAATTGGTGGGTTCATTTAGAAGTAATCATAATTATGGGTGCCCACTATCTAAATTCCCCCAATTCTAAGACACCCCAGATATTTATGTATAGGCAATAAATTATGTATAGGAAGGGGTAATTAGTCCAATGCTTTTCAAACAAAAACGATATTCTACACACTGTATATTACCAAAACAACGTCCAAAAAAAACAGGCACGAGAAGGATTTACACTATTATGTGACCAACCACACAAAAAATTTGCAAAGAGTACATGCATTTTAATATGGCAATCTTCTCACATATATGCACAAACATGCATATGTTAATTCATAAATCCATGCAGCCATATGTATATTAAATTAAACAAAGAGATACTTAACAAAAAAAAAAAGGAAGCAAGCAAAGAGATGGGCATTTAACATATATTTTTCAACCAAAAACCAGTTATACTACTAAATTCTGTTCGCATCAAATGTAAATTAACATGTGGATCACCATTGGTCACCATAGGCAACTAATAAATCACTGGATGAATTAAGCATCAAGGTACAGCACAAGCAGTACTTACATGAAATATAGCAACAGCATTTGAGAGCAGCAATCTAGTTTCACGAGAAGCAATTTTGCCACTGAGAAGCCTCCATCTCACATCAAAATCAGTGATAGTATCAGAAATTTTGTCCACATGCTTCTTCTTTATAACATCCAAAAGTGAATCTGGAATCTTCTCGTCACCACGAACCAGCAAATTCTGCAAAGCGGAAGAGATCCTCCTGCAATTCATGCAGCAGAACCACTTGCCCTTTGGTAATTCCTGTTGCATAATTAACATCAAATTGTGATCCAGAAATATAGTAGCAGGTAAGCTGTGCAGAAAAATGGAAATTCCTTTAGAAAATAAACTAGGATCAAACTACAAGAAACAATATATGTGTGCACACCTTTAGATCTGCCATTTTATGTTTCTTCAAGCAGCCAACATGGTATTCCTTCTCACACTGAGAAAGAAACAAAAATAACATACTAGCTATTCAGATATAAGCATGAGGAGATTCAAAGTAATGCATTCCATATTCAAATTGCTTTGTAACTAAGCTGAGGAAAATACTAACATCAAGAACAGAGTACCTGATCACAAACAATAACTGTGGAAGGACCAAATCCAGATTTGCTAAAATCATAACCTCTAAATGAACCAAACAAGATAAACAAATACTCAGGATTATATTAACTCCAAAACTTAGCACACACAAGTGAAATATAAGCACAATGTCATAACAAACAGCAATAAAAATCTTGGAGAAAATCTAAGCTTTAACAATATGTCTAGGATAGCTTGACCAGTACCTGCACAAAACACATGCAACCACCTCAGAATCTTCGGGATTTTTTACGATTCGAATGCATCGCTTTGTTATCTGTTCAATAGGATCAACTCCTGAAACCCTTCCAGCTGCTACAGCATTAGCATTATGCTCCACATACTTCTCCCTTTGGAACTTATTCTGACAATAGTTACAGTACCATTTACCACGAGGAATGCTTGATAACGATGCACATTCTGCAGGGACCAATGAGAATGCACATTATAATCAACTCAGATCACCACCTTGTAATCAATTCAGAGAGGCAACCAGAACAATCTACAGGAAAGAAGCCGGGCAATCAAGTAAAAGAATCAGACATGAATCACATTGCATAATTTCTAAATTCAGGTACTCCTACACCCCGACCAAAAAGAAAAAGGGCTGAGGGTTAAAATGAATGAATCGATTGACAACCTTATAGCAATTGTTTTTGATTTTTGATACAATTTGTCAGTTGATTTTGATTTCCAGTACCTACTGTGAGGTCCATCAAATATCTGAAGCATAACTAAAGGACCAGATGCCCAACGAATGGATGAAAATGGATGCTGGAACAGAAAAATGTGCCATTGGTGTAGACTACATAGGCATAAATATAGTAAAATCCATTTAAATTATTAAAATAAAATAAAGGAAGCTTGTAAATTTCTTAAAAGAATCACTCAGTACTAGTTCGCTAACAAAATTCCAGGACAGTAACCATTTAGGTAGTGCTTGAGTGAGCAATTTCCCTAAGCTAAATCTAGGAATACTACAGAATGGGAAAAATATATATATATATGTTGTAAGATTGCCCTTAAAAAGTCCTACAGGATTTAACTGAATGCTTCTGCCTATGTACCAAAGTTCCACTTATTACTTTAAACTTCTAGATAATATGACACTGCTTTGCCAGATCAATGAATACAGTTCAGAAATTATAGGAACCATGACTGATACCAAACACATTGCGTCAAACAAAATTTTCCTTCTTTGCTCCTTTCTCTGCAATTATTCTATGAGAAGACACAGGGAGTAAGGGCCTAAACACTCTGTGTAAAAGACAAAAAGGCAAGCACTATCTAAATAAGAAAGCTCATCTTCTTGCTTCAGTGCCTTGTTTGGTTTACACACCAATGCAATTGGAGACAAAAAATTTCTTTTCTCAAGTAAAAACAAAATAGAAATTCAAAAAAATGCATTTAAAAAACATATAAATTCAAAATGACATTCAGTAAGAAATACAAAAACTCGGAGATAAGAGCACTTAAGATGATGAAAATGCTAAAAACAAATCATTTCATAGGAATTCAAATTTCACCTTTATGGAATGCCCTTGGGCATCCATCACAAAGCAAGAGATTCCCACCATCAGCACAAATGATGCACAGGTCATCACTATCCTTAGCACGATACTTACGACCTTTCAATAGGGATATTGCAAATTCATGGAGAGACACCCCATTTGATGTGTAAATGCATCCATAGCTGTGGACAACATATACGTCAGGCAAAAAATGACAAATAACTAACAGATAGAATCAGGAACTTGACAAAATTTGAAAGCTGGGGGGAAGAAAAAACAATACGGTTTTCTGCGTGAAGCCCAACCAGCATGAGCTTCAAACTGTGAAGGGCTGACCTGCTCATTAATTACAAAGAAATTGAATACGTCTAATGGAATATTGAGAAAGGGCTTGAGTGTACTAAGATAAGAAAAATACCTCAGAGTTGCAGCAACGACAAAATATCCCCAGGCCCCTTTTATAACCCTCAAGCAATTTCTGTCAACGAAAAATTATTACTTCACAAGATTAAAATTATTAAACAGATGCAGCACGTACTATTTATATCAACAACCTGCCCGCGAGAATAATATGCCACTTCAGTTCCATCAGGTAATCCACCTTCCTCAAAAACCAATTTATGAAACCGCAGATCTCTAGATAAAAGAAATCACAAGATCAATACCATGCACAACTGCACTAAACAAAAATGAAACTGTATAGAATTATGTACCAACTTTTTGGTTATCTTCCATTTACTCTTCTTTTGTGGAGAGATACATAGAGAAGCACTTTTTGATGACCTCAAAATGAAAGCAGCTTTTGATGACCTGACACATCCAGATAAAAGCATTTCAAAATAGAGAGAAAGAGAACAGATATAATAACCTGACATCACTTGATAGAATAGAAGTACCAACTTTTCCGTAATCTTCCGTTGACTCTTATTTTGTGATAAAACACGCACTGAAGCCCTTCCGTACGACTTTCGAGCAGATAAGTGTTTTGAAAACCTCAAATAACACACAGACATATTAGAAGAAATAAATTGAATTTCACTAAATAGATTTCTTTAGGTCCATTGCAAAGATAAGGAAATCTCACAGAAAGGAAAGAGAAATAAACCAGAAAAGATACCAACTTTTTTGTTATCTTTCCCTGACTGTTAATTTTTGAAGAAATTCGTACTGAAGCACTTGCAGAGGACTGTGCAACTGGTGCTGATCTTGAGGAACTAAAATAGCCCAGACAAAAGCAGCATGTCAATAGATAGAAATATGATATCTAACTATAATTAACTTTCACTGAAAAGAAAAAGGAATCTTGGTCAATGGAAAATGAAGTTTACTAGAAGAGACACCAACTTTCGTGTTATCCTCACTTGACTCTTATTTTGTGAAAAAATATCTACTGAAGAATTTCCAGAATATTTTGGAGTCAAATCTGGTTTCAAGGACCTGAAATAACCCAGTTGATATCAAAAAAGGGAAATAGAATATATTAATGGTTGTTAGAATCGTACGATTTGTGATTCGATTTATACGATTCGATACAAGTTTCATAAAAAAACAATTCGAATCGTGCTATAGAATCGGAAATTGAGTGAATCATACGATTCACACGACTCACTGCGATTCAATTCTATTTTTATTTTTGCTTGCATAATGTATGAAACGACATCATTTTCGCCAAACTATGAAGATATATACAAGAGATTAATTAGTTATATTAATATATGTAATTTTATAGGTATATATAATTTAGTGATATTGGTAATTTACTTTATTTTAAACACTTTTTTTTTTATAGTTATATAAATATATAGAATTATATATCATATTAAATAAAAAGAATCTTATGATTCACGATTTGATACGATTCACGATTTTAGCAAAACGATTCACTATTCAATTCACAATTGACAACAATGAATACATATCATAAATTTTGTACTCCAGTTAATAAATAAAAAATCTCAGTAGAGAAAAAATAAATTAACTAGCAAAGTAAAAAGTTTGACAAACATCATCGGAACTATACAGCCATAAATTCCATGTATCTAAGCAGGCCAAGAGAGTGAGTAAAGAAAATCTCCCTCAAAGGAAAAGAAATTAACCAAGCGGTCCTATCTTTTCTTATCCTCCCTTGACTCTTATCTTGTGATAAAATGCATGCTTTAATAGTTATTGTGAACTTTCTCAAAGCCAAGACTGGTTTCCAAAGATCTGAGAGATCCCAAATGAGAACATATAAGAAAGAAATAAATAGCTCTCAGCCTAGCACTAAATTCTAAATCCCTCCCAACAAACTAAGGGGGAAGAAATCTTGGTAAAAATTCATCCACATATTCTTCAATATAGAATAATGAACTGAATAAACCAGCCCCGGGTGCTCATTGGTTGTGACGTAATGTTGCTGGGAAAGAGGGGACTTCAGTATAAGCTAATAGCAGTAATATTAGCTAAAATAACTAGCCAAGAATGCATTCTCTATATTAACTAGCCACTTTTCATATACATCATCCAACAATACTCTTTGTTTTAGATAATAACCTTTTAAATATTGTTTCTTTCTTTTTTAAATTTAACGTACAGAGTCAGATATAAATGCACGATTTAGTAAAGTATATTGTTTCTTTCTTTTTTAAATTTAACGTACAGAGTCAGATATAAATGCACGATTTAGTAAAGTAGCAATGACAAGAAAATATAATAATGATATAAAACTATTGTATAGTCTATAGTGGCTAACCACATTTGGCTAGCTACTATAATAATTCTTCAAATTAGCAAGCTAGCCACAACTGAGACTCTTAGACTTCAGTTTTTTTCTTTTTTTTTAACTAGAATAGGCAAATTAGCTAAAAAGTTGAGATGGCTAGGCTATTGGAGATGCTCTAAGACATAAAACTCAAAATACTCCATGCGCAACAGCAAGTATGTCTTGCTCAGCTATAGTCTTTGAAAGTAATGTAGATGCAAAAGCAAGCCTTTTAACAGGTTAAGCCTTAAGCACGCTGATGTAGCATAAAAAGAACGAGTAGTTAGATGTTCGAATTTTAGTTTTTAAGTAAACTCTTCATCCATATATGATAGTTGTTCATAGTTTCTATCCGTTATGCTATATACAGTTATTTTGGAATTCATTGATTTGATTCACTATCTGTGTATTCCATGCTTCATAATTCTTATCTATACTTTGCCAATTTATGACAAAAAGGGAAAAGATAATATATATATATATATAACACCGATAAAATATTTATTTCTTATTTCTACATAACATGCTACTTATGATATTTCCTGTTTAACAAAGTCTTGCAGAGAAATAGGTTATTTGAAGATTTTTGACAAATTTCATAATTTTTGGAATTTGTTTAACAGAACATAATTTGGAGTATATTGCTGTAAATTTTTTCTCTCACGTTATGTCATGAAATTGCGGAAGACGGTTGTGAGGAAAAATGTCCAATGTAACCTTGGTCAATTTTCTGTTGGCAATAACATTCCAAATGGCTGAGTCTGTAAATGCTTAGAAGCATTAATTAAGTCACAAGAGCAAATTCTATAGTGCAAGATTGAAATTGGAAGACTCCAGTTACAGCTTATAGCAGATTTTGACAGACTTATTTGGAAACGTATAACTCATGCACTGCATTCACACCATGTTTATGTTATGTTGATAACCTAGTTGGGATATTGTATTATTGGTTTTTGAACCATAAATAATTTAGTTTTGAACTATAGGATAAATTAACTAATGAATTAACCTTTAATAGATTTGATTTGGTTTATCTGTGTGTTGGAGTTAATAAATTGTGCATCAATGCATTAGATTTAATAAACTGTGCATCAATGAATTGCCCGTTCGAACATATTGCTTTAATGTTCAAACCCATTGTTTGGTTGGTTCATTGGAACGCATGGTCACTTCATTCAACTAGAGTGGTGTTGTTTCGTGACTAGGAGTTTTTGCAGTAGCTTCCTTGTTCAAACATTGTCCTGGTTCATTTTACCACAAAATGTTCTATCATGAACAATCTATTCCAACTCCAATAGATTGTTTATCCAAATGGGAGATGTCTTCATTGGAACGCGCTATGTCAGTTTAGCTTTTTCTGATCAAATCTGAACAGAATTCAGAAAAAGTTTATTGCCCTATGTATCTAAGTTTTCTCTTTTCCATTCATATAGTTGCCTATTCTTATTATGTATTGCCAACTCATGACATGCATGCATTGTAACTTGCAAGTGAAGGAGAGACTTAGGGCTTCATATAGTCGATACCCTACTCAAATTTCTTGATGATTCTTAAGGTCTTGTAAAGATCTTGTTGATCTATGTGGTTGATTTTGTAAATGTAAGCGTTGGGATTAGTTTATAGGGTAAGTTCGCATTCATACAGATTTTAGAGCACGCATGCATTGATCGTGGCTTAGTGTTGGTTCATCATGTTTGTGTGGAAGACATTACATCGCATTAATCTCAAATTAAAACCCTATAACCATCAATATTTTAGTGTATCTAAATTTGTAAAAGCAAAGGAAACATACAATCTATTGTGAACTAAACACCAACGAATTCAAGATTGAAACATAAGCAAGAAGGTCATTTCAATAACTGCTACACAAAGCATACCTAGCATTTGTATCAGTTTCAGTTGCATCACATGGGGAGGCTTCCAAGTTCTTTGAAACCACACACGACTCACAAAGTTGCTTCACCTCAGCAGATGTTGCTAGAAAAGACCCTTGAAATTAACAAAAACCAGCATGCTATACACTCAGTTGGGGAGGGTTCAGAGTTCTTTTTTTTTTCTTTTTTTTCTATCAAGTCACTTTGCAGGCAAACATGTTAAGGGACAGAGTTATAAATAGTAAAGCTCACCTTTGCAATTTTGACAAATAATAGGTTCCTTTTCAGGCAATGAACCAATGACACTCTGAATCGTTTCTTTTAACGTTTCCAGAGGAGAATCCTTGCAAGCCTTCAACACCTGTAGGAGGTTTTTCCCATTCTCAAGGTATATATAATATGATGCACATCTGTTTGATTTACAAGCATGGATCTCAAATCGACAAGGACTAACAACCTACATGTATGATAAAAAATCAAACTGTTAGCCACACTCAAGAGACAGAGAGGAACTGCCAAGAAAGCTGTTAAAGTAAATTAAAATAACAATCAAAAATACTCACTCTGGATCCCTTGCACAAACTACAAAAACACAAGATCCCAATGTCCTTAACCACTCCCCGAAGAGCAAGTCCCTATAATCAGAATACCATTTTTTTAGTTTGAAGCCAGAATTGGACATTTTGACTATTAATAGTAACAAACAAACAAGAAAGCATGTCTGTATCTAAATTGAAACTGAACGGCCCATTTGCACAGAATTGGGACTATGGTGAAAATCCATCATCACAACTGAGATCATCAAGCAAAATTGAAACCATCATAGTAACTGATTGTGAGACCTACTACACTTTCAAAGAAAGGCCCTTTTCCTATAAAGACATAATCATGCATGTCTATACACACTGCACACAAGTGAGTATTTAGATTTTGATGAATGCCTTGCTTCTATGTTATCCACCATCATTGATGGCAATATTTGCATTTACAGCAATTAACTATTATGCAGAAAAGTTAAGAATTAGAGTAGCAAGTCTACCTTCTTACCACCATTGTAAAAAACTGAATACCCCTCGAGCAAACCAGTCGCAAAAAGCTCCTTAATCGAACTAGGTTTCCCCCCCAATGCAATCTTTTTCGACATTTTCAGTTCCAACTTCTTTGTTGGAGTCTCCAAAGCACTAACCACGGAACTTTCATTCACCTCAGCATTCAAACCTGATTTATTCTCATCACCATCGAACAATCTAGACCCAGCGGCGGCCGACAACGAACACTCCACCAGTTCCACATTTGATGTTGATTTCAAAGCTGACCTCGTAAATCTCCTCGGAACTTTAACCGGCACATTATTCTTATTCTTATTCTTATTCTCACTGTTTTTTACCCCATTAGACTCATCCACTACCATTGGCACACTAGGGTTTTTGTTTCCGTATTTCAAATCATCCTTAATTGAAGTCTCAGCCAACTCACCCTTGTTCTGGTCTTCACA
This sequence comes from Camellia sinensis, assembly GCF_055761805.1. Classification (NCBI taxonomy): domain Eukaryota; kingdom Viridiplantae; phylum Streptophyta; class Magnoliopsida; order Ericales; family Theaceae; genus Camellia; species Camellia sinensis. The sequence goes on from NC_138970.1 coordinate 79,177,592, forward strand.
ATTAAGAGTTACCAAATTGCACTTAGATTTGTCCCCAATTTCAGTTTCAAACTCTGAATCTGTTTTGTTTAACCTACTGGATCTCCTACATCTAGTAATGCCATTACATGAACTACCACCACATACCTTCCTCTCTTGATTCTGATCAATCAAACCATTTCTCTCCGATTTCTCTTTCAACTCCGATTCGTTCAAACCACAATCCTTGATCCTTTTGCTGCTTGGATCCTCAGACACACCGTTCAAGTCATCACCCTGAATCTGAAACCTCGACGCTCGGGTTCGACCCAGCGAACCAGTGAGTTGAGACTGAGTCTGCAATGCGAAAGCTAACTCGCGCTTCATGATCTATACTCGCACTCCTGAGAACAACAAATGCAACGTTCAAGATACAGATCTGAGACAAAAACAAACGTTAGAGGGAAAAAAAGAAACGAAATCGATTCATAGATATCTGTAGGATGACAAATGAAACCCTAATTTCATGTACATGTACAGAGAGAGAGAGAGAGAGAGAGAGAGAGAGTTGATTACGGAACTATTACGAGGGGATTCGAGGAATGGATCGTTCCGAAGAGGTTTAGATGGGTTCGAATTGAGGTGAGAAAGTTGGAGCAATGTCTTGGAAATAATGAATTTTGAGAGAGAGAGAGAGAGAAGACGATGATGGGTCTCTCGACTGGCAGAGTGTAGGGTGGTGTTGTATTCGGAGGAGGGAGACAAATGGTTGGATTTGTAAATTAAAAAATTAAAAAGGGACTGGCTTGCCTGAGGGCCGATTTCGGATTAGATGAGTGTTGTCGGGCCCTTTAAGGCTTGGAAACATTTCTTTTAATTAAAAAGTTATTAAATTAGTTAAAAATTTAACAATTTATATAAAAAAATTTAAAAAAACAAAATTTTTTACTTTTTGCATATCTTTTTTAAAAAAATTAAAAATTCATCCCAAACATACTAGTTTTTTTAGTTCACATTTTAACCAAATAGCCAAATAGCTAAAAAGTTACTAAATTAGCATGTTTCTAAACGAGAGCTAAACTTATTTTTAAGTTGTATATTAATGATTTAAATGGTTTATATTTTAAAATCTGTTAAGCATATTTGACGTGGGAAGGCCCATAAAGGCCATAACCCACTATGAACAACCCAAGCCTACCACTTAGGGCCCAATACATAACCCAACTGATAAAGCCTAGCACAGCTGGAAGTCAACATGACATAAAGGACCAATGATATTCAAACACGTGGCAAGTAAAGAGCAAGCCACATCAACAAACAAAGATCTGCAAAGTTATTGCCACTGTACATCGCCATTAATGCAGCCCTTCATAGCATTTATTACGACAACACCTCTCCGTCGGGACAGCACACCCTCACCCTGAACAAGGTGAGCTACAACATAGACTTTTGCCCAAGGTGACAGGTCGGAAGGGACAACAAAATGATTACCAAAAGATATAAGCAGACGTTGAAGACAATAAGAAGGTTAAGCTTTTCTATCTCTATTTCATCTCTACACTCCACTCCTCTCTCTAACTTGCTCGTCGGAGGGTTTGCTAGGGGACTCCTCGTTCCCCGTTGAACTCTTGTGCAGGTCTTCAGGTGGGCTTAGTCATTCAGACATAGGCTTAAGGAACGTAGATTAGTCCGACCCGTTCTACCTTCACAAACTGCATCATCAGTTGGCGCCGTCTGTGGGAACCTCAACAAGCTCCTCCACAGGCTCCCCTCTGACCAACTCATCCTCATCTCAGACGTCGAGCCCTTCAATGATCATTGCCTCATTCAGCTTGACTTCTTTGAGTGAGGCAACATAACATTCCCTAGCAACTGTCTGCTCGCCTCTCACTGTCCCGACCCCCAATTCGGTGGGGAACTTAATAGTAAGGTGGTAAGTTGATGTGATAGCTTGAAAAGCATTTAGGACGGCGCGACCAAGGATGATGTTGTAGGCGGAGGGGAACAAAGAAGGTGAGCAACTTTGTGGTCTGCCGCGGGTACTCGCCGATTGTGATAGGAAGATCGATGGAGCTCACGGAGGTTATACGGTCACCAGTGAAACCGACCAAAGGGGTTTGGAGATGAGACAGACTTTCCTCCCCAATCTTGAGCTGGCGAGAGCAGTTGAGAAAGATGATGTCTGAGGAACTACCATTGTCGACGAGAACCCGTCTGACCTTGTAGTTAGAGAGGAGGGTAGAGATGACGAGAGGGTCGTCATAAGGGTAACGGATCCCGATGCAGTCGACCACGATTCACTGCCTCTTTCCCATACCCTGTATTTTCCACTTCAAGTCATCACGTGGCCCACCGCCTCTCGAGCCCCGCACCCTGCCACCTCACCCTTCGCGGTTGGCCCTCCTCACGGTCGGTCCTCCTCACGGTCGGTCCCTCCACTCAGTTACCCTTCGCGGTTGGCCCTCCTCACAGTCAGTCCCTCCACTCAGTTACCCTTCGCGGTCGGTCCCTCCACTCAGTTACCCTTCGCGGTTGGCCCTCCTCACGGTCGGTCCCTCCACTCAGTTACCCTTCGCGGTCGGTCCCTCCACTCAGTTACCCTTCGCGGTCGGTCACTCCACTCGGTTCCCCTTCGCGGTCGGCCCTCTTCACAGTCGGTCCCTCCACTCAGTTACCCTTCCCGGTCGGCCCTCTTCACTGTCGGTCCCTCCACTCGGTTACCCCTCACAGTTGGCCCTCCTCACGGTCGGTCCCTCCACTCGGTTACCCTTCGCGGTTTGCCCTCTTCACGGTCGGTCCCTCCACTCGGTTACCCATCGCGATCGGCCCTCCTCACGGTCGGTCCCTCCACTCCGTTACCCATCGCGATCGGCCCTCCTCACGGTCGGTCCCTCCACTCCGTTACCCATCGCGATCGGCCCTCCTCACGGTCGGTCCCTCCACTCGGTTACCCATCGCGATCGGCCCTCCTCACGGTCGGTCCCTCCACTCGGTTACCCATCGCGATCGGCCCTCCTCACGGTCGGTCCCTCCACTCGGTTACCCATCGCGATCGGCCCTCCTCACGGTCGGTCCCTCCACTCGGTTACCCATCGCGATCGGCCCTCCTCACGGTCGGTCCCTCCACTCGGTTACCCATCGCGATCGGCCCTCCTCACGGTCGGTCCCTCCATTCGGTTACCCATCGCGATCGGCCCTCCTCACGGTCGGTCCCTCCACTCGGTTACCCTTCGTGGTCGGCCTTCTTCACGGTTGGTCCCTCCATTCGGTTACCCATCGCGCTCAGCCCTCCTCACGGTCGGTCACTCCATTCGGTTACCCATCGCGCTCAGCCCTCCTCACGGTCGGTCCCTCCACTCGGCCATTTCTGGTCGGTCGTTCCTTTCACTCGACCTTCAACCTCCATCTTCCTCATTATTCCCCTCGTTGGGCTAAAGTTGCACTTGGGAATGGGGAACTACTGACGTGGGTAGGCCCATAAAGGCCATAACCCACTATGAACAACCTAAGTCTACCACTTAGGGCCCAATACATAACCCAACTGATGAGGCCCAACGCGGCTGGAAGTCAACATGACATGACATTAATGCAGCCCTTCACAGCATTTATTACGACAACAGCTCTCTGTCAGGACAGCACGCCCTCACCTTGAATAAGGTGAGGTACAGCAAAGACTTTTGGCCAAGGTGACAGGTCAGAAGGGACAACGAAATGGTTACCAAAGGATATAAGCGGACGTTGAAAACAAGAAGAATGTTAAGCTTTTCTATCTTTATTCCATCTCTACACTCCACTTCTCTCTTTAACTTGCTCGTCGGAGGGTTCGTTGGGGGACTCCCCATTCCCCATTGAACTCTTGTGCAGGTCTTTAGGTGGGCTTAGTCATTTGGACATAGGCTTAAGGAGCGTGAATCAGTCCGACCCGTTATACCTTTACAAACTGCATCATCAATATTAATTTTATAAAAAAAATTAAATTAATTGGTAATAACCAACACATATTAGGATTAATTTTGTATAAAAAATAGATTGTAAAAAAATTAATTGTACACATAGTTTTTATTATCTAATTAACTTAATTTTTTACAATAGTAATATACTTTACAAATTTTAAAATATGAATCATTTAAATTATCAAAAAATATTTAAAAATAAACTCAACAAGCCGAATTAAACTGTATAATACGATTTTACACCTGAGACAGTCCAAATCCATTAAAAAAGGTGTTGATTTGATGACACAAAATAGAACTACATTGCCGAAGCCGCATGGGATTCGTTTCCTCCCATGCTGCGATGTTTGATGGCAACAGTAAGCAAAATATAAATAATAAATAAATTAAGATAAATTACACTTCCCTCTAATGAAATTTATGATAATTATAGGGATATCTATTATAGTTCAATAATTATACTAACTTTTTTTATTTTTAAAATTATTATCAAGATTTCTTTACTGTTAGATTATTTAACATAATTTGTTGATGTCGTGCTAATATCATATAAGAAATGATAAAATTGTCTATTAATTATTTTATTTATTTAAATGAGATATTTCACTCACCTCCCATGAGATTTTGCATATATTATCAAAAATGTATACATATTTTATCCTTATTTAATAAAATTCTTAAATTTCATTAATATTAAAATAAATATTTAAATTGTTAAGATATTATTAAATCATTTAATGCAAAAAAAAATTATTAATAAAATACTTTGAAATAAAGGGTAAATTACAAATACACCCCTCGAGGTTTTATTAAAATACGAATCACCCTTGTGGTTTTGAAAATTACATTTCACCCCTTGAGGTTTCGAATTTAATAACAAATTGCCCCTTTTATTAATAAATTATTAAGTTAATTAATGGTTTTTAATAATGTTAAAAATATGTTTCAATTAATAATTTAGTTAATTTTATTATTGTATAGGAAATCAATTATGAATTTTATTTTTTCAGCTAATCTTGTCAAATAAAAAATTATAATAAGGGGTATTTGTAATTTTTCAAACCACGGGAGCTAATTTGTATTTTAAGCAACCTTCGGGGGTATATTTATAATTTATCCAAAAATAAATAATCTCTCTAAAATTAATGTTAGATAGCGTCCTAATAACTTAATATAAGACTTATTTCACACCACATAAATAATTTAAAATTTATTAAGTAATGCATTTATTATTTAATTTTTTTTTAAAGTTAAAATAAAAGAGAATTGACCAATAAATCCCGTTTTGTAGAATTGTAATCTATAAGGTCCTAAATATTTTTTTGGTGACTAAGTGGTCTCTTAAATTATTTGTTGATTGTTTTGCCACTGTTGGTACAATATACGGGGAAGGTTGTGGAATGTTTGTGTGTCACACTGTTTGAAAAGCGCACTAGTAACTTTTTAAAGTATGGTTGTTTTCAACACTCGTAGTGTGGGGACGTGAATTCTTTACTAATTATTTTTTGGCCCGTGACGTGAAGAGACGCAATAATTCAATCAAATTAGGTCCACTACATTGGAGTATCACATGTCACGTTTAAAAAAAATACATTAACGAGTTTTTAAATTTTTTTAGAATGTCACAACATACCAGTCACGTTGTCACATTTGAAAAAAATACACTAAAAATGAGTAAAAATTTTGGAGTGTCACACCATACCTGTCATATTGAGGGTGTTTGTTTCAGCTTTTCAGAGTCAACTTATGGCTTTTAACTTTGAAAAAGTTATTTTGGACTGTTTGGTTAAACTTATTTCAAACAGTTTCTGATTCTAACAGCTTATTTTAACTCAAAAAAGCTGATTCTGAGAAGCTGCTCACCCCTTGCTTCTGATTATCAGCTTCTGCTGTGGACATGTTAATTTATGGTTATACTTTTAAATTTTTTTATTTTTTATTTTTTTAAAAATAGAAAAGGACTCAAATGGACTATAGGTTATTATTATTATTTTTATGAGAAATGTAGACAAACAAAAAATAAAAATTAATTGAAAAAGTTATTTCACAGCTTATTTAACAAACAATACTCAGCAACTTAAATCTATAATCCAACAGTTACACCAAACAAATTAACAACTTCTGATTAAAGTCATAATTTATAATCTGTTAAGTTATAATTTATAAGCTATTTTAACAGTTACACCTATCACGTTTAAAAAAAATATACTAAAAAATATTTAATTTTTTAAAAAATATCTCATCATTAAAATATCACATTAATACGAATCACATTGGAAGTGTCATAATTTGCCGCCGCTCACAAATCCTAACCCCTCCCCCGAATTCTCGCAACCCAGAATCATTGGGATCCGATTTACCAAACACGGCAAACAACATATCCACCAAAATCTCCAATCAGCCCCCTAACCCAGGGCAATAATAAAAGGGCAAACTCGTCCGCCACAATATTCTGAAATTTCAAAACGGGACCAAGCTGTATAGAAGGCTTAACACGCATGACTCGCCCATCTAATAGAATAAATGTGGGACTATATATATTAATATTTTGGTAAATAGGATTTTTGATAAATTTTCCTAAAATAAATAGATTTATTTTTTTATTTTTAATTTACATTACTTATTTATTCATATGTAAAAAAATTATTTTTTTTTCTTAATCATATATTATTATCAAATTTTTATTTTTATCTTTCAATCATTAAACATCTAGTTGATACATATTTTTAAAAAAACACAGGCTAATATTTTTTACATAATTAAAAAAATTAAAAATAAAAATAGAAGTAAAAAAAATTTAATCGTCTCATAATAAATTAAAATTAGTTAATAGGGAATGAAATATCAAGAAATCATTTGAGAATAACAAATAATTCAAATAATTTGTCATTTCTTACACCTAAAATTAAAATTAATTGAGAGGGTAATTTTTGGGAAAATTGGGCCGAGCTTCGAGTTGGGTTTTGAGGCCCAAAACGCAGTGGACTAGGTAAAAAGGCCGTACAGAATACTCCGGCCTTGGGGAGGCAAAGTTACTTCGGCCCAAGGAGGTGAGTTTATTCCGGCTCAAGAAGAGATAGTTGCTTCGGCCCAAGGAAGAGTAAGGCTACTCCGGTCCAGAGACAACTCGGAATAGGGCCGGTCTTAGAGTAAGTCCGGTCGCAGTATGTTCTGGGAAGACCGGTTTCAGAATTAGTCCGGTCGTGACAATCTGGTTAGGTCGGTCAAAACTTGTTACTTGGAGGTTTGATCTAAGCACACCAAGGTTGAACAGGGGCAGCCGAAGTAATGAGTTAAAGGAGAAGACCGAGCTAAGGATAGTTCGGCCTTCTCTGTGGCTCAGCATAGCCAGTGTTATTTCGGTCGTGTGGTAGATCGGCTAGGGAGAAAACCATCCCACTTGGTTTAAGCAGTGGGGGAGGGTGTGAAAGGATAAGCATTATCCTTAAGAGTATGAATCCTAGGAGGACTCTACATGGAGAAATACAAGTCCTACTGGGATTGTGCCATATGAAACTTATAAAAGCTCACAAGCATCACCTTGGAGGAGGTAATTGAATACAATTCTTTCTGAGAGCATAAAACTTTGTCTATTTGTCAAGCTTACTGACTTAGGCATCGGAGAGGTTTCCGGCACACACCCGCCGGCTAGCTCACGTTTGTGTTTTCAGGTGATAAAGCGACGTCGTACGGAGGAGCGTGGACTTGGTCAACAGGATTATACGAGGAGAATTATTTCCTCCCCGTACATTAATCTTTACTTGAATGGAGAAATTATTTGAAAATAATAAAATACTCAATTAATTTGCTATGTATGATACTTAAAATCTATTTCTTCCTCTTTATTTATCTCATTTAAACTATTTTTATTAAATTAAATCTTTAAAAAAAATTCTCACTTTCATTAATGGTTGAATTTTTATTTTATTTTTTGTTTATGAAAGTTCAAAAACTTGTTGTGGAAAAAAATAGAGCCAAGAAATTAAATTTATTAAAAATTATGAAAAATAAATAATAATTTCATATATATTTAATAGGTTAAATTAAATTACATTTATATATTTTTTTCTTTAGGAAGTGTTTTATTTTGTTGTATGTTTAAACTAGTATTAGAGTTTGATTTCTCAATATTGTCTATAAAATTATATGAGTATTAGAAATATAGAAGAAGTAAAATTAGATAAATTAAATAATAACACTTCGCTATAAATAATAATTGAACAAAATAAAGGTAAGAAATTAAATAATAAAGTAAAAAATTTAACAGTTAATGAAGGTGAGAAATTAATTTTAAAATTAATTTAATGAAAATAGTTTAAATGATAAAAATAAATATGGAAAATATATATTTTAAGTATCATACACTAAATTAATTGAGTATCTTAGTATTCTAAAATAATTTCTCCATTCAAGTAGGGATTAATTTTATTTTTAGGTGTAAGAAATGTGAAATTATTTGAATTGTTTATTATTCTCAAATGATTCTTGATCTTTCATTTCCTATTAAAAAAATTTAATCTATTGTGAGGCAGTTAGATTTTTTTTACTTCTATATTTATTTTTTTAATTTTTTTAATCATAACTTGAGCTTTTTTAAATATGCATAAATTAGAAATTTAACGACTCAAAGATAAAAATTAAAATTTGTTAATAATATCTTAACAATTTAGGGATAAATAATTTTCTTACATATGAAAAAAAATAGGGCAAATTGCTAGAAAAAAAAATAATCCATTTGTTTCACCTTAAAAAAAGAAAAGAAAAAATAAATAAATGCATTAATTAAAATTGATAAATATTTCTTTATTTATATGGTGTGAAATAAATCTTGTTAAGTATTGTATTAATTATTATGGTCTTATATTAAACTATTAGAATGTTAAGTTAAAATATGTATGGATCTTTAATAATATATATATATATATATATATGCAAAACCTCAAGGTGAGTGAAAAATTTCATTTAAATAGCTTATTAGTTCAAAAGGCAATATAGTCATTTTAGATAGAAAAGTAACGATGTTTCTGCTAAATTAACGAATTGAGAGAATCTTTGATATTGTCAACAAAAGTAAGAGAGATTTTTGTAATTATTAAAATCATAGAAGATGTCCTTATATTTGTCAAAAACCTCAAGGGAAGTAAGTGTAATTTATCCAAAAAATTAATATTATAACGTGTTGCTCAATCATTAGAGCTTCCATTTTTAAATTCAATGTCAAATTTCAAGTTATTCACTTATATATATATATATATATATATATATAGAAACGAAGGACACATGGCCTAAGGAAAAAGAAATAAGTAAAGATTTAAACACTAAATTCAATCTTCACTTAATATTAAGGGTGTGCTCGATTCAATTCATTTCGATTTGGAGGTAAAATTATAAACTAAAATCGTGAATGGCAAATAACTAAACTGCAGTTTGGAAGATTTTAGTTTATAATTTTACTCCCAAATCGAAGTTTGAACAATTTCAATTTGTCAATTTATTGAAAAACAATCTTAAACAATTATCAAGTATTTGCATAATATATAACACTAATTTACAAAATACTTTTCATATATAATACTAATTAATTTTAAATAATAATTTTCATACATGTAACACGAATTTGCAATAAATTTCACATCTTAAATCTCTCTTACATTGATTTTTACTTTGATGTTTAATTAGAAGTAAAATATATATATATATATATATATATGTATCTATTAACTACAGTAGAGCGGAGGCGATTTCGAAAGCGGATTATAAATTTCAAACTGTGAATCAAACTAACTAACAGTTAGTAGGAGAATTGATACGGATCGGTGCAGTTTTAGTACATTATGCGGTATTTTGCACAACTTTACATAATATAATAGGATATAGCAAAATTTTATAATAAACAACCAATTATCCTATGCGCAAGTTATGATGTACTCATTGTAGTGTTTGTTATAACTTATTGTGATATTGGTTGACCTATTCAAAAGGTCTTTGGTTATGACTCATTATGTTTTTTTAATTATAATTAAAAATAATGTAGTTATAATTTTTGTGATAATTAATATCACAAATGTCATAATTTGTATATGATACACTTCAAAATGTGTACATTCTAAATTACCAATGTATAGTATAAAACACTATCAATGGGCACAATGAACTCATCTCAGGGCTTATATATGAAAATTAAAAAGGATCACTTCACTTTTGTGGCCAAGGTGTACATAATGACAATATCAAATCAATTTTTGTTTTATGTCATTGGCAACAAAGTGGAATTGGTAAGAATTTCAAAAGGGAAAGTATGAGTTTGAAGAATAATCACTTGGGTAAATGACGGGTAGTACTACAAAAATAGTTAAATATCATATTTTGACAAATAAAAATATCTCATTTTTATTAAAAGTGCGATAAAAAAAATTAGATTGATATATTAATTACAATTGATTTGATTAAGTGTGATAATATTTATTTTTTATGTCACTTTTTAATTAAGTGTGATTATATATATTTCTTTAATCACATATTCTAATTAACATGTGATTAAAGATCACATAAGAAGAATTAAAAATATTTCACTTTTATTAAAAGTATGATTAAAAAAACTAAAATGATTTTTTAATCACACTTAATTTAATGAGTGAGATAATATTTTTTTTAATTATACATTTTAAATAAGTGTAATTATATATAGTTATTTTCATCACAATTTCAGATGTGCTTGTATATAATTTTCAATTTAATTTTTATATAAAATAATTTTTCCCATATTCGCACATCTTCTACATGATTGAGATGGCCACGACTCTGTGAAACACCCACCAAGATTGAATTTTCTAAACACGTCATTTGGAGGTCCTTGTGCTGGAGATGGAGGAGAAAGTGTGGGGGCGAGTTCGGATGTCGAAGATAAAGGGCTTTTGGAGCCATGGGATGAGGGTTTGTGAGTGAGTGAGAGAGAGAGAGAGAGAGAGAGAGAGAGATGTGAACCTAACCCTCCGTGTCCTTTCTCGCCCCGAGGTCTCTTAATTCCCCCGAATCTTCCAAACCCTAGGCCTCGAATACGACGAGAAAGTCCTTTCTTCGATCAGCAACGAAGTCCTCAAGGTCATTGTCGCTCAATTCAACGCTGCTTAGCTCCTCACCGAGCGTCCTAGCATCTCCATATTGGTCCACGAGAGCTTGGTTCATCGTGCTCGATAATGTTGCGATCACGCACTTGTCGTATGGGGTTGAGTTCTCCAAGGCCGTGGAACAGAAGTTGGTGGCGCAACAGGAGGCAGAAAGGTCAAAATTTGTGGTGGCCAAAGCGGAGCAGGAGAGGCGAGTAGCGATTATTAGGGCGGAAGGTGAGAGTGAAGCTGCGAAATTGATTTCGAATGCGACTACAGCTGCGGCTGCTGCTGCTGGAATGGGTTTGATCGAGCTCAGGATGATTGAGGCTTCGAGGGAGATAGCGGCGGCGTTGGTGAAGACTCCGAATGTGGCCTACCTGCATAATGCAAACAACATGTTGTTGGGGCTTAATCCTTCCATGGCCTATTACTAATTTGGTGATTTCAGTGACCTCACACTGTTTTCTGTTTCAATTCATGAATTCTTAAAATTGGGCTTTAGGAGCTTATTATATTGATTACAATTGTTCTAATGAGCTGAATAACGGTTGAGTTCAAATAGACTTGTTTATGTTTGACTTCAATCTTCATGGAAGTGTCATTTAGTGAATTCATTTTTTGATTTTGAGATTTATGTTGGTGTTAAATATGATAATTGGGCATTGTTTTTTTTATTTTTTATTATGAGACTATTGGGCATGCATGTTCTTCTTGTGATGATCTCTTAATCCTAAAATAAATCTAATTTAATGAGTAAAAACAATTGCATAAAAGATTTATCATGCCTTGCTCTTGGAGGTTGCTAAATCCATGGTATTTTTTACGGGTTCACAACCCTCCCTTTTGTACGAATGAATCCAACTATGATGAGAGAGGGGTCTCTATGGATCAGTTAAAGAAGAGTATGGTTTAACAATTTTCTTTTTTCAATTTTGCCTATTTGTTGTAATTGAATTTTTTGGTCCTTTTATCATTTTTAGTAGAGAAATAAGTGCAATATGGTCGCTCCAAGCATTATTATCAGTAATTTGTATATATCATGTCTTGAATTTTTGGTTGATGTTTGACATGTTTATATGGTGGCATATTTTTATGTTCTCAATTCTTTCCAGATTAAAAAGCAATCCATTATGTTTTTAAATTATTTGACAATATTTAGTAATCGAATCATTTGACAAGTTGTGCAAGGGGAAGCATTATTTTTTGATAAATAAATAAACTTTATAGGTGCAAATGTTAGTTGTTAGTTAGCCACCATGCCTTCCTTAGGGATTAGTCCTAAGGTGGTCATGGGTTCAATTCTCCTTAGGGGGGTTGAATTAAGGGAGTGCAAGCACTTAAGTGCTTTGTTAAGGGTAAGGAGATTTTCTCCTATAGCTGCTAATCTAACAACTAACAACTAACAACTAACACTTGCCGATAAAAAAAAAAAAAAAAAAAAAACTCCAAAGGGAGCAAGGGAAAGCATTATTTGATGGAGTTATTAGGTTAATTTGGACTTTATAAAATGTAAGGCTAATGAAAAGTCATTCATTACGGTTTCGTTTATGGTTGAATTATTATTCATAAAAGTTGTTCATTATGAAGCTCGAATGTTTAAAATTAACCAACTGAAGATGTGGAAGGGGTTTGAGAACGAGTAATAAGAATCCTATGCATGTTGTGGTTTGTAACTTTTATAGATAGAAGCTTGTCTATGATGTTTAAGACAACCAATTCTCCAGGCATATGTTACGTCCTCATAAAGTGATATCAGAAAACGATAGGGAAGGGAAAGGACATTGATTGATTTGGTGTATTCTTACTTTTTCTAGGACTTCATGTCACTCCTCCAGCTGTGGTGACAATTTTAGCCATGGCGATCTCTATCGAAGCTGACCACAGTGGTTCTCTGGCATGATGAGTTTCTCTCTCTCTCTCTCTTGTTCAAATATTTAGTGTGGAATGTATATAATGGAGAAGTTCTGTAATGTATATAACAATTTCAATTTCTCTGTTTTTGGGTCTCGTTTAATTCGCACCAGTTTCAATTCTTTATTTGCTTCTTCATTTTTCTTTATTGTTTTGATTTATTTTTCTATTGTGAGATATGCTTTTCTCTTTGTGATTTCGTCAGTCCCATTTCTTTGTTTTTGGTCGTGTTCACTTTTTTTGATTCTTTGTTGCTCTAAACAAAGGGGAAAGTGGAAACCTGGGCTTTGATTTTTCTTGAGTATTTGTATTTCTTTCTTTAAGTTAATTGATTTTGAAATTCATGACTTAATTGGTTTGAATTTGTAGTATCATATTGTTCAAGCTTTAATTAATCTCATTAGCAGAAGTCTTTGTATTTTCTTATAATTCTCTTATTGGTTAATGAGAGTTTCATCAATCTATGTTAGTTTAACTGGATATCTTTATGTATTCAGATTCAAATTATTAGTTATTAAATTTGATATTTTAAATTGAAGTGTGTCATAATTTATAGATGAAAATGGGTTAGAGAGAGATGAAAATTGATGAACTATTATGAGATACAAAGAGGTTAGTTCTAATTGCTAAACCATTTGGTGAAAATTGATGAAAATTGTTGAACCATTTGGCGAGATGACCTGTTTTTTAGAGAAAGAAATAGAGAGATAGAGCTTTAATTTCTATATTGTTTAATTTGTATATAAATATTCACTCAGTTTGTTATTCTACCATACAACATAACATGCCATGTATAGGATGCAAAACAATATACATACTATCAATCATGCTTTCATAGGAATTTAATTTAATATTCAATCAGTTTGTTATCCTTTCTATTGTTATGCTTTTCTTAATGTAAACATTGATACATGTTTAGGAATGTAGGATTAGGTGTAATATGAGTTTCACCATGGACTACAACATTTGTCATGTCATAAAAAAATAAGAATTTTTTTAATCATATTTGTCATGTCCATCAGTTTTGGCATGGACTACTAAATTTGTTCCTGCATGTGGGAGATTTTTTTCCCTTGCATGTGGATAAGTGAATATTGACCCAAGGGCACAACAAGATGGATGATTTGATGCTCATGGATTTTCTTTGTTATGTTTCATTTTTTTATTGGTTTAAATGCATTCGTAATTTCTAAAGAACATGAAAATTTTGCCTTTGAATTAATTTCTGCTTTCATTTTTCAGGTCAGAAATTACTTGGAGAGATGCAAAATATGGTCAAAGAATTCAAGGACTTCGTGGTTCAAGTTTTTTCATTTTTTTAATATATGTAATCACAGTTAAATTTTTTTTTTTATTAATTCCTTTGTATATACTTTTGAGCATTCAACTTTCATTTACGAAACATATAACATTATTTCATTCAATATGTGGTTGTGATTCAAATGATAGTATATATATTGTGTATTACATTTTTCAAATGCATACAAAAATAATATTTATTATTCTTCAAATATGTCTAATCCTTTTTTATCACACGTATTAATTGTGATGGGAAATGCATATAACATGTGATCTTATCTCATTATTAATCACATGTTTTATTAGTTATGCATTACACATAAAAAGTGTGATCTAAATGTTTATTATTACACATAAAAAGTGTGATTTAAATATTTATTATCACATGTAAAAAGGGTGATCTAAATATTTATTATCACACGCATAACGTGTGATGAAATCATTTTTTAATGACACTTAAAATGTGTGATTAAAAATGACACTTTTTAATCACACTCTCAAAGATCACACTTTGACAAAATTTAAAACGTGTGATTAAATAACATATATCACATATAAAAAGTATGATTTATTTATGATTTTGTAGTAGTGGGATGAGACTTAAGGACATTTCACTGTATTGTAATCTTGAAATATCAACATTACTCCGCCCTCACTCCTAGGAGCGAGGACAACCTCTCGACTCTGCTCTCTAATCACGATCTTATAATAAGAATAAGAGATCTTTCTCGAACAATTCCTTCGCCCTTCATTATTCAAGAATCAAAAAGATCCATTTCAAGTTTGAATTTATTCAGAACATTCCATATGGAAAGAAAGAGAGGCTCATCAAAAAAGTCACATGGAGAGATAACATGACATGAATTCAACATTATTCATTTTGATCACTAAATTCATAACAACTAACGAAGAGGAAATGAGAATATAAAATAATTTCATTTTTGGAAATTTAAAAAATATGAATAAAATTACAATATTATTACATTTAGTTTTTGCCCCTAATCCCCTTTCTGATCCTTTTTTCCTCTTTTCCTAACCTCTTTTCACTTTTATTTAGTCGGCAACCACACCTTTTCTACCCTTTCTAGTCATTGACCAATCTTTCACTACATTTCCTAATCATCGACCAATCTTTCCCTACTATTTCCAGACCCCTTTCCCACCCCCTAACTTCTTTTTTCTTCCACTATGGCCACCAACCCCCTTCGACCTCCCCAATCCTTTTTCCTACCATCGTCAACCATTCTTCCAGACTCATTATTCTAATCCAGCCATTTCTCTTTCATCACCACTGCCACCAAACCCTTTCGATCTCTCTTTCCCCAACTTATTTTTCTCGCATCTTATCTCCCTCTTATTTTTCCTCCTTCATCTCTCCTTTTATAAACCCCAACCTCAATACACATACCTTCTGCTTTCCAAACCCTAATCATCACTACCATGATCTGAAACCCTAGTTGCTTATATATATATATATATATATGAAAAAGTGTAACGAAGAAAAAGATAAAGGATGAGGATAAAGATGGAAGATGGTGACAATGGAAGTTGACAAGAGATGTTGCAAAAGAAATAAAAATGAAAGGGACGAAAGAGATAAAGGGAAATGGTAGTTAGTAGCAATAGGTAAAGAGATTGGGGTGAGTTGGTGAGGTCAAAAGAAGTTTGGAAATGGAAGTGGTGGCATCAATGGGATTAGAAGTCAAAAGGTTTTGGCAATGGTGGTGATAAAAAGGGTTACCCAATGATAAAAGTTGGAATATGCTATCTTGTAAATTCCTTAGTAAGAAAGTCGGGTTCAAGCTTTAAGCTTAACCTTACATCCATTTTGGCCAAACTATCTTTCGACCTATTCAAAAGTCTTTTTCAAAATGTTTTGGTTGCGTGGTTCTAAACATTTCTATAATGTTTGCGTTTTAAATTCCAAGTGTTATACTTTTTCATTGAACTGAGCAAAGGATAGAATAGAAATGGGTGGAAAGAATGAGAATTTTCTAGAAAAAAGAAAGAAAGAAAACTGTTTTCCTCTTCAAAAAATCATCTAGCCAAATGATTTTTTGTTTGGCCGGATGAATTGTCCGAGTACAAAGCATTCTGCTTCCTCTGCAAGTTTTACACAAATATCTTAGATATTTTGTGTCCCAAAAGTCTATAAATACACCTCGTGGGCTCATTTGCAAGGGTTGAGAAATTTTCTTGAGACTTAGAGAGCAATTCCTAATGCTTGTACACCACACCAACTTTTAGTCTTCATCTTCTCAATCTTCCACCTTTTTCCTTGATATACCCATGACCTAAACAACATTGAAGCTTGAACTTTAAGATTCTTGCTAAGATTCCAAGCTATCTTCAAGAGCTTTGACGGTGCTAAAAAAAGAGTTTGACAGTAAAAAAGTCTTCTTCGCATACAAAGTAAACTTTGAAGCTCTTTCATCCATTTTCTCTCATTTTTTCTTATCAAACAGTTTGTTTTCAAGGTGTTCATGTCCTTAAATATGTAATTTAACTTATAGGAGTAGAGGGCTTAGCCACCCTTTTATAGATGATGTAATCTCTTTATTTTCCTTGCTTTTTCTTACTTTGTGGATGTGGAGGGCTTGGCCACCCATCCATAGAATTGTTAGATACACTACAGGAAAACATAGCAAATAACACGGAGTTTTAGCGACGCCGCGGCCCCCGTCGCGAAAAACAGTTTTTTGCGACGGTAACTGCACCTGTCGCAAATACTAGACTTTAGCGACGGTACTGACCCGTCGGTAATGAAACCAAGCGGAGGGGTCGGAAATGCGGAAGTATTAGCGACGGTAAATAAAACCGTCGCAAAAAACCTGTTTTTTGAGACGGCATATATCATTTGCGACAGAAATTTGCCGTCGCAAAAAAGGATTAATTCAAACGGCGCCGTTTTGCCTTCTATTTGCGACGGTGTACATCATACCATCGCAAAAAGTCCAAAATAAAAAACCTTCTTCTTCCCGTTGGCTGCCGCGCGATGCTCCTCTCCAAATCCCTAACTTCACCCCCAAATTCCCCAAACGGCCTACGAGGAAGACAGCGGTGGTGAGGCGGCAACGGCTCCGGCGACAAGAGTGGTGCTCCGGCGACGACTCTCTCTCCCTCTGCGTATGCTCTCTCTCTCTCTCTCTCTCTCTCGGTCTGTGTATATATATATAAATCTGTCTATATATATATATATATATGGAATGTATATAAATCTATATATATATATATATAAATCTGAAATCTGTCTATAACTGTTTAGCTATTTTTATTTTTTTAAACCATAAATCTGTATATAATATATATATATATGGAATGTATATATGGAATGTATATAACTGTTTAGCTATTTTTATAACTTGATATATAAATCTGTTTAGCTATTTTTATTTTTTTAAACCATAACTTATTATTATTATTTTTTGGTGGTAATTTTATGAAAAGAAATTTGAGATTGGCGGGCTTCGTTGGTCTGTGATTCAAAAACCAGGGTAGGAAATGTATATGAGGCTGTTGGACTTGGGTGCCTAAAAATTAGGGCTTTTTTTGTACAGTGATTAAATCACTAAATTTCAACCATAACTTATTATTATTATTTTTATTTTTTTAATTAAAACAGTGATTAGGGAAATGTATATGAGGCTGTTGGACTTGTAATTAGGGAAATGTATTAGGGAAATGTATACATGAAAAATGTATTAGGGAAACAGTAATTAATTTCAACCATATACATTAGGGAAATGTATATGAGGTTGTTGGACTTGTGTGCCTAAAAATTAGGGCTTTTTTTAAACCATAACTTATTATTATTATTATTATTATTATTATTATTATTATTATTATTTTAATTAAAACAGTGATTAAATCACTAAATTTCAACTCCATTGAACTAATAACTATCAAGTTACCTATTTTAGTTTTCGTAGTTTTAGCTCAGTAAATGCAGTTAGTAGTTTCAGCTAGTCAAACATTAAAAATATATTATTTTTGTTATTTTTTAGTTACTTGTGTTGAGTTTACGAACTTAAGAACGAAATAAATTAAACTAATACTTTAATTGTTTAAATCATCTCAAATTATATTGGTGTTTAAGAAGATTCAATTACAAATAACCATGAGACAAACTCAATTATAAAGTTTTAATAATAATATAAACTCAATTATAAAGTCATGAAGTCATGAAGTTATAAGAGAAAATAAAAAAAATACAAAAAAAAAAAAAAAACAGGATTTTAACCCTTATAATAAAATAAATCTTAAATTTTTAATTTAATTAATTTAAACCTTAAATAGGAATTTTAAACATTTCGTTAATTTGCCAAATAGGATGTCGAGTGAATATTTATGTGCAGGTATTATATTTAGAGTTACTTTGGTGAGATATTCTTGTGGATGTGTACAGATGATGGATAAGAGTTGGATTGATTTGCCAAATAGGATGTCGAGTGAATACATTAATGGGATTGATGAATTCCTTGTGTTTGCCTACACCAATAGGGTTGAAGGTTCGATGATCAGTTGTCCGTGTAGGAAGTGTGAGAATCGATACTATTTTGTACGAGATGGTGTACGGGAGCATCTGATTTTGAATGGTTTTTTAAAAAAATACAAACATTGGATTAATCATGGGGAATCTTACATATCTCTGCATAGTAATCGAGAGAATGAAACATTAGCTAATTTAGACATTGGAGATGATATGATTGGAATGATACAAGGGGCTATGGGAAATCCATATGCCGGTACAAGTGTTGAGGGTGATGAACCATAGGGGCCTGATCCCCGTGCATCTGAACCCCAGCTCGGTCCAAATGCAGAGACTGCAAAGTATTTCAAACTTCTTCAAGATGCACAAAGTGAATTGTATCCGGGTTGTCAGAAGTTCACATCTTTGTCATTCATTGTTCGACTTCTACATTTGAAGGTGCTTAATCAGTGGACGGACAAGTCTGTTGACATGTTGCTTGAGTTATTGAATGAGGCGTTTCCGTTGGGTGTGAAACTCCCGGACTCATATTATAAAGCTCAAAAGGTCACAACAGATTTGGGCTTCACGTATGAGACGTGGGATGCATGTCCCAACAGTTGCATGTTGTTTCGAAACGAGGACGCCAATCTTGATAAATGTGTCATATGCAACAGTTCTAGATGGAAATCAAATGGTGATGGTGGTTCAAATGGTCCTAACACAGGTGGCAAACAAGTAGCTGCAAAACAGATGAGGTATTTTCCTTTAAAGTCAAGGTTGCAGAGGTTGTTTATGTCATCCAAGACGGCCAAGTTAATGAGATGGCACGCAGAGGAACGAACTGATGATGGTGTCTTCAGGCATCCTGCTGACTCCCTTGCATGGAAAGATTTTGACCGTCGGAATATTGACTTTAGTAATGATTGCCGAAGTGTAAGGCTTGGCTTAGCATCTGATGGTTTTAACCCATTCAGGACGATGAACATAGTTCATAGCACTTGGCCTGTTGTGCTCATTCCATACAACTTGCCGCCATGGATGTGCATGAAGCAACCATTTCTAATTTTATCTGTGCTTATTGACGGCCCAAAAGGACCTGGTGACAAGATTGATGTTTATATGCAACCGTTGATTGAGGAGTTGAAAGAACTATGGAATGAGGGTGTGTCAACATTTGATGCATCAACAAATCAAATGTTTCAAATGCATGCAGCTTTACTGTGGACAATTAGTGATTTTCCTGCATACGCAAACTTGTCAGGATGGAGCACTAAAGGAGAATATGCATGTCCTTGTTGCAATAAGGAAACTACATCGTGTTGGTTGAAGCATAGTAGGAAACAATCATACTTGGGTCATCGCAGATTTTTACCTACTGGCCATAAATTCCGGAAGGATAAAGTATCATTTGATGGTAGTCGGGAAGTCAGACTCAAACCAAAATTGTTGTCTGGAACTGAGATGTTGCTACAATTAGAATCTGAGGGTATTTTAACCCAATACAATAGGGATGACCTTAAGGAGAGGCATAGGAGACAGGTAGAGAAGGAGAAAGCTGGACATCGCACCCATAGTTGGAAGAAAAAGAGTATCTTTTATGAATTGCCATATTGGGAGCACAATCTAATAAGACACAACCTCGATGTGATGCATATAGAGAAGAATGTTTGTGACAATGTGTTGTGGACAATATTAGGGGTTGCAGGAAAATCGAAGGATGGTGTTAATGCTCGGCGTGATTTACAAGATATGAATATTAGAAAACCCCTACATTTGCAGTTAAGAGGGTCAAATAAAGCCTATTTACCACCAGCACAATTCACGATGACCAAGGATGAGAAAGATTTGTTCTTGAAAGTGTTGAAGGAAGTAAGAGTTCCCGACGGGTATTCATCCAATATATCACGTCGTGTGCGCTTACATGATAGAAGCATTGGGGGTCTTAAGAGCCACGATAGTCATATTCTGATGCAACAACTTATTCCATTGGCTATTCGCAGATCGTTACCGAAGAATGTAATTGAACCCTTGATTGAATTGAGCAATTTCTTTAGACAATTGTGTTCGAAAGTGAATCGTGCGACGGATTTGCAATATATTAAAGATCGTATCGCTGTAACACTTTGTCATCTAGAGAAAATATTTCCTCCGAGTTTTTTTGATATAATGGAGCACTTGCCTATACATCTAGCTGATGAAGCGTTATTGGGTGGAGCGATTCAGTTTCGATGGATGTATCCAATTGAGAGGTATCTTCTTACTTTGAAGCAATACGTGCGTAATAGAGCTCGTCCTGAAGGATCAATTGCTAAAGGATATCTTATGGAAGAATGCAT
Organism: Camellia sinensis; assembly: GCF_055761805.1. NCBI lineage: Eukaryota > Viridiplantae > Streptophyta > Magnoliopsida > Ericales > Theaceae > Camellia > Camellia sinensis. The sequence goes on from NC_138970.1 coordinate 79,198,629, forward strand.
GAATTTTTGTGCACAATATCTCAGTGATATGGAAACCAAATCTAGTCGACCCGTGAGGAACTATAGTGGTGCTGATAATTTGGGTCATGCTACTGGTGAAAACACCAGCTTTTATCTTGATAATACTTATTGGGTACAAGCTCATCGGTACATCTTATGCAATACAAGCGCGGTTCAACCATTCATAAAGTAGGTTAAGTCACTCACTCAATATTTTATTATGTTTTATTGAATTTTCAACTAAAATTTTTGTATGGCTAAAATTTCAATTTACACAGCAAACACCTTGAAGTACTTAAGCTCAAAATGCCTCGTGTCGACGATCATCAACTTCGGCGTGAACATTTTGAAACTTTTCACATTTGGTTCAAGGAACATGTATGTATTTAACTCTATAGATTCTAGTTACTTAAGTCGATCTACATTTTAAATTTTACATTTCGTGTTAAATAGGTCCAAACTTTGCGAAGGACTACTGATGTCATACTTTCTGAAGAGATTATTCTATTGGCAAATGGTCCTCATAACCTGGCAAGGAGGTTCAACGGGTATATACTGAATGGGTTTCGGTATCGAGTAAAGGCCATGGATGATCGTCGAGCCACACAAAATTGTGGTGTAGCTTTGAAGGCAGATACCATAAGTTATGCTAGTCGAAAAGACAAGAATCCTCGTCTGGGGTCTGTGTACTATTATGGACAATTGACAGATATTGTTGAGATTCGATATTCCAATGAGAAGAAACATGTGTTGTTTAAGTGTGATTGGATTGACAACATTCACGGAAAGAAAGAAGATGTCTTCAATTTCACGTTGGTGAACTTCAATCATTTGTTGTACCGAGATGATCGAATTACCAATGAACCTTTCATCTTGGCGTCCCAAGCAGAGCAAGTTTGGTATGTTGCAGACCCGTTACAACCAGACTGGCAAGTCGTGGTGAAGATGTCTCAAAGAGGTTTATTTGATATGAGTTCAACTGATCCACAAATCGAGCCATACATGAGCCAACAATTGGAAGAAAATATAATGCTTCGTGATGAAGAAGTTGGTTGGGTGAGGGAAGCCGCAGAAGGGGAAACAGTTGATGTTCAAATAGGCTGATATGTAATCAACATTAGTAATTCAATTAAGGCCAAGGTTGTAGTTAATCATCAATTTCTTAATTTACTTTGTCTTTGTAATTGTATTAGTTCAAATCATGTCATATTATAGTTGATGACAAACCATTGTCTATGTTTCTAATGTCAATTAATGTTATATTGCTTGAAGATTATTATGGGAAGGAAGAGGAAGCCTGATCATCCCCGGCGCATGATGTCTGATGTGCTACATAACAGGACATCAGTAGCACCACCATTAGAGGAGGCATCACATCGGCCAGCATCGGAGGGGCCATTAGTGCCACCACCATCTGAGGGGCCATTACCACCGTATCGACCACCATCAGTGGCACCACAGCAGCTACCATGTACTCGGCCTCCACGCCTACCGTCGGTGCGTCCACCATCAATGGCACCACAGCAGCTATCATCATCAGCTTATGAGCCATCCGCAGGTATTTAAATTTGCTTTGATTTGCTTGAAAATTATTTACACATACATTTATTTATGCTCATTATATATAACTTGTTTATTCTCATTGTATTTTGCAGACCCTTCGACTTCTTCACAGCCCACATCAGGTTTATTTGATATGATTTGTATTCACATTATTTAAATTTGCATTTGGTTGTTACCATTGCATATTGTTTATTATTATTGTATATCGCAGGTCATGTTAGTTCTTCATCAACCTCGACTAGGCGTGGTAGAGGATGTGCCAAGGGCATTAAAGAATGGGGTACTGGTAAAAAGCTGCACATACAATTTGATGGAAATTACTGCCCAATAGGGGATAACGTGGCCAAGTTAACTACTCAACTTGGCATTATTGTCCGGAATGGTAACATTGTTCCTCTTACTTTTGTTGACTGGAACAGTGTGCCTGATGATATTGTTGATGCTATCTGGAAGGATGTGAAGGTAAAAGTATATTTTTGTCCACAAATTCGAATTCCAAATTTGTGTTATACTTAGCCTTAAACTTTGTGTTTTATAGGACAATTTGAATATATGTCCAGAGGAGTACAAGCCAATCTGCATGAAAAACTGCAACAGCATATGGAAGGATCACAAGAACAAGCTTAAGGCTAAGTATTTCAAGCCTAGAAGCTCTGATCCTAATCTGAAGGATGATGTTCCTATGAACGTTGTGCCAAGCCAGTGGGAACAACTTGTAGAGTATTGGCGTACTTCCGATGCTGAGGTATACAATTACGTTATATTTATGATATGTAAACATACAAATCATATTTACATACTTACATTTGTTGAACTTGTTATAGAAAATTGCAAGTAGGAACGCTAAAAATCGGCGAGCTCACGGCATAGCTCATACCACAGGGCGTACTACTTTCTCTCAGATACGGCATGAGGTTTACATTTTATTGTTTTATTTTTCTATATAAATAAACATTGTATATTTGCAAATTATTTGGATTCTAATTTTCATATTTCTAAAAAAAAATTTAGATGACCAGTAAGGGGGAGTCTACTGATAAGATGAATGTTTGGCTTATGACACGTAGAGTAGATGACCCAGAGGTTATCCAGACCTTGGTAGTTTCCAAACACCTTTGATTGTATTTAAAGTTTATTTTTTGTGTGTCAACCATCTTAATTTCGCGTATACTTGTGTGTCTTATTCAATACAGGATGAGTTTAATCGTCAACTCTCTATGCTACCTGAGGATGGTCAGACTTTGGAGGCTAGGAATGCCATTTTCCATGAGTTGATAGGTCATGACAGACATGGATATTGTCGCACATACGGGAGAATCGTGCCTCGGAGAGTGGTGTATAAGGATGGTGCTGGGCCATCACAGTCAACACCCCATCCATCGACTATTGATCAGATCACGCAACAGGTTCGTGCTGAGCTAAGGGATGAGTTGAGGGAGAAGCTGCGAGCAGAGTTCTCTACACATTTGCAGCAGATGAGAGCTGAGATGATGGCCCTTGTGTCACAGGGGGCGAGTGTGGATCCCAACAGACAGGTTCCATATAAACATCACAACTGTTTGATAGTTCAATTTTCACTCAAGATTATGTATGAAATTCGAATATGATTAACACATTATGTATTAAATAGGTTCCTGATGCATCGAGTGGCCACCAGGCATTTAGGGAATTTGCAGAAGACGAGAATCCATATACACCACCACCAGAAGATCAGGTATAAAATTTATCTTTGCATTCTAAGCTAAAATGCATCTTTGCGTTCTTTACTTGAATTCGAGGCGTTAACGCCCCAAAATCACCAAACGGCGTCGGTTTAGCACGAAACTTGGCACACACGACCGCCTAGGCACGAGAGACTTGTGGGAGAAGACAGGGCTCGAATCGGGTTCCCGGTTTGGGAGTTAGAGTCGGATTTCACTTTAGGCAAACTACTTCTTTAAGAAACTTGAATTCGAGGCGTTAACGCCCCAAAATCACCAAACGGCGTCGGTTTAGCACGAAACTTGGCACACACGACCGCCTAGGCACGAGAGACTTGTGGGAGAAGACGGGGCTCGAATCGGGTTCCCAGTTTGGGAGTTAGAGCCGGATTTCACTTTAGGCAAACTACTTCCTTAAGAAACTTGAATTCGAGGCGTTAACGCCCCAAAATCACCAAACGGCGTCGGTTTAGCACGAAACTTGGTGCACACGACCGCCTAGGCACGAGAGACTTGTGGGAGAAGACGGGGCTCGAATCGGGTTCCCAGTTTGGGAGTTAGAGCCGGATTTCACTTTAGGCAAACTACTTCCTTAAGAAACTTGAATTCGAGGCGTTAACGCCCCAAAATCACCAAACGGCGTCGGTTTAGCACGAAACTTGGTACACACGACCGCCTAGGCACGAGAGACTTGTGGGAGAAGACGGGGCTCGAATCGGGTTCCCGGTTTGGGAGTTAGAGCCGGATTTCACTTTAGGCAAACTACTTCCTTAAGAAACTTGAATTCGAGGCGTTAACGCCCCAAAATCACCAAACGGCGTCGGTTTAGCACGAAACTTGGCACACACGACCGCCTAGGCACGAGAGACTTGTGGGAGAAGACGGGGCTCGAATCGGGTTCCCGGTTTGGGAGTTAGAGCCGGATTTCACTTTAGGCAAACTACTTCCTTAAGAAACTTGAATTCGAGGCGTTAACGTCCCAAAATCACCAAACGGCGTCGGTTTAGCACGAAACTTGGCACACACGACCGCCTAGGCACGAGAGACTTGTGGGAGAAGACGGGGCTCGAATCGGGTTCCCGGTTTGGGAGTTAGAGCCGGATTTCACTTTAGGCAAACTACTTCCTTAAGAAACTTGAATTCGAGGCGTTAACGCCCCAAAATCACCAAACGGCGTCGGTTTAGCACGAAACTTGGCACACACGACCGCCTAGGCACGAGAGACTTGTGGGAGAAGACGGGGCTCGAATCGGGTTCCCGGTTTGGGAGTTAGAGCCGGATTTCACTTTAGGCAAACTACTTCCTTAAGAAACTTGAATTCGAGGCGTTAACGCCCCAAAATCACCAAACGGCGTCGGTTTAGCACGAAACTTGGCACACGCGACCGCCTAGGCACGAGAGACTTGTGGGAGAAGACGGGGCTCGAATCGGGTTCCCGGTTTGGGAGTTAGAGCCGGATTTCACTTTAGGCAAACTACTTCCTTAAGAAACTTGAATTCGAGGCGTTAACGCCCCAAAATCACCAAACGGCGTCGGTTTAGCACGAAACTTGGCACACACGACCGCCTAGGCACGAGAGACTTGTGGGAGAAGACGGGGCTCGAATCGGGTTCCCAGTTTGGGAGTTAGAGCCGGATTTCACTTTAGGCAAACTACTTCCTTAAGAAACTTGAATTCGAGGCGTTAACGCCCCAAAATCACCAAACGGCGTCGGTTTAGCACGAAACTTGGCACACACGACCGCCTAAGCACGAGAGACTTGTGGGAGAAGACGGGGCTCGAATCGGGTTCCCGGTTTGGGAGTTAGAGCCGGATTTCGGTCCAGTCAAAATTATTTACTAAACTATCTTTCTAATTATATAGTAGTCAATTTTTTTTATATTTTTCTATAATTAAAATATTAACACATTATATGGTTTTTAATTATTTTTATCTTGTTTTTTTCAGATATTTCCTGAGTAGCAGTTGGCTTTTTCTGGAATGCGGGCGTATCAAGATTATGACTAATTTTTGTTTTTGTAACCCACGAACGAATGAAGACGAAAACTTTTGATTTTGATTTTGATTATGATTTATGTTATTTAAATTTGGGAGCAACATTATGTATCTATTATGCGACGTTATGTAGTGGCATAATTTTTATTGTTATGAATTTTTATTTATGTATTGCTATGAATGGAACAATATTATTAATTTTCATTATTTGTCAATTTTTGTTTATGTACGTATTTATATTATTCTGTAATTTTTCAATTTTTTATACTTATTTTTTATCTAATACAGGTTATTTTAATTTTTTTAATAATTTATCCGCAGGTTTTTTTTTTTTTTTTTAAATTTTTTGAGACGGGAGAAGAACCCGTCGCAAAAACCATTAATAGGCTTTTTGCGACGGTACCAACACAGTCGCAAAAGCTGTCTTGTTGAATGTACAGGACACCTTTAGCGACGGTAAATCGTGCCGTCGCCAATACTTATAAGATGCCAGAGCCTTTAACGACGGTAATGTTCCCGTCTCAAAAACTCACTTTTAGCGACGGTAATTACGTGCCGTCGCGAAAAGTGATTTTTTCCCCCATTATTTGCGACGGGAAAAAAGCCGTCGCAAAAAACACACTTACCGTCGCAGAAACTAATGGCGACGGTACATACCGTCGCAAAAGATCTTTTGCAACCCCATCTGTCGCGACCCCCCCTTACCGTCGCAAAAAGACACATTACCGTCGCAAAAGGAATTAGCGACGGCTTCCGGGAGCATTTGCGACGGCCGGTTACCGTCGCAAAAAACAAATTTTTTTGTAGTGATAGAGTAGTTTTTTATTTTTTATTTTCTTGCTTTGTGGATGTGGAGGGCTTGGCTATCCATCCATAGAATTGTTAAATAGAATAGTTCCTTTATTTTCTTGCTTTGTGGATGTGAGTGACTTAGCCACCCTCCCATAGAATTGTTAGATAGTGTAATCTCTTTACTTTCATGTAGTTTCCTTACTCTTTTGCATCATCCAAGTTATTCAATCCATGTGATTCAATCCATACTCAATCTTGATGAGTATTTGTGGTTGTTTAATAGGATCACTTGGATGATCTTTTGTTACTTTTCTCTTTCTTTTTCTTCTTCTTTTTTTCTTTCTTTTGTGAAGCTACAAGAGCTTCATCATAAAGGTGTTGGAAACTCTCTTCTCAACCAATTTTGAACATGGAAATGGATTTTACATCCATGTTACATGGCATAGAAGATGAGTCTTTAACCATTTTTGATGAGTTATATATATTTTCTTTTTCTTCTTTCCTACTTTCTTAGAAGCCCTTGGAGCTTTCATTTGCTTTATGAGGTTTCACCTTATAAATTGTGACAATCTACTCTCTCAAATTAATAGCATGGATTTGGATATTAATTTACCCTTATTCACAAAGAGATGAATGTAGGTTTCTATTTATTTCTTGGGTTTGAATTTCTTACAGCTTCAATTTCTATTTCATTTGATAAATTGTTATAAATATCATGTTATTAGTGCCTTTTTGTGTTGCTAATTGTGGGATGAGGCCCCTATACCGCTTTCTTGACGTGTTTTTAAGAAAAATAGGTAAAAAGGATGAGCATCCTTTTGGAAGATGTTATTGTTTTGTTTTGGATCTGCTGCGCAAAACAGATTTTCCCTCGGATTCTTTATCCGGCCAGCTGATGAACCGTCCAACCAACAAAACTTTCATATAACTGGCTTACATTTCTCAGGTAGAACAAAGCAGAAAAGAGCTGCTTCGGAAGGATGATCTCCTAGGGTCTGAGGCTGTTGTTTATAATTTGTTTGCTTTTATCCTATGATTTGTTAGATTCAGCTTAATTTGGATGAATCGAGTCATTGTTGTAATAATTCCTAACTTCATGTCTTCTATTTTTTCATTGTTGTAATAACTTCTAACCCCATGTCTTCTATTTATTCATTGTTGTAATAACTTCCAACCCCATATTTATATGCTTTTCACGTCTATTGATAAGCATCATGTTTTATTTATCATATCCATGCCTTGTATCCACTTTTCATGCATTCGAATTCGGCTCATCTACATTTGTGGGATTTATTGTTCAAAACGTGGTTTATAAGTGCTACCTCGTTCTTTGAAATAGTACATATGTCATGTATTAGTATTCGGATCTTTATTTGCATTCTGTGTATGTATTGTATTAGTTATTTGTATATAGGATCATGCATGTGTATATAGCATAGTATTTTGGGCTTGTCATAGATAAATGCTAGGTGAGCATGTACTATTTTAGCATCCCAATTGTGTGTGTTGTTTTATTATGTCTAACATCCTACAATGTGGCTACGTGCTTAAGTGATATACCTCATTGGCTGTTAGTGGATGAAGGTTGTGTTGCTTAGATTGGAATGACATTGATTGATATACATGTGAGCTCAATTTTCTTTGAATTGTACATTTATTAAAAATCTTTTCAAAATGTATGAAATCAAAGAATAACCAAAATGAGGGACACAATAAATAAATTACTTACTTCACATAGTAATGTTAGCATTATTAAACTGGAAAATGAACATATATTGTCTATAAAACTCATATCATGGTTTAATAGAGGCCAATATTTGATCGGGTGAGTAGGGGTGCTCAATTTATGACATTCTCTTCTCATACTCAAACCAAGATATCTTTGGTTGTGACGGACAGTGGCTTTTGGCACGAGTCATGGATTCATTAGTTTTTCGAAAAGATTGGGTGGCAACTATGAAATTTGGTGACGTAATCCATTTCTGGCAAAAGTTTTGCAATAAAATGGATTTTCTATACAAGTTGCCATATCTAAACTCTCATTTATGTTTCATATTGCATTTGTGAGACTAGATCAGGAGATTGAGAGTCCGGATTGTTGGGCATGTTTGGGGAGGAAAAGCATCCTACAGGTTGGTTTTCAAATTTTTTTCTAAGGAACTAAAAATTAAATTGGCAAAAAAAATTAAAAACACATTATTTTTATATAATTTTATCTTTTGGGAGGGTAGAAATAATTTTTTAAAATAATTTTGATGTCATTATTAAACTAATCTATTAAATCAAAAATTCAAAACTAAAAATATTTCATATATTAAACATATCGATTACACTTTAAAAACATAATAACCATCTATTATATGATAACCATCCAAAAATATGTGTTAATAACAAAAACAATCATCTATTACATGATAACTATCCAAAAACATCAACAAAAACAACTAGCCATTACATGATCATTATCCAAACACATATTAAAAATTAATTTAGTAAAAAAATAAAAATATAAAAATGTAAAAGATTTATAATTTTTATATGGGTGATTGACCTATAAGTCCCAAATGGATGACTTGTGGCCTGAGTAGTCCCAGTCTTTTTGATATTCTAGGAAGTTCCATTTTGAAATGATTGACATTTCTGCCCCTTGTGGATGTTATTAATGTCAATTTATGCAATTTTTCATGTTGTCCGTGTATGTTACGTTTCAAAAAGTATACCATAGTCTTTTTTGGTTGTGAACATTAGTTTGGGTAACCCACATTTAGATCTGACCTGAATGTGTCCAACTTCACAAAATTAGGAAATGATCCACACCCCAAATTTTGTTCGACGACTGTCTAGGGTATTATCGAACAACATTTCACTAATCTCGTTGGGTGTTCCACACTTGATTTGGCCACCGACGCATGCACCATATCCATTGGTGATTCTTAGTCCGAATCTTTTTCCAACTGTGGCAACTACATCTTCAAGGTCCAGTATAGTATTTTTAGAAATCAAATTTACTTGGTCCACACCCATTTTGGTCACCATCTCCTTTGGCAATTTTACGTTCGAATCTGCTTCCAAATGTGGCTAGCCTACCAAACCTGGAAACAACCCCCCGAATCGTTTGCAAACATGATTGACTAGCCTACTCAACGTGAACGCAACATCGACCATGACTGTAATGCTGTTAGTATCGTAAGAACACAATAACATGATGCTATCTACCATTCCTATAGCGAAACAGAACAGATATGTGATTAAATTCAAGAAAAATCCAGTCGTTGAGTTCGTGTTGAATGTGCAACATTAAACCATTGTGTTTGTGCGATGTGCTAACCACATGTTACGAGAGTGCGACCATGCAATTTATGAGAAAAAAATGAAACTCAAAAGAAAATCACAAACCCCAATTGCAGCTAAATAACATCAACACACGTGGTGTACGTATCCATGGAATATGCAATGTAGTTGATGAATATGTGTGCGGGTGATATGACAAACAAAAATTGGAGTGCACGAACATTTAATTTACCGGACAAAAAATGGAATCCAAAACGACAACACAACCATTTGACGCAGAATAACATCAACCACATTGGTTGTTTTGTGGGTGTGAAGTATGAATTGTATAATGTGTGTTTAGTTTCACATATGTTAAACATGACCCACCAACATGACGTTGTCGCATAACGCGATACACCTACGGATTGCCACATCACAATGCAAAGTTCCCATCCCCTCCCCTCAAATAAGACAATCAAAAACTAACGAAATCAGAGCACAAAACCACCGGGAAAAGGGGTCACTGCTGTGCTCAAAAGCACAGCAGTGACTGTGGTGCCTTTGTTTGAGATATATTATGATCTTATTTTTATGATCCAAACCGTTGATTTTGTAGGGTTTGTTGAGTACTTCATGCCTACCAAAAATCATATTAATCGGATATCAACATCTATATGATCGATAACCAAAAAAATAAATAATAAGTTTTTCTTTTGAGAAATAGCATAAATAATATGCGATTCGATCATATAGTTATTGATATCCGATTAATATGATTTTTGCTAGGCATGAATTACTTAACAAACCCTACAATATAAACGGTTTAGATCATAAAAATAAGAGTATAATACACCTCAAACTGAGACAACACAATCACTGCTGTGCTTTGAGCACAACAGGGACCCCTGTCCACACCGGCGTTGCCAAAATGTTACACATCACGATAAAGAATAAAAGAGTCACCAAACCCATCCCAAAAATATCAAATGGGATATTGCAGGTAACATTACCAAATAAAATAGGACTTCCAATAGTATTAAAAAAAAACGGAGGACTTATGGGATTTCACAATAATTTTTCTTTTTTATATAATTTTTACCTTTGATGGGTAGAAATAATTTTTAAAAATTAAAAATAACTTTTTAACATTTATTTTTGTCAAATTAATTTATAGTTTATCAAATTAACGACTTTACCCTTGAAATTGAGTATTTTCCATTAGCAAAGGAAATGGTGTCTTTAATTATTTTTATTTGGAACGAGATTTAAAATTTAAGATCAACTGTATTACAATTGAAAGGTCAGGGACCATAGTAATATAAACCCCAAATTATAAGGACCGTTATTATAATTTGCCCTAGATTCAATTACTTTAGACTTCACCTTTTTTTAGCAATTATTTGCTTCACCTCCCATTTTTTTATTTTTTATTTTTACAATTTTTCAGACTTTGCTTAAATTTGATTTATAAAAAAGGATTAGTATAAAAGCATTAAAAAGTAAAAAAATGGAATTTTTTTCAATAAAGCCAGGTAATAATAATAATAATTTTTAATAATTTTTTTTATTTTTTGTGAGTGTGGGTGAGTTATTATTATTTTATTTAGGAGCTAAAAAGGTTATGTTTGAAAATTACTATTTTTTTTTTTTAGCGAAAAACTTGGTGTAACAATTGGCTATGGTAACTAGTTGAGTGACTTTTTCATTTAAACCAAACGTTAACTTGTTTCTAGTGTTCCCAAACTACCCAGGGATGGCTTGGCCCCCGAAAAATGATTACCGAAAAGGCACTGAATTTTTTTAGTTATTATACTAGCTCAAAAAAATAAAAAATAAAAAAATTCAGAATTTGAAAGGCCATGACAAAGTTTGATGAACATTTCAAAACTAATAGATAGTTGATGTAGTACATTATTTAAAACTAATAGATAATTTTATCGAAAAGAAATCAAAAAAGTTTATTGATATGATGAATTATTTGAAATTAATAGAGAGTTGTTTTATCAAATGCATGAATTATGTATAAAATACAATTAATTATATCAGTTGCAGTTGTTTCTCGGGAAAGAAACTTTTTGAATTTAAAGTTGATTAAATATTATCTTTGGTCAACTATATCTGAAGAAAAATTGAATTAAGTAATAATTTTATATTGAAAAAGATTTGGTTAATAAGTTAATTATGTAAGTTTGATTAGCAATTTCACAGTTAAAAATACAAGAATGGTGATGTTCAATTGATATTTTGTTACAATTTATTTACTTTTTATTTAGTACTTGAGCTCGGATTGTTTTAATTATTATTTTAAAATTTATATATGAAAGTATCATTTTTGTAAGCTCTGTCAAAATATATATACAAATTTTTCTTTTTTATCACATCTTTTTTTTTTAATGTATGAAAGGTCTCATACCGAAAGTCTGTTTTAAAAACCAGAAAATATCAAAGCCGGCCCTCAAACTACCCCTAAATGAGATTAATAGGCGGTAATATAATCATATGATTTTGAAGTTCTCTCCTTTAAAAGGAAAAGAGGTCAAAAATCTTATTAATTTTTCTTTTTTCCTTTTTTGGCACATCGGAAAAGTTGTTAATTTTCATTATTATTATTATGGAACTGATGACTTGAGTTCAATTTTATCTCATCCCAAAGCTCAAATAACTAATAATGGATGACAATGGAAAGTGTTGGTGCATTTTAACATGTAATTCATTAATTATTTATTTGTTTGAAATTTTTCAAGATAGTACATGAACGATGAGTTAGTGGGAGTGATGGGCATTACTGTTACGTAATTAGTGCTTTTGATCCCGAATAGAACCACAGTGCAAATGTCTTTTCGAATCATGCCTCGTCTAGATCTACTCCTATCGCTATGAAGATCTTGCTGGATTTCAAAACCCTAACTGGAGAACCCTAGCAAGTGCTTATTGTACTAATAAATAAATAAATAAATGAAAAGATTATCAATTTTAAAAATATAGGGAAAAAACTAGTATCTTTCCCTACCTCCTCTCTCAGTCATCCAACCAAAACATTAACCAAAAAATTAATTAGATAATTTAGGGAGGGATTTAACAAGAAAATGGGGACCCGTATGGACTTTAATATTAAGTTAATCTGATACATGAGATTGGATTAGAACAAATCATAACTCACATATATAAAATTAACCACACAGTGGCACAGCAAAACCTATTGTATGGTCTGCCTTACAAAACCTTGCAATCAAACAAAATAAAAAACCACTCATACAATCACACTGCAATATATCTTTCAAAAAAAAAAAAAAAAAACACGCTGCAATATATATATATATATATAGATGGATACAGGCAATAAGAGATTTTTTTGCACATTACTGATGTTAGAACATTTATGCAGGAGAAAACAGAAAGCAGAAGAGAGCATAATCTGAATTGCTGACGCTGTTGCGGAGTTTTCTTGGGGCCAAGAAAGGATTGAATAATTGCCAAAGGATCGAAGTTGCCCTATTAACATAAACAAACCAAACCAAACCAACCATGGGTTGGTGAGGTTATTCCTTGGTGTCACAATAAAAAAAAGGGAGAGGGAAAACCATGTATTGCCATAGACACCACCATGAAATGAAGACCTGACCAGCCCTACAACATGGGTTGGAGCCATATATATTAGGATTGGCCAGTGAATGAAAAGCCTTGGCATCACATTGTGTTGTTGAGGTGGATGGTGATAAAACAAGACTGGCCTTGGCTTTGATGTTAGTAAGGATGTTTTTTACTTTTATTTTTTATAATAAATGTGTTGTGAGGTGATGACTTATAAGTAAGTGTGTCAGTGAGTGTTTGGGCACTTTATTGGAGGAGGATTTTTTGCAAAGGTGTGAGCAGAGCATCTTCCAAGGGATATGCCATTGGCACCTATTCTGGGCTCCGCGTAGTCATTAATATCTTCTTTTATTCCTTGTTTTTGTCCTTTATGTTCTACTCTTTCTCCATAATAAATAGTCTTTGTTGTTAATCTAATGAACACAAAGTTTATAAGGGCTATGAATTGATTGGAGGTGCATTCATTCAATCCATAATCTGACTTGGAGATCATTTTTTGGACCCATTCATTCCATTTCAATAATCTTAATAATTTATTTTACCGAACACTTCGTGTAATCATTCACAAAAAAAGAAAAAGAAAAAGAAAAAAAGATTGATGCAATAATCGTAATATATTTAATTTATTATGTTTGTCACAAAAAAATAAATGATTTATTTTTAAAATATAAGTATCCTCTTTTTTTTTTTGTGTGATCAATACAATAAATTGAATATGTTATAATTATCAGATCAATCTAATTTATTTTTTATTTTATTTATTTTTAATAGATGATATACACGAAGTGTCTGATAAAATGAACGACTTAGATCATCGAAACAGGACCCGTTGTGAGGTCTACCAGCCTAAACAACACCCTTCAATTCAGGTTGTGGATGGTAGGGAATCCACCTATAATAGATTAAAATAACAATTCATATATCTAAGGTATTTGCGCCCAAATAATAACTAATTAGTACTCCCAGTTAAAATTTTAAAATTTTAGTTGCTATTATATCCTAATATAAATTTAATAAGGACAATATACATTAAACCTTAAAATAAAATATTTTTTTCCCTCATGGTACACTCAAATCACTTATACGCATATTTCATATTCAATTCTCCTCATTTTCTTCCTCAATTTTCAATTATTTTCTCTTTATCTTCTTACTCACTCAAAAAATTCAATTCTCCCCACAAAAACTCACTATTATCATCTATATCATTATTTCTTATTGAAAAAGTAAAATCAAAATCGAGTCATGAGAAATGACTAATTTGTGACAAAAACTCATATTGTTATTGTAAGGTTATTAATTCTGCAATTGGTATATCTCAATTATTTATTTATTTATTTTTGTGAGAAATCACAAACTTCATTCAAAAAAACATCAAGCAGCATAAAAACAAAGAACTAAAAAAAAGGAGTAAGCCATTGTGAGGAGTGGTTTTACAACAATCTTTCGTTCCAAACAAGCCCTTGAAAGATCCTAGCTCCGATGCTTGAAATAAGAAAATACTCCGATCGAGGGTATCAGAATTAGCACTCTGACGGACAAGTCAGTCTTTGAATGAGAAGAAAGAGTTTTTATATTTTTGGGAGTTTAAGTAGTTCAAGCATAACTTCTTATATGCCATTACCTTCTTTTTACAAGGATTATTCTTTAGATATTTTCTCCTGTAACTTATGATCATTGCCATGTTAGGGCCTATCTTCCTACTACACATTCGGAATGGGACAGCTTGGGCCCACATAAAGTGGACTATCATGCTGACCTTATTTCATTACTCGGCGCCTAATGCAGGGTGTGTTTGGTAATGTTTACATTTTCAGTTTATATTTACAAAAATTTTACAAAATGGTTTTTGTTTATTTTTTGTTTATTTTTAGAAAAATATAAACTACAAATGCGTTTGGTAATTGACAAAATGTTTAAAAATATAAAAAAGAGTGAGAAATGACAAGTGGTGGCAAGTGGCGGCAGAAGACGGTGGTGGAAAGTGGTGACGGTGGGTGGTGGGTAGCTAGTGGTGATGGGTAGTGGCGGGTGGGTGGTGGCGGGTGGTGGGTGGTAGCGAGTGCGTGGTGGTGGTGGCGGCGGCGGGTGGTGGTGGCGACAGGTGGGTGGGTGGGTGGGTGGCAAATGGCGGGTGGTGGCGGGTAGGTGACGGGTGGTGGTGGTGGGGGGTGGTTGGGTGACGATGGCGGGTGGTGGTGGCAGGTGGATGGGTGACTGTGGCAGGTGGTGGGTGGTAGCGAGTGGGTGGTGGTGGTGGTGGTGGCAGGTGGGTAGTAGTGGGTGGTGGATGGCGGGTGGTAGTGGGTAGTGGTGGGTGGGTAGAGGGTGGTGATGGTGGGTGGGTGGGTGATGGTAGCGGATGGTGGGTGGTAGTAAGCGGGTGGTGGTGGCGGGTAGTGGTGGCAAGTGGGTGGCAGATGGCGGGTGGTAGTGAGTGATGGTGGTGGCGGGTGGGTGGGTGACGGTGGCGGGTGGTAGGTGGTGGCGGGTGGGTGGTGGTGGTGGTGGTGGGTGGTGGTGGCAGGTGGGTGGTGGTGGTGGTGGTAGTGGGTAGTGGGTGGTGGTGGCGGGTGGGTGACAGGTGGGTAGTGGTGGTGGGTGGCAGGTGGTGGATGGTGGTGGCAGGTGGGTGGTAAGTAGGTGGCGGGTGGTGGTGGCGGGCGGTGGATGGTAGTGGCGGGTGGTGGCGGGTGGATCGCAGGTGAGTAGTGGTGGTGGCGAGTGGGTAGCAGGTGAGTGGTGGTTGGTGGTGGGTGGTGGTGGTGAGTGGGTGGTGATGGCTGGTGGGTAGCTGGTGGATGGTGGTGGCGGGTGGTGGTAGCAGGTTGGTGGTGAGTGGTGGTGGCAGGTAGTGGTGGGGGGGGGTGGTGGTGGTGGTGGCGGAAGACGGTGGCGGGTGGTGGCTAGTATTGGGTGGTAAAAAAAAAAAAAAACTGAAAACTCAAAACGGAAACATATTTTTTGTGTTTTCATTTTTTGGCCTAATTTATAAATTGAGACCACTGATTTATAAATAAAAAATTTTACCAAACAAGTTTTTATTTGAGTTTTTAAAATTTTTGTAAATATAAACAAAAAATTGAAAACGTAAGTATTATCAAATGACACCTAATAGACTTTCTACATTTCGTACTCGGTGTAAGCCCCAACCTCTCTGGGTTAACTTGGCATTGAGCTTATTGAGCCTAATGGGCCCAAGTTAAATTTGGCCCATTAGTGATGGATTTGGATGTGTTCTGCTTGCCAATTAAGTAATTTACGTACTCGACTCCCACAATTGCCCCCTGAGCTCCTGGCACTTCGAATACCGAGTGGCCTGTGTGCTCGGTTTCTACTGAATTTTTTGTTTGAAGGATGTAATGGGATCATGGCTTGCATTTAATGCTTCTTGAAATTTGGGTGTGCAAGGGACACATCATTCCACTTATGACACGACGGATGAGATTCAATGGAGGATATGTAAACCTTTCTACCTTTTCAAACGCCTTTCTCACTCATTAATTGCCATTTCAAAAAAACTCCTCTACCATCCTTTCACTTCTGAAAAGCCTATACTCCACAACTCTTTATTTTTACAATTTTCATTTGAAGTTGCTTTACAGTCCTCCTTGCTTGAGCATTCTACAATCGTACTTGTAAGTCCTCTAAGTTCTGCCTCTATTTTATTTCATAGTTTTCGATTCTATCCTATCTTTTCTGCACTTTTTGCCCTTAAATCGTCCATGGCGAACTACCTAAAAAACCTCATCTCCAAGGTTAGAGTGACCTCTTTTCATCGCCACTTCAAAATCTCTAACGATGTTCAATTGGAACTTGTTGGAGATGAGGAGGTAAACCTTGAGAGGGCCAACACAAACACCATCATCTTACTGTTATTGGTGATTGTTAAGGGTAAAGTTCGTTTCCTTTCCATCTTTTGCTTAGATCCATTCTTCGTTTTTGGGGTTTGATTCCTTCTCAGTCGAATGTTAACTTCTTTCAGATCATCATGGAGATCATAGAACTAAACAACCTCCTTAAAATTAACCTAGGAATCCTTGAAATTCGGCATTGTTATATCCTTGCCAAATTCTCTGGTCAGCAAGGAAGGTTCTTTCTAAGAGCCAGGGATGCCGATCACCAACTAGTGACCATGCTTGCTAGTTCAAGGAAAAAAGTAGACGGTGTTATGGTCCTCGTTCGGTGTAACTGGGAGTTTGGCACTAGAAAGGACCGTTTAGATCCCATTCCTAGGCAGAGGGGTGACATAGGTGGCCGAGTAGTTTTTAACTGCATTGTTTATTAATTAGCTTCGTCTCAGTAACTAACTGGTTCCTTTCTATAGGTACTGAACTTAAGAAGGTCCTCATCTCAAGGGATAAGCAAGTGCTTGCCCGGGTTAAAGCCGCTATCAACTACTTTGGTTAGAAGAGTTTTAAGGGCTAAGGACGTGATGCTTATATTCTGCTCTGATACGAACCCACATACTCCACCTTTTTGGCTGCTGACAAGGTGTCGATTCTTAAGGGTGAACAATAACTTATAGCTCCTCTATACGGCAACTTCTCCAACTTTAGAGATATAGTGTAGCTTGACTTTTCGTGCCCCCTTTCAGAAGATGAATAAGCCCTACAGTATCGGACTCCTGCGATTCTGAATCTAATTCTGCAAGTGCAATGTGAAATAGAAAAACACCAAAGAGTCCCAATCCGGCAAATCTTTTGAGAAATCGATTTTGAATCAAATTGCCAAAAATGGATTACTTTGCCAGATACAGAATCGCCATCTAAATATTTTTTGAAAAATTTAGGAAACCCACGACTCTTGCCAAAGGCCATGTGTCCATCATCATCAAGATTGTCTCGGCTCGGGAACTTAGGTACGAGAGGGGAATGTCATAAATTGAGCACCCCTGCTCGCCCGATTAAAGATTGGCCTCTACTAAATATGATATGACTTTTTTCTACATTATATGCTCTTGTTCCAGTTTATTAGGCTGACTTACTAAGTGATACGCACACATACAAGTATAGACTAAATTAGCAAGAATTGGAACATTTGATCTCATATTTGTTTTGAAAATTGTTTCGAAATATGTACCACTTGAAAAATGTGATCACATATAAACATTACTCAAATTATTCCAATTTAAGAAAATAGCCTTCATCTACTGGCATTCAAAACAGTTTATCATTTAAGCACTTAGCCTCATGACAAGCATGCTAAACATGGCAACATCAATATGCGATATGCTAAAACGAGTAAAAGCTCACTTTCATCGATATCCAAGCAAAACGACCTCAGGTCCAATATATCATATATCATATCCATATACAAAACGACCTCGGGTCCAATTAATATATACAAATGACCTTGGGTCCAATTCATAAACAAAACGACCTTTGGTCTATTATATGCAAAACGACCTTGGGTCCAACATTTCATATTCATATTTGTGCGCACTTGTAGATCCATGATCATGTTCACATTCGCATTCGTATTCAAAACGACCTTAGGTCCAATCAATTCCTTATTCAAAACGACCTTTGGTCCATTTAATAGTCATACAAAACGGCCTTAGGCCCAATCTGTATCCTTGTCAATAGATCAAACGACCTTGGGCCCATTTCATCTTCATACATTAATTGCTTCACATATTTCATTTCGAATCAAATGGATGGAATACTCATTCATAGTACTAATTTAGAGGTTTAGAAACTTACCACATATGTAACACTTAAAAAATAATACATATACAAAAATATCCTTACTAAGATATTACTCACAGTGTTTCAGTGCTTGATTCGCCCTTGTACTTGACACTACATAATTGATAACACATCAGGTCATAATACAATTCAATCAGTTCTTTAGTTTGCTCAACTTTCTTAGGCTTCTTTCGTGTTTTTTAATTCACTTAGGATGCTCAATGCATGCCTAAGAATGCTCAGAAATGAAGAAGAACGGAAATTAGAACATAAAACAAAATTTCAAAAGTTTATGAAACAAGGCACTCCGTTCGACCGCAACTTTGGTTGCTCAAGCGGTCTGCAAAACTCTGCAAAAGTACTGGTTGCTTGAATTTTAGGCTCGATCGCAAGAACTGGTCGCTCGAACCAAGAGTAGTTCAAAACGGGGTTCGCTCGAGCTCAACTTTTGCTACTTGAGCACCGTGCAATTGTCTGTAAAACTTCTGGGAGCTTAATTTTTACGCTCGAACGCTACTTCCTGTACTCTAGTGAGCTGGTCGAATTTTGAAATTTCCAGAACTGTGTTTGAAGTTCAAAACATGTTTCCAAAGGCTCAAAGCATGCAAGTTAATACCAAAAACATCGAAAAACATTGTATAACATGATAACACTTCCAATTTGAAACCAATTGCCCAAAATCATGGTTCATTCTCTCAAATTTGAACTGAAATCTTAAGTTATGAGCCATGTATGTCTTAACTTGAATTCTCTTCTTTCAAAACATGATCAAATGACATGAGAAGTATGAAAACATGAAGAACACTTCAAGTTGAGATGTAAAAGTACCATGCATGTAAAAATTTCATGAATTCCATCTTGAATTGTGCATGCATGTGTATGATTAACTCTCAACTTCCAAATTCAAGGTAATACATGTTTCCATTGTACAATTACATGCAAAAGAACTCAAGAATTAGATGAATTCAACTTCTACATGTTTTATCTCCAAGGATTACGGTTGAAAATCATACCTAAGGCTTGAATTCAAGTGTACTCTAGTTCAATCCTTCAAATCTCCCTCAATTCCTTCACAATTCTCTTATCTCTGTCTCTGTCTCTCTAAGTGTTGAGTTTACTTTCATTCTCTCTCAAAATCTCAGCTCATTACGACTTTTAGCTCAATAAAGCTCATGTATCATATATATATGTAGGTGTAATTAGCTTAAGCTAATCGAGCTTGCTTATGAATAATTAATCTCACTCAATTTTGATTAATTCTAATTATTTTATTTGAATTATTTTGATCTGAATCAGTTTTTAATTAAATTTCATCATAGGCCCTAAAAATTATGCTAATCACAATGGTACAGTCAATTTTTATTTTTGTCGCCTCTACGGCTCTCAATTTCAGTTTATAATATAATATTGAACAAATTTCTTTACAATGGACAGATATGAATTCAAAACACACATAATCACATGATTATAATTCAAATTCACATTCAGCACATAATCACAAGTATAATTAAAGATTACTAGTATAACACAGAACGGGGTTATCACACTATGCCCTCTAAGCTTTGTTCATTACGATTTACTTGGTTTATAAGGGTTTACATGACATCCACTACAGAGGTTGACGGTAAAGAAGGAGTTATTGGGTCAAAATTCAAGGAGCTTCGTGTGGGGGTTTCCTTCGGACCAAAAGTTCTTGCTGTTGGCATATCATCGACTTAGGTGACTAAAGGATCCTGAGCTAGGCTTACCATGGATGAGTTTGAGTATTCTCACAGACGGTGCCAATTGTGAGGGGTGGTTTTACAATACTTCTTTGTTCCAAACAAACTCTTGAAAAATCCTAACTCCAATGCCTAAAATAAGAAAATACTGCAGTTAGGAGTGCCAAAATTAGTACTCCGACGGGAAGTCAGTCTTTGAATGAGAAGAAAGAGTTTAATGTTTTTGAGAGTTTAAGTAGTTCAAGCATACCTTCTTACTTGCCATTACCTTTCTTTCATAGAGATCCTTCATCAAATATTTTCTCCTGTAGCTTATGATCATTACCATGTCAGGGTCTATCTTCCTACTACACCTCCAGAATGGGACAACTTGGGCCCACATAAAGCGAACTATCATGTCGACCTTATCTCATTACGCGGTGCCTAATGGTAATAGTCTACTCATATTTCATACTCGGCACAAGCCCCAACCCCTCTAGGTTAACTCGGCATTGAGTTTCTTGAGCCCAATGGGCCTAAGTTAAATTTGGCCCATTAGTGATAGGCTTGGATGTATTCTGTTTACCGTTTAAGTAATTTACGTACTCGACTCCCACACCCATAAAAGAGTATAAAATAAAGAAAGGATATATCCTAGAAGCTAAAAAAGAGCCATACAAGAAAATATCCTGAACAGTAGTAACTGAGCCTTGCTAGCATTAGATTCCTTCACAAATTCGTCCCACTGGTATGTCTTAATTAGTTGATAAAAAACACACCTAGTTGAAACAACTAAAACATTAAAATTTATGATTTCAACAAATCAAAGCCTCAACAAATCAACTATGAAATCCATTTATTATCTTTAATGGAGAACAACTATGCAACTCAAAGAAGAAAATGCTACTAAAAATCATGTACAAATCAAAGCCCCAAATCAAAACCGTAATTTTTCATTGTTCTCCTTGGTTGGTGTTGTCGTTCCCTGTATGTGAACAAAAAGAATAATTGTAATGAAAAATCTATTTAAGGATTTTTCAAAGTGGTGTAATTTGTTTATTATTTGGATATACCTTGAGGGGTAATTTGAAAAAAAAAATTAAAAAATAGGGTGTATTATGAGTAAATTATAACCCTAAATAATTTAATAGAGTATATTGAGAAATTAGACGTTGTTAATAATTTTTTGAGTGCAAATAGAATTCCTCATACATCTAAGCTTCACTCCAACATATAAGGAGATAAATTTCTAAAAGTGAAAAATTTGTTACAAAAAAATATTTGGGGATAAATTTATATGGTTGTGAGGGTCGTCTCTAAAAAGACATTTTGAAAAGTTAAAAATAAAATTTAGCAATAAAATTTAAAAATTGTCGCTAATAAATGCAGTTTTAGGATAAAACAATTTAGTGTCAAAAATGATTTTTTTAAGATAAAAATTTTAGTCCCAAAAAGATAAGGGTACTCAGTCCATAAATCCAATTTTGAATTTTTTTTGGCCAGATGTTTAGGCACTCAAATATTTTGTCCATAAGGACAGACTTATATAAAATGGCCAAAATACCCCACGTATATATATGATATATATACAAACCAAACCCTAGCACCTCACAATCTATCTATCTCATTTGGTGTCTTCTCTCTCTCTCTCTACTTTTTGCTCTGTCTCTCTCTCTTTTTACTCTCTGCTCTCTATTGCCGCTAATTGCCGCCGTCCACTCCTTACCTTCCGCCTCACCCGCCGCCCATTCCTCTATCGAGATCAGTCGGCTCTCTCTCTCTCTTCATCTTTTTATTGACGCAACAGCGATGTGGTGTCATTTCCTTTACCATCAATTGCTACCAATCCGCCGTCATTGTCGTCGTCGTCATCTAAGCGATCTATTTTCTTTTTCTCTCCTCTTCTATACTTTCGAAGATCTATAAAATGATCAGACAACCACTCTCATCGCTGCCAATCCATCGCAATTCCACAGTACTGCCACGCAGTTCGAATTTCACCAATGATGAAATCAGCTGCAAGGTTTTCGTCAACGGCATAGAGATCACCATGCCAGACCTTTATAAACATCTCTAAAGTCACAGATCTAGATCCAAACCCAAATCTATTGAAAGGTCGTTTGTTGCTTCAATAACAACAACAAAATCACAACATGAAGGTTCCTTAGATCGAGCAGAAGGTAAAACTTCCTGTGTGGGTGATTTTCTGACCACACTGCCCCCTTAGTAACCAGCTGGAGAGCACCGACAGAATAGATGGCACCTGGCTGACTTGCAACAGAAATAGAAGATTCCGGCGGTGGTTCGTCTACCCGGGGGCACTTCGACGATCAAGTCAGTATATCTCTCAAAGATAAATCAAGTGCTAAACTCACAAGCTTGAGTATCAAAAGTATACCTTAGACCCATGGGGGTGCCTCTCTTTTATAGCCAACACAAACCTAGTCCCAATAGGAGCCTAGCTTTAATGGACTTAGGATTACTGCTAATCTTGGACTCCCAGTTGAATTAGGATAAACTCTCTAAGAGTCCTATCTTTATCCAAACTGAAGTCTTCTCATTTTCTAGGACTCTTGTCCCTTAGCCGCTTATCTCGGATTCCGATATCTTCGGAGATAACCTCGGCCTAGCCGAGATAATCTCGGCGTCATGACCAGGACACGTGGCACCTCGGCTGGCACTTCGGTGACACATCGACCACGTGTTGTCATTCAAAAATTATGTCCCCACAATTGCCCCCCCTAGGTTCTATTACCTCGGCATCCTGAGGTGATGGAACCTACACTGTTCGTTCATCTGTGCCCCTCTGTCTGAGATCAAACTCGCCGACCTTAAAGTTCCCTGGGCTTTACTGTTCACTTCTATCAAGTATCAAGCTTCATGCTTTCCAAGCTGCTCGAGATCACACCTCCTAGCCGAGGTTCTTGTTCCATTAATTCGTAAACTCCAAGAGCTTTGCAACTGCTCCACTCACATTCTTCGGTGGGTTCCCGACTTCCAGTCATCTATTTGACTCCAGCGATTTTCATATCGGCGTTCATTTCTCTTGGTAGGTTCATAAACTCCTTTATTAAGCTCAATCTTTCATAACTTTTCTGAATCCGTTTACTTGCCTTCTGTTGTCTTCTATTTTCGTCTGTTTTCAAGTTTTGAATTGTTTGAACGCTTGGCACTGTTCTTGCCATATCCGCTTTCTATTGCTAGCATCGTGTCTGGGTCATTACTTTTTTGTTCTTCACATACTTACTTAGTGCCTGTGCACTTGGCTTTATTCTTGAACTTTGTCGTCTTCTTGACTCTGATTTTTCTCTTTTTTCATTCAATCCTTTGGCTTTTTCTCTTTCTAGCTCTTTTGCTTAAATCCGTCATTGTTCCAAGCTTTCGTTCCTCTTCTCCGGTGAAGCTTACGTCATTATGTCATTTTCGCATCCGTCGTCAGACTTCGGCAATTCTCATTCTGGCTTCCCTCTTTCTGGTAAGCCACTGTTTCTCCTGGTTTTATTTCTTGTTTCTTTCCAAGAAACTCTGCTTCATTGTTAATCACCATTGCTGTTTTACCCGTTATTTTCAAATCATCTTCTTGAATGTACACTGTTCACACATATGTTGATTTTTGCCACTGTTCTTGGCTTGACACACTAGTGCAATCTTTTTGTCTTGATTTCCTGATAGCTTCATTGCCATTCTTGATTACGAATTACATTCTTGTTTCTGTTTTCTGTGTCTTTTTCTAGATTCTTGCTTTCAATCCTTGCCTTCAAACTCTGAGGTGCCAATCGCCGAGAAGAGCTTTGATCAAACTTTTCGGGAGATCGATGTTGAGCTCGAGGCCGAGAAGGCTGCTGAGAAATCTTCCCAACTGTCTTCAATATCCTGCCATTGATGCCGAGTAGTTTTGTTTCCTTCTTTTACTCCTTGTACCTTGTACCTTGTACTTTGTCATTCTTTGTAAGCTTTTAATCCGGCCGACGTGCCATTTTTGTAGTCTGAATAATTTATTTTTCAATATTCAGGCCGAAGTGTCTTTTTTCTTCTTTAAATGCATTTCTCTAATTTCTTCTTTGAATGAATGTCTTCTTTTTTCTACTTTTGTATGATTCTACACTTAGAATAATTTGTATGTCTTCAAAGTACACCTTGACTGTGCAATCTCTTCGGGTAAAATACCTCTATCACAACTTCTAATCTTGCTCATCTTGGCTTTGTCCTAACACTTGAAAATATTGTAACAAATATTTTCACAAGTGTTGCTTAGGACTTGTCACTTTCTCAATGTCTTCTATCAAGACTTCAGTTTTCCATATTTCAAGTTTTGACAACCTGGTAGTCCCGGTAAGTACGCAGATATTGCTTGAGCTTGACTTTAACTTGTAAATTTTTTTCAAAAATTTCAACAAGTGTTTTAACCATCATTCTTTATCATAACCTCGGCTTAACTTCATCTTGTAAATTTTTTTCAAAATTTCAACAAGTGTTAAACCATCTTCCTTTCGATACGACCTTGGTTTAACTATAACGTGTAAATTCACACAGAATTTCAACAAGTGTTTAAACCAATCTTCTTCCGATACGGCCTCGGTTTAACTTCAACTTGTAAATTCACACAGAATTTCAACAAGTGTTAAACATCATCTCGGTTTAACTTCAACTTGTAAATTCACACAGAATTCCAACAAGTGTTAAATATCACATCGGTTTAACTTCAACTTGTAAATTCACACAGAATTTCAACAAGTGTTAAATATGACCTCGATTTAACTTCAACTTGTAAATTCACACAGAATTTCAACAAGTGTTAAATATCATCTCGGTTTAACTTCAACTTGTAAATTCACACAGAATTTCAACAAGTGTTAAATATCACATCGGTTTAACTTCAACTTGTAAATTCAACTTGTAAATTCACACAGAATTTCAACAAGTGTTAAATATCATCTCGGTTTAACTTCAACTTGTAAATTCACACAGAATTTCAACAAGTGTTAAATATCATCTCGGTTTAACTTTAACTTGTAAATTCACACAGAATTTCAACAAGTGTTAAATATCATCTCGGTTTAACTTCAACTTGTAAATTCACACAGAATTTCAACAAGTGTTAAACAATGATTTCGGTTTAACTTCAACTTGTAAATTGTCCACAAATTTCAACAAGCGTTAAACAATGATCTCGATTTAACTTCAACTTGTAAATTGTCCACAAATTTCAACAAGCGTTAAACAATGATTTCGGTTTAACTTCAACTTGTAAATTGTCCACAAATTTCAACAAGTGTTAAACAATGATCTCGGTTTAACTTCAACTTATAAATTGTCCACAAATTTCAACAAGTGTTAAACAATGATTTCAGTTTAACTTCAACTTGTAAATTGTCCACAAATTTCAACAAGTGTTAAACATATTTGTCTTCTCTCTGCCCCCTGCATGGCTTTCACATGCTCTTTTGTGGACCTTATAAAAGGTCTGCAGTCTGCCCTTGTATGTTTTCTTTTTATCTTCTGGGATTTGAGATCTGCTCACTGAGCTCTTCTTTCTTGGGCTTAAGTGCCGAGGTCTTGTCTGCTGGAATCTTGGATCTGCTCTCTCAGGTTGAGCTCTTCTCTTCTCGGACCTACTCATCTAGGCCGAGATTATGCCTTCTGGGATCCGGGATCCAGGATTTGGAATCCGAGATCTGCTCACTTAGGCTGAGCTCTTGTCTTCTCGGACCTACTTATTTAGGCCGAGATCTTGTCTTCTGGGATTCGGGATCCAGGATCTAGAATCCGGGATCTGCTCACTTAGGCTGAGCTCTTCTATACTTGAATGTCATCTCCTTGGGAGCACTCATGCCCCTTGTTTTTGCGTCCCTTCTGGAAGGGTCTTCACTCTGTTTATGTCGACACATTCTCCATCTTTGCTAAACTCGTCGTTTTCGATACGTTGATCTTGTACAGTGATGGCCATCTATTCTCCTTTCTTTCCCACAGACGGCGCCAAATTGTGTGGGTGATTTTCTGACCACATTGCCCGCTTAGTAACCAGTTGGAGAGCACCGGCAGAATAGATGGCACCTGGCTGACTTACAACAGAAAGAGAAGATTCCGGCGGTGGTTCGTCCACCCGGGGGCACTCCGACGATCAAGTCAGTATATCTCTCAAAGATAATTCAAGTGCTAAACTGACAAGCTTGAGTATCAAAAGTATACCTTAGACCCATGGGGGTGCTTCTCTTTTATAGCCAACATAAACCTAGTCCCAATAGGAGCCTAGCTCTAATGGACTTAGGATTACTGTAAATCTTGGACTCCCAGTTGAATTAGGATAAACTTTCTAAGAGTCCTATCTTTATCCAAACTGAAGTCTTCTCCCTTTCTAGGACTCTTGTCCCTTATCTGCTTATCTCGGATTCTGACATCTTCGGAGATAACCTCGGCCTAGCCGAGATAATCTCGGCGTCATGACCAGGACACGTGGCACCTCGGCTGGCACTTCGGTGACACCTCGACCACGTGTTGTCGTTCAAAAATTATGTCCCCACACTTCCATTACAATCTTAAATTTCGAATGATTTCATTTCAAAAATGTTTATGAATTTATATATGTGTATATACGTATAGGTAGGTACATGATTGGATAATGTTCTTTACACCTATAGAATTCAAATTGAATTTTTATTTTTTTTTTGTTTTTAAATTATGATCATCTGAAGCAAATGGATAGATAGGTATGAGGTCTAGATTTTTCTCGTGTAAAGCTGCTTATTGTTCATTTAAATAATAAGGCCAAGTTTGGCAACTCAAAATAAGTACATACTTTTTATCTTTTTATCTTTTTTTCATCACATCATCTCTCTATTTTTTTTGCACATATTTTCGTAAAAAGACAAAAAGTACACTTATTTAGGTCATCCCAGACAATCCCTAATTATTGATTAGTCTAAAGCTGCATAGGATACAAAATCATGATAAAGCTTTTGTGTATGTGTGTGTGTATATATATATATATTTATCAACAACAAAATATGATATAATTTTTGTGTTGTAGATTATACAAGTATTATGTGCATTGATCAAATATATTTTTTTTAAGAAAACTCATTTGTGACTGTTGTTTTTATGAATGATTTAACGTTAGTAGAAGTGTTAGATGCAACAGATAATGAGGTTCTCAAATTGTTCATAATTTTTTTTCCTAATTTCTTATCAAAGAGTTTTGTTGGTCTATATACTTGATGGATTACAAGTTGTGGTTGTTGTATGTAGATTTATTGTCAAGAGATTGGTCATCAACAACTTGAAGCCGATATCGATGGCGGCGCGTGAGAGAGATGACAGGAGCTGGAAGGAGAAATGCGGCAGTAGAACCACTATTTTGTCATTAAATTGTTAGATCTGATTTATAGTTGTATGTATATATGTATGTATGTATGTATGTATACGTATTTGTTTCGTTGGGTTTGTTTTATAGACCTGTGTGAATCAAAACCAAAGTCAGATCGATGTAAATATATATAAATTTGTCGTTTTGGTAAGAAAGAATTTCAAGATATAAGAGATTTGGGAAAAAAATTGAACTTATAAGAAAATTTGGACAGATAGATTTAAATAGAAAAGTGAAAAAATTTAATAGATAATAAAATCTAGATAGATATTTGAACAGATAAGAAAAAAAATTTAACAATTTCAACAGATATAATTTCAATAGATAGATAATTTTAACAAATAGTTTCAATAGATAGATAAAAAAAAAAATTCAACAAACAGATATAAATTTGAACAAATGGTCAAAAAATATTGAATAGATGAATATAAATTTAAACAGATAGATATAAATTTGAACAGATAGTTAAAAAAGTCAACAGATAAATTAAGGGATAAAATTAGAAACAAAATGTCTTCCAAAATCAACAAAAAGATTTCTTACCAAACTATTTCACAAATGGTGTATATTTCACTCACAAAAAACATCCACTAAATCTAATACCTTATACTTTCCTTAGATTGGACTTTTCAATAAATTTCTCAAAAGATAATAATTCATTATTATTTCAATTTCCTTGCTAAACATAAAATAATATTACTTTTGACAACTAATAAAAAGCAAATTTATTTCTAAATTTTTATTTTTAAAACAATGCTTGGTTGTGCCATCGGCCTTGTTTGGTGAATTTTTCTTTTTAAAATTAAAATCTGAAAATCAGAAAGTAGAAGTTAAAAGTACTCCTATCTCAACTTCTAATCAAATTTTTTTTTTTTAAATTTATTTAAGCTATTTCTGCCTAATAAATTACAAGTAGAATCTATACCAAATAGTTTAGCACAAAACTTCCAAATAAAAATAAATTATAATCGCCTCCTAAAAGTGATAACAAACAGGTGTAATAAAGGGTTTGAGATCATCTTTGTCTTACTTTTCTAGTGTTAGTGTTGTTACATTCTCACAATTTGATTTTTTTTTCCCCTCAATCAATAAGAGATTATTTATAAATATGAAAATAATTATACTGGAACAATCATAATTTAATAATTATAAAGCACCATAATAAAATGCTCCAATAATAGGAAGAGCATATCAATGTTTGCCTATCACTAGGATTCACATCTAAGAGTATCTCCAATAAATTCTTTAAACAAGATTTGTAAGTTATTATAATTAGTATCTTTATATTTTAGTCACTCTAAAATGCTAATTATTACAACAAAGAGTAACATTGAAGTGCAGAGATAAATAAATAAATATATATATAGAAATTAGACAAAATTAAGAATGTACGTACCTTCTTCATATTTTAACTAATGAAGAATGAAAAGTATAGTTGAAATTACTCTAACTTCATTACATAAAAATGTATCGAGATGATCTACTCACCTAACTCAATTGGTTGAAATTAAGGATTATTCTATCGAAAAAGCATTATCGCGTTGCAATTAATTTCAAATCGACATAATTAACTTTAGTATCAAATTATGACCAAAGTAGTAGAAACAGGTAAAACATTAGTAGAAAAGGTAAAACATAGAAAGGGATAGGCTATCCTAAATCCAAATAAAGGGTTATTGGTCGGGTTTAGGGTCGGCATAAGGAAGGAGATCCCGAAGTATGATCCCTACTAATGAGAGCATCTCAAGTGATATAAATTTTAAGACAACAAAAGTGCATTTTATAGAGATTTTACTATAAATTATTTCGACAGTAATATTTACTGTGCTAAAATAATACAAATATGCTAACAATATAGTATTTTGAATTGTGCATACACGTATTTTTTTAATATTTGTATTTAATTTATCTAAATTTATTTGTGACAAATTAACTCTCACTCCACTTATCTTCGCATGATATAGTTATAATTAGTGATAAATTAAACTTCATTTATATAATAACATAAATGTAATTATTATAGAACATTAACAGATCAAATGTGAAGTATTTAATACACCAAACTATACTGTTGAAGATACTTTGAGTTTAGCTAACTCCAATATAATCTAGAAAAAATTACCAAGAAGTCTTATTTTACTTTCTAGCTTTTTAGTGAGTCTCTTTAAATTTCAATATAAATAAGAGTATTACTATTTAGGCTCAAAAGTTAGACTTACTTTTTAAACCAAGTAATGTGTCAAGAAGATGATTGATTGATAATTAAATATTCTCTAATTATCAATCAATTATCTTCTTGATACATCACTAGATCTAGAAAATGAGTCTAAAATGTAGACTTTTATATTATTTCTCTTTGAATAAATAATGTGTGGGAAAAACTTACCACACTTGGCAATAGTGTCGGATTTATTTGAACTTGAAAGAAGGTTTTCCTAAAAACACTCAAGAAAGATGAACTCTGGCTAGTAGTCAGGTAGGAGACGCTTCGATGTCTAAATTAATATGAGATAATAGGCACACAAAAAATGAGAGTATAGTGTAGATTGTTGTGTACATTTGGTTAAACAAACTTACATATGACCGTTAAAGTGGTTAAGAGTTCCATCTCACTCCTCCCTACCATTCCACTTCATGTGAAAGCATGTCCTATGTTCATGAATTTCTAAGAGTGGATAAGTTCACATTTAATAGAATGCGTGTTAACCCAGTTTAGCTATTCGAATTGGAAAATGTTAGAGGTCTCAAATTTTTTACCAAATGAATGACCAAATGTCTCACATGGGTGTGGGGCCTACAAAATTGCGGACCCCACACCCATGTGAGACATTTGGTCATTTGTTTGATAAAAAATTTGGTGTCCCTAAAATTACCCATTCGAATTGCCTAATCCAAGCTATTTATCAGTTTGGTGTTCAGAGTAGGGGTGAGCAGCGGATATACCGATCCGCCAAAACCGACCGAACCGAACCGATCCGCCGCATTTTGGACGGATGCGTGATGACGAGCGGACGGTTGCGGATTGATTTTCTTCAATCCGCCAATTTGGCGGACGGATGACGGATTTGAGATTTCTTTGGCCGCAACCGAACCGCCAAACCGCCAAATCGTGAGCACCCCTAATAATTTATAGGACTTTGTATTTTCAATTTCTATAAATATTATGTTTGTGTTTTCAATTGAAAAAGAGTTTAAATATTCTGTTGAAAAAAAGTTTTCAACTTGAATATATTTTTTGAATTGAAAAAAATAAATGTATTATTTATCTATATTTTTTTGTTTTTAATCTAGCTCTAAAAATAATAAATAGAAAATATGATATATACTGGTTGGTTTTTTGTTTTCAAAAACATATATATAGATATAACAATACAGAGACATACAATCTTTACTACTGCTCTGTTCATGGTTTTTGTGATATGAATTGTTATTATATTTTAAGAATCACAAATTGTAATACTTTATGTGGATGAATCATGCTGTGATTGTAACATGTGGATAAGGCATGCAGTGATAGTGATATTCTAAAGTTTTAAACTTGCTTTCTTTGGATAAGGTATACAGTGATTGTAATACTTTTTTAAGTCATTGATTGTAATACTTTCTTTTTTTTTTTTTTTTTTTGAGGAAGTGCACAAGTTGAATTATGTTGAAAATTTATAAAATTTTAAACCGCCAAACCGATTCGCATCCATCCGCCAAACCGCCAATCCGCTCAATCCACATCCGCCGGATTAGCGGACGGATGCGGATTGATTTTCTTCAATCCGCCAATCTGGCTGACGGATGGCGGATTGGAGGTTCCGTGGCCGCAACCGACCTGCGCCCACCCCTAGTTCAGAGTTGACTCATAGTCCTGCTCCTTATCTGAAGTACCTTAGCTCAATCTCCCCGACCTATTCCGTCCTAGCTCGGCCACATGGCCTTTCTCTAAGGCTATCTATACTATATATATAAAAAAGAATTTTTAATCCTAAGCTTTATGGGAGATTCAATCTCTTAATCTAAATTTTTTGATTTTTTAATTTAAAAAAAAAAAGAATCTTAGCATTTATTAACATCTCCCAACTCCCAAGTCTTACCCTCATAATAACACTTTAATGCAGTAAGAACAAGTATAAAAAAAATTCTTTGAAATCTAACACATATGAATTCTTTGAAAAGTTCCAACACATATGATTATTATCCCTCATAATAACACTTTAATGCATTAAAAACAAACTTAAAAAAAAATTCTTAAAAAGTCCAACACATATGATTATTATCAAAATATTAAACTTTAATATAATATAATAAAAAAAAGACATTTAATTCCTTGAAAAGTCCAACACATATGATTATTATCAAAATATTAAACTTTAATATGATATAAAAAAGAAAAAAAAAGAAGACATTTAAAAAAAAGGGAATGGCTTCTGTCCAGCCCTTAATTGGACTGGACCGTGCTGTTGGGCCCGTGGAGGCCCACAACGGGTCCCGTTTTGATAATCTGAACCGCTTAATGTGTATAACTCGTCGAGTACTATATACCTGTAAAAAATCACGTTGATCGGATATCGATAGCTATGTGATCAAAACAGATTTTTGTCAACCGTTAATTTATTCACCGTAAATTTTTTTTTATACAAAACTGATTTGATCACATAGTTATCGATATTCGATTAATGTAATTTTTTACAAGCATATAGTACTCGACGAGTTCTACACATTGAACGGTCCAGATTATCAAAACAGGACCCGTGGTGGGCCTCCACGAGCCCAACAGTGCGGCCCAGTCCGATTAAGAACTGGACGGAAGCCATGCCCTAAAAAAAAAAATATTTAAAAATCACAATTCACATATATAAATAATTGTAAACACAATAAAATAGGAGGGTATTCATGTCTACAAGTTTTTTTTTATAAGATCTCCTCCAGTATAATAAGACATCACTTTATTTCTCTCATCTTATAATCTATATATATATATATATATATATATTATATTACATTATACTATATATTAAGCAAAAGCGAGTTTTTAACCCCAAACCTTGTGGGAGCTCCAATCTCTCAATCTAAATTTTCTGATTTTTTGATTTAAAAAAAAAAAACCTTAGCACTTATTAACTTCTCTCAACCCCAAGTCTTACCCTCATAATAACACTTTAATAAATTAAGAACATGCATAAAAAAAAAATCTTTAAAATCCAACACATATGAATTCCTTAAAAAGTCTCAACACATATGATTATTATCCCTCATAATAACACTTTAATGCATTAAGAACAAGCATAAAAAAAATTTCTTGAAAAGTCCAATACATATGATTATTATCAAAATATTAAACTTTAATTTATTAACTTCTCCCAACCCTCAAGTCTTACCCTCAAAATAACACTTTAATACATTAAGAACAAGCATAAAAAAAATTCTTTAAAATCCAACACATATGAATTCCTTGAAAAGTCCCAACACATATGATTATTATCCCTTATAATAACATTTTAATGCATTAAAAACAAGCATAAAAAAATTTTCTTGAAAAGTCCAACACATATGATTGTTATCAAAATATTAAACTTTAATATAATATAATAAAAAAAGAAGACATTTAATTCCTTGAAAAATCCAACACATATGATTATTATCAAAATATTAAACTTTAATATAAAATAAAAAATGAAAAAAAGAAGACATTTAAAAAAAAAAAAAAAACAAGACATTTAAAAATCGCAATTCACATATATAGATAATTGTAAATATATTAAGAAAAAGGGGGTTTCTAAACCCCAAGCCTTGTGGGACCTCCAATCTCTCAATCTTAATTTTCTAAATTTTTGATTTTAAAAAAAAAACTCAGCATTTATTGATTTGGTCAAAATCCCCTGATTAACATTTATTAACTTTTTCCAATCCACATGCCTGCATTTATTGATTTGGTCAAAATCCCTAATTAGCATTTAAAATTGCCTCATACAAATAATTATAGATACAGCCTGTGCATAAGCCTTGTGGGAGCTCCAATCTCTCAATCTTAATTTTCTAAATTTTTTATTTTAAAAAAAAACTCAACATTTATTGATTTAGTCAAAATCTCCTGATCAGCATTTATTAACTTTTTTCAATCCACATGCCTGCATTTATTGATTTGGTCAAAATCCCTGATTAGCATTTAAAATCCTCTTATACAAATAATTATAGATACAGCCTGTGCATAGTTACTGCAGTAGCCTTTTTATTTTCTCCTGTACACTATAGTTAGTGATAAGATTGTTAAATTATTTTTATAAAAAATCTTAAAAAACATAATTTATATATTAAAAAAAATTAAAACAAATATAAATATTTATAATTATCCCGTGCATCGCACGGGTGATAGGCTAGTATATATTAAGGACAAGAGGGTTTCTAAATCTCAAGCCTTATACGAGCTCCAATCTCCCAATCTTAATTTTCTAAATTTTTTATTTAAAAAAAAAAATTAGCATTCATTGATTTGGTCAAAATCCCCTAATTAACATTTATTAACCTTCTTCAATCTACATGTCTTTCCACATGTTTGCATTTATTGATTTGATCAAAATCCCTGATCAGTATTTAAAATCCTCTCATATAAATAATTGTAGATACAACCCGTGCATAGTTACTGCACCAGCCTTTTTAAAAAAAATTCAACATTTATTGATTTGGTCAAAATCCCTTGATCAACATTTATTAACTTTTTTCAATCTACATGTCTTTCCACATGTCTGTATTTATTGATTTGATCAGAATCCCTGATCAATATTTAAAATCTCCTCATACAAATAATTATAGATACAGCTCATGCATAGTTACTGCAGTAACCTTTTTAATTTCTCATATACGCTATGGTTAGTGATAAGATTGTTAAATTATTTCTATAAAAAATCTTTAAAAACATAATTTATATATTAAAAAAAATTAATAACAAATATAAATATTTATAATTATCCCGTGCATAGCACGGGTGATAGGCTAGTATGATTATTATCAAAATATTAAACTTTAATATAATATAAAAAAGGAAAAAAAGAAAGCATTTAAAAAAATATATATTTAAAAATCACAATTCACATATCTATACTTACTATATATTAGGCAAAATGGGATTTTTAACCCCAAGCCTTGTGGGAGCTCCAATCTCCCAATCTAAATTTTTTGATTTTTTGATTTAGAAAAAAAGAAAAACCTTAGTATTTATTAACTTCTCTCAACCTCAAAGTCTTATCCTCATAATAACACTTTAATGCATTAAGAACAAGCATAAAAAAAATTCGTTGAAATCCAACACATATGAATTCTTTGAAAAGTCCCAACACATATGATTATTATCTCTCATAATAACACTTTAATGCATTAAGAACAAGCATAAAAAAAATTTCTTGAAAAGTCCAACACATATGATTATTATCAAAATGTTAAACTTTAATATAATATAATAAATAAAAAAAGACATTTAATTCCTTGAAAAGTCTTACACATATGATTATTATCAAAATATTAAACTTTAATATAATATAAAAAAGGAAAAAAAAAATGCATTTAAAAAAAAAATTTAAAAATCACAATTCACATATCTATACTATATATTAAGCAAAATGGGGTTTTTAATCCTAAGCCTTGTGGGAGCTCCAATCTCCTAATTTAAATTTTTTGATTTTTTGATTTAAAAAAAAATCTTAGCATTTATTAACTTCTCTCAACCCCCAAATCTTACCCTAATGCATTAAGAACAAGCATAAAAAAAATTCTTTGAAATCTAACACATATGAATTCCTTGAAAAGCCCCAACACATATGATTATTATCCCTCATAATAACACTTTAATGCATTAAGAACAAGCATAAAAAAAATTTCTTGAAAAGTCCAACACATATGATTATTATCAAAATATTAAACTTTAATATAATATAACAAATAAAAAAGACATTTAATTCTTTGAAAAGTCTAACACATATGATTATTATCAAAATATTAAATTTTAATATAATATAAAAAAGGAACAAAAGAAGGCATTTAAAATATAATAAAAAAAAAGATATTTAATTCATTGAAAAGTCTAACACATATGATTATTATCAAAATATTAAACTTTAATATAATACAAAAACGGCAAAAAAGAAGGCATTTAAAAAAAAAGACATTAAAAAATCACAATTCACATATATAGATAACTAGCCTATCACCCGTGCTATGCACAGGATAATTATAAATATTTATATTTGTTTTAATTTTTTTTAATATATAAATTATATTTTTAAAGATTTTTATAAAAATAATTTAACAATCTAAGGTTTAAAGAATTTTTTTTATACTTATTCTTAATGCATTAAAGTGTTATTATAAGGGTAAGACTTAGGGGTTGTGAGAAATTAATAAATGCTAAGATTTTTTTAAAAAAAAATCAAAAAATCAAGAAATTTAGATTGGGATATTGGAACTCCCACAAAAATTGTGGGTTAGAGATAGATATAAATAGATATATATATATATATATATATTTATATTTGTTTTAAATTTTTTTAATATACAAATTATTTATTTTGGAAAAAGGTACTACATAATTATGAGAGAAGTCAAAAAATCTTGTGGGTTGAGAGAAGTTAACAAATGACGTGGTTAATTTTTTTTTTAAAAAACAAAAAATTAGAAAATTAGGATTGACATATTGGAGCTCTCACATGCCTTAGGGGTTAGAAACCCTCTTTTACTTAATATATAGTATAGATTATAAACACAATCCGTACATAGTACGGGTGATATGCTAGTTCAGAATTATAAGAATGGCAGGTCGAATCTCCCACAAATAAGTATTATTTTAACAACTTACTCCCAAGAAGTTCAATTTTTCAAAATGAAACGTTTTATTCAAATTTTATACTCTTTATTAAAATATGAATAATTGTTGTATGAGCAATTTTAATTTACTTTAAAAAATATATTTTAAAATTGTAAAAAGTGAACAAATATCAAACAAAATCATAAACAACAATTATGGCACAAGACTCGTCAGTTATTGTTACCTCACATTATGAAAAACATATTTGATAAATAATCTAAAAGACTTAGTTTTATTAATATTCCAGTAAAAAAAAATTGTGAAAAATACTATTGTCGTAAATTCATATATTTGTCAAGGTGTGAAACAATAGAAAATGATTAATCTTATACCTCTATACTTTTGTTTAATACAATCACTACAAAATTTAGGGACAAAATTATTTTTTCGACACAAAATAATTTTGTTGAGAAAAGTGTCGTCATTATATTTTCAACAACAAAAATAAGACATTAGTGATGAATTATTATCCTTTTGAGACCAAATTTTTTGTTTAAAAAAATAAATCATTTTGAGACCAAATTATTTTGTTTCTAAAAGTCTATTTATTAGTGATATTTTCAAAATTTTGTCGCTAAAAGTCTTATTTTTAATTTTTCGGAACGACCTTTTAGCGACCATCCTCATGACGATGGAAATTAGTCCCTAAATATAATTTGCAACAAAATTTTCACTTTTAAAGACCAAAACATTTAGTCTCTAAAACTCTTTTATGTTGTAGTGAATGTTTAGTTTTAAAAATTTTAAAATATTTTAAATTAAATTATTATTATTATTTACAAATTTGTTATTCATATTTTAATGAGAGTAAACTTGGAAAAACAGATAATATTAGGGAAAATTCAATGACTTTATTTATACCACAAAAGATCTCATTACACCCGTTTCTTAATTACACTCTTTACAAAATTTAAATTTTTGATTTTAGTATCTTACATCTACCATAATATCAAACATACCATCATCTTTACAAATCAAACCCTTGCAAACTCTAACCCTGCCTTCACCTCAACCTCCAACTTTGGCCACCACTATTGTTACCATCTCCAATTCGTGAGCCACTCATCTATCAACAACCCCCTTATTGAAACCCCTTATCTCCTTATTGAAACCCCTTATCTCCTTATCTCTATTTCTTTCTCTCAGATATATGGTTTCGAAAGTGGAAGAAGAGGGTGTAACCTAGTGTTTTGAAGGTAGTGGGGGTAACAAGAGTTGTGATAGTTGGAGGGAGGGAAATAGTGGCAAATTTGGGAAAGACAGTGGTAGATCTAGGAGAGGGGGTCGCTGAGAAGAAGAGTGGCTAGGATAGTAGAGGGTTGGCAGAGAAAGGGGCGACAAGGGTTGTAAAGGCATAGTGAAGAGGGGCGACATGAATGTAGATAGTTGTGGGAAGGCAATGGAAATGGAAGGCGGTGGAGGAGAAAGGTGACAGCGGGCACCAATGGCGAGTTAGGAAGAATGGTGCCAACAAGAAGTTGGAATGGATGGTGTTGGTGACAATGGGCGGCAAGTGGTGAAGATGTTAGGTGAGTAAAGAAATTAGGGTTTCAAAGTTTTAGCGTTTAAAATGTAATTTTATGTAAGAACAAAATTGTAATAAAAAAAGGGTTAATTATACTTTTCATGCAGTAATTTGACCCAAATTTCACTTTGGTTCTTATAATTTCAATTTAAACAATTTGATCCCTACACTTTAAATATGGTTTCAATTTGGTTCTTCCATCTAATTTTTTGTTAATTTTGTTCATGTGTACATTTTAAAAAATTAACAAATATCTCAAAATTGTTAAATTTAATCTCTGATTTAGATAGAAAGAAAATTGAAGCTAAACTTCAAATGTATGGACCAAATTGTTCAAATTAAAACTATAGAGGCTAAAGTGAAATTTGAATCAAACTACAAGAGTGAAGAATGCAACTAAACCTTAAAAAAGGTATAAAATAAAAGGTGTAGTGTAAATAGAATAATGTCAATTAGACATTTTGATAATAAATTAGTAAAGATAACATTCAAATTTAATAGAAATTAGGTGTAATCTTAGAGTAAAATAAGACTTATTAACAAACATTTAAAAAAAATAAAATATTCAAATGATAATAAATTTTTGATGTAACACTAGCAAACATTCGCTCAAGGGGTGATATATATATTGATGGATTAGGAAATTTATGTGGAAAAGTTTTAAGTTTACTTGGGCACCCGTTCCTGATAAATTCTCGCCACACCCCCTGGTTTCACTTCCCCAACATTTGGAATATGAATCGCTCTTAGTGTTTGTTTTTCTTTCTACATTATTATGGGCTTACCCCGATGAGTTTACAGAATCTGAGCTACCCTGAGTTTACACAATTGATTTCTTCTATTCAAACAACATCCAACCTAACTTTTGTGAAGAGGAAATACAATTTCTTTTCCTTTACAAACCAAATTCCTCTGTTGTTAAAATTATATAATACCCAGCTGTCATTTAAATTATGCTCTTTTGATCTCACAAACAAGTTGACAACATAATGCACTAGTAGAATATAAATATATAAGAAGAAAGAAGCTAAAACTCGATAACCAGACAACTTAAGGGAGATAAGAGAATTCAAACACCAAGACATCTCATGAGGGTTTTGATGCAGTGGAGGTTACTAAATTCCTTCAACCCCAGGCTTCTAGCAAGCGCAAGAGAGAGCAATGTATAGAAGACAACTTTAGTAACCCAAGTCTTTTTCAAGCTCCTCAGCGGATTACTCTTTTTACTTAGTAAGCTTGTTTATTCTTGTTTTACTATTTTCAATTTTGTGCTTTATGGTTTCCTTGCAGGGATTATTACTGTGGCTGGTTTGGCAAGCTTTGTGGTTCAGTTTCCTCTCGTTACTGGAAATTGATCGTGTGCTAGTTATGTGAGTCTAATCTACAAGGAGGATATCTTGGCACAACTAATGGATTGTGAAGTGCAGGCTTGGTGTTTATGGTGGTTTGTGTTGGATGGTGTCTTGGCTTATGTTATGTTTGTGTGCTGCTTTAGGTTGATGATGTTTTTTAAGTTCTGGATGGTTAAGTCTATTGTTAGATTTGTTGCCTTCTTTTCATGTATTGTTAACTCTTGTATTTTCTTCTTTCTTGAAATGAAATGTAAATTCAATAACAACTAATGAATGCTCTCTTTTTCTTTCAGTCATTTCGTAAACATCTCCGCCATACATTAAAACATAGTAGAATGCTATGATCGCTTAAAAATGTGGGTCTTGTTAACGTGTGCATCAAAACCTAGTTGAAATGAATCGCTGTTTACAAAGAAACATGTATAAACAAAAACATTTTAGATACCGAAATGTAAAGACATTTATTTTCACAGCATTTCTAAAGGCCCATCCATCCTCTGGAATGAGGGCACATTACTAGAAAATGGAAATGAAATTATCACTATGTACATGGGCACAGAATTGACAGATATCTATTAATCCTCAAGAGCATTACTCTTTTTACTTTTCTGTACATCTTTTCGTAAAAAGTCAAGAAGTTACTAAAATAGACTTGTTTCCAAACGAGACCTTAGTGTGATAAAGTAGTTTACTACTTCCCGTTCAAGTTCTATCAATAACCAAAAAAATCAAACAAGTGACACGTAAACATATCTGCTGCTTAAAATTGCAGAAAACAAAAGCAATAAAAATTTCAACGCACAAAAGTTGCATGGGAATGAAAAAATGTATTAATATTATAAAAAAAATGCTTGTTTCTTCAAAAGCTATAAAGAGCTTAATCCTCATGGACTCATTCTGTTGTCAGCCGCACAAATAACCATTTTTCTAGTGGTGATTATCACAACCTTGAGGGGTTACATTACACTTATCACTACAACACATAAAATACAGTTTTTATTTCTTTCTATCTATTACAAATACAAATACACAAACTCACCTAGAAGAAGAAGACGACGCTGCAAATGCAGATTTAGTTTGCCTTTGGCTCACTTTCATGTACAAACCCTGCAAAAATAGCACAAATTTAGGACAAATTACAGAGTAAATAAAAGTCACATTCCAATTTGATCATGGACCATTCAATTTCTTTTTCTCCTTTCCCTGTCTCTTTGTCAACAAATTGATACCGTACAAACTTTTTGTTGCATCAAAACCAAACACCAGGATTCATGCATAATAACTAAACGGACCTTTGGGATTAATTCCGATCAGATTTAGACCCAAATTAATCTCAAACTAGGTTTTAATCCACTCTGTTGACAGTCTCTTTTCATTTTAAGTTTAGATTTAAATCGAATTTGAGTACTCTATTTTACCAACTGCTAACCTGTGGAACTCTCATGGCTTCTTACTGAAAAGCTAGAAGGCCCTGACAAGGAACTAATCCTTCAGCCTTGGCAATCTAAGGTTTGCCATTGGCTTTTTAGTGGCTTTTTGGCCTAAAAGCTGATGTGTTCGGGAATTGCTAAAAAAGTTGATTTTTTTTTTTTTTTTTTTTGTTAGTGGAAAAGTCGACTTTTTTGGCTTTTTAATTGCTATTTTTACTCTTCCAAAAT
Organism: Camellia sinensis; assembly: GCF_055761805.1. Classification (NCBI taxonomy): domain Eukaryota; kingdom Viridiplantae; phylum Streptophyta; class Magnoliopsida; order Ericales; family Theaceae; genus Camellia; species Camellia sinensis. Next base: position 79,239,673 of record NC_138970.1, read on the forward strand.
AGGCTTTTGCTTTTTGGCTTATTTAACTCATCCCAAACAAGGTATAACTTTTAAATGAGTACTTGGGAGCAGTTGAACAAAAATGTTATAGATAGTACATTTTCTGTGTGAATAGTAGCTCCAGTAGTCATGCTAATGTTCTGATCAGGAACCAATTCAAAATCCATATGCTGTACAAAGATTGCAAGAGCAACAATGGCTTCCAGCAAAGCAAATTGATCACCGATACATTTACGAGGTCCTCCACTAAATGGGATGAATCTGCAATTGTTAATTTCCCAAATTAGATCAAAATTGATGTTACACGAGACGTATAAACACGAAGATTCCATCTTAGTCCATGCAGAGCCCAAAACAAAGGAAAGATAAAAAAGATTTATTTGAAATGAATACCTGAAATCCGTATTCGTTTCATTAGGCATTGGACCATCCAAGTCAAATCTTTCTGGTACAAACACTTCTGCTCTGTCCCAGACCTAGAGCACCAGCAGAGAAAGTGGAATGCATCATTTAACATTGTAATGACATGCATAAATGACAACAAATTGGAGGACACGATGGAAAATTGTAAATTTTGTTTCTCACTTCCAAACCTAGGAGAACCAAATTTGAAATCTCAACTTTTATATAACACACATACATAATCTCAAAAAATAATGAGGGTTGGACTTCAAATTATCTCCCTCCTTTTATTTGTCTAACAATTGAGCATTTAAAGAATTCATATCATGTTTCTCGGCAATGGACTGAAGTTTAACATCATTAAACAAAGGCTCCACTAATTAGTTGAAAAGGAACTTTTGATTCAAGTATGTTTACCTTGATGTTCGGTACTCAACAAAAAATCAGGAAAGGGGTTTTTAATCCCAAGTAGGTAATCAGAGAGAGAGAGAGAGAGAGTTACTTGTGGAGCAAGCCAATTTATGGGACAATTTCAGTAGTCTAAACAACCTTTTAATAGCTGTTTAGGTTTGAAAGTGAAACACCGGAACGGATTTGACAAATAATAGATATTCACAATAGACGACCCACTTTTAATTGACTCTCACCATAAACACAATACCAATAACAATAGAAAACACTCGTCAATCTCTAAGAAATGTAGAAATTAATGTAATACCTGAGGGGAATGATGGATGTTGTAAACTGAAATCATTATATCTTGACCAGGATTAACCTTGTAATTTCCAGGAAGCACATCAGCAACTTGAGCTCTTCGTAATAAGACCTAGTAAAATTAGGGCAATGTTTGATTGAATGGATTAGAGCATGGGATTGGGATTATTAATCCGTGGGCCTAATTATCCTACGTTTGTTTTAATATTTTGGTTTAGGATTATTAATCCAATAGATAATTAATCTAACAAATTTGTAGGATTATTAGTAATGGGGTAGGGGTGGGATTATTAATCCAATGGATAATTTATCCTATTAATCCAATTGGATAGTTAATACCACACTAATTTTGATAGGATTATTAATACCTCACTATTAGTCTTGTGAATCAAACATGGTCTTCGAGTTTTCAGGGAAATATCAGAAAATAGAAAAATTTTGGTTTACAATTTACTAGAATGCAAGGAAAAGAGTCGCAGCTTACAGGAGGATGTGGGTAGAGACGAAGTGACTCATTTATGCAACGAGTCAAGAACTTGAGATTCTTAATGTCTTCATAGGTTGGGGACCTTCCCTGTAAAACTCTATCCACTTCCTCTTGTGCTTTTGATAAAGAGGAGGGGTCCTGCATGAAAACATTTAGAAATAACAGACTAATTTAAAGTCCATCGTCGTTTTTTTATTTTTTATTTTTTTGGACCAAAAAAAAAAAAACATAAAAGATTTACACATCTTACTCAAATTTACCATGAACTTAAAGTAGCAAAAAAAAAAAAAGAACAAGCCAAATTTGTCCACAAAATACTTTGCTGCCTGCTAAAGATTCTAAAAACTACAAAGAAAATAAGAAGGGACGCAAAAACAGAGACGGGTTGAAAACATCAATGCTTAATCTTTACTACAGAGTAGAATAGCATAAAAAGAATTTGATTAAGGCACTGATACTGATAACTATGATAGCAATATTAAGATAACGTTACATTACATACGTATGATGTGTGATAAATATCAAATGATAAATAATCTCTTTGATGTAAGATATATTTTTCGGGCTTGCTGTGGGTAAGAATATGTCAAAGTCATCAGTTTGGTGCCCTTTAAGGTCTATGACTACTTAAGCTTTTGAACCAGTGATACACATGGAACTAGATGATTATGACAATGTGATAAACAGTTGATCAAAATAACCAAGTTTGGCCAAAATGATAATAAATAATCAAATAAATAAACCACTTTCCTCTTTGTCATTTGACGCACTACTATTAGACTTTGAATCAATATCAAGCCAATCCTCAAGAAGTATAGAATCTACTATGGTAAACAACAGAAAAGGGAGACACAGATCATTTAGATAAAAGGTACACTCATTAAGATAAAAGGTACTATATGTAATACCTTGCTCAGAAGATATGCTGTCCAAGTCAACACTGAACCAGTGGTCTCATGCCCAGCAACTAACATTGACAAAAGATCATCTCGTAATTGTATGCTTGATACCTGCAACACAGTGGCACAAATGTAGAAACAAAGACCAAAACAATAAGAGCAAAACCTTGCATGTCAATTTAAATGTGAAGAAGCCCATTAAACTGAACAAAATATGTTATCAACCCAATCAAGCACAAGCATAACCAAATTTGGATGGCAAACTTAACTATCTTTTAGTTTATTTTTGACAAGTACGCCAAGCTTAACTATCAAACATCGCAAAACATGAAATACTGAAAAATGAGGGCACACTAAAATCAAATGCTTGACTTCTTTCCATTTCATTTTTGTCTACTTTGGGGTGTCAAATCTGTGATCAAACAGAAATTTTTGTCTGCTAGTGTTGCACAGACCTTGTGCTGCAAAACCCTCGATTTTCTTTTCGTAGTGTTTTGGCTGCAAACATAAGCGCTCAGTTATGCTAGAATCTAAAGCACAAGAAACATTTTGCAGTAGTCTTAATTTTAATGAAGAGCAGATTATCTGTGCAACTCCTCAACCATAGGAGACCAACTACTTTCACCTTGTCATTAGAATGAAGGAAAAATCCATATGCTACATAAAGCCCTAAAACAATTTGACTATACGCTCATTCACACTGAAATAAACCAAATGTATTCTTTTTAACCCTTAATTTTAATTTTAAAGAGAAAAAATGAAAAGGAAGAGATCACCAAAAAGAAGAAGGGGAAAAGGTAACAAAAGCACCTTATGACCTATACAACTCAGCTAAAAGAGTCGCATTTGAGTAAGCAGCCTGTTAATGTTGGACTTTAAAAGCTAACTGACAGACATTTGGTCAGCCTTAAACTTCTTGGATGTGTGCATTGTGAACTTATAAGCCATTGTCTTATTAATGTTACAAACACAACCAGTCATGGTTCATACATAAGAAGAAGAAAGAATTTACAGACCTCTTCTCTGCTAGCAAGCAAAAACCGAAGGATGCTTGGATCTGTCTCATTTACATACTCCTCCTCATTAATCCTTTCGCCCTCACTTTCCACAATTTCTTTGCACTTGTTAATGAGTTCTTCAACGGTTTTTCTGATCAATGTAACTGCTTTTTCAGCTTTTATTTGTCTTGGGATTATTTTACACAAAGCATTAATCTACACCAAACAAAAAAGAGCCTGGTCACAATTTAGAACTAAGTAGATCAGAAAAAAGAAAGAAAAGGGTACAAGAACATGCCTTCCAATACGGTAACAGATCAGTGGAACGAGCCTCTGCTTCTTTTAACGAAGTGTAAACAGCATCAATAACCGGACTATCAGTGGTAAGGGAGTCAAAATTGTAGTTGAACAATGCTAGACCAATAACATCGAGAGTTAATTGAGAAAAATTTTCCTCCATGTTCACAGCAGAGCCATTGAGTGCATTGGTTTTGAGCTTTTCCACCAATCTCTCAGCACATTTGCAAAATACCCGATCAACTATTACTGATAAGTATGTCTTGTGAAGCGATGGAACTACTGCCCTGCGCCTCACCTATCAAAAATTAGAATATATGCTGAAAAGGCTGGGATCGAAATTGGATAGAGCATATTGATTATTGAACTTCAAACAGTGAGTGCCACTGATTGAAAGCTTATAATGTAACAATATATATATATATATATATATATTAAGCATTACTATGACCACATTCCAAAGCACCAAACCAGATTAAATTAATTCATAACTTGAAAAACTAACCCAACATATTAATCAATCTAGATATTATAGACAGATATGCAATAACCATCTTTTAAGAAAAACACCATGTTTTGCCAGAATGAAAAATTCAACACCATGAATCCAGGCTTACTATGGAATTTTAAACGGACCATTGTAATTAACATAGCATTTGAAGGGTAATACTAAAATCATGAACGATGCCATTTTAGTAAACAGGAACCAGCACCACAAGTAATGGTATCAGAACAAATTTTTAAATTTCCCTTGTAATGGCAGTACCAGTGCTGATGGTTTTCCATGTTAACCATTTGATGACACTTGATCTATCCACTTTCATCGCGATGCCACCAAATGCTCCATAACATGATAAAATTAAAAATGCCAAAGAGGGGCTGAAGCTATAACCTCTTATGGAGACTATAGACATATGGTGAAATCAAATTTCAATAAAATTTTAATTCACACCAAACCATAAAATGCTGCAGTTACCCAACATTGATGAATAAAATTCGTACCAAACATTGCCACTTATTGCATGAAATCCTGTATCAACAAAACTTACTTTTAGCTTACTCTGGATTTATCAAAAAATATGCAAATTTAGCCTAATAAAAAACGCAAATTCCACTAAACACCATGTTAGCTTGATATATATTTTTGGACCCATTTCCTAACATAACTTTTGGAACAATTATTGACTTAACATGGCTAGATCTCTAGTCCTTGAGGACCCTGGTTTCAAGTCTTGTTGCCCTGCTATCTCTATCATTGTGCAATCTGTTTCGCCTGTCTTTGTGCACCTTGTTTCTTGGTCTGCTTGTAGTGAAGCCTAAATACTAAAGTAATGTAAAGTATATGAGTGTGAGGTCACCCTCGCCTTAATGTTCTGTTTGGTTGATTGGAATGAGACAGAATGGAATGGAATGATCATTCTCTAAGCTCTTCTATGGAATGACATTTCCTTATAATGGTGAATGATGATTCCGTTTGCAATATAATTTTTTTAATCAACCAAAAATGGGAATGGACAATTTGAGGGAATGGCATTTCATTCCATTGAACCAATCACTACCTAACAGTTTGTTTTTGGTATTGAATTCTATGCAAGACCATGTAACACAGTAACAAAGCTCAAATACCTAGGATAGGTAGGGTGTGTGTCCCTGACCTGCACGCGGCAGGTGCTACCGAGTAAGCACGTTGTGCTTGAAGAAGTGTGTGAGTCTCACATCGCCTAAGTAGGCACCCAAGTAATGTGAACTACATAACCCAGAGGGCACCCTCACTGGTATCGCACATGAAGGAATATTAACTTGATATATTTGCACCAAATTCGCAACATTTTCAAGTTTTTAGAACAAATTGGTGACTTAACAAGCCATAAATGTAGCAATTACCTTACATTGACGAACCAAAATTGTAACTAAACACAACCACAATATCACATGATGAAATTCAATACCAAATCATAACAATTTCGTACAATTAATTCGACACCAACACCAAAATTCAAGGGCATTACCGTCCAGAGCTGGCCTTCAGCGATGGCAAATCCTGATCCAAACAAAAATTCAGAGACCTCAGCAACAAGCCCCTTTGCATACTTGCCATAATTTCTCAACACATGCTTTGCAATGGCAGGGTCACTAACCACCACGAAATTCCTCGGCCCCGCGGCGAGGCGGTAAATGGGTCCGTATTCCTGCATCCACTTGAACAGTGGGAGGAAAAGAGCACCACCCAGAAGCTCAGAAACATCTTCGAGCTTAGCATTTGCAATGGGTATGTTTGAATCGTCTTTGCCAATGGATAGGGACTGAGCCAGAGAGGTGAGCCAGTCTGGGCTGACCCATGAGCTCTGTTTGGTTGTGTTATTGGTGGGTTTTTCGGGTTTGTCAATGGAGGATTTGATTGAGAGAGATTTAGGGAGGTTTGTTGATGGGTAGGGAATGGTGGGTTTGTACAGGGGGTGAGGGAAGTGGGAGGGGTTTGCGTGGAGAGAGAAAGAAGAGAGAGAGAGTGAAGAAGGCATGTTTGGTGAAGATATGAATGAATGAATGAATGAGAGAATGGGGGGTTAAGATTAGTTAAGTTCTCTACTCTACTCTACTCCGTAATATCTGGTTTCTAGTACTGTTCCATCTTCGCAGTCTCACCACCATTTGAAGGATGTTTCACTGCTGCTGCTTTTGGATTGTGTTCTTTCAGTGGACCGGCGTTAATTTTTATATACATGTATATATGTATATCTATATAAGAAATTTAACTAAATTATTTTTTTTTTATAAACATTTAATTTATGATAACATAAAAGAAATGTCTAAAGACCTATCTTTATACACCCACAAAATTTTAAGTAGGTAATTGTATGGTAGAAATTAATTTGTGTAGTCTGGGGTTCATGCGAGATCCATGTGTAGAATGAATATGAACTGAATCACAAGATAAAGATTATGAATAATTTCTAAGTCGTAGTACTAATGTAACACAAAAGATATTATATCAAATTAATTATTTTTCTTTAGTGATTTTACAATTATTTAACATATATTATCATTATAGATAATTTATCATTTTATTTTACATTAAAAGTAGAATCTTACTATTCTCGATCTGATTCTACAATCCAATCCACAAATCCTTTCCGACGATCCTACTTAGGATCCCAATTTTAATAACCTTGACTATTAGTGTTGAATAAATATTTTTGAGACTATTTAGCTGGAAATTATGTATATTTGACTATTAGTCCGACTTTCACTAAACTACGGGTTGGTTTGGGGTGTCCTAAAAAAGTGCACTTTTTGTCTTTTTACGAAAAGATGTGCAGAAAAGTAGAGAGATGATGTGATGGAAAAAAGATAAAAAGATAAAAAGATGGATTATATAGGTTATGCCAAACGAGGCCTACATATTAGTTTGAAAATTGATTAGCAAATAGTAGAGTACCCCAAAACTTTTCTTCTCTTGGGGTTTCAAGAGTGTAGTTGTAGTCGGGATGGGAAAGGGGCTTCCAGCGGCCTCTAGCCTCCCTTCACCTCCTCTTTACCCCTCTTTTCTCTTCACTTTTGTCCAATAACTTGGAAGCTTTGGCTTTTTATCCTCTCATTCTTCTGTGAGATGTTTGTTTCCCTTCACTTTAACTCTGCCTGTGGTCTTCGCTGGATCCGCCGTCTCTCCTCTTCTCCGCCTCCTTTTAGCGTCATCTATCATCGCCAGACCTGCCGCCTTCTCCAAGCCTACCAGACGCCGCTTCCCTTTCCTTGCTCTGCCTCCTCCTCCTCCGCCGGATTCACTATCGCCGCTGCTAAAGCTTTGGTTTGTGGGTTTGTCTTTTACCTTTTGTTTTTCTGATTTTCTATAGGTTTGTTTTGCTGTTATGTTTGTTTGTGAATCCATCGGTGGTGATGTTAAACTTACCTTCTCTGTGGTTGGGGTCTGTAATTTATCTCAGACATGCTCTATTGCCGAACTTTTATGATCAACTCTACTTTGCAATACGAGCACGAACACAAGATGTGCGTCTGAATATTTTTATAGGTTCTTTCCTATATGCTTCTTGCTTTATTTTTCCTTTGTTTGATGTAAGTTTTGGGTTGGATAGACTCTTGTAAGTATTGTTTGGCTTTCCTTAATGGATTTTTCTTCAAATTAAAAAAAAAAAAACCAAATGATGAATTAATGAATTTATTAAACATGGAGTTCAATCACATACCTCAATACCATGAAACAAATGACCTCTAAGGTCATGTTTGTTTGGACGGAGTTGATAAGGGGAGGTTGTGATCCATTGGACTCTTAATCTTGGAATATATAGTCATTGGACTATTTTGTTAGAAATGATGTGTGTCCTATATTTGTTTTATTATATAATTAGATGTCTAAAAATGACTATTCTATTGAATCTAATGTTTGATTGAAATATTATGAAGAATGATAAATGCTTAATAGATTATTTTACTCTTTTAAATTGTTTACTTAGTAATAGCAATACTAAATCTGTATTTAATATTTTAATTATTTTTGGTAGATTAAATAAAAATTATTTTATTTTATGTTATAAAAATTAAATGAATTTATTTTCTTTAATTAACTAAATTAAATAAATAAAAAATCAATAAAAATTTATGTCATTTTTAAAATAAAATTTTAAATAAATTTATTTTAAAAATTAATAAATAATGAAATGAAATAAAAATTAAATAAAATATCAACAAAAATTTAAAATAAAACATCAATAAAAAATCTATAAAAATTTATTTAAAAAATTAAGTAAATAAACATCAATAAAATTAAATAAATAAATTTATTTTATTTTATTTTTTAATTGAGATTTTTTTATTTCATTTTAATAAATAAAATATTAATGAAATCAAATATATAGAGGGTAAATGTGTCATTTTATAATTTAATCCTATGGGATTCCAATCCCACTATTTCTATCTCACATCCCCTAGGATACAATGGTGAGAACTTCTAGGCCGGATTAGGAGTCGGGAGCTTCTATTTACACACACCAACCCACTCTATACACAAACTTAATGAAGAGGATGTGCAAAAAGTGTAGTAAGGAGGATGTGCAAAAAATGTATATTATGTGTGCAAATAGAAGCTCCCTTAGGAGTCCCATCGGACTATAAATCGCATATATGTTGGACTATAGGGGATATGGGATAGAAATGGTGGCATTGAAATCCCAAGGGATTAAATTGTAAAATGACACATTTACCCTCCAAATATTTGATTTCATTATGTATTGTATTTACTAAAATAAAAAAAATATATAAAAATCTCAATTAAAAAATAAAATAAAATAATTTTTTTTATTTAATTTTTATTGATGTTTATTTACTGAATTTTTAAATAAATTTTTATAGATTTTTTTTATGGATGTTTTATTTTAAATTTTGGTTGATATTTTATTTTATTTCATTATTTAATTTTTATTCATTTTTTATTTAATTTCATTATTTAATATTTATTATTTTTTAAAATAAATTTATTTAAAATATTATTTTTAAAATAACATAAATTTCTATTGATGTGTTATTTATTTAATTAAAAAGATAAATTTATTTAATTTTTAAAAAATAATATAAAATAATTTTTTATTTATTATAGCCAAAAAAAATATTAAAATGTAAAAGAAAAATTTAGTATTATTATTATTTAGTAAACAATTAAAAATGGTAAAATAGTCAATTGAATATTTATCCTTCTTCATAATATGAGAAATTTTACTTACACAACATATTTATCCCGTTACACCCTCCATTTGAGATTTTTTTTTTTTTCAATGTTATTCTTGCATGAAATTACCTTTAAGGACAAAATATAAAAATTAAATAAATTTAATTATCTTTTTACACCCATTACACTTCAATCCCTACTTTTTTTTTTCTTCCATTCCAATTTCTTCTTCTCTACTATACATCTATTTTCAAAAAAGGAGAATTATAATATTTTGATCATAAAATAAAGCAATGAACAAATAAATGGTGACGAAGGACTAGCAAAAAAGTACAATTATGAGTTTTTTTCTTTGTTATTTTTTTAATTTTTTTTTAAATTTTTTTAAATTTTATTTATTTATTTATTTGTTTATTTATTTTTATGTTTTTGTTTTGTTTTTTAAGAGGAATGTTTAACTTTTGTTCGGTGTACCAAAACCAAACAAAATCAAATAACCTGGAATCAAACTATTGAACAAAAAATACATATCCGGTAATCCACTACCGAATAAAAAATAATTATTCAGTAATCTACTGCCAAACAAAAATTACATGTCCGGTAACTCACGGCTAAACATTTTAAGTATCATTTTTCTAACATTTTTATTTTTTCTGTTTTGAAGGATTATGTTTCTATTCATTGTAGTAAGACTAGTAGTGTATTTTTAAGTACAGTTATGAATTCATTACAGGCGAGATTTGTTAGATTTATCTGCTTCCTAGTCATGTAATACCTCTGAAAGCAAGTAATTAGATTCGTTTTCATCACCTGTGTACTAATGTATGGGAGAAAGTATATACTACTCGTGTTGATCAATTTCGTACGCTTGTCAACCCTGATGTAATAACTATTGAAAATATCAACATAGATATATTATGATAATATCTCAGTGTGTTTCTATAAATGTTTGTATTAACAAATTTGAAGATATTTGTATTGAAAAATTTTATGAATGTTTTTATGGATGTTTGTACACTTCATGTTTTTATAGGTTCTTGATGTTTTGAGGAAAATAAATCTGTAAACGTGTAGCACAGATGCTGAAAAATTTTAGTTTGTTTGGTAATATGACATCGGAATAATCTAAATTATTTGATCATGTATAACTGAATACGCCCATCATAAATTTAGAAAAAAAAATTAATATTTTAAAAAAAGTGAATCTGTAAATATGCGACAACAGATGGCTGGACAAATATAGTTTGTTCGATAATATAACACTAGAGTAATTCAAAAAGAATAAGTGCAATGAGAAAAATCTATAATTGTTTGAAAAGGGTTCAATTTAGGGTTAGTTTTGGTATTATAAATGGTGTAATGAGAATTTCAACTATTTTTAGGGATTTTTGGTAATAAGTCCCTCAATTTCAAACTTTTTTGCCAAAAGGACAAGCTAAAAACATTTAATTCATTAAGGACAAAATTCAAAATATTTTAAAAACATGACAATAATACCCTCAACTTCTATCATTTTCTTACATTACCACAACCACCATTGACCATTGTTTGGCATCATTGACCATCGCCGGCCACCATTGATCACCTCGACCGGCGACAATTTCCGGCAACCACTGCTGGTCAGCGAAAATTTTCTGGCAAGATTCTCTGGTGACAGTAAAATTTTACTCTATTAGATAGTAAAATTTTACTCGGTTAATTTAGACAATAAAATTTTGCTATTTACTTTAAACATATAAATAGTGAATTTTTCCATTGTTATCACTAACTACTACACTTACTATAATTATTACCATTATTCATATAGATATTAAATGAGAAATAAGTCAAAACGTTGAATTAATAATGTTAACAAAAATTTAACTCTTACATAGAGTAAAATTTTACTCTATATTAGAATAAGATTTTACTATTTCGCTATTGAATGTACTAAAATAACATTTTCATTTGAGATCTCAAAATCAATATTCAAACTGATAATGACAAAAAAATGTACTAAAATAAAAATATATGTATATAGAGAGAAAGAGAAAAAGATAGAGAAATAGAGAGATAGAGAGAGCACACATATTGCCTCAGATCTGGTTCAAACTAGAGTAAACTTTTATTATCTGAAAAATAGAGTATCATGACGAGACAAAGAGAAATAGAGGGAGGGAATATAGATATAAGACGATAGATTTCAGATTTGATGTCGTCAATCTCATATCTGAGGTCTCGGAGGTGAAGGGTGATGATGGTGGATGTCGGTCATATAGTGGTATTGAATGACGCTGATGGTTGAGACGGTGGTGGTGGCAGTGACAAACGGTGCCAGTGGTTGAGATGGTGGAGGTAGTGATCATGGTAGTGATAGTAGTGGAGATAGTGGTAGTGATAATGAAAACAGTGGTGGTGGTGGTAGAGGAGAGAGCTCTTATAAAGAGATAGAGAGAGAAAGAGTTTAGAGAGAGAGAGAGAGTAAAAACAAACTGAAGGAGAGAAATAGAAGAAAGACAGAGAGAGTGCGTGGGTGTGAAGGGATAAATTTATCACACAAAATATAAATTTGAAAATTTTTGTCATTCTTGCAAGATTTTTTTATTTTGGAGGAGTTTATGAGCAAAACAATTAGAGTTTGTCCTTTTCAAGAAAAATGGGCTATGGGAATGAGTTATGGCAAAACATCCCTTATTTTTTAAAGGTGTAATGAGAAAATAGATGTAAAGAGACAAAATTGTGGTGCAAGTAGAATTTCTTCATAATATTTCAATCAAACATTGGATTCAATAAGATAGTCTTTTCTATATATCTAATCTCATGAGAAAACAAACATGTGATATACATAATTTTTAACTAAATAATCTAGGTACTATATATCCCATGATTAATAGTCTGATGTATTACAATGCCCCTTTATTCAGTCCGTTTATGGAATCTATTGTTTGCTTGAGAATTTGTAGGGCGGAAGTGTAACGACCCAATCTTGGCAAGGCAAAACCCTGCCAAGAGGGTGCACCTCAAACGCTATAGCACCTTTACATCACAATTCCTGTATAATCCTTACATCACATCACCACATCACCAAAAGTGCATAAGACCTTTCAATTGCCCAACATGTATGAGATGATCTATTCAAATACAAAAAAGTATTATCATGCTACAAGATAGTTCCCAAGCATTTCCTCCCCAAAAATAATACATACTATTTACGAATCCATCAATACATCCAACTTCATGAGCAATTATTTACAATCAACCTCCTTCATAAAAAAAAAATAAAAGGTAAACTTACATCCTAGAATGACCCTAAGCAAAACCTCAGCTACAAGATGCCCACCTTTGATCCTTCAAAAAAAATTCTAGTCTTCCGAGTTGAGGCGAGCCAAACAAAAGTCTATGAATCTGAAAAAAAAAATTATTTAAAAAGAATGAGCTAAAGCTCAATGAGTATACCAATACCATGGAGTTATAAAACTTGCTCCTTCCAATTGGGTTCAAAATAAAGATAATAAACATAAGAGATTAATTAGACTGAAATTTATACAAAATAAAAATAAAAAAAGATGAAATATAATTTTCATAAAACGTTATCAAGATTTTTCCAAGGAATCTCATAAGGCAAAAAAAAAAAAAAAAAATACATTTGAATAATGAAAGTAAACAAAAATACAACTTTTCAATACATCTTTTCTATCATACGAACCACTACATAGCCTTAGGGTCGCGTTACCTCGCGACATAGGTGGTGACGGTACCGTTACCCAAAACATAACCATAGGAACATAACTCATGTCATCGTAGCACTTCAATTCTTGTTTCAATGTTTCGGTCCTCGGGACCCCTTATCCATACAACGACCCTTATGGTCCTTAAAACATTTCGGTCCCCAGGACCCCAAAGCATTTTGGCCCTTGTGGCCCCGAAGGCTATATTCGGTTATATGATCAATAAAATAAATACCCTCAAATAGCGTTTCATTGTCATTCAATCATCATCATCATAAAATTTGAAGGACTCAAGTTAAATAAATTCTCATAAAAATTAGTGCTTCATTATACAAATGAAATCATATATTTATTTAAACTCAATCATTGGTCTCAATAGATTTATAGATTTTTTTTTTATACATATATCATGATGAAATGTATCATTCGCTTCCTTTAATTCAAAATTATCTTCAAACTTTGTAATAAAGATAGAGGTAAGGTAATTTCCATGGTAAGTATACTCACCTCCAAAAATAGCAAAAGTGTAGATTGAGACTCTACAAATTAATTCCCAAGAGGTGTAGAGACGCCTTCCTCCAATCCTAACAATTAATAAAATAGGACCTAAAATTAGGAAAAAGCTTTCAATAAAAAATTACAACATCTACAAAAATGATCCTAAATAAATTATGCTAAGGAATGACAAGCTAAAGAACTCCTCCAATTTCAAGTCACCCAAACAAATAACTTATCCAATCTCCACAACACCCATCCTTTGTACATCTTTGAGTTAGTAACTTTTTAAATATCCAATCAATTTATATGCACAATACCACCATCAATTAACTACAAAAGTCAAAAATCAACATTTTTCATAAACTCAACAACTTAAGTAAAATCTCTTCAATCATTTATAAAATTCCTCCATAGAACATAGAGATACCCAATCCGCCATTTATAAAATTAATTTCAACATATAAATTTCCTAACACCAAAATCCCCAATTTTTACATCACATTCAAACCCTAGATTAACCCAAAATCTTAATATCCAAAACAACCATCAAATTGATCATTTTTCAACATGTAAAACATTCATAGAAACTAATTGAGAGTATAAAATTCAACAATCAAACCCCAAATCATAATAGATCTAAAATACAAAAAAATTTCGTCATCTCTAACTCAAAATATGTAAAACTTTAAACTAAACTTTTAGAGAAAGATTCTTACCAATTACAAGCCTCTAATCCATCAAGAAAATAAACCCCATGCTTTGATTCTTCAAAAGATTAAGAAAAATCTAGAGTTGGTACTTCTATTGTGCTATTTTCGGATGGATTTAAGGAGTGGCCGACCGGACCCTTTTCCGACGAGATAAGGTGGCCGGCGGTGGTGGAGATGGTGGGTTAAGGTGGTGGTGTAAGGGTGGAGCAAGGGTGTGGTGTTTGGCCACCAAGAAGGTAAAGGAAAAATGAGAGAGAATGTAGAAAGAAGTTAGAGAATGATGAATAAAGACAACGAAGAAGAAAAAAAAATCTGCACTTCTCTTTTTTTTTTTTTTTTTTTTTTTTTGTGTTGAAATGGGGTGTTTGGTCACACCTACTATCAAGTTTGGAGTTGGGTTTAGATATCCTAAATGGAGTTTAACATAGGAGTGTGTTTGGCTCTAGATGAAATGTTGGGAATATTATAATTCTACCCCCCCTAAAGGAAAATTTCGTCCACGAAATTTATTTATTTATTTAGTCTAGTTCATACATTGAAAAAGATGTGGATATCGAATTTTCATATCATCCTCCCGCTCCCAAGTAGCTTCCTCCAAAGCATGATTTTTCCACAATCCCTTTACTAGTGGTATAGTCTTGGAACATAGTACTTGATCCTTCATGTCCACAATCTCTATGGCTTCCTCTTCATAAGACAAATCATCCTTGAGTTGGATTGGTTGGAAATCTAACACGTGTGATGGGTCAGGCAAGTACTTCTTCAACGTGGATACATGAAACACATTGTGAATGCGAGATAGATTAGGTGGTAAGGCCAAACGATAAGCAGTCTTGCCAATGCGCTCTAGTATCTCAAATGGCCCAATATACCTTGGACTTAGTTTGCCTTTCTTACCAAATCGCATCACTCCCTTCCATGGTGAGATTCGTAAAAATACATGATCTCCCACTTGAAATTCCAAATCCCTCATCCGATTATCTGCATAGCTCTTTTGTCTACTTTGAGCCGCCTTCAACCTTTCTTGAATAATATGCACTTTATCGGTAGTAATTTGAACAATCTTTGGCCCTAACAATTTTCTCTCTCTAACCTCATCCCAACATACTGGAGTTCTACATCTTCGCCCATATAAAGCTTCATAGGGAGCCATTCCAATACTTGATTGATAACTATTATTATATGCAAATTCTATTAAGGTCAAGTGTTCATCCCAACTACCTCGAAAATCTAGGACACAAGCTCTCAACATGTCTTCTAACGTTTGAATTGTCCTCTCGGATTGCTCGTCGGTTTGGGGGTGAAAAACTGTACTGAATCTCAATTTAGTACCCAAGGCATTTTGAAGACTAGGCCAAAAGTGGGATGTGAAGCGCGAGTCTCTGTCTGAAACAATAGATACCGGCACACCATGCAATCTCACAATTTCATCCACATAAATTTTGCTAATCAATCAAGTGAAAAGTTTTTCTTAGTAGCCAAAAAGTGTGCAGATTTGGTCAACCTATCTACAACAACCCAAACAGAGTCATGCCCTTTCTGTGTGCGAGGTAGGCCCGAAACAAAATCCATGGTGATATGCTCCCATTTCCATTCAGGTATAAGAAGAGGTTGAAGTAAACCGGCTGGGCGTTGATGCTCTGTTTTAATCTGCTGACATACCAAACACCTTGACACAAATTTTGCTATCTCTCTCTTCATATTTGGCCACCAATTACTTTCTCTTAAATTTCGATACATCTTTGTACTCCCGGCATGCATTGCATAAGGTGAATTATGGGCCTCATCTAATATCTCCCTTTTTATCTCGGGCTCATTTGGAACACATAATCGATTTTTAAACATCAACACACCATCTTCTTTAATAATAAAGTCTGACAGAGTACTATCTTTCACTCGAGCTCGGGTCTTCTCCAAAACTGAGTTTTTTCCTTGGGCTTCTCGAATGCGACCCACCAACAAAGGCCTCACTTTAATTGTAGCTAACAAGGATCCTGACTTCCCAACTGCTAGATCAACTCCAATAGATTTTATTTCATGTAAGAAACTAAATTGAATTCCCTGAATGTGAGTTAATCTCCCTGTAGATTTTCGGCTAAGAGCATCGGCCACCAAATTAGCTTTTCCTGGATGATAATTAATGGTGCAGTCATAGTCCTTAATCAGTTCAACCCATCTCCTTTGTCTCAAATTTAAATCCCTTTGTGTGAATAAATATTTCAAACTCTTATGATCGGTATATATCTCACATTTTTTTCCCATATAAATAATGTCTCCACAACTTTAAAGCAAAAACAACTGCTGCGAGCTCTAAATCATGGGTGGGATAATTGCGTTCATGGTTCTTCAATTGTCTAGATGCATAGGCCACTACCTTTCCATGTTGCATCAACACACAACTGAGCCCTTGATCAGAGGCATCACTGTAAACGATAAATCCTTCACCACTTAATGGAATAGTAAGCATTGGGGCATAAGTTAATCACTTCTTTAGTTCTTGAAAACTCTTTTCACAATTCTCCGTCCACTCAAATTTGGTATTCTTACAGGTCAAATGTGTTAATGGTGCCGCAATCAATGAAAACCCCTCTACAAATCTACGATAGTAGCCTGCCAGCCCTAAAAAGCTCCTCACCTCGATTACGTTAGTAGGATGATCCCAATTCACCACAGCCTCTATTTTCTTCGGATCCACAAAAATACCTTCACCTGAAATCACATGCCCCAAAAATACGACACGATCTAACCAAAACTCACATTTGCTAAACTTCGCATACAATTTCCTTTCTTGTAAAGTCTGCAATACCACCTGTAAGTGTTGTTGATGATCCTCTTGACTCTTGGAATAAACAAGTATGTCATCAATAAATACAATCACAAATTGGTCAAGGTATGGTTGAAACACTCTATTCATAAGGTCCATAAATGCGGCGGGGGCATTAGTTAGACCAAAAGGCATAACAAGAAATTCATAATGGCCGTAGCGAGTTCGAAAAGTAGTTTTTGGTATGTCTTCTTTCTTAATCTTAAGTTGGTGATACCCTGATCTGAGATCGATTTTGGAGAACACACATGCTCCCTGAAGTTGATCAAATAAATCATCTATACGAGGCAAAGGATATTTATTACGCACCGTGACCTTATTCAACTGCCGATAGTCAATGCACAATCTCATGGTGCCATCTTTTTTCTTCACAAATAACACAGGTGATCCCCAAGGCGAGACACTTGGCCTAATGAAGCCTTTATCCAATAACTCTTTCAATTGCATCTTAAGCTCTTTAAGTTCCGCTGGGGCCATACGGTAAGGTGCACTAGAAATTGGGGCAGTTCCAGGAATTAAGTCAATAGCAAACTCAATTTCTCGATCTGGGGGTAATCTAGGTAGTTCATGGGAAAAACATCTACGAAGTCACACATAATTGGTATATCCTCCAGTCTTCGACCACTCAATTCAGAGTCAACCACATAGTCTAAGTATCCCTGGCACCCCTTCTTAAGCATTTTTCTAGCGGTAATAGCAGAAATAACATAAGATGGGGATGCATATCGATCTCCACAAAATCTAAATTCAGGTTCCCCAAAAATTGGAAAATACTACCTCTTTCCTATAACAATCCACCGAAACATGGTAAGAAGCCAACCAATCCATTCCCAAAATCAAATCAAAATCAAGCATCTCTAAAGGCAATAAATCCGCTACCATCTCCCCATCTCCCAACTGTAATACACAACCACGATATACCTCCTCAATTATAACACAATCCCCAATAGGAGTAGTAATCGATAAACAATAGCCTAGAGGTTCAATAGGTTTATCAGCATGCAAAGAAAATGATAGAGATACAAAAGAATGTGTAGAACCCGGATCAATAAGTACATGTGCCTCCCTACGGAACACATAAATAATACCTGTCACCACCTCCGGATTAGCCTGAGCATCCCGCTGAGTCAAAGCAAAAACTCTCCCTTGTGAGGTTTGTCTATCGGATTGAACACCTCCTTTATTCTGCTTGCCAAACCTAGTCCCAACCTGACCTCCCCCTTGGCCGGTACCTGAAATTCTATTACTACTAACTCCAGTACTAGCAGATGAAGCGGTTCGTGTGCAATCTCTAGCCAAATGTCCAGGTTGTCCGCAATTGAAGCAAGCTCGTGTATCTCCCAAATTAGTCATTTTAGGAACTGTGTAATCTTTCACCAAATGACCCTTCTGGCCACAACGAAAACACAAGTCGGTACTAGCATGACAAACGCCTGTATGTGCCTGTCCACATTGCTTGCAAACACTTCGAGTAAACTGAGATGATGTCCCACTAGACTGTCCATGACGCTGATTAGAAATGCTTTGGGTTGGGGGGGATGCTCTTTATTTTTTTTGATATGCACTAGAGCTCTTGACTGAACCATAACCATGACTACCTCTCTTTGATGGTCTATTAGATGTGTTCTCATGATGGGATGAACTAAGGTGGCGCTTCTTCTGTTGTTCCGCTAACTCCATTTCTATGACATCTTTCTCAGCTGTCAAGGCTTTATCAACCAAGGTCGAATAGTTAGTTATTCCCAATACTCGGATACGAGATTTGATGTCCAAATCCAACCCATCTGTAAAACGACGACATTTGACCTGCTCGTCATCCACAAACGAAAGGGCAAAACGAGAAAAAGAAATGAACTTAGCTTTATACTGAGCTACAGCCAAATCCCCTTGCTCTAGCCGAATGAACTCTCTCTCTTTTTCATACTGATAGGTAGCTGGAAAGTACTTGTCATTGAAAACCTTAGTGAATTGGTTCCAGGTCAATCCTTCGGTGCCACCTGCCGTAAGTAGGCGTTGCGTGGCCTCCCACCAATATTCAGCCTCCTCCACCAGCATAAAACTAGCAAGTGCAACTCGCTGCCCGTCTGATACTTCCATCATAGAAAATATCTGCTCTACCCTCCTTAACCAGACCTCTGCTTCCATAGGATTGGGCGATCCAGAAAATGATGGAGCCCCCAACTTCTTGAACCTCTAAATTGCAGTGAGGTGGTTCTCTATAGGTTGCACAAATGGCCTAGACTGTGCTGCATTATGTTGTTCAAGGATGTGAGTTTGCCTCTCCGCTAGGCTAGCCACTGACTTTAAAAGGCGCTACACGCTAGGGTCTAAAAATGCTGGAGCTACGTTAGCCCTTGGTGGTACAACTCTATCTGAATGTCCCACTTCTGGATTGGCACTTGACTCTTGAGTTTTCTCATTATGCGATTCATGTTCAATCTCTTCTTCCTGAACCCGAGGTGGAACTTCATTTCCAACACTAAGATGTGGCTCTTGCTCAGCCTCAAGTACTTCCATAAGGGGGCGACTCTTATGAACTTTTCGCCTTGCCATACGCGCCTATATAACAAGACAATTAAAACTTAGAATACTGGATTGCTATTAAACATCATCACTAATCGAATTACTAGCTACAATACCCTATCAACTTTGATTCTAAAGTAACTAGTCTACAGATTCATAACCTAATGCTCTGATACAAAAAATGTAACGACCCAATCTTGGCAAGGCAAAACCCTGCCAAGAGGGTACACCTCAAACACTATAGCACCTTTACACCACAATTCCTGTATAATCCTTACATCACATCACCACATCACCAAAAGTGCATAAGACCTTTCAATTGCCCAACATGCATGAGATGATCTATTCAAAGACAAAAAAGTATTATCATGCTACAAGATAGTTCTCAAGCATTTCCTCCTCAAAAATAATACATACTATTCACGAATCCATCAATACATCCAACTTCATGAGCAATTATTTACAATCAACCTCTTTCATAAAAAAAAAAAAAAGGTAAACTTACATCCTAGAATGATCCTAAGCAAAACCTCAACTACAAGATGCCCACTTTTGATCCTTCAAAAAAAATTCTAGTCTTTCAAGTTGGGGCAAGCCACACAAAAGTCTATGAATCTGAAAAAAAAAAATTATTTAAAAAGAATGAGCTAAAGCTCAATGAGTATACCAATACCATGGAGTTATAAAACTTGCTCCTTCCAATTGGGTTCAAAATAAAGATAATAAACATAAGAGCTTAATTGGACTGAAATTTATACAAAATAAAAAAAAAAAGCTGAAATATAATTTTCATAAAACGTTATCAAGATTTTTCCAAGGAATCTCATAAGGCAGAAAAAAAAAAATATACATTTGAATAATGAAAGTAAACAAAAATACAACTTTTCAATACATTAAGATCTCATGTCCATCATACGAACCACTACATAGCCTTAGGGTCGCGTTACCTCGCGACTTAGGTGGTGACGGTACCGTTACCCAAAACATAACCATAGGAACATAACTCATGTCATCGTAGCACTTCAATTCTTGTTTCAATGTTTCGGTCCCCGGGACCCCTTATCCATACAACGACCCTTATGGTCCTTAAAACATTTCGGTCCCCAGGACCCCAAAGCATTTTGGCCCCTTGTGGCCCTGAAGGCTATATTCGGTTATATGATCAATAAAATAAATACCCTCAAATAGCGTTTCATTGTCATTCAATCATCATCATCATAAAATTTGAAGGACTCAAGTTAAATAAATTCTCATAAAAATTAGTGCTTCATTAGACAAATGAAATCATATGTTTATTTAAACTCAACCATTGGCCTCAATAGATTTATAGATCTATAGATTTTTCTTTTTATACATATATCATGATGAAATGTATCATTCGCTTCATTTAATTCAAAATTATCTTCAAACTTTGTAATAAAGATAGAGGTAAGGTAATTTCCATGGTAAGTATACTCACCTTCAAAAATAGCAAAAATGTAGATTGAGACTCTACAAATTAATTTCCAAGAGGTGTAGAGACGTCTTCCTCAAATCCTAACAATTAATAAAATAGGACCTAAAATTAGGAAAAAGCTTTCAATGAAAAATTACAACATCTACAAAAATGATCCTAAATAAATTATGCTAAGGAATAATAAGCTAAAGAACTCCTCCAACTTCAAGTCACCCAAACAAATAACTTATCCAATCTCCACAACACCCATCCTTTGTACATGTTTGAGTTAGTAACTTTTTAAATATCCAATCAATTTATATGCACAATAACACCATCAATTAACTACAAAAGTCAAAAATCAACATTTTTTAGAAACTCAAAAACTTAAGTAAAATCTCTTCAATCATTTATAAAATTCCTCCATAGAACATAGAGATACCCAATCCACCATTTATCAAATCAATTTCAACATATAAATTTCCTAACACCAAAATTCCAAATTTTTACATCACATTCAAACCCTAGATTAACCCAAAATCATAATCTCCAAAACAACCATCAAATTGATCATTTTCCAACATGTAAAACATTCATAGAAACTAATTGAGAGTATAAAATTCAACAATAAAACCCCAAATCATAATAGATCTAAAATACAAAAAAATTTCATCATCTCTAACTCAAAATATGTAAAACTTTAAACTAAACTTTTAGAGAAAGATTCTTATCAATTACAAGCCTCTAATCCATCAAGAAAATAAACCCCATGCTTTGATTCTTCAAAAGATTAAGAAAAATCTAGAATTGGTACTTCTATTGTGCTATTTTCGGATGGATTTAAGGAGTGGCCGACCGGACCCTTTTTCCGGCGAGATAAGGTGGCCAGCGGTGGTGGAGATGGTGGGTTAAGGTGGTGGTGTAAGGGTGGAGCAAGGGTGTGGTGTTTGGCCACCAAGAAGGTAAAGGAAAAATGAGAGAGAATGTAGAGAGAAGTTAGAGAAGGATGAATGAAGACAATGAGGAAGAAAAAAAAATCTGCACTTCTCTTTTTTTTTTTTTTGTGTGTTGAAATGGGGTGTTTGGTCACACCTACTATCAGGTTTGGAGTTGGGTTTAGATATCCTAAATGAAATTTAACATAGGAGTGTGTTTGGCTCTAGATGAAATGTTAGGAATATTATAGGAAGTCCCACCAGACTATGAATTTCATATATGATGGACTATTATGTCCTAGGGTATGTGAGATAGAAATGGTGGGATTAAGTTGCAAAATGATACATTTGCTCTCTAAGTATTTGATTTCATTATTTATTGTATTTTAAAATAAAATAAGATAATTTTTATTGATGTTTATTTATTTAATTTTTTATATAAATTTTTATAGATGTTGTATTTAAAATTTTTGTTGATATTTTATTTAATTTTTATTGATTTTTATTTAATTTCATTATTTAATATTTATTTTTTTAAAAATAAATTTATTTTAAATTTTATTTTAAAAATAACATAAATTTTTATTAATGTTTTATTTATTTAATTTTTTAAAAATAAAATAAAATAAAATAATTTTTTATTTAATGTAGCCAAAAAAAATTAAAATATGAAAGACAGATTTAGTATTGCTATTACTTAGTAAACAATTGAAAATGGTAAAATAGTCTATTGAGTATTTATCATTTTTCATAATATTCCAATCAAACATTCGATTCAATAGGGTAGTCATTTCCAAATATCTAATCTCATAAAAAAACAAACATGAAATGCACATTCTTTCTAACTAAATAGTCCAGGGACTATATATATATATATATATATATCTCAGGATTAATAATTTGATAGATTACAATCCTTCCTTATTTAGTTTGTCCACACAAATATGGCCATTATTGTCAAATGTCACTTTTTTCATAAACTACTTACACTTTACAACCATAAGTGGTTGTGTAACATCATTTGTAGTGCTGTAGTGTGAAATCTTAGGTTTAACTTCTATCAAAAGTAATTTGATACAGTTTAACTTTCTAACTATTGTAGATTAGTAGTCTGTTTGATGATATAAATATTTTTTTATAAAATTGTAATTAGTCTACTATCGGCTTCAACTTCTATGAAAAGAAATTTGATACATTTTTACTTTCTAACTATTGTAGACTAGTAGTCTGTTTGATGATATAAATATTTTTCATAAAATTATAATTACTCTACTATCGGGTTCAACTTCTATGAAAAGAAATTTGATACATTTTGACTTTTTAACTATTGTAGACTAGTAGTCTGTTTGATGATATAAATATTTCTCATAAAATTGTAATTACTTTGCTATTGATTGATAAAAAAAAAAAAAATCACACTTTACAACAATTAACTCTCCTCATTTTCTAATTTTATTAAATTTAAATTTTCAATTAGGATAAGCTAATTTTGCATCAATTTACTATCACCATGTTTACCCCCTTAGGGGGTGTTTGGGAAGAGAATTGGGCTAAAATAACCTACTAAAAGACAACATAGGCTATAATAATCAATAACACAAAATGTCACATCCAACTCATAATTATTTTACTTTTTTTTTCTCACAACCATCAAATCAATTACAAAAAAAAAAAAAAAAACTCTAATCAATTTCTCAAACACAACTATTTTAGTTAGATTAAAATAGCTAAAAAGCTAAATAACCAACTAAAATAATCAACTTCCCAAACAAGGCCTTAACCGTCCCTATTTTACCACCCTTAAGTCCCCTCACTTATTGATTTTGAATAGATGGATACAAATTTTTAACATAAGCTACATTTTTTTTTTTTTTTTTTTTGATCAGCCAAAGAAAAATCCATTGATGAAAAAATGTACAACCATAAAGATTACATCGACAGATAGGAGAAAGTGCAAAGAGTATCACAATAGGCCTGCACCATCCCAACTATATTGGTACCGTGAAGACTATCTAATCATATGGTAGCACAGCCCCAAGTTGGTGAGAGACACCAACAAACAAACATGACACCAACAAAGCAAAAACAATCCGAGCTACACAGCCACAATACAAGAAAGCTCCACCCAACTCAAAACACCAAAGCTCCTCCCAAACACAACCTAATCTGACTCAAATTAAAGATGAAATCATTGATTAAAAAATGAAAGCCACATCCCTTCAAGTGTGGACTCGACCACAAAGCTAACCTGATCTTAATCAACTCACATAACTCAGCTTTATTTAGAGTAGATGATTTGAAGATGCATTCGTTTCTAAGTTTCCAAATTGACCGCAATACAGCCAGTGGGATAGGATAGCACTCCAAATCTTCCTTTTCATCTTTTTCATCTTCCCTCTTGCCCACCATAACAGTAGCTGGTGGTCCATTGTTTGGAAGGAAGTTTGCAATTTAAGAGAAGGTGAAAAGTGGAGTAAAATTAACAGAGTGTTAGTAGATCCAAAGTGGCTTAAGGTTTTCAAATTGAAACTTTGGGGACTGCCAAGGTTGATATCTGATCACAGTCCCCTCCTACTGATGAAGGATGAAAGGGACTGGGGTCCTAAACCTTTTAGGGTACAGAATGCATTGTTTTTACATGATAACTTCCAATCATTTTGGGAGAGCAACTGAAACCCATATTAAAACCATCTGGCCCTGGTGCTTTGTTCCCATAACATTCCATCACTGCAACCTTAATCTTAGTTTCTGTAACACTGCTTCCAGCATTTTAAAACCACAACTTCCTTGTACTAATTTGAAGGACCCTCCTAGTTCAGGTCTCACTTCCCAGTCCTCAGCAAAATGATCTTTGAAATGCTCAAATACTTTTCTCTTCACATGACAAGGTTCTTCATATACCACATCTCCCTTTGTAATTGAGTTGATTTCATTCCTTGTTTGCCTACATTTCGTCATAATATGAAAAAATCTTGTATTCTTATCTCCCTTCATAGCCCAATTCATTCTTAACTTCGTAGCTACATTCTCTCCACCATTTTGCTCAGTCTCTACACCTCGCCTTTGACCTCCCTTCTTCTAGCTTTTTCTGAGTCATCAAGATCTCTAACCTCAGCAACAAGATCTAAATCGTGTAGGTCACACTCTGGCTTAGGAAGATTTTAACATAAGCTACATACATGGCTTAGGAAGAGAAAAGGCAAATAATTATAGGTTGTTTGGGATTTGTTTATTTAATATATTTTTTTGATTTTTTACAAAAAAATATTTAAAGAAATAGAAAAATTATGTGACCTAAATAAATGTACTTATCAAATAAGTGCACGTATTTAGTGCATTCCCAAACAACCCCTACAATTCAGAATGAGATGGAAATGCATAGATGAAACTAATGCAAAAGCTTTCATAATGCTACACTTCCTCTTACACAAACTAATGGAATTAATGCTACAAAAGTCAAAGCACATATGCTTATCCATTTAATTTCCTAGAATCAAGGAAATTCTTGGTCTTGGGCTCACAAGATGAAACATACTGGAGGAAAGTAGCAAAATCAGTGTCCATGTAACGCCTTGGATTTGCTTTAGTGATGAGTTTTGGGGATGGCCTTAGAATAGTCTTGAGAGGAACACTGTGCAAAGAAGCCACAGAAATCCTTGACTTTGTAGGGTTCACTATAGCTCTATGTAACACACTTTTGTACCTTCCATTGCTAAATATCTGTCACAAAATTAAGCACGAAATAATCATCTTATTAGTATACATAATTAAATATAAAAAAGAGTTCTAAATATCCATATTGAATCGGCCAATTTCTCACAAATATATTAATGTCTATTGATTTCAAATTCATATGAATCGATATGTATTAGTATCATAGTTTAAATTTTGAGTATTTTAATCAACTTCTATACGAATCAGTCGACACATATCAGTAAAGTTTTAAAACATTTTGGGGCTTCTCCATCACATTACCAGATTCTTGATATGTATCATTCAAAGGTTTTAAATAATAATATTGGTAGTGATGTAACAATATTGAGAGTATCAGTATTTATAAAAAATTAGATGATGCCATTGTGAATTTCCCCCATATTGCTATGAATTGGTCCTGAATTGACTATGACATGATAAATATCACGAATCAACCGGTACACATGCAATTTTTATTCCTCACATCAAACCAGAGTCATACTAGAGTGTATTGGTATCAGGAGGTTATCAACTCAATACTTACAATACTGCTATATCGCAACTAGTACTGATTTGTATTTCCATTACTACTATTTTAGAACCATATATTATGTATTTCCATTACTACTATTTTAGAACCATATATTCTAATACGTAAAGCTAATGGTATGGAATATTGTTGGGATTTTGAATTGAGAATGAGAAACAGACCTCAAGGTGATCGCCCACGTTGACGACGAAAGAATTGGGGATGGGTTCAATGGTGAGCCATTTTTGTTGGAACTGAATCTGGAGACCTGGAACCTCATCTTGAAGAAGAAGAGTGAGGAAGCCATAGTCAGAGTGAGGCGGCATTCCCAGTGTCAAATGGGGTTCTGGGCATGGTGGGTAGCAGTTGACTACCATTAGCTGGCTTCCATCTTTCAGTTCTTCTAAAATATCATCACCATCACCATCACCATCACCATCACCATCACTATCATCTGTCTTCTTGTTCTTGGTGGTTGTTGTTGTTAGTCCAAGGCTCTCTTCAATGGCTTCCATTAACTTCAGGAATAAGTATTTGTTTTCATTTGCGTAGGTAACCGCCAATTTCCTGTTTTTCAATAGTGAGACAAACCAATTAAAATCCCTAATTACTTAGATTGATATATAATATATTCATAGACAAGTACAAAACAAAACTATTGTACTAATGACACAATAATTTATTCATATATGAGTTTGGTTAACGAGTGTGTTAAAGGCATTGGTTAATAATGTTTAAATTGATTGTATATTGTATATTGTACGTGCCGTGTAGTACGTACGAATATTTCAAGTTTATTATCAAATACTTTAAGGACACTCATTAACAAAACTATTCATGTTAACCTACTTACTTTTTGGTTAAACCCTCTATATTAGAGAGGGTTTGGCTTTTGTTTAGGCCTTGTTTGGAAATGTGGGTTTTAACCAAAAAATTATTACAAATTGTCATATCATTATTTTTATTTATTTATTTATTTATTTATTTATTTTATAAAAAATTATAAAATCAACTAAAATAATTAATTCCCAAACGAGCGCTTACTCAATTGGCAAAATTTGGTTTTAGGATGAAATTTGGCAGCTCAATTGGAGTTGCGTGACAACAGCTCATTCCAAAATAATTATTTTGCCCCCAAATAACTAATATATCCTTATATTAACATGAATTATTTGAGAATATGGAATAAATTAACCCCCAACCTCAGGCTCAAGGCATACAGCTGGTGTGTGTGTGTGTGTGTGTGTGAGAGAGAGAGAGAGAGAGAGAGAGAGAGAGAGAGAGAGAGAGAGAGAGAGAGAGTAATTAAGTATTTGTTGTTGATAAATGAATGAATTCTCACCTAAAGTCCAAGGGAGAAGAAGGCCAATGAGGAAGCATGTCTGGTAAGGGATGACACATTAGCTTCAAAAAGTCTCTCCAACTAAAGACACCATCTTTTGTTTGGTTAAAGCTTGTTCCATAACGAACTGGGGCGTACATATTTGAGCTCATGTACTTCTCTCTTTCCTCAAATGGCAGCTCAAAGAACCTTTCACTCACTTCCATCATCCTCCTCATCACTTCACTATGAATTCCATGATTTACTAGCTGCACCATTAATTTCCATAAAAAAAAAAACACTCTCTCATCATCATCAATATCACAATATCAACACCACTATACATACACAACGAATTTCACAAAATAAAATACAAATATAACTCAAAATGTTCGTGTATATAAATATGAACATCTTATCTTATCTTATGTATATATATATTTTGTGTTCGGTACTATCTGTGTACATAGACTTTTTGGAAAGACAGTAAATATGTTATGTGTGAAACCCTTCCAAAATTAGGAAGGTTATGATATTTTTTGTATTTTGAAATAAAAAAAAAAATGACATTTGTCATCACAATTCACCTCCTCATTGGTCTACACAACAAACGCATGATCCTACTACGTAAGAGGTGGGTTAAAAATAATAATAAAAAAAACCTTGAAATTTAATTGGTGTAACAAATTAAGATTAAAAAAAAAAAAAACGAAATTACTTTTTTGTGAGAAAATATTTTAATTGTCAAAAGTATCATTAATATATTTTTAGTAACGAAATTAAATATTTAGTGATGAATTAATACTATCCATTTGAGATTAAAATTTTTGTTTAAAAAATTAGTGGTAAATTACATTTTATCCCTTTTATGTTTGGTTACTTTCTCACTTTAGTCTTTAATTTTATTTTATTTTATTTATTTTT
The DNA here is from genome assembly GCF_055761805.1 of Camellia sinensis. Taxonomy (NCBI): domain Eukaryota; kingdom Viridiplantae; phylum Streptophyta; class Magnoliopsida; order Ericales; family Theaceae; genus Camellia; species Camellia sinensis. The sequence goes on from NC_138970.1 coordinate 79,268,246, forward strand.
TATTTTTTTCATTTTGACCCTTTTATGTTTCAAAATTTTTCTATTTTACTCCTAAAACTAATTTATGTTCAAAATTAGATAGAAAATGACGCATTGACAGCCATGTGTCAAAAAAATATTTTATTATATATAACTCATAACTCTGACATAAATTTAAATTCTAGCATAATAATATATTTTTTATATTATATGACAGTTATTGTGACATTTTCTATCCAATTTTGAATATAAATTAGTTTTAGGAATAAAATGAAAAAAAAACTTGACATATGAAAGATCAAAGTGGGAAAGTGATCAAATATAATGGGGGCAAAATCTAAATTATCCCCAAAAATAAACCTTTAGGCATCAAACTATTTTATTCTTTAAAGAGCATTTATGGATGATATTTTTCAAAATTTTGTCATAAAAGTAATTTTTTTAAGTTTTCATGACGACAATAATTCTAACTAGCATTAATTTCCATAGGTTTGCCATGATAAATGTAAATCATTGTCAAAGGTTAAATTATCTAAAACTTGGATAGCGTTCTTAGGATATTTATTGCACTTATCTCTTCTTGATTGATGTTAGTATTGGTGTTTGTTTTTACATTGAATTTTCATCAATAAATGTTTCGTTTTGCTGATAGAAAATCTAAAACTAGGGAGTTGGGAACCCACCTGAAAAAATCCATAGTGTTCACAAGCATTTGCAAGGGAGTTGAGGGCTTGGGAGCGATTGGGACCTTGCAACTCAGCAAAATCAATGACTGGCAACGTAAGGTTGTTGTGCTTGCATGCATATGCTAATTCCTTGATTAATAATAAATTAGGCCTCTCCGAAACAGGCAGTATGTACTTATTTGGAAGTTTTTCAATCCCATTATCTGACAAATGCTTCACACCTTTCTGATATTGGCTTTCTAACTCATCATCCTCCTTCCTTGTCTCAACTATTATCGCCATTGTAGGAGACATATCTTCTCCCTCACTATATATACCTGTTAAACTGTAACAATACATATGTATGTTCCATGTATGTCAACAAGAGAGAGAGAGAGAGAGGGTTTAGGAAATGTGTTACTAACCTTGTTCTTCAAGAGAGAGAGAGAGACTGAAACCAAGACTGGGATGAAGTGGGAATTTTGAGAAGAGAATGATGTATTTATAGGAGATTTAAAACAAGTGGGACTCAAAACAGAAGTCAGTTTTCAGAAACAGGAAAACAAGGGGGGCTCAAAACAGAAGCCAGTTTTCAGAAACCGGCTTGGGTTTGAGTTTTCTCAATTTTATATGATTTACATTTAAAATAAATTTGATTCATATATTTTAAATTTTTTTTATGTTATTTTTTTATACATAACATTGCTGTTTTGTATGACAAAACCGTTGACAATATGCTGACAATAGACACGCTTCCATTCCATTGCTACAAAAGTTTCAACTGCTACCCCTTGTCCTCTTTCCTTGTTCTCTCTCTCTCTCTCTCTCTCTCACAGACATTAATGGTCTCATTCTCTTTCTCTTTCTCTTTCTATTTCTCACATAAATGGTGGTGGGATACATCATACATGAGCTGACTTTTATGCATATAACCTTATCACAAGTGAGGTCTCTTTCAGGTCATCATGGATCATCATTATTTTTTTATTTAAATTTTTATAGTATAGGTATTTTTTGATTAATTCTCTGTATTAACGTTTCTATCAGGCTATAATAATACATTTCCTATGAAACTTCTAAATCTAATATACTTGCCATTTTTCAGCTGTCATGAATAATTGCCATTTTCCATTTTTCAAACGAGGCCTAGTAAGTCAAATTCAAGGGACTTATTAAAACAGCTAGCTAAATGTAAATATCTTGGTCAAATAACATCGGACTTGGTGTATTGTGGTTATTATTTGTTAAAACAATAGGCTTTGTTTGGAAATAATAATTGTCTAAAATAGTTAATAAAGATAAAAATGATAAAAATAGTTAATAAGATAAAATTTTATGAGGAGATGGACGGAGGATGGAAACCAGTGGTGAGGAAAAGGTGGGGACGAAAGCTAGGTGGACCAGTGGAGTCAGGTTTAGTTATGTTGTTTGTTGACGATATTCCCGCATCCATGAGCTCGAAGAATCTGTTCAATATGTTTAGTAACTTTGGAGTGGTCAAGGATGTCTTTACTCCTATGAAGAGGAGGAAATCGACGGGTTCAAGATTCGGTTTCGTTCGATTTGATTGTCTGATTGCGGCAGGTGTTGTAGTTCAAAAGGCGAATGGGCTATAGTGTAATGATGCTAGATTAAAAGTTAAGAAAGCAGAGTTTGCTAAGGAAGAGCAAGGGGGTAAGGTGCAGTATGATAAGGCAAATGGCTTTTCACAAAAGCTGCAATGGATGATGGAAGCTAATACGACTATGGTGAAAGGAGTGGAGCAGTTTCAGTTGCAGAGCAGGGAAGCGATGAGGGATCAGTGAACCTTTGCTGAAGTAGTGGTTAAAGGAGTGGGACAAAGGTCAGATGTGATCACGGTCGTCACAAAAGAAAAAGGTAACGGTTGGATATACGAGAGCGTGTTTGTTAAGCTAAAAGCTTGCTTTTCATTCTCAGATTTGAAGGAGGAGATTAGTAGTAGAGGGTTGAAGAATGTTCTTGTTCGTGAAGGGGGAGGTAAGTTAGTAATACTGACGTTTAATTCAAAACAAGCTTTAAAGGAGGTGTTGGCAGTCTGAAGAAGTGGATTTATGATTGGTGCGAGACTGTGATGGAGGGGAGAGAAGGGGTTATTGAGGAACTAGAGAGATGTGTTTGGATTGTCTGTTTTGGTGTTCCGTTCAATCTATGGAGTGTGAATACTTTTACAAGAATCGGTAGTGTCTGGGGTGAGGTAGTGCAGGTTGATGAGGACACAAGTAAAATGAGATCTTTTCAGCGTGAGAAAGTTAAAATTATTACAAAGTCCTTGGAATATATTAATAGGTTGATTTAGTTGAACCATAATGGTCGGCTGTACCTTGTTAGGGTATGTAAGGCTTTGGAGACTCTAAATAGTGGTATCAGTAGTAGCAGTAAAAGTGATGATGTTAAGGTTGACGCCATTGCTGAGCTTGATAAGTCCTCTGTTAATGGTGGTGCAGCATCAATAGGTGAGGTGAGAGAGGAGGCAAACACAATTGCTAAGGTGGAGCCACAGGGACAGGTGGTTAACAAGGATTTGGTGCAGGTGACAGAGCATGCCAATAAAGTGGTAAACATTAATGGTGTTCTGCCTGTTGTGGGCATTCGTAATGACGGTTTGCTGCATTATACAACTAATGAGCCTGTGTTAGGGATGAGAAAAGTTTGTGAGGAAGGTTGCTTCAGTAGGGCGGTAGTGGGAGAAGTGGAGGAGTTGTAGGTTGAGGAAACGGGCAGATCGCAGAGGCTGGATGAGGAGGTAGTGACCCAGGGCTTTTTAAGAAGTATTAGTGGGCTGGAGAAGGATATGCCCAATATTAATTTGGAACCTGTGTTGAAAGAGGCCCATGGGGGGGTAATGGGTAGCAAAGGGGTTGACTCAACTATAAAGGGCAACTCTTTTAATTCTATTGGGCCTGGTTTCAAATTAGTTGCTTCACAGGCTGGATTTAGGAAGGATAAGGGTAAACAAGGTAGGGTGGAGAGTAGTAAGATTAGGCAAAGATCAGCAGTGAGTAAGGGTGTTCCGAGGAGGAGAAGGTTTAGCTCGGGTACTTCTTGTAGCTTTTTGAGAGGAGTTGTTTTCCGAGCTGCGGCTACTGCATTGTCGGTCTCCTCTTCTCAGAAGGTTGAGGCTGTTCGGAGGAATTCGCTGTTCAAAGAAGCTCGAGCTACGGTGCATGTGGGCAAGATGTTGGGGATGAACTGTATGGGTAAGGAGAAGGAGATCATAAATCGCATTGTGGAGATGGAAGCTAAGGATCTAGGCCAGGTGGGAGATGATGGAAGGGATGTCCCAGTTTGAATGGGTATCCGAAAAGGGTTTTTTGGGGTTTTTGTTATGATTACGAAGGTGATGTCTTGGAATATTAGGGGTTTCGGGAGAAAAAAAATAAAAGGGTGAAGATTAAGAAGCTGGTCCAAGAGAGGAAGATTGATATTCTTTTATTGCAGGAGTCCAAGAGGAGTAGCGTGGTTGGTAGTTTTGTGAAGTCTATGTGGCCCTGGGAGTCTTTGCAGTTTATGGTTGTGGATTCAGAGGGGAGTGCTGGGGGTTTATTATGTGATTGGAACCCAGGGGTATTTAACCTTGCTGAGTGTTGCAGTGTAAGGTCTTTCATTCTATTGTCAGGTACATATAATCAGTCATTTGGGTGTGTGGTAGTCAACATATATGCACCGAATGATAGTAGGCAAAGAGGTTAGTTATGGGAAGTTTTACTTAGGTTGAAGCTATCTTTCCAACAACCTTGGTGCATTGGAGGGGATTTTAATGAAGTTAGAAGCATGGGTGAGAGAAAGGTTGTTTGCGGCGTGACAGAGGTATGTTTGAATTTAATGAGTTTTTAGGAAAAATGGAGCTGTGTGATCTGCCTCTGTTAGGAAGGAGGTTCACCTGGTGCAACTCTGTTGAAGGCGAGAGATGGAGTAGGATTGATCGGTTTGTGGTGGATCTGGAGTGGTTGGAGGTTTTTCGGCTTAAGCAATGGGGATTGCCAAGAAGTGTGTTTGATCATTGTCTTTTATTGCTCATGGAAGATGTTAGGAATTGGGGACCTAGGCCATTTAGGTTTATAAATGCCTGATTCCTTCATCCTGATTTTAAGTCAGTGGTTAAGAAGTCTTGGGAAGAGACCAATGCTCTTGGGTGGGCAGGGTATAGGTTGAAAGGTAAATTGGCCAAGCTTAAGTTAGATCTCAAGAAATGGAATGTGGATGTGTTCGGCAATGTGGAGCACCAGTTAAAAGTAGCCGAAGAGGAATTACATGAGATTGATTTGCTAGCTGAAGATGGGCCATTGCTGGAGACTGTTATTGATAGAAGGCGCGAGTTGAGATCTCTAGTTTGGAATTATAGTAGAAGGTTAGAATGGTTGTGGCGTCAGAAATCTAGGCTGAAATGGGCTCAAGAGGGGGACAAAAATACATGATTCTTTCATGTGGTGGCTAGTAGAAGGCAGAGTAAGAATGTGCTTGATTCTGTTGTTATGGATGGGGTTAGAGTTGGTGATCCAGATCAGGTCAAACAAGCTGTATTTAGGCATTTCAAAGATTTGTATTTTGAGGTGTGGAGAGGTAAACCAAAGTTAGAAGGGCCATTTGCTACTATTGGCAGGGATGGGATTTCAGTGGAGTTAGTAGCGAAGTTTTTTGAGGAAGAGGTGTGGGCTGCTGTGAAGGAATGTGATGGAAACAAAGCTCTAGGGCCCGACGATTTTAATTTAGTATGTATTCATAAAAATTGGAAAGTTATGAAGAATGATGTTATGCAGTTCATGTAGGAGGTCCATTTAAATGGGAAATTGGTCAAAGCGCTGAACAGTTCATTCATCGCCCTTGTGCGTAAAAATGAGAATGCTGTGGAGCTGGGGGATTTTAGGCCGATTAGTCTAGTGAATTCTATTTACAAAATTTTGGCAAAGGTCCTATCTAGGAGGCTAAAAAGGGTGATTCCTGCAATAATTAATGAGGTTCAGATAGCGTTTATCTGGGATTGTTGTATTTTAGATGGGGCCATGATAGCAAATGAAGTTATTGAATGGTGGAAATGCTCAAAAAGTAAAGGGGTGTTTTTGAAGATCGATTTTGAGAAGGCATACGACTCTGTGAATTGGGATTTTTTTCATTTTCAATGGTGTGCGATTTTGGTTTTGATGAGAAATGGCTATGTTGGATTAAATGTTTATCTTCTTCTAGGATCTCTGTTCTGGTGAATGGATCACCCACAGATGAGTTTACACCACAAAGGGGTCTTAGACAGGGTGATCCCCTATCCGCCTTCTTATTTAATATTGTGGTTGAGGGTCTTAATTTGCTTCTAAGTAGAGCTAAGCAGCTGGGTTTGTTTAAGGGAGCTACAGTGGGTTTTACTAACATGAACATCTCGCTTCTGCAGTTTGTAGATGATACAATTATTTTTTGCGAAGCTGAGGTTTCGGAGTTACTCTTAATTAAAAGAATGTTAAGGTGTTTTGAAGTTATGTCGGGTCTCAAAATTAATTTCCACAAAAGCATTGTTTGTGGGGTGGGTATATCAGATAGTGAGGTATCAAATTTAAGTGTTGTGCTAAATTACAAAGTTCAGAATCTGCCTTTGATGTATTTGGGCCTCCCTTTAGGAGCTAATCCGAAAAGAAAGTCTACTTGGCAGCCAGTGGTTGATAAAGTGAGGAAGAAGTTGTCTCTTTGGAAGAGAAAGGTGTTGCCTTTCGCTGGATGTTTAACGTTGATCAAGTCAGTTGTGTCTTGTTTACCATTATATTATATTTCGGTCTTGAACATGCCTAAGGGAGTGGTCAGGTTGATTGAAAAATTACAGGCTACATTTCTTTTTTTTTTTTTTGGGGGGGGGGGGGTAGTGAGTTGAGAAGAAAAGTCCATTTAGTAAAATGGCAGGAGCTAACTAAGTCTAAAAGCCAAGGTGGTTTAGCGGTCAGTAGTATAGAAGTTATGAATGTTTGTTTGATGCTAAAGTGGTGGTGGAGGTTTGGGGCAGAGGATAGGGCCTTGTGGAAGTCAGTTATTTGTAGCATTTATGGGAGGGTTGGTGGGGGGTGGTGGCCAGAGTTTTGGAGCTGTAAGGAGAGTGTCTCCAATTTGGCAGGGTATTCTTGATATTGCTAAGGGTCATCCTCGGTTAGTAGAGTTTTATTTGGATAATATAAGGATAAGGGTTGGGAATGGGGAGAGAGTCAAATTTTAGATTGATATTTGGTGTAATAACAGTAAGCTCAGTGAGGAATTTCCAAGGTTGTTTTGTTTATCTAAAGATATGGATGGTTCTGTTATGCAATTCAAACAAAGAAGGAGGAGTTTAGGGGATTGGAATTTAAGGTTTAGAAGACCACTTAGGGTGTGGGAGGAGGAGGAGGTAAGTCGTCTCCATGCCTGGTTGGTTGATGCCTCTGTTAATAGTGGGCAAATGGATGACTATCTGTCGTGGGAGTTCAATGCTTCGAGTCAATTCACTGTGTCCTCTGTTCGGTTGTGGTTACAAGCAGCTAGAGGTTCGGACTTGAATGTTGCTAAATGGTTGTGGAAGATTGCTGTCCCTCCAAAACTACAATTTTTTGAGTGGCTAGCATGGCGGGGCAGAGTAAAAACAATAGCTTTCCTTCATTAGATTGGGGTGTTGCCAGCTAATGCTAGTATTTTGTGTGTTTTCTGCATAAATGAAGTGGAGTCAGTTAGTCATGTTCTCCTCCATTGCCCATTTGTTTGGAAAGTGTGGGCTGCAATATTGAGCTGGTGGGATGTGTGTTGGGCAACACCGAGTTCTATTAAAGCTCTGTTACAATGGTGGTTTAGAGCTAGATTCAAGAAAAAAGTTTTGTGCATCTGGAAGATTGTGCCATTGGTTATATTGTGGTCAATTTGGAATTTCGGAATGAGATTATTTTTAATAATAGGCAGACAAATTTTACAAATTTGGTGGAAGTTGTAAAACTTAGAGTAGCTTTTTGGGCCAAGAGTTTTGTGTCAAGTCTGCAATACTCTGTGTATGGCTTCTTGTTCAATTTTCAGTAGATTAGGATGTGTTTGTAAGGGGTAGTTTTGATACTGTTGTTGTTGTTGGTTCAAGTAAATTTCTGGGCTACTGCTGTGGATTTCTGGTGTGTGATCTATTTGGTGTGTTCTGCTTTGATCTGCCTGCTGTTGTGCTCTGTGGTGGATTTGATCAGGATGTGTTTGGGGAGATGGCAGTGCAATTGAGTGCTCAGTCCAGTTGGTGCTCTGTCTTTTTGTTTTGTTTTGGGCAGCAGCAGAGGAGGCTGCAAATTTGGTATAAAGTTGCAAAGCTATCTGCTGCTGGTTAGTGTAAATCTTTGTATTGTATTGTATCAACAACTACTTCATCATCAAATCACAATATCAAGAATTGCACTTTTACTAGGTAGTAAACAAGTAGATTCAAATTTGCTAAATGATGTTGTGTACTGCTGTGGTGCTGAGATTGGGATCTGTCACTAGGAGTGAATTTGGGCATTTTGGCTGGAATATGATAGAGTGCATTGGGCAGCAAGGGGCAGTTTTCTTTGGTTTGTTTCTGTAGAGTTCTTCATCAAGTGATGCATACTGAATAAAGGAAAGTGAAAGTGATTGCATAGTTGCCTATTATTATGTGTTGAAAGGGTCTGCTGCTTATTGCTGGTTTGCTGGTGCTACTAAGTGTTGCTCTACTGATGGTTCTGCTGCTAAGTGCTGGTCTGCTGATGGAAGCAAGGGAGAAGATCTATTCTTTGCTGGTCTGATGAGGTGTTTTGGTGCAAGGGAATAGGGTGCATACTTGGTTGCCTTTGCCTCAAATTCTACTGTCATGTTTGTTATGCTGATATGCTTGGGCTACCATTCTGTGCTAATGTGAGGGTGTCTTGGCCTCCTTGTTTGTTTTTTCCTTTTTTGCTTTGTTGGTCTCTCACCAACTTTGGCTTGAACTTGCAAATGATAGGGTGTCTTTCCTAGTGCCAACCTAGTTGGGATTTGGAAAGGTTCACTTTGATACTTTTTGCTCTTGCCTCATCTTTATTGATGTAATTCCATATTTTGTATGTTATCTTCATCAATAAAGTTTTCTTTTTGCTGATCAAAAAAAAAAAAAAAGATAAAATTTTATATTTTACATATCAATTGATCACTTTTTCTCTCACAATTATTTATTTAATAACAAAAAAAATCCATAAATCATTCCAAACATAGCTTTTTTTTTCATCTCATAAATTAAGGGTGCAATCTCAACCTAAGCACCCTCAGCCCAACCCGAATTTTTTTAGGAATTGGGTAAGATATTTTTGAATTCGGTACGAGCTTGGCAAAAAATTCAGAAGCCCAAATTAAATTTAGATGAGTTTGAGTAAAGACATCAAATAACCCAAGCAACCTAAAACCCAAATTATATATATATATATATATATATATTTAATATACATATAAATTATTAGCCATTAGATGATATTAAAGGAATTTAGATCGTTAAATCATATTGAATATATATTATATACGTCAGAATTTTATAAAATACGAACTATGTCAAAATTGTTGCTTCTCTGTTTCTAGTGAAGACGACAACATTAGATTAGGGATACACAAGAATAATATACATGACTTATATACTGACGAAGAACTCTCCTCCTCCTTTGATAACAGGATCCAGAACAGCGGCCTATCCACCCAATCTCCCTCTACCTCGAAGGACCCTCAAGCACAGGAAAAACCACCTTGGAGTGTTTTATAAAAAATGGAAGGAGTAATAAGCAGCCAGTATTGGACTCCCCTTGCGTACTGGAGGTCAAGGACACCGACGGCCAGTGAATATAAGCGGAGTTACCGTAGCCGTGCACTTTTTAAGGCGGTATATGTTCGCCGACGGTACGTTCAGAATATTCCTCGATATATTAAAAAGACTAAGAGGGGAGTACAAAAGTTACAACTGTACGATGAACAATTAAGCGACGTTAAATTTGATAATAAAGGTGTGGCGATATTGCTTAATGGTATTGAGTTGGGTAATAAAAGATGTGACCGCCAATCAGAAAAGATTGTAGTTAAGGGTATAAAGTTAATTGAGAATGTTCAATTGGGACAAGACGCTAAGGACGAAGCTGTGGTCCATCACGTTTTGTTTTTCGTCATAAGTGATAATAGTCTATCAGATTCCGTCCCCACACTTGACAAGATAGTTATTGGAGTTACTGATGGTAATCCTGAGACATGGATTGTTGATCCTGACTAGTCCGACCGGTTTTGAATGCTAAAGAAAATGAGATTCAAGCTCGTTGGGGACAATGATAAAGAGTACGTTCGTCATCGAATAGAAATTGTGGACGAGTTCTTCCTAGTTGATGTTTGGACGGGCTACAAAGATACGCTGTTGGGAAATGTTGGAAGTATTCAGAAGGGTGACATATATTTAGTGGCTGCTATTGTTAGTGGAAAAGATTTCAAAATTACGTTAAGGAGTTAAATGTACTTTAAGACTGTTTAGAATTATAATTTATGTATTTTTATTTGTAATGTGCAAGTTTTAAATGGAGGTGGATGATATAAAAACTGGTATTGTTGAAGGTGTTTTAGCAAGTGATTTTAGTTGTATTGAATTTGCGTTGCCTAATTTATTTTCTTAGTTGAGGTTAAGATACAAACAAAAGAGTATTAAGGTTGATAAAATATTGATAAAATATTTCCCTTTTTGCTCACCCAATGCCAATGGGTTGATCAGAGTAAATGTTTATGATCGGAGGTTAGATGGTAATGACAATCTGCAGGCGTGGTTTCTTTTCCCTGTGGATTGTTAATGCGAGTTAGTCTATTATGGGAATGGTTATTGTTCAATTAACGACAAACAGGTGCCATGGATGGTGAAGTATCGACTTAAAAATTCAAATATTAAAAGGGGGATTACATATTGTAAAATGAAGGGGTATTTGAAGTATTTTACGAGTGACATGCCAGAAGATTCGCAAATGAGGGCCCCATCTATTGTTGTGTTATCTAAAAAATATACTAATGATAATGTTGATGTTTGGCATTGTGCCCCAACAAAAGCCATTCTGATTCTAACACAGACTAAGTCTGTGAGTTTACCGGAGAGACGAAGAGATTTGTTGTTAAGAGGTTTTGGGGAAAGTGGTTCAGTTATTCATGAACGCAGAGGGCGTCTGAGTTTGTCTGAGATTGATGTATGCAGAGGTGGTGATGACACTAGTGATGTTGATCCTGGTCCATTGATTTCAGAGGTTGGTGTTAGCAAATAGGAAGTTGATAATAAATGATCAGTTGTTATGGACCCCGCTAAATTTTCTAATGTTTTACGAAATGTAATCATTAGTGTAAAAAATAGTGATGTGACTTAAGATGTAATAGTTGATGATAAGGGAAATTTAGTAAGTAAATAAAAGTTTGAGTGGTTTCATAAATAAAATTAATAAAATTTTTCATTAATCATGACAGTGGTTACATTTACATCAAACCATTCTCTCATTTTCATGGACATTGCATCTAACCAACTACTGTCCCCATTAGTTAATTTAATACAAGGAATTCCTTCTCTAATAGTGAGATCTGATTGGAATTTAACAAATATATGGAAGTCTTTCTGGCAACCTACAAGATTCTTCATTAATACGATAGGGACTGTCAAGTATTTGATGTTGTCTATGACGTTGTAGACGGCGTCTTGATCATAGTCTGTAGACACCCCATTTTTGACCGTCCTCAAGACTTGGACGTCACCGCTTGAACACTCGGTGATCATCCATGTTTGCGTTCGTCTTGAGTTCCCGGAGGTCTTGGCTACGCGCCTTGCCTCAGGATCTCTTGACTCGACCGTTTTGTGTCTGGTTTTGCACCAAACACTTGTGTTTTTGCTTTGGAGGGCAGGGAATGGCTTTTGGGACATCCCTACACTCCATCGGCCGTGGCTTGAGGCCACTGGCTGTGTCTTGTTGCCATCGGTCAAATGTGATGGTCGGCCGGCCAATTTGACTGCCGGTCGGCCACTTTGATGGCCGGCCGGCCAAATGTGGTTTTCAACAGATATTTCTGCAGACAGCTGGCAGCTGTCATTCCAGGCCATACCCCAGCCCATGCCTGGACGTGGGAGCTCTGAGGAGCTGCAGACTGATATATCTCTATATCAATCAAGCCTCTTGACAAAAAAAGGGGAGAGAACACACAAGGAGAGAAAAAAAAAAGAGAGATACAACTTGGAGAAAGAAATTTTCCTCTCTCTCAAAAAAATTCTCAGCTCTCACTCCCTATCTCTCTCCTAAACCCTTCAAATCCTAAGGTTCTTGCACCATTTACCCCACACCTCATAGCACAAGGCTTCCATCCTTCATTCCAGCACTTTGGGATTGTTTTGGAGAGGTTAAAGGCTCAGAAATTTGGTCCAAGGGCTGCTGGTTCATTGGTCTTCAAGGGTAAGTCCTCTTCTCCTCTTTTCTTGCCTTATTTTGCTTTGTATCTAAGCCATACTTGCTAGTTTTTTTGGGCTCCGACCCAAACTATAAATGGTCATATTTTGAGCCCCTTTTCATGTTTGATCAAGGACCTCCTACTGTTTGAGGTCTCCTACTACCACTTGCCTCTTTGTCTCTCTTTTAGGCCAATTTTTGCATAGTATTTTAAGCTTACTTGCGAGCTGTTTTGGACTTTTCCATAAACTGTGAAATATCTTGTTTCGAGCCCTTCTTCAACATTGTTGAAGGGCTCTCCTCTGTTTGAGGCCTCCAGATACCACTTGTCTCTTTACCCCTCTTTTAGGCCCCTTTCTTGCATGATAGTTTGGCCCTATTTGTGATTATTTTCGTGGCTTGATGTAAACTGTAAAGTGCCTTGTTTTGAGCCCCTCTTCAATTTCATTGAGGGGATCTTTGCCATTTGGGGCCAGCTGCTGTCCCTTTATGTTTAATCTTTTTTTAGGGCCATTTTTGCATGATAGATTAGGCCTATTTGTGTTTATTTTTGAGACTTGTTATAAACTGGAAATATGCATGTTTTGGGACTTTCTTGCATCTTTCTTCATGTCTCATGATCAAATAATGCATGCTTTGTATAGCCGTAAGTCATTCCGTGTGCCTAGTTTCGAGTTGCGAGTTTCATCTCATGCATTGGGTGCCATTTTTCCATGTTTCGGGGCTGTTTAGCATCATACTTCAGTGCTGGAACATATGCCATTGTATGCCATAATTCATCCTTTCAATGCCTTTGTGGAGTTGTGTTTTGTGCCTTAGAATCGGGGCCATTGCATTGTGCATGTTTGCACGCATCTTGGTTGCCTCATTTTCATCACATGGCCACTGATTTTGGCATGCTTGCGAGCTATCCATGTTAGTTTAAGTCCATCATCACATGTTGTTGCATGCCATGTTTGCTTACATGTTTAGGTTGCGTGCCTAGTATACATTGCTCATTTGCATGTTCATGTTGCATACTTAGCCTCCATGCCTAGGTTGCATTTCATTAAGCATGCATCCCTTGCCTCTTGATCAACCATGATAGGGGTTGGGGCCCTTTGATGTATTTTGTGCTTGCATTTCATTTGATATCGAAGTTGCACACTTGGCTTTTTGGCCATCATGCATTGAAATACGGGATTGATGGCTCGAGGGTCGAGGGCCATGCTCCCTTGAGTCCATTGCATGATAGGGAGTGTGTCCATGCTCACATTTGTTTGAATTTCCTTGCCATGCACTGTCTGCCCTCAGCTGCTGTCAAAAACAGGTTCTGCAGGAATATTTGGCCGGCCGGCCACCTATACTGCCGACCGGCTATCTATTATTTGCCGATGGATCCAAAAATGGCCGATAACCATCCGGACATGGCCGGTGAAAATTCCACTTGGTCGGTGATGCTCCCCAGTGTCCAGAGAGTGCACCTTGGGAGTTGCACAATTTTCGGAGGAGCAAGGCAGTGTAAACAGAGGCAACATTGGCATGGTACGGATTTTCGGGCAAAATGAGTCAAGCATGCATCGTCAACGCATTTCGAGGCGGGGGCTGTGGCCACTTTAATTCTGCGTTTAATTTGTTAATTAATTAGAAATTCTGTAATAATTAATTTAGTATTATTTATTCGGACTGTAATATTTATTCGGACCCTCTGCGAGAGGGCAATGTTGTAATTAGTGTGCGTGAGTGTGTGTATGTCTTCCAACCCCACGTCTTTCTTCCCTTTTATTTACCCGCTTATGATGGTAGACTAGGGCATATTTAAATTAGCACACCTTATGCTATGCATGCGTACATTCATACATTTGTCTTGCATGCACCGGGCTCGGCGCATCATTCTAACTGCATTTGTATTTCAATTCCAAATTGAATACGTGTAAGTTGTAACATTTCACATGTCATTGTAGATTAGCCGAGCTTATCTTAGTTACAGTCTGCATGTGATGCATTAGCCATCTTAACATGAACTAGGATCATGCACATGATTACTAACTAGTTTTTGTTTTGGCTCAGAGTACTCGGTAAGCATTTATGCTTTAGCATACCGCATGCGTGTGAGTGTTGCCATAACAGCATGATTACCATGAGGCTAGCTGCTTATGTGATATAACTGCTTGAATGCCTGTGGATGGAGGTTGAATTACCTAAATTGGAAAAATGCATTAAAACTATGAGTTTTAAGCCCACTAGATAGTGGCAAAACCATCTTTTCTAAAGTCCACTTGAGGGTGGCAAAACCTACATTTCAGCCTACTTGCGAGTAGCAAACCATTTTCAAAACAAGCATAAAATGTTTTGTTCCAATTTAGGCAATTTGGTCTATACTTGTTTGCTGTGCGCATAACATAGTAATTCTAGGCTAATAACCGGAATAAGAACACATATCGTTTTCAAAAACGGATATCACGGTTAGTAGAGGCCGATCTTCAGATCGGGCGAGAGGGGGTGCTCATAGCTGACCGTCCCCAATTGTAACCAAGCTCCCGAGCCGAGGCAACTTTGGTGATGACGGACACGTGACCTTTGGCACCGAGTCAGGGTTTCCTAAATTCCCCCATAAAAAATATTTAGGTGGCGACTCTATATCTGGCAAAGCAGTCCATGTTTGACACTTCTTTTCTAAAAATCTGTTTTCCAAAACGATTTGCCGGATTTGGACTCTTTGGTTTAGATTAAGAACCGTGACACAAATTGAGTCCGAACTGTAGCACGAAGGCCTCACGCGGGCGCGTCTATTGTTTCTGGCGACCCTGCTGGGGACTTAGAGAGCTTGACTCGAACTTGTGATATCCTGTTTTGATTTCATTTATGTGTCTCTTTGCATTGCATGTGCATTGGTGCGCCTAGGACACCGTGTTTGCCATCTGCCATTCTTGAACGGTTTGCCAGAGGCTTGACTTTGTCAAAGCATGCCATAAGGCTGACCGGTTGTGGGCTCTGACAGTATGGGAACACAAACCCCGATTTTACCGGGGCACCCTTTTCGACCATTCGGCCTGGTGCATATCGAAATCCATAGTGACCATTCCAAACTAGGACATGTTGCTTACCTGATGTTAGGTTGTTCGAAAATTGCTGCGTGCATAGTGAAACCCTAGCTCCTGACAAAAATAGGACAGGGAAACCCTACCCCTCCATAAGGGTGTTTTGGCTCTCTTTACTTGCTATGCATTTTTAGAGTGTAGCTATGCAGGGGAACACACATATCAGTTCGCAAGTCTGAGTGTCAGGCCTGTGGGCATCAGTGTTTTTGGGAATCAGTCATCTATGGGTATCAGATTTAGGCTTTGGGACAGCGATTTGGAAACGGTGATCAGTGATTAAGGAACAGTACATTCAGCTTGTGGGCAATTTGTAGTGATACCCAACTGCGTGTTGTGTTTATTTTACGTTGTTATGCTGTCCAACTGCCCGTTTATTTATTTGCTTTATTTATCTTTTTACTAGGTAGTCGAGCACAATTGCTTCTGACCCAGTAGATATTCCCCAAGCAGTCTGGATTAGAGGTCGTCGACTCCATCGATCCGAGGATCTGGTAGACGGACAACCAGTGTACCACTCTCTACCCCCGGTTACTAGACGAAGGACAGCTAGGCAGAGGGTATCAGTTCAGCAGTTAGTACAGAGGGCTTTGTTTACCCCACCTGTGTACAGTAGGGATCAGGATTCTGCTTCTCCCACAGAAAGGGAACATATACCGATAATTCAGTCATAGCAGAACAGTATGGCCAATTTAGAGGAGATGGTGCGCCAGCTCCAAGAGAGTATGAAAATGATGCAGCAGGATGCTGTCCGACAGGCAGAGTTCGCCAAGCAGCAGGCCACGGTTATGAATGAACAAGCAGAGTTAATCGTAAGGTTACAGCAGCAAACCGGAGCATCTGCTTCGCAACAAGTTCCTCCCCCACCAGGAATTCCACCCCCGGGGAGACAGCCAATGTTCAGAATGATACGGACATTCCTACGGGACCACCTTCACCCCCGATCCTATCTCAAATCCAACCCCAATTATCCAAAACACCCACCAACCTACCGAACTCTCCCTTTGAGTTCAAGATCGATCCCACAGCATTAAAATTGAGCAAGCTCGAAAAGCTGTTCAAGAGATCCCAAGGAGTCAAGACCATCCCTGACATCGAAGATGGATATACCGACGCAACTGTGACGTTGCCTGACAGATTCAAAATGCCGCACATCGATCGATTTGATGGGTCCGGGGACCCCATGGTGTACCTGAGATTGTTTTCAGACATTTTAAGGCCAATGGGTCTCAGCAGACTTTAGAAGCTGTCTCTGTTCGGCCGAACCCTGTCGGGTGTGGCGGCCATATGGTATGCCAAATTAGAAGATGATGTCAAGAGAAACTGGGACGAGATGGCCGAGGTCTTCATTACGCAATACTCATACAATACACAAATCGAGATTACAACTCGTGATCTCGAGACAACGAGACAAGAGCCTAAAGAGAGCTTCTCAGAATTCGTGACTAGATGGAGGGCCAAGGCTTCGATGATGACCCTAAGGCCTACAGACAAAGACCAGATTCGGATGATTGTGCGCAATCTTCAGCCGAAGTTGATGCAAAAGATGATTGTACTCCCCTTCCCAACCTTTTCTGATCTACATGAAATGGGGGTGCAGATTGAGGATGCCTTAAAGCAAGGCTTAATTGATAATGACCGGGAGCAACCCCGAAGAACTTTTAATCGCAACACTAATGCAGGCCCGAGCGGAACTACAACTACAAGAGCCTCTGAAGTGAGCATGGTCACCACCAACCCCCCTCCAAGAACCATGGCAGCTGCGCCATTCTTCGGCGCATCCGGAAGCCATACCCAAACAGCCAAATACCCACCCAAAAACACAAGAACCTTCGCTCCACTGTATATGCCCTTATCCAAAGCTCTAGGGGTTCTAATCAGAAAAGGGCATTTGAAGCCCCTAGAACCGTGGCCCTTACCAGAAAGACTTCCCCTTACCCACAACCCAGCCAAATATTGCATATTTCACCAACAGCACGGTCATGACACCGATCTGTGCTTCCGACTACGTCATGAGATCCAAGATCTCATTGATAATGGGGTGATCTTGCCTCCTGAGAAACCCAATGTTACAACAAACCCTCTCCCCACACATAACCAAGCTCCACCGCCTAAAAGGATCAACTTCATCCAAACTGGGGTCGTGCTTTACGATCCTAGCATCTATATCACTCATTCCCACCTGCCTAAACCAGAGGTACTCCTTCCCGACTGCACCGACTTGTGCATGATGGACATCTCCATGACCCGACTTAAGCCAACGGTGATGACTATCGAGAACAAGAGAGAGGAGATCCCGAAGGAGAAGAAGGTTGTTGAGTCAGAGTCTGCAAAATCTGGGAGTCGTGTTGAGAAGACATATAGTCTGGGTGACTACATTTCATCAATAGGCTAGGATGGGCCAGATGTGGAATTACCAACAGGAGGAGAACTGTGTGTGATCCAAGGGGATAGTCTGGGATAGGGAACAGATGATTTAAGGGCTGTGGAGGAGGACCTTGCCAATCTCCAGTTTTACAGTGACCAAGATCCAGAGGGCACAGCAGTCAACTGGTTTGACTATGAGGAATCAGCAGAGGCCACTGGGTGGTTAGATGATCAACCAGATGTAGTGGAAGAGTTCCAACTAGGACAGAGTCCGACAGGGGCACGAATGTCGGCGATAGTCGAAAGAGTCAGAGAACAGAATACATCGCCGGAGAGTGCCGGTGTTAAGAATTCCGCTAGAGATTGGAGCATTCTGAATGTAGGAATTATTGAGCAGCCAGCTGTGTTGATACGGTCGGAACAAGAAAGATCTGAAGATCCCGCGAGAATCAGAAAGGCAAAGGCCCATGTAGGGACTGAAATTGCTGTGTGCGCAGGAACAGAGAATGCTGCGAGCATAGGGGTGGAAGATATCGCGAGTGCGAGAACAATCATACCAGAACCAGACAGGTGTTTGTCGGCTGCTGATGAAATGTGGTGGGGAGATGAGGATTTATGTCTTGCCCATACAGACGAAGATTGGGGAAACAACCAACCCGATGACACCTGGTACCTTGGAGAAGTCAACCACATGACAAGAAGCGGACGGTATTTCAAGCCCCCGCACCTAGACCAGCCGGAGACATCTGGGAAAGATAAGGAAGCTGAGAGACAGAAAGAGAAGCAAGTCGAAGAAGAGGCTGTACTAAAGCAGTTAAAAAAGATACAGGCAGACATCTCCATCTGGGGACTGCTTATGGCATCACGAGTGCACAGACAGGCTGTTCTATCAGCCATGGACAAGGCAAAGCTTTCGATAGAAACTACGCCAGAACAGCTAGTAGGCTTAGTTTTTCCGGGAGGAACTACCCCTATGTTGACCTTTTCTGACAAAGAACTGCCACCTGAGGGTGCGAACCACAACAAGCCACTCTACATCTCCGTGGAGTGCAGAAACAAATGGATACCCGTGGTACTTGTCGACACAGGGTCCGCCATCAATGTATGTCCGGCGAGGACTGCCTATGCAATTGGTTTGAAAACTGCAGACTTCGTACCAACAGCCCAGGTGATTCAGGCATACGACAATACAAGCCAAGAAGTCATGGGAACAGTGAAGATCCAGACCAAGGTTGGGCCAGGGCAGCATGAAATTGACTTTCACATCCTAGAGGTTCCCGTCACTTTCAATCTACTCTTGGGGCAGCCGTGGCTGCATCAAGTCAAGGCAGTCTCTTCTACCTTGCATCAAATGGTGAAATACCCCTATGGAAAGGGAGTAGCCATTGTTTTTGGGAATTCATCGATCCATCCACCGCCGGAAGTATCTACGCCAGTTTTGGAAATTGAGCACGGCATGGAGGACGTGTTTATGTCAGGTTTCACCCTTGCTAAGGCTCGGGTTGTACAGGACATCATGGCTGCTAATGAGGGGGTATATGTCAGTGCTCAAGCGGTATACCTCATGAACAAGCTTCAACATATCCCCGGGATGGGATTGGGAAAGAGCGGCCGGAAGGGCGTCGCAGCATTGGCCGAGGTGACACATAACCCACATACCTTTAGCTTGGGTTATCTGCCCACCAAAGAGGATTGGGTGAGGAAAGGAAAGGAAATGGCCAGAAGAGCTAGAGCGAAACAAATGGGGAAGCCTTTTGACTTAATGCACCGGCCCATTCAGGGTACCCTAAACGGACGCTTCGTCCGGGAGGGGAAGGACTTTCCATTTTGTGGCTTCCCAGAGCCGTGGCTGAACGCGGAGAGGAAGCGCGTGCCTGGGTTTGAGATTTTCTTTGACCTGCAGTTACTTGGGGATGACATTGCCGAAGAGCAGACAGACCCATTAGCTGAGGCTGAGCAGAGTAAGGAAGTGCAGTCTGAGGACGCTGAAAATGAAATGGGGGTAGCGCTGGCATGTCTACTTTCATATCCTCCGATCGAACAGAAGTGCTTGGGGGATAACTTCTCGGTATGCATGATCGGGAATGAAACGGCTGCGGGCCTACCATAAACTATTTTGGATGCATCCATCGCACCCTCTCTCGTTTGGCAATACGAAGAGGGATTTTTATCAAGCAGCACCGGGTCAGGTAGTGAGCCGGAATCTGATTCCACCGAGTCTTGTGAGTCGGAATCAGGTTCCAGCTCAACTGAGTCTGAGTCCGGTATTCCTGGGGGTGATAACCCGGATGCCACAGTCCTGTCCAGGTCGTCTTTTTCTTTCTCCTTTGAGTCTGTTGTAATAGAAGAATCGGACGGTTTGGAAGTACTTAATGAGAATAATGTGGATGTGATTTCCGAGTACTTTTCTGTGCCTTTGATATATTGCTTAAATCAGGACTTTCAAAATTTTGACGAAAACGACGAGGAAGAAATTCCTTCAGTTTTGCAACGATTAATTGATCAAGAGCAGGAAAGATTTGTTAAACCTTTAGTTGATGAAATCACTACTGTGAATATTGGTACTGAGAAGGACCCGCGGCTGGTCCAGATCGGGTCCACGTTGTCTTTGGAGGAACGCGAGCACTTAGTCGCTTTATTAAAAGATTTCAAAGATGTTTTCGTGTGGTCCTACGAAGACATGCCTGGAATCGATCCTGAGATTGTACAGCACCGGATCCCTCTTGACCCCGACGCCTGACCTGTCAAAAAAGAAACTCAGAAGGATTCGTCTGGACTGGGCCATCAAAATTAAGGAAGAGGTCACTAAGCAAATCGATGCAGGCTTCCTACTGGTATCCGAATACCCTACTTGGTTGGTCAACATTGTTCTAGTACCGAAGAAGGATGGTAAGATCCGAGTATGTGTGGACTTCAGGGATTTGAACAGAGCTAGTCCAAAGGACGACTTCCCCTTGCCACATATTGATGAGTTGGTGGATTTTACGGCAGGGCATGCTTTGCTTTCGTTTATGGATGGCTTCTCAGGTTACAATCAGATAGTAATGGCACCCGAAGACCGGGAAAAGACTGTTTTCACCACCCCGTGGGGGACATACTGCTACAGAGTGATGCCATTTGGGTTAAAGAATGCTGGAGCTACATATCAACGGGCTGCG
Organism: Camellia sinensis; assembly: GCF_055761805.1. Lineage (NCBI taxonomy): Eukaryota > Viridiplantae > Streptophyta > Magnoliopsida > Ericales > Theaceae > Camellia > Camellia sinensis. Next base: position 79,288,909 of record NC_138970.1, read on the forward strand.
ACCACAATATTGCATGACATGATCCACAAAGAGGTGGAGGTGTACGTGGACGATATGATTGTCAAATCCAAAGAAAGAAAAGGCCACTACACCGCCTTGGAAAAGTTCTTCCAAAGGATCAGAGAATTCCGACTGCGGCTGAATCCTCAGAAGTGTACGTTCGGTGTTACGGCGGGAAAAATGCTAGGGTTTCTGATTACACAAAGGGGCATCGAAGTCGACCCTTCCAAAATCAAGGCCATCCTAGAAATGCCACCACCAAGGACTGAAAAGGAGGTGCGAGGCTTCCTGGGTAAAGTGCAATTCATAAGACGGTTTATTTCAAAATTAACCTTAACTTGTGAACCACTTTTTGGTCTCCTGAAGAAAGGAAGGAAATTCCAATGGGACGGCCGATGCCAAGCTGCTTTTGAACAGATCAAGGAATACTTACAGAACCCGCCTGTGTTGTCACCACCAGAGCTGGGGAGACCGTTGATATTGTATCTTTCGGTAATCGAGACCACAATAGGCTGCACGCTCGCGCAAGAATCAGAGGACAAGGTGGAAAGGGCTATCTACTATCTGAGCAAGAAGATGCTAGAGTATGAGACTCGTTACACACCGTTGGAGAAGGCTTGCTTAGCTTTGGTATGGGCTACCAGGAAGCTGCGGAACTACCTGTTAGCTCACTCCGTAATGTTGGTTTCACGACTCGATCCCATCAAATACCTTTTCGAGAAACCGGCACTTACGGGTAGGCTAACTCGTTGGTTGTTGTTGCTCTCCGAATTCGACCTGAAATATGTAACACGCAAGTCAGTCAAGGGAAGGGCAGTGGCAGAGTTCTTAGCCGATCATCCAGTCGAAGGAGGTGAAGTAGTTGAGTACTTATTCCCAGATGAAGCCATTTTGCATATCGACGACGAATATTAGACGATGTACTTTGACGGAGCGTCAAATCAATACGAGTATGGGATAGGAGTGTTGCTGATAGCACCCGACAATTCCCGTATCCCTCTAGCCTTCAAACTTCGGTTCAAAGTCTCGAACAACGAAGCAGAATATGAGGCATGCATTGCCGGTCTAGAAGCAGCCCTGGAACTAGGGGCAAGACGGTTGGACGTCATCGGGGACTCGAACCTTGTTGTGTCTCAAGCAAAAGGAGACTGGAAAGTCAAAGAAGAAAAGATGATGTATCACCGGACCTTGGACTTGTTAATTCCTTGGTTTGAGAAGCTAAACTTTGCTCATTTACTAAGAGAGAACAACAGGTTCGCAGATTCTTTAGCAACTCTATCTTCCATGATAGACATCCCATTCGGAGTCCGGATGCGTCTCGTCATCATTGACCAGAAATTTGTGCCAGCCTACGAGTCAATTGCTACTATAGATGAGGTTCAAGACGAAAACCCCTGGTATTACGACATTTGGAACTTCTTGGAGAGAGAGGTGTATCCACCAGGGGCAAATGCCAAGGATAAAAGGGAAATCAGAAGAATGGCCGTTCAGTTCATCATTTGTGGGGGTAAGTTGTATAAGAGAGGTCATCTGGGAATGCATAAGCTGTGTGTTGAAGCCGAGGAATCGAAGCGCCTGATGGAGGCCATCCATGGAGGAGAATGCGGTGCGCATATGAACGGAGTAATGTTAGCACGGAAGATCCTCAGACAGGGTTACTACTGGTCCACCATGGAGGAGGATTGTATTGGCTTTGTTCGGCGATGCCACAAGTGTCAGATTCATGCAAACCGCATGAACATCCCACCGTCGAAGCTGTACAACATGACTTCGCCATGGCCATTTTCAATTTGGGGAATCGATGTGATCGGGGCTATCACTCCAAAAGGGTCGAATGGGCATGAGTTCATCCTGGTCACGATAGATTACTTTACGAAGTCGGTCGAGGCCCAATCGTATGCGGTGTTGAAAGCTTCACATGTTGCGAAATTCATCAGAAACAACATCATCTGCCGCTATGGGGTCCCAAACGAGATTATTTCAGACAATGGTTCCCATTTCAAGAAAGAAGTGATTGACTTGTTAGAGAAATACAACGTGGCTTTTCACAAGTCATCCACATACCGGCCGCAGACCAACGGAGCGGTCGACGCCGCCAACAAGAATATCAAACACATACTGTAGAAGATGGTGGAAACCTATCGGGATTGGCCAGATAAGCTGCCATTTGCTCTGTAGGGCTACAGGACTTTAATTAGAACTTCTACCGGAGCGACTCCGTATTCATTAGTCTATGGGATGGAGGCCGTTCTACCTATCGAAATTGAGGTTCCGTCATTGCGAGTATTGGCTGAGTGTCAGATAGCCGAAGCAGATTGGCAGCAGAGCAGGTTTGAGGAACTCATGCTCTTTGATGAGAGAAGACTGAAAGCGCTGTACCATGTTCAAGGCTATCAGCGCAGAATTACCCGAGCTTTCAACAAGAAAGTTAAGTCCAGGAATCTAAAGAAAGGAGATTTGGTGCTCAAGGACAACCGAGCTCCCATCCACGACCCAAGGGGCAAGTTCAGACCCAATTGGATTGGTCCCTACATCATCAAAGCTATCTGGTCAGGTGGAGCTGTGGTTCTGATGGATCTAGATGGCCTAGAGTTCTCCCAACCGATCAACATGGACAAGTTGAAGAAATATTACCCTTGAGAGGCTCGCTAGGCCGAAAATCCGAAAGGGCGACCTAGGCAAAAGTTAGAGCATTGAAATAATTAGAAAATATAAAAAAAAACTGAGCTCGCAAGGTTGAAAACCCGCAAAGGGCGGCCTTGGCAAAAATTAGAGCGTAAAAGGAGAGTGAAAGTACTCGAGTGAACCTAAGCCTGAACTACATAAGGCTTGATTCCCATCTTTGGGATACGTAGGCAACTTCATCCTGAAGTTCAGCCATAAACTTTTCCCCGATCAGCTTTGTCCATTTGATCATCTCGGTCATTTTTGTCTATTCAGCATCCAAAAGCTTCGGTGGTGATCTCCGGTGCAGTACTTTTCAGACTAGGGGCAACTTTCCGTTGCTATGCAGTACTGCGGTATTATTCAGACTAGGGGCAACTTTCCAGTTGCTGGGATCTGGGGTTGTGCATCTCAGTGACAGATTTCAGGCGTGTCCAGTTCTGATCCATATCGAAAATAGTTTTGAAAAGTTTTAATAAAAGTTGACTTTGTTCAAATTAATATTTTTACAACTAAGACCATCTCTAGACCAAAACGGGAAATTTTCAGTACCATAACCTTCAAATTTCATTGATTTCAGTACAAAAGTCCTCTTGCTCTTGCATACAAATTAAAGTTGCTGTTTATTACATTCATAAGGAAAACTTGAAAGTACTAATAAAACAATAAATCCGGGGCATAGCCAAGTTAGGTGTTCCTGCGCCCCCTCCCAGAGCTGGTCGAAACCCTCGGTGCCAAGCTGGGCCCGATTTGTGCCTCCTCATTAAGCCAATCTATGCATTCATCAGACAAAGTACAACTGAAAATAGGAGCAGGAGGCAGGAGTTCTCTAGTCCTCCACGCTGCGGCCTGCCGAGCAATTTGTGCACCTCGAAACGGAAAGGCAGCCGGATATTCTATCCCCTCTGCGGGGCAAATCTGGTCATGGCCGAACTGGCGCAGGAACCGGAACGGGAAATAGAACACACAGTGAGTAAAGCCAATCAACTGAATCCCAATCTGTCGGGACATGCTGTAGCCCATTGCCAGTAGATTGAGCCAAGGGCACCGCCAAGAAATGCGGTCTGCGGACAGGCTGAACATCCAATCAAACCACCATCCCTCGTCAAGGGCGTTGACTAGACGTTGCCTGAAGAAGTAGCCGTGAGCTGAGTATGCTAGGCAAGAGTCCACAACCTGCAACTTATCCATCAACCACACCTGGGAAGGGATGAAAAATGAGAGAATAAAGAATAGAGAGATGTACGATGAGAGAAAAGTGAGAAAAGGGATTTTGTGAGAAAAAAATTCGAGTTTGAGGGCCGAGCGGTGTGTGCAATACATATGTAAGATTGGGTGGGAAACATTACCTGCAGCAGTAGTGGACTCCCCGCAAATCTGGTCGTCTCTCGATGATAAAAGGCGTCTAAGCCCATCAACGTCTCTGCCAGAGTCATGGCAATGCAGCTCTGCCCTCCTTTAAGCCTAGGGCAACCTCGATCAATTGGACGCTAGATCCCCCGGAGCCTGAGGAAAACAGAAAATGAGATAGCATGCACAAACAGAGGGCATGTCGCCGGAAGCCTTGCCAATGATGGTCGCCGCGGTCACCAGTATCCAAAAACCGATGAATCAAACTCGGAATATCTAGCATTCCGTCACAAATCAGAGATCGAGCGCCATACATAGTGAGTCCACACATTTGTCCTAAGCTCTGAACATGACCAAAGTTAAGGTGGGGTAAGATCTCCTCGTCACGCTCGGATTCCATTAAAGCTTGAAAATCTTCGAAGGTAGGGCATACCTCTTGCCCACTAAAGCTAAAGACATGAGTCACCGGGTTCCAAAACCTCACTGCGGCATGAAGAAACGGAAAGTGCAGCGGAGTGCGACTCAAAGTGAATAGTGCATTTATGCCGAAACCCCGAAAATTCAGCTTTTCCGAGCCATCCAAGTTGTTAATCCAGGACGAGAGATTCTGGGCAAGGAATCCCTCCATTTCGAGCAAATCAGTGTTGAATTAAGTAGAACTACGAAGCTGAGGCCTTTTGTAGGGGATAAGATTGAGTGGAGGATAGGTGTCAACATTCTGGTGATTCTTTCATTAACGGTCGGTCGGCCGGCCAAATATAGTGCCGACCGACCACCACTGTTGGCCGGTGACAAGTTATCATGGCCGATGGCCTCCACCCCTAGCCGGTGGTCTTCTTCCTTGTTCAATGAACTGTTTATGCTGAGAATTTGGAGAATGCCACCACTTCCAAGGCCCTCCGATGGTGGATTTTGCAGCGTCACGCCCATTTGCTTATCGAGTTGTTGTAAATTTGCTTATCGAGTTGTATTTCACTCTTTTCAAGTCTTTGTTGCTTATCGAGTTGTACTCGCGTGTGACTAGCTTATTGAGTTTCCTTGCTTTGCTTATCGAGTTGTTAGACAGTTCACTACCTAATTATTACGATGCGAATGCTCAATTTTCAAACCGAGTTCAATTTCATTCACATTGTTATGTGATACCATGCGATGCGATGCATAGAAAACACAAATGTAACATCATTTTGAACAAAATGGTTGTTTCATTTCCCTCATGTGTTTTGCAAAATACACATTTTCAAAAAGGTAAAACATGCTTAAGGCAGTGCAATGTGTTTAAACTACTAGTAAAAAGGAAAGTAAAGCAAAAGAAGAGCAGGGCAGCAAGGTATCGAAATTGATACCAGTAACCTCCCCTTATGAGCAATGCATCTCCCGCACCCTTGTTCGGGTCAACTATGTGATTTGGCACCTTCATTACTTAAGACAGTGCAAGGAAGTACACTTTCGGAACATTAGTAGGCCTTCGAGTTGACCTCAAGCCGTGTCTTCTATGAGCGATGCTCGGTACGTGCGAGGAACGTCCCTTCCAGTATCCTTTTCGTATCTTGTGAATTCCACAAATCACTTCAATTATACCATGTTACAGTGCTTGGCATTTCAACATCATGAATAACTGATCCTTACCATATTTCAAGTTCCTTTTATACACATTGCATGCGTTGTTGCGTTATGCTTTACTTACATGTGTTCAAGTTCCTTTTATACACATTGCATGCGTTGTCGCGTTATGCTTTACTTACATGTGTTCAAGTTCTTTTTATGCACATTGCATGCATTGTCGCGTTATGCTTTACTTACATGTGTTCAAGTTCCTTTTATACACATTGCATGCATTGTCGCGTTATGCTTTACTTACATGTGTTCATGTTCCTTTTATACACATTGCATGCGTTGTCGCGTTATGCTTTACTTACATGTGTTCAAGTTCCTTTTATACACATTGCATGCGTTGTTGCGTTATGCTTTACTTACATGTGTTCAAGTTCCTTTTATACACATTGCATGCGTTGTTGCGTTATGCTTTACTTACATGTGTTCAATTTCAAGTTTCTACACACATTGCTTGCGTAGACCGCATGCCTTACTTACTTGTGTTCAATTTCAAGTTTTTGTACACATTGCATGCGTTTTTGCGTTATGCTTTACTTACATGTGTTCAATTTCAAGTTTCTATACACATTGCTTGCGTAGACTGCACGCTTTACTTACATGTGTTCAAATTTCTTCATACACATTGTGCACGCTGTCACGTGTTCTTTACTTACATGTGTTTGTGCCTTCACAGCATTGTTATGCGTCCCACTCAATTTGCGTTGTCACGCACTTTCAATTGCATGTTATGCATATTGCTACCAATATCTGTACCTGTCAAGTTTTCTTTCTTTCAGGCACGATACTGTATGCACGGTTCATTTGAAGCTGGTGCAACCAGACGAACCGCGCAGGTATTGTATTCTCCGAGTGAGACGTATCGAGAATTACATAATTCTCTTACATCCTTTTTGCATTGTAGTGTAGTTTGGTGTATGCTAGCTTAAAACTGTCGCATGTTATGCTTCGTTACAGCTTTCTTTGCATGATCGTAAGTTATGTTCGGCTTTGTGCATTGTCTTGCATTTTGCCCCTGCCTTCGGGCGCATATCTTGTCTGTCTTGCATGTTTGTCTAAGTCTTCGGCCTTGTCAAAAATGGGTCGTCTCTGGACTTTGACATTCACTCCCGTCATTGTTATGACTTTCGAGTTCTGTCAAAGAGAGGCAACTGTAGACACCCCATTTTTGACCGTCCTCAAGACTTGGACGTCACCGCTTGAACACTCGGTGATCATCTATGTTTGCGTTTGTCTTGAGTTCCCGGAGGTCTTGGCTACGCGCCTTGCCTCAGGATCTCTTGACTCGACCGTTTTGTGTCTGGTTTTGCACCAAACACTTGTGTTTTTGCTTTGGAGGGCAGGGAATGGCTTTTGGGACATCCATACACTCCATCGGCCGTGGCTTGAGGCCACCGGCTGTGTCTTGTTGCCATCGGCCAAATGTGATGGTCGGCCGGCCAATTTGACTGCCGGTCGGCCACTTTGATGGTTGGCCGGCCAAATGTGGTTTTCAACAGATATTTCTGCAGACAGCTGGCAGCTGTCATTCCAGGCCATACCCCAGCCCATGCCTGGACGTGGGAGCTCTGAGGAGCTGCAGACTGATATATCTCTATATCAATCAAGCCTCTTGACAAAAAACGGGGAGAGAACACACAAGGAGAGAAAAAAAGAGAGAGAGATACAACTTGGAGAAAGAAATTTTCTTCTCTCTCTAAAAAATTCTTAGCTCTCTCTCCCTATCTCTCTCCCAAACCCTTCAAATCCTAAGGTTCTTGCACCATTTACCCCACACCTCATAGCACAAGGCTTCCATCCTTCATTCCAGCACTTTGGGATTGTTTTGGAGAGGTTAAAGGCTTAGAAATTTGGTCCAAGGGCTGCTGGTTCATTGGTCTTCAAGAGTAAGTCCTCTTCTCCTCTTTTCTTGCCTTATTTTGCTTTGTATCTAAGCTATACTTGCTAGTTTTTTTGGGCTCCGACCCAAACTATAAATGGTCATATTTTGAGCCCCTTTTCATGTTTGATCAAGGACCTCCTACTATTTGAGGTCTCCTACTACCACTTGCCTCTTTGTCTCTCTTTTAGGCCAATTTTTGCATAGTATTTTAGGCTTACTTGCGAGCTGTTTTGGACTTTTTCATAAACTGTGAAATATCTTGTTTCGAGCCCTTCTTCAACATTGTTGAAGGGCTCTCCTCTGTTTGAGGCCTCCAAATACCACTTGTCTCTTTACCCCTCTTTTAGGCCCCTTTCTTGCATGATAGTTTGGCCCTATTTGTGATTATTTTCGTGGCTTGATGTAAACTGTAAAGTGCCTTGTTTTGAGCCCCTCTTCAATTTCGTTGAGGGGATCTTTGCCATTTGGGGCCAGCTGCTGTCCCTTTATGTTTAATCTTTTTTTAGGGCCATTTTTGCATGATAGATTAGGCCTATTTGTGTTTATTTTTGAGACTTGCTATAAACTGGAAATATGCATTTTTTAGGACTTTCTTGCATCTGTCTTCATGTCTCATGATCAAATAATGCATGCTTTGTATAGCCGTAAGTCATTCCGTGTGCCTAGTTTCGAGTTGCGAGTTTCATCTCATGCATCGGGTGCCATTTTTCCATGTTTCGGGGCTGTTTAGCATCATACTTCAGTGCTGGAACATATGCCATTGTATGCCATAATTCATCCTTTCAATGCCTTTGTGGAGTTGTGTTTTGTGCCTTAGAATCGGGGCTATTGCATTGTGCATGTTTGCACGCATCTTGGTTGCCTCATTTTCATCACATGGCCACTGATTTTGGCATGCTTGCGAGCTATCCATGTTAGTTTAAGTCCATCATCACATGTTGTTGCATGCCATGTTTGCTTACATGTTTAGGTTGCGTGCCTAGTATATATTGCTCATTTGCATGTTCATGTTGCATACTTAGCCTCCATGCCTAGGTTGCATTTCATTGAGCATGCATCCCTTGCCTCTTGATCAACCATGATAGGGGTTGGGGCCCTTTGATGTATTTTGTGCTTGCATTTCATTTGATATCGAAGTTGCACACTTGGCTTTTGGGCCGTCATGCATTGAAATGCGGGATTGATGGCCCGAGGGTCGAGGGCCATGCTCCCTTGAGTTCATTGCATGATAGGGAGTGTGTCCATGCTCATATTTGTTTGAATTTCCTTGCCATGCACTGTCTGCCCTCAGCTGCTGTCAAAAACAGGTTCTGCAGGAATATTTGGCCGGCCGGCCACCTATACTGCCGACTGGCTATCTATTATTTGCCGATGGATCCAAAAATGGCCGATAACCATCCGGACATGGCTGGTGAAAATTCCACTTGGTCGGTGATGCTCCCCAGTGTCCAGAGAGTGCACCTTGGGAGTTGCACAATTTTCGGAGGAGCAAGGCAGTGTAAACAGAGGCAACATTGGCATGGTACGGATTTTCGGGCAAAATGAGTCAAGCATGCATCGTCTACGCATTTTGAGGCGGGGGCTGTGGCCACTTTAATTCTGCGTTTAATTTGTTAATTAATTAGAAATTCTGTAATAATTAATTTAGTATTATTTATTCGGACTGTAATATTTATTCGGACCCTCTGCGCGAGGGCAATGTTGTAATAAGTGTGCGTGAGTGTGTGTATGTCCTCTAACCCCACGTCTTTCTTCCTTTTTATTTACCCGCTTATGATGGTAGACTAGGGCATATTTAAATTAGCACACCTTATGCTATGCATGCGTACATTCATACATTTGTCTTGCATGCACCGGGCTCGGCGCATCATTCTAACTGCATTTGTATTTCAATTCCAAATTGAATACGTGTAAGTTGTAGCATTTCACATGTCATTGTAGATTAGCCGAGCTTATCTTAGTTGCATTCTGCATGTGTTGCATTAGCCATCTTAACATGAACTAGGATCATGCACATGATTACTAACTAGTTTTTGTTTTGGCTCGAAGTACTCGGTAAGCATTTCTGCTTTAGCATACCGCATGCGTGTGAGTATTGCCATAACAACATGATTACCATGAGGCTAGCTGCTTATGTGATATAACTGCTTGAATGCCTGTGGATGGAGGTTGAATTACCTAAATTGGAAAAAGGCATTAAAACTGTGAGTTTTAAGCCCACTAGATAGTGGCAAAACCATCTTTTCTAAAGCCCACTTGAGGGTGGCAAAACCTACATTTCAGCCTACTTGCGAGTAGCAAACCATTTTCAAAACAAGCATAAAATATTTTGTTCCAATTTAGGTAATTTGGTCTATACTTGTTTGCTGTGCGCATAACATAGTAATTCTAGGCTAATAACCGGAATAAGAACACATAACGTTTTCAAAAACGGATATCACGGTTAGTAGAGGCCGATCTTCGGATCGGGCGAGAGGGGGTGCTCATAGCTGACCTTCCCCAATCGTACCCAAGCTCCCGAGCCGAGGCAACTTTGGTGATGACGGACACGTGGCCTTTGGCACCGAGTCAGGGTTTCCTAAATTCCCCCATAAAAAATATTTAGGTGGCGACTCTGTATCTGGAAAAGCAGTCCATGTTTGACACTTCTTTTCTAAAAATCTGTTTTCCAAAACGATTTGCCGGATTTGGACTCTTTGGTTCAGATTAAGAACCGTGACACAAATTGAGTCTGAACCGTAGCACGAAGGCCTCACGCGGGCGCGTCTACATAGTCCTTGAAGCTTATTCTGCCGGAGAAGTAATTGTGTCGTCCGAGATTTCTGACCCTTGTGGTTTTTCCTGTTCTTGAGGGTCCTTCGTGGTAGAAGGAGATTGGGCTGATGGGCCGCTGTTTTGGATCCTGTTATTAGAGGAGGAGGAGAGTTCTTCATCAGTATATAAGTTGTGTATATTATTCCTGTGTATCCCTAATTTAATGTTGTCGTCTTCACTGTAAACAGAGAAAAAATAATTTTGACATAGTTCGTATTTTACAAAATTCTAACTTGCAAACAAAATATCATTTTCAGCCCATTTTCTCACTTCTTCATTTAAAAAATGAAATGAATTAAAGGGGCTAGTATATGGGGATACTAGCTAGAATTTTGTAAAATACGAACCATGTCAAAATTGTTGTTTTTCTGTTTACAATGAAGATGACAACATTAGATTAGGGATACACGGGAATAATATACACGACTTATATACTAATGAAGAACTCTCTTCCTCCTCTAATAAGAGGATCCAGAACAGCGACCCATCCGCCCAATCTCCCTCTACCTCAAAGGACCCTCAAGAACAGGAAAAACCGCTTAAGCCAGAAGTCTTAAACGACACAATTACTTCTTCGACAGAATAAGCTTCAAGGACTACGATCAAGATGCCGTTTACAACGTCATAGACGACATCAAATACTCGACAGTCCCTATCGAATTAATGAAGAATCTTGTAGGTTGCCAGACAGACTTCCATGTATTTGTTAAATTCTAACCAGATCTCACTATTAGAGGAGAAATTCCTTGTATTATATTAACTAATGGGGACAGTAGTTGGTTAGATGCAATGTCCCTAAAAATGAGAGAATGGTTTGATGTAAATGTAACCACTGTCATGATTAATGAAAAATTTTATTAATTTTATTTATGAAACCACTCAAACTTTTATTTACTTACTACATTTCCCTTATTATCAACTATTACATCTTGAGTCATATCACTATTTTTTACACTAATGATTTACATTTCGTAAAACATTAGAAAATTCAGCGGGGTCCATAACAACTGATCCTCTACGATCAACTTCGATCAACTTCCTCTTTATTAACACCAACCTCCGAAATCGATAGATCAGGATTAACATCACTAGTGTCATCACCACTTCTGCGTACATCAATCTCAGACAAACTTAGACGCACATTGCGCTCATGAATAATTGAATAAGTAATACAATACAAAATCTTACATTTTTTTTTTAATTTCACTTATAAATTGTAGAGATTACAATAGCGGCATCTCTCTTATATTATATAAATTATTTATTTTCATGATATTAATGATTTTCTAAAAAAACGTATATATAATTTACTTTTAACAAATTAATAATTCAGCTGGAAAAAAAATTGATATTTATGTATAATGCTGGCAATTCGGGTTAAACTTGGGTCGAGTTTAGGTAGACAATCTCAGGTTATAATTTGAGCTTGGGTGGGTCTGTGTGGGTCTGGGTAAGTCTCAGCAAAACTTAGATTAAATTTGGATAACCTCTCAACCCGTCCAAATCTACCCGAGTTACACCCCTATCATAAATTAGTCAAAAAGTCATCGAAAATTGTCAAATTTCCAAACAAAGCCTACATACAAGTTTTGTTTACCAATAGATACGAAAGCATGGTTTTACTTACAGGCATTTATTAATGTAAACCCCATTATTTTTGTATTTAGCGATAAAAAAAAAAGAAGATCTATTTATGTGTTGATTTTCTTTCAGATCAATCATAATGCTCCAAGTAGTTAGCTGTTCGAAAGAGTTTATTTAGTTTTGCATTTTCAAAAATAATTTTTTATTTTTTTATTTTTGATAATTTTTATTATTTTTAGTGATTTTTTTTTATATTTTAGTTAATTTTTAATTTTAATTTTTAAATACACAGAATCTAAATATACTTAAAAATAAAATATTTGTGAAAAAATTAAAAATATTTTAATAAATATAAAAATATGAAAATATACTAAATTTATAAATATATATCTGTGTGTGTATGTATTTAGTGAATTAAAAAAAAATTAAAAAATTTATACTTTTAAATATATCTTAACTAGCGTAAAACCCCGTGCTCTACACACGCAAGCAACAAAATGTGATAAATAATACTAAATATGTTAAAATTAACTAAATCCTATGATATTAATTTAAATGGGTATTTAAATAATCGATTTGAGTGATAGCACTATATTAATGTAGATATGCAGGGCTAATTAATTTTTTTGAAATATACTCAATCGAATAAACTCAATTGAAAATGAAGAGTAAGAGTTAAATTCTATAAATATAAGATAAAAAAAAAATAAGTTTAAATTTAAAGATAGTATAGAAAGAGAAAATTAGATAAATCTTAGAAAAAGAATAAACTCAATTGAAAATCAAGAGTGGGAATGGATTCTGAAAATATAAAATAACGATAAAAAAAATCAAGTTTAAATTTGAGGATGAACTATAAGAATATAGAAAGAGAAAATTAAATAAATTCTAGAAAAATGAGATAGAGAGAAATTCAGTAAATATCAAATGAAGATTGAAAAAAAAGAAATCAAGTTGAAATTTAAAAATTCAAAAATAAAATAAGATAAACTTGAAAAAAAATCTAATATAACTCTAATAATAGAAGGACAGAACTTGGTAGTAGTTTAAAAATTGAATAAGAGTGAAATGTCACCTATAATTAAAAAAAAATAAAAATAAGAATTGAGGTGTAATAAGTTAAAAATTAGATAAGAGTTAAATGACAACTATAATTTTTTAGGATTTAAATTTCATGTAGTTAAAAAATAAGCATTTATGATGTCTTATTATACAAATTTTAACTCTATTTTGTGTCTACTACTAATAATTTTTTAACAATTTTTGTATTATAAGGCTATTTAATTAAAAAAAATTCAAGGGATCACCTTTTTATTTCTTAATTTTGTTTTGTGTCAATAACCTATAAATTTTAACAATTTTTGTATTTTGAAACTACTAAATTAATAAAAAATAGCATCACTTTTCTTTTTAAAATCTTAATTAGTTTCATTTTAATTTTGTTTGTGTCAATAACCTATAAATTTTAGCAATTTTTGAATTTTGAAGCTACTAAATTAAATAAAAAAAAAAAAACAAAAGAAAAAGACATCACCTTTCTTTTTAAAATCTTAATTAGTTTTATTTTTACTTTGTGTTAAGAGCTGATAAAGTGGTCTTGTAGTGCTATGCACGGGTACAAATAAATAATCAAAAATTAGTTTTAAAATTAAATAATAATGTAAAATTTATCTAAAATATGTAGTAAAATAATTTACAATTAATTAAATTTTATTCATTTTTATCAAAGTTACACATAAATGACTTGTATATTTATATCAACATGACCTTCACGTAATCATCAAAAATTGTCTTGATCTATTCCTAACTTATGAATTATTTGACCTATTTATTTATTAAATTACTAAATAAATATCTATAAGTATTTTTTATTTTTTAAATAAGAAATATGAAAATATTTTATGCATATCTATTAAAAAAAACTTGAACTTAGGTAAAAAATTATATATTTTTGTTAACACTATGGAATAAATAGTTACATATATTCATATATTTAAAAATTATCTAAAATAGAGCCACCCTAAATTACAAAATAATTGATAACAACAAATTTAAACATTATGTATGAATTATATCATAATTTATCGATTCGTGACCGGTATGAGTTAGTTTGGGGGTTCTAATATCGGATTAAACATTCAATAGGCCAATTTTGGTGTCTGTTTTGATTATCCGAACCGTTCATATTTTAGGATTCGTCGAGTACATCATCCCTGCAAAAAATCAAATCGATCGAATAACATAAATCACGTGTTTGTATCAATTTTGCATGAACCGTTTATTTTCTCACTAATTATTTTTTTTTTATATACAAAACTAATAGATTGACTTATTTTTTTGCAAAAACGATGTACTCGACGAATCCTAAAATATGAATGGTTTAGATTATCAAAATGGGGACTAAAGTGAGCCCACAAAACCCAATAACACCTCGCTGGTTTGATGGAGAACTGGAGAGAAACTCAAGCCATGTTAAAGAATCAATAATATTTAATTTTTAAGTTAAAGAATTAATTATTTTTCATGTGTATGTATGAATGTATCAAAATCATATATTAATGCAATCTTAGGGAAGCAATTTTGAAAATAAGAGTGTTTGGGATGATCTAAACAAGTATACTTTTTGACTTTTTACGAAAGATGTGCAGAAAAGTAGAGAGGTAATGTGATCAAAATAAGTGCACTTATTTAGTTTATGCCAAATAGTGGAAAACATAAATTAAGGAAGTAATTTAAAATGGTAATTATAGTGGCATAATTTACAGGTTTAACATAAAACTCCATGAATTTACTTATGAACTAATTAAAATGCAACACATAATAACATTTAGTATTTTCATTATTAAAAAAATTAAAAATTAAAAAAAAAATTGAGTTAAAGAGTTTGAATCTTAAAGAAACCCTATTAACATTTACTGTGTATGAAAATAATAAGATTTGATATATACGTTGAGTAGTAATGGCCATAGTGAGAGAAAAAAAAAAAACATGTTACAAAATTTTAATTATATAAATTATTTTATACTTTGTGGTGAAGAATTTAAAATATTTTAATAGAAAATATTTTACGAAAACAGAGTGAACCGGAAGCCCAATGAGTAATCTCAATGTAACGAGATTAAATGAATGAGTTCCATAACTTATCAAAACAATACAAAGTTCTTGATATGATTAAAGTATGTTTCGGAAACGTATAATAACAAATACAGTTCGTCAAACCTTTCATAGGTTAACAAATTGCATAGTACCCAAAGGTCTTATTCAAGCTTGACGGAATACCATATGGAACATTCACAGCGGAACGAATCATTCTGGACACCCATATTGGACGGCCTCATACGGAACATCAATATAGGATGACTTCATTTCGGAACACCGACATTGGATGAGCTCATACGGAACACCCACATTGGACGACTTATGCAGAACGCCTACATTGGATGACTTCATACAAAACGTCTATTACTTGTAGATATCATATGGAACGATTACCATCGAAACCATATGGAACGCCCACTTTGGAAGACTTGTGCAGAACGCCTTCTTTGGACAGCTTATGTGGAATGCCCTCATTGGACGAACTCATTCAGAACGTCTATTACGGTTAGATATCATACGAAACAATTACTATCGAAGCCAACGATCATCAAAGATCGACATCATACGGAACGTTTACAACAAGTCAATAACTTATATGGAATGTACATGACGGTTCAAAGACGGATGGAAAGTTACCGGAGATCAAAATACAATTTCCAAATTGTTACAATAGTGTTTCAAAAGGAAACTCATTCATTCTTAGCAAAAATCTGTTTTTTAGAAAACATATCATATCGTACACAATTCGGAGTTTCATAACATATCAACCACATCATAATCATGACGAAAATTTATAGCATATCTCATCGTTTCAGAAAATATTTATCAAATATCTTGTAACAAATATAGATTTCATAATTCGTCATATAACAAAGCAATTTCAAAGTAGATTATACGAAAATATCTTTATAGAGACATTACTCACATTGACTAGTTTGATGCTCTCAATGTTCCAATCTACACATTCACATAATCATACACATTGAAACATATTGTTCAAATCGAATAACCTATTGTAGTTCACCTTTTTCGCGCCCCCTTTCGGAAGGTTTGAAAGAAGCCCTACAGTTCGGACTCCCTTGGTTCTGAATCTAATTTCACAAGTGCAATGTGAAATTGATAAACACCAAAGAGTCCAAATCCGGCAAGTCTTTTGAAAAATCGATTTTTGAATAAAAAATGTTAAAAGTAGACTGCTTTGCTAGATACAGGGTCGCTGCCTAAATATTTTAGTTTGGGGAAATTTAGGAAACTCATGACTCGTGCCAATGGCCACGTGTCCGTCATCACCAAAGTTACCTCGGCTCAGGAACTTAGGTACGAGAGGGAAAGGTCATGAATTGAGCACCCCTGCTCGCCTGATTAAAGATCGGTCTTTACTAATCATGATATGATTTTTATCAACATTATATGCTCTTGTTCCGGTTATTAGACTAGCATTACTTTGTGATGCCCACAAGCAAGTATAGACTAGTTTGCCTGAATTGGAACAACTCAATTTCACATTTGTTTTTTGAAAAGGGTTTGATTTTGCTACCTCAAGTGGGCTTAAAGTTGCGAATTTTGCCACTTAACAAAGTGGGCTTCAACGTACATTCATTAAATCATTCCAATTCAAACAACAAACCTTCATCCACAGGCACTAAAACAGTTTAACAATTAAGCATTTAGCCTCATGGCAAGCATGCTAGTTATGGCAACATTCACACACATGTAAGTATGCTAAAGTACTAAAAACTCACCTAGTACTCTAAGCCAAAAAGATATGAGTTAGAACAATGCATGTTCCTAACTATACAAAATGACTAATGCAACACATACAAAGAATGCAATTACTAGGCTTGGCTACTAATATAACATATGAGTCAATTTTAGTAACATGCAGTCTAAACACGTATTCATCGAAATATTGAAATGACAATGCAGTTTGAATGATGCGTCGAGCCTCGGTGCGTACAATACAAGATGAATGGGTGCAAGCATGAGGTATGATAATTGAAACATGTCCCTAATCTAACCATCATAAGTGGAAAATAAAAAGGAGAAAGACGTGGGGTTGGAAGACATGCAAATTATTACATTACGCTCTCACGAAGGAGAGTCCGAATGAATAACTAAGCTAAGCTAATTAAGCTATGCTACTTAAGCTAATTAGGCTAAGCTAATTAAGCTAATTGTTACAGACCAAAATGAATAACTAGCTAAACTAATTAACTAATTATTACAACAACAAATGAACTAATTAGTTAACTAACTAATTAAATAATTACAAAACAATTGCAACTAATAATGAAACTAAGTAATTAACTATTCTGCCTCGGGAAATGAAAGATGTGCATGTGCATGCTCAGTTTTCACCCAAAAAGATCTCTGCTTCGCTCTCGAATGCCTCTGTTTGCACAGTTGAACATTTCCAGAACAATTTTGTTCCACTTTACCAACATTCTGCTGAGACTTGCATCTGTGGCCAGCCGGCCACTGGTGAAGACTGTCGACCACCTGCCGACCATGAAATTGGCCTGCCGGCCACTGATACATAGGTTTATTTTGCTGCAACAGAGGACACACAAAGCATATACAGGGTATTTTCAAGGATAGTTTGCACAACTCACCCCTCATTTTCATGAGCAAATCCAAGGGGTGGTGAACTTAAGCCACAAACCACCAACTCAAGAAATTTCATTGTATGATGGCTTGTGATTCAAGATATGCAAGTTCAATGAATGCAAAACAAGACACAAACCTCCTCCCTTTCATGAATGATCAAGGGAAAAAGTTGACCTCAGAGACTTGAATCATTTAATCACTAATAAGTATGAAATGGTTTAAGCTTCTGTGTGTTCAATTAACGTGCGATTGAACACAACCAAATGATTATCTTTCTCACTTTTAGTTTCAAGTTTAGTTACTCATTTCAACTTTACCAACCATCCTTTAATTCATTAAGTCCAAATAGTGAATTTAAGTCCACTAATGGAGTGAAGTACCAAACCAAGAGTTAACTTAAGACATGAAAGAGATGTCATGCCGTTGATAATGAACCCCTAAAATGGATTAAACTATTAAGCATGACAACCTCAATCTCATGCTTAATAGAACAAGAGGCTTGAACAACTCTCAAAGGAAAACAAAAATTAAGAAATTAGAGAGGTTGCAGAGATTATTAGTTCTGGAAATAAGTGATAAAAGCATAAAACAAATGCTATCAACTCAAATAAGTGAAGTTTAAGACCTAAAACACCAAGCTTATGAGGACAATTACACTACAAGCATGCAAAACAAGACTCAAATGCAACTAACAACTAAGAATAGTCCTAAAATAGGTCTAAAAGAGTGCTAAAACATGCTAGGATTAGGCTGACAAAAGTTAGAATAATAGGCTAAAACATAAAGCATGCTAGGCTAGTAAACAAAACACAAGGAGGGGAGGCTATCCCCTCCATTTTTGGACTTCAAAACATGTTTTTAGCCACTGAAATAACTCTGAGAAACAGTGTTTAAATGCTTAGAAAAAGATAGTAAAAGGGTGGAAAACACAACGGAGAAGGCCTCCAAAACAAGGTACAAAGAAGGGTGAACCAACCCTCAACCTTTATTGGCCTTAAACCACAAGTTTCAGCCCAAAAATACAAAGTTTATATAGCCCAAAAATAGTAAAAAATTGTGCTGGAATGAAAGTTAAAACATGGAACAATTTAAGCTAGTAAACAAGCCAAAGGAAGGGTGGCTAACCCCTCCATTCAAAACCAGTTTTTTAACCTCTAGAAACCTCTGAAAATCAGTGGTAAAAAGCTCAAAAAAAGTTGACGAAAGAATGGGAAACATAAGTGGAAAGGCTTACAGAACAAGGTTCAAAGAAGGGTAATTAACCCCTCTACCTTTAATAGCCTTAAACCACAAGCTTTGGCCCATAAAAACAGTTAAAAAACACTTAAAAATCAGCAAGAAAAGATAGAAAATAAGTAGTGCAAAGATGGTACAAAAGCAAGAGAAGGTATACCTCTTGAAGAGGAATGAACCCTTAAGTCACAACTAACCAATTTCGCACTCTCAAGTGCTTCAAGAGCTCAAAATAAAACTCAAATCATCTCAGCAAGAAGTTCTTTAGGTTTGGTTTAGAGTGTTTAGGCAAAGACTATGCAAGTTGCAAGATAGAGAGAGAATTGTAGAGAGACAGGATATTTTCCAAAATATTTCTTCACTCCTAATGTTTTGTAACCTTGAAAGCAAGAAGGGAGGTCCTCTATATATAGAAATATATGAGCTTTGGTCGAAAATATCTTAAAAAAGAAAGCAGGAGCTTTGTGGAAATAGATGGAGAAAATATCTGATTTTTACACTGATGGCCGGCAGGCTAGCAGTGGTGGCCATTAGGCAAAAAATGGTGGCTTGTCAGCCATAAATGGTGGTTGCCGGCCACTTGCCGGCCATGCTTCCTGGCCTGACTTCAAATGGGCATATCTCCCTCATTCGGACTCGATTTTAGGTCATTCTTGAGTCTAAATTGAAGCTCCGGAATTCTACTTTCCAATGGTGAAAGCCTCACATATAAATTCTAAGTGTGCAAAGAGATATGCCTATTTTAGTGAAGGTTGCTCAGTTCTCTCTTAACAGTTTGATGCTCAACCATTTCCCCAACTAGTTTTTTTCCCTTATCTCCTATTTTCTTCAACTCCAAACCTATAATAAGACGTTTAAAAAGATTTTTTAAAGATTTCATCTCTCTTCCATTTATTTCCACTTTGTCCTTGCTCGGTTCACCGAAAAGTGCAATATTTTACGAAATACGAGCCTCAGAACATCATAGAAACATTTGAAAAAATATTTTGAAAGGGTGGGTTTTAAGGTCTAAAATAGTTTTGGTCAAAATAGTTTTGGTCCAAAATGGGGTGTAAGATTGGGATTTAGAAGCTCTTCTTGTTGAAGAAATCGAACACTTGCACATCACAACTTTCATCATCGAGTGATCAATCAGTGGCGCCCAAGTCTTAAGGGTGGTAAAAAATGGGGTGTCTACAGTTGCCTCTCTTTGATAGAGCTCAAAGTCATGAAATGACGTGAGTGAATGTCAAAGTCCGAAAATGACCCATTTTGACAAGGCCGTAAGACTTGGCCAAACAAACAAAATGCAGATGCAATTGGTTGAACCCGAGGGTTGCCTACATATCTCGTTACAAGGAATCAAACCAGCGTAGTTCAGGGGGTAGGATGCAAATGATACACAATGAAATGAATCAATGTAAATGATATACAATGTAACGAAATAATCAAACCACAAGTAGTGTAAAACCACACGAATATCATAATGGGACGGAGATACAAAACAAACTACGTTTATCACAGAAAAGAAGTGGGCACAGCTAAACAACACCTAACACAGACTAAGTCCCTACATCCTCAATACTGGCCTCAGCGCAACATGGATGCTTATACATAACAGACCTATGTTTCAACATGAAAGGGTTCGAGCACCTGCAAAACTATGTGTTTCGTAAAAAGATAAAAAGTACAAGTAATTAGATGAGGGATGATATATGTGGAATGATTTGCTGAGGAAAGATAATGATCTTAAATGCTGAATGCAACAAAACAAAGTACGATACAATGGATGCAATGGATGAAGTGAATAAGGCGTAGGCCGAACTACGTCTTGCCTAGAAAAGGCATGGACACAAAACAAACCATGTCTAGCACAGAAAAGGTACCGAAACCCTCAGACCACAATTCTTGTAGAATAGGCGCGTGCACATGCAGAGCTATGTTTTAGCGTGAAAAGTATGAGCACATGCCAAACTAAACTTAACATGGAAAATATGCATGATGTAATGGATATAATGGACAGTGCAATAGATGCATGCAATAGATGCTATATGCAATGTGATAAAGATAATAGATGATAGATAGATGATGTAACTAGGAAGTGGAAGTACCTTACAGGGGCAATTGGCTATGACTCACCTTATGCTGCTGTGGATCTTCCTCTTCTTCTCGGTTTTACTTCCAAACCATAGGTACTACTTTTCTTCCTGGCCATGTTTGCAACTTTCCCTATTCTCCAACAGGGTGACAGACTAGGTTGGTTCAGTATCCAGAATTGAGGCGCATACAAGCTACCTCAACCTATGGGGCTGCAATACAGATTTCAAGCCGATGACACACCCCTGGGTATTTAAACCAGATTTTAGTCTCAGAAATCCCAGACCTTTACGTTTTAGGCCTCTGCCATTCGAACTCTAGTTTCTACCATCTCAGTTGATCTCCTAGGAACTCACTGCAAACACAGTCAGATGGCTATACCAGATCACCAGAAGTCGTTCGGGCACGACAAACACCAAATGAATTACACCTTTAGAGGATTTAAGGTCTCCTAGACCAGTGAGTGCACAAGATAGTGTGAGTGATACAAAAATACAAGGTGCACAAGATAGTGCGAGTAAGGGTGAATGAATGCACAAAATAGTGCTATACAAAATGCAATGCACAAAATAGTGCGACGTAAGATGAAATGCACAGGATAGTGCGATGAAATGTGAAATGCACAAGACAGTGCTATGTAATGCACAACATAGTGTGATGTAAGATGAAATGCACAAGATAGTGCTATGCAATGTACAAGATAGTGCTACACAAGGTGAAATGCATAAAACAATTCGATGCAATGCACAAAATAATGCGATGAAATGTGAAATGCACAAGACAGTGCTATGCAATGCACACGATAGTGCTATACAAGGTGAAATGCACAAAACAATGCGATGCAATGCACAAAATAGTGCAATGTAGGGTGAAATGCACAAGACAGTGCGATGTAGGGTGAAATGCACAAAACAGTGCTATACAGGTGCACAAGACAGTGTGAGTGAGGGTGAATGCACAAGATAGTGCGATCTAGATACACAAGAAAGTGCAATATGGGTGCACAAGATAGTGTGATGCAAGGTGCACAAAATAGTGCGATGCAAGGTGCACAAAATAGTGCGATAGAGAGGAATGCACGAAATAGATGCGAATGCACAAGATAGTGCGATACGGGGTGCACAAGATAGTGCGATGCAAGTTGAAATACACAAGAAGTGCGATGTAAGGTGAAATGCACAAGATAGTGCTATCCAGGTGCATAAGATAGCGCGATGCAAGGTAAAATGCACAAGACAGTGCGATGCAATGCGAAATGCACAAAATAGTGCGATGTAAGATGAAATGCACAAGACAGTGCGATGTAATGCACAAAATAGTGCGATGAAATGCACAAGATAGTGCTATGTAATGCACAAAATACTACGAGGCAACGTGAAATATAGGATGAATGCACAAAACAGTGCTATATAGGTGCACAAAATAATGCGATACAATTTGAAAGGTATACAGAATGAGTGTTGGACAACTTGCCACAACTCATTGAAATGTAACACAAAAAGAAACAACTCGACAAAACTCTGTTAAGTGTAGAAAAAAGTTGAGCAAGAGCAACCAGTCGTGTAGTTCAACCCAACCAGAGTTTATGAGCATGCATGCATAATCCAAGACACGGTATTAATCAGAGGGAAGATGGAAATCCCAAGGAGTCTCGAAATGGTCGAAGACAACTTTCGAAAGCTGAATCATATCAGAATCATCATGGGGGTGAGCCCACCCTAATCCAGGGGAAAGTGCCCAACAAATAGCTCTGAGTGGATGGAGAGAAAGGTTAGGTTCATACCCTTTTTCTCAATCGATGGCCCAATCAGATACACTGAAAATTGCCCCTAGTGTCCAGTCATTGGCCACTGGTTAGGTTCATGCCCCTTGTTCGATAGATGGCCCGATCAGATGTACTGACAATTGTCCCTAATGTCCAGCCATTGGCCACTGTTTTCAAGATTATATAGGCACGTGCGATGGGCACCATCAGATTCTAGAATAGTTGTCAACCCATCAAACTCATGCTTCTCTTCCGCTCCAACGTGTTGAGAACTTACTCCAGTCCCCTCCGAAGCAGTGATAGATTCCTCATATACACCGATCACGAATGCATTGCCCCTTGTATGGGCATTCTCAGTTTATTTATGAATTCCACACATGGACTTGTTTTCGAGTTTGGAGCCAACATTCGTGTATGGACTTTTGACCATGCCACTTTGTTGAACTTTGAGCGACAGACATGCTATGGTGACTCGATGAAGAGCGCTTTCGACAGCCATACATGCTATGATGACTCGATGAATAGCGCTTTTGAGTGACAGACACATTATGTTGACTCGATGAAGAGCGCAGATCGAAACAAATACCAAACACGACACAACTGAATTCACAACTGACCCAAAAGCATAAAAAGACTTAAGGTAACTGATCATTCATGGTGCCCCTAGTTTTATTTATGTTCCCTTTTAGAAATCAATTTCGCAAAAACTCGAGTTTCGATTCCTTTTTTTTTTTGTGCTTAAAATAGAGATTCTACTGATAAGTTCAAGTATTGAAAATTGCTCCACTTGTTGATTCAAGCTAGTTCTTTCTTACCTAACGCAAGTATGTGATATGCACAACAGTCGATGTAGCTCATGGATTGATGCAAAGCTGACAATGTGAATTGGGCAAGATAATTAGGTTGAGATGAATAAGATGAATATAATTGAGACCGAACTTCAGGATGAAGTTGCATATGTATCCCAAGAATGGGAATCAAGTCAACATAGTTCGTGGCTTAGGTTCACTCGGGTGTTAACACTCTCCTTTTGCGCTCTAACTTTTGCCAAAGTCACCCTTTCGGGATTTTCAACCTTGCGAGCTCTATTTTTTTTTATTTCTCATTTTTCATGCTCTAACTTTTAACTAGGTCGCCCTTTCAGGTTTTTGGCCTAGAGAGCCTCTCAAGGTTAGCGTTACAACACTTGCGGTGAATTTGATCAACGGTCATTCTTGCCCTAATATTGGAACTGGCTTTGCCTTGATTCGAGCTTAGTTCTCCATTCTCTTATGCATGCCTTGTTCCTTTCTTTTCGCTCCATTTTCAGAATTGGTTCTTCTCGCAATGTGGTACCTTTGTATCAGCTTCCTCGAATTCAGACATAAGTTCCCTTCCTCACAATTGATTGGATTTCATTCCAATGGATCATAGTTGATTGGATTTCATTCCAATGAATGCCCCTGGCTTGATGGTTAACTTGTTTTCCCTTTTCTTTTCCTTTTTTTTTCTTTTCTTCTTTTTTTTTTGTCTTTTTTTTTTTTAGTTTATTCTTTTCTTTCTCTTTGAAATAATGGAAACACCAGAGGAGAAATTCTATGATTTGTGAGGTCTAAAAGCCACCTTGTACTTCTAGGTCTGAAAGCCGCCTTGTGCTTGCCAAAATGATCGCCTAATGGCGAAGAGAATCCCCAGGACAATATAAAATATCACACAAAATTCTGAACCTATCTTCACAAGTTTTGCAAAAAAAAAAAAAAAAAATAGCTTAAATTTTTTTGAAATCATGAATGACTTTACGCTGACAAGTTAGAATTCACTCAAACTATTCAGAGGATCCTTCTCAACACTTGAGCTTATTAACAAAATCTCATTAAAAAAAAAAACAAATTCAAAGTCTTTTTCTATTTGTATAAGGTCACACATGCATCACTATAGGCACAATAAAATGAGTAGAAACTTGATTCCCACTTTCTTATAAAGATGAAGACCTGAGGGTACACGAGAGCGACTTAAAGAAAAAGACTCAACTGATGCAACAACGCAAGAAAAGACAAAGAAAATAAAACTCACAACATAACTATTTGCAGGACGCAACGCACAACAAAATCAATACCCTAGAAACAAAAGGGGTTTTCACTCTCCATGTCCATGGGCAGAATTCAAAAACAACTTCAAGTAGCCCACAGGAAAATCCAGACTTGCCTAACATCCACACCCAGCAGGATTGATTTCAGACTTTTAAATTGAGTTCAGAAGGCCCTTCCCAAGTTCTTTCAACAATTACCCTAGTTGAGACTGAGATTCATCATTCCAACCACCAGTGCTGGCATTACTGCTTCATCAAGATTGAACTTGCCAAGATCGAGTAAACTTTCCATCTCTTAAAAGATCTTGTTCCTATTGCTCAAATTGGAATCAGAAGGTTCAGGGATGAACAAAATGGGTTTAGGCTCATTGGCGGGTATGATGTGTTGGCAAGGGTAATGGTTGGTTGTTGGCAAACTGTGTCTGGGTTTTATGTCATGGAGTGGCCACCTATTGCGGTCAGGGAGGGGGTCATTGACAACTTTGGGATGTTCAGGTGGGGTGATGACCTTTTTGTCAATCAGGTCTTGAATTGCATGGCGAAGGAGAAAGCAACGGTTAGTATGGTGACCGTACTGCTAATGGAATGTGCAATATTGGGTAGAGTTGTGTGTAGGTGGAAGAGGATTAGGGAGAGGTCGGGGATTGAGCGGTTTAAGGTACCCTTTCTGCATTAATACCTTCAATGCACATTTTAGGCTCATATGGAGTTGGGTGAAGGTTCGTTTTCGGGAGGAGGAAACACTAGGTTTAGAAACATTGGCAAATGGATCGGCGGGTGTTGATCGGGTATTCATGGGCTTGGGACTGGAATTAGGATGGGTATTTCTGGTAAATCATCCCTTTTCATTGTTTGCTCCTTGATTCAAAATGCTCTCACCCTGAGCAACAAAAGTGTTATCCACAGTCTTTACAACAACTTCAAGCACTTGCTGCTTGTTTAACCCTTTAATCTTCAAAGTCTTGATAGCCCACCGAAGTTGTAAATAGGGATCAATACTTGTCCCAGCTTTGTTCTTGCCATTTGCTTTTGCTTGGCCAAGGGATTGAGTGGCTATATCCAAGTGAGACCCATTTGTTGTTGATCTGTAATCACCTAGACTTGAGATAGTTCCAGGTTGGCCCTTTTCAACTGTAGCTCGCCCCAAGATTGGGGAGCTTTTTGACGGGATCGAAACCCCAAATGTTAAATCTACCACCGTTCCTTGAAGGTTTTCAATCATTCCCAACATCTCAGCAGTAGTGGGTTCAGCCATTTGGCGCCCTTGGCATACCTGAATCGGATTGGGTGCATCTATCATGCACAAATTAGTACTTTTGGAAATGAACACCTTAGGCTTGGGTAAATGGGCCGGGGTGATGTATATGTTGGGGTTGAAGGTAGATGTGAGTATATGGATGAGGTTAAGGTGGGCAGGAGATATTCAATCATGGATAGGAAGTGGGTTGGTGGTAACATTGGGGTCTTGAAGTGGAGTTATTATCTGGTTGTCGAAGAGATTTTGAACCTCATGACGAAGGCGGTAGCAACAATCGGTGCCATGACCATGCTGTTGAATACACATAGTATTTGGTGGGGTTATGTCTAGCAGGGAGTGGATCAGAAAGTGGGTGGGGATTAAGGGCTTCGAGATATCCTTTTTCCATAAGGACTTTTAGTGTGCTAGTTATGCTCATGTAGAGGGAGGTGAAAGTTCTGCCTTGAGCTCGGGTTGGGCCGGCTATTTGTGGGTTGATATTGGCAAAAGAGTTGGTAGTTTTAGGAGTGGCAACAATGTTGATTTCAGTGGGTTTGGGAATAGTGCTATTGCCTGCAT
Source organism: Camellia sinensis (assembly GCF_055761805.1). Classification (NCBI taxonomy): domain Eukaryota; kingdom Viridiplantae; phylum Streptophyta; class Magnoliopsida; order Ericales; family Theaceae; genus Camellia; species Camellia sinensis. The sequence goes on from NC_138970.1 coordinate 79,315,478, forward strand.
TGGTACTCCTGGGAAAAACCCTCCTTGTTGGTTCGCTTGTTCTGAGAATAATCCCTTTGTTAAATGCGCTCTCAATCTGAACCCCTAATTCATGCAAAGTTTTGAAAGTGAATAATGGAGCAACTATTAACTTCAGTAGCATATCAGGGTCAAGGTTCTGCACCACTATCCGTACTTGGTCCCTCTCAGAAGGGTGATCTGTCATCTGTGCTGCCTTTGCTCTCCACCTTGTAACAAATTCCACAAAAGGCTCTTCAGGATTCTGGTGGGTTGCTTCAAGGTCTTGAGCGGTTATTTCAAGTTGGGTATTGTAAGAGTATTGATTGACAAATGCCTCAGCCAACTCTTCCCAGTTCTACTTCACTGCATCCTCCAACTTGGCATACTAAGTGGCTGCTATACCCGATAGGGTTCTTCCATACAAAGAGAGTTTCTGAGGCTTAGTCAGACCCATCGGTTTCAGAACATCCAAGAAAAGCCGAATATGTACCATAGGATCTCCAGACCCATTGAAATGGTCAATGTGTGGCATTTTGAATCTATCTGGGAGTCTTATAGTAGCTTGGTGTACCCGTCCTCAATGTCGGGAATGAAGCTAATTCCCTGTGCTTTTTTGAATTGCTTCTCAAGGTTAGTAATTTTTAATTTGGTTGGGTTGAGATCATTAATGTCAAGAGGATGAAGCCCCTCATTAGGCTGCACCAAGGGTCTAAAAACTCGAGTTTGAGCCAACCCTTCTCGGGGATCTAGACCTTGCAAATCTTTAGTTCGATGAGATGAATCAAAGTTCGGTTGGGGGACCGAGACTGGATATGTGGTAGATGCCCTAGATGGGCGTTGCATTTCAGTATTGGTCTCATCCTATATGGCAATTCCCCGGTTTAACGCCGCTATCATAGCCATAACTTCTTCCGGACTCTAAGCCATCACGGCTTTGCTGAGTTGGCAATTGGGGAAATAGATGGGTGTAAATTGAGAGCTGAGTGATTTTGATCCTGTTACACTTGATGTATCTAAACTGGATTAGTCTAGATGGGTTTGACTAGATTGGGCTTTTTAGAATTGGTCTTTTAGAAGTGGGTGGATCTTTTATGAGCTGGCTTTTTGGGGGTCAGATAAACTGGACCTTTTTTTTTTCCTGGGATTGGATGGATTGTGATAGGTTAAGGCTTTCCGGGTTGGATTGGGCTTGGCTTTTGCTGAGTTGGGTGCTGCTCTTTCTCTGGCTCAAACAAACCTGGCATTAAAAACAAAATGCCCCATCAGATCAGGATACCGGGTATATTGGTCAAAACAAAGCAAGATACAATATTGGACCCTGGTTTTGGTTCAGGTATTTTTCCACAATATCAAACACAAACCCTTGGATTTTGACCCAAATTCTGATTCTAATATGACCCTCAAGTTTGAAAGGAATCGCCTCAATATTAAGACTCTTCGAGAATTGCATCATACATTTCCAAAGAGTTCACATTTTGCACAAAGGTTTAGGGTTTCCCTGTCCTAGCTTCGAAGTGATCTACCACTTTACTATTCAAACAAGCGGCATCACATCATCCTGCATATGGGAGAGCATCCTATCCTATTTTGGAATAGTCTCTATGGCTTTTCGATATGCAACTAGGTCGAATGGTCAAAAGGGTATCTCAACAAGACTAACTAATATACCTCTTACACCTAACACCGAGAAGTGAAAGGAGGATCAAATGGTACAACGGTAGTTCAGATCCAAGGGTTGTGTTCCCATTGTGGCAGAGCCCACGGCCAGTCAGCCTTTTGGCAAGCTTTTCAGGAAAGCCTCCGGTAAACTGTCCAGGAATAGCAAATGGAAACACAGTGATTTAGGCGTACCAATACAAATGCAATGCAAAGAAACATATAAGTGCAGATAAAATGTCATATCATGAGTTCAAGTCAAGTTTTCTAATTCCCCAGCAGAGTCGCCAGAAACTATAGCTCGCCTTTTTCGAGCCCCCTTTCGGAAGGTTTGAAAAAAGCCCTACAGTTCGGACTCTCGCAGTTCTGAATCTAATTTCACAAGTGCAATGTGAAATTGATAAACACCAAAGAGTCCAAATCCAGTAACTCTTTTGGAAAATCGATTTTTGAATAAAAAATGCCAAAATTTGATTGCTTTTCCAGATACAGAGTCGCCACCTAAATATTTTATTTTGGAAAAATTTAGAAAACCCATGACTTGTGCTAAAGGCCATGTGTCCGTCATCACCAAAGTTGCCTCGGCTTGGGAACTTAGGTATGAGAGGGCAAGGTCATGAATTGAGCACCCCCGCTTGCCCGATCAAAGATCTACCTCTACTAATCATGATATGATTTTTATCAACATAATATGCTTTTGTTCCAGTTGTTAGACTAGCATTACTATGTGATGTGCACAAGCAAGTATAGACTAGTTTGCCTGAATTGGAACAACTCAATGTCATGTTTGTTTTTTGAAAAGGGTTTGATTTTGCATCTCAAGTGGGCTTAAAGTTACGAATTTTGCCACTTAACAAAGTGGGCTTAAACGTACATTCATTGAATCGTTCCAATTCAAACAATAAGCCTTCATCTACAGGCACTCAAACAGTTTAACAATTTAGCCTTTAGCCTTATGGCAGGCATGCTAGTCATGGCAACATTTACACACATGCAAGTATGCTAAAGTACTAAAAACGCACCTAGTACTCCAAGCCAAAAAGATATGAATTAGAAAAATGTATGTTCCTAACTATACAAAATGACTAATGCAACAAATACAAAGAATGCAATTACTAGGCTCGGCTACTAATATGACATATGAGTCAATTTTAATAACATGCGGTTTAAGCACGTATTCATTGAAGTATTGAAATGACAATGTAGTTTGAATGATGCTCCGAGCCTCGGTGCATGCAATAGAAGATGAATGGGTGCAAGCATAAGGTATGCTAATTGAAACATGTCCCCAATCTAACCATCATAAGTGAAAAATAAAAGGGAGAAAGATGTGGGATTGGAAGACATGCAAATTATTACATTACGCTCTCACGAAGGAGAGTCTGAATGAATAACTAAGCTAAGCTAATTAAGCTATGCTACTTAAGCTAATTAGGCTAAGCTAATTAAGCTAATTATTACAAACCAAAATGAATAACTAGCTAAACTAATTAACTAATTATTACAACAACAAATGAACTAATTAGTTAACTAACTAATTAAATAATTACAAAACAATTGCAACTAATAATGAATCTATGTAATTAACTATTCTGCCACGGGAGATGAAAGATGTGCATGTGCATGCTCGGTTTCTACCTAAAAAGACCTTCGTTTCACTCTCAAATTCCTCTGTTTGCATAGTTAAACACTTCCAGAACAATTTTGTTCCACCTTACCAACATTCTACTAAGACTTGCATCAGTGGCTGGCCACTGGTAAAGACTGCCGGCCACCTACTGGCCATGGATGGTGGCCTGTCGGCCACTGATGCACAGGTTCATCTTGCTGCAATAGAGGACAAACATAGCATATACAGGATATTTTCAAGGATTGTTTGCACAACTCATCTCTCATTTCCATGAGCAAATCCAAGGAGTGGTGAACTTAAGCCACAAACCACCAACTCAAGCGATTTCATTGCATGATGGCTTGTGATTCAAGATGTGCTAGTTCAATGAATGCAAAATAGGGAAGAAGTTGACCTCAGAGACTTGAATCATTTCATCACTAACAAGTATGAAATGGTTCAAGTTTCCGTGTGTTCAATTAACGTCCGATTGAACACAACCAAATATTATCTTTCTCACTTTTAGTTTTAAGTTTTAGTTACTTATTTCAACTTTACCAACCATCCTTTAATTCATTAAGTCCAAATGGTGAATTTAAGTCCTCTAATAGAGTGAAGTACCAAACCAAGAGTTAACTTAAGACATGAAAGAGATGTCATGCCGTTGATAATGAACCCCTAAATGGGATTAAACCATTAAGTATGACAACCTCAATCTCATGCATAAAAGAACAAGAGTCTTGAAACATCTCTCAAAGAAAAACAAAAACTAAGAATGGAGGGAGGTTACAGAGATTATTAGTGCTAGAAATAAGTGATAAAAGCATAAAACAAATGCTATCAACTCAAATAAGTGATGTCTAAGACCTAAAACACCAAACTTATTGGGACAATTACACTACAAGCATGCAAAACAAGACTCAAATGCAACTAACAACTAAGAACAGTCCTAAAATAGGTCTAAAAGAGTTCTAAAACATGCTGGAATTGGGCTAACAAAGGCTAGAATAATAGGCTAAAACATAGAGCATGCTAGGCTAGTAAACAAAACACAAGGAGGGGAGGCTACCCCCTTCATTTTTAGACTTCAAAACATGTTTTTAGCCATTAAAACAACTCTAAGAAACAGTGTTTAAAAGCTTAGAAAAAAATAGTAAAAGGGTGGCAAACACAAGGGCAAAGACCTCCAAAACAAGGTACAAAGAAGGGTGAACCACCCCTTAACCTTTATTGGCCTTAAACCACAAGTTTCAGCCCAAAAATACAGAGTTTATACAACCCAAAAATAGTACAAAAATGTGCTGGAATGAAAGCTAAAACATGGAATAATTTAGGCTAGTAAACAAGCCAAATGAGGGGTGGCTAACCCCTCCATTTTTGGGACTTGAAAACCACTTTTTTAACCTCTAGAAACCTCTGATATTCAGTGGTAAAAAGCTCAAAAAAAGTTGACGAAAGAATGGGAAACACAAGCGGAAAGGCTTACAGAACAAGGTTTAAAGAAGAGTGATTAACCCCTCTACCTTTAATAGCCTTAAACCACAAGCTTCAACCTATAAAAATAGTTGAAAAACACTTCAAAATTAGCAAGAAAAGATAGAAAAGAAGTAGTGCAAAGATGGTACAAAAGCAAGAGAAGGTATACCACTTGAAGATGAATGAACCCTTAAGTCACAACAACCAATTTCACACTCTCAAGTGCTTCAAGAGCTCAAAATAAAACTCAAATCACTTCAGCAAGAAGTTCTCTAGGTTTGGTTTAGAGTGTTTAGGCAAAGGTTATGCAAGTTGCAAGATAGAGAGAGAATTGTAGAGAGACAGGATATTTTCCAAAATATTTCTTCACTCCTAATATTTTCTAACCTTGAAAGCAAGAAGGGAGGTCCTCAATATATAGAAATATATGAGCTTTGGTCGAAAATATCTAAAAAAGATAGATGGAGCTTTGTGGAAACAGCTGGAGAAAATGTCTAATTTTTACACTGATGGCCGGTAGGCAAAAATTGGTGGTTTGCCGGCCACAAATGGTGGCTGCCGGCCACCTGCCGGCCATGCTTCTAGGCCTGACTTCAAATGGGCATATCTCCCTCATCCGGACTCGATTTTAGGTCATTCTTGAGTCTAAATTGAAGCCATGGAAGTCTATTTTTCAATGGTGGAAGCCTCACATCTAAATTCTAAGTGTACAAAGAGATATGCTTATTTAAGTGAAGGTTACTCAGTTCTCTCTTAACAGTTTGATGCTCAACCATTTTCCCAACTAGTTTTCTTCTCTCCTCTCCTATTTTTTTCAACTCTAAACCTATAAATAAGAGGTTTAAAATTATTTTTGAAAGATTTCACCTCTTTTCCATTTATTTCCACTTTGTCCTTGCTTGGTTTACCGAAAAGTGTAATACTTTTCAAAATGCAAGTCTCGGAACATCGTAGAAATATTTGGAAAAATATTTTGAAAGAGAGGGTTTTAAGGTCTAAAATAGTTTTGGTCCAAAATGGGGTGTGAGGTTAGGATTTAGAAGCTCTTCTTGCTGAAGAAATCGAACATTTGCACAGCACAACTTTCATCATCGAGTGATCAATCAGTGGCGCCCAAGTCTTTAGGGCGGTCAAAAATGGGATGTCTACACCTATCGTATTTTTTCTAATTCATTTACTTATGTTGGCTTCATACTTATTAATTCTCAAATAGTCATATTTCATGCTTAGGAATGCTCAGAAAGACATGAGGATGAAGATATGAACACAAATCATCTTTTCAAAATATGCTGAAATAGAGGTCTTCAGTCGAGCCAACCTTTGGTCGCTCAAACGGTCAGAGATGTTTGCAAAACTACAAGATAGGACTATTGTGCGCTCGAACCAAAATTTGGTCGCTCGGGCGGTTTGTAAAAATATTTTTGAGTGTGTGATTTATTAATTATTATTTTTTTAATTGAAAAACTTCTTTGTTTGATGGTAAGGAATGAATGATTTTAGAAATAAAAAATGCACTCTTTATTTTAAAAAGAAAGTGTTAGTGTGTGATTTATTAATTATTTTTTAAAATTGAAAAATCAAGAAAAATTAGATTAAATAGTTAGAACTCTTTTAGCTCTTCTCACTAAAAACTCCTTCTTACTTATATAATAGATAGATAGATAGATAGATTAAGTGGATATAAATAATAAACTCACTAAAAACCAAAAGACAAATAGTTGTTGATTCTCTAGCATGAAGTTTTGTATTTTCTCTAGTAGTTTGAGCATGTTTGATACGATGGAATGTGATGGAATGTAATGCCTATTCTAGCTTTATATTTCATTTCCTTCGTTTGTTATGCTTTAGTTAAGTGAGAATAGTTATTCCATGAGAATGCCCATTTCAACAAAAATTGAGAATATATATACCATATGGGAAGCTAAAAAATAACTATTCCATTCCAACATGGAATCATCATAAAACAAAATAGCAATCTCTTTCATAAAAATAAAAAAAACAAAACGATTATTTTAGGGAAAAAAATTATTATCTCTTCCAATCTCTCTTTACGAATATTCTCGCATACTAAACAATCAACCATAGACGACATTATCATTATTCTTCTATCAGGTTCAATATATATATATTTTAAATTATGGTTCAATTTATTTACATGTTAGTTGTAAGGCATATATATATATATATATGAAACTCTATGAAATTATATTCTATGTATAATAGAACATATATATATATATGTATCACATTTTTTTTTATATATAGTTTGTTTGTATTTTTTTTTTTGCCATATGAACTAATTTGAAAAATTAATTTTTATTCCTTAGATAAATATTACACAAGTGATTGTTGTTTCTTGTTGACAGATTAAAAAATTTCTACCTAAAAGACATTACTATTTTTTATTTTTTTTTATTTTTAAAGTCCATGTATTTGCTACAATCATTCTAACATAAGTTTTTTTTTATATTTATTTATTTCTTTAATGAATGTTAATTAAATAGTATTTCAATTGTTTTTAATTCAGGTCTTGCCGAATTTCCCCACATTTTTGGCATTGAAGAATGAATATTTTAAATGCAGTTAATGAATATTATTATTTTGTGATTAATGAATATTTTTATTATGATTGTGCGTATTGTGCGATTTTAAAATTTATTATTTTGTTTATATTAATGAATTTTTTATAATTTTTATTTATTTTTAAAATTAATATGGTTATACAATATTTAATCTGGTAGTTATTAGTTTGGTAATCATTCTATTCCATTCAATTTACTTAACAAACCAAACATGAGAATGGGAATAGTCATTCCATTCCCACGTCATTTTACTATATCAACCAAATAGTCAGTGGCAGAGTCAAGAATTTAATATAGGGGGCACCTATTGATTTTTATGCAACTTTGTTTTGCAGAAGAATAATTATCATCTTCTTCTTGAGGAAGAGATGATTCCAATTTTGATTTTCTTTTGAAATATTTATCAATGATTGTTTGAAAAAATTAAAAATCAAAATAAAAATTCATAATCAAAATCACAAACCCCCACAAATCAAATCTCCAATTTTAATACAAATCAACAAAATTTAAATTTAGCACAAATCACAACAAATCAAAATTTCTAATTTTAGCATAAATTATAACAAATCAAAATCCCTAATTTAAATTTTAATCACTGCAAATTAATATTTTTAATTTTAGCCCAAATCAAAATCCCTAATTTTAATATAAATCACCGCCAATTAAGATTCATAATTTTAGCATATCAAAATCTCTTATTTTAACATAAATAATAACAAATAAATATTTTTTACAAATCAAAACTTGACAAATAACTATAAATTAATACTCATAATTTTTATTTAAAAGTAAAAAAAAAAAAAAAGTTACCTGTAAACAATGAAGAGAAGATACCAAGGTTGTAGTGTGGTCTCAAATCTGTGTTATGTGATATTAATTTGGTGAATCACGAGTCGGTAAATTGCAAAGCAACAAAGGGAGACAAAGAAAAAACGAAGACACTTAACAAGTACTATGAATAAATAAAAAAATAAAGAATTTCATATACTTTTAAGGTTTTAGCCTTGCCGTAATTGAAGTTGTGTGCACTCACCAAAAAAAAAAAAAGTTGTGTGTGAGTGTTTGGTTGGGATTGGGATTCAAAAAAAACAAAAAAAAAAAACAAAAAACAAAAAACAAACAAAAATGTGGGTGCATGTGGTGTGGTGTGGTGTGTCAGTGTGTTTGTATTATGTATAGAAAAGGGCACTATGTGTAAGTGTAAGCAAGACCCCACCAAAAAATATATATATATTTGAAAAGTCAGGGGGGGCACGTGACCCCCCTCGCCCCAACATCCCTCTACCACTGCAAACAGTAGAAAGAGAATGAGCATTCCATTCTATTCTATCATGTATTCCATTTCACTATGATTTCATTCCCACTTCATTTTATTCCATCATACCAAACGAGTCGTGTGTTAGATGAACAAAAAATAACAAATGTCATTTTACCTAAAAGCCGCAAAATTGGCGCAATACAACAAAACGCAAGCCGACATGAATTTCACCACAAGCATGGCCCCTTTGTTTTGATTTTGTTCACTTACTTTCACGAATAAATGGAGGTGATAATTTAATTAAGGGTTTTAGAGATTTTATTTTGATAATTTAAATTAGGGGAAATTATTAAAAATTCCCATTTGGGAGAGTTTTAGTCTAAGGAGTCCTCCTTGTTTTTTAATACTTTGGGAAGTCCTTTTTTTTTGGTAATATGATCCACAAGATACCATTTGCTAATTTCGAAATGGATTTGGTGACCTTTACCCTTTCTTCGCGTAACATTTTAAAAAGGATTTTTCAATTCTATTGATTACGTTTGTTTTCCTGTGCATATTTTTGTAAAGATCAAATATGGGTTGGATTTGGTGGGTTTCTAGGGTTCGTGAGTATTTGAATTCTAAAAAATGTAATTGAATGTGAAAGTGAACATTCACCGTGGCCGCGCTGCATGTACATTATTGAACGATGTGAATGTGCAATGTGGTAACCATATGTATCGAGTATACGAACGCACCATTTACGTTGAAAATTTAAATCCAAAAGAATAATACGATGATTTGCTGTGGAATCACATCAACACAATGGGTGTTAGTAAGTGTGACCGTTGCAATGTAACTATGTGTTTGGTGCCACAGATTTTCAAATGTGGCACACAAGCACCACATCATTGCATAACATCACACAATGATCAATTGCATGAACCACATGGCAATATTTACACTGCAAACAACACCCAACACAAATCCATTAAAAAAAAACACAAAACATACATGACCGTTGGTAAGATTTTTGTGTTGGAGATTCTGTATTTTTGGTTGATGTAGGAAAAGGAGTTTCCTTAACTGCGTTGTGTAATGTGAGATCCAATTCTCAAAGCAAGATTCATAACAATTTCAAAACCCTAAAAACTCATGAAACTAATTTCGGAGTCTTGACTTGCAATATGGAGATGTGGTTGCCACTTTTGGGATGAAGATTCGAACGTGAATCGATGGTCCAAACAAGTATGAAATAACCAAATGGGAATGATGAAACGTTGCTACGACAAAACCCTAGACGATTGATGAACCAAATCAGGATTGTTGATCGGCTTCCTCAATTTTGTGGTTGATGAGTTTGGGTTGGTTCCGAACCCACAATGACGTTTCTTGAATTTTGGATCCTACAGATGTGGTCACCACTTGCAAATGCAACGTCCACAATGAAAATCCCCTCTGGAGTTGACAAAAACCATGACCCAATTGAATGTGGAACACCCAAACCAGAATGATGGACATGACGTTTCTTGTAACAAACCACTCAACGACAAACACACCGAATCAAGGATGTTGGTCAGAACCCTTAATTTTTGTTGAGCCTGAAACATTTGATGTATTTCCCAAATGAGAATGGTGCGACGTTGCTCCGACCTAACCCCAAATGACAAACGCACAGATCTATGGTTTTGGTCAGAATCCTCAAGTTTAGGTGCTGAAATGTTTGGATTGAAATGTAGGGCTTCAAAAATTGGCTTTGCAAAATGACGTGGATCAACAAACATGGGTCATAAAGGTGATGTGGGTCACCCAACATAAACTACCAAATCCACAAATGTCTATCGTACGCTTTTTCCAAACATTACAAACACCTAAATCATGGAAACAAAATATCAGAAAACAAATATAACACATAAAAGGATAAAAACGTGAATCCCTAAAAAATGGGACCTTCGTGTCCACAAAATTAAATATGGGACTAATTATATTACAATTCCACATTTTGGGATTTATAGGTCAATTCCCCTTTAAATTATTTTTATTATAGGATTTTTCGATTATATCATCTATATAAAAAAAATTAAGTTAATCAAACATACGTAGTCCTATGATTGGATCGTAATTGTTTTTAAAAAAATTATCAAAATTATATTAATTGTTTATGTTTTTTAAATTTAAATATAGTTTTGTTATAGGTTAGAAATGTCTAATTGACTTGATTTTTTTCATAGATGATATACTTGGCAAACTCTACAATATGAACGGTTAGGCCCAAAAGTTAGACTCATTTTGTAGACCCAGTGATGTATCAATCAATCATCTTCTTGACACATCACTGGGTCTAGAAAATGGGTCTAAAACGTGGACTTGTATATCATTTTCCATTTGAAAAATGCCCCACGGACTCACAACATGATGTTATGCCCTAATTTCTCTCACTTGATATGGGGTAAACATTATCCTTTTCTCTACATTGCTTTTCTTATAGAGAGAATTACAAGCAAGTGAAAAAAAGAGAAAAAAAAATTGCCCATATATGGGGGTGCAAGTATGTCAGTGGTGGGGTGCAAATGAAAGGCTGTGGGGGTGTAAGTGTCACTTGCACCCCTCCATGTATGGGTTATTTTTTTCCCCTTCTCCTACTTGTTTATAGTTCCCTCTTTCGTATATTTGAGTCTCCTCTTTTGGACTCACATACATTGTGTTTGATTCATGAATTTGGATAAGGATTTAAAAGATAAAAAAAGAAAAAAAAGTTGAGTGAAACATGAATAAAATATAGTTACATTTTACATATCGTTCACATGTTTTCTTTCTTTCTAAATTCTTACCAAAATTCATGATTCAAACACAAGAAGTAGTAGATTCCACTAAATAACCAATCAAAGAATAGTGCAATTTTCACCCCTGGTTGAACAAATTTATTCATGCTCATTAGAGTTACTTTATTTATTTATTTATTTTAAGATTAAATTACAAATATACTCCTTAAGATTTACTTAAAATACGAATGATCACATGTGGTTCTAAAAATTATATCCCGCCTTTTGAAGTTTTCAATTTCATAACAAATGGTTTCTTTTATTAATAATTCATCAAGTCAATTAATAGTTTTTAATGATATTACAATTTCATTTCAATTAATAATTTAGGTAATTATATCATTGTTTAGGAGAGTAGTTAGAAATTTTATTTTTTTTAAAATTAATTTTGTTAAATTAATTTTTTTGACGAGGGGCTATTTGTAATTTTTTAAACCACGAGTGGCAATTTGTATTTTAAGCAAATTTCAAGAGGTGTATTTGTAATTTACCTAACTTAAATTATTTTAAATGATATGCAAATTAACAATAACATTACTTCTTTTGTTTTGTTTTGTTTTTTTTTTTCTTTATGAAATCTATGTTATAATATTCTATGCATTTTTTTGCTTACAATTTATAATAATTTAAATAAATCAAAAAAATTAAAGGCATTCAGGCCAAAAGTCTAATTGAAAATATCATATTATCCTTACTTATCTGCCTATATATCCACTATACTCTTATCTGTTTGACATCACATTTCTATCCACCTATATGTCCATGTATCATTCCATATTTGTTCATGTTTCACCTACATTGCCTACCTAATCTATCTATTTATCCATTTCACCACCACTACCAATCGCCGCTATCAGCCACTAAAGGCTACTTTGATGGCCTTTTTTCCGTCAACTTTTTCGCACCGACAATGATCTAGCGGTAGTAGGGTAAAAATAGAAAGAAAAAAAAAAGTCTTCGAACAATAATTTGTTATTTTCAATAAATAATTTCATTAGTTATGTCCTTATCTTCCTAAATGATCAATCTCTAGGCCAAATGTCATATACTCTTGTAACATTGGACTTATCATCAATTATTCTAAAAATTTATTGAAAAGCTAGAGAAAAAATACTTCTATCCAAAGGAGTACAACATGTGAGCTATGTGGTTAGCAAGTAAAATACAAGTGCTAGTTTAGATGCCATTATTGAAAATGTTCTAGGTCAAAAGTAAGGCTCCTTTGGCACATAAAGGGTAGAAAGTTACAAAAGAAAGAACATCTCACTGCACGTATGACATCCTCAATATATATATATATATAGAGTTCCGATTCGTAGCTCGAATTTGGAGGCTCGAATTTGGCTCGAATTTGAAGAAGAAGAAGAAGAAGAGAAGGAGAAGAAGAAGGAGAAGAAGAACAGGACTGGAGGGGCCAACAAAATCGGGTGGATGCGGAGGCGGCTGCGGGCGGCGGCAGAGGCGGAGGCGAGGCTGAGATTTGACGATCGGTCGACGAGCGACGAGCGACGAGCTGCGACGCCGACAAGTTGCGACGACGGCGACTCTGTTTCTCTCTCGCCTCTGCTCTTCTCCTGTGTTCAACGAAGAAGAAGAAAAGAAAGAAAGAAAAGGAAGAGAAAGAAAAGGAAGAAAAAAAAAAATTCGAAACCCAAAATGACGTCGTTTTGGGTTTCGAGCCGAATTCAAGCCACCGAATTTGAGTTACGAGTCATTTTTCGTATATATATATTTTTATCACTTAATATCTCATGAAATCTATACAAAACGTTTTTTAAGTTATCCTATTGTTGTTGTCGTTGTTGTTGTTTATTTATTTATTTATTTATTTTTTATTTTTATGTTTTTTCCCACATATATTAGCATTTATTCTAATTTGGATGACTTTGGGCCCACTGACTATGTCAAATGAACCGACTAGCCAATGAATTCTTCCTTTATAACATATTCATGTTTTTGTGACATGGAAATGTTATATAGTAATCTTTGTTGACATTGAAATGTTTTGATTTTGAGTAAATTATATTTACTCATTTGATAGAGTCGAGTGGAGAAAAAATACATATATTTTTTTATCAACAAAAAAAAAAGAAAAAACTTTATTGATGGAAAAACATACATGGTATGGAAAAGAACATCAATAAAGATAATTTATTGATAGAAAAAAAAAAAAACTTCATTGATAGAAAAAATATTCATATAACCGATTCCATTTGATGGAACTTGTGTGTGCTGTTTTCTGACTACGCTGCCAAACATGTACTCAGCTGGAGAACACCGACAGAATAAATTGCGCTCGAACGACCTGTCACAGAAAAAAAAGACTTCGGTGGTGGTTCTTCCACCCGGAGGCACTCCGACGATCAAGTCAATACTCAGTTATCTCTCAAAAATAATAATTAGTGCTTAACTCACTAGCCAAAATACAAAAAGTGTACCTTAGACCCACGAGAGTGCCCTTCTTTTATAGCCAGCACTAACCTGATCCCTGTTGAAGCCTAGCTCCTCTTGGACTCTGCCTCAAAGCTTATCCTAGACTCTCCAATAGATAAAGATAAACTCCCTAAGAGGTTTATCCTTATCCAGGCTGAGGTCCTTCCCCATTCTAGGACTTTTATTCCTTATCCATTCATCTCGGATTCCGGTATCTCCTCAGATAACCTCGGCTTAGCCGAGATCACCTCGGTGCCATGACCAGGACACGTGGCACCTCGGCAAGGCACTTCGGTGCTACCTTGGCCACGTGTCGTTATTCAAAAAATATGTCCCCACAACTGCCCCCTAGGTTCTATTACCTCGGCATACTGAAGTGATGGAACATATATATTTTGACTATATAGCACGTCGGCTAAGTTTGCTCTATCCCTCATTACCGATGTCGTCACTCGTCGGCTACATATGACCAATACCTGTAGTCTGTTTTCATCAATGCCTTAGAACTAAGGACCAAGTTTTTTTTTTTTTTTTAAACCGAGATCATTTCCATAGCCGAGGTCTTCGCTTCATTAAATCAAGAACTCCAAGAGTTTCTACACGCGTATGAGTTGTTATACACAGTAACTCAACCGTTTTCACCATGCGTCTCCTCCTTATTGATTCGTATCTGATATGCGCCATCAGGTCGCATCGCTTCTTCTTGCGCCGCCTGACAGGCACGTTGTCTAAGGCACATTCAATGAAACTTTGCCGCCTTTTCGTGTTTTAACAAAAACACTTTCCTTTCTCTTCGTCTTTTCACCTTTGCAACATTGTTTTCGCTCAAGCTTTCTCTCTCTAACATTTCTCTCCCAAATCCTCCATTGTCGTTTTCGTGAAGCTTTCTGCAACCACTTTCATTCTTCCCCTCTAGTAAAGCTTTTGCTGTTCTTCTTTTCTCACTGCCACCGTCTGACTCTGACGTACTTTATACCGGCCTCATTTTCGTCGGCAAGCCACTGTTCCTCTATTTTTAGTTTCGAATTTTGTTGCTCTTGTACACTGCTTTCACGAATGCATTCACGTTCTTGAATATACTGGTTTGCGTTTTGAATCCCAACAAAAAGCATGCTTTGTTTGAGGATTTCTATTCTTTCAATCTGCCTATAACTCACTGTCCTTATGCATGCATATGCACTATTTTCACGTATCTTGATGTTCTTGATAGTTCATCACTATTCTTGATTCTGAATCACACTTTTTACCATGTTTTCTTATTGTATTTTCCAGATTTCTACCTTCAATTCTTGTTTGTATAGTCTTAGGTTTTGGGATTTGTTTTAGAACTCCAATTCTTAGGAAAAATTAAAACGAACTCCCCTTAGATCCTCAAAAATTCTTGCCGTAGCATACGTTTAGGTTTTGCCAAGGTCCTTCAAACCTTAACA
The DNA here is from genome assembly GCF_055761805.1 of Camellia sinensis. NCBI lineage: Eukaryota > Viridiplantae > Streptophyta > Magnoliopsida > Ericales > Theaceae > Camellia > Camellia sinensis. The sequence goes on from NC_138970.1 coordinate 79,330,723, forward strand.
AAGTAATTCCTTCTGAAATCTAACACCTTGTCCCTCTAGCCGACATTATGGGAATGTTTAGGTGGAGAGTAGATACTCCTACTAAGCTAGAGTACTTCAGGCATGAGTTTTCTATACCAGCCGATGTTCAAATAAGGTTGGCTGGAGAGAATGACTCCATTATGCCGAGGGAGAACTATATGCCCTTTCCTGTCGTCTCTATTATTGAAGGAGGAGTCAGATTCCCTCTTAACACCCTTTTAAGAGAGGTCATCCACTTTTACAAACTGAACCCCATGCAACTAGCTGTAAACTCCTTTAGGATCATAAACGGAATTGCCGAGTTGGAGCGTCGGCAAAATGCAAGAATTTCCCTGACTGATATTCAATACTACTACACGATGTGTAGCCTTAAAACTAAAGCCGATTATACATACTACCTCAAGCCGAGATCAACCCAACACAAGCTGATAGCCGACATCCCATACTCTAATAAAGGCGCAACTGATGACTACTTGATTGTGTCGGGCAATTGGGAGTTTGCGACAGACGACGAACTTCGCCTCTTCCCATTACGCCGCAGGGTTTTTAGGGATGATATGGGTAAGGACTTAGTTTCCCTCCCTAGAGTCCCTCTTTACTTTTTTAATCATCATATTCTTGCTACTATGTTTCTAACATATGTTCTCTTTTTGCAGCTCTCCCTCAGCCAGAAAAGAATTTTTGCTGACACTACACGCCAAGCAAAGACTTGGTCTGCCTTTTCGGCCTTCCCCTAGAGCTTCGCAAGGCTCCAATCCTCCTCAACTACATCCCAATATATCGGAGTCCTCTACCCGACGTCCCTCGGAAGAGCAAATCTCCACCTTCCGTCACAACTTCTTCTGCTACCTCATCACCAAGGCCTGATCAAGGCTCCACCTCTGACCTAGCAAAGCAGCCATCGAAATTTGCTCCCCAACTTATTCCACCAGCCCAGCGCCAATGCCGATGTCGTGCTTCTACCAACACTCCTGCTGGTAGAACACGTAGCCAAAAATGCCGGAGTGCTGAGGCGTCTGCTTACGACCCAACAAATCCACCAATAGCTCTACTAGCAATCCACTTGGGTAAAGGGTCACAGTTGCCGCCACAGTCGATGAGATGGGGTAAAAACCTGTAGTAGTTGAAGATTTGCTCGCCAACCTTCCTGGCGTTGTCAACGTTCAGTCTTTGTCCTTCCCTCAGCCAACACCTAAGCCAAAACGAGTGAAGAAGACCAAGACAAAGGCCACAGTGACCCAGATTGATTCTGAGGACACTGTGCCTATCTCAAAGTTAGCTGAAACCGAGAAAAGTGCCCCCTCCATCGAGAAGCATCCTGCCGAGGACCCATCTTCCAAGGTCCCACTTGCTAAAAAGCCGAGGTCAGACCACCAAGAGGGCAGCAGCTACCCCAGGGGCATGGTCTGGGCGCCCGAGATCATGCTCGACGACAGACCTCTTATCGCCGGTGACAGTGCTGCCAATCTTGAGGTCGGCATGGCCCTGCCTACGACAGTTCTTCTGCCTGAGGACATGAATAGAATGGCTGAGCTACACAAATATGAAGACTTCGCCTTCATGATGCAGCACTCGGTCTTGGTAAGCATTCTTCCTTCCCCTTTGACAATCTTTTCACACATACTGAAATTTTGCTAACTTGTGTTACTTCTTTACAGGCCATCTAGCATGCCTATTCTTATGTGACCAACACCGAGATGATGAGAAAGGAATTGGCAAAGAAAACAAAAGAAGGAGCCAAACTCCTGTCTTCGCTTAATCAGGCCGAGGCCAACAATCGTTCTCTTATGGACCAGGCCAAGGACACCAAAATAGCTCAGAGTCTGGCCGAAGAAAAGGCTAAGGCGGCAACTGACGAAGCTGAGACAGCAAGAGCTGACCTCGAAGCTACTAAGACCAAAGTAGTTGATCTGGAGGCCAAGCTGCAGGATTCCATCGCCAATAAAGAGGCCGAGGTTAAGGCGGCCGACAAAAAGGCCTTTGAAGAAGGGCAGGCCGCCGTTCGCGACCAATATAGGAAGCAAGTCAACCTGGGTTGTAACTGAGGTTACTACCTCGGCTGGATGGTGCCCCTCAACAAGTTGGATGTTGCTATGGACTCCGACCTTCATGACATCAGCGAGCTCCAAGTGCCATTCCCTCAAGAGAATAAAGAGGCCGACGTTGAAGACGAAGATGATGTCGATGATGGCGAGGCCGACAAAGAGGATGGGGAGGCTGCCACTGATAACAAGTCTCCTACCCTTAACGAGCAAATAGAGTTAACTCAGGATGAGGAGGATAACTTGGCATCCAAGGGTGTCTCCCCCACTCCAACAACTTCTGAAGCCAAGATACGTTGTGCCGAAAAGAGTCTTGACAAAACATTGCAAGAGATTGATGCTGAGCTTGAAGCCGAGAGGACTACAACGCTACCCTCTGATCAAGCCAAGTCTAGTACTTAGAATTTTTTCTTTTCTTGTTCTGTTCCTTCTTAGCTTGTAATATTTCGTTTGAACAATGTTTAGCTTTTATTTGGCCGATGTGCCTTTTTTTGTAGTTGAACTTCCTTTTCTGAATGCATTCTATAATTCCTTCTTTCAAGGGTTTCGTACGCTTGTAAGCTCTACTACTTCCACACTTAGAATATTTTGCATGTCTTCAGTTTATGCCTTTAGCTGTATAGTCTCCTCGGATTAACATACCTCGGACATAACTTCCTCGGCCTTGGCTTAACAGTTGAAAACATTGTAAAAAATATTTTCACAAGTGTTATTTAAAACTTGCCACTTTACTTCTACTTATCAAGACTTCTGTCTTCCATTATCTTCCAAGTCTTGGCAACATTGTAAACATAACCTTGGCTTAACTTCAACTTGTAAATTTTTCTTAAAAATTTCAACAAGTGATAAACTAACCTTCTTTCAACATAACCTCGGTTTAACTTCAATTTGTAAATTTTTTCGTAAAATTTCAACAATTGTTAAACCAACTTTAGCTTGTAAATTCCAACTCTGAAGCATTATTTTCCAGCTCTCTGCCCCCTAATATGAACTTAAGTTCCACTTGAGTTCTTATTAAGCATGTGGCTATGATCTCGTCGCTGAAGTTATATTAAACATAGACTAGCCGAGGTTCTCCACCTTGGTTCCTCTGTTAATCTTACCTACATGCACTTAGTTTCAATCTGTGTTTGATTCTGCCGATATGGCAAATCCAGGTTAATTCAACTTAGTTCAACTCTATTATATGCAAGTATAATTCAACTCTGTCATATAATGAGTCTAAGTTACTCATCATGTTTCACTTAGAAACAACGTCAACTTAGTTCAACTCTATTATATGCAAGTATAATTCAACTCTTCCATATAATAAGTCTAAGTTATTTATCATGTTTCACTTAGAAACATCGCCAACTTAGTTCAACTCTATTATATGCAAGTATAATTCAACTTTGCCATATAATAAGTCTAAGTTATTCGTCGTGTTTCACTTAGAAACATCGCCAACTTAATTCAACACTATTATATGCAAGTATAATTCAACTCTGCCATATAATAAGTCTGAGTTATTCGTCATGTTTCACTTAGTAACATCGCCAACTTAGTTCAACTCTATTATATGCAAGTATAATTCAACTTTTCCATATAATAAGTCTAAGTTATTCATCATGTTTCACTTAGAAACATCGCCAACTTAGTTCAACTCTATTATATGCAAGTATAATTCAACCCTGCCATATAATAAGTCTAAGTTATTCGTCATGTTTCACTTTGAAACATCGCCAACTTAGTTCAACTCTATTATATGCAAGTATAATTCAACTCTGCCATATAATAAGTCTAAGTTATTTATCATGTTTCACTTAGAAACATCGCAAAGTGACTGGTCAGTCGTACTACACAAGTTGAAAAAAGAATTGAGCTAAATTTTTTTTATTACTTCGGCTAATAACAAAAGACTTAAAAAAACAAAAGGAAATCTAATGATTGAAAAACTATAGGTTGCAAGTATTCCAGGGTCTTGGCAACTCTTTGCCTTTAATGTCTTCAAGCCGATATGCCCCATTGCCAAGGACCGAGATGATTCTATAAGGTCCCTCCCAGTTTTGGGCCAAGCTCGCCCTCTCTGGGATCTTTCTTGTTGCCGACGACCTTTCTCAGGACGAGGTCTCCAACTTGAAACTCTCGTGGGTTGACCTTCTTGTTGTAAACCCTAGCAAGCTGTTACTGGTATGCCCCCAGCTAAATTGCTGCTTTCTCCGTTCTTTCTTCCAATAGGTCCAGATCTCGAGCTAAAAATGCATCATTAGCCCCATTCTCTATTCCCTAGGTTCTGATCCCTGGGATGCCGACCTCTAATGGGATTACTGCCTTTGTGCCATAAGCCATAGCAAATGGGGATTTCCCAGTTGATCTTCTCGACGTAGTCTGATATGCTCAGAGTACATTGGGCAACTCATCCACCCACTTTCCCTTTGCTGCTTCTAGCCTCTTCTTGATCCCATCCAAGATAACCTTATTGGATGCTTCTGCTTGACCATTGCTTTGAGGGAAGCTTGGAGTAGAGTAATAGTTCTTGATTTTGTACTTTACACAAAAGCTTTTGATCAGCTTGCTGTCAAACTGTGTTCCATTGTCTGCTATTATTGCCTTTGGGATCCCAAACCTGGTGATGATGTTCTTCCATATGAAGCTCTTCACATCAATATCTCGTATTTTTACAAGGAGTTTAGCTTCCACCCACTTGGTGAAGTAATCTGTTGCCACTAACAGGAACTTCCTTTGTCCAGTCGCTTGAGGTAGCTGTCCAACAAGATCTATGCCCCATTGGGCAAATGGCGAAGGACTGGACACTGGGTTCAAATCCGCTACTGGTTGGTGTATCAAAGGTGCAAACCTCTGACACTTCTCACACTTTCTGACATAAGCTTCAACATCTTTCTACATGTAAGGCCACCAGTACCCCTGAGTAATGGCCCTATGAGCAAGTGACCTGCCCCTAGTGTGGCTTCCACACACTCCTTCATGTATTTCATACAAGAAGTCTTCAACTTGTGAAGGATGCACACACCTCAAAAGGGGACCAGTAAAAGATCTTCTGTAGAGATGCCCTTCTACTGTTAGACTGAATCTTGCCGACTTCAGTCTGATCTTGTGTGCTTCTTTATGATCATCTAGTAGTTTTTCATCTTTAAGGAATACTATTATTGCATCCATCCAACCTGGTCCCATCTCCACACACATTGCCTCATGCTCTGTGTGCAGTGGTTCTACACTTGGACCTGACAAGTAGTTAACCATTATTGTCCTTGCCTCTCCTGGTTTCATTGCACTAGCCAGGTTGGCCAAGGCATCAGCATGGCTGTTGTCATCTCGGCTACTTTGCTATAGTCGACAATTTTGGAACAATGCTATCAGTCTGCCCACCTCCTTTACATAGGCCACCATCATTTCATCTCGGGCTGCGTATTCGCCTGTTGCCTAGTTGACGATAAGCTGGGAGTCACAGAAGACCATTACCTCGTTGGCTTCCATTGTTGCTGCCAACTTTAATTCTGCGATCAGTGCTTCATACTTTGCCTCGTTGTTTGAGGCCTTAAACCCCAAATGAATGGATTGTTCTAGCATTTGCCCATCCGGTGATACTAGCACTACTCCTGCCCCCGCTTCTTATCGGTTTGAACTTCCGCCAACAAATAGGCGGAAGGAGTCACCGACGTAAATACTACAAGGCCTAAGTTTCTCTTCTTTCCTCTGTTCTGCTATCCCCAGCTGGGTTTCTCCTTGTTCACCTGGACATTGTATATCCAGGCTGAATGAAGCCTGATGTATGATGGCTACTGGTGTGAACTCGGCCACGAAGTCGGCCAAAACTTGGCCTTTGATTGCTGTTCTGGGTCTGAATTCCAAGTCATATTGGCCTAACACCATTGCCCATCTGCCTATCCTGCCTATCAGGTCACCTTGTTACAACAGGGACTTCAAAGGATGCTCAGTTAACACCAAAATCTTGTGGGCTTGAAAGTAATGATTCAGCTTCTTGGAGGCCATTACTAAAGCCAGTGTCAGCTTCTCCAAGGGTAGGTATCTGGTCTCTACATCTGCTAGGCTCTTACTTGCGTAGTAAACTGCCCTCTGTTCTCCATTTTCTTCCCTGATTACCACTGCACTTACTGCATGCTCTGAAACTGCCAAGTATAAGAACAGCTCCTCTCCAGGTACTGGATTTGAGAGAACTGGAGCGGTGGTCAAGTATTTCTTCAAGTCGGCCAAGGCGAATGAGTGAATGAAATGGATAAGGCGCATGGCCAAAACATATCTTGCCTAGGAAAGGCATAAACATATACAAACCACGTTTAACACAGAAACGGTGCCGTCACACACAACACTAGGTGCGTACACATAATATCATAACTGTGCTTCAATGCGAAAAGTATGAGCACATACCAGACCAAGCTCAACATGGAAAGGCGCAAGCGATGGATGGAGGATGCAGCAAATGCATGCAATACTCTCTATGTACAATACAATAAATGTATGACAATGCAAGCTATGTACAATGCAACCTACATACTAGATGATGTAGTAGGGAAATGCATGACAATGCAAAGTAAGGAAGAATGCATTACAATGCATGTAAGGAAAGATGCATGACAATGCAAGCTATGTTCAATGCAATATTACAATAAAAAACAAATGTAATGGATGCAATGGATAAGGCGCGCGGCCGAAACATATCTTGCCTAGGAAAGGCATGGACACATACAAGCCATCTTTAACATGGAAACGGTGTCGTCACCAACAACACTAGGTGCGTACACATAATATCATAACCGTGCTTCAACGTGAAAAGTATGAGCACATACCAGACCAAGCTCAACATGGAAAGGCGCAAGCCGTAGATGGATAATGCAGCAAATGCATGTAATCTATAATGCAATATATACAACATGCAATAGATGGAATGGATGAGGCCCGCAGCCAAACCGTATCTTCCCTAGGAAAGGCATGGACACATACAAACCGCGTTTAACACGGAAACGGTGCCGTCACCCACAACACTAGGTGCGTACACATAATATCATAACCGTGCTTCAACGTGAAAAGTATGGGCACATACCAAACCAAGCTCAACATGGAAAGGCGCAAGCCGTAGATGGATAATGCAGCAAATGCATGTAATCTACAATGCAATATATGCAATATGCATGTAATGTATGCATGTAAATGCAATATTTACAATGATGCATGTAAATGCAATATTTACAATGATGCATGACAATGCATGGTAAGAAAATGCATGACAATGCATGTTTGTTTTTTGTATTTTGTTTTTTGAAATGCATGACAATGCAAATGAGACACAAATGCGCGACAACTTTTTTGTTTTTTTTGAAATGCATGACAATGCAAATGAGACACAAATGCCCGACGACGCGCGTCTTTTGAAATGCATGACAATGCAAATGAACTTGAATGCGCGACAATGCACGTCTTTTGAAAAATGCATGACAATGCAAATGAACTTGAATGCGCGACAATGCACGCCTTTTGAAACACATGACAATGCAAATGAACTCGAATGTGCGACAACGCACGCCTTTTGAGATGCATGACAATGCAAATGAACAGTGCATATCAATGTAAGGGATGATGAAGTAGTTTCCAAGCCTTTGCAAGATACAAAAGGATACGAAAAGGATACACCTTGCACGTATTCGAGTGCTACGCACAGAAGACATGGCACAGAGACCGGTTAAGCTTCAAAATGCAGTTCCTTGCACTATCTTGAGCAATGGAGGCCCCAAACCACATATCTGTCCCAAACAAGGGTGTAGGAGATTTACCGGCCATAGGGGGAGGTCACCGGCCATCCACCGGCCGAAAAATAAGGCCATTGGCCAAATATTTGGCCGACCGGCCAACAATGTGGCCGACCGGCCAAAAATGCCTGTATCGGGGCAGTTTTGTCAATTCGGCACGGGTCTTTAAATATAGGGCTCCTAGCCCTATTTCCTCACTTACCACTTGCTCGAAAAACCTTCCCCCATCTGTCTAGGTCATTTTCCTTCATTCGATCCTCGTTTTTTCTCGATTTTTGAGCCCGTTTCGTCGTTCGATTCGCGAACACCTTCTCGTTTCGCACATTTTGAATTGAACAAAACTTGTTTTCGGTGTCTCTTTCTCAATTTCCACCACTCGGGATTTGTTTCCCTCGAGTTTACCTTGATTCTCGTGCCTTTTCCGCACTCCGACCTTTCTGGCCATTTTTCACCCTCTTGGGGTTGACTTTTCAGTTGACTTTTCACATTCTCACCCGGTTTTCACACTTCCGGCCATTTTCACACCATTCTTGGCATGGCGGACGATATTCCACGAGGCGGGACTCCTCCGAAGTAGGATATGGACCCCGAGGCCGAGCTCTTGCCTTTGAGCGTTCGACCATTTGACCCGGCTACCTACAGGCCGGCGATTCACGTGTTGTCTCCTGACTGACTTCGCCAGTTTAGGAGTTTTGCCAGGGGCGTACCACCAGAGCTTCTACTGCGCGAGCCAGAGTCACATCTGTCTTACGGCGCTTCCGAGGTATACTCTTCCCCATTTCATTTTCCGCAATGTAGAACACAACTGTAATAGTCGATCTTGTTCTTTAATTGCTTAGCTCGGATACACCGATACACCATGTAAGGCCTCGGTGTCCCACATCGGGAATGGAGGGGGAGTTCCTGGGCTATAAAAGTAAAAACCTAGACCCTTATATAGCATCGAGGCCTTTTCCCAAGTGGTGAAATCCCTATTAGAACTCCCCAGTTAAGCGTGCTTAGGCTGGAGTAGTTCTAGGATGGGTGACCCACTGGGAAGAACAAATCCGTGCGGGCATGACCCAAAGCGGACAATATCGATGATGTGTAAAGGGTCGGGGCGTTACAAATGGTATCAGAGCTGACTCTCTGGAGTACCGAGTGCAGGCCCCTGGCATCTCTTGGTGCATGTGGGCGGGCTTGCGAGCTGGCAGGCTACTGCACGGGGACGTGCAGCCTTATGAGGGGTGGATTGTAAGGCCCCGGTGTCCCACATCGGGAATGGAGGGGGAGTTCCTAGGCTATAAAAGTAAAAACCTAGACCCTTATATAGCATCGAAGCCTTTTCCCAAGTGGTGAAATCCCTATTAGAACTCCCCAGTTAAGCGTGCTTAGGCTGGAGTAGTTCTAGGATGGGTGACCCACTGGGAAGAACAAATCCGTATGGGCATGACCCAAAGCGGACAATATCGATGACGTGTAAAGGGTCGGGGCATTACACACCACATGTTGTAGTTTACTGCGAGGATACCCGCACTCGGTATTCGTTTGAATCTGAACACGTGCACACACGCTTCATTGTCACTGAATCACTCAAACACACTGACAGTAGTTCACTGTGAACCCGATATCTGTTGGAATCTGAACACGCGTACACATGCTGTATTTTCATCAATTCTGAGTGCTTTCAACGCTGTATTTGTAACATTGCTTCACAAATGTTTGTTTTGACCACAGGGGGATTCCCATGCCTTCCGAGGGTATGAGAATGTCATGGCCCGGGGGTGGTACATGGAGCTTCCTGAGGCAGTTCGCTGTATCGTTGACCAGGCCGGCTTCGGCACTTTCTGCATGGGGCTCTCACGCCTAACTGCGAGTAGGCCTCTCCTTGCTGCTCTGGTGGAGAGGTAGTGGGACACCACTGACTCTTTCCATCTTTCGGCCACGGGTGACATGATGATGACTCCCTTCGACTTCTCCATGCTCACAGGCATTGGAGTAGGGGGTGATTCGATCCCCTTCGATACAGATATGGATGAGTGAGAGGCTGCTCAGATGTACCTGCTTGGCGACCTACCGCCTCTTGCTCGTCCAGGATTTGTACGATACTCGTGGTTCGAGGACCATTTCAGGATCCAGGCGCCTACCACTCGAGAGGAGGAAGAGCAGTATGCACGCGGCTTCCTCGTGTTTTTGCTGGGGACGGCTCTCTTCGCCGACCGGGCGAACACTGTGCCCCTTTGTCTGCTGAGTGCACTGGTTGATGTGACCAGGATTCGTCTTTACGACTGGGGTGGTGTCGGCTTGGCCACCCTCTATGGCTATATGAGTTCATCCTCCCGCCTCAGCGGATAGCTGCTCGGAGGCTACTGGCGGGCTTGGGAGGTACGTCTTCTTCTTCTATTTTACATTTCTGCTTTACATTCTCTGTACTCTGTATACTGTACACGCTGCGGTCTTCGTCACACTGGTCATATATTGCACCCACGACACACATACAATTTGTTTTACACATTGCACACATTGCACAACACACTTCATATACTGCATAATCTGCTGCCAACTGACTGTACACTACACATACTGCGAACACGCAATCTGCTTTACACTGACTGTATACTGTGTGGACTGTACACTCTGCACAATGCACTGCTCAATGCATGGTTCTGCGCCTTCTGCTTTATTCTGCATTCTGCTTTATTTGATAAGCATACTGATACCTGTTCTGTCACACTGTAGTTGTGGGTATACGCCTACTTCCCGAGGCTTGCCCCAGTACCAGAGGAGGAGATGCCTCTCATGATCCCATTCACCCACCGCTTCGACGTGAGGTGCGAGTGGAGACCACTGGAGTCTTTCATATTCTTCCGCCGCTATGTCGATACCATCACCGCGGTAGAGGTATGTCAAACATTACAATTCATGTAAGCTTCACTTTGCATTGCATTTTCAATAGCAGTAGATAAAAAACTGTATTTTGTTTGCAGATCACCTGGCAGCCATGGGTCTCATTGCCCATCGTAGTACGGGAGCGGTATGAGGGCGCTCAGGAGACCTCCCGGTTCAGGATTTTGCTGGAGGGCCCGGTCTGTCGGGCCTGGTACCTGGGCGAGCGCTTCTTGCGACAGACCTTAGGCGTGCCAGAGCAGACAGTTCCGGAGCTGCCTCCTACGACCATGAGGCAGACAGAGAGATACACCCCACGGGAGATGGCCACTTATACGATCGGTTGGGACTCGAGGGCTTTAGAGGCGAGGGCGACTATGCAGAGTACGTCCAGACCTATATCATGTGGCCTCTGGGTAGTGCTCGCCGAGCTGAGAGGGAGAGGCCTGCGGCGCCAGCTGCTGGAGCAGGAATAGGAGCAGGAGCAGGAGCACTGAGGATGGCTTGGGCCCGTGGTAGGAGTGGGCCCCAGAGAGGGCAAAGAGCTGGGTGGCCAGTGTTGCCCACGATGATGACATGCAGAGGGCAGCGTGGAGAGACTTATCAGAACCCCATCGCTCCCCCTCCAGCTGATCACGAGTTAGTCGGGTTCTACGACTTGCCCCCGGTATGTACTACTGCATTTTGTACATTCATTTCGTTTCATTTCTCTTGATATTCCGCAGAATACTGATACTTTCCACTCTTGCAGACTTCTGCCGAGTATACACGCCAGTCCTTAGAGTTGACTTCCTCCGTGATGGGGATGTTACAGCGGAGCCTCGACCTGCTGGCTATCTACAGTATACCGGTAAGCTCTCTTTCAACCACAATCTCAAACTGTGCATAATCTGTTTCACGCATAATCTGATGCATCGCACTACCAACATGGCACTTGATATATGGCCCTCACGACATTCGATACACTGTAACCCACAGACTGTTCACAGCATTACTCACGGCATTTATACACTGCATTCTGTATTCATACACTCATACACTGTACTCACACACTGTATTCTGTACTGATACACTGCTCATAGTATTCATACACTGTACTCACACACTACATTCTGTACTGATACACTGCTCTCAGTATTCATACTTTGCTTTGCGTAGCATACTGATGCGTTTTCCATTTGTGCTTTTTAGCCCCCATTCCAGATGCCAGCTGCAGGAGGTGCTCCAGCAGGACCATCTGCATCTACCTGAGGAGGAGGGAGAGCAGGGCGAGGGACCACAGTACACCCCCGCACCAAGGTGGGGCGCATTCATGTTGGAAGCAGCTCTCGGGCACCGATCCCTGATGATGATGAGTCTGAGGCAGAGTCGGAGGCGGAGGCAGAGTCGTCCGAGGAGGAGGCCGGAGATGACTCGGGCTCGGGCTCAGATGGTGGAGCTGGCGATGATGTTCCTGGACCTTCGCCCAGGAAGAGGATCGAGGACAGACCCTCAGGCTTGAGACCAGTTGACATTGATCCAGACTTTTGTTGCCTTTCTTTTTTTTGTTTTACTCTTCTTTTTGCTGGTAGCTTGAGCACACTGTACTGCCATAGGCATGTTTTATTTTCTTTAAAACTATGTACTTGAAAAGATGATGAAATGAAACATGCTTTTTGTCTGAAAAAGTGTTGCATTTGTACATTTCATACATCGCATCGCATTGCATTATATCACATAACAATGTAAATGAGATTGATCTTTTGTCTGAAAATTAGAACACTTGCATCGTAATAACCAAGTAGTGAACTAGCTAACGTCAAAACAACTCATATAACCCAATTCTCATTCTGAACACACAGCCTACAACACAGCGCTTGGTTTACTCGGCACACAGCCCATACAACGCACTGCTTATTCTGAACACACGACCCATTCTGAGCAAACAATTCAATCTTGAAAAGACGGGATGCAAAAATCGGGCACGTAAAGTTGGAACAAACACGGGTGCTCCACAATTTCCCTCTTTTCTTTTGTTTCGCGGTCCGAAACCCACATAGTCTCGGATAGGTCCTGGTCCTACTGTTCCGACATGGCCTGGGTTGAACCCTGCGGCTATTGAAAGAACCAATCTTGCTTTGCACAAATGTGGAGAATGGCACAGCACTCCGAGCACAAACAATTTTTTTGAAATTGAGAAATGAGTTGTCGACCGGGTATTGAGCCTACGACTGAACACAACGCCCCTATGACTCAACAAACGGTACACAACCTAAACACATCGAGACATGCTTGGAGCAGACTCAAAATAAGAGTTGAGGTAAACAAAACAAAAGACACGACACACAGACGTGTTACACAGACAAGAGACCTCTCAGTTCGCGAGGAGTCAGTTTCTCCGGGTATTGTTTCCCACCCTTTCTTATTTGTGATTCTCACATCACTCGGCCCTTAGGCTCTGTTTTTCTGAAAAAGCCCTTTTCTCACTTTTTTCTCTCAATGCACATCTCTCTATTCTTCAATCTCTCGTTTTTTCTTATCCCTCCCCTGGGTGGTTGATGGATAAACAAGAGGTTGTGGGTTCATGCCCAACATTGTTAGCTCGCAGCTACTTCTTCCGGCGACGTCTAGTCGATGCTCCGGATGAGGGAATGGAGTATTTTAATCCATTCCGACTCGTGCTTCGCACTTGGCTTGATACCTCATTCCTTGGAGGGTGAGAGAGCTTTCAGCCCTTTATAGATAGCTCCAGTTGTGCCCTTTCTGGCAAGTATGCTGGCGATGGGGGAAAGACAGGAAGCCTGACTCAACTGTGCCCCCTTAGTTCATCATTTCGACCATTTTTTGTTTTGGTTTTCTACTAAAATAATTTTGACCAGAATGAGAGTTAGATTAACATACTTGTTCGATTTTTGATTTGAAAATCATGTAAGTCAGGCTATGAGCACTGAAAATTTTCCTTTTTTGGGTCCAAGAAAACGGTCCAGTTTTGGAAAAGATGAAATAATTTTCGAGAAAATAGTCAACCTCGGTAAAAATTATCAAAAACCATTTTGGCAAACAACCAGTGCTCAACGAGCATGAAACTTACTCTCGAGATGCACAACCTCGGATCTGAAGGAAAATTGCCCCTTGCCTGAAGAGAGCTGCATGGCAGCGGAAAGTTGCCCCTTGTTTGAATGGCGACTCATGGCAACGAAAAGTTACCCCTTGTCTAGATAACGCCGCAGCATACTGTAAACAGTCCTCATTAGTGATGATCGCAACCGAACTCTCGAACAAAGAGAAGACGAAAATGGTCAAAACCAATATATGAACACAGTCACTTTGAAAGTGTTGGTGGCTGGACTTCAGGATGAAGTTGCCTACGTATCCCAAACATGAGAATCAAGCCTTACATAGTTCTGGTTTGGTTTCACTCGTGTATTAACCCTCACTTTCTACGGTCTAACTTTTGCCAAGGCCACCCTTCCGGGTTTTCAACCTTGCGAGCTTTGTTTTTCTTTCCTTTTCAATTCTTTTTATTATTATTATTTTTTACATTTTTCTTTCTTTCTTTTTTGTATTCTTTTCTTTTCTTTTCCTCTTTTTGTTTTGTTTTATTTTTTTTTTTTGCTCTAACTTTTGCTTGGGTAGCCCTTCCGGGTTTTCGGCCCAGCGAGCCTCTCACGGATAAAAGTGTAGCTTTGTCTATGCCAAATGGTTTTAGGATTTTGAAGCCATCTGAATCCAGGAGAACGACCGTTGTATTGATTTGCGAAAGGATCCATCTTCGGCTCTTCGAGCGAATTAGACATTATTGCCCCTAGTTCGAGGGGTGCTTCTGATTTAGCTTCACAAGCTTGTCTTGACGACATCTGATCTTCTTGATCTGACTTTGGTGCCTCTTGTTCGAGGGCTGCTTCGAATTTGGCCACACGGGCCTTACATTGCGGTTTGGCCATTGAACATTCTAAATGCACGTTCAAGGTTTGAAAGCAAAGGGATTGAATCTTGAAGCTGAGAGCGATCCTAGGCTGCACAATCTCAAGAGCGATTCCATACCGGTCTTCACAACATTGCGCAAAACATCTTTTGAAAATTTTTAAGAAAGCGACTAATCACCCGTGCTGAAGACAGTGCGGAACCAATCTGGATCAAGCCAGGGTCCTTCTCAGTACTCACATTAACAAACATGATCTTAATCATTAAGGGCTTAGCGTGCCTCTCTTTATCTCAATTGATCAAAGTTTTGCAAATCCCGAGGAATTTCTTCCTCTTTGTTTTCATCACTATAGTGTTTAACAAAAGTTTGGAAAAAACTTAGATTAATGCAATGAGCTCGAGGTGTAGAAGAGCAGGTGAGATGTACTGCCGTTTCAATCTAAACTTGCTCGCACAACAGGCTTGAAGTAGCAATAAGCACAAAAAACATGACAGCCACAACTGTTTCATTCAGATTTCCTGGTTGTAACTGGCTTCACAGTAGAGACAGACTCAAAAGAAAGCAAAAAGGACAATTACAAAACAAAATAATGATATCTGAGGCAAAAACCCTGGAATCACCTGATTTTTATACAATGAGACTGACTCGATACAACAAGACAGACCCTTAAGCAAAGAGACAGACTCAAGACAAAGAGACAGACTCAAATCAAAAACAGAGAACTGACTCAACACCCAAGCCAGAAATTACAAAAAAAAAATGCATTCGCAAATGCTCAACATAGTGCGTGCCAAACACCACATCTGAAATACACCGAGCGCCGCCCGCAGGTGGTCCAACCCCTGATCACATACTCACGCTATCCTCGAAATCCAACTACACGGTGGTGACAAACTTTGCCGAGCTTGGCGGGAGGATGACCTCATTGTCAATCAAATCTTGCACTTCGTGGCGGAGATGAAAACAGTTGTCGGTGTTGTGACTGGTCTACTGATGATACGTGTAGTATTGAGTAGCACCATGGCTCGCTGAAAGATGACTGGGGAGAGGCCGAGGCTCAAGAGGTTTGAGATGACCCTTTTCTGCCAGGATTTGAAGTGCCTTAGACAAAGGCATGTAGAGAGCATGAAAAACTCTGCGCCCTCAGGGTAGGTACTTTGAAGTCTGAGGATTCTTGCTAGACGCACTAGCGAAAGGGTCGGCAGGCACTGCCTTGCCTTTCTGATCTTTTTCGGGTGCAGAGTTAGGAGCGGAAGGAACTTTTCTGGCATGACGGGGCCTATCCCGATTTTCCGCCTGGCTTGAACTACCCTCGGTTGGAATGGGGAAAGCATCATCCACAGTCTTAGTTATAACTGCGAATAGTTGCTGTTTACTGAACCCCCTGGCTTTCAAAGCCTCGACTGCCCATAGCAGTTGTTCAACGGGATCAGCGTCTACCTTCATCTTATTCTTGCCTCTAGCCTCAGCTTGATCGAGGGTTTGGGTTGCTATATCAAAGCGAAACCCGGTTGTTGTTGACACGTCATTGCTATAGCTTGAAACAACCTCAGGTTGGCTGAGCTCGATCACAATTCGCCCTAGTAGCGGGGGCTCCTGCGGTACAAAATTCCCAGCATACGATGTGGTTGGTGGCGAAGCTGACATTCCATAAGCGAGATCAGCTACAGACCTCAGAAGGTTGCCAATCATTCCCATCAACTCAAATGTGGTGGGTTCACGAACTTGAAACATCTGGGGTTCCCAGATCGGGCGCGCAGCAGGTGACCTGGGTGGGTGTGATATCTCAACATTGGTCTCACCGTGTAAGATGATCCCTCGATTTAGTGTGGCTGCCATGACCATAACTTCTTCTGAATTCTGTGACATCATAAATCCGCACGGAGGTGATGTGACTGGTGACTGGTGACTTGACTGATTAGATATCTGCCTTGCTTTAGCGAGGGAGAACGTTGGCTATTCTGTACTAAATCTCTGAACCTTGAAAGAGAAGACACGCAGCATTTTAGCCCAAATCAGAATAGACACCAGCATAGTTGAATAACTGTACTCTACTACTGATCACTGTTCCCAAAAATCACTGCTCCAAAAACCGAATGTGATACCCGCGGATATAACTGATTCCCAAAAAATATTGATACTGATGCCCTCAGGCCTGGTACTCAGATTTGCAAACTGATATGCGCATCCCCTGCAGAGATACACTCTAAAAGCACATATAGCAAGTAAATGAGAGCCAAAACACCCCTATATTGGGGTAGGGTTTCCTTATCCTATTTTGTCAAGAGCTAGGGTTTCACAACGCACGCAGCGGTTTCAAACAACCTATAATCGGGTAGCAACCTGTCCTAGCTTGGAATGGTCACTATGGATTTCGAACATGCACTAGGTCGAATGGTCAAAAGGGTGCCCTGGTGACAACTGGGGTTTGTGTTCCCATCTTGGCAGAGCCCATAACCGGTCAACCTTGTGGCACGCAGCCTCCGACAAACCGTTTAGGAATAGCAGATGGCAAACACGGTGTCCTAGGCGCACCAATACAAATGCAATGCAAAGAAACACATAAGTGTAATCAAAACTAGATATCATGAGTTCAAGTCAAGCTCTCTAAACTCCCCAGCAGAGTCGCCAGAATCTGTAGACGTGCCCGTGGGCCTCATGCTACAGTTCGGACTCAAATAGTCACGGTCCTGTATCTAAATCTCGCAGAGTGCCAAACATGGATTGCTTTACCAGATACAGAGTTACCACCTAAATATTTTTTATGGGGAAATTTAGGAAACCTTGACTCGTTTGCCTAAGGCCACGTGTCTGTCATCACCAAAGTTGCCTCGGCTCGGGAACCTAGGTACGATTGGGGAAGGTCATTTCATGAACACCACCGCTCACCCGATCAAAGATCGGCCTCTACTAACCATGATATCTAGTTTTGAAAACATTATGCATTCTTAATCCGATTAATTAGCTAATCTTACTATGTGATGCGCACAACACAAAAGTATAGACTAGATCGCCTAATTTGGAATAAAGCATCGCATATCCGTTGTTTGGAAATGATTTGAGGTTTCCTACTCGCAAGTAGGCTAAAATACAGATTTCAATGAATTATTCCAATTCAAACAATCCAACCTTCACCCACAAGCATTCAGGCAGTAAATCAACTAAGCAGTTAGCCTCATGGCAAGCATGCTTTCATGTTAACGTTCACATACATGCGAGATGCTAAAGCATAAAACACTCACTGTGTACTCCAAGCCCAAACAAAGAACATGTTAGTAATCAAATGTATGATCCAAGTCCATGTTAAGATGGCTAATGCATCGCAGGCAAAATGCAGCTAGAATAGGCTCGGCTAATCTATGGATGGTATGTGAAATGCAACAGATAACATGTATTCAAGTTAGATTTGAAATACTATGCGATTAGTATGATGTGCCGAGCCGGGTGCATGCAATACAAATGAATGAATGCACACATGCATAGCACAAGGATGCTAATTGAAATATGCCCTAATACTAACCATCAAAAGCAGGTAAGTAAAAGGGAGAAAGAAGTGGGGGTTGGAAGACATGCATCACACACACGCATTCCGATGCATGATGGCCCAAGAAATCAAGTTGTGCATTTTGGTGTCAAATGAAATGTAAACCAAAACAAACAATAGGCCCAACCTCTGTCACAATCAATTCAAGAGGCAAGGCATGCATGCAAAATACAACCTAAGCATGCAAGCTAAGTATGCAATATGAGTATGCAAGCAAGTAATGAGCACCAGTCACACAACCTAAGCAAACAAGCATGCTAGACATGTAACAATAATGCTAATGGCCAACATGCAACAACATGTGAAGGGGACTTAGCATAGGAACATGTAAAGCAACTTAACACAAGATGCATGCCAAATGCAAGACCACTTGAACATGCAACAACATGCCAATAGACCGAGTATGTGACAACATGCAAGGCAAATGTACACACAAGCATTCATGTACACATGGTCCAAAACTTGAGCATGAAGGAGTAACTTTTAAGCACACTTAAAAGGAGATGATCATGGACCAATGACAAGCATGGCAAACTCTGAAAATCATGTTAAGGATGGTGCCAAACAAACTAAACAAAGCAATCAAAGCATGCAACCAAGGTCCAAAGCTCAAAGCTATCCTAAGGGATCAAACCATGGCCGTACAAGGCAAGCCTCAAAGGGACGAGGGGACTCAAAACAGCCCCAATGTAGGTCGAGACAAAGCCTAAAACACACTTAGATGGCATCTAAATGGCCTACACATGGAAGCATACATAATGGTCCAAATATGGAGCATAAGACATCAACCTCTTAAAGTATCAAAGGAGTATCAAATAAAAGCATACAAGCATACCATATGGACTGAAATGACATGATAAGTGGTGCCAAACCACTGAAATGATGCAATGAGAGCATGCTAGAGAGGCCAACACTCAAGGCCTATAAGGGAGATTGCATGGTAGCTATACAAAGCAAGTCATAGACGACCCAAATAACCAAAGTCAAACCTCAAGCACACTAAAACATGCATAAAAGCTTCACAAAGCTAAGCCAAAATCATGCTAAAAACAAGGCTTAAAGCACAAAGCATGTTAAGGCAATTTCATGGCATTACAAGGCAAGTATGAAATGCATGCATGGTGTGTCTAAACCAACTTGAAATAGAGATATAACATGGCAAAACAACCACAAATGCCAGCTAAGACATGGCCATCATGAACTTAAACAAGATGCTCACACATGAGGCAAAAATGACAAATATTGAAGGCAACAAGGAGAGGGGGTGACCCTCTCCTTCTTAGGACCTCAAAACACCATCCCCACCACTAAAATCCCTCTGGATTTCAATGGTGAGGAGTCCAACACAAGGTGGTCCCGGAGCTCACCAAAAGTGCACAAAAATGAGGCCAAACAAGGCCTACGAGGGGTCAAACAACCCCAAACCTCAAAGAGACCTTAAACAACTATCAAAAGCAAGTAAAAATAGAACTTTTACTAGTTATACACTAAGCTTAAAAATAGATGCAAAGATGGCTAAAAGCCTATGCAAAAATGGGGAATAAAGGGATAAAGTTCTTACCCTTGAAGACCTCTTTGAAGAACAATGCTCCAGCAGCCTCTCCAAGCTTAGATCAACTCAAGAACTCTGAAAATAACTCCTTAGTACCTCAGTAGCTAAAGGAAAGTGTAGCACTAGGTGTTTGTATGCAAAACTATGAACAAAAACACCTTAAACACACACAAATGGAAGGAGAAGGAGATATAGAGATAGAATAAATACACAATCCTCTAACCCTAATCTCAGAGCTCTAGAACTTTTTGGAACCCTTGAGGAGGGAGGAGAAGCCCTCCCTTTATAGAGGTTCACTCTTGCAAAGCTTACAAAACAAGCTAAATAAGAGTGAAATCCCTCCATACACGTGTATGGAGGGGGTGCAAAGTGGATGCCAGCTATCACAGCTGGCATAAAATATCTGCCAAAAGTAGATGAACAGTGATTGGCCAACCAAAAATGACAAATTGACCAAAACGATGGTCGGTCGACCAAAAAGAGTGCCGACCGGCCATAACCAATGGCTGGTAGCAACAAAACAGGGCCGGTGGCCTCAAGCCATGGCCGGTGAGGTGTGAGGATGGCCAACAAGCCATTTCCCACCCTTAGAAGCAAAACAACAAGTGTTTGGTGCAAAACCAAACACAAAACAGGCAAGTCGAGGGGTCTTGAGGCAAGGCGCATGGCCGGGACCTCCGAGAACTCAGGACAAACACAAACATGGATGATCACCGAGTGTTCAAATGGTGACATCCAAGTCTTGAGGACGGTCAAAAATGGGGTGTCTACACAAACCTACAAAAGTATTGAAAGTCTATAAAGATCGCTTGAGCGCAAGAAGTATCGCTCAAGCGAAGAAGCCAAAATCTGGGCAATAACAGTTTTGAAACACAAGCTACCAATCTGTTCCAAATGCAACCAAGGCACTCCAATAACCAAACTATAGACGCGCTCGAACGTCCCGGGAGAATCCCGTTTTGTTCATTGGGCTCACTACAGTTCGGACTCAATGTCACAGTTCTTAATCTGATCTCGCAAAGTGCAATACGAGATTGATAAATCACCAAAAAGTCCAAATCCGACAAATCGTTTTAAAAAATTGATTTTTAGAAAGAAGTGCCAAGCATGGACCAATTTGCCAGATACAGAGTCGCCACCTAAATATTTTATTTTGGGGGAATTTAGGAAACCCTGACTCGTGCCTAAGGCCACGTGTCCGTCATCACCAAAATTGCCTCGGCTTAGGAACTTGGGTACGATTGGGGAAGGTCATTTCATGAGCACCCCCGCTCGCCCGATCAAAGATCGGCCACTACTAAGCATGATATCTTATTTTTGAGAACATATGTGCTCTTATTCCGGTTATTAACCTAGAATTGCTACGTGATGCGTACAGCATACAAGTATAGACTGAATCGTCTAAGTTGGAACAAAACATATCATGTTTGTTTTTGAAAACGGTTTGCTACTCGCAAGTAGGATAAAATGCGGATTTTGCCACCCTCAAGTGGGCTTAGAAAACATGATGATTTGCCACTCTCAAGTTGGCTTAAAACCCGCAATCGATGAATTGTTCCAATTTAAATAATCCAACCTTCACCCACAGGCATTTAGGCAGGTATATCACATAAGCACATAGCCTCATGGTAAGTATGCTATCATGGCAGTTACTTACACGCATGCAAGGATGCTAAAGTATAAGCACTTACTGAGTACTCCGAGCCAAAGAAAGAAGCTGATTAGAAAACATGCATGAATCCTAACTATGCTGAGATGCCTAATACAACACATGCAAGAATGCAACTAAGATAGGCTCGGCTATTCTAAGATGGCATATGAGATGCTACAGGTAACATGTATTCAACTTGAAATTGAAATACGATGCAGTTAGTATGATACGCCGAGCCCGGTGCATGCAAGACAGATGAATGAATGTAGACTTACGAGCATAGAGATGCTAATTGAAACATGTCCTAAGACTAACCATCATAAGTTGGTAAATAAAAGGGAGAAAGACGTGGAGTTTGAAGACATGCATCACACACACGCACGCTTATTACAAAATTGCCCTCTCGACGGAGGGTCCGAATAAATAATACATAACCGACTAATTAACTAACTATTCTAGCTAATTAATTATTACATAACCAAAATTGAAACAAATATCCATTCTAAGCTAACAAAACACTGAAATGGCCTCATGACAAGGGATGCATGCATGCTCGAATCGCCTCGCTCGGAAATCTATCGCGATGCCCTGACTCACCTTTGTTTGCAATTGATTTCAGAAAGTTGCACGAGGCTCTAGAGAGATGAAACTCCACCCAGAGAAGCTGTGGTAAGGCTGCCGACCAGCTATGGGCAAAGGGAGACCACCTGCTGACCACCCTTGGTGGTGAAGACTAGAAAAGGTGGTTAGCCTGCCAGAAAACCTGGTCGGCCGACCAGTTCATTCTCCTAGTTTCTGCTTTTTCTACAATAAAGGCAAGAGAGAGAGAAGGCAAGGTATTTTCAACATATGTGTGCCCGACCATTCTCCCCATCATTGCATAAGCTCTAGGGAGTGTAGTCCTCGATCCTCGGGCCACCAATCACGCATCCCGATGCATGATAGCCGAGGAGTCAAATTGCACGACTCAATGGGACATGAATGCACATATAAGCAACTAAAACCAACAACTCCATCATGGATGGTCAAGAGTGTCGGCGATCGGGAATCGAGGCACGTTTCATCACTCGGAGTATGAAACGTTCCTCGTTTCCCGTGTTTGGACTAACTCCTATTCGAAACACAATGCGACAAGTAGAATGGCAAGGCATGTACAAATGCAACTCTAGTATGCAATCCTAAATGTAATGTGACTAAGTGATGCGAAGATGCACAGAAATACTTGCAAGCGTGCAAATGGCATACATAATGCCATGAACTAATCAATGGCATACTCAATGCACATGGATTATATGGCATGCATACACAATGCACTAACATACGCAATGTTATGAACGAGGTATACGCAATGCAATGATCAAACATGCGATAACATGGACTATATGGCATACACAATGCAAGATGGACTTAAACCAAGATGGATGGACCGCAGCCGCGCCCAAATCAGTGGCCAATATGACGAAAATGAGGCAACAAGGTACATGCAAACATGCACAAATGCCAGGGACCAAACCTAAGGAACAAAGTGCAACTCTACCAAAGCATGACAATGATGAAATATGGCGTACAATGACGCATGTTCCAGCTCTAAAATGACATACAAGATGGTCCCAAATCATGCAAACAACTCACCCGATTCATGTTGGATGGCACAATTACCAAAACTAGTAAAGTGCATTACACTAGAGGTATACAAAGCGATGCCCAAATGACCAAACCAACCCCAAACAGTCCCTATACAGACCCAAAACAGTGGCAAAATGGACTAAAATGATGGCTTGCAATGCACAAAAATGAACCTCATGCAATAGCCCAAAAATGAGGCATACAAGCACAACTCTCAAACGCATTTAAAGAGTGGAAAACATGGGAATATGGCACAAGTATAAGCTCTGAAATAACATGTTCAATGATGCCAAAACATGAAAACAACTCAAGTTAAGCATGCAAGAGGCTTCAAAACTCGAAGCTAGGCAAGGGTATTACACTACAAGCATGCATGGCAAGCATCATTCGACCATGGGACCTCAAAACAGAGCTAAGGCAGCCCAAATCATGAATAAAATCAGTTTAGAATATGGCCAAAATATGCTAGAATCAATGGCCAAAACAACATGCAATGGAAGCTAGTGAGCATGGTTTACACTACAAGCACATGAAGCATTCAAGAGGCCACTAAACTAGAAAAATTTAGAGACATGACATGCCAAATAAAGTCCAAAAACCCACTGAAACATGATCAATGCATGCAAGAATGTCATGCTCCTTTGATAGGCTATAAGAGGGGTTATTCTACACATGCAAGACACACACTCAAGGTGACAAAACCAACTCTAGACAGAGCCTAGGAAGACCCTAAAAGTCATTGAAAAGGGCCTGAAACAAGGCTTGGAGGTGTGCAAGTGAAGGCTCCTTTGTAAGGCCAAAAATGCTAGTGAACAAGACAAGGAGGGAGAGGGTCATCCCTCTCTGATTTTGGCTCTCAAAAACACATGTTAACCACTAAAAATATGCTAGATTTCAGTGGTTAAAATTCCAAGCAAAAGTCAACACAAAGGCCTTATGGCATGGCTCAAAACAAGGCAAAATGAGGCATGTAAGAGGGTAGAAGACCCTCAACCCCAAAAGGGCCTTAAACAAGCATCAAAAGGACCTCAAAAAAAGACTTTTTTCAATTAACAACAAAGCTCAAATATGCATAATAAGGCTAAGAGATGGGTCAAAATAAAGCTTAAAAGAGGGAAAAAGTGTGTTACCCTTGAAGCTCAGCAAGACAGCAACTTCTGGATCCAAAACCCAACTCCTTAACCTCTGAAAATGGCCTCCAAGAAGCTCCAAGCAATGGTGGAAGGGTTAGGCTATGAGGTGGTGTGCAAAGGTGCAAGAACAATACACTTTTTTGAGCCAAAATAGAGAGATATAGAGGGAGATGTATTGTATGCCTTCAACAAACTTCTGAACCCTCACAAAGGAGGGGGAGGCCCTCCTTTATAGCCAAAAGGGACCAAAGCTTCTCAAAGAAGCTAAAAACCAAGGTTGAAGATCCTCCATACACGTGTATGGAGGATCCACTCTGTGCCTTTCATCTGGCATAGCTGGCAACAACTCACAGAGACAAAACTGGGGGAGGCAGACCGACCAGCTCAGGTGGTCGGCCGACCAGTTCAAAAGATTCAACTCAATGAAAGGTGGTCGGCAGCCCCATTTGATGGTCTCCACATTGAATGCAAGCTAGTGGTATGGTGGGAGACCAGTAAATGTGGCTCAAAGACCAAGGAGACCAGCTTCCTGACAAGAAAATCGGTTGGCCGGGAAAAGTGGTCTCCAAGGAGAAAATGTGGTCTCCCACCCTTGTACCACCTCCCAAACAATGAAAACAAGGTTCGTGCCAAAAATGAACCAACACCGATGCAAAACGAGGGTTCGGGGGGCAAAACGTGCGGCCGGGTGCCCCGAAAACAGGTTGTCAAGCACCAAAAGTGGCGTGCGACCACAAAGGTGGTCTCCCGGGCCGCAGTGTCCCTCTAGATAGAGGAAACAAGGTGTGTGCCGAAAACCGAGCCAAACGGAGAATGTTAAGCGGTCTCGAACAGAAGCACGCGGCCAACGGCTTCGAAAACCGAAAACTGGTCTCCAAACGGAAACAGTGGCCTACGACCATGAAAAGTAGCCTACGGCTACTGAGAGATGGTGTACAAGACCTCTCCCTCCCTCTAAGAAGAGAAAGCAAGACCTGGTCCACAAACCGAGGCAAAGCATAAAAGGGTCCCGAGGTCCGGGGGTAAGGACCTCAGCCAAAACTCCGAAACCTCAGAATGAGCACAACATGCGCAATCACCGAGCGCTCAATCGATGACGTCTGAGTCTTAAGGTCGGTCAAAAATGGGGTGTCTACAGAAACTCAATGAGAAATAAGACATGAACAACTATATGAGATAGTGAAACTCGGATCAACATCAAATGAGTCAGGTCTAAACCAGAATCGTTATAGCTACCTCCACGTCTACCACCACCACCACAATTACCACACTACAGGAAATTACACTTTTATCGATTAAAATTTTAGTCACAAAAAGGCTGTTTTTGGTTGCTACTTTGGTTGCTAATATATGGTTGCAACAAGTAATCCGCAACAAAAAAAAAAAAAAAATTAGTAGTTGGCAAAAGCAAATGTTTAATGACTAAACTTTTGGTCGTTGAAGATATAACTACCATGACTAAACCATTTGGTAACTAAAATATTTAGTCACCAAAAGTACTGCTCCCCCGACCAAAAACGTTAGTTGCCAAAAGCATAGTTTTTACGACTGAACTTTAGTTGGCAATTATAGGAATTCACCGACCAATATTGTGGTCGCCAAATGTGAGTAACAATGTTTTGAAAATCGGACTGGACTAGTTAGATCAACCAGTCAACCATCAACTAGTCTAAGGTTGGTTCAAGTACCATTCAACTAACCCGGCTAGGCTCCATTTTGCCAAATGGCAAGCAAATTTGCGAAACTATGTTGTTTGGGAGAGTTGAACACAAAAACACATGGAAATAGTATGACAAATAATCTCCTTACCACATTTAACTTTTCTTTATATATTGGGTAAATATATATCTATATTACATTTTCTTTCAAACATTATGTATAATTAATATATTTTACAAATAATAAATATAAATATGTTTATGTAATTATAAATTTATCGTAAAATTTAAAAAACAACCCGATGGTTGAACTTGTGACCCCTCCATCCATCCCTTTTCCAATTCTGTAATGCCCCAAAAATAATACAATAATTCAACAGTAAAGACTAGTACAAAATAACATAAACAAAGTATTAGGCTTTCATTAATCAGAGTCCATTTATAAAAAAAGGCACAAGTATTACACATTTATAAGCTCTACCCTGAATCTACAGCATGTGACACCAAACTAAAGGATCATTGAAATAAATGCCCTACGGACTTACAACTTTCCAAAACGATACTTGGTTATGACAAAACAAGTCAAAAGCTCAATACAAATAAAGCCCTAGGCTTATACAAAAGTAAAATACAAAGTAAACAAAAGTGAGCTCTCAGCTCTACAATCCTCCCAAGCTACTGCCTTGGCGGAGGCATATCACCGGCACCTGAAAATGGTTTTTCTCAAATAAGGTGAGCCAGAGCCTAGTATAAACAATCTAACACAATATATGAATATTAGCAAAGGTATAAGTATGAAATGCATGTCCAATGCCCATTATGGAATCAGTCATATCTTACAGGATCATAATATATCAAATTCCTTTATTCCAGTTCATTTTATCTCAATTTCATTCATGTCAATTTATTTCACCTCAATTCATGAGTCATATTCATTTTTATCCAAACAACCCAACTGAGACTACAACTCAATGGTTCTCAAAATTATATAATCAATACACAACACTTCAATTTGCCATTTTACGGAAATTTCGTCCGCGGGAATCGGCACCCATGTATACGCTCGGTTTTCGGGACTTACACCCAGGACACACAGGCCAACTTCATTCAATGGAGTGCATCCCCTTTCTCCTCCCATATATGGAATACATCCCCTTTCTCCTCCTAATTATCATACATATACAATGTATTATAACACAATCATATTCAATGACAACCAATAAGAGATTAGTTTTAATTTGCCTAATCCTCATGCAATTTCTACAACAATCATTGTT
Organism: Camellia sinensis; assembly: GCF_055761805.1. Classification (NCBI taxonomy): domain Eukaryota; kingdom Viridiplantae; phylum Streptophyta; class Magnoliopsida; order Ericales; family Theaceae; genus Camellia; species Camellia sinensis. Next base: position 79,357,758 of record NC_138970.1, read on the forward strand.
ACCCTCCACCGATAGTCCAAAACAGATATTTCTAAACAGATATACAATCTTTACAATAGATAAATTATCCAAATTCTCATAGGTGTGAGATGATACATATTTAATTCCACCACTTATATAAACAACCCTTCAATTTCACATTTTCACTACCAATTCCATTACTTATACAAAATAATCATTTGAGTCATTTTAGGGCAAAACTCTCCATTTTCCCAATTTTATCCTAATATCAAAATCAACCATTTTAGCATAACACAAGCTCACATTTACTCTTATAACCATTTCCACTGCATTCATTCGAAAACCCCTCTTGTGATTTTAAGAGAAAACCCTAGGTTGGTTCAACACTACCTCAAATCCCAATATTTCTTACACAATAACAAATAGCTAAGCTAAAACTCATAGAAGAGTGAAGAAAATCCCTACCTCAAGCTTAGAAGACCAATGCAACAATGGAGGAACTTCAAAGACACCAAAACCAACTTCTACTTGGATCAAAACAGAGCCCTTGAAACACTCTACCTTTTTAACAAAGGCACACGGGCAGAGAGATCAATAGATCTAGGTGAAAATGTAGAGAGAAGGGGAGTTTTAAAGAGAGAGAGTCCCGATCTAGGGTTTTTGAGAGAAAAGAGATAAAAAAAAAAGTGATGAAAAAGTAGGCAGTTACAAACTAATATACGCACAATCCGCTCGAGAGCAAGAGTTGGCGCTCGAGCGTTAGATAGAATAAGTTGTTCTGCTCGAGCGTAAGAAATGACTGCTTGAGCGCAGAATACACACATCCAGTAGTTTTGCAGAAAACAAACCATCGCTCGAGCGCAAGAAGGGCCGCTCGAGCGTAGAAAGAACCCCTCAAGCGTAGAATACACTTTCTCAGTAGTTTTGTAGATCTGCAAAAGTACTAAGAGTTTGCAAAGTCCGCTCGTGCACAAGAAGAGCCGCTCGAGCGGAAGAGCAAAAATCTGGGCAACAAACGTTTAAAAACTAAGTAACCAACCTGTTTCAAACATGCTCCAACCAACTCAATAACCAAACTCAAGAAAGAATAAAGGGGAAAAGATATGAATTGGAAACCATAAAACTCGAGCTCCAGAATATCAAATGGATCGGGTCAAAGCCGAAATCATTATAATTTCTCTCACCAGCCCGATTTTTAAAATGTTTGTGAGTAGTGAAACATTGACTAATAAATTTAGTCGTCAAAACTATTAGCTATTTTTTCCTGTCCAATCACTTAGTCTCGAATTTGTGAAATTTTAGAAGGGTTTGAATTTTTTCCCTGACTATAAGTTTTGGTCGCCATATAATATAATAACTATGCTAACCATCAAAACGATGTTGTTTTGATATCTGCGACCAAAATTCATTAGTAGCTAAAATTTTTTGGTTCCTATTTGTTTATCTTTTCACATTCCTACTTTTCACGACAAATATTTCAAATTAGTCGCAGAACACAACGTCTCTATGACTAAATCACATTAGTTGTGGAAGATAAAATATTTTGGCTACTATTTTTATTTTCTTTTTTTTGGGGGGGCAAATATGTGCTTTTCGTGACTAAATAATATTTAGTCGCTGAAACTAGTCATTTTGCTATTGCAATCAAATTTCATTAGTCGCTAAAAGTTTTATGGCTCCTATTTTTTTTTAACCCTATCGTTTCAATTTTTCATGAGCAATAATTCAAATTAGTTGCCAAAAACATGATTTCTGTGATTAAATCGTGTTAGTCATGGAAAATAAAAAAATTTGGTTACCAAATTTTTTTTCAGTCAGCAAATGTGATCTTTTCGCAACTAAAAATTATTTAGTCAAAAAAATTGTAATTATTTAGGTATACATTGATATTTGGATAAATTATGCTAGTAGTCTATGTAATTTATCTATTGTACCAATTTGGTCTTTGCAATTTCAATTATATCAATTTCCCCATTTAATTTTTCACTCTGTCTTATTTTAATCTTATTAATAATTTCTGTTGAGAAATTGGAGAGAAATCAAATGTAACAATGGTCCATTTAATACGAAACATACAATTTTAAATTGAAATTCAAACCTCAATCACTTTGAGGAGAGTGTGTGAACTATTTTGTTCAAAAAAATTTATCAATTAAACTAAACTGAGATAATATGAAATATTCAAAGGTTTATTTTCATGTAATTAGAACTATAACATTAAGTTAACACAAGAGATAAATTATAGGACTTACAGAAATAATAACCATTTATTATTTGGGAGACTTTCGTGTAGGTCTTAATAGGTGGACTTATTGTCCAATACGTCCTATGATAATTAATGACATTTTTTTATCAAACACTATTAAAAAAAAGTCACTAATTGTTAATTTTTCAGATATAGTTGCAACCGGTTAAAATACATTATTTCTTAGCAGTCTTACATGGTTTGTTTCTGGAGCTTCTGCGGCGATTGAAGCTCTCTCTTCTCCATCTTATGCTCAGTCCCGCAGCTAGTGATTTCAACTTCTCAGTTCTCACTCTCAGTCCGACGGTGAAGCTCCAGCTCTCAGTGGCATCTGATCGCTGCTTCAACATCACCATCTTTAGCAACGACTGATCAGACTGTAAAATATACTATCCATCACCATTCGAGTAAGGCTTTTGGCATCCTCCATGTCCTTTTGATTTCATCTGGGTTTGTGATTTGGGGAAACCAAGAGTAGCTGGTCTTGTTTTTTCCAGTAAAAATTTTTTCGCACTCCACCTGTTTGATAAAATGTTTCAGTGAAAACGTAATGGTACAAGGAGGAAATGGAGGCTGGATTCCGGTAGTGAGCCAGCGGGAAAGAGGTAGAGCCCAAGGCAAGGAGGATAAGCATGGACTATTCATTGTACTTGTGGATAATTTACTTTCAGCTATGGATGCTAAAACTCTGTTCAAACTCTTCACTCAATTTGGCATAGTTAAGGATGTCTTTATACCCTTGAAAAGAAGGACAATGTCAAACTCTAGATTTGGTTTTGTGAGATTTGATTGTCCTGTAGCAGCATACATCACCATCCAAAAAGCGAATGGACTGTTGGTAGATGAAAGGGTGCTAGAAGTTAAAAAAGCTACCAATGTCAAGAGCAACGGAGATGATCAGAGCATGAGAAGACCTCATACCATCAGAAGACCTCTTGAAACTAACAAAAACATGGTTGATGTTTCATATACAGGCCTAAGATTGTTCGTTGAAGTATAAAAAGGGGACACACCCACTGTGGCTGGAAAAGCAAGTTTGACCATAAAAGCCAATGAAGAGGGTCATGGATGGCTCTATGATAGTGCAATAGTCAGGCTTAATACCGAATGCTCTACTATTACCATTGAAAATGTCCTGCAGGAGAAATGGTTAGAACAGGTAATGGTCAGAAAAGGGGGAGGACGAGATATAGTATTAACCTTCAAATCTCAAGACGAGCTAAAATCAAATATTTGCAATATCAAAGAATGGTTTAAGGATTGGAGTCAGTTTGTGGTAAAATGGAAGCTAGGATTTTATCTCGAACAAGAGAGGTGTGTGTGGTTGAGGTGTTATGGCATACCCTTAAATCTTTGGAATCGGGGCTCACTCAACAACATTGGAAGCATTTGGGGTACTATTCTAAGCTTAGATGGAGATATTTGTCAACCATAGTCCTTCTCCCATACCAGAATCAGAGTGGCTACATCTTGTACGGAGGTTATTAACAAAACTATATTTTTGGAGTACAAGGGTAAACTATACCCCATTATTTTGTGTGAAGATCATTTAGCAGATTTTAGTAACATAAAGCACAGTGGCTTGGAAGAGTGTAGCTCCAACGAAATCTGTGGTAGTGGTGTGGAAGAAACAATTCTAGAGGAGTGCTACAGAGAGAATGAGGTAAAAAGTGTGATGGAGGTAAACACAATTGTTGAGGAGTCAAAGTGTGATGGAGGTTTCAATAGAGAAGAGAAAGCATGTCCCAAGGAGGTAGAACAGAAGAGAGGGCCTGTGATTGTCATTTGGAAGAGGAGGTAAACACAGTTGTCGAGGAGACCATGATGGAGGAGTCAGTGCACAACCCAAAAATTAATGTTGAGCAAGTCTTTACTACTGGTTTTATTTGAAGCTTTAGTGGATTTAGAGATGGGCTTGGGCATGGCATCAATCTTGAAGTGGATTTGGCCCAGACACTAAGTAAAAATTTAAGTGGGAAGGGTTTTCTGAGCCTAAATCATTCAGGCTTAGGTAGGCAACCTACTTCTGTCCCGAAACTCCTGCAGAATGAGAAGAAAAAAAAGAAAGAAGAAGGTTCAGCTAGAGGGATTCACCAGTTTTGCTAGACTTCATGGGCATAAAGCTGCAGCAGTCAGCAAGCACGCCTCTAAGTCTGTCATCTTCAGACCAACAGCAGCTGCGATAGCCCGTTCAGATCTGTTTAAGGGTGTTACTAGCTCGAACAACCTTCTCCTCAATGAAGCTAAAGCCACTTTAAAATTGGGTAAATCTCTTGGCATCAATTTAAATGGGAAAGAAGATGATGTTTTGAATAAGATTATTAAGCTAGAACTAAAGGATAAAGAGAGATCCAAATAGAAGTGATAGGTCTAAGAAGGAAGTAGGATGGCAACAAGTAAGCAACACTGGAGCAACGAGTGTTTGTGGTCCTGTGAGCCAGTGTTGGTTTCTCACCAACACTATGCTTGGTTTTCCTTTTTCTCTTTTTTTTTTTTTTCTTTCTCATCCTTGTATTCCCATATGTAATGTATGGTTTTGTCATCAATAAAGATTTTCTTTGCTGATCAAAAAAAAAAAAAAGTTAATTTTCAGAGATGGTTGAAAATTTTATCACAAAAATGTCACTAATTATAAGTTTTAAAGACAGTTTAAAAAATTTATAAAAAAATTCATTAATTTTTAACTTTCAGTGACAGTTTAAAAAATTCGTCACAGAAAAAAGTCACCAATTGAAAATTTTAACAACAATTTATAAAAACTGTGACAAAAAAGTAACTAATTGTCAGTTTTTAACGATATATGCCAAAAAAAGTCACAAAAAATTATTTTTAGCAATGATTTTAGTAGAATTTATTTTCAATAAGACTTGATAGGAACTAAGTCCAACTATTAGGACTTAATGGTAGTTTATATATATATATATATATATATATATTTTCTTTCAATACAACATATAAAAATTTTAAGGGCTAAACTTTTTTCGTCCCTAAAAGTAAGAAATTCGTTACAAATAATATTTAGAGACCAATTCTTATCGTCGCGAAAATAGTCATTAAAAGATTGTATTTCAAAAGTCAAAAATAAGACTTTTAGAGATAAATTTTTTGAAAATATCACTAATAAAAATAATTTCGATCATTTTTTAAACAAAAATTTTAATCTCAAAATAATAATAAGTCATCACTAATATTTGTCACTAAAAATGTAATAATAATACTTGATGGTGTTTATAAGTTTCTGCTTCCCGGGTGGATGGGTCGGATCGGTCCAGGCTCTTCAGACTCTAGCTCAGGGTGATGACTCTGTCAAGTGACCTGCATGCAAGCCCAGAGGGGAACGGGGTAGTCCCCCAGTGAACCCTCCAGTGTGAGAATTAGTAGAGTAGGAGAAAAACTGTGTAGAGAGAGATCGAGAGAGAGAGATAGCTTAACCTTCTTCTTGTCCTCCTATCCTTGCTTATATTCTTTAGTTATCATTTTTCCTGTCTCTTGTGACGTGCTTTCCTTCGCCGAAAGCCTGTGCCGTAGCTTACCTTGTTCAGGGTGATGGAGGCTCTGTTCCGGCGGGGGGGTGCTGTCGTAATAAATGCTGTGATGGGATGCATTAATGGTGATGTGTTGTGATAATAACTCTGCAGATCTTTGTCTGCTGATGTGGCCCGTGTCCCACCTGCCATGTGCCCAAATGCCATTGGCCCTCCATGTCTAGATGGCCTCCAGCTGTCCTGGGCTTTGCCAACCGGGTTATGCCATTGGTCCCAAGCGATGGGTTTGGGGTGGTTTACTATGGGTCGTATGCCTTGTGGGCCTATCCATGTCAGTAGTCCCCCATTTCCGAGTGCAGCTGTAGACCAACGAAGGGAATAGTAAGAAGGAAGAGAAGTGTGAAACGAGTGGAGAGGCCGACTGGAAGGTGTGCCGACCGCAAGGGTGACTGGGCGGGAGGAACTGACCGTGAGGGTGGCTGGGTAGGAGGGGTCGACCGTGAGGCGTGCCGAGCGAGAGGGGTCGACCGTGAGGCCTGCCGACCGCGAGGGTGGCCGAGCGGGAGGGGTCGACCGTGAGGCGTGCCGACCGCGAGGGTGGCCGAGCGGGAGGGGTCGTCCGTGAGGCGTGCCGACCGCGATGGTGGCCGAGCGGGAGGGGTCGACCGTGAGGCGTGCCGACCAGGACGGTGCGGGGCTCAAAAATGTGCTGATGTGAAAATGGAAAGGACAGGGTAAGGGGAGGGGACAGTGCATCGTGGCCACACACATGGCAGTATCGTGGGGGCAAATGAAGCGTTGGAGCAGAAAATGAAACGATAGGTCACGGGGGGTTTTGAAAAGACGGTTTTGGCGGTTGATTTGAAAGGTTTTGAAATGGGCGAAAATTAATGTGGATCCATGGAATACGGGTAAAACCGTAGGTTTTGGGTATAATGCGTTTCACCTACCTTTGTACAAAAACTCAAAATATCCAAGTGTTAACTCCTTCACGGCGTGCGACATATCTGTGTAGCATTCTCTCAACTTCCTTGCGTCTGCGTCAGAAGTGTTTTGTGAGCAAGCCCTAGAAATGGCACAAGAAGAAGTAGTTGATGTGAGGGTGGGCCCGTTGGGGGATGATGATGGGGAGGAGTTAGCAGCGCAGTACAGGACGGAGGCGTCGGCCTTGATATTGGCCCCAAAGCCACTAAACCAGGTGGAGCCGGAGCAGTGGCACACTAAGGCGGACAAATCCACACTCACGGTGGCGGATTTGGAGGCGATTAGGGAGCGGTACCAGATTCCGGCGGAGGTAGATTTACGGCTGCCAACACCAGAGGAAAGGCCGTCTATGGTGAAGCCAGGGGAGTTTTCCCTGTACAAGGAGGCGCTGAAAGGGGGGCTGAGGCTGCCATTGCCTCAAGTGGTGGTTGACGTGCTAAATCGCCTGGAGGTAGCGCCGGGGCAGTTGATGCCCAATGCGTGGAAGATTCTGATGGCCTGTGCGAGTGCGTGGCCTAAGGCGAATGGAGGGGAGGCCATGACGATCGACGAGTTCTTCTCATGTTACAAAGCGTCGGGGCAGCAAGAAACTTGGGTCACCCTACAGGCGGTGATGGGCAGGGGGTTGGTGGCAGGACTGCCTACGTCGATCAAGGGGTGGCGGCCACGGTGGTTCTTCATGTCAGTTAATGGGGGGATGGGGGTGCGCACCATCTGGAAGGTGCCAACTCGGTCGATGGAGTTTAGGCTGGGGGCGGTGGCGGAAGAGAGGGTGAAGAGAGTGAGGGAGTGGAAAGAGAGAGAGAAAGCCAGATGGGACGATCTTGTCCAACCGTCTGCACGGTTTGAGGCGGGGCTGGGACCGCAGCCGAAAGGTGGAGACCTCGGCCGGGCGGAGTTGGAGGAGAGGAGAAGAGCACAGGAGGTAGAGGATCGAGCCGTTATGGCCAAGGCTGCGAAGTTGATAGAGGCGCAGAGGGACCGACCGCCTGAACCGATCTCGCGGGAGAGGATCCAACCGCGCCCCAGGCCGTTGGGAGAAAAAGACTTAAGCAGCTTTGAGCCGCGGCCGCCGCCTGTAGACCCTGTAAAAGAAAAGGCCAGAGAGGCGGTGGCGACTCTGAAGAAAAAGAAGGAGAAGAAGAAGAGGGGAGCCCCAGAGGAGGCTGCAGAGGAGTCTGGGGCCAAGAGGGCGAAGGTGGCCCCAACGGATGCGGAGGTCCCTGCGGCAAAGGACGCCCCAGAGGTGGTGGAGATCATCCCAACGGTGGAGGTTGTAGAGATGGCTCCACCAGTACAAGTGGAGGCTGGGGTGGGTGAGGCGGCGCCGAGCGGGAGGGAACAGGTCCAGAGGAGGCCTGACCCCCAGGAAGGAGGGGTTCGTGTGGCTGCGGCGATTTATCATGCGCGCGCGGTAGCTGGAAGGTTGGAGGGAGAAGAGGGTCCAGCTAGGGCGGGAGCCGACCGCCTGGTGAAGATTGTGGATGAGGGAGCTCTGCGCGCGGCATCTGGGTATAGTGAGGCCGACCTGCTGAGGGGGTTATGCTCCGCCCAAATGGAGATAACCACCTTGGCGGTGGCTCTTCTTAGGAAAGCTGGGGCCGCCAAGTTGAAGGCTGAGGAGGCCAGGACCCAGTTGGCCAAATTAAGGAAGGACAGTGCCGACTGGGAGACTGCCTATGCCGATCTGTCAGCAGTCAAGTTAGAACTGGAGGACACACGCCGTAAGGTTGTGTCGCTGGAGTTCCAACTGGCTGGTGAACAGAAAAAGTTGGAAGAGTCTAAGAGGGCCTGCGCCGTGGCAGTCGAGCGGCACGAAGAGGCTATGACCAGCAATGAAGAGCTGGTCAGGCAAAAGGATGAAGCGGACTCCAGAATTGGAGACCTGTTGAAGGAACTGGAGGAGGAGCGCGCCAGAGCAGAGGAGGACAAGGGGAGGCTTTTGAGGGAATGGGAGATGGAGAAAGCGAAGGTGGCGGCGGAGCTAGAGAGTCTGAGGAAGGGGATGGAAGAGGAGAGGGCGACGGCGGCTGCTGAAAGGGGGGCCCTGCAAAGGGAGCTGGACGAGGAGAGGGCGAAGGCGGCGTCTGAAAAGGCGGCCTACCCTGATCTATGCGTCGCGGTAGTGGAGCAATATAAAGGGTCCCCCGAATTCCAGATGGTGGTGGATGCTGCCGTCGCCAGGAGTCTGGCTGGTCAAGAGCCTGGGGGGGTGGGGCCATCAAGGAAGACTGCTGGGGGTAGGACGGAATCAGAGGTGATTGAAAGCTTCCAACAGTCCGACTTCTATAAGCACGAAATGGCCGAGTTCTGGGACAGCGGTTGGAAAATGTTCAAGCGTAGAGCTGAGGAGCTGTTCCCAAACTTGGACCTGAGTAGTGTGACAATAGGCGAGGATGATGTGGCCCAGACCCCCCTGGACGAAGGCGTTGAAGAAGAGGATCTAGCATCCAGCGAGGAAGAGTAGCCAAGGAGAAGAAGATCTGGGCGTGCTCTGTGGTTTTTTTTTTTTTTGGTTGTAAACACATTGTAAAGGAATAAATGAAGGTATGGAGAATTTAACTATAATGAAGTTGTGTACAAAGATTATTTAATTGTAATGGATGAATGTATAGCCAGTTAAATTTTGTGTATTTTGCTTATGCTGCCAGTGTGAGTGAAATGTTGTGATTAAAACTGGTCAAAAAGATTGGGTCAATAAAAAGATCATGTAATGTGAAAGTTAAACATCATGAATGAAATGCTTATTTTGCGGAGTGCGATTGGAGTTGTATGAAAATTGAAAAGATAATGGAAAAAGTGGAGTAGGAGGCAGGTTGTAAATTGTAACTAACTAGTTGGCAAATAATCTGATCATTAGATGAAATACGTGAGAGTATATGGAGGATTTAACTCGGTTGTATTGTAACTAACTAGTTGGCAAGACGTGATCCTAGAACTGTGAAGAAGCTTCAGAATGTGACTAAGTGTTGAAAATGTGGTGCTGCTGGGCGTTGAAGTGTTCAGTCAGGCTGAGGCTTTTGAAGTGCTTGGTCTGGAAGAGGCCTTCGAAGTGCTCGGTCTGGCAGAGGCTTTTGAAGTGCTCGGTCTGGCCGAGGCTTTTGAAGTGCTCGGTCTGGCCGAGGCTTATGAAGTGCTCGGTCTGGCCGAGGCTTATGAAGTGCTCGGTCTGGCCGAGGCTTTTGAAGTGCTCGGTCTGGCCGAGGCTTTTGAAGTGCTCGGTCTGGCCGAGGCTTTTGAAGTGCTCAGTCCGGCCGAGGCTTTTGAAGGGCTCGGTCTGGCCGAGGCTTTTGAAGTGCTCGGTCTGGCCGAGGCTTTTGAAGTGCTCAGTCCGGCTGAGGCTTTTGAAGGGCTCGATCTGGCCGAGGCTTTTGAAGTGCTCGGTCTGGCCGAGGCTTTTGAAGTGCTCAGTCCGGCTGAGGCTTTTGAAGGGCTCGGTCTGGCCGAGGCTTTTGAAGTGCTCGGTCTGGCCGAGGCTTTTGAAGTGCTCAGTCCGGCCGAGGCTTTTGAAGGGCTCGGTCTGGCCGAGGCTTTTGAAGTGCTCGGTCTGGCCGAGGCTTTTGAAGTGCTCAGTCCGGCTGAGGCTTTTGAAGCGCTCGGTCTGGCCGAGGCTTTTGAAGTGCTCGGTCTGGCCGAGGCTTTTGAAGTGCTCGGTCTGGCCGAGGCTTTTGAAGTGCTCCGTTTGGCTGAGGCTTTTGAAGTGCTCGGTCCGGCCGAGGCTTTTGAAGTGCTGCAAGTGGAAAAGTTATTGGGGCCACATAGAAATAATTGAATTACGAAAACCGAGGCCATCAGTCGGGATTTACATTATGTATGGAAAGGGGAATACAACAATGTTGACAATACAAAATATGAACTTATTGGTAGTAACGCTTCAAATGTTCTGCATTCCAGGGATGGGGCAGGTCTCGGCCTTCCATGTCTTGAAGTCGGTAAGTGCCTGGTCGTGGTCGGGCTTTCACAACGTAGGGCCCCTCCCATTTGGCTGCCAGTTTGCCCTCGGTTGGATTCTTTGTGGCAAGAGTCACTTCTCGCAAGACAAGGTCCCCCACGGAGAACTCTCGTGGTCGAACTCGGCGGTTGTAGTGTGTTCTCATTTTCTGCTGGTACGAAGCCAATCTGATGGCAGCGGTCTCTCTGAGCTCTTCGACGAGGTCCAGGTCTGTTCGGTGGAGTTCGTCGGCTGCGGCCAGATCCGGATGTAAAATCCTGGGAGTGGGCAAACCGACTTCTACCGGAATAACCGCCTTAGCGCCATATGTTAAGCGAAAAGGGGTTTCACCAGTGGGAGTGCGAGCAGTGGTTCGGTAAGCCCAGAGTACATTTGGCAGTTCCTCAGCCCAAAGGCCTTTAGCAGCTTCGAGCTTGGTTTTGATGATTTTCAGGAGGGAACGGTTGGTGACCTCAACTTGGCCGTTTGCTTGGGAGTGACCGGGGGAGGAGAAGCACGGTTGGATCTGGAGATCTGCACAAAATTTTCTGTACTTCGCGTTATCGAATTGTTTGCCATTGTCAGAGATGATGGCTTGAGGGATGCCAAATCGGCAAATGATCGATTGCCAGATAAACCTGGTGGTGTTCCGCTCGGTGATTGTGGCAAGGGGTTCAGCCTCGACCCATTTGGTGAAGTAATCAATAGCAACGATCGCGAACTTGGTCTGACCTCGACCGGTGGGAAGCGGACCGACTAGGTCGATCCCCCACTTGGCAAACGGATGAGGGCTGTAGAGTGTGATCAACTCTGTAGGAGGGGCGTGAGGGATGTTGGCGAAGCGTTGACATTTATCGCATTTGAGCACGAAGTCGGTCGCATCCTGATTGAGAGTTGGCCAAAAGTACCTAGTACGGAGTATCTTCTGGGCAAGGGACCTGCCTCCTGAGTGATTGCCACAAATCCCCTCATGGATCTCCTGCATTACGTAAGTTGCTTGCGCTGGATTGAGGCACCGTAGATATGGCCGGGAGAAGCCGCGTTTGTACAATATATCGTCGATAAGGACGTAATTGGAGGCGCGGGATCGGACTTTGGAAGCCTGCAGCTGGTCATCTGGGAGTGCTCCTGTGGTCAAGAATAGGAGGATGTCGGACGCCCAAGGGATAGGTTCATTTTGAATGCACTGTATGGCTTGTAGATCGGGTGAAACGGCCGGGTGGTGTAGATATTCAACGCGGACATCATGGCTGAGGGTGGGATGGTCAGCCGAAGCCAATTGAGCCATCTCATCTGCTTTGGAGTTTTCTGCCTGAGGAATATGCCTGATGTGGAAGGTAGTGAAGAGGCGAGCAAGGGGGAGTGCCAGGTCTCTGTAAGCTCGCATCGTATCGTCCTTGGCGTCAAAGTCCCCCGTCATCTGACCAACGACGAGTTGGGAGTCGCTGAAAACTCGGAGGTGGCTGACCCCTATGTCCTTGGCAAGGTGGAGTCCTGCTATTAGTGCCTCGTACTCGGCTTCATTGTTGGTTGCTTCAAACAGGAAACGGAGGGCACATTTGAAGTGGCCGCCCTCAGGAGAGGTGAGGATGAGGCCGACACCGCTTCCTTCTCTTCGGGACGACCCGTCAACATTGAGAGTCCAAGAATGAGGATCTTCTGGCTCTGTTGGAGCTGATAGGGGCGGAGGTGTGGTGGTTGGGGTTGGCCTGGTGAACTCCATGATGAAGTCAGCTACAGCCTGCCCCTTGATTGCTGTCCGAGGGCGATAAGAGATGTCAAACTGGCTGAGTTCTACGGACCACTGCATCAGTCTGCCTGAGAGTTCTGGTTGCTGCATGACTTTCTTCAGGGGCTGATCGGTGAGGACCACTATGGAGTGGGCTTGGAAGTATGGGCGGAGTCGTCTAGAGGCAATGACCAAGGCTAGGGACAGTTTTTCCAGCAAGGGGTAGTTTTGCTCCGCGCCCCTGAGAGCTCGGCTAATGTAATAGACCGGTCGTTGGACCGAGCCATCTTCTCGAAGGAGAGCTGCACTGACTGCGGTTCCTGATACTGCTAGGTAGAGAAAGAGGGGTTCGCCCGTGATTGCCTGGGAGAGAAGGGGGGGTTGGCCATGCATTGTTTTAACTGTTGGAAGGCCTCCTCGGATTTAGCTGTCCATTCAAAAGTCTGCCGAAGAACTTTGAAGAAGGGCAAGCACTTATCTGTCGCGCGGGATATGAAGCGGTTAAGGGCCGCCACTCGGCCGGTGAGCCTCTGAACTTCTTTGACCGTCCTCGGCGACTGCATCTCGACTAAAGCCTTGATCTTCTCAGGGTTAGCCTCGATGCCGCGTTGACTGACCATAAAGCCCAAAAATTTGCCAGACCCTACGCCGACGGCGCACTTCTCTGGGTTGAGCTTCATCTGGTATTTGCGCAAGGTGGCGAAGGTCTCACGTAAATCAGTAAGGTGATCAGAGGAGTACTTGCTTTTGACTAGCATGTCGTCGACGTAGACTTCCATATTCCGGCCTATTTGGTGATGGAAAACAGTGTTAACCAGCCGCTGATAAGTGGCCCCAGCATTCTTCAATCCGAACGGCATTACACAGTAGTGGTAGGTACCTCCGTCGGTAATAAATGATGTGTGCTCCTGGTCAGATGTGTGCATCAAGATTTGGTTGTATCCAGAGAAGGCATCCATGAAGCTGAGCATTTGATGACCGGCTGTGGCGTCGACCAGCAGATCTATGCGGGGAAGGGGGTAGCTGTCTTTGGGACAAGCTCGGTTCAGGTCAGAGTAGTCGACACAGAGTCGCCACCTGCCATTGTGTTTGCGGACGAGGACCACATTGGACAGCCATCGAGGATAGTCCACGTTTTTGATGAATTGGGCCTCGAGGAGTTTGTCAACTTCGGAAGCTATAAGGGTGTTGCGCTCCGGATGGAAAATGCGTTGTTTCTGGCGGTGGGGTCGAAAATGGGGTTCGATGCTGAGGCGATGGGTTATGAAGGAGGGGTCGATGCCTGGCATGTCAGAGTGGGTCCAAGCGAAGACATCTCTGTGCTCGGTTAAGAGAGCAGTAAGGTCGGCCTTGGCCTGGGCGGGTAATTGGCTGCCGATCCTGGCGGTTCTGATTGGGTTGGTGGGGTCGATGTTGACTTCAACAAGTTCCTCTACAGGTTCACCTCTGACCAGCTCATCTTCGTCTCGGACGTCAAGCCCTTCGATGATCATGGCCTCTTTTAGCTTGACTTCTTTGAGCGAGGCGACATAACACTCCCTGGCCATGGTTTGTTCGCCTTTGACAGTTCCGACGCCGAGATCGGTGGAAAATTTCATGGCCAGATGATATGTGGAAGTGATGGCTTGGAAGGCATTTAGGGCTGTGCGGCCAAGGATAATGTTGTAAGCGGAGGGGCAGTCGACCACAAGGAAGGTGAGCAGCTTAGTGGTCTGCCGCGGGTGCTCGCCAATGGTGATAGGCAGATCGATGGAGCCGATGGAGGTCACTCGGTCGCCGGTGAAGCCGACCAGAGGGGTTTGGAGATGGACAAGCTCTCTTCCCCAATCTTGAGTTGGCGGAAGCAATTGAGGAAGATGATGTCTGAGGAGCTGCCGTTGTCTATGAGGACTCGTCTGACTTTGTAGTTGGAGAGGATGGCGGAAATGACAAGGGGGTCATCATGTGGGTAACGGACTCCTGCACAGTCGGTATCGGTGAAGGTGATGGGTTCGATCCATTGTTTTGACTGTTTGGGAGGTCGGTCCACCGTCGCCACTGCTTTGTCTGAGCTTTGCCTGATTTTTCTGAGTTCTGCCTTCTGAGCCAAGCGGGATGGCCCCCCGCAAGCAAGGCCCCCCGAAATGACTCTGATTTCTCCGACTGGTGGATGGGGATTGCCCGGAGGCCGAGGCTGTGGTGGGGGGCGATCGTGGCCTTCGTTTGGTGGGGCTTGATTGCGGGGTGGTGTGCGTCGGCGATTGTTCCTGGGATGGTCAGTTCTTTGTCTCTGTGGGGGACGGGGGTCTGTGAATCGGCTGAGGCGGCCATGGCGGATAAAGGTCTCGATCTGGTCTTTGAGGTTAATGCACTCGTCGGTGGTATGGCCATGGTCTTGGTGGAAGCAGCAGTATTTGGACTGATCTTTCCGGGTGGAAGGGTTTCGAGACGGTAGGGGCCATTTGAGGGGGTAGTCCCGCTGGATCTGATTGAGGACGTGCTCCATGGGGGAGTTGAGAGGGGTGTACCGCTCGAACCGACCGGGCGGTCGGGTCGGAGTCGACCGGTCAGTTCGGGGGGGGGGGCGGTCATTATAGTGGGGTGTTTGGCTATTATACTGGGCGGTTCTGGGCTCGGAGTCTTTCCTCTTTTCTCTGGGAGTCGGATTTTTAGGAGTCGGCTCTTGCCGAGCGGCCAGGGAATCTTCAGCATTCATGTATCTCTGGGCTTTGGACAGTAGAGCTGCCATGGTGGTTGGAGGGTTTTTGGAGAGGGAGAAAAGGAAATCAGACGACCGCAGGCCGGCCATAAAGGCGGTGAGGATGACCTTGTCGTCATTCTCCGCTACTTGAAGGGCTTCGGTGTTGAAGCGGGTGACAAAGCTGCGGAGCGACTCCCCCTCGGTCTGACGAATGTTAAGGAGCTGGGTGGCTGGGCGCCTCTGACGCTGGGCTCCAATAAAATGGCTCAGGAAGGAGTCACTGAGGTGTTGAAAGGTGGAGACGGAGTCCGCCGGTAGCTAGCTAAACCACAGCCGAGCTGATCCCTTTAGTGTCACTGGAAAAGCTCGGCACATGATCTCGTCAGGGAAGGCATGGAGGACCATGAGGGTGCGGTAGGTTTCCAGATGGTCGACTGGGTCCGTCGTGCCATCGAAGGAGTCAATGGTAGGCATATTGAACTTGGCAGGCAATGGTTTGTCGCGGATGGAGGCAACAAAAGGCGAGTTGGTGGTGGCTGAGGGCTTTTGCTGAATGTTCTGCATGACCCCTTGTAGTTGGAGTTTCATAGCTCGGATTTCAGCGTCCCAGAGGAGAATGTTGTCGCCATGGTCGGCCAATGGAGGCTGGACACTGCTAGCTTCCCCCTCAGGGGTCAGTGCTGCGACTGGCGGGCGTGGAGGTGGAGGTGGTAGGTTTTCATGTTGGGGAGGAAGGAGCTGCGAACCTTCTGGGTTAGGCGGAGGGGGTTGTGGAGCAGTATGGCCTGGGGTTGTTCCTTGGTTTGGTGGAATGTTTGGAGGTGGAACGGGGGGGTTTCTTTGGAGTAATGCATTGATCAGGGTCTGGTTTTGTTCGGCCATGCGGTTGATGCTGTTGGTGAGTTCGATGATGTATTGTGGTGGGTTGGTTGGGTGGGAAGGATCTGTTTGGTGATCGGCGGCGTTGTGGTGAGAAGCCATGGACCTAGTCGTGACCATACACCTGGACGGGCAAGAGGGGAAGGTGATGCTGAGAAGGGAGGGCTCCGGCGGTAGTGAACACAACTAGCGCACGAATAAACCACTAATTTCCCACAGACGGCGCCAACTGATGGTGTTTATAAGTTTCTGCTTCCCGGGTGGATGGGTCGGACCGGTCCAGGCTCTTCAGACTCTGGCTCAGGGTGATGACTCCGTCAAGTGACCTGCATGCAAGCCCAGAGGGGAACGGGGTAGTCCTCCAGTAAACCCTCCAGTGTGAGAATTAGTAGAGTAGGAGAAAAACTGTGTAGAGAGAGATCGAGAGAGAGAGATAGCTTAACCTTCTTCTTGTCCTCCTATCCTTGCTTATATTCTTTAGTTATCATTTTTCCTGTCTCTTGTGGCGTGCTTTCCTTCGCCGAAAGCTTGTGCCGTAGCTTACCTTGTTCAGGGTGATGGTGGCTCTGTTCCGGCGGGGGGTGCTGTCGTAATAAATGCTGTGATGGGATGCATTAATGGTGATGTGTTGTGATAATAACTCTGCAGATCTTTGTCTGCTGATGTGGCCCGTGTCCCACCTGCCATGTGCCCAAATGCCATTGGCCCTCCATGTCTAGATGGCCTCCAGCTGTCCTGGGCTTTGCCAACCGGGTTATGCCATTGGTCCCAAGTGATGGGTTTGGGGTGATTTACTGTGAGCCGTATGCCTTGTGGGCCTATCCATGTCAATACTTTTAATAATAAAATTATTTCATTCCTAAATTTTTTGGTGCTGCTCTGGTGAGTCTCAAAAAAAAGGTTTGCTTTGAAGACTCTTACTACCACTGCACACAATTTATAATAAATATTTTATTTATAAATTAAAAAAGAAAAAAAAATGATAAAGTCATTGTTTATGATTATTGAGATTCATCCACCATTCCACCTCCAAACACAAAAACCAAGATTATCCACGCATTACAACTGTTTGACCTTAAAGTTTATGATTAATTTAATTAAAACATAAATTATTTTGATAACGTGCGTGTGCTTATATCATATATATGATTATAGTATCTAATAAGTCTACTAAAATCCAATTAATTTTAAATTCACAAGAGCTAGCTGGATATCAAACTCTTGTTCCTATGTAGGCCCCTGTAGGATGTATAGATTTATAGTCCAAGTGCACCCCTAACAGTTTAACCAGGGTTGACTTTTAAATAAAGATAATGGCAGATAAATATAATATATACATATATATACATGGGTGACGCTGCCCTTAGGGGTGTCACCTGAACCCCACAACGATTTTTTTTATTTATTATTTATTATTATATAGGTATAAAAATTTACGACAAAAGTTAATAACTGAATTCACTAAATTATAATTTTAAACTCACTTTTTAAATCTTTCAATAAAAAATTTTTACTTTTTGAATTTTTTTTAATGGTATGTCTACCATTTGTTTAAATATTTTATATGTAAAAAACAAATGTTATTTTGTAGTCTTGTTTTGGGAGATCTATGGATGAATGATTATTTGATTATATATATTAAGAATGATGTATTTAATAATATTGATAATAAGTTTATTATGTAACGATTTCAACATATGAAATCACGTCGTTGTCAATTGTAAAAGCTCATATATCAACATGTCTTTTTGTTTAAAGAATAGTATCAATATATTGACATTCCTTTTGTTTATAATTTGAGAATTTAAATTAATTTGTTAATTTTTTGTAAATATGTGACATATATGATTAATGTGAATTTTTTGTATATATGCCATTTAAATTTTTTTATTTGCACCACCGACAATAATTCCTAGAGTCGCCACTGCATACATTTATATAAACTTATAACAAAAATGTATACATAATATGTTTGGCGGTGCATTTACCACTTTAAAATTTAAAATTCATCAAGACGTATTTTATTTAGAAAAATATTACTATCATGTTATTCTAGAAAATAATTTGATGTAAAAAATTTGAAGAACACCATTTTTTTCAAAATAAACATACTAAAATTATTACTATCATATTAAAATTTAAAATTATCATTTAAATTTTAAAATTCATCAAGATGTATTTTATTTAGAAAAATATTACTATCATGTTATTCTAGTAAGTAATTTGATATATAAAATTTGGAGAACACCATTTTTTTTTATAATAAACATACTAAAATTATTCTCATTCAGGTCATTAAGGGGTTGTTTAGAAAGAACCACATAATAACTATACTTTTGACTTTTTACAAAAAGATGTATAAAAAAGTAGAGAGATAATATGATATAAAAATGATAAAAAGATAAAAAGTGTGTTAATATTGTACTTCCCAAATAACCCCTAAATCTTTAGCCAATTTGGAATAATTATATGAATTGTGTATAATATATATATATATAAATTTGAATTATGTGTCAAAGTATTCTACTCAACTTATGATATAAAAAAAAAAAACTAAATTAATAATTAATTTTGATTTTTACATTAAATTACTGATTTTTTTTTGATAAACTAAATTATTGATTTTTATCTTTTCAAAATTGCACCAAATTGTACGTTTTTGTTCCCTAACAAATTCCTCGAACCAAGGTGCCGTTTAAAGTTATGTCAATATCCCCATATAATTTTCATTTGTGGCACGAGGGGCCTTTGACCTCTCTTATCTATAGTGACAATGCCCTAACAATACACACTTAAAATAGTGTCCATGGTTCAACAGCCTTTGTTGTTCCTTGAACTAGGTTGCACTTTTTTGCTCTTATTATTAGGTGACTCCATACCCTAATAATATTCCTATATATGAGCCACGATGGACCCATATGACCCTCTCTAAAGTCAACACCCCCCCCCCCAAAAAAAGTGATGATGTATGGCTAGGGTTGTGCCATGCCATACCAACCTGGTCCAAAGTTGATCCCCAAAGTCCATTTATTTTTAGAGATTGAATGAAAGTGATTCATAGTAAAGAGATTGACAGTGAGAAGATTATGTAAAATTATATTTATTTTGATGATAATTATTACTATATAGATTGTTAAATTATTTTTATATAAAATAAATATAAAATAATAAAAAAAATACGAAAACATTAAATATTAATGTTCAAAAAAATGCCCAACATGTAAAAAAATTTTTAAAAAATTTAAAATTTCCAAAAAAAAAATAAAAAAAATAAAACAATGATTTTTACTTAATAAAAAATATAAAACATTAAATATTAATGTTTAAAAAAAATATCCAACATGTAAAAAATAAAAAAAAAATAAAAAATTTCTAATCTAACAGGCTATTTTTCTAATACCACCTCCACCTTCTCCATCTCAATCTCCCTTCCAAGACTCAACCTAATCTCCTCCATCTCAATCTCTCTCCAAATCTATAAACAAACACAACATTAAATAAATCACACCTTTATCCTAATCCTATCCCTCCCCCCTATACATCAAAACAAACAGGGCCCAGCAGTGTTCTACTCGCGTGTTGCATTGCTTTTTGTCGTTTGTTCCCCATTCGTTGCATGGTTGTGTTCCACCTCACATTTCCAATATTCTATGTGTTAAAAATACTATGCAATACATATTCTATGTTTTTTTATACTTCAAGTATATCAAATTGGTTTCCTTTGTTTTGAGAGGGGTTGGGTGTCTTCCATTTATTTTTATTCTTTTTTTCTAAATTATTATACTTTGGCCAGTTTCTTTATTAGGTTATATAGGATTATAAGTTGGGTAAGATTCAGTAAGAGAATTATTAGTGTATTAGCATTAATTTGAGGGTCTGAATTACCTTCAGTCTAGATCTAGATTGGAGATGTTGTCTGGGCCCACGAAATTAAACATAAGTCGTGTTTTAATGATCTGATTCATTCATTTTTGTAAAGTCTTTCATATGTATCATTCATTAAAAAATTAGTTATATCTGATAATTATAGTCTATTCAATAAATGGTTTTCTGTCAAAAATATATTTGTTGTCTATTTTTTATTTTTTTTTGGTTGAGATAAATTCAATAAATTAAATAGGTTACGATTATTGGATTGATCTAATTTTTTGTATAAATAATATAAAATGACCCTACAAAATAAACGATTTAAATCATTAAGATGAGACATATGATGGACTCTATGGGCTTGGACAATACTTTCTAATACAAAAATGCAAGTTAAATTGTTTTTATTTTTGTAGTAGTTATAGTGTAGTATTGATCGGTTAAGATAAAGTCTATGAATTTCTCAATTTATAAATATAATTTTTTTTTTTTTTTTTTTTTTTTTGTAAAGTAAGGACTATAATATGTAGACACCCCGTTTTTGGTAATGTGTAGTTTTTGGTAATGTGTAGTATTGGTAATGGGTAGACACCTCATTTTTTACCAGTCTTGAGACTTGGATGCTCTCTTTTGAGTTCCTGATGATGAAAACATGAGGTGTTAATCTTTGCAAGTTCCACGGCAAGAGTTTTGAGAATCAAGTTTTAAACCCTCTAACGATCTGCTTTGGACAAAAATGCTTTTCGGCCAAAGTGGAAACCTTTTTTTTTTTAACATGAGTTTTAGTGATGCAACTCCAAACATTGCCATAATGTTCTGAGGCTCATTTTTTTTTTTTTTCCAGGTCAAAGCATTGTATTCTTTCAAACAAACGGAGCGAAGAATATAGTTGCAGTGAATAGAAATGATGAAATCATCTTAAATGCCTATTTCTTCCCTTAATTCAGGCTAACTTGCTCTGGTTGACCCGACAATGCCCACTGGCTGGCCAAACACCAAATGATGGTTGACCACAAAAGCACTTGGCCAATCACCAAGAGGCTCTGCCGACTGAATGTTCCATATATAGAGCCTTTTTAGGAATTTTGGCTTTTTACCTACCACAAATATCATAGATATTTGTGACATGAGCTCTATATATAGAGCTCGCTAACTCTTTTCAAAGGGTTGGAAAACTGGCCCAAAACCTATACAAGCTTGAAAGCTCTCTCTCCTTCTCCTCTTGCCTTCCACCTACCACTTTCACCTTTTAACATTGACTACTCCATTAATGCTTGGTTCTAAACTCTGGACAAAGGACTTTGGACATTAAACAACATATCTAAAGACTCTTAAGGGAACCACAAAGGGAGTTTGTGAACAAAAAAAACTCATCCTCTTTAAGAGGTAAAGTCTTTACTTCTTTGATCTTCTTCTCTCTACTTTTTCTTTAGTTCTAACTTTATTTTCAATTATGTAATTGTTGTAAGTCCTCATGGATGTGGAGGGATTAGATTTAGCCACCTATTCATTGAGTTGATAGCTTTATTTATTTATTTTGTTTGTTTGTTTTCTTGTTTTTCTTGGTTCTAACTATCTATTTAGTATGAGTTTTAGACCCTTGTGGATGTGTTTGGGAGTATTTTAGCCATCCCTTCACAAGTTCAATAAGTTTTCCTATTATTACACCTCTTATGTTCATCTATTCTCTCTCTTAAGTTGTGTTAATTTATGTGTTTCAACTTTTTACTCAATCACAATGAGTATTGGGGGTTGATTCATGGGATTGTTTAGGTGATCCATGGGATTTGGTGTTGATGAGTGGTGTCTTCTGTTTTCATTGAGTATTTTGAAAGTAAAATAAGAGATTTTGGATCAAAGAAGGTTGAAAAACTCCCTTCTCAATTATTTGTGAACATAAAAATGGATGTAACCATCCTTGTTCTATGACTAGATGAGAAGTGTTCGACTAATTTGACGAATCTCTTATTTTGATTTGCATTAATCCACACTCTTCATTTAATAACATGGATTTTGATATTAATTTGCCCTTATTTACAAAGAGAAGATGCAGGTTCTTATCCATTTCTTGGGCTTGAATTTTTTTCTTGGTTTTGATCCATTGAATTTGTTCCTTTAACAAAATATTTGTTGTGTATATCTGCTCATGTCATTGTTGAGAACTATGGTCCATTCATTTCCTCTCAAAGTGATCCCTGTCAACAGAGGATGTGAAAGGTGTGAAAACCCCCCAGAAAGTCTCTCTTTGGCCCCTATCTTGAAATCCAACATTGACCTAATCCACAGCCGGAGAAAGAATTCGACCGACTACTTTCTACTTCAGTCGACCATTTGGTGTCTTGTCGGTCATTTCCACCAAGAACAGAATAGACAATTTCTGGAGAAGGCTCCCCTGAGCAGTTCTGGAGCTCCTGAGATTGCTTCTTTTCTATATTTAGTGTGATTTATTAGATTTAGCAGTAGTTAGGCTGAATCGATTCATTGTTGCAATAATCTGTCTTTCTCTCCCTTTTCTTATTCGAATTGTTGTAATAATCTTTTAACCCACGTCTTTCAAACCCATTTATTTACTCATTTTCAGTACCGCATCATATTTTTTTTTATCATGCCTGCATGTTGCATTCACTTTTCATACATTTGGGTCTGGATTATCCGCATTGGTGGGATTTACTATCTTCAAAGATAAATAAGTGCATAAATTTATGTATTGTGGTGATACTCATACTATGTTCTAGCATCCGGACTCCTAGATGCTTGTTCTATGTGTATTGCATTAGAAACTTACATATAGGATCATGCATATCTGTACATATCTGTACATGTATTGGGACTCTCCTTGGAGTACTAGGTGAGCATTTGTTTTTAAAGCTTTAGCATATTGCATGTGCGTATTCCTTACCCTATTGTAGCTTGCTTTTCGTGCTCCTTTCAGATATGATTAGCCCTACAATTCGGACTCCTGTGGTTCTGAATCTGATCTCACAAGTGCAATGTGAAATAGATAAACACAAATTAGTCCAAATCCGGCAAATCTTTTGGAAAATCAATTTTGAATCAAAATACTAAAAATGGACTGCTTTGCTAGATATAGAGTCACCACCTAAATATTTTTGAAATATTTAGAAAACCCGAAACTTTTGCCAAAGGCCAATTATCCTTTATCACCAGAGTGTCTCGGCTTGGGAACTTAAGTACGAGAGAGGAAGATCATGAATTAAGGACCCCACTCACCCGATCAAAGGTTGACCTCTACTAATCATGATGTGATTCTTATTTACATTATATGCTCTTGTTCCAATTATTAGACTAGCATTACTATGTGTTGCACACAAGTATAGACTAATTTGCAAAAAATTGGAACACTTTGATTTCATGCAAGTTTTGAAAATTGTTTCGAATATGTACCACTTAAAAAAAGCAATATCATATGTACATTAATCAAATTATCCCAATTTAAGCAATTAACCTTCATCCACAGGCATTCAAACAGATATATCACTTAGCCTCATAGTAATCATGCTCAACATGGCAACAATCACACTCATGCAATATGCTAAAGCAGTAAATGCCCATCTAGTACTCCAAGGCAAGCCAAAAGGAATAAAACAATTAAAAAAATGCATGCTCTAATATGCAAGTGACTAATGCAACACATGCAATATGCAATCATAGGCTCCGCTACTAGCATGGCATGTGAATCAATGTGATAGCATGCGGTTTAAACACGTTTTCAAAGAAGTATTCAAATGACAATATTTGTTAGAATGATGAGCCGAACCTTATGCATGCAAGGCACACGGATGCAAATCATAAAAAATGCTAAACGAAATATGATGCTCTAAGCTATCCATCATAAGCGAATAAATAAAAGGAAGAAAGGCGTGAGGTTGGAAGACATACACGCATTATTACAAGTTTGCCCTCGTGCAGGAGGGTCTGAATAAATGAATTAGCTAAGCTACTTAACTAATTATTGCAACAACAAATTTCACTAACTATTCTAGCTAATTAAATAATTTCAACACACTCTAACTAATTAAACTAACTAATTAGTTACATTACGAAATTATTTAACTAAGTAATTAATTACAAATTCACTAACAACATACTACTATTAACAAAAACAAATTTAACGGGTCCCGAGGAGCAAGGAAATGGCTTTATGCATGCACATGAATTTGTCTTCCGAGAATGCCTCTGCACTATTTTGCACCTCAACCTCTGTTCTACTCTGCTCTGTGAAAAAAAATGGTACTGCTTGACTGAAAAAGGTGGTTGGCAGGCCAGAAGTGATGGCCGACTGCCCACTAATAGTGGCCTATTGTATGGTAAAGGTGGCTTACCGGCCACTGATGTTGGCTTTCTCCTGCGACAACAGAAAACAAACAGAGCATAAATAGAGCATTCTCAGGGGATGTTTATCCATTATGTCTCTTCTTATCATCAAACAACTCAAAGAAGGGGTAGGTTAGATTTGCAAGCCATCAATCGGCGCAAATTCATTGCGTGATGACTTATGAATTGAGGGATATAATTTCAATAAATGCACAATTAAATACTTATGAACCTCCTCCTTATCATGATATTGATCAAGTGAAGTGGTTGACATCGACTCTTGAATTGTTTTCATCACTAACAAGTATGAAAAGACTCAAGACTCAATGAATTCAATTAACGTCCGATTGAACCCAAACCATTTTATTATCTTGCTCCATTTTATTCCAATTTTTAATACCCCTTTTAATTACCTTTCCATTCCTTAGTCATTTTAGTCCAAAATAAGCATTAAGTCCACTAATGGAAAGAAATATCAAACAAAGGGTTGTTTTGGGCATGAGAGAGATGTCATGTCATTGGTAATAAACCTTTGAAGAGATTAAACCATTAAGCACAATGATCTCTATCTCAAGCTTAAACAAACAATCGATTTGAAACAAATCTCAAAGCAAGGAAGAAGCCAAGAAATGAGAGAAGAACAGAGATGATTAGAGATGAAAACAAGTATGGAAAGTTTGAAATAAATGCTATCAACTCGAATAGATTGGTGTCTAATACCTAAAATATCAAACCTATGAGGACCGTTACACTACAAACATGCAATACAAAGCATAAATGAAACTAACACATAAAAATAGTCCTAAAATAGGCTAAAATAGCACTGAAATTTAGGTAAAAACATCTACAAAAGCAAGCTAAAATAATGGAGCAATTAAGCTAGTAAACAAGCCAAATGAGGGGAGGCCAACCCCTCCATTTTTGAGACTTCAAAACCACATTTTAGCCTCTGAAAAACCTCTAAAAATCAGTGGTAAAAATCTCAAAAAGAGGTAACGAAAATGTGGAAAACACAAAGGTAAAGGCCTAGGAAGCAAGGTTCAAAGAAGAGTGGTCAACCCCTCTACCTTAAATGGCCTTAAATCACAAGTTTCAGACCACAAATATAGGTGAAAAATAGTACAAAATCAGCAAGAAATGATGGGAAAGAAGTAGTGCAAAAGAGCTAGGATGTATACCTCTTGAAGAGGAGTGATCCTTTTGTTCACAAACTAACAATTTCACACCCTTAAGATCTAAAATGCAAGCTAAAACACCTCAACAAATAACCCTCAAGGTTTGTTTTAGAGTATTTAGGCAAAAGGTATAGAAGTTACAAGGGAGAGGGAGAAATGTAGAGAGAGAAATATTTTCCAAAACTTTGCTCCACAAATTTTTCTAATCCTAATTTTTGAGAGAGAGCCATCTATATATAGAAACATATGAGACTAGCTCAAAAATATCCATACTGACACAGCTAATGCAGTGCATGCATTTGTAGAGACAGCTGGCAAAAAGATCTGAATATTTACACAAGTGGACAGCAGGCCACTAATAGTGGGCGGCAGGCCACTAGCGCAGTCTACAGGTCCCTGAATGGTCAGGCTTGAAAAACTACTGTTTTAGTCCAAAAAGAAGGCACAAGGTCTGTAGGTTTTTGAGGCTCAAAACTAAGGTTTCCCGTTGAGGACATCGAGCATTTGGACAAGCGTATGAATTCATCATTGAGTGATCAATCAGTGGTGTTCAAGTCATAGGGCGGTCAAAAATGGGGTGTGTACACCTATCTGTTGCTACAACATAAGGTTAAGTGCTTAAGTGAGATATCTGTTTGAATACCGGTGGGTGTTGGTTGTGTTATTTATTTTGGAGTGTAGCTAATTCTTATTCTACGGATTTTATCCAAGAAAAACCCTTTACAAAAATGCATTATGTCAGGACATAACCAAAATCTTCGACACAATCTATATCTAAATGCCTCAGATAGTAAAGGTAGCATTATTAATAATCAGAATATGGATTTACATTAATTATGAAAACCACATTATGAATTAGTAGAGACTGATCTTTAATCGGGTGAGTGGTGTGCTTAAATAATGATATTTCCTTCTCATACCTATGTTCTATGGCCTAGACACTTTAGTTATGACAGATGGTGGCCTTTGGCATGAGTCACGTGTTTCCTAATTTTCCCAAAAGATTAGGCAGCGACTCTGAAATCTAGTGATGTTGTCCATTTTTGGCAATGTTTGCAAATAAATGGATTTTCTATAAAAGTTGTCGAATTTGGACTTTTATTTTTTGTTTCACATTGCACTAATGAGACTAGATCAGGAGATTGGGAGTCCAAACTATAGGGCATGCTTAGTTACCTCAAAAAAGCATCCCATAGTTTCTAGCAACTCTGCTGGGGACATTAAAAGAACATTACTCAAACTTCATAATTTAGATTTTATCTTCATATGTATATTCATTGTATTTCATGCATAGTGCGCTTAAGTTAATGTATTTGTCATTTAACATCCCGAACGGCTTGTCGAACGTAGGCTCTATTATGGTGAAAATACGAGCCTCAGATATGGACTGCTGACGTACCACTCGATCCTCCCTTCATTTAGGTGTTGGGAAGGGTAGGTATATCAAGTGTCTTGTTGAGGCACCCCTTTTGACCAGACTGACCTAGTTCATATACTCTGCTCTAGCAACTTCCACAAATAGGACATGATGCTCTCCCATGTTTAAGATGCAGTGATACCAATTGTTTGAAATAGTGAATCCCTAGTTCATTTCCTAAAATAGGACAGGTATCCCGAGCCCCCATAAAGGTGTTTCAATTCACCTTTTTTGCTATATGCTATGTGTGGGATCTAGTACAGGGTTTGTTATTCATATCAGAGGTTCAAATACATTAGTGGTTGGGTTGAGAATAGTTTGATGGAATATGTAGTGGTCAATGGTACAGATTGAGCCAAAATGCTGTCGGATTCATGTTTGATATATGTGTTGTGAGCCGAATTGTTGCCATATTTTCGTTTGATGTGTGTTTTTCTTTATTTTTTTTTTCTTTTTGCTACCTACTTGGTTGATCATAGCTTCAGAAAGTTTTGACACCCCTAAAACCCTGTGGATTCGTGCTGGTAGACTTTGTAAAACTACAAATCTTGTTCAAGGTCAGCCAATGTTAGTGTCACTTTCATTGGTATCTAGAAGAAGGGTCAAACAAGCACAGTTGGTTCAGAGCCCGTCACATCCCAAATCTCCTTTATAGATTTTTTGCTAGTCACCTCTCAGATCTCCTCTATTCAGTACTCTAGTAAGTCATTCCCAAGTTCCTTTAATGGCTCAGAATCTCCCAAATATCGCAGAAATGATTGCTAACCATCAGTGGTCCATGGATGCTATTACTCACACAATAGCTGTTCAGGGTGAAACCATTGTTGGGATGCAACAAATAGTCGTGACAACTGTTGCTCGTCCACGGCCAGTTAATCAACCAAGTTTGGACCTACCTCCGCCAATTGAGAATTTCCCAGGTCTTGGTCTTACAGAAGAATTGGCCTAGGCTACTACTGCTAGAACTCCAGTACATCCAGTTAAAGGGCTCTTTTCCCTGGATATAGTCGAATTTGATCCAGCCATGCTGAAGGTAGCCAAATTAGAGAAGTTGTTCAAAAAATCCCAGGGGATCAATTCCATTTATGATATTGAGGATGGATACATGGAGGCAGCTGTCGAATTATCAGAAAGATTCAAAATACCGCATATTGACTGGTTTGACAGATTAGGAGACCCTATGGTACATATTCGTTTATTCTCAGATATCATGAAGCCTATGGGTTTGACCCGTCTCCAGAAGTTGTCTCTGTTTTGAAGGACTTTGTCGGGAATTGCTGCTACTTGGTATGCCGAATTGGAGGATATAGCGAAGCAAAATTGGGAGGATTTGGCTGAGACATTCATCACTTAGTACTCCTATAACACACGGATTAAGGTGACCACTAGGGATTTGGAAGCCACACGTTAAGAACAAAAGGAAGGCTTTGTTGAGTTCATAACAAGATGGAGGGCTAAGGCAGCCATGATGACCAACAGGCCCTCAGAGAATGATCAGATTCGGATAGTGGTTGTGGAGAAGTGGTTTGGAAATACTCTCTGGATCCTGTAGAACGCTCTTGATCCTCAGCTAGCCGCCTAAAAAGGAATGAACACTCCGGTCGGGGGTGCCGGAATTAGCACTCTGACGGATAAGTCAGTGTATACTCTCTTGGTTGCTTGGATCTCAAGTTAATCTCACTTTTTCTCACATACCTTTCTTTGGCTGATGCTCCTCTATTTATATTTTTCTTTTGGTCCTTAGGGTCGGGCCCACCCTCAATCTATTGCACGTTTATTTATTCGGCTTTTGTTCAACTGGTTTTTCGACCGATTAATCTATTCCGTCTTGCGA
This sequence comes from Camellia sinensis, assembly GCF_055761805.1. NCBI lineage: Eukaryota > Viridiplantae > Streptophyta > Magnoliopsida > Ericales > Theaceae > Camellia > Camellia sinensis. The sequence continues at coordinate 79,386,280 of NC_138970.1, forward strand.
TTGTTTAGGATGGTGCCGAATACAACTTCTATCATTGACTATCCTCATACCGTCATTGGGCTTTATTGCACATATACCGACAATATCCAACTCGCACAATTGCCCCCCAAACATCCTATTAACGCTAGTTAGTCAGCATGTTTGGTTTCAAACGGCGTGTTTGGTTTCGAACTTGAAAAGACAAGGAAAGAACGTCGGTTAACCCCATTCCAACGCATGTTAGAACACACACTTTTTAGGCATCATTACATCTTCCCCCCTCTTCATATGCTTTCTTCATTTAATGTGATTCGAAACTATGTTGTCCCTTCGAATGTAAGTTTTTGAATACTCAAAGCTTATGGTTTGCCTTTCGATATATCTCCATTTCGCGACCTCTACAATCCTGTCTCTCATTGTCCCTTCTGCTTTTTGTAAGTTCTCTTCTCCTTCATTTCGAATCCTACTTCATTGTTTATTTTTAGTTTTGCACAATCCTTAGGCTAGTTAGGATGGCAAAACACTTGAAAGAACTCCTTTTTGCGGATCGAATTTCTGGTTTCCGACGCCATTATTCCATCCCTGACAACGTTCATCTGTCACTCGTGACAGACAGCACCATTGACATGGAGAGGACTGATGAAAGTGCAATCATCTCTCATCTCCTATCAATTACTGAGGGCGGAGTCCGTTTTCCCCTTCACCCATTTTTAAGGGTCGTCCTTCGCCACGAGGGTTTAATCTCTTCCCAACCTAATGTAAATTTTTTTCGAATCATAATGGGGAGTAAAGAGTTGAGCCGACGCCTTAGGATTAACCTTGGTATACCTGCAATTCGACATAGTTATGCCTTAGCCAAATCTTCTGACCAGCAGGGACAATATTTTCTCAGGGCCAAGGATACCGACCATCACTTAGTGACTATGCTTGCCAGTTCTGGCAAGCGTGTTGATGATGTAATGGTCGTTGTCCGAGGCAACTGGGAATTCGGCGAGGGTGAAGATCACCTGGATCCTGTGCCAAGACGAAGAGGTGAACCAGGTGGCCGTATAGCTCCTTACTTTTTATTATTATATATTTATTCGGCTTTCCTTCTATGCACTTACCGTTTTATTTGTGCAGGCAACGATTTGAAGAAAGTTTTGGTTTCAGTCGACGACGCTGTACTTGCGGAAATTAAAATCGCACTCCAATTCTTTGGCCATCCAAGCCTTCAGAAACAAAGGAGGGTGGCCCACATTCTTCTGAGATACGAGCCAACTTATGCAACATTTTCGGCGGCAGACAACATTCCAATTTCGAGGGGCGAATAGCAGCTTATGGCTCTTATCATTTCTAACTTCGAAAACCTAAGGCCAATTGGTTTGGAAGCCTCCGATTCGGAGCAGGTGGAAGAACAAATAGCCGAAGAGGCTGTCGAGGAGCCGAACCAGTCAGAAGCTGAGGTAGACGAGGCTTTAAACTTGGCCTTTGAGAAAGTCGGCCTCAATTCATCCAACCCTCCGTCCACTTCAGGCCGAGGGGACGTCTCCTTTAGAGACATCTTCACAGAATTAGGAGACCTTCCCAGCGAATTTCCTGAGAATATGGCTAGGGAGTCGCTCACTCAACTTGCCAGAAGGAAAAATGCTATAAGGATGGCCGCCCGAAGAAGAGCCGAGGCTATTCGATCAGAGACTCCGCCCACTACTGTCGTTGAGTCCTCTCTGCCTGTTGTTGAGGAAGAAACAGCTTAGACCGAAATGGCCGAGACAGGGCAAGTGGAATAGAGGGATCAGGAGGCTGAGTAAAGGGGGAAAAAGCGCTCCGCCGAGCGAGAAACCGTCTCTGGTGAGGACCAAATCGATAAACGGCCACGCATTGAGGAATTAGACTTGGTTATTCCGTTCATTGTTCAACCAAAGATAAGGAATATGCCGATTGCCTCTGATGCGTCGGCTTTGAAGGACCCGACTATGGCCTTGAGCATGGCCTCCTCAATTTCCTTGCCGGTTGACAGAGCCACATTTCAAAAGGAGCCAGATCTACTGTCAATTGCACTTGCCACTCAATCGGCCTTATTGGTACATTACCTACCTTATCTACAGTCTTCCGCCTAGATATATATATATATATATATATATTATTTTTTGTAACTCTATTTTCTTGTTTTGCAGACGGTGGGAAGGATAGCCCAAATCAGCCGCCATCAACATGACGCTATAGAACAGATCAACTTGTTGAGAGCCAAAATTGAAAATGAAAAGAGCAAGGCTGTGGAAGCCACTCAAAGAGCCGATTCTGAGGCATTGAAAGCGGCAGAGGAACGTGTGAGAGCCGACTCCAAAGCCGAGAGCGCAAGGAACTCCGACCAACTAAGGTTGGCTACTGAAGAGAGGGCCAAAGCGAACAAAGACGCGCTTAAGTTAGCTAAGGAGGTGATCGCCAAGTTGGAAGCCGACTTGGAAGAGTCGAGGAAGGCAAAGGAAATAGCCGACTCTGAGATTTTCAAAGCGTTCCAAGCTGGGAAGGACGCCGCCTTGGAAAACTATGTAGAGGAAGTGCCCAAGTTCGAGAATCGGGGCTTCAAACACGGCTGGCTCAAAGCCCTCATTACCGCGAATGTGACATTGGCACAGCCTATTCTATACGAGCAAGTGGACGTTGAGCCACTAGAGTCTGACCCTGAAGATTGATTAGGGTGATACTTTGATTTTTGTTAGGCATCTTAGATGCATAGTTTTTGTAGGTTTTGTTAGTAGATTTTCATTTCTTTACTTCGACTGGAAGTTTAAATATAAGGTAATTTTCATGTGTAAAATGACTACTATATGTACTCAATTTATTAATGAAAATTTTCTATGCTTTTCAATTTATTGCATATACTATTTGTTTTCAATTTATTAATAAAAATTCCTCATGCTTTTATGTCTGCGGCATATGAGTAAATTAAACATCCGATAAATTAATCGAATCAATTAAACATCCTATGCTTGTCTTTGTTATTTAGCCGAATAAATAAACGAATCGGCAATTAACAATTGGGAAAGGTACATGAATATTCGATAAAATAACAAGTAAACCGGCTCAAGGCCTCAACGTCTGGCCGATTTGATTAATGAATCTGCCATTGACCGAGCTAGTATGAACTAGAACGTCGAATTCTATTAGGAACTCACAACATGATCGGCGCCAGGCCTGCATATTTGGCCGAATAGATTAATGAATCTGCCCTTGATCGAGCTCGTATGAACTGGAACGCCGAATTCTATTAGGAACTCACAACATGATCGACGCCAGGCCTGTACATTTGGCCGAATAGATTAATGAATCTGTCTTTGAGCCAGCTAATGTATGAACTGGAATGCCGAATTCTATTAGTTCATGGAGTGGCTGGGGCACATGAGATGATCGGCGCCAGGCTTGTACATTTGGCTGAATAGATTAATGAATCTGCCCTTGACCCAGCTAATGTATGAACTGGAATGCCGAATTCTATTAGGAACTCACAACCTGATCGGCGTAAGGCCTCAACATTTGGCCAAGGAAAGCCTGATTGAAGCTGGCGAAAGGTTTTAAAATTTAGCATTGATGAGATCGCCTCAGGGATACTGCACCCATAAGGAATAAATGGGATGGGTGCTGGGTGCGCGGAGGGCCCATTGTTGCGTTCAGGGCCAATAAATTAAGAAGGGAAAAGAGCAATGTGGACGATTGTGGATGGCAAGAAGGTTATTCTTCAACAACAGAGGAGAAGGAAGAACACTCGCGGAGTTGGACGCAGAGATGAATCGAGGTGGCGAGCCCACGCGCACGGGGAGTAGGACGTCAAGGGAACATGAAAAATGCCAGTCATCGCGTCGTTGAAGTAGGTCACCCAGAAGGGAAAAACAGTAACGGGGCAGCTCCCCTCTACCACGCTCGAGAGGAGAAACCAGTGCGACGCCACGCCCGTTAAGTTTTGTGGTTTTTGTGGGGAACAAACCGATGATGGAAGCGGATTCAATTGTTCACAACGTAAATGTGGTAGTCGAGTTCGCTCGATAGATTTTTCCACCAGAAGTCCAGCAATCGATGGTCGGTCGACCTGATTTTGAAGTGTTTCGGGAGGGCATCCATGGAGCGGTAAAAGGGCTGTGTACCGCCTATGAAATCAGCATGCGTCTTCGTGCCGCATGGCGATAGATATAGCAGAAGGATGAACGCATTCGAAACTTAGAAGCTTGCGCGGAGAAGGCTAAGTGTGAATTAAGAAAGGTCAAAACTGTCGAGACACAGTCGGCCGGCCAAGCTAACTAGATTGTGGAAGAAAGGGTGACCCAACGGCTTATAAGTCATGCGATTTCCGATCGAGATACAACAAACATGTTCGCAATAGAGGCTGCAAAGACTAGGGCTTATGAACAAGGCTTCCATGACGGCCGAAAAGTTGGGATACAGAAGACTAAAGAAAAGCTCGCCTAGGAGGTCTGCCGATGCGAGAATCGTGGATTTAAGCACGGGTGGGTCAAGGCTCTCCAGGCCGCAGAGGCTCTCCGGGCAGCAGGAGTTGATTCGGTGTCACCGTTATATCAGGGTCATCATTTTCCCTTTGCGGCTTTCGAAGTCGAGAAGAGCGATGACGAAGGGGATGCCGAGTAAAACTAAACATATTGCACCGCTCTAACGTAGATTGGAAGCGAATTATGTATTGTTGATTAATTCAATGAAACATATTATTTTAAATGTTTGTATGTTGTTTTAATTTATATTTATAAATTCAGCTATGATCATCTTCAATTTTTCATCAACTGTGTTTATGTTGTCAATTATAATATTCACGAAAAGAGCGCCAAATTCAGAGGCGTTTTGCCTTGGCCAAACGTGGTTTCCACGAAGGGTGCTCCGGATTCGAAGGCTTATTCCCTTGGCCAATCGGTCCACGAAGGGCGCTTTAAATTTGAAGGATCGTTCGGCCCAAACATGTCTTGCACGGATGGGACCCCGAATTCAGAAGCTTTTATCTTGGCCAATCGTGAATTCTTTGAAGGGCGCTCCGAATCCGGAGGCTTTCTTGGCAAAAACTTGTCATTCACGGATTTGGCTTCGAATTTGGAGGATTTTATCTTGGCCAACTGTGAAATCTGCGAAAGGCGCTTCGAATCCAGAGGCTTACTCGGCCCAAACGTGTCATTCACGGATGGGGCTCCGAATTTGGAGGCTTCTATCTTGGCCAACCGTGAAATCCACGAAGGGCGCTCTGAATCCGGAGGCTTACTCGGCCCAAACGTATCATTCACGAATGGGGCTCCGAATTTGGAAGTTTTTATCTTGGCCAATCGTGAAATCCACGAAGGGCGCTCCGAATTCGGAGGCTTACTCGGCCCAAATGTGTCATTCACCGATGGGGCTCCGAATTCGGAGGCTTTTATCTTGGCCAATCGTGTAATCCACGAAGGGCACTCCGGATCCGGAGATTTACTCGGTCCAAACGTGTCATTCACGGATGGGGCTCCAAATTCGGAGACTTTTATCTTGGCCAATCGTGTAATCCATGAAGGGCACTCCGAATTTGGAGGTTTACTTGGCCCAAACGTGTCATTCACGGATGGGGCTCCAAATTCGGAGGCTTTTATCTTGGCCAATCGTGTAATCCACGAAAGGTGCTCCGAATCCAGAGGCTTTTGATTTGCTGAACTAAAATTTCATGCAGTGATAAGAAGTCTTGCATTATAGAAGCGAAAGTTGTACACGACGAACATTCAAAACAAGTTATCATGCCCCACAAGTCGAGTTAATGATAAAATTTACGCAAATGCGTGGAATTCCAAGGAGGTGGCAGACTTCTCCCAAACATGTCTTTGAGCCGATATGCCCCTGTTCTTGCAATTGAATCGATCTGATAGGGGCCATCCCAGTTAGGACCTAGTTTTCTGTCAGCCGGATTCCTGGCAGCGGGAAGTACTTTCTTGAGGACCAATTCTCCTGGTATATAACGGTGCAGCTGAACACGTTGATTATACGACTTAGCGAGCTGTTGTTGGTACCGTGCCATGGATGCAAGGGCACGGTCTCGTCATTCTTCAATCAGAGTCAAATCCAAGGCCAACATCATGTCATTTCGGCCCATATCAAAAACTTTAGATTTCAAGGTTGGGAGGCCGATCTCTAGGGGGATGATTGCCTGGGCTCTGAAGCATAAAGCAAACGACGTTTCCCTAGTAGATCGCCTCAGAGTAGTGCGATGAGCCTACAACACACAGGGCAATTCTTCGACCCATCTGCCTTTAGCTTTCTCCAGCCTCTTCTTGATGCCGTCCAAGATGGCTTTGTTGGAGGCTTCATTTTAACCATTGCTCTATGGATAAGCCAGGGTGAAGAAATAGGGCTGAATACCATATGTGCTGCATAATTCTCGGTAGACACCACAATCAAACTGGGTGCCATTGTCTGAAATGAGTGCTCTTGGAATACCGAATCGTGTTATGATATTTTTCCATACAAAACGCCTAACATCAGTATCTCGAATGTGTTAGTGCCTCCGCTTCGACCCATTTTGTGAAGTAATCTGTCGCGACAATCAAGAATCGCTTGTTCCCTGGGGCCCGTGGCAATGGCCCGATGATATCAAGCCCCCATTGAGCGAACGACCAAGGACTGGTGATTGAGCTCAACTCCTCAGCAGGCAAATGGGTTAGAAGGGAAAACTTCTGGCACTGTTCACATTTCTTGACGTAACACTCGGCATCAGCTCTCATGGTCGGCCAGTAGTACCCTTGTGTTAGAGCTCGATGAGCTAAAGAACGCCCGCCAGAATGGGCACCACAACTACCTTCGTGTATTTCAGTCAAGAGTTCTTCGACTTTATCCGGATGAACGCATTCTAGGTATGGACCAGAAAGGAATTTTTTGCAAAGCTTTCCTTGCGGATCTAAGTAATATCGCAAGGCTTTGTTTCACAGTTTGTGCACTTCTTTCTTGTCCGTTGGGAGCTGTTCGGAAAATAGAAATGCAGTGATGGGCTCCATCCAACTTGGACCTGATTCTATGATATTGATTTGAATTGACTCTGAGGGGCTAATGCTCGCCTCAGGGATGAATCCTACTTCAATTGTCCATTTTATTTCTGAGTTGATGGTGGAGGCTAGGCAAGCCAGGGCGTCTGCATGTGTGTTCTAATCCCGGGTTATTTGATTTAATTCATGATGGTCGAATTTTGCCAGCAAAGAATTCACCATTTCATGTAAGTTACCATACAGTCATTTTTGGCTGCGTATTCCCCCTTCAATTGGTTGATGACTAGCTTTGAGTCGTAGAAGATAAGCAGACGCCGAGCACCAAGGAGAAGTGCATTCCATAAGCTGGTTAACAATGCTTCGTATTCGGCCTCATTGTTCGATGCTTTAAAGCCCAGTTTGACAGCCTACTCGATTATTGCCCTGTCGGGAGCCATGATTACTACGCTCGCCCCGCTGCCACGTTGGTTGGATGATCCGTCACAATGCAACTACCAAATGTCCCCAACGTAAATTCTCCAGTTCGGCTTAGGTTGAATTTGACCAGACTTAAAGTCGGCGAGACATCCAGTGGATTCAACTACAAAGTCAGCAAGCACTTGTCCCTTGATTGAGGTTCTAGGCAGAAATTGAATATCGTACTGACCGAGTTCGAGAGCCCATTTTGAAACGCGCCCTGATGCTTCTGCACTATGGAGTACTGACCGGAGGGGGTAGTCCGTTAGTACCCCAATGGTATGCCCTTGAAAGTAATGCATCAGTTTTCTTGCTGCCATGACGAGAGCAAGGATAAGTTTTTCCAATAGAAGGTAACGTGTTTCAACGTCAACCATTGCTTTACTCACATAATAAACTGGCCACTGCTCCCCTAGTTATTCCTTTAACAGTACGGCACTAACGGCCCATCGAAAACTGCCAGATATAAAATAAGCAGATCACCTGCCGAAGGTGTTGTCATGAGTGGAACTGATCGGAGGTAAGTCTTCAAACCGTCCAAAGAGGCTTCGTACTCGGGGGTCCATTCAAAAGCTTTACCCTGCCGAAGGGTATGAAAGAATTGTCGGCAGCGATCTATGGAACGACTGATGAACTTGTTGAGTGCGGCGGCCATTCTCATTAGCTTTTGAAACTCCTTGACCGACCGAGGAGAGCCGAGTTCTAGAATTATTGTGATTTACCTCGGGTTGGCTTTGATTCCACGGTGGTTAACAATGTAGCCAAGGAATTTGCTGGATCTGATGCCAAAGGCACATTTGGAAGCATTCAGCTTCATTTTAGATTTGCGAAGAATGTCGAATGTCTCTTCCAGATCGGCTAGATGAGTTTGCTCTTCTTTGGACTTGACCACCATATCATCGATGTACACTTCCATAGTATGGCCGAGTTGCTCCTTGAACATGGCAGTGACTAGTCTTTGGTAAGTTACCCCCGCATTCTTCAGTCCGAAAGGCATAACCTTATAGCAATAGGTTCCTCTTGGGGTGAGGAACACAGTTTTGTCTTGGTCTTCTAGATTCATGGCAATTTGATGGTAGCCTCTGTATGCATCTGGGAAGCTCATACGTTGATGATGTGCCGTTGCATCTACGAGTTGGTCTATTCTGGGGAGGGGAAAGCAATCCTTGGGACAAGCTTTGTTTAAGTCCGTGAAATCCACACAAACACACCAAGTTCCATTTTTCTTCTTTACAACCACAGTATTCGACAGCCATGTAGGATAAGTCACTTTGCAGATTGCCCCGGCATCAAGCAACCGGTCAACCTCTTCAACAACAGCAGCAATGTGTTCCGCAGTTGAGCGCCGACTTTTCTGAATAATCGTCTTACATTTGGGATCAACGTTTAAGCGGTGCTGGGACACAGATGGATCCACCTCCGACATCTCATATAGTGACCATGCAAATACATCAAGGTTGTTGAGTAAGAAGGAAATTAGCTCCTGCCTGTCGACTTTATTCAGGGAAGCGTCGACCATGAAGAACTTGTCAGGATTCCCGTCAATTTCGACCCGACCCAGGACTCCGGTTGCCTTTTCACTTGGGAGCCGCCCAACGTCATCGAGGCTCTCTCAATCCAGAACCTCAATTGAATTCGCTTCCAACTCTCTTGGTGTCTTTGCGGCAAGAAGATAACATGCCTGAGCCGATTTCTAGAAACCTCGAATTTGCTCAATGCCGCGTTCAGTCGGAAAAGCGAAGTAGTTGATGATAGGTGTTTGGCACGGCCTGCATGGTATGTAACCAAGTTCGTCCCATGATGAGATTATACGGCGAAGGAAGCTTGACAACCAAAAATTCGACATCCACTGATCGGGAGCCCGCCTAAACTGGTAGTGTGATTTTGCCCAACGGATATTCCAGATTAGTGTTGAAGCTGAATAACGGATAATAAGCTAGAGACAGGTCCGACTCAGTGAAGTCGAGTTTAAGGAAGGTCTTGTAGTACATAACTTCTGAAGCACTCCCCTGGTCAATGAGAACACGTTCAATGGTGAATCGATTTACGCATAGTTCAATGACCAAGGGATCATTGTGGGGGAGCGTTACGCCGACCAAATCAGAATCATTGAAAGTAATACTCACATCTTCATGGGGCCATTTCACTGGTGCGATTTGATTTTGGGGGTTAGGATGCGACAGAATTGTATGTACCGCAGATGTCATCGGCAAGTTGTATATCATATGGATTACGCCAAGTGGAGGTGAATCCTGCCGTAAAGCAACTGTTTTGGTTGAGTTGTTCTTTTAGACGTGTTGCTTAAGCCGACAGTCTTGTACTAACTCCTCAAGGTGATCCTTCAACATATAAAAACTGTCGGTATCATGACCGTGGTCTTTGTGATATTCGCACTGCCTATCCTGTCTCCTCGTGTCGGGAGGTCCCACCATCTTGGGTCGCCATTTAAAGAACGAAAGGTGTTGAACTTCAGACATAACCGTGCTGATCGGCTCCGACAACTCCGTATATTTCTTGTCCGCGTGCCTTATGCGCTTGCTATCCACTTGAAGTTGTTCATTAGCTCGGTGTGAACATTGGTCATTTGATCAGCGCGAATCTCGTCTTTTGTCTCGTTTAGCCCAATTCTGTGGTTCTAGGCTCCGTGATAGTACAGAATTTAACGGTTGAACAATTTCAGATGAGGCCGTCTTGTTGGCCTTGTGCCCGGCTTTAACCTGCAAGGCGTCATCTTCCACTTTGCAGTATTCCTCGACTTTCTTCATTAGCGACCAGACTATTTTTGGGGGCCTTCTGGCCAAGGAGCTGTGGAGGAAACTATCGAGATGCAATCCCATTTTAAAGGCTGTGATGGCCATGGAGTCATTGCAGGCATCATCTACTAAATTAAAGCATTCCCAATAGCGCGCCGAATATGCACGAAGGGTTTCCCCTGGTTGGATTTGCATTGCCCAGAGAGAATCGACTTGCTTTGGCTGGACCTCATTGGTGATGAACCTTGCCCTGAAGGATTTTTGGAGTTGATGGAAACTCTTAATCGATGCCGGTTCCAATTTATAATACCATCTGACGGCCAATGGTCCCAAACTGCTAGGAAATATTCGACATATGAGGGCCTCATCGTCCGCATGAATCGTCATGGCTTGCTTATAATGACGAATGTGATCAGTGGGGTCCGATTTTCCATCGTATAGGGTGAACGATGGAGCTTTGAACTTTTTAGGTAGCACTGCCCTTGCGATCCGTCGCACAAAGGGTTCATGTTGATCCTCTTCATCTGAATCATTTCTTCTTCACTTATTCCGTGTACGTGAACTGCCTTCGGAAGAACTGGAGACTTCAACTCATCCCTTCTTTTTGGATTCTGGGGATAATGAGTCAGAATCACTGCTACTATCATGTCTCCGAACTTGAGGTCGTCGACCATCCCTTCTCAGAGGACATCCCGGATCTTGGTGCGCGGCCTATTGGGATTTTGCCACCTCCAAGGCCAAATCCTGTCGAAGGCGCTCGTTCTCAGCCATCATGTTTTCCAATCTCTGTTCGTTTTGCTTCGCCTGATCCTTAACTGCTTGCATTGTCTCATGTGCTGAAATCGAGGGTGAAGTCTGGGCAACTGAGTCGAAGTTCAAGGCCTTTCATGTAGTAATGTTCTCTGGCCCAAGCATGTTGCTTAGAGTGGTATCATCTCGTGGTGTAAGGTTGTCAGCGACTACCGGAGGATCTTCTGTCACGCCCGCCATAGATGTGCTGGAGTATTCCATAGACGGCGCCAATTGTGGAGAAGTGGTTTGGAAATACTCTCTAGATCCTATAGGATGCTCTTGATCCTCAACTAGTCGCCTGAAAAGGAATGAACACTCTGATCGAGGGTGTCGAAATTAGCACTCTGATGGATAAGTCAGTGTATACTCCCTTGGTTGCTTGGATCTCAAGTTAATCTTACTTGTTCTCACATACCTTTCTTTGGCTGATACTCCTCTATTTATATTTTTCTTTTGGGCCTCAGGGTCGGGCCCACCCTCAATCCATTGTACGTTTATATATTCAGCTTTTGTTCAACTGGTTCTTCGGCCAATTAATCTATTCAGTCTTGTGATTGTCCAGGATGGAACCGAATACAAATTCCATCCTTGATTGTCCTCATACTGTCATTCAACTTTATTGCACAGATACCAACAATATTCGGCTCCCACAGTGGTGAAGAACCTTCATGGCAAGGTGTTGTTACTAGCAGTAGTGACACAGCCGTGAAAACTTCAAAAGTTAGTACTATCACCACCTCTATAAAAAAGGCCAATCCTTTTGCCGATGCTACCTCATAGCCCTACAATTGGAACCACTTCCCAAACTATGATTTTCATCTACTCTATATGACTCCAACCTAAGCCCTGAAAACACTAGTGGAAAAAGGCCATCTTAAACTCCTTGATGCTCGACCTCTTCCTAACCTACTTTCCCTAGGCATGATGCATCTAAGTATTGTGCCTTCCACCAACAACAAGGCTATGAAATTGACCATTGCATTCGTCTCCGGCACAAGATCCAAGACCTCATAGACCGCAAAATCATAGCTCCCCCACAAGCCCCACCACAAAGGCCAAATATCACTACTAATCCTTTGCCTACCCATGATCGAGTTCCGCCACCCTCATATCTTAACCTTGTCCATACACTATCCCTCGCCTTTGACCCTAGTATAGACATCACTCCTTTCCATTTACCTAAACCTGATGTCCACATTTTATGAGAGTGCTAATCTATGTATGATAAATGTGTCTCAATCTCAGCAAGACTCAAAAATCTTGTAGTGGCAACGAAGGTGCCAGTGATAAAAATTAAGGATTCGTCAGGATATGATCCTAGCAGATATATTGTACCGGTTGGATATCTAAAACCAAAGGTTATTTTACCTGATGTATTCTCCATTAATGTCATTAGAACGGATGTACTTGAACAAGGGCTAAACAACTTGGCCGATTTGGAAAAGGACTTGGATAATTTCTATTTCTTCAAAGAACAGAGCTTAGGAGATCTATAAATCGAATGATGGAATCAAAACAATTTGACCAATGTCTATGGATAAGCAAGTAGCGAGGAAGATTCGGAAACAGAAGGAAGTGATGAGGAAGTAAGGGAAAAAGCACAAGCCACTAGAAAAACAAAGGGAAAGGAAAAGGAAAAGGAAGGCGAATGCACTGAAATTAAGGAAAGTACTAAGCTAGGAGAGTCCAAAATAGAGGAGAATGAAGAAGAAGTGCCAAGACAAAAAGTTGAAAGAGTAGTCCTCGAATCCGAAAACACTGGGCCAATTGGTCTAACAGTAGAAGAAAAAGTGCAAAAAGCTATACGAGCATGGGTACATTTGAGAAGAAAGGAGATCATTGCAGAAATCTGGTCAAAATCACCTACTAGCCAAAAGGAGATGATTGCAATGTAGGAATGATACATATTGAGTCGGATGATTGCCTATTTATAAATGAAGGGGAATGGTAGGAAGATAATGATCTACACTTCGCCCACACAAATGAAGGTTGGGAAATAATACACCAGACGATACCTGGTATTCTGAAGAGATTGATTATCTAACTTGATTATCTGAAGAGATTGATCATCAAAGCGAGCCGTCGGGAAAGGATATGGAAAAAGGGAAAGAAAATGAAAAGGAAGAAGAAGAAGAAGAAGAAGAAGATCTGGTCCGTAAACAATTGAAGAAGATCCAAGCCAATATCTCAATCTGGAGATTGCTTATGGCATCACGAGAACACCAACAAGTTATGCTCACAGCATTAAGCATGGCTGAATTGTCTATTGATACTACACCAAGCCAGCTAGTGTCATTGATCATGCCACTGGGCCCATTCCATCTATGACTTTCTCAGATAAGGAACTCCCTCCAAAGGAATTAGAGCACAACAAGCCTTTGTATGTTTCCATGGACTGCCGAAAAAAGTGGGTCCCTGTTGTTCTAATTGGCACTAGGTTAGCCATAAATGTGTGCCCTTGGCACACGGCTTATGAGATAGAGCTAAATCCGGCACACTTTACACCAGCAAATCAGCTGATCCAAGCAAATAACAACATTAGCCGAGAGGTTATAGGCACTGTTAAAATACAAATTCTGGTGGGACCATTTGAGCACGAAACTGAGTTCTACGTCATCGATGTGCCGGTTACTTTCAATTTGCTATTGGGTAGGTCTTGGTTACATCAAATGAAAGTCGTCTCTTCTACAATACATCAGCTGGTCAAATACCCGCATGCTGGGGGGATCACCAGTGTCTTTGGGAATTCATCTATCCATCCTCCACCCGAAGTTACAATCCTAGTATTGGAGATTGATCATAGGGAGGAACATGTATTCCTTTTCAGACTCACTTTAGCTGAAGCTCAGTTAGTCCAGACTATCATAGCAGATGGAGATGGGATGTACCTGAGTGCTCAATTAATCTATTTCATGAGCAAATTAGGACATATCCCGGGAATGGAACTTGGAAAGAGTGAAAGGAAAGGTATTGTGGTGGCATAGGAAGTTACCCATAACCCTCATTCATTTGGGTTAGGATATAGACCTATGAAAGAGGATTGGAGAAAAAAAAAAAAAAAAAAAAGAATGAGCCAAGAGAAAGGGCCAAAGCTAAAAGGGTTAGCAAGCAATATGAATTAAAGTATAAACCGATCCAAAGAACCTTAAATAGTCTTTTATTAGAGAGATTGATGGCTCTCCCTTTTGCAGTTTTCCTAAACCGTGGGTTAATATTGAGACAAAGGACCATCTCCCTGGATTTGAGGTTTTTTTTAACCACTAGCTGTCTGAAAGTGAGGATAAGGAAGCAGACTTCAGAAATTGCCTGGGCCAAGATGGGAACAGCTATTTAGCCAAAGCAGAGAGGACAAACTGGAGTTAACACTGGCTAATAGTGAATCTAGCACCGAGTTACAAGGTTTTCTAAGGCATCTCGTTTGACTGGGCAACTCAAGAAAGGTTGTATTGTGGAGTCTAAAACTAATAGTGAGTTTGAGTCTGATTCCACTGAATCTGTAAAGTCGTAGTCAAACTCGGGTTCTTCTGGTGGTTTCGAGTTAGATGGTTCTGGGTTTGATAACCCAAATGCCACTGTTTTGGCTCAGTATTCGTTTTTGTTTTCTTTTGAGTCCACTATATCTGCTGAGCCAGACCTGATGAATGAGAATCATGTGGATTGTGCTTACTTCTTTGTGCCTTTAATTTATTGCATTGACTAAGATTTTTAAAATTTTGATAAAAATGAAAAGAAAGAAATTCATTGGGCTTTGAAAATCTAATTAATTAGGAAGAGGAGAGGCGTGCAAAACCTTTGATGCATGAGATTGTTCCGATTAATGTGGGTACTGAGGAGGATCCTCGCTGGGTCCAGATTGATTCCACACTGTCTTCGGAAGAATGTGAGCGATTAGTCGATTTGTTAAAAGAATTTAAAAATGTTCTTGTGTGATCCTACGAAGACATGCCTGGAATCAATCTCAAGATTATCCAGCACAAGATCCCTCTTGCTCTCCAGGCCAGACCTATCAAACAAAAGCTCTGCAGAATTCGGCCAGACTGGACATTGAAGCTTAACGAAGAGGTTACTAAGCAGATCAATGTGGGATTTTTTATTGTGTCAGAATATCCAGCGTGGTTGGCAAATATCGTACCAGTTCAAAAGAAGGATGGCAGAATTTGAGTTTGTGTTGATTTCAGGGATCTGAACAAGGCTAGCCCCAAAGATGATTTCCCGCTACCACACATTGATGAATTGGTATACTTTATTGCAGGCCATGCTCTGCTTTCGTTCATGGATAGGTTATCAAGGTATAATCAAATCTCCATGGCATCTAAAGATCGAAAGAAGACAGTATTCACTACCTAGTGGGGGACGTACTGTTATCGGGTTATGCCGTTCGGATTGAAAAATGCCGGAGCCACCTACCAAAGAGCAGCAACCACCATATTGCATGACATGATTCACCAGGAGGTTGAAGTGTATGTGGATGATATGATTGTCAAGTCCAAGGAACGAGAAAGTCACTATGGAACATTGATAAGGTTCTTTGAAAGAATTCGGCAGTATAAAGTTAAGGTTGAACCTGTAAAAATGTACCTTCGGAGTGACTGCAGAAAAGATGCTGGGGTTCTTAATCGTGCAACGTGGAATCGAGATTGACCCGTCCAAAATCAAGACCATCTTAGAAATTCCCCCACCAATGACTGAGGAAGAGGCAATAAGGAGTTTTTTTGGAGTGTTACATTGGAGTGTTACGTTTGAGTGTTACATTGAAATGTTACAGATTGAAATTATACATTTTCTCAAAGTTTATTAAGGAGTTTTTGTACACCTTTTGAAATATTTAAAAAATCTCACATCTGTTTGGAATGTTTGAAAAATTCCATATTTTAAATCATTCCAAATAAAAAAAATTCTCATATAAAAATTCATCATAAATTTGATTCTCATAGGTTGTGTATTTTACCTTTCTAGCACAAAAAAATAAATAAATAAAAATAATAAAAGAAGAAAACATAATAGAAATAAATGTATAACCGTAAAATTTAATTTTCAAATAATATATTAAATCTACATTTTCAAAGTCAATGAAACTAATTGATTTATAAAAAAACTCTCGAGACTAATTAGATTATCATTTCTCCATATGGGATTTATAGGTAAATTTTTCTATGTTATAGCTAGCTCAAGCAACATTATGTCATTTGTTCTTCTAATTTCAGCAAGCTTTCACTTTCCTTTCCGTAGTTTTAACTTCATCATTTTTAAATTTTTTTTTTTTATAAATAATTTGGAATTTGACTTATTAGACTAATTAACTCGAAAAATCAATTCAACCACCTACTTGCGAAGGTCCCAATTAAACTCAGGGGAAAGGCCATGTATGGATTGGCCTACATCATTTTCAACATTGTGTATTCATTTATGTTTCAATATAATCCCTTTGTCATTATCCATTATTAGTTTAGATAGAAAATGATATCTTCAAAAAAAAGAGCACCAAAATGAAATTCTAAGTGAAAATTTCCACGTGAGTTGCACATTTTATTTTTCATCTAAAATATTAACGAATAGAAAAAGATTATACCATTAAAAAAGATATGAAAATGGTAGATTAAAATTGATGAAACTGAAAAAATAAAACCAAAGGAAAATCTGGTCAAAACAAAAAGAAGGAAGAAATAATATAATTTACCCAAGAATATTTGATAGAGCTTCTCTTGTCTGTTTCAAAAGTGAATTGTTTATTCAAAGACAGCTAAACATACATAAGGGTACAGTTGAGAGTACAATTTAATGCACTTTTATATGAAGAAATGATGATATTAGGGTTGTCATCTGTCCCTCTTTTTTTTTTGGGTTAAAGGGTTCTCATCTAATTGCCATGATTCTTTATGTTTAATTTGAGTCAACTTGATTGGTGCACTATTATTCGTTTGATTTTATTCACATGCTATTTGTGTGTGAATAATACATATATTTGGATTGATTTAAAATAATCAGGTCTATCCATTTGGGTGGAGTTTTTGCAATTTTTAAATAGGATTTTGTTACCAAGTACCTTTAGAACAATTGTTAAGGATAGTGATATAAGAAAAATTGAAAAAAAATCAATAAAATCGGTTGAACTGGACCAAGCTGACTATGTGGGTGTTTGGGAAGTGGGTTTCTATGTAAGTTTTTTTAGTTATAAGATATTATTGGATAAAATTTTTTTAGTGTTTGGGAAGATAGTTAGGTTTTTTTTGGTTGGGTGTAATATTTGTGAGAGAAAAAGTGAAATGATTATGGGGTTGGATGTGATATTTTGTTTGGATTTGTTTTTTTTGATTTTGCAAAACTTTTGTCTTTTAGTGGAAAAAATGAGAAAAAAATTTGGGAACCAAATTCTCAAACACCACTTATAATTGGCTTATTTTTAACATGAATTGGTCCGTGCAGTTTTTAAATTTAATTTTTTATTCGGTATCAGTTCAAACACTTTGTGCACTGAACTAAACCAAAATCGACCACGTCAACATATTATCATTTTTATAGCCTAAGTTTGTAAACTCTTATTATATATAATATTAACTCTAACTCATTATTCTTGTCTTAGTATTTTTTAACTTTTTATTTATTTATTTTTGTTAATCTTAGAATTGAAAAGTATTTATTAAATGGATGGATTGGATATATTTAAAATGACAGACAAATAACTAATTTAATATTTTTATATAGATTAGTAATTATATTTAAAAGAGACTCAAGTTTAAAAAGTCCTAAACCAATTACACCGCACCGAACCAAACCGTTTCAATCGGTTCAATTCGATGCGATCTGATGAGAGAAGCGGTCTGTATTGACGTTCAAAATAATAAAACCGGCATTATTAATTCGGTGAAATTTTTTACCTAAATACCAACCCCGAACGGATTACACCCTAATTAAGGATGCATTACATCATTTTAACTAACTCCACTATCATAGGAAATTAAAAAGGGTTTTAGTGTGTTTTTGCTGGAGACCAAATTACCCTTTCTTCAATTCTTTTTATTTTTATATACTTTTGATAATATTTTTTAAAAGTATTTTTTAACATAAAAATGAATGTACTTTATTTTTAAATGATATTCCCTGACTTTCTTTTTAAAATTTTAAATGCCCTGTATTTTCAATCATAATTAAACTATATGTGTAAATAAAATGTATCTAAAAATTAAAATAAATATAAAAAATAAGGAGCACTTAAAAAAATAAAAAAAATATGTCATTTAAAAATAAAGGGCATTCACTTTCATGATTAATTTTTTTTTTTAAAAAAAAGGAGAAATAAGCGCTCAATGGTAATTTTTTAAAATTATTACACATTGGTTGAAAAATTATGATTGTAATTATTAATATTTATAATTTTTAACACTTATTAATAGTTATTTTTTTTCTATTTCCTCCGATACGTTATTTCCCCTAAAAAAATAAAAAATAAAAATAAAAGAGAGAGAGAGAGATTGACCAATAAGTCCTATATTTTGAATTTATAATCTATATAGTCCCAAACTTTTTCTTGTGATCCATTTAATCCTTTTAAATGTGTAATGACTCATTTGCCCGCCACATTAAGGTGTCACACTTAGAAAAATTATACTAAGGAGTTTTTTAGTGTCACATCATCCCTGCCACGTTGGAGTGTCATATTTGGAAAAAGTATACTAAAATTTTTTTAATTTTTTTAAAGTGTCACATCATACTCGTTACATTGGAGTGACACATGTCACGTTTGAAAAAATTACACTAAGGAGTTTTTAATTTTTTTAGAGTGTCACATCATACCCGTCACATTGTCACGTTTGGAAATAGTACACTAAGGAGTTTTTATTTTTTTTAGAGTGTCACATCACACCCGCCACGTTGTCATATTTGGAAAATGTATACTAAGAAGCTTTTAGTTTTTTTTTGAGTGAAAGTTTTGAAGCGTTACGTTATGCCCGCTACGTTGTCACATTTGGAAAAAGTACATTGAGTTTTTAGTTTTTTTGGACTGTTATATTAATAAAACGGTATAGTTGTCTACCAGAACACTATCAAAATCAAAAATAAGACCACATGGAAAAAAAAAACTATCCACTAATAGGACTTAACATATTAAGAAAAAAATTTCGAACTAATTGAAGTATTTGTTTGTGACATATAAATATCCCCCCCTCCCAAAAAAAAAAAAACCTTCAAGTATATAAAAATATTAAAATAAAACAAAAAATCACTGAAAGGGTAATTTGGTCTCTAGGAAAAATACATTAAAAACCTTTCTAATTTTCTATGATGGTGAAGTTAATCGAAAGGATTTAATACATCTTTAATAAGTGCTCACTTATTAACAAAAATCCTTTTAAGTACGAGGAGACAACGTGTATATTTAAACCAATTATATTTTGTATATTATTTACATATTTAAAAAGATGTGTAGACAATTTTATTCTCTACATATAAATGGGCCATAGATTGAAATTATGAGTAAGTTGAAGTGTCATTGATTCAACAACTAACTACTAATTAGTGAAGGGTTGGGACTGGGGTAGGCCATTTTGATTGTGAAATTAGATTAATTGAAACTATGAGCACAGTGAGATTTATGAATGAAATTATTAGTTTGTTACTATTATTAGGTTGGAGATGTAATACTAGTGTGGGGCTGATTTTGAGCCGCCGTTCAAGCTAGAATACTTTTGTTTAAGAGAATATTTTTTGTATTAATTGGTTAAGATTAAATATATGAAATTATTAAATAAAAAAATTATCATATAAAATACGATTTTATTATTTTTGTAAAATAGAAAGAAAATAGGCTTTTCACCTCCAATTCCACCTTGTGGAAAATGCTAATCCTCTCCTTGAAGAGTAAATCATAGTTCATGAGATTCTTAGTCCATGACATTTTTCCTTTTACTTTTTATAATCAAACATGTATTTTGTAAGTTCTACAAAATTATTAATCCAATCACATGGACTATAGAATTCAACAAATATGGCCATAGGCTAATTCAGGGTGATTTGGATGAGATGTCTCATATGAATATATTGAGGTGATTGACAAAAATAAGTAAAAATATGATATTGGGTTAATATAATATTTTTGTTTACTGTTCGAAGTCAATCTTTTTTTATGTGTTTACTACCTTAGAATTAATCTAGTAAACAAACAAAAGAAATTACGAACTTTTTTTTTTTTTTTTTTGAAATTGGAGGAAATAAAATTGAATTGAAAAAAAAATTATGAATAATTTCACTTAATAGAAGTTAGTTTAATGTAAATCGATACTGTGGGGAATAAATGAGTGACCTTATCAAATAAAATCCCTGGTGTCACCACTAACAAGGACTGAAAAAACAAAAACAAAAACAAAACAAAGAAAAAATTTACATTGTTAACTGAGATAATGCAGAAAACACACTTCCAAAGAAAAAGGAATGATATAGGTAGGTCTCTCTTTTTTGTTTTTCTTTCTTCATGTTTGTCCTTGCTGAATTTTACTACATTCTCACCAACCAAGGCAGAGAGAGAGAGGGGGGGGGGGGGAATTAATTAATAAATTAATTAATTAAAAAAAATTGAAAGTCTTTTTTTAAGTTGGAAAAGGTTGGTCTGTATTAGCATAATGAACTTCCATAATCTTCCCCCACTTTAGGAGTTTGATATTGGCTTCGTTTGGGAAGTGACTATTTTAGTAGGCTATTTGGCTATTTGGCTATTTTAGTTTTTGTGTTTGGGAAGATGAGATGATTTTTTAGTTGAGTTATTGTATTGAAAAGTGTGTTGAAATGATGTTTAAATTTAAAATGACAAATTTATCCCTAAAAATATATTTTTAAAAATTGATATCAAGGGGTAAAATGGTAATTTAATTATTGATGGGACAAAGGTTGTAGCTGACAGTGTAGGCACAGCCTACACTGCCGGCTGTGCAGAATTTTTTTTTTTTTTTTTCTGAAAAAGGTTGCAACAGTGTTGCTTTTAGGCTAATTTGTCAAAATAGGCTATAATAGCCTTATTTGGTGCTTCCCAAACAGCGCCATTGCCCACAAATCAATGCAAATGTCTGTAGACGTCTCCGAACGCTCCGGGAGGTACGAGTCCCCCGTTCCGTTCGATATTGGGCTCACTACAGTTCGGACTCTCAATTTGTCACGGTTCTAAATCTGAACAAAAGAGTCCAAATCCGGCAAATCGTTTCGAGAAAACAGATTTTGAAAGAAGTGACAAACATGGACTGCTTTGCCAGATATAGAGTCGCCACCTAAATATTTTATTTTGGGGAAATTTAGGAAACCCTGACTCGTTTGCCTAAGGCCACGTGTCCGTCATCACCAAAGTTGCCTCGGCTCAGGAACTTGGGTACGATTGGGGAAGGTCACTTTGTGAGCACTCCCGCTCGCCCGATCAAAGGTCGGCCTCTACTAACCATGATATCTATTTTTGAAAACAGTATGCGTTCTTATTCCGGTTATTAGCCTAGATTTACTATGTGATGCACACAGCATACAAGTATAGACTGGATCGCCTGAATTGGAACAAAACATTTCATGTTTGTTTGTTTGAAAATGGTTTGATGGTGCTACTCGCAAGTAGGCTAAGACGTGGATTTGTCACCCTCGGGTGGGCTTAGAAAATATGATTTTGCCACTATCTAGTGGGCTTAAAACTCACAATTAATGAATTGTTCCAATTCAAATAACCCAACCTTCACCCACAGGCATTCAGGCAGTTATATCACATAAGCATATAGCCTCATGGTAAGTATGCTATTCATAGCAGTCACTCACACGCATGCAAGGATGCTAAAGCATAAAACTTACCGAGTACTCCAAGCCAAAACATAAGCTAATTAGAAATCCATGCATGATCCTAATTATACGGAAATGCCTAATGCAACACATGCAAAAATGCAAATATAGCAGGCTCGGCTATTCTAAACATGGCATATGAAATGGTACAGCTAACATGTATTCAACTTGGAATTGAAAATACAATGCAGTTAGTATGATGCGCCGAGCCCGGTGCATGCAAAACAGATGAATGAATGCAAACATGCTATCATACTGTATGCTAATTGAAACATGCCCTAATCTAACCATCATAAGCGGATAAATAAAAAGGAGAAAGACGTAGGGTTGGAAGACATACATCACACGCACGCACACTTATTACAGTTGTGCCCTCACGCAGAAGATCCGAATAAATAATATACAGTCCTAAATGAATAATTACAGTCCAAATATGTACAAAACCCTAATTAATTAACAAAATTAAATTAGGAAAGCAATAAATTGGCATGCAAGCCAGGGACTGCCTCAAATCTGCTCCGGATGATGAATGATGCATGCTCGGGTTGCCTTGTGCGAAGAATCCCTCGCGATGCCCCGGTTTTCCTCTGTTTGCAATTGTTCTTGGAATGCGTGCCAAGCTCCGGAAGGCTGTCGATTTCTGATTTGCTGCAACAAAGAGCAACAAAGGGGCATGGCAAAGTATTTTCACATATGTATGCATGACTACTCTTCGGGGAGTGTAGTCCTCGATCCTCGTGCCACCAATCACGCATATCGATGCATGATGGCCGAGGAGTCGAATTGCATGACTCAATATGAAATGAATGCACATATAAACACAACAAAATCTAAACTCCATCATGGATAATCCGAAGTGTCGGTGACTGGGAATTGAGACATGTTCCGTCACTCGAAGTACGGAACGTCCCTCGTTTCTCGTGCTCGGGCTAACTCCTATCCCAAGCACAATGCAATATGCATGACATGCATGAATGCAACTAATATACAACCTAGCATGCACAATGCTATGAGATGGCAAACACAATGCACGTTGTAACAAGGCATACGCAATGCTCTAACATACAACCTAGCATACGCAATGCTATAAAATGAAATGGCATACTCAATGCACAATGGACTTACACCAACATGAGTGGACCTCAGCCACACTCACATTAGTAGCCATGAGATGAAAAATGAGAGACTCGAAATGCGTGCACACATGCACGCAAACCGAGGACCGAACCCAAGGCATAGCATGCAACACTAACAAGGCATGAAACATGGTATGCAAACATGCAAATTTCAGTGCTGAAATATGATGCAAAACAGCCCCGAAACAGGGAAACATGGCACCCGATGCATGGAATGAACCCGAAACACAAAACTAGGCATATGCATTGGCCTATAGCTATACAAAACATGCATTATTTGATCATGAAGTATGAAGAAAGAAGCAAGAAAGTCCCAAAACATGCATATTTCCAGTTTATAACAAGTCTCAAATATGAACACAAATAGGGCTAATCTATCATGCAAAAATGGCCCCAAAATAGAGATTAAACACAAAGGGACAGCAGCTGGCCCCAAATGGAAAAGAACCCTAAAACAAAGTTGAAGAGGGGCTCAAAACAAGGTATTTTACAGTTTACATCAGGCCACGAAAATAATCACAAATAAGGCCAAACTATGATGCAAGCAAAGGCCTAAAAGAGGGGTAAAGAGACAAGTAGCAGCTGATATTCTCAAACAGAGGAGATCCCTTCAACAAAGTTGAAGAGGGGCTCAAAACAAGACATTTCACAGTTTATGGAAGAGTCCAAAATAGCTTACAAATGAGCCTAAACTACCATGCAAAAATTGGCCCAAAAGAGAGATAAAGAGGCAAGTGGCAGTAGGGGACCTCAAACAGAGAAGATCCCTTCAACAATATTGAAGAGGGACTCAAAATAAGACTATCGAAAGTTTGGCTTGGAGCCCAGAAATGATCAAAAACAAGGCTAATATATCATGCAAGATTAGGCCCTAAGAGAGAGATAAAGAAGCAAGTGGTAGTAGGAGACCTCAAACAGTAGGAGGTCCTTAATAAAACATGAAAAGAGGCTCAAAATATGACTATTTACAGTTAGGTTCGGAGCCCAAAAGTGTAAGCGATTATGGCTTAGAAATGGAACAAAACAAGGCAAGAAAGAGGGAAAATGGAACTCACCTTTGTAGAACCAAGCTTCAACGACTTTTGGACCAAGTTTAGAAGCTCTTCACCTCTAGAAATCAGCTTCAAAGGTCTGGAATGGAGTATGGAGACTTTGTGCTATGAGGTAGTGCAGAAATGGTGTAGGAAACTTGGGGTTTTGGAGCTTGGAATAGAGAGAGAGAGAGAGAGAGAGAGAGAGAGAGAGAGAGATAATGCAAGAGCCTTAAAGAAAATTTTGTAACCCTTGAAAACACAGCTGGGGGTGCTGGTTATATAGGCAAAGGAGTGGCGGAAAAATGGGGGAAATGAAATTCAAATTTTCCTCAAAAAATAGGCCTAAAAGAGAGATAAAGAGGCAAGTGGTAGCTGCCGGCCTCAAACTGAAGAGAGCCCTTTAACAAAGTTGAAGAGGTGCTCAAAAAAAGACATTTTACAATTTATGACCAAGTTCGAAACAGCTCACAAATAAGCCTAAAATACCATGCAAAAATAGGCCTAAAAGAGAGTTAAAGAGGCAAGTGATAGTAGGAGACCTCAAACAGCAAAAGGTCCTAATCAAACATGAAAAGAAGCTCAAAATATGACTATTTACAGTTTGGGTCGGAGCCCAAAAATGCTTGCAAGCAAGGCTTAGATATAGAGCAAGATAGGAACAAAAAAGAGGGAAAAGAAGCTTACCCTTGAAGACCAATGGACCAGCAGCTCTTGGTCTAAGAAATGGTGCTCCTAAGCTCTGAAAAACAGCTCCAAGTTGTTGGAATGGATGGTGGTGGGGTGTATACCAAAAACCAGAGCAAACGGAAGTGGTTAAGTGGTCCCGAACCGAGGCACACGGCCGTCGGCTCCGAAAAATCAGAAACCGGGCTCCAAACGGGAAAAATGGCCTACGACCACGAAACGTAGCCTACGGCCACTGAGAGATGATCTACAAGATCTCTCTCTCCTTTCGGGAAGAGAAAACAGAGAAAAGGGAGCCTGGTTCGCAAACCGAGGCAAGACACGAAAGAGTCCGGAAGTCCGGAGGCAAAGCTCGCAGCCGACACTCTGAAACTTCTGAACGAGCACAATATGCACCATCACCGAGCGCTAAATCTGTGACGTCTGAGTCTTAAGGTCGGTCAAAAATGGGGTGTCTACAATGTCCCACCGCGGGACATATAAATAATAGAATACAAAATATTGCCTCATCTGTTAAACTCGCCCAATTTATATTGATTTGTCCTATGATCGTGAATTAATTTGATCTATGTTTTGAAATTTATAATCTGTCTTTAAAATCACCTTACCCTGCCATTGTTAATATATCTACATACTAGCGTATTGTAGACGTCCCCGAACGCCCCGGGAGGAACGAGTCCCCCGTTCCGTTCGATATTGGGCTCACTACAGTTCAGGACTCTCAAATTGTCACGGTTCTAAGTCTGAACCAAAGAGTCCAAATCCGGCAAATCGTTTTGAGAAAACAGATTTTGAAAGAAGTGCCAAACATGGACTGCTTTGCCAGATATAGAGTCGCCACCTAAATATTTTATTTTGGAGAAATTTAGGAAATCCTGACTCGTTTGCCTAAGGCCACGTGTCCGTCATCACCAAAGTTGCGTCGGCTCGGGAACTTGGGTACGATTGGGGAAGGTCACTTCGTGAGCACCCCCGCTCGCCCGATCAAAGATCGGCCTCTACTAACCATGATATCTATTTTTGAAAACATTATGCGTTCTTATTCCGGTTATTAGCCTAGATTTACTATGTGATGCACACAGCATACAAGTATAGATTGGATCGCCTGAATTGGAACAAAACATTTCATGTTTGTTTGTTTGAAAATGGTTTGATGGTGCCACCCGCAAGTAGGCTAAGACGTGGATTTGCCACCCTTAGGTGGGCTTAGAAAACATGATTTTGCCACTATCTAGTGGGCTTAAAACACACATTTGATGAATTGTTCCAATCCAAATAATCCAACCTTCACCCAGAGGCATTTAGGCAGTTATATCACATAAGCAATTAGCCTCGTGGCAAGCATGCTATCATGGCAGTCACTCACACGCATGCAAGGATGCTAAAGCATAAAACTTACCGAGTACTCCAAGCCAAAACAGAAGCTTATTAGAAATCCATGCATGATCCTAATTATACAGAAATGCCTAATGCAACACATGCAAAAATGCAACTATAGCAAGCTCGGCTATTCTAGACATGGCATATGAAATGCTACAGCTAACATGTATTCAACTTGGAATGGAAAATACAATGCAGTTAGTATGATGCGCCGAGCCCGGTGCATGCAAAACAGATGAATGAATGCAAACATGCTATCATACTTTATGCTAGTTGAAACATGCCCTAATCTAACCATCATAAGCGGGTAAATAAAAGGGAGAAAGACGTGGGGTTGGAAGACATACATCACACACGCGCACACTTATTACAACATTGCCCTCGCGCAGAGGGTCCGAATAAATAATATACAGTCCCAAATGAATAATTACAGTCCAAATATGTACAAAACCCTAATTAATTAACAAATTAAATTAGGAAAGAAATAAATTGGCATGCAAGCCAGGAACTGCCTCAAATCTACTCCGGATGATGAATGATGCATGCTCGGGTTGCCTTGTGCGGAGAACCCCTCGCGATGCCCCAGTTTGCCTCTGTTTGCAATTGTTCTTGGAATGCGTGTCAAGCTCCGGAAGGCTGTCGATTTCTGATTTGCTGCAACAGAGAGCAACAAAGGGGCATGGCAAAGTATTTTCACATATGTATGCATGACTACTCTTCAGGGAGTGTAGTCCTCGGTCATCGTGTCACCAATCACGCATATCGATGCATGATGGCCGAGGAGTCGAATTGCACGACTCAATATGAAATGAATGCACATATAAACACAACAAAACCTAAACTCCATCATGGTTAATCCGAAGTGTCGATGACTGGGAATTGAGACATGTTCCGTCACTCGAAGTACGAAACGTCCCTCGTTTCCCGTGCTCGGGCTAACTCCTATCCCAAGCACAATGCAATATGCATGACATGCATGAATGCAACTAATATACAACCTAGCATGCACAATGCTATGGAATGGCATACACGATGCACGAGGTAACATGGCATACACAATGCGCTAACATGCAACCTAGCCTACACAATGCTATGAAATGAAATGGCATACACAATGCACGATGGACTTACATTAACATGAGTGGACCTCAGCCACACTCACATTAGTAGCCATGAGATGAAAATGAGACACTCGAAATGCGTGCACACGTGCATGCAAACCGAGGACCAAGTCTAAGGCATAAATGCCACTCTAACAAGGCATGGCAAGGCACGAAATATGGCACACAAACATGCAAGTTTCGGCACTGAAATGTGATGCAAAATGAACCCGAAACATGGAAACATGGCACCCGATGCATGGAATGGCCCCGAAACACAAAACTATGCATATGCATTGGCCTATAGCTATACAAAGCATGCATTATTTGATCATGAAGCATGAAGACAGATTCAAGGCAGTCCCAAAACATACATATTTCCAGTTTATAACAAGTCCCAAAAACAAACACAAATAGGGCTAAGTTAACATCCAAAAATGGCCCCAAAAGAGAGATAAAGAAGCAAGTAGCAGCTTTTGGCCCCAAACAATGAAGAGCCCTTCAACAAAGTTTAATAGGGGCTCAAAACAAGGTATTTTACAGTTTATGGCCGAGCCCAAAACAGTGCACAAGTAAGCTTAAAATACTATGCAAGAAATAGGCCTAAAAGAAGGTTTAAACACAAAGTGTAAAAAAAGAGCCTCAAACAGCAAAAGACCCTTGATCAAACATAAAGAGGGGGTCAAAATATGACTATTTTAAGTTTGGGTCGGAGCCCAAAAATACAAGCACAAGGGGCTAACAAAACATGCAAAAATAAGGCCAAAAGAGGGATAAAGAGGCAAGTGACAAAAGGAAGCCTCAAACAGTGAAGAGCCCTTCAACAATGTTGAATAAGGGCTCAAAATAATCTACTTTACAGTTTATAACCAAGCTCAAAACAGTTTACAAATAGGCCTAAAATGCTATGCAAGAAAGAGGCATACAAGAGAGGTAAAGAAGCAAGTGGTAGCTAGAGACCTTAAACATAGAAGGACCCTAAAAAAAACATGAAAAAGACTTCAAAATAATGCTATTTTCAGTTAGGGTCGGAGCCCAAAAAAGGAAGCAAGTATGGCTTAGAAAGCATGCAAAAGAAGCTCAAAAAGAGGGAAAGTATGGCTCACCCTTGTAGACCAAACTTCGACAACCTCTTGGCTTGAGAAAAGGTGCTCCTTGCCTCTAGAAAACAGCTCCAAGTGGCTAGAATGGATGGTGGTGGTATGGTGCTAGGTGGTGGTGTAGAAATGGTGTAGGGTTTGGGAGATTTTGAGGGTTGGAGTGTAGAGAGAGAGAGATACAATGTGGGAGCCTCAAAGGAAATTTTTGTAACCCTTCATATGGGAGCTGGAGGTGCTGTTATATAGGCAAAAGAGGGGGGGGGAAAAAGTGGCGGAATGGAATTCAAGTTTCCACCCAAAAGTTGGCCCCCCCGGATACACAATCTGGGGGGAAACAAAATACATATTTGTAATGTACCTGGAGAGAGGATCATGGCCGGTCGGTTTCCTAGGGTTTAGGTGGCCGGTCGGCCAAGGGTCAAAAGGGTCAATGAAGATTAATGGCCGGCCATGCCAAAAAGAGGGCCTCTCATGTGTGCACAACACAACCATGTGGTCAAAAACTGGAGAGAATGAACCAGGAGAGAGAAAAGGCCACTTTTAGGAGGGGATCAAAAGGGTCACACACAATTACTGGCTGGCCATGTGATATTGGTGGCCTCCCAGGTGTGTACAACACAAATATGTGGTTTAGGGCTGGAAAAAGTGGCCTTAGGGTGGTCAACATTGGCTTTCAAGTGAGAAAAACGGGCGATGGAGAGCGATGGAGGAATAAAATTGGTTGTCAGAACAATTACTGGCCTCCCACCCTTCTACGACCTTCTTAACAATGAAACAGAGGTCCCTGCCAAAAATGAACCCAAACCGATGCAAAATGAAGGTTCGCGGGCCGAAACGCGCAACCCGAGACCCCGAAAACTGACTGTTAGGCACCGGAAGTGGTGTTCGACCACGAAGTTGGTCTCTCAAGCCACAGTGTCCCTCAAAAGGGAGCAAATAAGATGCATGCCAAAAATCGGAGCAAACGGAGGTGGTTAAGCGGTCCCGAACCGAGGCACACGGCCAACGGCTCCGAAAAATCGGAAACCGGACTCCAAATAGGCAAAATGGCCTATGACCATGAAACGTAGCCTACGGCCACTGAGAGATGATCCACGAGACCTCTCCCTCCCTTCAGGAAGAGAAGACAGAGAAAACGGGACCTGGTTCGCAAACCGAGGCAAAGCACAAAAGAGTCCGGAAGTCTTAAGGCAAGGCGCACGGCCGAGACTCCGCGACCTCTGAACGAGCACAATATGCAGCATCACCGAGCGCTCAATCAGTGACGTCTGAGTCTTAAGGTCGGTCAAAAATGGGGTGTCTACAGTTGCCCCTCTTTGACAGAACTCGAAAGTCGTAAGTGACGGGAGTGAATGTCAAAGCCTAGAGACGACCCATTTTTGACAAGGCCGAAGACTTAGACATACATACTAGATAACAAAGAAATGTGCCCGCAGGCATGCCCGCAGGCGGGGGGCAAGATGCAAAATGATATGCAGGAAGATTTTGATAATTGGACTTATACGCTACGCGAAGCCGGTTTGAAAATTGGACTTATACGCTACGCGAAGCCGGTTTTGAAAGTTGGACTTATACGCTACGCGAAGCCGGTTTGAAAATTGGACTTATACGCTACGCGAAGCCGGTTTGATAATTGGACTTATACGCTACGCGAAGCCGGTTTGATAATTGGACTTATACGCTACGCGAAGCCGGTTTGATAATTGGACTTATACGCTACGCGAAGCCGGTTTTGAAAGTTACACTTATACGCTATGCGAAGCCTGGTTTGATAATTGAGGATTCATGCAATGCACTGTAATGTAGTGGCTAAAATGCAATGTAATAGCTAAGAGGTAAAGGTACCTTACAGGGGCAATTGGCAATGACTTACCTCATGCTGCTGGGGATCTTTCGCTTCTTCTTGGTTGAACTGCAGGTACTACTTTTCTCCCTGACTATGGTCGCAGCTTTCCCTATTCTCCAACAGGGTGACAGACTAGGTTGGTTCAGTATCCAGAATTGAGGCGCATACACATGCTATCTCAATCTATGGGGCTGCCATACAGATTTCAAGCCGAGGATATACCTCTGGGTATTTAAACCAGACTTTAGTCTCGGAAATCCCGAACCTTTCTGTTCTAGGCATGAGCCATTCAAACTCTAGTTTCCACCGTCTCAGTTGGTCTCCTAGGAACTCACCGCAAACATAGGCAGGTGGCTATACCAGACCACGGGAAGTCGTTCGGGCACGACAAACACCAAAGGAATTACACCTTTAGAGAATTTAAGGTCTCCTAGACCGGGGAGTGCACAAGACAGTGTGAATAAAGATGCAGGATTTAAGGTCTCCTTAGACCAGAGGATTTAAGGTCTCCTGGACCAGGTGAGTGCACAAGACAGTGCGAGCTAAAGGTGCACAAAACAGTGCGAGTAGAGTGAATGCACAAAACAGTGCGAGTAGAGTGAATGCACAAAACAGTGCGATGCTAAGGGTGAGGTGCGCAAGATAGTGCGATAAAATGCATGCACAATGCAAGTAATGGTCACAGCGCAAGATAGCGCGGTGCAATACACTAACAAGTGCAGGTGAGGTGCGCAAGATAGCGCGAATAGTACAATGCACAAAATAGTGCGATACGATAAGCAGCGCAAGTGATTAGAAATGCACAAAACAGTGCGATATGCTAAACAACGTGAGTGATTTGAAATGCACAAGACAGTGCGATACGTTAAACAGCGCGAGTGATTTGAAATGCACAAAACAGTGCGATACGCTAAACAGCGCAAGTGATTTGAAATGCACAAGACAGTGCGATACGCTAAACCGCGCGAGTGATTTGAAATACACAAAACAGTGCGATACGCTAAACAGCGCGAGTGATTTGAAATGCACAAAATAGTGCAATACGCTAAACAGCGCGAGTGATTTGAAATGCACAAAACAGTGCGATACGCTAAACAGCGCGAGTGATTTGAAATGCACAAAACAGTACGATACGCTAAACCGCGCGAGTGATTTGAAATGCACAAGACAGTGCGATACGCTAAACAGCGCGAGTGATTTGAAATGCACAAAACAGTGCGATACGCTAAACAGCGCGAGTGATTATGCAATGCACAAAATAGTGCGAGTGAAATACAGCCACAAGATGCAGAAGACAGTGCTAGTGAGATACAAAGTGTAAGTGCACAAGACAGTGCGAGTGAATGCATGTTCTATGCAAAATGAGGTGCATTTTCTATGCAAGAAACAGGAGCATATTCTATGCAACATTGAAAGCGTATTCTATGCAGAATCGAAAGCAAGCATATTCTATGCATGAATCATAACGATGCGCGGCACGCATGTAACAAAAGTGTATATGAAAGTGCACATTTTATGCAATAGAGGAGCATCAAATATGTACTCTGGTGCCTCTGATTTGCCTCTTAGAGGGCTTCGCAACTCACTCAGCTCAAAAAGGGCACACCATGTTCATATTGGCAAGAGATAACATCTGCATGTGAAACCCTCGAGTGCTGCTTGGACTGCCATTCTGACTTGAAGCAGGCTTACACTTGGGGTTGAGATACACTCATACTCCAGAGAAACAGCGAGGCCTGAGAAGGTGCACCTGGAATACAGTCTCGGATTTTGCTAAAGTTGAAACATGCTAAGATGCTCCAAATTTTCCCTCTTTTCTTTTGCTTTGCAGTCTGGAACCTAAATAGCTTCAGATAGGTCCTTGTTTTACTATTTTCACATGACCTGGGTTGAACCTTGCGGTTTATGAAAGAAAGAATCTTGTTTTGCATAAATGTGCAGAATGACACAGAACTCTGAGCACAAAATAATTTTTTGAAAATGAGAAAAGGGTTCTCAACCGGGTATTGAGCCTACAACTGAACACAGCATACTATGACTCAACAAAAGGTACACGACCTAAACACATCGAGTAACACTTGAAAAAGACTGAAAACAAAAGTTGAGGTAAACAAAACAAAAGACACGACACACAGACGTGTTACAAAGACAAGAGACCTCTCAGTTCGCGAGGAGCCAGTTTTCCCGGGTAGTGTTTCCCACCATTTTCTCATTTGTGATTCTCACATCACTCTGGCACTCAATCTCTGTTTTTTTGGAAAAAAAAAAGAAGCCATTTTCTCACTTTTTCTCTCAGCGCACACCTCTCTATTCTTTAATCTCTCATTTTTTATCCCTTCCCTGGGTGGTTGGTGGATAAACAGAAAGTTGCGGGGTCTTGCCCCTAGCATTCCGCTAGATTCTTCTTCTTGTTCACAACAGTGAGTTTCTTCTACGGAGGGGCTACGCTACAATTGGGTGTGTAGCAAGTCTGCAGCTGACATCGGTTGACGATGCTCTGCTGGGGAGTTTGGACGTGATCAGATCTGCCCAGATGAGGGAATGGGATATCTTGTCCCATTCATGTTCGTGCTTCGCACTTGGCTTGATACCTCGTTGCTTGGAAGATATGAGAGTTTTCTGCCCTTTTGCGGTTAGCTTCAGTGGTGCCTTTTTCCAGCAGGTATGGTGCCTTTCTTGGCAAGCATGTTAACAATGGGGAAAAGACAGAACACCTAACTCAACTGTGCTCCTAGTTCATCATTTTGACCATTTTTTGGTTTTTGGCTTTCTACTAAGACAATTTTGACCAAAATGAGAGTTCGATTAACATGCTTGTTCAATTTTCTGATTTAAAATCATGCAAGTCAGGTTATGAGCATTGAAAATTTTTCTTTTTTTGGGTCCAAGAAATGGTCCAGTTTTGGAAAAATGGAATAATTTTTGAGAGAAAATCAATCAACCTCATTAAAAATTCTCAAAAATTATTTTTGCAAACGGCCACTGCTCAACAAGCACGGAACCCACTCTTGAGATGCACAACTTCAGATTCGAAGGAAAATTGCCCCGTGCTTGAAGAGAGCTTCCTGGCAATGGAAAGTTGCCCCTTGTTTGAACGGCACCGCAGCGTATTGAATGGCAACGGAAAGTTGCCCCTTGTTTGGATAGCACCGCGGCGCATTGTAGTTAGTCCTCAGAGTAACGAACACAAGCAAATTTTCGGATTCAGAGAAAGCAAAGATGATCAAAACCATTACATAGACACAGTGTTTTACGGCTGGACTTCAGAATGAAGTTGCCTACGTATTCCGAAGATGGGAATCAAGCCTTACGTAGTTCGGGGGTTAAGGTACACTCGGGTATTAACCTCTCCTTTTACGCTCTAACTTTTGCCAAGGCCGTCCTTCCGGGTTTTCAACCTTGCGAGCCTTGTTTTTCTTTTCATTTCTTTTCATTTTTTTTTCTTTTTCTCTTTTTTTTGTTCTTTGCATTTTTCTTTTTTTTTTTGTTCTTTTTCTTCTTTTTCTTGCTCTAACTTTTGCCTGGGTCGCCCTTCCGGGTTTTCGGCCCAGCGAGCCTCTCAAGGGTAAAAGTGTAGCTTGGTCCATGTCAAATGGTTCTGAGATCTCGAATCCGTCTGAATCCAAGAGAGTGGTTGCTGTTCACTAACGATGTAGGAGTCTATCCAACGGGGGCTGAATTTGCTCCTAGTATTGTGGATAGGAACTTGGTTGTCCTTCAGCAATGTCTTCTTCTTTCCTCCCTTCTGGGGCTTGGTATTCTTGTCGATCTTCGTTGATTTGTGGAACGATCCGTCTTCGGCTCTTCGAGCACAATCTGGCATCTTTCGCCCCTAGTTCAAGTGGTGCTTCTGATCTAGCTTTGCAAGCTTCTTTTGACGACATCTGATCTTCTTGATCTGACTTCCCTGCCGCTAATTCATGGGCTGCTTCGACTCTGGCCACTCAGGCCTCACATTGTAGTTGACCGTTGAACGTTCTGAATTCAAGTTCAAGGTTTTGAAAGCAGAAGAGTCGAGTCTCGAGGCTGAGAGCGATCCTAAGCTGCACAATCTCAAGAGCGATTCCACACAGGTCTTCGCAGGACCGCGTAAAATATTTTTTTTTGAAATCTTTTAAGAAAGCGACTAAGCGCTTGCGCTGAAGACGGTGTGGGACCAATCTGGATCAAGCCAGGATCCTTCTCAGTACTCACGTTAACAAACATGATTTCATTCATTAAGGGCTTAGCACGCCTCGCTTTCTCTCAATTTGATCAAAGTTTTGCAAATCCCGAGGAATTCCTTCCTCTTTGTTTTCATCACAATGTTCCAAAGGTTTTGAAAAACTTAGGTCAATGCAATGATTTTCAAAGCACAGAAAAACAGGTGAAAAGCACTGTCGTTTCATTCAGAACTTCTGGCACAACTGGCACAAGGCAGAAGCGAACACAAGAATATGAAAATCACTGCTGTTCATTCAAATCTGTTGGTATTACTCACTCCAAGACAGAAACAGTCTCAAAAGAAAGCAAAAAGACAAACACAAAACAAGCAAGTGATGCCCGAGGTAACACCCCCAGAATCACCTGACTCTAACAAAACAGGACTGACTCGGTACAACAAGACAGACCCAACTGACTCAGTAACAAAAGACTGACTCTGTACGACACAACAAGACTGACCCAATACCCAAGTCAGAAAGCACAAAAACTGGTGTTTGCGTATTGCTCAGAACAGTGCATGACATTCCCACGCCTGGAGTTTAATCGAGTGCCACCTGCAGCTGGTTCATCCCCCGATCACATGATCACATTATCCCCAAAGTTCACCGATCTAGTGCCGATAGACTTTGCAGAGCTCGGCGGGAGGATGGCCCCATTGTCAAATAGATCCTGTACTTCATGGCGAAGACCGAAGCAGTCGTCGGTAGTATGGCCAGTTTGTTGATGGTACGCGCAGTACTGGGTAGCATCATGTGTAGCCGGAAGAGGGTTCGGGAGAGGCTGAGGCTCAAGGGGTTTGAGATGGCCATGTCCAACAAGGATTTGGAGAGCTTTGGACAAAGGCATATAGAGGGCATGGAAGACCCTCCGACCTCGAGGTTGGTACTTCAAGGCTTGTGGATTTTTACTGGGCGCACCAGCAAAGGGATTGGCAGGTGCTGGCCTGGTTTGCCGATCTCTTCCGAGTTGAGGATTAGAGATAACAGGATCGTCTCTGGTATGACAGCCCTTCTCCCGATGTTCCCTTTGATTCAGACTGCCCCCAACTTGAGTAGCGAAAGTGTCATCCACAGCTTTTGCAACAACTGCGAGGACTTGCTCTTTGTTCAGTCCCTCGGCTTTCAAAGCCTTAACAGCGAACAGGAGATGTTCATGGTGATCCATGCCCGCCCCTACCTTGTTCTTTCCACTCACCTCCACTTTGCCAAGGGATTGGCCTTCCTCAAATGCAGCCCGTCCCAAGATCGGGGAGCCTTTTGACATGAAGTTCCCGGTATGTGATGTGGTTGATGACGGAGCCAATGTCCCGGAGGCCAAATCTGTCACAGTTCTCTGAAGATCTTCAATCATTCTCTTCAGCTCAGAAGTAATGGGTTTACGGGTTTGAGATGATTGAGGTTCAGGTGCACCTATCATGCATAAGTCCATGCTTTCTGGGATAAACACCTCAGGCTTGGGTAGATGGGCTGGGGTGATGTACATGCTGGGGTCATAGGTGGATGGCAGTATATGGATAAGATTGAGGTAGGCAGGAGATGTTTGGTCATTGGGGTCTGAAGGTGGAGCTATTGTCCGGTTGTCGATGAGATTTTGGACCTCATGACGAAGGCGGTAGCAACAGTCGGTGCCATGACCGCGCTGCTGATGGTACATACAGTACTTGGCGGGGTTATGTCTGGTTGGGAGTGGGTTGGGAAGAGATTGAGGATCGAGGGGTTTGAGATGCCCTTTTTCCATCAGGAGCTTTAGTGCGCTAGTCAGGCTTATATAGAGGGGGTGAAAGTTCTGCCCTAAGCTCGGGCTGGGCCGGCTGTTTGTAGGCTTGGTTTGGCAAAAGAGTCAGCTGTGGCGACTGTATTGATTTCGGTGGGTTCGGGAATAGTGCTACTTCCAGCGTTGGTACTCCCTGAAATCACCCTCCTTGTCGGTTCCCTTGTTCTGGGAATGATCCCACTGTTGAACGCATTCTCGACCTGAACCCCCAGTTCATGTAGACTTTTGAAAGTGAATAGTGGAGCGACTATCAACTTTTGCAACATATCATGCTCGAGGTTTCGCACCATCATCTGCACTTGATCCCTCTCAGAAGGGCGACGATCTGTCATTTGTGCTGTCTTTGCTCTCCACCTCGCAATGAATTCCACAAAAGGCTCTGTTGGGTTCTGGCGGGTTGCTTCAAGCTCTTGGATGGTCATTTCAACTTGGGTGTTGTATGAATACTGATCAACAAAGGCCTCAGCCAATTCTTCCCAGTTTTGCTTCACTGTATTCTCCAACTTAGCGTACCAAGTGGCTGCTACACCCGACAGGGTCCTTCCATACAGAGAGAGTTGTTGTGGCTTAGTCAGACCCATCGGCTTCAGGACATCCAAGAAAAGTCGGATATGTACCATTGGATCTCCAGACCCGTCGAAACGGTCGATATATGGCATTTTGAATCTGTCTGGGAGCCGGATGGCAGCCTCGATGTGCCCATCCTCAATGTCGAGAATGGAGTTAAGGCCCTGTGCCTTTTTGAATTGCTTCTCAAGGTTTGCAATTTTCACTGCAGTCGGATTGAACTCATCAACATGAAAGGGTTGAGTCCTCTTATTAGGCTGCACCAGGGGTCTGAGTGCCTGAACTTGAGTCAACCTTTCTCGAGGATTCGGACACTGCAAATCTTCAATTGGCGGAAGTGGGTCAAAGTTCGGCTGGGGTCCCAAAGTTGGATGTGAAGCAGATGCCCCGATGGGCACTGCGTTTCGATACTGGTCTCAGCCTGCATGGCAGTTCCCTGATTTAACGCTGCTATCACGGCCACAAATTCTTCCGAACCCTGTGCCATCACGGGTCTGCTGATGATGTGACTGGTGACTGTCGGATCAGATGAACCAATGAGCCCTGTCTAGCCCTTCTTTGCCTTGCCTTAGCGAAAGAACACTGGTTGCCCTTGAATTGAATCTCTAACCTAACAAAGTCTATCAGCACTAGTCCAATGTACCCAGGGGATATCGGAGCCTTCTGAAGCTATGGTTCCCAAACTACCTAGCAAAAGAGAAAACATGCAGCATCTCAGCCTGATTTCACCAAAATAGATACGAGCATAACAGGATGACTGTGCCCTCTACTGAATTTTGCCCCCAGAATTTTGCCTCAAATCTGATACCCTCAGGTGAACTGAATCCTAAAGTACTGAACTGGTGCCCGTAGGCCTGATGCCCAAACTTGTAGACTGATACATGCATTCCTATAAAGACGCACTCTAAAAGCACATAGCAGACAAGTGAGAGCCAAAACACCCCTATGTTGGGGTAGGGTTTCCCTGTCCTATTTTGTCAGGAGCTAGGGTTTCACTACGCACGCAGCGGTTTCAAACAACCTAAGATCGGGTAAGCAACCTGTCCTAGCTTGGAATGGTCACTACGGATTCCGAATATGCACTAGGTCGAATGGTCAAAAGGGTGCACCGGTAAAACCGGGGTTTGTGTTCCCATACTGGCAGAGCCCATAACCGGTCAACCTTATGGTCATGCCTTGACAAGACAAGCCTCCGGCAAACCGTTCAGGAATAGCAGAAGGCAAACACGGTGTCCTAGGAGCGCCAATGCAAATGCAATGCAAAGAAACACATAAGTGTAATCAAAACAAGATATCATGAGTTCGAGTCAAGTTCTCTAAATCCCCAGTAGAGTCGCCAGAAACTGTAGACGTCCCCGAACGCCCTGGGAGGAACGAGTCCCCCGTTCCGTTCGATATTGGGCTCACTACAGTTCAGGACTCTCAAATTGTCACGGTTCTAAGTCTGAACCAAAGAGTCCAAATCCGACAAATCGTTTTGAGAAAACAGATTTTGAAAGAAGTGCCAAACATGGACTGCTTTTCCAGATACAGAGTCGCCACCTAAATATTTTATTTTGGGGAAATTTAGGAAATCTTGACTCGTTTGCCTAAGGCCATGTGTCTGTCATCACCAAAGTTGCGTCGGCTCGGGAACTTGGGTACGATTGGGGAAGGTCACTTCGTGAGCACCCCCGCTCGCCCGATCAAAGATCAGCCTCTACTAACCATGATATCTATTTTTGAAAACATTATGCGTTCTTATTCCGGTTATTAGCCTAGATTCACTATGTGATGCGCACAACATACATGTATAGATTGGATCGCCTGAATTGGAACAAAACATTTTTTGTTTGTTTGTTTGAAAATGGTTTGATGGTGCTACCCGCAAGTAGGCTAAGACGTGGATTTGCCACCCTCAGGTGGGCTTAGAAAACATGATTTTGCCACTATCTAGTGGGCTTAAAACACACATTTGATGAATTGTTCCAATCCAAATAATCCAACCTTCACCTACAGGCATTTAGGCAGTTATATCACATAAGCAATTAGCCTCATGGCAAACATGCTATCATGGCAGTCACTCACACGCATGCAAGGATGCTAAAGCATAAAACTTACCGAGTACTCCAAGCCAAAACAGAAGCTAATTAGAAATCCATGCATTATCGTAGTTATACAGAAATGCCTAATGCAACACATGCAAAAATGCAACTATAGCAAGCTCGGCTATTCTAGACATGGCATATGAAATGCTACAGCTAACATGTATTCAACTTGGAATGGAAAATACAATGCAGTTAGTATGATGCGCCGAGCCCGGTGCATGCAAAACAGATGAATGAATGCAAACATGCTATCATACTGTATACTAATTGAAACATTCCCTAATCTAACCATCATAAGCGGGTAAATAAAAGGGCTAAAGACGTGGGGTTGGAAGACATACATCACACACGCGCACACTTATTACAACATTGCCCTCGCGCAGAGGGTCCGAATAAATAATATACAGCCCCAAATGAATAATTACAGTCCAAATATGTACAAAACCCTAATTAATTAACAAATTAAATTAGGAAAGCAATAAATTGGCATGCAAGCCAGGGACTGCCTCAAATCTGCTCCGGATGATGAATGATGCATGCTCAGGTTGCCTTGTGTGGAGAATCCCTCGCGATGCCCTGGTTTGCCTCTGTTTGTAATTGTTCTTGGAATGCGTGCCAAGCACCGGAAGGCTGTCGATTTCTGATTTGCTGCAACAGAGAGCAACAGAGGGGCATGGCAAAGTATTTTCACTTATGTATGCATGACTACTCTTCAGGGAGTGTAGTCCTCGGTCCTCGTGTCACTAATCACGCATATCGATGCATGATGGCCGAGGAGTCGAATTGCACGACTCAATATGAAATGAATGCACATATAAACACAATAAAACCTAAACTCCATCATGGATAAGCCAGAGTGTCGATGACTGGGAATTGAGACATGTTCCGTCACTCGAAGTACGAAACGTCCCTCGTTTACCGTGCTCGGGCTAACTCCTATCCCAAGCACAATGCAATATGCATGACATGCATGAATGCAACTAATATACAACCTAGCATGTACAATGCTATGGAATGGCATACACGATGCACGAGGTGACATGGCATACACAATGCGTTAACATGCAACCTAGCATACACAATGCTATGAAATGAAATGGCATACACAATGCACGATAGACTTACACCAACATGAGTGGACCTCAGCCACACTCACATTAGTAGCCATGAGATGAAAATGAGACACTCGAAATGCGTGCACACGTGCATGCAAACCGAGGACCAAGTCTAAGGCATAAATGCCACTCTAACAAGGCATGGCAAGGCACGAAATATGGCACACAAACATGCAAGTTTCAGCACTGAAATGTGATGCAAAATGAACCCGAAACATGGAAACATGGCACCCGATGCATGGAATGGCCCCGAAACACAAAACTACGCATATGCATTGGCCTATAGCTATACAAAGCATGCATTATTTGATCATGAAGAATGAAGACAGATTCAAGGCAGTCCCAAAACATACATATTTCCAGTTTATAATAAGTCCCAAAAACAAACACAAATAGGGATAAGTTAACATGCAAAAATGGCCCCAAAAGAGAGGTAAAGAAGCAAGTAGCAGCTTCTGGCCCCAAACAATGAAGATCCCTTCAACAAAGTTTACGAGGGGCTCAAGAAAAGGTATTTTACAGTTTATGTCCGAGCCCAAAACAGTGCACAAGTAAGCTTAAAATACTATGCAAGAAATAGGCCTAAAAGAAGGTTTAAACACAAAGTGTAAAAAGGGAGCCTCAAAAAGCAAAAGACCCTTGATCAAACATGAAGACGGGTTCAAAATATGACTATTTTCAGTTCGGGTTGGAGCCCAAAAATACAAGCACAAGGGGCTAACAAAACATGCAAAAATAAGGCCAAAAGAGGGATAAAGAGGCAAGTGACAAAAGAAAGCCTCAAACAGTGAAGAGCCCTTCAACAATGTTGAATAAGGGCTCAAAATAAGCCACTTTACAGTTTATAACCAAGCTCAAAATAGTTTACAAATAGGCCTAAAATACTATGCAAGAAAGAGGCATACAAGAGAGGTAAAGAAGCAAGTGGTAGCTAGAGACCTTAAACATAGAAGGACCCTAAAACAAACATGAAAAAGACTTCAAAATAATGCTATTTTCAGTTAGGGTCGGAGCCCAAAAATGGAAGCAAGTATGGCTTAGAAAGCATGCAAAACAAGCTCAAAAAGAGGGAAAGTACGGCTCACCCTTGTAGACCAAACTTCGACAGCCTCTTGGCTTGAGAAAAGGTGCTCCTTGCCTCTGGAAAACAGCTCCAAGTGGCTGGAATGGATGGTGGTGGTATGGTACTAGGTGGTGGTGTAGAAATGGTGTAGGGTTTGGGAGATTTTGAGGGTTGGAGTGTAGAGAGAGAGAGATACAATGTGGGAGCCTCAAAGCAAATTTTTGTAACCCTTCAGATGGGAGCTGGAGGTGCTGTTATATAGGCAAAAGAGGGGGGAAAAAAGGGGCGGAATGGAATTCAAGTTTCCTCCCAAAAGTTGGCCCCCCCGGATACACAATCTGGGGGGAAACAAAATGCATATTTGTAATGTACCTGGAGAGAGGATCATGGCCAGCCGATTTCCTAGGGTTTAGGCGGCC
This sequence comes from Camellia sinensis, assembly GCF_055761805.1. NCBI lineage: Eukaryota > Viridiplantae > Streptophyta > Magnoliopsida > Ericales > Theaceae > Camellia > Camellia sinensis. Next base: position 79,427,541 of record NC_138970.1, read on the forward strand.
GGTCGGCCCTCCCCATGGCCGGTCGGCCAAGGGTCAAAAGGGTCAATGAAGATTAATGGCCGGCCATGCCAAAAAGAGGGCCTCACATGTGTGCACAACACAACCATGTGGTCAAAAACTGGAGAGAATGAAGCAGGAGAGAGAAAGGGCCATTTTTAGGAGGGGTTCAAAAGGGTCACACACAATTACTGGCCGGCCATGTAATATTGGTAGCCTCCCAGGTGTGTACAACACAAATATGTGGTTTAGGGCTAGAAAAAGTGGCCTTAGGATGGTCAACATTGGCTTTCAAGTGAGAAAAACGGGCGACGGAGGGCGATGGAGGAATAAAACTGGTTGTCAGAACAATTAGTGGTCTCCCACCCTTCTACAACCTTCTTAACAATGAAACAGAGGTCCCTGCCAAAAATGAACCCAAACCGATGCAAAATGAAGGTTCGGGGGCCGAAACGCACAGCCCGAGGCCCCGAAAACTGACTGTTAGGCACCGGAAGTGGTGTTCGACCACGAAGTTGGTCTCTCAAGCCACAGTGTCCCTCAAAAGGGAGCAAATAAGATGCATGCCAAAAACCGGAGCAAACAGAGGTGGTTAAGCGGTCCCGAACCGAGGCACACGGCCAACAGCTCCGAAAAATCAGAAACCGGACTCCAAACGGGAAAAATATCCTATGACCACAAAACGTAGCCTACGGCCACTGAGAGATGATCCACGAGACCTCTCCCTCCCTTTGGGAAGAGAAGATGGAGAAAACGGGACCTGGTTCGCAAACCGAGGCAAAGCACAAAAGAGTCCGGAAGTCCGGAGGCATGGCGCACGGCCGAGACCCCGCGACCTCTAAACGAGCACAGTATGCAACATCACCGAGCGCTCAATCAGTGACGTCTGAGTTTTAAGGTCGGTCAAAAATGGGGTGTCTACACGTATACCCGTGCCTGAAGGCACGGTGTAAATAATGTTGGGATTAGAATATAATTGTAATCCCAATACTATTTAATAAATTATCAATTATCAATTATCAATTATTAATTTAATATAATTGTAATCCCAACCCTTCTTGTCTTAAAAATAAATTATCAATTATAGAGATGTAATTATGCCTTAAACCTGAAAATCCCTGTTTCTATACCAAGAAAATGGCATAGGCAAACAACTATTGTTGAGCTTGGTGACCCCCCATGAAACACTCAAAAACATCTATCTAAGTTCACAGAAGCTGTGGGAGTTTCCAATCAAATGAAGTGATTTGAAATTAAACTTTATAAGAACATAGGCGAGTTTTCAAATGAAATTCAATTAACGCCCAAATAGTTTTATTTTAGTTTAATTACGTTTTTAAGCGATCTTTAAGTTGTTGTTATGTTATTTCATTTACAGTCAACAATAAAGCAAACAGTTTTGCGAGCAGGTAAAGAACAAAATTTTTCAACAATCAAAGCAAATACAAACTCAATGTTTGAACTTTTAAGGAAGGAGAAAAAAAGAAGCTTGAAAACAAAACCTATTTGGTAAATTTTTGGCAAATTTTCTACAGACTGAAAAGCCTAGAAATAAAACGTCCACTGTTTAATTGAGATTGAGATGGGCTCAACTCCAAAATACATTATTATTAACTCCAAAATTGGACATATCTCTATAAAGTTACATGTCAAATAGAAGGCTGACTATTGCAAAAGGGAAGCACTGTGTGTTGTACATGAAATCTTAAAAATAATACAAAATATTATCAACCAACAAATCCAAACAACAAATCTGTCAGGATTCAGAATTCAAACAACAAATCCAAACAACATAATTAACCAACAACAACAATCAAGAGCAGAGAAAGGGAAATTCAAGAGACAATGTAAAAGACCTCTATTTTGGTGTTGAACGATGGGTCTTGAAGCCACTGTTGGGAAATTAAAAAACATTAAAAAAAAATTTGAGTTATTGACATAGAATGGTAAAGCTAAAGGAGCCTCAAGAAGGTCTATTAGTGTGTCCCCAATCTGGGAGTCCTTTACATTATATATAGGGCAATCAGTAGTGATGGGTCATCACTCATGTCCATCTATATGTGTCCGTCTCTGACCTCACCCATTGCCTTGTTCTATGCAAACATTTCAACTGTCATATTTGTAATCTCTCAATCTCCTCTTCTGTGTATCTTTGCTATTTTCATCTTACCCCTTTGAATGCCAACCACCAATCTTATCATTCTCTGTAATAATTTTTAGCGTAATAATCTTGTAATTTAAACATGTAATTGATTGTCTTTTGAGGTTTGAACTATCCTTAAATCACCCATGCAAGATTATTATACATTTTTTGTGTGTGCATAGAATCCTAGTATCTATATATACACACAGTGAATACATTGCTTGATTATTCACGATGACTTCAAATGAGGGCACGTCGAAAGATTGTTCCTTTTTTTGTGTGCTTCAATTACTTAACAATTTCTTGGAATTTTGTTATCTTGTATGTTATCTCATGAAAAGTGGATGAAGATTAGAGGATGATTAGTGGATGAAAAGTGGATGAATTTTGTTATCTTGTATGTTAATAGTTTGGTGGAAACTAATTCTTTTCTATTATACTAAAATTGATGTAAATTAGTGGAAGATTAGTCAGTTGCAGATTTCTGCATGGCAAAGCATGGGGTTGCCGAACCGAGAAAAATATTGCAAATGAAAGAGAGAAAAAAGGGTAAGTGTGTGCATGTTTGATTAGCAAGCCAAAAAAATTAAATACAGAGACACACAGCAGAATTACTATTAAAGAGTTTTGACACGTGTACACAACTAACCAATGATGAGCTTGGAATAGAGAGAGAGAAGACCAACAAGAAATGTTTATGGGATGAAAAGTTTCTGCAGTAAGAAAACTTTCTAGGCTGATAAGAAAAAAATAAAATATTACCTTGGTTTCTTTGTAAGGCTATGTGCTTTGTTGCAGAGGAAGAGCGTCGTTTGGAGTTTCAAATCCTAACTATATCACATTTACACAAATCATATCACATTTTACACAAATAGAAAACCCAAATAAAACTCCTTGATTCTCACACCCTCTTCCAAAAAAAACCTAACCTAACCCAACTGAATAAAACTGATCACAACCATTGAAATGTCCCAATAAAACTCTTCTCAACTATATTTAGGCTCTATTTGAAAATTGCTAACTTAGTTAATTTTCTAATTTTTGACCAAAAAAAATGATAAAATATTTTATAGTGATTTTTAAATTTTTAATTAAAAATTATAATTTCGAAACAGACTTTAAATTATTATTTTTTTTATACAACCACCTCGAAAGAGTTCATGCACACACCCACCTCAAAGAGCTAAAGGGCCTAGTCGACTCAATTTTTTTTCACTCTCATTCAAACCATAAATCCCAAACGGGTTGCAAATCATAATTCGATTAGAAGCGGGTGAGTTTTTTTTCATCCGATCTTCGTCAAGTCAGTTGACCGATTGATGGTAAAATTGAGCCTAAACTTGTGAACTATACATAACACAATACTATCTTAATTAAAAAAATGTTACATGAATCATCCAAAAGAACACAACATAGAAGAACCAAGGTAATGAAACGCAAGGATCTCAAAACTCAAAAACAGGTTCTAATTGCTTCTTTGAAATCAATGTTAACGGGAAAATCTAACTAAAATTAAACCCAAGGTTCATTAAATAAAATTAACTATACTATTTTTTTAAACAAAGATTACAACCAAATACTTAAGCATACATCCACATATATGAATGTTTCATAAAGGTAAAGTTCTGCCAAGATTTGGAGTTAGCAGTTCAGATTATACAGAATTAGAAATGAGCAACCAAACAAACCCCTAAGAAGTGAGGTAGTGACTTGAAGAATAAAAAAAGGTTTCTAACAAATTGCAATCAAAATGGTGGGTTTTCTTACCTATCAAAATGATGTTGAGGTTTTCATTTTCTAGAGTTCCAAGAATTAAAAACCCATAATACCTTTTTTGGGTAACAAAACAAAGCAGAAAGAGAAAGAGAAAGAGATTACCTTGATGAGAATCAGTTCAGTTCCTGCTCTAGAGTCGGAAATTTCTGTTTGGTAACTAGTAAAAACAATGAAATCAAAAATGAAAGAGTGAGGAATTTCAAAAATTAACAATTGTATATTGCAATGAGAGAAAAGAAAAATTTATATAATATCTTAAAACATGTAAACAATTCACACCTTAATTAAAAAAAAAATAGAAAATAAATAAACCTCTATCATTAAAACAGGTAAAACAATCAAACAATAGATCATTGAAAAAGAAAACTCTTCTATCATTAAAACAAACATTGCAAAATCAATAAAACATTGTGAAGAAGAAAGAAAAATTTATATAATATCTCCTCCATGACATGAAAATATTACTTCAAACCCCAATGACAACATTTTGAGATTAATGTTGGGATGACAATTGTTATAAAATTGATGTTGGGATTAATCCCAAGATTAATCCCAATATCTCCAAACATTTTGTCCCAAGATTAATCCCGAGATTAATGTTGGGATGACAGTGTATACCCGTAATAAAATTGGACAGGAGAAGATTAATCCCAAGATTATTTATCCTTTATTTTGTACTTTTTGTAAGAAGCCATCAATTACATTAACTACGACAATTTTAAAAATGAAATTGTTCCCCTAAAAATTGGCCAAAGTAAAGTTGTTCAATAGCCATTCTAATATCGATACCTGAAATTAAAAAAAAAATAAAAATTAAATTTGAAAAATAATAATAAAGTTAGATTAGATGGATTAAAGCAAAAATGTCTAATGTTCAGTATTTTCAAATCAACGTCATATGGTATGTAATAAACATTCTAATTGCTCAAAAGCATCTATCATTTATCAAACACCACTTGCCATCACACAGTCCAACTCACTTTCTTCACATATTTCCTTGTCTAGTTTTACTACCTTTATTATGTACTTGACAAAAAATGAAAACACTTGTTTTCCTTTACTAACTAAACCAGGCAAGAAGAACAATAGGACAACAAAAACTCTACACCATGATTTTGTTGTCTTCATATTCCAAGAGGTTAAAAAAGAGAAGACAGAAATAGAGAGGAAAAAAGAACCTACAACTTTAGTTTTCTCTTAAATAAAATGTAAATTTATAAATCCTGAAAAACCAATTTAAAAGACAATTAGACATCAATTTTTATTTTGACAATGGGGGATTCCAAAACTTAGCACAAAGTTATTTCCAATGTAACTCAAAATTTACCAACGTATATTGTCTTAAGAAAGACATTTTGTCACTAAGATTAGTCTGTGTGTTTACCAAAAAAAAAGAGAAGAGATTTATCTATGTTTATCTTCCTTTTTCTTTTCTTTTTTCAATCCTCATTATGCACATTTTCTTCTTGGTTTAAATTTTCAACACATACTCCCAACAATCACCAAAATGTGTAATGGTTAAGCCAACACTTTCTTATGGGGGGAAAAGCAATCTAGTGTACAGTGCATAGGTCATACTAATCCATTCAATTTCATTCCACTACTTTAACATTCACCAAAACCACTAACAGAAAAGTTACAAAGACTACTGAAAAATCTAGAAATCCCCTAGATGTTGATTTGTGATTATGTATCAATTTTAAGCAATATTTAACAATCCCAATCAAACAATCAAGGCAAATCGACACAACAATTTTATGTGGAAAAACCACAATTAGACACCTCCAATTGTGATAAAAAACCACGGGCAACAGCCACAAAACAATCTTTTGTGTAGAATAAACAAACAAACCTTTGATGTATGCTTCTTAAATCATAAGTTGAATACTCAATGAAAATATCAAAGAAAACTAGCAAAATATCCCCAGATATAAACTTTAGAATCCAAAAAAAGATCTGGAGAAGTTGGTAAAGTTTTGGGAGAAAACCAACTACTTATAGAAATCCAAAGTAATCCTAGTTTTGGAAGAAAACCAATTCCTTATAGAAATCCAAAGTAATCCTAGATTTGACCCAACACGCGAATTTATAGAATCTGTGTTCGTGCGGTCCGCTCAAGCGTGGGAATTCCCGCTCGAGCGGAGGCTTCAAAATTGTGTGATTCATATAGGCTTCATGCTCGAGCGGAAGTTTCCACGCTCGAGCGTTGAATCACACCATCCAGTACTTTTTCACGCAAAGCAGAGATGCTGTGAGCTTGCAATCTCCGCTCGAGCGTCACTTTCCCCGCTCGAGCGGGGAGACCAAAATTGGAAAATCTGGAAAACTAGACCCTGTTACAATCTCGGTTTTGATCCATGGAAATTGACAAAGGCACGATTCGGGTTAGATTCGCATCTAAACACTCATAGCCTCACTGAAATAAAAAAGCGAAAACAAATACAACTGAAAGGAGTTTTGTCAAACGGGATTGCCAAGAATAAAAACTTTGCAGCTACTACAACACCCTTTACTAAGCTCCATAAGAAAGAAAGAAAGATTAAGACAAATAATCTAGTGGAAAAAGCAAATGAAAGAAAAAAATTTGAGCAATACTATTTTTTTTTTTATCATGGTTTACTGCTCATTAGTCCCATTTTGCCTTTTTTTATGTAATAAAGAAAAATTGTGTGAGAGAGTTATACCTTTGATTATATTGAGAACCTAGAAATTGATGACCACCAGCAAAAAAACACAACACAATATGAAAATAGCAGAAAATAACAAACTAAAATTTGGGAGAAAACTAAAGATTAGAGATAGAAAGGAAATGACATATTTATCAAAACTTTAATGAAAAATATTATGAAAGAAATAAAAAAAAAAATTTGAAGACCTTGCATTATAGAAACTGATGAACTGCGTCATTGAGCCAATCTCAGCATTGTTTTACTGGCAAAGCTGAAAGCATAATTTGTTTTATTTTTTATCAGAACTTACAATCCTCAAAAAATGCTAGTTATTTCCAAAGTAACTCAAAATTTACCAACGTATATTGTCTTAAGAAAGGCATTTTGTTACTAAGATTAGTCTGTGTGTTCACCAAAAAAAAGAAAAGATTTATCTATGTTTATCTTCCTTTTTCTTTTCTTTTTTCAATTTTTTCAATCCTCATTATGCAGATTTTCTTTTTGGTTTAAATTTTCAACACATACTCCTAACAATCACCAAAATATGTAATGGCCAAGCCAATCTCAGCATTGTTTAACTGGCAAAGCTGAAAGCATAATTTGTTTTATTTTTTATCAGAACCTACAATCCTCAAAAAATGCTAGTTATTTCCAAAGTAACTCAAAATTTACCAACGTATATTGTCTTAAGAAAGGAATTTTGTTACTAAGATTAGTCTGTGTGTTCACCAAAAAAAAAAAAGAGAAGAGATTTATCTATGTTTATCTTCTTTTTTCTTTTCTTTTTTCAATCCTCATTATGCACATTTTCTTTTTGGTTTAAATTTTCAACACATACTCCCAACAATCACCAAAATGTGTAATGGCTAAGCCAACACTTTCTTATGGGGGAAAAGAAATCTAGTTTACAGTGCATAGGTCATACTAATCCATTCAATTTCATTCCACTACTTTAACATTCACCAAAACCACTAACAGAAAAGCTACAAAGACTACTACAACACCTTTACTAAACTCCATAAGAAAGAAAGAAAGATTAAGACAAATAATCTAGTGGAAAAAGCAAATGAAAGAAAAAAATTTGAGCAATACTATTTTTTTTTATCATGGTTTACTGCTCATTAGTCCCATTTTGCCTTTTTTTTATGTAATAAAGAAAAATTGTGTGAGAGAGTATACCTTTGATTATATTGAGAACCTAGAAATTGATGACCACCAGCAAAAAAACACAACACAATATGAAAATAGCAGAAAATAACAAAATAAAATTTGGAAGAAAACTAATGATTAGAGGGAGAAAGGAAATGACATATTTATCAAAACTTTAATGAAAAATATTATGAAAGAAATAAAAAAAAAAATTGAATACCTTTCATTATAGAAACTGATGAACTGCGTCATTGAGCCAATCTCAGCATTGTTTAACTGGCAAAGCTGAAAGCATAATTTGTTTTATTTTTTATCAGAACTTACAATCCTCAAAAAATGCTAGTTATTTCCAAAGTAACTCAAAATTTACCAACATATATTGTCTTAAGAAAGGCATTTTGTTACTAAGATTAGTCTGTGTGTTCACCAAAAAAAAAGATTTATCTATGTTTATCTTCCTTTTTCTTTTCTTTTTTCAATTTTTTCAATCCTCATTATGCACATTTTCTTTTTGGTTTAAATTTTCAACACATACTCCCAACAATCACCAAAATATGTAATGGCCAAGCCAATCTCAGCATTGTTTAATTGGCAAAGCTGAAAGCATAATTTGTTTTATTTTTTATCAGAACCTACAATCCTCAAATAATGCAAGTTATTTCCAAAGTAACTCAAAATTTACCAACATATATTGTCTTAAGAAAGACATTTTGTTACTAAGATTAGTCTGTGTGTTCACAAAAAAAAAGAAGAATAGATTTATCTATGTTTATCTTCCTTTTTCTTTTCTTTTTTCAATTTTTTCAATCCTCATTATGCACATTTTCTTTTTGGTTTAAATTTTCAACACATACTCCCAACAATCATCAAAATATGTAATGGCCAAGCCAATCTCAACATTGTTTAACTGGCAAAGCTGAAAGCATAATTTGTTTTATTTTTTTATCAAAACTTACAATCCTCACTCTGAAAGTAAAATAAAAAATGAGAGAAAAAAAAAGAAGGAAATAATAGGCTCAGCTCCTGTAAAAAATAACAAACGATTTTCACCCAATGAAACAAAAATATATTGAGTTAAGAGTCACATGGGTAAAGGGAAGAAGAAGAAAAAAAAATAGACTCTAACCCACATTTTAATTTATTATAACCACATTTTTTTGTCACATATATTTTAAAATGAATATACAATTGTGCCTACAGTGTCTAAGTTTTAAAATTAAAATTTTAATTGATTATAAGCACTGGTAGAGTTATAGGGTGTGAAAAAAGTAATAGGCAAAGTTATTCTATTAAATCAATATAATCTAAATTTCTCTTCCACCTCCAAAATCACCTATCAAGAAGAAAAATTCCAATAAAAAGAAACTCAATAAATAAACTTCTAAAATTGTGAAGAAAAAAAAAGGCTCACTTGTTAAATGGGCCATTGTGCCATTGCTCTCCATTTCTTGAAACATTCACTAATACACCCACACAGCACTTCCATTCATTGTCTAACTTGAATTTTTCAAGTCTAATCAAAACAAACTAAAACATCTTGTTTTTGAAAAACAATAAAATCAAACATAAAGTGTCACGCCCTCAAAATAAACCCATAATAACCATAACATTAACATGCATTTATAAAAGAAAATGAATCATTTGAGTTATTCATCAGAGTATTCTTATTGAAAGACATCACATGTAACATCCTGCAGCATCAAAATAAATGCCTTAAGGGCTTACATCTTTCCAAGCTAACACTTGGACACAAAAAGGATGAGTACTAACTCATTTACAAGTTAAGCCCTAGGCTTGAATGTTTACATGAAATCTCAAAAATAACAAAATAAACATATAACTAAAGACAAGTCTTCAAAATCCCAAACATCAAATCCTTCCAGGCTAAGTCCATGGAGGTAGCTTATCACCTGAACCTGAAAATGATGTTCCCATAAAGGGTGAGCCACAGCCCAGTAGAAAAATACTAAACCAAATATAAGCATTGAATAAAGCTATAGCATTCAATAGATGGTTAACTAAGATAATCAATTTTATCATTAAACAGTCTCATGACACTAATGTCTAAGACACACTTCACTTTCCATTATTATCAACATGGCTCAGAACCTGGCCAAACTTACAACAGTGAATTGTATATCATATTCACATTACTTCCAATATCAACAAAACAAACGAGACTCATGCTCATATCAAAACACTTCACACTTCCCATTTGATACACATTTTAGTGCTGTATCAATAATCATGTAAAAACACTTCAATATAATAAGCACACATAAAAATGGTGCTAATGGAGTCCATCCCCTATCTCCTCCCAAACAAAAATCCGGTTTAGAGGTCCATCCCCTATCTTCCCCTAAACCGTGGAGTACATCCCCTATCTCCTCCCACACAAAACAATGTATGCATACACATAACATATACAACACACAATCAATACACATAATGTATGTATTAATTCAGCAGTCAATATTGATGACTTAATCAATGATTAGTTTCAGTTATCCCTAATCCACATGCAGTGTCTACAACAAGCATGACTATCCTCCACCGATAGCCCACAACAGTTATTTCTAGATTTGGAAATAAATATACCATCAATTCAATAGGCGAGTGATTTACATTATCCAACTACACCATTTAACCAATAACTTTCCCAATTTCATGAATTTAACCAAATTCCCTTAAACTAATTATACAAATTAATTTATTAATACAACTAGGGTTTTTCCCAAAATTACCAAAGTATCTCCAACATATCAAAATACCAAAACTTAGAACAAAACTTATAGAATGGAGTAGGAAATCCCTACCTTGAAGTGAAGAACTCGAATAGATAAGAAGAAGATGAAGACCCAAATTCCAAAGTGCTCCAAACTACCAACAATTCAGATTAAATGGAAGCCCTCGACCCACTCTATCTTTTTAATAAAGGACTTAGGGTAGAAATACACTCTAAGTAGATCAAACCTAAGAGAGAAGGTGTGTAGGGAGAGGGAGAAGACGGTTCTAGGGTTTTAAAATCAAAAAGGAGATGAAAAATGATCCAGAAAGTCGGATCTCGGGTTTTTATACCAGTCGCCCCGCTCGAGCGTGGAAACCCCCGCTCGAGCGGCGAATGCACACTCCCAGAAGTTTTTGCAGACAGGTCCCCGCTCGAGCGCCCAACTCCCCGCTCGAGCGTCACTCACGACTTCCCGCTCGAGCGTCCAATCCCCTGCTCGAGCGGCCAACACTACACAGGAGATACTGGATGGGTGTATTCCCCGCTCGAGCGTCCAAACCTCCGCTCGAGCGGATAAGCCAAAATCTGGGCAACTAGACTTGGTTCCTAAGCTCAACCAACCTGCTCCAAATCTTCCCAACACAACCCAAGATTCAAAATAAGGAAATAATGAATGACAACAACAATTATACAATGACGGAATCTACGGAACCTAAGTCCGGATACAATAATCAAATGGGAAAAGACCGGGGTCGCTATAACCTCCCCCCCTTAAAAGAATTTCGTCCCCGAAATTAAGCATAAGTTTGTAAATAAAAACAAGTTTTTCTCAATTCTCAAAGATATTGTATAACAACAATAAACATCTTGACCCAATACTGGTCACTTCATCTCTTTATCAAAGGGTATCTCACAATATATATAAAACAACATATATTTCAACCTGTATCATTATTATGGATTATTCCTTTTAATGTTAACAATTCCCATATCATATTCAATCGCATGATATAAACAACATATTCAACGATGTACTCAATAGATGCAATGTTACACTAAACTTCTACAATGAAGCAAGTTTCAAGATACACCCATTTATCAAAACATACTCAACGTTTTACAACTTAAGACACATGTAAAGCTCTTAAGTTTAACAATATTACAAAATCTAAATACTAGATTATAAATCGACAAACATGTCCGGGTATTTTTCGCGGACTTCCAACTCACATTCCCAAGTGGCTTCCTCCACACCATGATGTTTCCACAAAACTTTAACCAAAGGAATGGTCTTGCCTCGCAAGACTTGATCCCGCTTATCCAAAACTCTAACCGGTCTCTCCTCATACGAGACATCCTCGTCAACTACTAAATCGGTCCAATCCAATACATGTGATGGATCCGGTTCATACTTCCGAAGCATACTCACATGAAACACGTCATGTACTCCGGACAACTGCGGTGGTAGTGTGCATTCGCCCAGAAGGAAATTAAACTCTCCAAGTGCACCCAACATCTCCCATTCTCGGATGGCTATACTAGCTATGTCACCAACAGGTTTCCTGCTAAGGGCGTCGGCCACCACATTGGCCTTTCCCGGATGATAATGCAATTCAAAGTCATAATCCTCAATAAATTCCATCCACCTCCTCTGCCTCAAGTTCAAGTCTTTCTGTGTGAACAGATATTTCAGACTCTTATGATCCGAGAATACCTCGAACCTCTCACCGTAAAGGTAATGTCTCCAAATCTTCAAGGCAAATATCACAGCTGCTAACTCTAAATCATGCGTAGGGTAATTCTTCTCGTGAACTTTCAATTGACGTGAGCCATAGGCAACCACTTTCCCCTCTTGCATCAACACACAACCAAGACCCTCTCGTGAGGCGTCACAATAGACTGCATAACCCAACCCTCTCTCCGGAATAATCAAGACTGGAGCAGTGGTCAGTCTAACTTTCAACTCGTGGAACGACTTTTCACAAGTCTCACTCCAAACAAATTTGACTCCCTTCCGAGTCAATCTAGTCAAAGGCGAAGCTAATCTGGAGAAATCTCTTACAAACCGGCGATAATACCCAGCTAATCCTAGAAAACTGCGGATCTCAAACACACTCTTAGGTTGTACCCAATCTTGCACTGCCTCTGTCTTGGATGTATCAACAGACACCCCTTCCCTAGAAACTACATGGCCTAAGAACTTCACCTCCTCTAGCCAGAACTCACACTTCCCAAACTTAGCATAAAGCTGATGGGCTCTAAGTAAATCAAGCACCACCCTCAAGTGTTCCTCGTGCTCTTCCTCTGAAGGTGAATAGATAAGGATGTCGTCCACGAAGACGACTACAAAACGATCTAGAAATTCCCGGAATATCCGGTTCATCAAATCCATAAATACTGCCGGTGCATTGGTGAGCCCAAATGGCATCACCAAAAACTCATAGTGGCCATACCGTGTACGGAATGCCGTCTTTGGAATATCCTCCTCTCTGACTCTCAACTGATGATAACCTGATCTCAAGTCAATCTTCGAGAAACAACGGGAACCTTTTAACTGATCGAACAGATCATCTATACGGGGCATAGGGTACTTATTCTTAACCGTAGCCCGATTCAATTTCCGGTAATCTATACAAAGTCTCAAAGCACCACCTTTCTTTTTAACAAAGAGGGCCGGTGCTCCCCAAGGCGAAACACTAGGACGTATAAAGCCTTTATCTAGCAACTCCTGGAGTTGGATCTTCAACTCAACTAACTCAGCTGGGGCAAAACGATAGGGTGCCATAGAAATCGGCGCCGTGCCGGGCACTAAGTCAATAGAGAATTCAATCTCTCGATGCGGTGGCAAACCAACAAGATCCTTGGGAAAAACGTCCGAGTACTCACACACCACCCTTGGCAACACAATCTGAGTCTCACCGTCCTCACTAATCGAAAGGTTAGCAAGTAGACCACTAAGCTCACTCCGTCCCCGCGGAACATACCCCGGTGGCAAAACACTACCAACACGGTCCCCCAGAAAATGAAAACACTCACCATTCACGGTACAACAAGTGACTCTCTGGCGGTAGCAATCAATAACTGCCCGGTATGACGATAACCAGTCCATACCCAAAATAACATCGAAACCTCTCATAGGCATAACTACAAAGGAAAATGGGATTCTATGGTAATCAACCTCTATATCACAACCCCTAACACCGTGTTTCAAAATCAATTCACCCCCAAGAGGCGACACTACACAAATAGGAGATGCTAACTGTGCTAACTCCAACTCCAAAACAGATGCAAATGCAGCAGACACAAAGGAATGAGATGCACCCGTATCAATCAAAACATTAGCAACCGAATTGTAAAACAAGAAAGTACCTCTCACAACAGATGGAGCCGGTACAAGATCCTGCGCGGTAACAGCATACACGCGCCCAGACGACCTCTGATCAACCTGCTCACCCCTAGGAGCATAAGATTGCTGCACCGACTGAGACGATGAAGCCCCCTGATTGGCCCTCGAGGCCTGACCCGACTGAGCTGGCTGCTGACCCTGAATCGGCCTCAAACCAGATGCACCAGGTGTGCCACCCAACTGTGGGCAATACCTCTTCATATGCCCTGGCTGACCACACTGATAACACGAGAGTGGCTGGCCTCTACCCTGACTCTGGCTCTGAGATCGAGCCGAAGATGATGCTGCTCTCTGCACTCCTCCCCTCTGAGGACAAACTGGAGACTTGTGGCCCAGCTGGCCACACTTGAAGCAGGTAATGCCTCCTTGACTGCCTTTCCCCGAACTAACACTCGGCACAGGAAAAGTCGATCTAGAAAAGCTACTCTGAGACTGTTGGGGATTAAAACCCTTCTGTCTCCTACCATCACTCTGACCATCCTGACTCCTCTTGGAGCCCTTCTGTCCTTCCTCCTCCTCCTGCATCATGATTTCCATGTGGGCTGCAGCATCAACCAAACGCCCATAATCCCGAATCATAGTTCCCCCAACTCTCAGCTTGAGGCCACGCCTCAACTTCCTCTCAAACTCAATACAACGGCGTTCCTCAGACGCCACCAATTCAGGTGCAAACCTGGATAAACTAGTAAATGCAGCCTCAAACTCGGCCACTGAAGAACTCGACTGCTTAAGCTGGCAGAACTGGTCTCTCAGCTTCTCCCTAACTGCTGGAGATAAGTACTTCTCCTGGAAAGCATTCACAAAAGCCTCCCATGTACCTCCTATACGACCTTTAGTGAACTTCCACCACTGACCCGCATCCCCCTTCAACTGGAAAGATGCCAAGGTCACCTTCAACCCCTCGTCTTCGATGCCAAGCATCTCAAACGTCTTCGTTGTCTGTTCGAGCCATTCATCTGCCTTAAGCGGCTCTTTAGGATCACCCACAAATTCATCCGGATTAGACCGGAAGAACTCCCTCTTCAGAAAGGAAGGTCCTGCATCCGCAACAACAACCTGGGCTTGATTCTCAGCCCTAAGAATGCCTACTGACTCCCTGAATGCCCCTGCTATCTCTCGGGCTAAAGCGCCCATAGCCTGCTGGCCTACTGGCTCGGCCACATTGGCCTGGCCAATTCCCTCATGAACTGCCGGAATCTCCTCTGGCACCGGTACCTCCTGCCTACCCGGCCTACCACGCCTACCGCGTCCTCGTCCTCGCCCTGACATCCTAATAAAGGAGACAAACAAAGACGTTAGCACATTAATAAATGTGCCGAAACTAAACACTCGCGTCCTAATGCATTGGACAAAAATAATTCATTCCACGTAAGCACATAATCACATAAACACCTACGAATTTCATTCCTGGATAATAATAGTCCCGAAGCGTTACTATAGTTCCGGTTGGAAACAGCATTGATCAAGTGCCTTTCCAACAAGACTACTAGAAACTCAAGGGTCCATTTAACATCCTAGAAACTACGTTCCATACCCACATAATCACATAAACATGCTATCATATAAGCACATAACAGTACATCTAAGTCTCTATCAAGCGAGACGAACCCATTGTGATACTAATCACTTCCCACGTACCCAAAGTATTCGAACCCGGTACGCTCTGATACCAAGTTGTCACGCCCTCAAAATAAACCCATAATAACCATAACATTAACATGCATTTATAAAAGAAAATGAATCATTTGAGTTATTCATCAGAGTATTCTTATTGAAAGACATCACATGTAACATCCTGCAGCATCAAAATAAATGCCTTAAGGGCTTACATCTTTCCAAGCTAACACTTGGACACAAAAAGGATGAGTACTAACTCATTTACAAGTTAAGCCCTAGGCTTGAATGTTACATGAAATCTCAAAAATAACAAAATAAACATATAACTAAAGACAAGTCTTCAAAATCCCAAACATCAAATCCTTCCAGGCTAAGTCCATGGAGGTAGCTTATCACCTGAACCTGAAAATGATGTTCCCATAAAGGGTGAGCCACAGCCCAGTAGAAAAATACTAAACCAAATATAAGCATTGAATAAAGCTATAGCATTCAATAGATGGTTAACTAAGATAATCAATTTTATCATTAAACAGTCTCATGACACTAATGTCTAAGACACACTTCACTTTCCATTATTATCAACATGGCTCAGAACCTGGCCAAACTTACAACAGTGAATTGTATATCATATTCACATTACTTCCAATATCAACAAAACAAACGAGACTCATGCTCATATCAAAACACTTCACACTTCCCATTTGATACACATTTTAGTGCTGTATCAATAATCATGTAAAAACACTTCAATATAATAAGCACACATAAAAATGGTGCTAATGGAGTCCATCCCCTATCTCCTCCCAAACAAAAATCCGGTTTAGAGGTCCATCCCCTATCTTCCCCTAAACCGTGGAGTACATCCCCTATCTCCTCCCACACAAAACAATGTATGCATACACATAACATATACAACACACAATCAATACACATAATGTCTGTATTAATTCAGCAGTCAATATTGATGACTTAATCAATGATTAGTTTCAGTTATCCCTAATCCACATGCAGTGTCTACAACAAGCATGACTATCCTCCACCGATAGCCCACAACAGTTATTTCTAGATTTGGAAATAAATATACCATCAATTCAATAGGCGAGTGATTTACATTATCCAACTACACCATTTAACCAATAACTTTCCCAATTTCATGAATTTAACCAAATTCCCTTAAACTAATTATACAAATTAATTTATTAATACAACTAGGGTTTTTCCCAAAATTACCAAAGTATCTCCAACATATCAAAATACCAAAACTTAGAACAAAACTTATAGAATGGAGTAGGAAATCCCTACCTTGAAGTGAAGAACTCGAATAGATAAGAAGAAGATGAAGACCCAAATTCTAAAGTGCTCCAAACTACCAACAATTCAGATTAAATGGAAGCCCTCGACCCACTCTATCTTTTTAATAAAGGACTTAGGGTAGAAATACACTCTAAGTAGATCAAACCTAAGAGAGAAGGTGTGTAGGGAGAGGGAGAAGACGGTTCTAGGGTTTTAAAATCAAAAAGGAGATGAAAAATGATCCAGAAAGTCGGATCTCGGGTTTTTATACCAGTCGCCCCGCTCGAGCGTGGAAACCCCCGCTCGAGCGGCGAATGCACACTCCCAGAAGTTTTTGCAGACAGGTCCCCGCTCGAGCGCCCAACTCCCCGCTCGAGCGTCACTCACGACTTCCCGCTCGAGCGTCCAATCCCCTGCTCGAGCGGCCAACACTACACAGGAGATACTGGATGGGTGTATTCCCCGCTCGAGCGTCCAAACCTCCGCTCGAGCGGATAAGCCAAAATCTGGGCAACTAGACTTGGTTCCTAAGCTCAACCAACCTGCTCCAAATCTTCCCAACACAACCCAAGATTCAAAATAAGGAAATAATGAATGACAACAACAATTATACAATGACGGAATCTACGGAACCTAAGTCCGGATACAATAATCAAATGGGAAAAGACCGGGGTCGCTATATAAAGGCATTCTAAACAATGCTAATTCTTAAAATTACAGTAAAAATTATCACAATGATTATCATCAAAATAATATGAAATTCAAAAATTAAAATAGAAGACCCAAATTATTAGCATAAAAAAAATCAAGTACTCGCTCTTCTTGGTTCTTGCTTCTCTACCGTCTCTGAACAAAAACATAAACTGCATCTAGCTAATAATCCAAAAGATAGCCAACATATAAAATGAAGCCTAGCTAGTAAAAATTTAAGATTCTTGACAAATCCATCAATGGAAGGCAAACCAATTACCTAATCAACCATTGTAGCAAACAAAGCCATAACAACTTTTTATGAGCTAATCAAACACACCTTCAAGCCAAGGCATATGTACCTGAAGCAAAAGGAAGAATAAAAAATATAAGCAAGCAAGCTCCATTATCCATTATCCATTATCTAAAATCAACTCCCTAAAAATTACCCACTGTTTATTATTAAAAATAAGATCCAACTCCCATTGATTGATTCACCAATTTGAATATACCTATATTTTTGTTAACCTTACCAAATATCCAAGGCATGTATCATTCACTATTTGGGGGGAATGTAGAATAAACTATGATGAATTCACTCACTATTTTTGTGTGTGGGGGTGGGGGGGGGGGAGGGGGGGCAGGCGGAGATGTAGAATAAACTATAAGATAACTTTGATCAATTAAGACATTCACATTACCAACACTAAGTGCATTCAAGCATGGTTAATCAAACTCTCTGTAGGAAAAGTTGTTTAGTCATTTACTTGGACAACAAAAAAGTATAAATATATAAGAAAGTAAACTATTTTAATTGAGGAATTTTACAGAACATCCAAAATTTGACCATCAAAAACAACCGCCACAACTTTCTAGCGAAATTTGCAATTAGTTACCTGACCAAAGGTAATGTTGAAGAAGAAAACCAACAATTCTATAGCAAAAGTGAATCTGAAAGGTTCAGCTAAATGCAAGTAAAGAGATGACGTCTATTCCTAACAAAGAAAAAATATACACAACATCATTGTAACTTAAGCCTAAACTTAGAAAACCCACATAGAAAAATCGCAAAAAAATAACAGAATAGAGACCCAGAAGAATAATATTGGTAGTTAAAAAATTATTGGGATGATTCCCATTTGTCCACAAAATCAAACCGAAAACAAAAATATGAGAAAAGATACCATCAACTGGATTTGTTGTGTGTAAATTCCATTGAAACATTTTGGTAAGGAATATAGAATGGTTATCGAACATTTTGGTAACAACCATTCAATAGAGTAAATCAAAGTAAATGGGTTTCGTGAAACCCAACCAACTCTTCATATATGTGTATAAAAGTGCACCCAAAATTAACAAAACCCATAAAAGTACACCCAAAATTAAAGAAAAACAATACTCACAGGAAAAAAAAAAAACCAAAGAAAAAAATGGGTAAAAAGTGCAACCAACTCTTCAATTGATGATCTCTGTGGCTTCAAACAAAAAAAACAAAAAAAAAAATCTGTTTAGGCGATCATGGATTCGTTCGACCTATCTCCCTGAATAGTTTTGGGCGGATGCATGATTTTTAACGGAAGGATAGGGGTGGTGCGATAATTAAAAAAATGCAGATCGGTTGACGGATCAACCGGCCCTTGAACAGAGAGCACCCAACCTGCTTGTATTTTTTTTTTTCTTCTTTTCCAGCTGCTAGCAACAGTCCCACACAACATAATTTTTTAGATTCCAAACCCTGTGTTCTCTTCTTCTCTGTGTTCTTCAAATATACGATTTGATGGATTCTCTGCTTGGTATTTGTTGTTTAAAAAAATGCTATGTTCTCTAAGAGATATTTTTCTTTCTGGAAAGATCACCAAGAAAAATGTGGGTGAAAATTTTCTGGTATATTGAATGAGAGATTCTACAAACCAGAATAATATAGTCTACATATTTGACTCACAAATTCACAACACACAAATTCACAATACCCTGGGTCCTAGGCTTATTCACAAATTCACCCTATATATATAAATAAAAACAGAGCAAATTTTCACTGATTGATATACAACAACATCAATATTCTATGGCATCAAAGTCAATGAAGCTCTGTTTTATGGAAAACAGAACATGTAGAAGTGGTGCAATGCCAAAGAGTAGTAATATCTACTTGAATCCTAGACTGGATTTTGGGTCCCCTCCTTTCTGTAATCTTCTCCAAGGATTGGGGCTCTCATCAAATAAACTCCTGGACCCACCGATCTAGGCTTATTTCAGGACCTCCTGGACCATTAGGTCAGGTGTGTAATGACCCTACGCACAAAGAAAACCTTACAAAAAAAATATATAGTCAAGATTTCGGAGAACCTCACTGATTGTCGCCGAACCCACCGATATAGCAAGGCTAGCACCGATCTAGCCGATCTGCTCTTGAATGAGAGAGAGAGAGAGAGAGAGAGAGAGAGAGAGAGAGATGGATTTGTCTGCTCTTGAAGAAGAAACACCATAGGATTGAATCTGCTCTTGAAAATTGTATTTGTCTCTTGCACATCGTAGGATTGAATCACCATTGTAAACCCACCATTCAAATATAATGTCTCTTAGACATTTTGTAGTTGTTGGATTGAATCAATCCTGCGGTTCATATTTTGACAAAGGTACAACAGTCCCATCACAATTCAAAAACCACTCTCCCTTATTATATAGATATATATATATATATATTTCTTATCTTTAATAAAATATTAAAGTAAAAATTAATGTGAGATAAATTTGAGATGTGAAATTTGTTGCAAATTAATATTATATATATATATATATATATATATAATATTTTGCAAATTAGTATTACATATTGTGGTAACCAAGAAAAATCTTCGCTCGTTGACAAGGGCATCTCTGTCTAGGGGATAAATGCCAAAAACACGTATGCCGAATAAATAGTGTGCTAAGAAGAGAAAAACAAAGGGGCATACACAGGTAGGAAAAGGGAAAAAAAAAATTACCAACACATGAAGGGATATAAGCACAACCTTTCATTTGCATCCCACTACAGACATACTTACACCTCCATATATTTATAATGTTTTTTTCTCCTTCTCTCGCCTATATATAATTTCTCCAAAATAAAAGCAAGATTTTGAACAAAGCAAACATCCCACCAACAAAAGAAAAAGAGAAATTGGCATGACAAAGGTAAATGACGGATAGCGATGAAGGAGGAAGAGACCCTATGAATAGAAGGTTCATGCTTGAGGAGAAGCTAAGTGAAAACCAAAGAAAAAACTATATTATGCTCTAACAAGAATTCAAATGACTAACTAAATCTTTGGGGGATTCACCCAGTGTATAATCCTGACAGAACTTTTTCTTTTTGCAAGAACTCAATGAGAAGCGATACATCCTCTAGGAGAGACAAAGGGATCATTTTTCAGCCCACCACACATATTATACAAATGTTTAATAATTGTTTAAGGTTATTTTTCAATCAACTAATAGTCCAAATTGTGAATTTTTCTTTTATCAACAAAAAAAAAAAAGAAGATTTTATTGATAATGAATATTTTATTGATCAGCAAAAAGGAAATTTTATCCATAGCCAAATCACAATTTAATTATAAATAGTAAATTTGTCAATCCATCATTCACAATTTAGTTATAATTTTATTCTCAAACCACACCATGAGTATCCTAATAGAAATTTTATGATCATCGTATGCCTAAATTTAGAGAAGTTTCATTCTGATCAAGCATTACCAATTGTTTAATCTTCTTTGCCTTTAAATTAAGTTTGACCAATTAACTAATTATAAATTTAAATTAAAATGTGCCCAATTTATGCCATTGTGACTAAATATATGTATACTGATGTTGTGCGACTGTGATTTCTACCACGTAGAAATATGTGAAGATGTAAATATAATCAGCCAACTACGTTGTGCCTGTTTGGTAGCACTTAAAAGCAGTTTAAATCAATTTTTAGCTTAAATTAAGTTATTTTGGTGTGTTTGGTAAAACTTAAAGGGACAGATTATAGCTTTTATTAAGCTATTTTCAGCTTAAATTTGTAAGCACCTCAAGGGGTGCTTCTTGATTTCAGCTTATACGGCAAGCTGAAATGGAGGGCGTAAAATGACTTAAATGCCCTTCCCAATTAATGCTAATTACAAGTGTGCCATATATATAAACCAAGAACACTCGTTCTTCCTCTCTCACACAAACGGGAGAGGCGATATCCGGCGAACAGGTTGATTTCTGACGACCGCGCTCTGTCTCCTCTCTCTCTCTCTCTCTCTCTCTCTCTCTCTCTCTCTCTCCGGTGTTGCTCTCTCTTTCTCTCTCTCTAGTGTTCTCCGATCGCTCACCATCGCGATCTGAACCATCGCGATCGACAACGTGAACCCTAGCTCTCTCTCACTCTTCGCGATTGACGCCAGCAACGCGATTTGAACCATCGCGATCGACAACATGAACCCTAGCTCTCTATCCTTCTTCACGATCGACGCCGGCAATGAGATAAGAAGGAGGAGAAGGAGAAGAAGGGGCTGCCGGCGTGACAACGGCTCTGGCTCTCTCTCTCTCTCTCTATGATCAATCTGAAACCCTAGCGCCGGTTTATCCCGCTGGAGCTAGGGTTCTCAGTTTTTTTTTTTTTTTTTTTTTTGTTGCCGTGTGAAGGTTTTTAGTGTTTTTTTAATAAAAAAATATAATAATTAATGAATAAAAAATAATAATTGATGCTAATTAATAATTTTAATTGACACTAATTAATTTATAATGAAAAATTGAAAAAAAAAAATTATACTAATTGATACCATTAATAATTTTAGTATTAATTGATGCTTATTAAGCCATTAATTGCCACTAATTAATTTAAAATGAAAAAATGAAAAATATTTATACTAATTGATCCTATTAATAATTTTACTATTAATTGATGATTATTAAACCATTAGTTGCCACTAATTAATTTATAATGAAAAAATGAAAAAAAAAATTATACTAATTGATGCTATTAATAATTTTACTATTAATTGATGCTTATTAAACCATTAATTGCCACTAATTAATTTATAATGAAAAAATGAAAAATATTTATACTGATTGATCCTATTAATAATTTTTTTATTAATTGATGCTTATTAAACCATTAATTGCCCCTAATTAATTTTGTGACGCCCCAACTTTTTTTGAAACGTCATAAGATTTAAATAACAATAACTTGCTAGATAAAATTTTAACTACTAATTAAGAAATTTTAAATTCTTACATAGTCAAAGTCCAACAACAAAATAAAACTACAAGTTCACACACAATGTCACAACATAGTTAAACACTAATACAAGAAATAATAGAATTTTATTTTGATAAAATCTTGACTCTAAGTTAGCCAAGGTTTGATATTAGCAGCAACTCCAATTTCAGCCACAGCCCCTTCTTCGACATAATCTGGCATCAAACGCCAGGGCAACAAAATATATGCTATGAGTTTTGCAACACAGTAAGAAAACATAACCAACCTACCATTCTTTTTGAGAGAAAATAATGAGATTATAAACACGAGAAAATAATATAATCGTAAACATAAATTACAACCATTAAAATACTTCAAATAATTTTGATAACTTAGGTGACCTTTGAAATCTCGCCAAAGAGGTTTAACTTACTAACCACTAAGTCATGGCCACGGTTAATTTGGAAACCCCCCCCCCCCGGTCAAATATTCAAGAATTACCAAAGATGCTCATGCCCGGAGTTATATACCCAAGCCGGGACATCCGTGGTCTGCCCCAAGGGAACGGTCTGCCAGGGGTACGTACCTTCCCTGCGTGCCACCCGCACATCCACCCTTATTCCAAAACCAAATACCGATAAGGGTTCAAATAATCCCCGTGCCATCTTAGGGTTTTGCAACACAATTTACTTAAAAATTATTAAAAACCAGGGCTCACCCTGCATATCCGGTATTAACCCTCTATCAGTAACATTATTCATTTAGATTAATTCATAGATCAAACCCATAATCTAAAAATTTATCATGAAACTAGACTTCTCAAATTTCATCTTTTAGTTAGAAATTACCAGATTTGGCTTAGTATAGAATTTTAAATAAATTTTCAAATACATAGTAAAATCTGTCTCACAGTTTCAGATTTAGTTAAAAATTTGTATAAATTCGTAGAAAGCTCAAAAATTGTTGTCAAAATTTCTGGATGAATTAGACATCATTATCAACAACGTTGTAGAAGAAATCATCTTGAAATTTTGAGTATACAATTGCCTAAAAATTCGAGTAAACATGCTGGCAGATTTAAAAACAAATTATTCTCAACACAGTTTTAGATTTAGTTAAAATTTTGTATAAATTCGTAGAAAGCTCAAAAATTGTTGCCAAAATTCCTGGATGAACTAGATATCATTATCAACAACTTTGTAGAAGAAATCATCTAGAAAGTTTGAGTATAAAATTGTCTAAAAATTCGGGTAAACATGCTGGCAGATTCAAAATAAATTATTCTCAACACAGTTTCAGATTTAGTTAAAATTTTGTATAAATTCGTAGAAAGCTCAAACATTGTTGCCAAAATTCCTGGATGAATTGTACATCATTATCAACAACTTTGTAGAAGAAATCATCTTGAAATTTTGAGTATAAAATTGTCTAAAAATTCGGGTAAACATGCTGGCAGATTCAAAACAGATTATTCTCAACACAGTTTAGACAATTTATCATATATAATCTGAAAATTTCAAATATATAAAAAAAATGAGAGGATTGAGAGGGTTTTCTTACTTAATAGTAAGATTCAAATGGGTGATGAAGTGATAGAAAAACTTTGCTTCCTTAACCTTCCCCTCTTCTTTTCCTTCTACTGAATCTCTCCTCACCCGTATATACTCCTTCTTTTGTTTGTATGTGTCCATGAACTAAGTCTACCTATGATATATATAGGCAGATCTCTCTCTCTCTCTCTCTCTTTCTCTTTCTCTTTTTTCATGGTGTTATTCCCTGTCATAAACTTCACTCTACCCAAAAGCCATCATGTGGTGGAATTCACCAAGCCAACATGCAAGTTAGCATGTGGCATACCCTTACCACCGAATCTGATTCTCCTATATATATTTTTTTTAACTAATAAATTATAACAATAATTATTGAACGTCCACAACATTTTTATTCTTAATAAGGTCTTTGTTAGTGATTGAATTGGGTTAATTTAAAACTAATTTTTACACTATTATATATTTTAGGTAGATTCTGAGTTCAATTAATTAATTACTTTATTTATTTATTTATTTTCTTTTAAGAATAATTTAAATATGGGTTTTCACAAATTTATAATGAAAAAATGAAAAAAAAAATTATACTAATTGATACTATTAATAATTTTACTATTAATTGATGCTTATTAAACCATTAATTGCCACTAATTAAGTTATAATGAAAAAATGAAAAAAAAAATTATACTAATTGATCCTATTAATAATTTTACTATTAATTGATGATTGTTAAACCATTAATTGCCACTAATTAATTTATAATGAAAAAATGAAAAAAACATTATACTAATTGATACTATTAATAATTTTACTATTAATTGATGCTTATTAAACCATTAATTTCCACTAATTAATTTATAATGAAAAAATGAAAAAATGAAAAAATGAAAAAATGAAAAAAAATTATACTAATTGATTTATACTGAAAAATTGGAAATAATAATTTATAATGAAAATAAGCCATTAATTGACACTAATTAATTTATAATGAAAAAATAAAATAATTTTATACTAATTGATTTATAATGAAAAATTGGAAATAATAATTTATAATGAAAATAAGCCATTAATTGACACTAATTAATTTATAATGAAAAAATTAAATAATTTTATACTAATTGATTTATAATGAGAAAATGAAAATAGCAATTTATGAAATAATTATTTATGTAACACTAATTATATTAACTTTTATTAATGAAATAATTTTTTTTAAAATTAAAATTGAAAAAAAATGACAAAATAATCATTTTTATATTACATAAAGATAAAAAGGACAATTACACATCAAAAAGTTATTTTATAGCTTATCAACCAAACACTACTCTGTTGCTTAAATTCATAATCTCATAGCTGCACCAAATAGGTTATCAACTTATATTCACAGCTATAAGTTATAATCTGTTAAGTTATAATATATAATCACTTTTTCACAGCTCTACCAAACAATGTCGTTGTTTCTATCACGGGTAAACTACAAATATACTATTTGAAATTTACTTAAAATACGAATTGTCCGTTGTGTTTTGAAAAATTACAAATGCCACTGTGTCAAAAATTTTTATTTAACAGAATTAATTGAAAAGTACTGTTCACCTATACAATAATAAAATTATTTAAATTATTAATTGAAATAAAATTTTAACATTATTAAAAACTATTAATTAACTTGATGATTTATTAATAAAATGACCTATTTGTTATGAAATTAGAAACATTATAGGGTATAATGTGATTTCTAAAACTACAAGAAGTAATTTATAATTTAAATAAATTTCAAGGGGTGTGTTAGTAATTTACCCTTCCATCACCCACCATCACTTATCCGTAACATGTAAATATAATCAGTATATCACTTCTTATTTTTTTGGCTATATACGAGAGGATGTTGAGGATTAATAAGTTAAATTATGGTAAAAATGTTGCAATCGCTGACTCGAACCCTAAGTACGATTTAATGTTAAGAAGTTTGTAAGTTAGATTACGACGAAATTGCTCTATCAACTTGAACCATGAATCTTTGGCTTTCTCATTATCTCAAAGGACCGCTATATAGATTACTGAGCCAACTACTTTGTCCTTAATTAGTATATCACTTAAAACATAAAATAGACTTAATTAAAGCTAATTTAAAATTAATTCCTCAAAAACGAACAAAGTCAACTGGTAATGACCCCATATGAAAGTTGAAACTATATCAGATTAATGAAGTTGTCTGATATCTTCTTACCGAAGTATGGAGATATACATAAATTGGACTTGTCTACTATTGTCGATGACTCAGACTGCAACCAATAATAATATCCTAAATAATATCCATATTATTGTATTTTATTTTATTTTATTTTTATTTTTTTGGGTTACATCAAGAAAAGTTTTAAATAATCTAATTTAAGGTGTGTTAGTATGGGAGATAGAAAGTACACATCAGCATGAATCAAACCTGCAATCTCCTGCTTAAAAAGTAAATACTATCGCTGAGCTGCAGGCCCATTCTTATCTATGTTACTTGAGATGATTCAAAGTTGAGTGAAATATTTTGGGCATTTAATTAATTATTTTCAAATTTTTACATATTTTTATAATAAATGTTACGCAATCTTCGAGTTGAGTAACCACAATTTTTAGCTTAGAACTGAAATTATGCACTTTTTTTTTTTTTATAATGTGTACTTTGGTTACTCTACCACAATCATAAAAATGTGTTATTTTATTTTTGAATTAGAAATTGTGATTATTTTACCAGAATATTATGAAATATTTGTCTAAAAAATAAGTAATATGTATTATAAAAATACGTACTGAGGTACATACATACCATGTGCATTACACACTAAAGAATTTTTTCTAGAGAAATTAACTAAAAACTAAGCTTATTAGTTAAAAATAAGCTTAGAAAAAATATATATATTTCTAAAATAAATAATTTTCTTAACATATTACTAGCTTTTTTTTTTCTTTGGTTAGTTTTCTAGAGCTAAAATAAGCTGCCTTCTTCACAAATAGCTGAAATACAGTGGAAACAAGTTTGTCAAATAAGTCTATGCTATTTTTAGTATAATAATTTTTTTATTCAATTAAACTCACTTTTTAGAGTCAACCAAACGAAGGGCTTGGGAGGGGAACCCAATCTTTAGATACTTAGCATAATAGCAAGCTCATAGCCCTTGCATTAAAACAGATCTAAAATCACAACTAAATTTCATTAGTGGCATCAATTGGTTAAATGAAAACTAAATCCATTAAAAAATTCCACCAACATTAGTAGCGACATAGGTGGGCCTATAGGGGCTTTTGGCCCACCACTTAGAGCCGAATACATAATTCAAACACTAAAGCCCAACATTGCTGGAGCCCAACGTTGCACCAAGGACCAATGACATCTAAACACTTGTCACGAGAGGAACCAGTCACATAAGCAGACAAAGATCCTGTAGAGTTATTGCACTACACATCAGCCATTAATGAGATTCCCTGCAGCATTTAATGCGGGAACCCCTTCACGTCGGAGCAGAACAGCCTCTGTAACTGCCCAAAACGCATGTCACAATTATCCGTAATTAATTATGCGCTAATATGAATTAATTGGGGACTATCTGTTTGAATTGGAAAAATATCTGTTGAGGCTACAACTTCGGGACTGAAATTGACGACCATAATGGGTTCAGAAAACGAAATTGAACACGCCTATGTGTTACCGGGAATTTTTAGAGCCATTTGGGAAATTTAATTGAGAACTGATTTTCGTCTGATTCGCTAAGCCATGTTTGGCTCAACTTTTTGGCACAAATATATATATAACTAAAGATAAGGCTAAGGACCCTTGTTTGACTCAAAACAAAAGAAGAAAATATCTGAGAAAGGGAGAGAGAGTTCGAAAGAAAGGGAACCAAGGGGAAGAAGAAGATAGAAAGGGGAAACCAAGCTAAAGCTTCTCCAATTAACCACCTAAGGTAAGATTTGTTATGAAATTAGGTTGTTTGATCCTTGACATCTAGCAAGTTAACTAAAGATCTTAGCATGAGTGCATGAAATTCTTGTGCATATGTATTTACTTTGCACTTAGTTCTTTAATTGTGAGCAACCTCCATGAATTTTGAGTTTATGAGCATGTTTTATGAAATTCCATCTCAAGTCAAGGTTTGATCCTTTATATAATGCATTTAGATTTTATTTGGAAGTTATGATGTTTAATTTAAGTTGTTTTCAAGTGTTTGGGCCTTGAGTTTTATGATTTTGAGGTTGATTTGGCAAAAAGAAAGAGCCACAGTTTAGCAAAAATTCGGACTGATTTTTTCACCCAGACCGCTCGAGCGGCCTGGGCCACCGCTCGAGCGGCCAAACAGTGTTTTGGCTACTGCAGTTCCACCGCTCGTGCGGCCTAGGCCACCGCACAAGCGGCCAAACAGTGTAATTTTCCAATTTTGTTTTTGTCTCATTTTCTGACTTCCGGGCCTTCATTTACTTGATTTTCACATGTCATTTGCATCCATTAGCATCTCATAAGCATGAAACAAAGTAAAGAAAGGATAGAATGGAATTAACTAATTGATTCGGTGGCAAAATGTGTTAAGGAATTGTGTTATAATGTTGGTCTTTGTAGGTCAAAACTCGAAGACCGCGCAACCGGTTTTGGAAACCCACGGCGAGTAACATTTCTGTAAAGTTATGTTGAAATAACTTATGTTTTCACTGGTATTGATACGCTATGTTTTCTCAAAGTGTTATTTGATTGTGTGAATGAATATCATATTTGTGAATCTACTATGGCATCTACGGATAGTCCCAAGTCATGGGGGACGACACATTAGTGCGGGTCCATGACATACACGTGATACGAGATCTCGTTAGCCACTTCATTGTGGTGATATGTGTTAATCGGTAACCGGAACCGTTTCTCTAGTCGGAAGACGATATATGTTGTATCTTGTGAGATGTATCATTATGTTATGTTCTGATATGAATGATTATGAATGATTTATTTTATGAATATCTTATATGTGGAATTCGTTCACTACCCCTTTACTTTAATGTTATTCACTGGGCTTTAGCTCACTGTTTGTATATATATGTATTATAGGTGAGCGTTCTGGGAGTCAAGCCTAGGCGGAGTCTTGAACCGAGTCGCCGTTTTGGAAGCCTACCAGGTGTTTTGTGTGCCTCCGAGCTGGGGCTGGGCCTGGAAGGCCCTCAGCAAGCTTTGTTTTTGTTGTACACTTGTGGCACGTGCCTATGTTTTGTGTTTGTTATTTTGTTATATGTTATGTAATGTAAGTGGGTAAATTAACATTTTTGGCATTAAATATTTGTTCATATATATGCACAGCTCTTTGGACTTATGGTATTTTGTCTTTGCTTCCGCTAGCCCCGATTATTTACGTTTTGTACAGGAAGGCCTGTGGTAATCTTGGATTACTGGCCGGTTACGATGCCAAACTTTTAGGGGCGGGTTTGGATCGTGACAGCCTCACCATGAACAAGGTAAGCTAAAACATACGTTTTCGGCCAACATGACAGGTCGGAGTGGACAAGGAAATGATAAACAAAGAATATAAGCAGGTTTCTAAGACAAAAAGAAGATTAAGTTCTTTATCACCATCCTATTTCTATATTTCGTCGATCTCTCTTTTCTAACTTGCTCGTCGGAGGGTTCGCTGGGGGAATCCTGTTTCCCGTTAGACTCTTGTGCAGGTTTCTTAGTGGGCCCAGCGATCGAACAACGGTATGGGAGGTCTGGATCAGCCCAACCCATTCCTCAGAGACTAGTAGTATCATCAGTTGGCACCGTCTGTGGGAACGTTTTCACTCTGAGTGACAATTGTGCTCATTGTTGCCGGAGACCCATTCCCGATAATCCCTACCTACCACCCACCAAGGTGGATGGTCACAACGAGATCCATGGTCTCTCAACACAACGTTGCCGACCCCCAAGCCAACCCTCCTAACCCAAACAACCCACCTCAGTATTTCACAGAACTCACTAACAGCATCAACCGCCTAGCTGAACAAAACCAAGCCTTGATCAATGCTTTGCTTCAGCGAAACCTTCATGTGCCTCCTCCACCACCACAAGATATCCCACCTAACCGAGAACGAACGCCGAGCCATCCCTTCCAACAAGCCCACCTCTCTAACTTGGAGGGTTCGCAACCTCCACCCCAAGACATGAACTTGCCACCTCGGGGTCTACATCCATCAGCCCAAGCACCTGCTCTCGAGAGAGAGGCCAGTAGTGTTCAGCCTCCATTATCTTGACAACGTCCCTATTTGGGATGCGAAACTCCAAGCCATGAAACTCCAACTTTAAGGAGTCATGCAGAACGTGCAGAATAAACCCTCCACAACAGCCAATTCACTATTTATCGTTTCCATCAGGGACAAACCCTTACCTCCTAAGTTTAAAATGTCCTCGGTCGACTCTTTCGATGAAACAACGGACCCAGTTGACCACTTGGAGACTTACAGGACCCTGATGGTCCTCCATGCATTCCTTGATGAGATCATGTGTCGGGCTTTCCCCGTAACGCTTAAGGGGTCGGCCCGGCTGTGGTTTAGTCAGCTGCTGACGGACTCCGTCTCTGCTTTCTAGCACCTAAGTGACTCCTTTCTTAGCCACTTCATTGGTGCCCAGCGCCAGGGACGTTCAGCGACCCAGCTCCTCAACATTCATTAAACGGAAGGGGAGTCGCTACGTAGCTTCGTCACCCGTTTCAACACCGAAGCCTTGCAGGTGGCAGAAAACGACGACAAGGTCATTCTCACGGCTTTCATGGCTGGTTTACGATCATCCGATTTCCTTTTCTCCCTCTCCAAAAACCCTCCAACCTCCATGGCAACCCTCCTTTCCAGAGCCCAAAAATACATAAATGTCGAAGATTCTCTGGCCACCCGCCAAGATTCCACAACCAAAAACCCAACCCTCAAAGAGAAGAGAAAGGAATCTGAAACCAGAACCACCCAATACACACAACAAACACCTTAGTATACCGACCGAACCGCTCGAGCCAACCGATCGGCACCTACCCGACCGCCCATGCCACGACCCAAACCCATCCCTAAGGGTTTAGCAAAGCAACCGGCCAGTAATCCGTGATTACCAAAGGCCTGCTTAGCAGTAATAACAATAGTACAGAGTAAGGGGCTGGCAGAAGCCAATCAGTAAATAAAAGTTGTCCAATAAGCTGTGGAAATCTGGATGGAAAAAGACTTTTATGGACTAGTCCACATTCATAGCCATAAACATATATACATATCAGATACACATAACATACAAGTTAGGGATCCAATCCCTTTACCATAACTGTACAGTCAAAAGTCTTAAACATTCGTTACATTAACAGAGACAAAAAGGGTGAGTCTGAGACACCCCAAAAACAGTCTTGGCGTGAGCGGACTCGGAACCTCGAAGTGAGGCACAATGGTTGGCTTGACAAAACATGAGCTTAACTTGACGCTTCTAGCTTCAGTCCGGTGCCTGGCCACCTACATACATATATAAACTGTGAGCTAAAGCCCAATGAATAACAATTGTGTAAAGGGATTAAGAATAAATGTCTTTTCAGTGATTAAAATAGTCATTTGCATCAGTAGATCAGTCATTCAATCAGTGGCTCATATTTCATGCCATATCAGTCAATTAGAAATCATAGCAGTCATACGCGGTACATCCAATAGCAAAACAGTACAATAGGTCTTAATAGACCGAACAGTCAGTTGATGGCCAACAAACAGTAAACAGTAGTAGTTCCAAACATTGGAACTCACAGAGATCTCTGTAACAGTAGCAGTAATAGTAGTAGTAGTAATAACAGTAACAGTCAGTTGCTATGGATGGCACGAGTACAGTTCATAAAATAGGATAAACATTCATTCAGTAAACAATATCATTTTAGAAAGCAGTACAGTTAATCATTCAGAAAATAATTATAACTTAACATAACTTTACAACATTGTTACTCACAGATTATTGGGCTATAGGCAAGCTAATCAGCGTCCTCAGGTGCCAACCCTACACAGTTGCAGAACGAACACACACTAGTTACACACTCAGGATTAACAACTTAGCCCCTATTTGGCTTGGTGTGGTCCTATAACATTATCCTCATTAAGATGTGTGACACCCCGTATTTTTGAAATATTAATATTTAGTGAGTAGTATTGGTGGTTTATTATGATAATTTAAGGGTGAGATTTTTAGATAAGAATCTAATTTTAAATTAATTATTTGTATTTATCTCATCCCTTTTATATCTATCATATTGTTATTTATTCATATATAATAATAAATTAATTTTCCCCACAATTCCCCATCACGTGAAAAAAGAAAAAAAAAAGAAAAGAAAAGAAAAGACAAAACCGTGGGCTTTACCCACAATTCCCTTACTGCCTAGAGCAAAACCACCGTTCTATCATTCCATCCTTTCACCATTTCATTCTTTTAATTTTTTTATATATGGAAACGTGGGTAGCAAGCCCACTGCCATGTTCAACCATCCATTTTCCTTTCCCATAAAGTTGTCATTTATTTTCCTTTTTATTTTAATTTTTTTTATTCTATTTCCTTATCCCTAAGTTCCTTTCACTATAAATTGAGCAGAACCCTCCTTCATTCTCTCAACTTTCTCTTTTTTCTTCTTCTTCCATACTTCCGTTGCTCTCTCTCCTTCACAATTTGTTTTTTTTTTTTTTTTTTTTTGATTGGGAGTATTTAAAGTGAGTGTTTATAATTTCATTAAGGAGGAGAGTTGTAGATTTTGTCAAAATATACATATCCTATGCTTTAGAAGTTTAATCAGAGTTATTTTTGGAGATCCATGGAGTAATTTCAGATTTATGGTGACGAAGTCAATTATTATGAGGTAAATTCGGGTTGTATACAATATGCTCTATTTAAATCTCTTTGCAAAGAGTTCTATATTTTTAATCATCCTCAATTTGTAATCCACTTGATTAATGTGGTTATTAATAGATTTCGTAAAATCGTTCATTGTTGAATCGTTGATATTCTGATCGTTTGGTAAAATTCTCTACAAATATTTCTGTGTTAAATGGTGATTTGTCTGACTGAATGACATGGAAATACTCCGTACATGGATCGAGTGAATCTTATTAATTGTTTACACCAATATGCCCGGATAAGCGTGGAGCTTGGGTGAGGTGGGTGAATAAATGAATTTATTCACTGGTCATGTACTGAGTAGGACTGAGTGTTTGGTCTAGATAAATTATTGTTGATTTGTTGTGCAATTTGGTAAATTGCTTGATTATCGTATCGTTGATTTAGTGTCATAAATTGTTGGGTTTCTGTTAATTTATTCTGTATCCGAGCCTTGTATTCCTGTCGTATTGTATACTTCCCGAATTAATTTATTTTTCAGGTGCGAAGCAGATTTTAGCAGAGCTCGAAATTGAGATTAGAAAGATTTATTAATACAGGGAATTGGGATCTACCACTTTAATTATTAAATATGGAGATAGTTGTAATATTATTTATTTTGGAGGATATTGTACCATTTGGAGACAATTTTGTAGTTATTATTTTTGGGAGCAAAACTTGTAATTTTTTTTAAGGCTATTTTAGTGTATTTAACGACCCGGGAGTGGGGCATTACAAGATGCCTTAAACATGGCCTAGGAATGCCTATGATGGAATGAGGATGCAAAAATGTACTTTAAAACACTTTTTAAAATTTGCTGAAAACAGGGGTCTCGCTCGAGCGTGGCTTTCTCCGCTCGAGGGAGCTTACCAAAATAGAGAGGTCGCTCGAGCGTAGACTCCCTCGCTCGAGTGGTCTATAAAAATGCAAAAAGTACTAGTTACTGAAATTCTCTGTTCGATGCTCGCTCGAGCGTGAGACACAGTTCCTCGCTCGAGCGTAGGTCTTGTCGCTCGAGCGTGCGTCTGCACTCGCAAAAACCTAAGAGCTTGCAATCTACGCTCGAGCCAGCATTCCGTTGCTCGAGCGGAGCTCTGAACACAAAGGTGGCCGCTCGAGCATGGAAGCCAAAATCTGGGTTTTCCAGATTTGCTTCCAAAGCTCAAACCAAGAATCAAACATGCCAAAACTCACCTTTTTGGGCCAAT
This sequence comes from Camellia sinensis, assembly GCF_055761805.1. Lineage (NCBI taxonomy): Eukaryota > Viridiplantae > Streptophyta > Magnoliopsida > Ericales > Theaceae > Camellia > Camellia sinensis. The sequence goes on from NC_138970.1 coordinate 79,461,852, forward strand.
TTTCTGGAAAACACTTAGAAACCCATAATACAACATGTTTTAAAGATCATTTCATAAAATCAAGCCCAAAGGTACGACAATTAAACACAATTTGTAATGTAAGCTTGAAGAATAATGCAAGAACATAACATGCATGAGTTCTTAAGAACTCTAATGCTCCAAGGTATGATCAAATGCAATATTGAGCTAAAAAACATGGTGAATTTCTAGAATATAACCATAATATGGACATACATGTGGAAATTCACATGAAAATGATCTCAAGATTCAATGATATGGACATACATGCAAACACTGCTACTCAATACAACACTTTCAGCTAATTCTTGACTCTAATCACCAATTTTCCATGAACTATGCATGTAACAACTTAAATTCACAATTAAGAGAATGAATTTCCTACCTTAAGTCTTGAATTCCAAGTGTAGAAGCCTAATCTCTCAAGTCTTCTTCAATTTCCTCTAAGTTTCAAGCCAATCTCTTGTTGAATCAATCTTTCTTCCAACTCTTTCTCTCTCTCTCACGGTTTGGTCTTGAGAATGGAAAAGATGATGTATCAAATGTGTAAATTAAGCCCCAAATAATGTCTCTAAAGGTGGCCCACTCGATGGCAAAAACATAATTAACCTATATTCAATTAATCTAGCATTATTTATTCTAATTTAATCATTCCAAATTAAATTTTAATTAAACCTACCATAAAATCATATAACTCCTAATTAACATATAACACAAAACAATTTCTGAATCAGTCGCCGATAAGGCTTTCAATTCGTAGTTCGAAATTAAAACATGAACAGATCATTCAGTAACAAACAGATAGAAATGCATTCTAAACAACACACTCACGCAACAATTTAGGGTTTTATCTTAATCAATTACTTATCATGCTTAATCACAATTTAACGCTAATCAGAAGTGAGGGTTGTCACAGCCTGGTCGGTTCGAACGGTGCACACCCCTCAACTCCCCTATGGAACAAGTCTTAAACCAGATCCAACGAGATTATAACTTGAAATGGCCACAATCCTCACGGTCTTCTTTTAACCGGCGAGACCAATCCAAATACTGTCGTTTCCATCAGGACCACGGCCACAACACCAAGGAATGTGTTAACCTTAAAGACCAAGTAGAGAGCTTGATACACCAGGGACACCTCAGTCGGTTCACGGCAGCCCGTCCCCAGCAACGACCAAGAACCGAACCTACTAGGGGCAACCACCGACACACCCCTCCCCGACAACCCGCACAACCTAACCAAGGCAATGATCGGCCCCCACTACAACCCCGAGCACAAGGTAACCCTGCTCCCCCGGTTGGAGAGATCAAAGTCATTGCTGGCGGGCTTACTTGCGAAGGACCATCCCGCTCGTCCCAGCACGCCGAACTCCGAAAAATCAAGCAAGGCTCCGACAAAGAAGTTGCAACATTGGATCGCCCCTTCAAACACCCCAAATAGTGAATGGAGCCCATCACCTTTACGGAGGCCGATTGCATAGAGATCCGTTACCTTCATGACGACCCCGCGACATCTCTGCTCTCCTGTCCGACTACAAAGTCAAACGAGTGCTTGTCGACAATGGCAGCTCTTCAGACATCATCTTCCTGAACGCCTATTACCAACTCAAGGTCGGGGAAGAAAGATTGCCCCCTCTCCAAACCCCACTGGTCGGCTTCACGGGGGATCAAGTGACCTCCATAGGATTTATCAATCTCCCTATCACCATCGGAGAATATCCAAGGCAGACCACCAAGTTACTCACTTTCCTTGTCGTCGATTGTCCCTCTGCTTATAACATCATCCTCGACCGCATAGCCCTTAATTCTTTTCAAGTTATCACATCCACATACCATCTGGCCATAAAATTCCCTACCGACCTCGAGGTTGGCACCGTGAGGGGAGAGCAAACAGTGGCCAGAGAATGCTATGTCGCTTCACTCAAAGAGGTTAAGCTGAAGGTGGCCATGATCATCGAAGAACTCGATGTCAGAGACGAATACGAGTTAGTCAGAGGGGAACCAGTGGAAGAACTTGTTGAAGTCCCCATCGACCCTGCCAACCCAACAAAAATAGCCAAGATCGGCAGCCAACTATCCTTCCAAGCCAAGGCTAACCTTTCAACCCTCCTAACCGTGCACAATGATGTATTTTCCTGGACCCATTCTGACATGCCAGGTATCGATCCCTCCTTTATCACTTATCGTCTCAGCATCGAGCCCCACTTCCAACCCTTCCCCCAGAAGCAGCATGTCTTTCACCCAAAACACAATGCCCTTATTGCTTCTAAGGTAGACAAACTACTGGAGGCACGGTTCGTCAAAAACATAGACTACCCCAAATGGCTGTCAAATGTGGTCCTGGTCCATAAAAACAACGGTAAATGGTGACTCTGCGTCAACTACTCTGACCTTAATCGAGCTTGCCCCAAAGATAGTTATTCCCTCCCCCGCATAGATCTGCTTGTCGACGCCACCCCTGGACATCAAATGCTCAGTTTCATAGACGCCTTCTCCAGCTACAATCAAATTTTGATGCACCCGGCAGACCAGAAACACACCTCCTTCATCACAGACAGAGGAACTTACCACTATCGTGTTATGCCATTCGGATTGAAAAATACTAGAGCAACTTACCAACGGTTGGTCAATGCCATCTTTCACCATCAGATAGGTCGGAACATGGAAGTCTACGTCGATGACATGCTTGTCAAGAGCAAACTCTCCTCCAATCATCTGACAGACCTACGAGAGACCTTCGAAACCCTACGCAAGTATCAAATGAAGTTAAATCCGGAGAAGTGCACCTTCGGCATAGGATTTGGGAAATTCTTGGGTTTTATGGTCAATCAGCGGGGCATGGAGGCCAATCCCGAAAAGATCAAGGCCCTGATAGAAATGCAGTCTCTCAGGACGGTCAAAGAGGTTCAACGGCTTACCGGCAGAGTCACCGCCCTCAACCATTTTATTTCCCGCGCAACAGACAAGTGCCTTCCCTTTTTCAAAGTCCTTCGACAGGCCTTTAAGTGGACCACCGAATCCGAAGAGGCCTTTCAATAATTAAAGCAGTGCATGGCCAACCCCCCTACTCTCTCAGGCGCTCTCAGGCAAGACCATCTTTCTCTACTTAGCCGTATCAAACACCGCAGTCAGTGCGGCCCTCATCAAGGAGGACAACTCAGTCTAGCGTCCGGTTTATTACATTAGCCGAGCTCTCAAGAGGGCAGAATAGAACTACTCTCTGCTGGAAAAAATGGCCCTTGCATTGGTCATAACCTCAAGATGACTCCGACCTTATTTCCAAGCTCACTCCATAGTGGTCCTCACTAATCAACCTTTGAAGAAGGTAATGCAACAACCGGAACTGTCCGACAGACTTATGCAATGGTCTGTTGAGCTCAACCAATTTGAAATCTCTTACCGACCTCGAACAGTGATCAAATGACAGGTTGTCGCCGATTTTATCTTAGAATTCACCAATCCCACTCCAACCATGCCCCCTCCGCCAAGGTAATTCAACACTAAGGCAGAAGATCCCCACTCCTGGACCCTCAATGTTGATGGATCATCCTGCAAAGAAGGTAGTGGGGCTGGTCTCATCCTCACCTCTCCCGAGGGAGGTTATTTCAATTGTGCCCTCCGTTTCCTATTCGACGCCAGCAATAATGAAGTCAAATATGAGACCTTGATAGTAGGTCTTCGCCTAGCCAGAGACATTGGTGTAAGCCATATCTAAGTGTTCAGTGATTCCCAATTGATCGTCGGGCAGATTACGGGGGAATTCAACGCGAAGGAAGACACGATGCGAGCCTACAGGGATATTGCACTCCCTCTTGTTCGCCTCTTCAACACTGTCCATATCAAACACATCCTTCGGTCAGAGAACTCCAACGCAGATGAAATGGCCCAATTAGCCTTGGCCGACCAATCAGACTTCAGCCATGGCGTCCGTCTTGAATACCTGGCCCATCCGGCTACTTCACCAATCCAACGGGAGGTTCACTTCCTCCAAAACGAACCTATCCCATGGGCTGCAGACATTCTTTTGTTTTTGACAAATGGAGAGTTGTCAGACGATAAACAGCAGGCCGCGAAAGTCAGAGCCCGATCGTCCAATTACATCCTCATCAGCAGCCTACTGTACAAACGTGGATTTTCACGCCCATACCTCAAGTGTCTTAGTCCTGCTCAAGCAACCTATGTGATGAGGGAAGTCCACGAAGGCGTATGTGGTAATCATTCGGGTGCCCAGTCACTGGCCCATAAAATCCTTCACACTGGCTACTTCTGGCCTACTCTCAACCAAGATGCCACTGAATTTGTGCTTAAGTGTGATAAATGCCAACGCTTTGCCAACATCCCCCATGCTCTACCTACAGAACTGATTACACTCTACAGTCCCTACCCATTTGCCAAGTGGGGTATCGACTTAGTTGGTCTATTGCCCACCGGTAGGGGCCAAACCAAGTTCATTGTAGTTGCTATTGATTATTTCACCAATGGGTGGAAGCGGAACCCCTCGCCACAATCACTGAATGGAACACAACCACATTCATCTGGCAGTCGATCGTATGCTGATTTGGAATCCCTCAAGCCATCGTCTCAGACAAAGGCAAACAATTCGACAATGTCAAATTCAGGAAACTCTGTGCCGAGCTCCACATTAAGCCATGTTTCTCTTCCCCAGGTCATCCCCAAGCCAAGCTCCACATTAAGCCAACTCCAGTGGTCACTTCCGACGGCCCAGCCCCTCCTATCCCCCTCATTTTCCATGCTACTGGCGACAGCGGCATTAATGGCCATTTGGAATTCGGCAGACCCCTTGAACTGCTCCACGACCGCCATACATAAGTCGGGGTACGCCGCCCTCTCAGATACTAACCTGGCCTTTTCTTCCGCCAGAGCTTTTTCCAACTCTGCGATCCGTTGATCCACCTCTTCTTTGTCTTTGATCGACTGGTCGCGCAGGTCCTCGTTGTTGGTGAGGACCTCTTCCCACCTCTTATTGGCGGTGGTGCAGGGTTGTTGGACCAGCTCTAGCTGCCTCTTCTCACCCACCAGCTCGAACTCTAGCGATACCGCCTTGCGGCGTTCCACTTCCAACTCTGACTTGGTCGCGAGGAGCTCAGCACCGGCATGCTCTGCTGCATAGCTCTGCACCACCGCCAATATTTCCATATTCTTCGCTCTCTGCGCACACTCCAGCCCCTTGTCGCACGCACTCCGAGTGGCTTTCTTTCAGTCTGCTGTCTCCACCTTTAGTTTCTGCAGTTGCGCCTTCACCCCTTCTAGCTGGGCTCTCAGCGGCTCTACCTCCATCTTCGTCTGCGCTACTTTATTCATCAAGGCAGCCGCTAAGGTCGCTGCCTCCATTTGAGCCGAGCAGACCCCTCTCAGAAGATCGGCCTTCGTCAACCGCGCCATTGACCGCACAACCACATCCTCCAACACTCCAACGAGTCAGTCGGCCACTACCCTGGCCTCCCGCCCTTATTCTGCTGACCAACCTGCCAACGCGCGCGCGTGGTGCATGGGAGTCTTCAGCGCGGCGCTTGTCTCTAGTCTGCTACTCCAAGTTTTCCCTTCACCACAACTGGGACATACTGCTACCACAGACCCCACTATCGCCTCCGCCTGGGCACTTGGGCCTACGACTTCTCTCTGCACTTGGGCGCTTGGACCATGTCTTCTCTCTGCACTTGGGCGCTTGGACCCATGTCTTCTTTTGGCACTTAGGCTCTTGGGCTCATGCCTTCCTTCACCACTTGGGCAATTTCCCTTCCTGGCGTCTCCTCCGCGCCCCCTCCTTTATCTTCTTTAGAGCAGGGGTGTCCTTACTACCCTCTATCGCAGCCATCTTTTTCTTCCCTTTCTTTAACACTGTTCCCACCTCCTGTTCACCCCTCTCCTTAAGCGGGTCTACTGGGGCGGCAGTGGGGCAAAGTCGGTCAGCTCTTTGCCTCCCAACGGTTTCGGGCGAGGTCGGACTCTCTCCCTCACCACCAACTTAGGAGCAGGCCCCAGCTGAGACTCCTTATACTTTTCTACCCTGGCCAAGGTCCTCTGCTCCTCCGTCTCTTCTGCCTTTCACCTCGCTTCCAACTCCCCCAGGGCGGGGTCCTCTTCCATCGACTGCGGTCCTAAACCTAAGGCATACAAAGCTGAAGAACAGACAAGGTCGTCCCACCTCACACCCTCCTTCTCCCTCCACTCCTTCACCCTTTTCACCCTACCTTCTGTCTTCCCCCCAACTTCGACTCTACCGAGTTCGTGGGGACTTTCCATGTTATGCGCACTCCCCCTCCACCATTTCCTGACACAAAGAACCACCTAGGCCTTCACCTCTTCACTGACAAAGGCAACTCGGCTACTAACCCCCTGTCCGCCACCGCCTGCAAAGTCACCCACATCTCTTGTTGACCAGACGCTTTGTAGCAAGAAAAGAATTCTTCCATTGTCATCGCTGCCCCATCGGTCGCCCGTGACTATGCGATCGCGCAGGCCATTATAATTTTCCATGCATTAGGCATCAGCTGCCCCGGCGCCACCTCCAGTCAATTCAATACATCTACCACTACTTGGGGGATCGGCAACCTTAGGCCTCCTTGCAATGCTTCCTCGTACAAGGTGAATTCTGCCGACCGTGCATCCGACGCCCTCTCCTTAGATGTGGGCAGCCTCAACTCTATCTCTGCCGGAATTCGGTACTTCCTTCGTACCTCCTCCAACTCCTTCACCGTAAATGTAGACCTATCGGCCTTGGTGTGCTAGTGGTCCGGCTCCACTTGGCTAATTGGCCTAGCGGCTGCGATCATTGTCGTCGGATGAGCCCGCGCCACTTGCCCAGCACCCCTCTCCTCCCTCCACTCCGCTCAATACTGTTCCACCAACTCCACTGCGTCGTCATCTCCCAATGAGTCAAGCCTTGCGGTTGGCACTTCATCTCAAGCCATTCCTCCTACGTGTCTGTGTATCACTTCGGACGCTGGCACAAGGAGGTTTGCAAAGTGTTGCAGAGGCGTGTCACACGAAACAAATAAGTTCACCTCTGGGATGTGTTGGTTTTTTGAGATAAGGTAGGTAAAGCAAATAACTCCAAATGCCCACAGTTTGCCTATATTCCAAGGGTCAAGATTAAATTTCGCTAGTTTGAAAAATTTTGAAAACTTCCGCCACCGCCTCTTCAACGCCCTATATTAGCCTATCCCTTCATTTCCTGCTAATGCATCACTTCCCTTATTATGGGATTGTGCCACGTATACGACCACGATCCACTGTTCTCTTCTCCTTCCCTGTCTATTCCACTTTACATCATCATGTGCCACGCCGCGCCTCGAGCCCCATGCGCCGCCATTTCCCCTTCTCACTTGGTCACCCTTCACGGTCGACCCTCCTCTCAGCCGGTCTTCTCACTCGATCACCCTTCGCGGTCGGTCCTCCTCGCAGTCGGCCTTCTCACTCGGTCACCCTTTGCTGTCGGCCCTCCACTCAACCGGCCTTCTCACTCGGTCACCCTTCGCGGTCGGCCCATCTCTCAGTCGGTCTTCTCTCCGTCGACCTCTCGCAACCCCCGTCTTCTTCCTTATTCCCTTCGTTGGACTGAAGCTGCACTTGGGAATAGGGGACTACTGACATAGGTGGGCCTATAAGGGCTTTTGCCCACCACTTAGAGCCCAATACATAATTTAAACACTAAAGCCCAACATTGTTGGAGCCCAACATTTCTCCAAGAACCAATGACATCTAAACACTTGTCAAGAGAGGAACCAGCCACATAAGCAGACAAAGATCCTGCAGAGTTATTGCACCACACATCAACCATTAATGAGGTTCCCTGCAGCATTTAATGCGGGAACCCCTTCACGTCGGGGCAGAATAGCCTCACCATGAACAAGGCAAGCTAAAACATAGGCTTTTGGCCAACATGACAGGTCGAAGTGGACAAGGAAATGTTGAACAAAGGATATAAGTAAGTTTCTAAGACAAAAGGAAGGTTAAGTTCTATATCACCATCCTATCTCTATATTCTGTTGATCTCTCTTCTCTAACTTGCTCGTAGGAGGGTTCGCTGGGAGACTCATGTTCCCGTTGGAATCTTGTGCAGGTTTCTTAGTGGGCCCAGCGATCGGACAACGGTGTGGGAGGCCTGAATCAACCTGACCCGTTCCTCAGGGACTAGTAGTATCATCAAGTAGTAAAGTAGTGATCTTTTTGTGATCCTTGAAAAGGAAAGGGAAGATAGAAATGAAGCACAAGTTAAATTTTACAACTTTTGAGGTTTCGACCATTTTATTTTTGTCATTTTTCACATAAACATTGATCATGTATGCTTTAAACTACCTATCAGTCTATTTGACCAAAAATATTTTAAAATTTATAGAGGTGTAACTTTTTTCAGTGTAAAAAAAACACAGTAAAATTTGAACTAAGTTTTTTTACCTTTTGGTAAATATTTTTCAACTTTCTACTGATATATAGTTTCTCCTAGTTTTTCATGTCAAAATCTGTTTAATTTGGTTTTTAGAATCTGTTCTTTGAAAAATTTTGAAAAAAGGGGATAAATTACAAATACATCACTTGAGATTTTCTTAAAATACAGAGTGTCCCCTATGATTTGGAAAGTTACATTTCACCCCTCGAAATTTTTAATTTCATAACAACTAGCCCATTTTGTTAATAAATCATTAAATTAATTAATAATTTTTAATAATGTCAGAAATTTATTTCAATTAATAATAATTCTATTATTGTATAAAAGAACAGCTAGGAATTTTATTTTTTTAGTTAATATTGTTAAATAAAAAATTCTGATAAAGAAGTATTGATATTTTTTCAAATTACAAGGGCAATCTGTATTTTAAACAATCTTAAGGAGTATATTTGTAATTCATCCAAAGAAAAAAAAAACTAAATACTAATTTATTGAGAAAAAAAAAGAAAAAAAAAAGAGCAAACACACTCATCGTTTTCATATGATTTTATGTTTTTGGAAGGCGAAAATATCTTTTATATTTTTTTTCTTCAAATTATTATTTTTAATTAAAAGAATATTATAAAATTGAAACCAAAGAGAGCAATTTCACATGAAAGTATGGGTGGGCATCTGCCGACCGACCAGGGGGAGTGGCCGGCCGGCCACTTGAACTGGCCGGCCTGCTTCTTGCTTTTTGCCCTCTCTGAATGCATCACAGCTGTGCCAGCTGTGAGGCAATTGGACCATCCTCCATACACGTGTATGGAGGATATGTGAAGCCCTTTTGAGATATTTTAGAGCCTCTCCTCTATAAAGGGGAGGCTGATCTTCTATGGCAAATGGTTGAACAACTTTGAAGGCTTACAACTCTCTCTCCCTCTCTCTATATCTCTACACTTGAGCCTCCAAACCCTAGTTTTCTTGGACCATTTGCACTACAACCCTTAACACCACACCTCTTCCATCCATTCCAGCACTTTGGGACTGATTTTCAAGGGTTGAAGGTTCACCAACTTGGTCCAAAAGCTCCAGCTTTGCTACTCTTCAAGGGTAAGCACCTATTTCCCTTAAACTTGCATTTTTTTGCTCCATTGATTAGCCTTAATTGCAAGTATTTATGGACTTTGTCATAAACTAAAAAGTGTCATATTTTGAGCTCCTCTTGAATATTTATTAAGGACACTTTTCTGTTTGAGGTCTCCTACACCCTTGTATGCTTTGTCCCTCTTTGTAGGCTTATTTTGCATCATATCTTAGGCCTACTTGTGAGCATTTTTGAGATTTGTCATAAACTTAAAAAAAGTTTCCTTTTGAGCTTATAAACATGTTTGTTTCAGATACTTTCTCTGTTTGGGGTCATCTACCCCCTTTCATGCCTTATTTCCTCATGTTTTAAGCTATGCATGTGACCACTTGCATTGGCCTTGATTTGGCATTTTAGCCACTGAAATTCAGCAGATTTTCAGTGGCTTAGATGTGCCTTTGAGCTTCAAAATCATAGAGGGGTGACCCTCTCACCCCTTATTCTCTTTACTAGCTTTGTTGGCCTCCCAAAGGGACCCTCACTTGCATGTTGTGAAGTCACTTTTTGGGCTCAATTTGGTGAGTTTCAAGGCCTACCTTAGCTCTTTCCAGAGCCTCTTTGGTCTTATTTTGTGTCCGTAATGCATGTGCAGAGCAATTCCATTCAAGGCCTTTTGAGGAGGGCCTTTCATTGTATGCTTCATTGACCCATTTCAGGGCCAATTTGGTGAGTTTTAGGCTTGTCATATTTGATTTCTAGAGTTGGTTTTGCCATGCTAAGTGTCCTTGTTGTATGTGTTGAGTAACCCCTTGCATGGCCCTTCAAAGGAGCTCATCATTTTTGCATGCGTTGAATGCATTTTAGTGGTTATTTGAGGCTTATTTGACATATCATGTTCCTATTTTTGGTTGGTTTGAGGACCTCTCTTATGCTTCATGTACATGCCATGTAAACCATGCTTACTAGCCTAGGTTGCGTGTTGTTTTGGCCCTTCATGTTAGCACATTTTGGCCATGCCTTAAACTGATAATGTGCTCATTTTGGACTACCCTAGCTCCATTTTTTGGGTTTTGTGGTTGAATGATGTTAGTTTTGCATGCTTGTAGTTCAATGCACTTGCCTATCTTCGAGTTTTGAGGTTCGTTGCATGCATGTACTGAGATATTTCCATGTTTTGAGCCAATCATTCATCACATTTCAGAGCTCGTTTGAATGCCATGTTGCCATGTTTTCATCTCTTTAAATGCGTTTGAGAATCGGGCTTGTATGCCCCATTTACCGACCATTGAATGAGCTCCATTTCGTCGCATTCCGAGCCATCATTTTAAGACAATTTCCCATTGTTTCAGACCTACCTAGGGTCTGTTTGGGGTTGGTTTCGCCTTTGGTGCATTGCTTTGGGTACCTCTAGTGTAACGCACTTCACTGGTTTCGGTACCCGGGCCCCCTAGCTTGCATTGTGTGCCATATTTGCATGTTTCGGGACCATATTTCATGTTGTTTCAGAGTTGTAATTTATGCTATTCCATGTCATGTTTCATCCTTTGCTATGCCTTGTTAGAGTTGCATGTCATGCCTTAGGTTCGATCCTTGGTATTCGTGCATGTGTGTACGCATTTCGGTTGTCTCATTTCCATCATATGGCCACTGATGTGAGTGTGGCTGAGGTCCACTCATGTTGGTGTAAGTCCATCGTGCATTGTGTATGCCATTTCGGTCCATAGCATTGTGTATGCTGAGTTACATATTAGAGCATTGTGTATGCCATGTTACATCAAGCATTGTGTATGCCATTTCATAGCATTGCGTATGCTAGGTTGTATGTTAGTCGCATTGTGTATGCCATCTCATTTGCATTGTGTTTGGGATAGGAGTTAGCCTAAGCATGGGAAACGAGGGACGTTTCGTACTCCGAGTCACGAAACGTGTCTCAATTCCCGGTCGCCGACACTTCGGATTACCCATGATGGAGTTTAGGTCTTATTGTGTTTATATGTGCATTCATCTCACATTGAGTCGTGCAATTCGACTCCTCGAACATCATGCATCGAGATGCGTGATTGGTGGCACGAGGATCGAGGACTACACTCCCTGAAGAGTGGTCATACATACATATGTGACAATACTTTGCTGTGCCCCTTTCTTGCTCTCTGTTGCAGCAAATCAAAAATCAGCAGCTTTCTAAAGCCTTGCATAGCATTCAGGGATTAATTGCAAACAGAGGCGAATCAGGGCATCGCAATGGATTTCCACGCCAGGCAACTCAAGCATGCATCTTTCATCATTCGGAACAGAGCTGAGGTGGTCCATAAGCTTGCATGCTAATTTACTTGCTTTCCTAGTTAAATTGTTAATTAATTAGGGTTTTGTACTTATTCGGACTGTATTATTCTTTCGGACCCTCCGAGCGAGGGCACAATTGTAATAAGTGTGCGTGCGTGTGATGTATGTCTTCCAACCCCACGTCTTTCTCCCTTTTATTTACCAGCTTATGGTGGTTAGATTAGGGCATATTTCAATTAGCATACAGTATGATAGCATGTTTGCATTCAATCATCTGTCTTGCATATACTGGGCTCGGCGCATCATACTAACTGCATTTGTATTTCAATTCTAAATTGAATACGTGTTAGCTGTAGCATCACCATATACCATGTTTAGAATAGCCGAGCCTATTGTTGTTGCATTTTTGCATGTGTTGCATTAGGCATTTCTGTATAGTTAGGATCATGCATGGATTTCTAGCATAGCTTCTGTTTTGGCTTGGAGTACTCGGTAAGTACTTATGCTTTAGCATCCTTGCATGCGTGTGAGAGACTGCCATGATAGCATGCTTGCCATGAGGTTAACTGCTTATGTGATATAAACTGCCTAAATGCCTGTGGGTGAAGGTTGGATTATCTGAATTGGAATAATGCATTGACTGTGAGTTTTAAGCCCACTAGATAGTGGCAAAACCATGTTTCCTAAGCCCACCCGAAGGTGACAAAATCTGCATTTTTAGCCTACTTGCGAGTAGCAAACCGCTTTAAAAAACAAACATGAAATGTTTTGTTCCAATTCGGGCGATCCAGTCTATACTTGTATGCTGTGCGCATCACATAGCAAATCTAGGCTAATAACCGGAATAAGAGCACATAACGTTTTCAAAACTAGATATCATGGTTAGTAGAGGCCGATCTTTGATCGGGCGAGCGGGAGTGCTCACGAAGTGACCTTCCCCAATCGTACCCAAGTTCCTGAGCCGAGGCAACTTTGGTGATGACGGACACGTGGCCTTAGGCAATGAGTCAGGGTTTCCTAAATTTCCCAAAATAAAATATTTAGGTGACGACTCTGTATCTGGCAAAGCAGTTATGTTTGGCACTTCTTTTAAAAAAATCTGTTTTCAAAAACGATTTGCCGGATTTGGACTCTTTGATGATTCATTGGTCTTGCATTGCACCCTGCGAGATTAGATACAGGACCGTGACTTTGAGTCCTGAACTATAGTGAGCCCAATGAACAAAACGGGGGATTTCCCTCCCGGGACGTTCGGGGACGTCTACAACAGAAAAATCTGCTTTTTGGGCCCAACTTCAAATAGGAATAGCTTCTTCATCTGGACTCATTTTCAGGTCATTATTGTGTCCAAATTTAAGCCCAGGAAGTAAACTTTCCAATGGTGGCAGCCTTGCATCAAAATTCCAACTGTGAAAAAAGTTATGCTCCTTTGAGTGAAGACTGTTCAGTTTTGATCCTACCCGGATTCATGCGAACTTCTCCCAAACTTGGTTTCTTCTCTCCTCTCCTCTTTTCTTCAACTCCAAACCCCTAAACAAAGTATTTTGAAATATTTTTCAAAGAGTTCATCTCTCTTTCATTCATTTTCACTTTGTCCTTGCTCAGTTTACTAAAAAGCGCAACATTTAACAAAATGCGAGCGTTGGAACATCGTAGGAACTTTTTCAAAAACTATTTTGAAAGAGAGGGTTGAAGGTCTAAAATATTTTGATCAAGATCATTTTGGTCCAAAAAGGGGTATGAAGTTAGGATTTGACTCTCTCCTTGCCAAATAAATTAATCATTTGCACTGCACATCTTTCATCACCAAGCAAACAATTAGTAGCGCCTAAGTCTTAAGGGCGGTTAAAAATGGGGTGTCTACACCTCCCGAACAAAGTGGCCATTTAGCGTTCCCTGGATTGGCCTATGGATGAGCTCATAGTGTTTCCCGGCTTACTTGGCTCTGGCTTTGCCTCTGATTTCTTCGCATTTCCTGATCTAGTCCTCTTTGGCGGGTACATATCCCAGACCAAAGGCATGTGGATTATGCAGCACATTTGTTAATGCTATGACACCTTTTCGGCCACTTCTTCTAAGTCCCATTCCTGACACATACTGCAGTTTGTTCATGACATAGATAGATTGGGCGCTGACATACATGCCCTTATTAGCGGCTAGAATAGTCTGCATTACCCGAGCTTCAGCCAAAGTGAACCCTGAGAGGAATACATCCTCCTCGCCATGAGTGACCTCCAATACTGGCATAGTTACCTCTGGCTAGGGATGGATGGACGGATTCCCGAAAACAATCGCCACTCATTTCCCGCAAGGGTACTTCAACATTTAGTGGAGGATGGAGGAGACAACTTTCACATGATGCAACCAAGGCCTCCTTAGTAGTAAGTTGAAGGTGGCTGGCACATCCAGGACGTGGAACTCGACATCGTGCTGAGTTGGGCCCACCTGGACTCTGATTTGCACCGTGTCCACGACCTCACTGCTCGTATTATCACATGCCCGAATTACTTGGGCCGTGGGCACAAAGTCTGCTGGTCTAAGACCGATTGTATAACCTGTGTGAGAAGGATAGACATTGATGGCCGAAGTGGTGTCTATCAACACTACCGGTACCCATTTTTTCCTACACTCAACAGATATGTACTAGGGTTTGTTATGAGCTAAGCCTTCCGGCGGCAGTTCTTTGTCAGAAAAGGTTAGGGTTGGCCCAACACCACCTGGGAAAACCAATCCCACAAGCTGTTTGGGGTAGTGTTAATGGACAATTTCGTTTTTTCCATTGTTGACAGTACTGCCTGTCGATGTACCTAAGAGGCAATGAGAAGACCCTAGATTGAGATGTCAGCTTGGATTTTCTTAAGTTGCTTCAACATTGCCTCTTCTTCCAGCTGATTTTCTTTCTATCTCTCAACCTCTTTGTTTTTCCTAGATGCCTCAGCTTGATCTATGTGCCCACTCTTTGTCATGTGATCTATTTCTTCTATGTACCACGTGTTGTCCAGAAGGCACTCACCCCAGTCTTCGTTAGTGTGAGCCAGGTGCAGATCGTCATCATCCCACCATACTCCTTCAGCAGCTGACAAATAGTTGTCCAGCTCCGTTTGGATCACTTTCACATCACAGGTATCTCCCGTAGGGTGTTGGGCTATTACAGAATGCAAACTGTTTCAGCTTAGCTTCCTGTTTTGTGTCCACAATGCTCACAGCGCACAGTTCCTGTGCTGAATTTTCTACGCCGGTGTTCTTCGGCAATTTTCCCTTTTCATCGGCCTTTCCGGCCACTACAGCAATTCCTGCTTCCTTTTCCTCGAGTTTCATTTCAATTCCTTCCTCATTATCTGGCTCATCACTCAGCCACCCAGAGTTGTCGGTTGATCTATTCAAATCGAACCATCCAATCTGCACATCCCCTTGATCTTGTTCGTCAAAGAACTGCAGGTTGTCTAAATCCTCCTCGAGTTCCGCCGAATCATCCAACCCTTAGCTCGGGCCATCCTCCCTAACCACATTAACCTCTACCAGAGTTGGCAACACCAATTCAGGCTTAATTTGACCAATCAGCATAATGTAGCAGCTTGGATCGTGCACCCCCTTAGGTAAATCCTCAGAGGTCTCCGGCAATGGACTCGTACTTTTCTCTAAGGCTAGCCTCTCTTCTACTGCAACTGTCACCACTACAGGCTTAGGTTGAAGTGCGAATGTGTCCATCATGCACAAATCTATGCTTACAGTGATGAACAACGTCGGCCTTGGTAGGTGAGAAGGGGTAATATATATTCTGGGGTCGTAGGGAATGGCCAATGAATGGATTAGGTTTATATTTTGAGGTGGAAAAACTTGATTATGGGCCGGGAGAGGGTTTGTAGTTATATTTGGTTTCTGGGGTGGTGCGATCACCTTGTTGTCAATGAGGTCTTGAATCTCATGACGCAGTCGGAAGCATTGGTTGGTATCATGACCATGCTGCTGGTGAAACGCACAGTACTTCGCTGGGTTGTGTTTAGGTAGAAAATGATCAGGTAGTGGGCGAGGCTCTAATGGCTTAAGGTGCCCCTTTTTGACCAACACCTTCATGGCTTAAGATAAGGTCATGTAGAGTTGGGTAAAGGTCCTCTGGGATCGGGCAGAGTTGGCTGAAGATTGTGGAGCTGTATTGGCAAAGGGATTGGCAGTCTTGGTTGTGGTGGTGACAATGCTCACATCTGATGACCGCGTAGTTGTGCTACAACTGGTGGTAGCATTGGAACTGCGCACAAAAGGCCTTTTTGCCTGCTCTTTTTCATCAGTAATCAGCCCTTGTTTCATGGCATCTTCAATCTGAACCCCATCTCTTGGAGCTCGGTGAATGTGAACAGAGGTAGGACGATCATTTTTTGCAACAACTTCCCGTGTAGATTGTGGACTGCCATCCTTATCTGGTCTTTCTCGGAAGGCCTTGTGGTTATCATTAAAGCTTTAGCCCTCCACTTCGTCACAAATTCTGAGAAGCCCTCTTTTGGCTCTTGGCGTGTTGCCTCAAGATCACGAGTTGTGACCTCGATTTTTGTGTTATACGAGTACTGAGCAATAAAGGCCTCGGCCATTTCCTCCAAATTCTGCTTATCAGAATCCTTAAACTTCGCATACCATATGGTTGCTATTCCTGACATGGTCTGGCCAAAGAGAGATGGTTTCTGCAATCTGGTCAGGCCCATCAGCCGCAAGATGTCTGAAAACAGCCGTAGATGAACCATGGGATCTCCGGAGCCGTCAAATCGGTTAATGTACGGCATTTTGAACCGATCTGATAATGTCACTGCAGAGTCGGTATACTCATCTTCTATGTCGGGGATGGAGTTAATACATTGTGCTCTCTTGAATAGCTTCTCCAACTTGTTGACCTTAAGCACAGTTAGGTCAACCTCAAACTCAAATGGAGCTTCAGTTTGATACACAGGTGTTTTGGAGGCTTGTGCTGGGATCGGCTCTACCGGATTGCCCTGATTTTCTTGGACATTAGCGCTATGGACAATGGCTCCAGATGCTGGGATACCCATGGGAAGTGCATGGGATGTAGAAGCTGTTGCGGGCTGTGGTTGTTGTTATTGCAACCTGTTTATTACCTCAGCCTGACAGGCTGTGACCTCGGCTTGACGAGCAACATCTTGCTATAAGGTTTCAATTGTTTGTTGAAGGTGATGTATTAATTCCTCTATACTGACTGGGGGATATTGTGCCATCGGAATAGGCAAGTGATCTCGTGCTAGACAAGATGTAGAAGACTGTCCCTGAGCCTGACTAGATGCAGGTGAATTGAGGGGTGACTGTTGTAAAAACTGAATCGATGAACTCTGCCTGACTCTCTTCCATCTCGTAACCGGTGGGAGTGAAGTAAACACAGGCTGTCCCCGAACAAGATCCCCAGCTTTGCAAAGCCTTCTGACTCAGGTCTAGAGCACTTGGGGAATATCTAAACTTTTTGAAGCTATGGCGTTATATTACCTAACAAAAAGAAATAAAGTAAAAAAAAGAAAACAGTAATCAGAAACCGCACAGCACCTCAGCTAATGATGTTACCAACACAGATGTAATCAAAGTTGTAGGACTGCACTCTAAACTGAATTATGCCCCCAAAATAGATACCAAACTTGCAACTGATACGCACATTTTTGTATAGTTTCACTGTAAAGCACATACCAGTTAAGTGAGAGCCAAAACACCCCTATAAGGGGGGTAAGGTTACCCTGTCCTAGTTTCGTCAGGAACTAGGGTTCACTATTCAAACAAAGCGGTTTCATGTAATCCTGTATTCGAGTGAGCATCCTGTCCTAGTTTGGAATAGTCCCTATGGCTTTTCGATATGCAACTATGCCAAATGGTCATAAGGGTACCTCAGCAAGACTACATAATACACCTCTCACACCTAACACCGAGAAGTGAAAGGAGGATCTGACAGTACAGCGGTAGTCTAGATCCAAGGGTTGTGTTCCCATCATGGCCGAGCCCGTGACCAATCAGCCTTTTGGAAAGTTTTTAGGCAAGCCTTCGGCAAATCATCCAAGAATAGCAGATTGCAAACACAATGATTTAAATGCACCAATGCAAATGCAATGCAAAGAAACATATAATTGTAGATAAAATTTCATACCAATGCAAATGCAATGCAAAGGAACTTGGGTACGAGAGGGGAAGGTTATGAATTGAGTACCCCCACTCGCCTGATCAAAGATCGGCCTCTACTAACCGTGATGTGAATCTTATGTACATTATATGCTCTTGTTCCGATTATTAGGCTAGAATTACTATGTGATGTGCACACAAGTATAGACTAAGTTACAAAAATTGGAACACTTGATTCATGTTTGTTTTGAAAATTATTTAATGTACCACTTGAAAAAGTGATCGCATATAAACATTATTCAAATTATTCCAATTCAAGCAACAAGCCTTCATCCACAGGCATTCAAACAGTTTATCACTTGAGCACTTAGCCTCATGGCAAGCATGCTAGACATGGAAACATCAACATGCAATGCAATATGCTAAAGTGAGTAAATGCTCACCTAGTACTCCAAGCCAAAAACAATGATAGAGTTCGAAAGATGCATAATCCTAACTAGGTAACATGACTAATGCAACACATGCAATATGCAATTTACTAAGCTCGGCTACTAGTATAGCATATGGATCAATTAAATAGCATGTGGTCTAAGCAAGTACTCAAAAAAGTATTAAACTAACAATACAATTAGAATGATGAACCGAGCCTCGGTGTATGCAATACAAGTGGATGCAAATATGGGAATGCTAAACAAAACATGGTGTTTTAATCTAACCATCGTAAACAGTTAAATAAAAGGGAGAAAGATATGGGATTGGAGGACATACACATTATTATAAGTTTGTGCCCTCACACAAGAGGGTCTGAATGAATAAACTAGCTAACTAATTAAAGCTAAGCTAATTAATTAACTATTACAAGCTGAAATGAATAATTTAGCTAAACTACTTAACTAATTATTACAATAAGAAATAAAATAATTAGTTGACTACTCTAGCTAATTAAATAATTACAATACGAAATGAATTAGCTATTACAAAGCCACTACTTCAAGCACAACATTAATATTAACATCACTTCACGGATCCATAGGATCAAGGGAGGGTTCATGCATGAATACGTCTCTACCCGAAGAAGGCCATTGTTCTGTTGCCAGATACCTCTATTGCAAAGTAGAACACTTACACTGTTTTCCACCTCAAGACCAATTATGTTCTACTAAAGAAGTACACTGCTGGATTTTGCACTGGTGGCCGGCAGAGAGCCTGCCATCCATTGATGGTGGCCTGCCGGCCACTGTTGACTGGGTTGTCCTGCTGTAACAGAGAGCAAATAGAGCAGAGACAGTGTATTCTCAAGGATTTGTTTGCACAATTTACCCTTCCTTATCATTTGAACAGCTCAAAGGAGTAGTAAGTTTGATTTCACAAACCACCAATGGATGCAATTTCATTGCATGATGGCTTATGAATCAAGTGTGCAAGTTCCATGAATGCAACAAAACAAAACTCTTAAAACCACTTCCCTATCATGAAAGATCAAGGGAAGTAGTTGACAATGAATCTTGAACCGTTTTCATCACTAATGAGTATGAAACAACTCAAGACTCAAGGGTTCGATTAACGTCCAATTGAACCCAAAACCAAATTATTATCTTGCACCTTTTTAGTAACCAATTTTATTACTCTATTTTAGATTACCATTCGTTCTTTAGCCAATTGAGTCCAAAAGATGAAATTAAGTCCTCTAATGAAAAGAGGGCTCAAACCAAGAGTTGCTTTGGACATGAAAGAGACATCATGCCGTTGGTAATGAACCTCCAAAGGGATTAAACCATTAAGTATGACATCTCAATCTCATGCTTAAACAACACAAGTAGTTTGAAACCACTTTCAAAGCAAAGGAAAAGCCAAGAAAGGAGGGAGGTTGCAGAGGTGATTAAGAGTGATCACAAGTATGGAAAGCCATAAATAAATGCAATCAACTCAAATAAGATGGTTTCTAAGGCCTAAAACACCAAACTCATGAGGACAATTACACTAAAAGTATGCAAAACAAAGCTCAAATGCAACAAACACTTAGAAATAGTCCTAAAATAGACCTAAATAAGTCCTAAAATATGTTGAAATTAAGACAAAAATAGCTAGAATAATAAGCTAAAACATGGATCATGTTAGGCTAGTAAGCAAAACACAAGAAGGGGAGGTTAACCCCTCCAACTTTGGACTTCAAACCATAATTTTAGCCACTAAAATAACTTTAAAAATCAGTGTTTAGAAGATCAAATAAAAATAGTGCAAAGATAGGAAACACAAGAGTAATGACCTTGAGAGCAAGTTGTAAAGAATAATGAACCACCCCTCAACCTTTATTAGTCTTAAAACCCAAGTTTCAACCCAAAAATACAGAGTTTTTACAGCCCAAAAACAGTTGGAAAATAGTAAGAACAGATGTAAATACAGCAAGTAAAGAGACAAAGCGTTATACCTCTTGAAGATGAGATCACTTTCAAGCAATAAAACAAGGCAAACACACCCTCAAGAACTCAAACAAGGCTCAAAGATACCTCAGCTCAAAGATGGAGAGGTTTGGTTAAGAGTGTATAGGCATAGGCGAAGAGTATATAGGCAAAGGTTAAGAAATTTGTAAGAGAGAGAAAATTGTAGAGAGAGAGGAAAAATTTTACTCCAAAATTTTTCTAACCCCATGGAAAGAGAGGAAACCTCCTATATATAGAGAAACATGAACCTCCCTAAAAAACATCCAACCATATACATGGGAGCAGATGCAAGCATCTGTTCAAATAGCTGGCACAGCTGTCACAAAATATCTGCAAAACACATTGGTGGCCGATAGGCCACATCAGTGACCGGCAACTAGGAGCAATAGCTGGCAGCCCATAATAGTGACCGGAAAGCCACCAGAGGTTGCAGGCTTGAAAATCCCAAGTTTTGGTCCAAAAACAAGGCAACAGGGGTGCAAGGTTTGAAAGGCTCAAAGCTATGGCATTCCGCTGAGGACTTCGAGCACTTAACGAGCATATACACTTATCATGGATGTGCAAGCGATAACGTCCAAGTCGTAAGGGCTGTCAAAAATAGGGTGTCTACAACCCCTCATCAACAAGTGCAGAACGACTGGTTGACTTATTTGGCTGATCAAACAAAAAGCATGAAAAACAATATGCTTTATCCTTTGAAGGAAAATACTCTAGCCAAGAAAATTGTTTAAAACAAATATGTTGAAATCGGCGATTATGCTTTCCAAATGAGGACCTAGGATACTCAAGTTTAGGTTGATAAGGCCCAAAGTTCACATAAGCTCGTCTAACCTCAACCCGTTGATTAACCGGATATTCACAAATTTGCACGCATAAACTAGGATCCCGTTCAATAACAGTTGAATCAAATTTGCTTGGTTTATTTGCTTGAGGCATGGAAGGTGGTTGCATATCAAAAAATGAGGTTTCAACAACATTGGATGTTGTACTACTAGACTTCTGTTTTAATTGATAGAATGAGAAAAGGGTTTTGCCTTTTTGAGTGGTGGAGATTCCATTATTTATAACCTAAAAAAAAAAAGATTTACAAAAAAACTAGCCCTATTTAATATTAAACCAGAGTATATTCACAATAATTTTAAATATTAGGGTTTTTATATATATCCTCAATAATTTTATTTAGGCTTTCATTATTTTTATGTATGTCCAAAAAAACTCTTTCAAAGTTCAAAAACTAAGAGCAATATAGAACAATGAACAAGACATCATCATAAAAAAAACTAAGAGCAATATAATATTTGTTGCATAAAGAAAAATTTCAAAACATTGTTAACCAAATCCATTCTTAACCAAATTAAGATTAAGAACAAGAACAAGAGAGGGAAAAAAAAAAGGGTCAAAATCATGAATTGTTAGTCAAATAAATCTTATATGTACCACCGATAGAAAAAAGAAGAAGATGAAGTGAAGAAAAGTCAAAGAAACTGTTGATGCCCGAGGGAAGATTTGTTTTTTAAATAAATACAAACCTATTGGGCTGGGCTGCCTATTTATTTTCTTGGGTAAGTATTGAGCTATGTTGGGCTGCCTATCTAAATAACAAACAAAAAAACTATTGGCCCTTATTTGGGGCTGGGCTGGGAGAGGTTGGGAGGCTGGGTTGGGTTGGGCTGGGCTGGGAAAAAAAATTTCTACAGAATTTTAAAATTTTAGGCTAGGCTGCAACCACCTATGCCCAGCCCTAGGTCCACCCTTCTATTACATGAATTATGGAGACTAAATGATTTCAGGTGGTGTCCAAATATCATCACAAAAAAATTAACAGCAACAATAACAAGGGATGAGAACCAGATCAACAATGGCAATTATAATGATAATAACAATGTACAAGGATCACATTAAAGATCTACATCATCCTTGCTTCTCTTTCTCTCTCTAAATTGATTTATAGCGAGATACAATTCAAGTGTTGGGTTTGTGTTTTGTTACATTGATAAAATTATTTTCAATGACTTTATACATTAAAATCTATTAAGTTGCCCTTCTGCCACTTAGAAAATCTATTAAGTTGCCCTTTTGACAGAAAATATTTTTTATAAAATATTTTTTTTGTATTTTTTGGTGTTTAGTATAATGAAAAACGAAAGTCAATGAAAAATACTTTTCGGACTAATTAAAATTTTACTAATGTCCTCACATAACCATCACCACCGCCACCTCTACTATCATCGTCACCATCACTGCCGTTGTCGCCCCACCAAGATTCCACCATCTCTATCTCCACCTTTGTTGTATCACCACTATCACCAAACATAAAAAAATATTTTCTTCAAAAAATATTTTTAAAAAAATTCATAAAAAATATTTTTACCTAAATAAATAGATATTCGTGCAGAGAAAAATGAAGTATAACATAAAACAATTCATATAGCGATCTGGGTTTTTCCCCGTCCTTTGTGGTATTATGGACTTGAGTTCTGAGTTGTGTGCTGATATCTGTATCTTGTTTCCATCCTTCAATTTCTTATATTTGAGTTTTGGGATGTGTGGGCAGGTTTGTAACAGGTTGGCTGCGATCAGAAACAAAGTGTTACTGCCCAGTTTTTGGTGTCAATGCTCGAGCGAGGCTTTTGTTGCTCGAGCGAGCTTTGAGCTTGTGTCTCTTGGCTCGAGCGAGAACTCTTGCACTCGAGCGTTCGTCTGCGTCTCTTTTGACCTGAAGGTTGTGTTTCTTGGCTCGAGCGAGATTTCCTTCACTCGAGCGTGAGAGCTGTATGTTTTGTATTTCTTCGCTTGAGCGAGCACTCTTGCGCTCGAGCGTGCTTCTGGGTTGTAGACCTGAAGCTTCGTGTTGTTCGCTCGAGCGAGGCTTTGTGCGCTCGAGTGAGGTCTCTCTGTGTCTGGTCGCTCAAGCGACCACTCCGTCGCTCGAGCGAGGATCGATTATATCAGTTCGCAACAGAGGTCTTCTTCTCCATTTTTGATCCTCTTTCTTCTTCAAAACCCTAGATCGGTTGTCTCTCTCTCTCTAAACTCTCTCTCTCTCTACAAACACATCTTGTTCTAGAGACCTTCTACCCTAGTCTCTTCGTAAGAAAGGTTGAGCATCGCGGGGGCTACGTTTTGATCCGAAAAGTTTTGGGTTTAGAGCACTTTCATGTTCTTCTCTTCTTCTCCTTTGTGTTTCTTCATTTGAGGTAGGGATTTCCTTGCTTCTTTTCAATACCTCGTTTATAGATAGACATATGGTAAATTTATATTGCATGAAAATCATATCCATGTTGGATTTCTTTGAAAATCATGAAAGGGGACCTAGGGTTGGTTGTTTGAGATTGAGTTTGTTATCATTGATTGTTGTTTGGACTAATTGGGGAGTAAACTAGCAAGATATTGTTGAAAGGAGAGAAAGCCCTGAATTATATTTTAATTTGGTACATTAAAAGGGACGATGGTTGAACAATAATGGTAAATTACTAGTGTTAATATGGGTTGTGAAATTGAGTCAATGGCTAAGGGATTAACTATGGCATTGGGGTTATTTTGAAATAAAAAGAATGAATTGGTTTTGTGAAATGGGAAAAGTGGGTTGGAATAAGTGGTGGAATACGTTGACCCAGAAATTATGAAAGTTGATCTTGAAAATGGAAAATGAAATGATAACTCTCTGTGAGTCTCGAAAAATAATTATGAGAGTTGAACTTTTATATCATGAGTGTTGAATACACACATTTGGGGGCTTTACCTTTAACTATCGCACTAGTGTTGTTGTTGGGTTTAAGATCTCATGAGAGTTGAGTCTTTTTAATAAGTATGTTGAATATATGCATCTAGATGTTTTGTCCTTGGTCATCGGTGGAGGATGACGTTGCTGGTTGAACATTATTGTGTAGTTTATGTGTATGTATTACACTTGTTGGTTATGCTTTGTCGCGTTGAAACGATTGGTACTATATACCGCGCTTAGAATGAGAGGTACCAGTACCTTCCAGCTAGTGCCTGGAGAACTTGGCAGAGGTACCAGCACCTTCCAGCTCGTGTCTAGAGAACTTGGCAGAGGTACCAGCACCTTCCAGCTCGTGTCTGGAGAACTTGGTAGAGGTACCAGCACCTTTCAGCTTGTGTCTGGAGAACTTGGCTTGTCATTTGTCGTAGGTGTATCCTTAACTTACCGTGCCTATGGCAGGTAGAGCAGAGCTTTTATTATCATTGTCTCAGTGTATCTGAGTATGTTATGGGTTACGATGGTTACAGTATTGAAAGGCCGAGTTGCCTCATTTGTTGATCACATTGTTTCCCTTTTTACTAAAAGTATGCATGTATAAATATGAATGTGTTGGGAACAGACATAAATACTATTGTGAGCTTTTGGAAAGTGTGAAGGAAATTCGGTATTTGTGAACGTGTTTTGAAAAGGGCAAATTTGTTGTAAGTACGGAAAATTTGAGAAAAGTAATGGGCTTGATGAAAAAATGTTTTCTAGAACGGTTATTGTCATGAAAGATTGGGAAAAGGAGTAATGAAAAGAAAAGAAAGGTGAATCGCTTACAGTGATGAATGAAATGGTTGATTTTGAGAAAAATTCATACTTATGTATATTTTGTATAAACTGTCACATTATTATTCTAGTATGAGATTAAGCATTCATGATCATAACTATCTGTAAGTTGTTATTGTTGAGGATCATGTTGAGATCCCTACTGGACTATATGTTCATCCCCCGTTGTTGAATCTTTTCAGGTGATAATCAGGATGTGCTACAAGATTTTGGATCTTCTTGTTTGTTGGCCACGGGGCCTCTTTTGTGTTAGCGGAATACCATTGATGTAAAAGGGTTACACCCTTCTTCTTGTTTTTTTTTTTTTTTTAAATGATGTAAGCCCACGGGCAATTTATTTAGTATGCTCATGTTGTACTAAACTTGCATTTGGATGAGAGAATAGTTATTTATTTCTACTCATTGAACTAAAGAGTTTTTCCGCATGTTATCTCTGAAATTGAATTTAATTATTGAATTTGGTAATGATTTCGAGTAATAAAAAGTGGGGCGTGACAATTCACAATATATTATAAATATTAAATGTTATTTAAATTAATATTTAAACATTAAATAAATAAATAAATAAACTCTCAATTGATAGTAGGACCAACCTACCCCTAGGGATGTAAAATTGGCTTGCAAGCCTGCGATTCAGGTGGGCTTTACCCAGTTAGGCCCGGGCTCAAGCCCAGGCTGAGACCCTAGGCTTAGGCCGTATGTTTTGCAACCCGGCCCAACCCAAAAATTTTCACCCCTGCTGACCCCACCGGGCCAGACCCCCAAAACGACTCCCTCTTTCCAACTGTCAAAAATTTGACCGTTTGCCCAATTTCTTTTTTTACAAATTAGCCCCTTCTCCCCCTAACTCTTATAAATACCACCACTCTCCCTTTTTATTTCTCACAAATTAATCTCTCTCTCAAACTTTC
This sequence comes from Camellia sinensis, assembly GCF_055761805.1. Taxonomy (NCBI): domain Eukaryota; kingdom Viridiplantae; phylum Streptophyta; class Magnoliopsida; order Ericales; family Theaceae; genus Camellia; species Camellia sinensis. Next base: position 79,487,635 of record NC_138970.1, read on the forward strand.
ATTGTTTCTCAACTTTCAACTCTCTCAGTTAATTTTGAAGTCTCATCTATGCAAAAATAATTTTTTATCAGAAGAAGTTAATTTTTTGGATGTTTTAGGAAAATGGTTAAAAGCTAATTTTTTGACTTTTTTTTTTTTTTTTGTTGAAAAGACGTGTAAAAAATGTAAGAGATGATGTGACCAAAAATGGGTTAAAAGCTGAGAAGTGGCTTTTAACCCATTTCCCAAAAGAGCCCAAAACATTAACCATTTGAATTAATAGTTATTAGTTATTCATTTTTTTACATTAATTATTTCTTAACATATATTACTTGTTATTGTTTAGTCATTATTTTAATTAATTGTTAGTTAATATATATTATTTTACTTAAATTACTATGGACCTTAATATTCCAAATGTTTATGTCGATGTTAATCAATATACACAATATGAATTTGTTGATTTTCCTTCTACTGTACTTAATACCCCTCTTCTAACAATAGCATCATCATCTAGAGGCACGTCTAGTACCGTTTGGGAACATTTTAAAAGAGTATCTGTAACTAATCTTGATGATATAAGTATATTTAAAGCAAAATGTAAATATTTTACACATTTACTTAGTATTGCATCAGCAGGGATACTAGCTATCTAAAAAGGCATGCTCAAAGACAAAGTCAACAACTTGATATTAGAACTCAAATGCAATTAGGGGGCTCATCAACTGGTAATTTGTAAATATTTTCATATGATCCTATACATTCACAAAATTCTGTAGTTGATTATATTATTAAAAAAGAACAACATGTTACTACTAGTGAATGACCTATTTTTTAGAAATGATTCATGGAGGTTTTGCGCTGCAATATCAATGTTTTTTAAAAAATACTATTAGAAATAGGATTTTAAAGAAATTTAAAGATATTAAAAGTGAATTATTTGACATTTTAAAAAATTTGAATGAAATGGTTTGTTTAACATCTGATTTGTAATCAAATAATGGTTTAGAATATCAATAAATCATTGTAGATTTTATTGATAATGATTAGAAATTAAATATAAAAAAATCATTTCTTTTAGATTAGTTGAACTGCTATACACGAGTAATTCACTTGGGGTAGAAATAAGAAATGTATTATATAAGTGGATTTTGTAAAATAAAATATTTACCATTAGTTTAGATAATGCAACATATTACAATCAGACTGTAACCCATTTGAAATTAACTTTACAATTACTTGTTGAAGGTGATTTATTTCATGTTTGTTATTGTGCTCATATTTTAAACTTGATTGTTAAAAAACCTATGTATGTATATGACACTTCTCAACTAGTAATAAAACATGCAATTGTTACTATTATATCTTCTGCTAATCGAATTTCAAAATATAGAAAAAAATTGTCAACGAGAAGATATGTCATTTAAAAAATTAATTTTAAATATAAACAGCATGTGAAATTTAACATATAATATTTTAAAGAGAGCTTGTAAACAAAGAAAAGTAATAGATTTATTTTTTTGAAACAATATCAATAGAAGGAGTGCTGACTCCCACATAACTTAATTGGTACCAAGTAGCCTTATATAAAGATTTTTTAAAAGTTTTTGATACTGTAACAAAATTATTTTCTTATATTTATATTCCTACTTCACCATTTTTTTTTACATATATTAGTAGAAATAATGAAAGTTTTCACAAAATATATGGGTAATAAATATTATGTAACCATTATTACTGTAATGAGAAAAAAAAATTGATAAATATTTTGATTCATTGCCTCATGTTTTAGGTTCAACCATCATAATTGATCCTATGTATAAAGAGATAGTTTACAAAAATTTTTAGATCGTATGTTTGCTGACAGTTTGCTGATCAAAAACAACTTGCTCCTATTATAAAAACATGTAGAAAATTATTTGAAGAATATAGGAAATTGTATTTGCAAATACACCAAAACAAGCTACACTAGTCTTATCTCAAGGTGAAAGATTAAGTATTTTTTCAACAATAAAAAATAGAAAAATATTTCAACATACAAGCATAAATAGTTTTGAATTACAACGTTATTTGGATAGCTTACTAGTAGATGATAATGATGATTTTATATTTTAGATTGGTGGAAATAAAATAAACCTATGTGGCTTGTGCTTTCACAAATAGCCCGTGATATATTAACTGTTCATACTTCTACAGTTGCTTCTGAAACAACTTTTAGTGTAGGTGAACGAGTGTTGATTGATTACCGCAGTAGACTTTTATCCCAAATGGTTGAAGCACTGATACTATCGAGAGATTACATGCGTGTGCTTACGAAAAGACAAATTATAATGAAAATGAGATAATTCAATGCAATTTGGATGATGTATCATCAGACAACGCAAGTGAATTGTCTGTTTCCTCCAATGATTGATCAACAATTTTTGTTTCACTATTTCATTTCATAATGTATCTATTAGATTATTGAGGTGGAGTATAATATAAATGATTGGTAGGCTAGTAGATGCCGACCTAGTTGAGATATACTTGACTTATAGTAATGCAATTTCTCTACCATCATCGTTAATCTATATCTATTTTATTTAATGATACAAATTTTTGTAATATTTTATTTCATTTTGAAGTAAAAATTATTCATTAAATAAATGTTATCTATTTAATTTAATGATTGTGATATTTCATTTCATTTTGACATGTATAAAATTAAATACCACCATATGAAATATAACCAAATATCTTATTAATCTTAATTAAAATACTCTAGTATAATTTTTTTTTTTTTTATTCCTCATAAATAATTTATAATATATCTATCATTTGTTTTTTGCATAAAAAAATGGGCTTATCAGGCCTGGCCGAAACCCTAATTTAAGTGGATCTAGGTCTAGACCAGGACTAATCCGGCTCGGCCCAAAAAATAGCAAGAACCCATGAGACCTGAAGGCGTGTGCCGACCCAGTATGAACTCAAATGGGCCGCGCCAAAATTACACCCATACCGGCCCCCTTCCCATCTAGATCGGGACCAATCCAACCCGGCCCAAAAAATAGCAAGAACCCGTGAGACCTAAAGGCGTGCCGACCCAGTATGAGCTCAAATGGGCCGGGCCCCAATTACACCCATACCAGGCCCCTTCCCATCTTTGTATGACGACTTTGGTACTTGGATTCCACCAACTAAACAAGGTTTAAACTGTTGTGTCTGTTAATATCTATAATAAAAAAAATTGTTGTGTCTTTTTTTCTTTTTCTTTTTCAATTAATTTTATTCTGATTCGGTAGCTCTAAATGGTATATTCAATTTTAGGGAAAATTAACATTAACTTTTTTAAATTTGGAAAAAAATACAAGTAGATACATAGTTTTGGTATAGAGTGCAGATTTGTAAACTGAATAATGTTGTGATTGGTGGAAGAGATGGGGTCCATAATTTTGTTTTAAGTAATTTAGAAATAGTAGGAAATATAATGTATTGTGATTGGTGAGGAGTATCGTCACGCGATGTCCCAGGAGCACCAAAAAAAATTTCAAATTTTAATAAAAACAACATCAGCCACAACATACCAGATGTGACACAGTAGTTGTGCAAAATGTGTTATTCCCTCTCTTTCCAGCACATGATGTTAAACTTTGGGTTAGGGGGTCACATGTACAGATCATGAACTGTCTCATAAAACAAATCTCAATACCCATTATATAATATGATATAATAAAATAATTTCTTTTTCTTATATATTAGACTTCAAATAAATAAATAAATTTGAAACATTATTTTAATTTCAGTTTTGAGGAGGTCATGAGCCGCTCAAATCGGTGAGCTATTGGAGGTAGTGTATTTTGAATGAAAGTAAAATAAAGATAGAATATTGTAGGATTTTATTTTTAATACATTAATAAAATGTTTTACAAAACAATGACCCATGTATGAAATGAGTTGACTTTTTTTCTGTTGCAGTCATATAATGTCATTTTAATTAATTTTTTTATTTTAAAAATTGAAACCAATCATTAAATAGAGTTGGCTGCTAGTTATATCAATCTTAAAAAGTCAACTTAATCCCCCCCTCCCCACCAAAAAAAAAAAAAACAAAAAAACCAAAAAAAAGGAAGAAAATTATCATTTAATTGTCTAACTTTCTTTGAAAAATAATCTAAGCATAAAAGAAATTCCACAAAATTATATGATTAAAATTGTTTAACTATATTAAATTTAGTGTAAGTGATATTTAAAATGGGACATTTCAAATAATAATCTCCTATTTTCACATAATAATGAAGTGTGTGACTGAAAATACTAATAATACATAACTATATGGGTATGAGTGCAATAAAACCAATCACATAGTAAATCATTAATCTTAATTATATCCTTGGACTTATATTCAACAAAATCATATAGTTATAATTATTGAATCAACTTAATTTTTAATATATTAAATATTTAAAATAAGACACATCAAATGATAATCTCATATTCTCATATTTTCACAATATAGGCATGAGTGCAACAAACCAAGCATGTAATAAAATTATAAATCTTATACAAGTTGGGCTTGTCTTCTATTCACATATGAATTGAGCAAGTCTAGTTCAAGACCATGAGTCTACTATTGGCCCGTTCTAATTATTTCATACATTTATAAAATGGATAGATCTCCTAAAAATAAACGGTTTAATTTAAAAATACTAGTCATCACTTTTTTTAAAGATAAATATAATAAAATTATGTGATAATAATTATTAAATTAATCTAATTTTTTTATTAATCATCTACCCACAAGATTCTATAAGATAAACAATCAAATAAATAAATTAAAATCTTTAATAAATCCAAAAGAAATTAGATGTACCAACTTGTTTGGCTCCACCCATGTAAAGCATCTAGGAAAAAACCACCCGCTCTCACTCTCACTCTCCCTCCACATAACTTTCAAGGTTAATTTTAAAAACATTAAAAACAATATAAGAATAACAATTAATTGAGCAATCTAAACTAGGTAACAATCATAGAAAGTTGATTTTGCCCCATTGCATGTATATTTAAATAATTAAAATAAAACTAAAAACTAAAAAAGTTGTTGTTTCTTTATGTAAACGGCCCATGTGCATTGGTGGGCCCATGAAAATTATAGAACGGACTCCACAAAGACTTGCTTTTTAATTTCTTAATTGCATGTACACCTTGCAGCTATCCAAAAAAAAAAAAAAATTAAAAAATTACAATGTTGCATTATTGCTCCCTCCAGAAGAGAATTTGTTCCTTTTGGGACCCCAACCCACAAAGTAATAGTAATCTTCCCTCCCTACCCTTTGGGATTCCCAAATTTTTGTTTTTCTATACCAAATGTACCAGTAATCGCCACCAAATACAAGAATTTTGAATACAAGAGAAGGGAAATTTTGAATACAGAAAATTCTAAACCCCTCTCTCCCAAGCAGATTGTTTTGTTTTGGGAAGTAAGAACCCTTAGAAGAAGGATTTGTGAAACAAATTAATAAAAATGAGATGTATAAAAGTAGGGTTTTTTTTGGGTTTTTGATTTTTTTTTCAAATTGATTAGTGATTAGGAACCAAAGGGAGCCCTATGAGGAATGCCTTTTCTTCTCCTACTACTTGCAGTAGAAGGAGGTGGGGGTGGCGTGGGCGGGTATATGTCTTGTTGTGAGGCATCACGCAATTCTTCATCCTCTCTCTCTCTTGATGATGATGTTGTTGTTGATGATATGCCTCTTCTTGACATCCCTTCACCTGTCCTTTCCATTAATACTCCCTCATTCTTTGCCTCTAAGGTAAAGCTTGCATCCCCATTTCTCTTTATTCCTACAAGCTAAGTCATTAAACCCAAAACATAAAAAAAACCACACCAAACCAAACAAAGAATTACTATTACTACTATTTAAAAGAAAAGAAAAAAAAAATCCTATTTGGTAAATAGTTAACATTATTGTTAAATGACCTATTTAAGCAAAAAAAAAAAAAAAAAAAAAGAAAACCCATTTGGCAAATAGTTAACATTATGATGGGGATTATGATAATGATGGACATTAGGGGTGATGTGGGCATGTATGGTGATGGGGCTATGGGGTATATGATGATGGGTTATGGTTGGATGACACTCGTGATGATGATTATGATGATCATTGGTGGGTTGCAACTTGCAATGATAGTGATTGTGATGGTTTTTATGAAAATGCGAGTATAATGTATGTATGATGGGGTTATATCATATGCCCATTAAAATGAGTTGGATTATCAATGTCAGATAAAAAAGAAGGGAATAAAAGCACATTGAGATAGTCTAGTCGGCCAGAACACCTATTGAATCTTAACAAGTTAACGGCTCAAATCTCTTCCACCATTTCAATCGGATTCTGATTCCGATGTACTAAAAATAAATAAATAAATAAAAATAAAAATGAAAATGCTAACCTTGCATCCCAATGAACAGAATCGAAATGGGTCCAAGAGGCTCCTCCCACAAATTTCACAAATGTGAGAAACTCCTTTCCCAGTACTCTTTGGCTGAGGCCTCTCATTCAAAAACATGACTCTAGCACTGTTTATCACATAGGTTTGGACACCACTTATGTCCAAAACCTTCTGAATCTCCGATACCCTCACTACATCATGGTATGATGATCTCCTTATCTGCAACCCACAAATCGAAAAACCTTAATGAAAGCATAAAACAAAAACAAAAACACTACCAAACACGCCATTATTGTTTTTTCTATTATTACAAGATAAGAATCGATCACAGAACCAACCACAAAGAATGAACGAGTACCTGAATGACTTGATGATCTTTGTGTTTTGATGAGCGGCAATAGAAGCAAAATGAGTGGTGGTTATTGCAATCCAAGCAAAACATGTTGCACTCGCTCCGGGCAGAGTCGCCGTGGGTCCGGCACACCGAGAAGAAACCTGCGTTCAGCAATGGCTCTAGCCATGGTGGAACCAGCATTGTGTCCTGTTTTGATCAAAGCCCAGATAATGAAATTTGAATCTATTCTACATTATCATATTTCTAGAGAGAGAAAGAGCACAATATGTGTGTGTACATATAATGAATGTGTAATTGACATTACCATATTGAGAGTTGATGAGTTTGATGAAATGGGTTTTGGAGGCAATGTGTGTGTATATCTGTTATGGAACTGTTAGATCCTTCTAATCATAATGGAGATTTTTGCAGAGAGAATTACAGATGAAAGTACAGTAGAGAGAGAGAGTTTTAGAGAAAGTACAGTAGAGAGAGAGAGTTTTAGAGAGAGAGAGAGAGAGAGAGAGAGAGAGAGAGGAGCCTAAACAACCTGAAAACTTAGAATTCAACAAAAAACAGCAAGCCTAGACTAGAGGACAAGGCCTGATTAACAAATTTTTAATAACTTTTACCCAATCAACGGATGAGATCAAGGGTGGTGGCTGAGGTTGATTTTGGACCGTCCGATTGGAGGAGAGAGAAGCTGCGTTTGGCGCTTACGCTACTTTGGATCTTCCTTGCGTCTCTACGTACGCGATGAGGTCGGCCGCCAGGCTACGTCTCTCTCGCGTTACCATTCCCATCTTCTGACACGTGTACAGTATTCCACTTGGCAAAATCAGGACGGTCTATAGAAGGAGGACCCCACATCGTTAATATTAAATAAATGGTTACATACTTTTGGAATACCAGATATACCCTTGATGACTGGGGGTATTTACAATAATGAAGCTGACGTCATCCAAGGGGCTATTTTGGTCATCAAACTTGGGCCGCATGCTATGTCCGAAAGATATTTATTATTATTTTAAAAATTCAGAATTAATATTTTAATCAATTTTAGCATAAATTAACCCCTCAATTGATAAAAAAAAATATATATATACACGATAAATCTAACAATTTTAATATAATTACATTGAATATTTTTAAAATTTTAATCTATTTAACATTAGCTCATTTTTATCAATAATTTGTTGGTTATATAAATAAAAAATAATATTATCATCTCTTTTATATAAAATGTACAATTTACATTATTTATTTTTGTGTTTTTTCATCATTTGAATTAGTTTAATCTATTTAATCTTATTAGAAAAGAGTCAGTGTAATTATATTAAAATTATATAATTTATTACTCATATTTTTTTAAAAAAATTAGGAGAGATTAATATAATTTACTTTAATTTTATATATGTTTGATTAAGAAAAACAAAATATTAGAAAAATGAAATATTCTTACAATGCTGCCGGCAGCATCATAAAGTTTGTTGTTCTGGTGGGTTACAGCATTACAAAAAATAAATTATAAATTTTCCACATATGTCCATTGATCTAGACCGTTGATTTTGTGGATTATTTAATTAAAATAGAAGTTCTTAATTGGATAATGAATAATAATTGTCAAGATTATGATGCAATGTGTTACTTATGATGTTGAATGCCTCAGACCATATAGTTTTATTGGATATAGGGTCAATACGCAAGGATATCTTAAAAATAAAATATTTAACTTACTTTTCTTTTCTTTTTTTTTGTAAAATATATAATTCACTTAAAGATAACTTTTTTCGAAGTCTATAAGTCTCTCGATCCGTCTTCCCCCCCCCCCCCCCCTAAAAGAGTTGTGCTTTTGGTGTCTTGAGCTTTGTTATATATTGTAACAAATGTTTACTTATAGAAAAATATAAATTGATTTCTTATATGGCCATTCAACAAAAATGTTATTGAGAACGAATAAATACCATTTTTCTAATTAACTCGAAAGACTATTAGGTTTTGTTTGATTAAAAAGAAAATTTAGTAGAAAGTAAAAGTAAAAGTAAGTGAAATAAAAATGAAAATATATTTTCTTGCAAGCCTTTGATTAAGATGAAAATTTTGTCAAAAAAATGTAACAAAAATTTAAAAGTTTAGTTATAGATAACTCATACATTTAATTTTTCTTGTGTTTTTTTTGTAAGAAACAAAAAATTTGTTACAATGTTAATGTGGGTTGTACAAGAAAATTAGTTTTGTTATATTTTCTACCACTTTCAAACTAAACAAACATAGATTGAAGTAAAAATTAATAGGAGGATCCCCTCCACTGGAAGGCGCTATTTTGGGGTCCATTACGGGTTCCGTTTCAATGATTCGAACGTTCATTTTGTTAAACACTTTGTGTATTTCATCCACACAAACAATTAAGTCGATCCGATAATTGTAACTTATTCAATCTATTGCGTTTTTAACTAAAAGTATTATGATTTATTTTTTTAAAATAATTTTTTTTGGGTTAAATATAACGATAAATTGAACAAATTACAATTATCGGATTGACCTAATTTTTTGTATGGATGAAATACACAAAATGTTTGATAAAATGAACAGTTTGGATCATCAAAACGGGACTCGTGATATGCCCCACAGACTCAAACAGAGCTCTGCAATCCAAAATCTAAACTGGAGGGGATCCTTCTCCAAATATATTCCCCTTCCAAAGATTTTTTAAATTAGTAATTTTTGCTTTTTGCATGATGCATTTTACTAAAAAAAAAATTACCGAAAGAATGTTATGTATTAATTTTGCTATTGGACTTATTATTGTAAAGTTGTAGTTTGTTTTTGTAACGCCCTCAAAATAACAACATTAAACCCATCAGATAAGACATGCATTTACATATAAACTAACCACATTCTTTTATTCATTAGAGTTCCATTACATAAGTATTACATGTTAACATCATAACAAAATGCCCTACGGGCTTACAGCTTTCCAAGTTAACACTTGGTTACAACAAAAGAGTACTAACTCGTTTACACATTAAGCCCTTGGCTTGAAATTACATGTAATACATCAAAAGTTAAGCAACAAAAGTATGCCCGCCTCTAGCCTCCCAGCTATGTCCTTGGAGGTGGCATGCTACCAGTACCTGAAAATGATATTCCCATATAGGGTGAGCCACAGCCCAGTAGAAATATACTAAACCAACCATGAACAATGACTAAAAGATTAGCAATTGATAGATGGCCAACACTGATACAATCACATAAATCATATATTTATGCCAAACGACTTACAAGTCCCAATTACTTTTCATTTCCCCTTTTTCAACAGATAGGCATATAAGCACTACCCACATGCTCAACAGATATGTATAACAACAATATCCACATTCTCAGATAAGCAAATAAGCTATATCCACATTCTACAACAGCTATGTATAACAACAATATCCACAGATAAGCATAAAAGCTATATCCACACATCGCAAAGATAAGCATATAAGCTCTATCTTCACTTCTTTAGACAAGCATATGAGCTGTATCTACGGAGTTCATCCCCTATCTTCTCCCAACACTATCCGGTTTAGAGGTACATCCCCTATCTTCCCCTAAACCGCGGAGTACATCCCCTATCTCCTCCTCTACACATTACGTATATAAACACATTGGTTCTATATACAAACACCCAATACATACAGTTAATGTATTCTATCAACCGTCAAGTTCCATGACATACTTCATTGATTAGTTTCAGTTTACCTAATCATCATGCATTGTCTACAACAATCACGACTATCCTCCACCGATAGCCCAAAGCAGTTATTTCTAAACAGAAAATAAATGCACAAATGGATATTCAATCAACATTTCATTTCCTCATTTCTCGCCATTAATTATCCCAATTAATCAATAATGTATTTAGGTCATTATCCATAATTACCATTTCAACCCTTAGGTCCCATTTTCATCAAATGATTCAACATTTATTCAATTTCTCTATGCCAAACATGCATCCAGGTTTATTATGAATAAAACCCCAACTTTTGTAAAATTACACAAAAGCCCCAAACTTTCACAAAATTACCAAACCAAGCCCAACATCTCAAAATACCAAAATTTAAAGACAAAATCCATAGAGAGGAGTAGGATATCCCTACCTTGAAGTTTTAGCCCAAAAGGAGATGAAGACTCGAAGATCAACCTGCTCCAAATCCAAACTTTTCAGATTAAATCGAAACTCTCAACACCCTCTATCTTTTTAACAAAGGCCATAGGCTAGTTTCACACCCTAGGGAGATCAAATCTTAGAGAGAATGTAAGTTTAGAGAGAGAGAGGCTCGGATTTAGGGTTTAATCAAAGAAAGGAAGTGAAAAATTGATGTTTAAGACGCTGCTGTCCGCTGATATAAAACACGCTCGCTCGAGCGAAGGCTTGGTCGCTCGAGCGACCAAACACAGAAAACTCTCGCTCGAGCCAAGAAGTTCTCGATCGAGCGAAGAAAAACCCAGACCGCTCGAGCCAAGAAAGACAGCTCTCAGGTCCAGAACCAGGTGCAACCGCTCGCTCGAGCGAGCCACTCTAGCTCGACCCACCAAACACGAACCCCACTCTCGCTCGAGCGACCAACTCCTCGCTCGAGCGAAGGTCCAAAATTCTGGGCAGCAACACTAGGCTCCCGAACACAACCAACCTGTAACAAACCTGCCTAATACATCCTATAACTCAAATATGAAGAAAAAGGAATGTAAACACGATAATAACCAACTACCAACATCCACAGACACATGTCCGGATCACTGTACAACAAGGGTAAACCCGGGATCGCTATAATTTTTTTTTGGATCAGCAAAGAAGAGATATATTATTGATGAAACAGAGACCTATTAAATCAATACAAGAAAAGAAGGATGAAAACAAAATGTAACATAGCGGATGTAAACGAGTTGGTGAGGATCCAACCACAACATCACAACAACCTCATCAAAGAAGAACTACCCAACCCTGCTACAAACCACACCCCCAAAACAGCCAACACAGCATAAAAATATAAATATACACCACCCAAAGCACATTCACATAACGAAGCTAGAACAAAAAAAAAAAAAAAAAAACAAAACAAAACAAAACAAAACACCACCACAGAGTAAGCAAATTGACAGACCAAACCTGGCCCAACACCTCTCTTCTTTTATCAGTAAAGTTGTAGTTTGTTGATCCTTGAACTCTAGAAAAATAAAATTCAAAATAAATTCACACCAAAATGATGACTTTTGCTCTCTCTATTTTTTGTTATCTTGACAAAAATACTAAAATGACTTGGAACAAAATGTATATTGAAACGAAATGTATTTTAAACATTCTTTCTCTCCCCTTTTTAGGTTAGGGGACGGGGGAACAAGAAAGACCAATGAGAACTTTTGACAAAAGAGTACCCAAATATCATATGGTTAGATTTACATTTCTCAACATTAAAAGAGGGAGACTTATGAAATGAAAGGTCATGGTACTTGTTAAACAAGAATTAGATTGTACATGACAAATATGAGAACTACAAACCAGTCTAAAGAAATTATTAGCTTATTTCATCCATAAAACTTCTTATTCTATGTGTAGTTGAATGAAATGAAAGCGAAATAGAAAGGAATATTCATTCTTTAGTCTTTTTACAGAATAATTATTCATTTATAATCATGAATTATAATTTCATTTGTAATATTTATTTATTTATTTTTCTATATTTTGTTTATCAACCAAACATAAAAATAACTATTATAATAGAATAATATAGCCCTATCCACACTTTTGATTAACCAAACACAATATTCAGATGGGGATATGGTCACATGACATGAAGCGGAATGTTAGGTCAAAGAAATTGAGGGCGCTCGTCACGAATTAGGCTTGAATTTGATTAATACACGTAATTTGTAAATGATTATAGGTATCCTGGATTTGTCTGTAGGACAAGTTTAATGTGATTCTAGTTTGAAGGGATATAAATAAACGGTAATTATTTAAAACTCTTGAAATCTTATGTAGTATAATTTACACAATACTCCATTAATGGTGTGGCAAATTGAGAGATAAGAGATAATCAATTAGTGTATTTTGCAATTTCTCATGTGATTGAACGTCACTTAGGCAATATCACATGATATTCTATAACTACTTAGAGCATTTCTAATAGTTTAAGCCAAATTGGTTTTGCCAAAACCATTTTTTGACTTTCTACAGTACCCACCAAAAAAAAAAAAGAAATGGCTATATCATTCCAATGGTGACTTATCATTTTGGCACAACCAAATGCCAAATCCAACTACTATGCCCTATTTTTTGACTTGCTATAATTATTTATTGTTTGATTCTTTGATTGGTTTCTAATAATGGTTTACTATTTATCAAATTGCTATTTATTGATGTCCACTCAACATGATTTGATAACAAAACTATTGTGTTATTGCAAATATTGTGGTATATTTATAATTTTTATTATTGTTATTAGGGTTTTGTGATTTTTGAAATTTTCTGTAAAAGTTTAGGAATTTGGTAAAGAAAAATTAGTTAAATTTTGATACGAAATCTGATGTGGCAAAATAGTTTTGACAAACTTAGAATCAAATTTGGCTCAAGATTTGACTTTGTCATGCTTTGACATTCAATTTGGCTCACCATTGGATGAGTGATTTTGTGAACCCAAACCATTTTTTTTCTTTAGCAAAGCATTTGGAAGAACCATTGGAATTGCTCTTAGGGCCCGTTTGGTAATTTAGTTTTTTTAGTAGCCTTTTGACTGTTTATAAAGTGAAAAAAGTTAATGGCTTTTTTTTACCGAATAGAACGTTGTAAGAAGAAAAATGATTGATTAATATATATGATGTGATATTTTGAATTTTTTAATTTAATTTAATTTTTTTTTTAACTTTTTAACTTTTAAACAAATAATAATAATTTGATTGGAAAACGAGGCCTTAATAAGAAAAATACAAACAAATTTTATAAACTTCTTCATTAACTAATGTGTCATGCAAATGAAGCATGTAAAGCTAACATCCTTAACACTCCTCTGCTCAAGTATGTTACACACCTAGATAAACCATCCTGGAAAGGCTCTGAGAGTGGGAAATTCACACCTAAAGTTGCCAATAACATCATCCTAAATGATAATGAGGATTTGACAAACTAGCGGTGGCTTTGGAAATTGAAAATCCCTCAAAGAGTAAAGAGTTTCTTGTGGATTATGATGCATGGTAGACTGTTACCAAACCTTATGAGAGCTAAGAGAGGCATGGATATTCACCCAAAACACGAGAGGCATGGATATTGATGGAACATGCCCTAGATGCAAATGTCAGTTGGAAGATATGTCTTATCTCCTTAGAGAGAGCAAAAGAGACATGAAAAGAAGCTAGAAAGCCACTAGAGGAATGGATTTGAAACCAACTTTACAAAAAAAATAATAATAATAAAATAAAATAAAAAATATGTAGATAGGCCAACTTGGAACACTTGGTTTGCAGTCACTTGTTAGCAGATTTGGAAAGATAGAAATAAGCTCATCTTTGATAATGCAGATTTCAAAACCCATGAAAGTCTAATGAGGATACACACTTTGTCAAAGACATCAATGAAGCTTTCATGCCTTTATCTCTAGAATTACAAGTGACCAAATTAATTAAGTGATTTTGTCCATGTGTAGGGAAAATGAAGCTGAATACAGATGGAAGTGCCAGAGGTGAACCAAGAAAAACTGGTTTTGGAGGCCTATTTAGAGATGAAAAAGGAGCTTGGATTCTGGGCTACACAGGAAAGCTTGAAAGGACTGACAGCCTAGAAGCAGAAATCTAGGGGATCGTCATGTTGGAGAAAAATGATGGAGTTACAAGTGGAAAATGACTGCCAAAAACTGGATCCTATGTCAAACAGATCAACTGGGAAGCAAATCAGTGTGCTGATGCCTTAACTACGATACAAGTAGATTAGAATAAAAACCTTATGGTCATTGAAGACCCACCTGCCCAGATAAGATAAGGCACCTGCTTGTAGCTGATATGATAAGTGTAGTTTATGATTGGGGATAACCCTCATTTCCTTCTACTGTAACTTTCCTTTGCACCTAAAAAAAATGCAATAATGAAATTTTACCAACTATGACATAACTCACTTTAACAATATGATAAGGGTCACATTTTTTTTTTTTTTTGAGCAGCAAAAAACCTTTTATTGATGAAAATTGTCAGAATGAAATTACATCAGATAAAGGAAGAGGTAGTGCAAAAGGCATCAAAGCAAACCTCACGATCCCAATTAGGTTGGCACCGCGAGGACAGCCCAATCATTTGCTAGCACACCACAAGGTTGAAGAGAAAACAACCGCAAAGATACAAGAAAAAACCAAAAGCAATCCTCCAATAAATATGACTTTTATGATAAGGGTCACATTAGTAACTTAAAAAAATTTATAAAATTTATTTGGATCAATTATATATATACTCCTGATGTTTATTGAAAATATGAATTTTTTCATGTAATTCTAAAAACTACAAATACCCCTTGTTATAATATTTTATTTAACAGAATTAACAAAAAAACTATTCTCTTATATAACAATATAATTACATGAAATATTAATTGAAATATATTTCTGATATCATTAAAAATTATAAATTTACTTCATGGTTTATTAATAAAATTTGTCATTTGTTATGCAGTTAAAAATTTGAAAAGACGTAATTTAATTTCTAGAATCGCATGATACAATTATTATTTTAAATAAAAACCTCAGTAGGTGTATTTGTAATTTACCTAATTCATTTTAGTTTGGATAGCATTACTATTTTTATAAATATATGTCCTAAATGGAATGCTATGTGTATTAATTTGTTACAACTTTTACAACATGTGGAATGCCAAAATGTTTGCAAATGTAGGCATCAAGCAAGAAAGTGAGAGGGAAGACCTAAATTAGGGAATGTTAGAGGAGCCATCACAAAAAGCATATAATATAATTTTCCCCGTGATAGAAGGAAAAGTTGGTATGGGATAGTTGACGTGAAATAGGTGCGAATCGTGCCTTAAAAAGATATCCCAAACTTTACACCAAAACAAAAGAGATCCTAAGAATTAATTTATTTTAGGTGCTTGTCATTTGAGAAATGCTTTGCTTCTTCTTCTTCTTTATATATTTGTGTTGATTGTGAATTATTATGACTTGGTTGGTTCTTTAACATCCTTTTTTGGTTTTTTTTTTTTTTGGCATTTATTGTCCTTTATGTAAATTTACATAAAATTTCAGCTAAAAGTAATGTTTGGTTGACAAATTTTTATTTTTTTTTTGGCTCAAGAGGGAGGGACTTCGCCCCAGTAATTTCCAGATACATTTAGTTTGGGAAGACTAAATAAGTGCACTTTTTGACTTTTTTTGTATTATGTGTAGAAAAAGTAGAGAGGAGATGTTGATTGATGTGACCCAAAAAAGATAAAAAGATGAAATAAGTGCACTTTTTTGGCAATAGCCAAACTAGCCTCATTTAGGGTTTGGTGTTTTTAGTGGCATTTTGATTTTTTAACATTTTTATGAGATGAAGAAATTAATGTATTTAAAAATGACTTTTTTAAGTTTTATGAAAAAACATGAATGACTAGGGTATTTATTTATTTATTTATTTGATTTTTTAACTATTTTGATAACTTTTTACTTTTAAATTTTTTTACTCTTAATTTTAAATTTTCCTAACGAGACCTTGGTCCCTCAATCTCACATATGCCAAACAATAATTGTAGTTTTCATGAAAATTTTCCTATTAGTCACTCATGCTCTTCTAAAGACAATGTAGAATCAATATGGACCAAGCCAGGATCTTTCTCAGTACTCACATTAACAGACATGATCTCATTCATTAAGGGCTTAGCAGGCCTCTTTTCCTCTCAGTTGATCAAATTTTTACAAATCCCAAGGAATTCCTTCCTCTTTGTTTTCATCACAGTGTTAGAAAAGTTTTAAAAAACTTTGGTCAATGAAATGATTTAAAGGCACAGAGAAGTGGGCAAAATTACTATCGTTCTATTCAAAACTTTTGGCTCAACTGACTCAATGATAGAAACAAACTGAAAAGAAACAGTGAAAAAAGACAAACAAAACATGACAATGATATTCGAGGTAACACCCCTGAAATCGCCAAATCAAGACTGACTCAACACCCAATTCAAAAAGTAAAATAAACAACATTTTCAAAATGCTAAACTTAGTGCGTGCCATCCACCATGCTTGAAGTAAAATGAGTGCCATCAGCAGGTGGTTCATTCCCAATCACAGAACCAGTCGCATTATCCCCCCAAGTTCATTGATCCAGCATCAATAGACTTTGTAGGACCTGGTGGGGCAATGACTTTGTTGTCAATCAGATCTTGTACTTCATGGCAAAGGCGAAAATAACGGTCAGGGTCATGGCCAATTTGTTGATGGAAGGCATAGTACTTGACAACATTATACTTGGCTGGAAGGGAATTAAGGAGAGGCCGAGCGTCAAGGGGTATGAGATGGCCTTGTCCTATGAGGATTTGGAGAGCTTTAGATAAGGTCATGTAAATGGGATTGAAGGTGCGATTACCAGTCCTACAAATATTGACAGAGGGGTCGGCAAGTGTTGCCTGGCTTGCCCCTTGATCCAAAATGCCTCCAACTTGACTGACAAAAGTGTCATCCACAGTTTTTGCAACAACTGTAAGCACTTGCTTTTTGTTCAGCCATTTGCCCTTCAAAGCCTCTATAGCCCACCAAAGATGTGCATAAGGATCAATACTTGCCCCGACCTTGTTCTTGCCACTTGCTTCAGTTTTGCCAAGGGATTGGGTCGCTACATCTGAGCAAAGCCCATTTGTTGTGATGCCATCACCCAGACTTAAGATAGCTTCGAGTTAACCTTTTCTAATTGCAGCTCATCCCAAGATCGGGAAGCTTTTTGACGTGAAATTTCTGGTATGTGATGTGGTCGATGATGGAGCCAATATCCCAAAGGCTAAATCTGCCATAGTCCTCTGAAGATCTTTAATCATGCTCATTAGCTCAGAAGTAGTGGCTTCATGGGTTTGAGATGATTGGGGTTCAAGTGCATCCATCATACACAAGTCTGTGCTTTCTGGAATGAACACCTCAGGCTAGGGTAAACAGGCCAGGGTGATGTATATGCTAGGGTTGTAATTGTATAGATTAGGTTGAGGTGGGGAGGTAATGGGTTAGTGGTGGTATGAAGTCTTTTTGGTAGAGCTATGATCTCTTCATCAATAAGATCCTGAATCTTATGATGGAGGTGGATGCAACGGTTTGTATCATGACCCGGTTGTTGATGATAAGCACAATGTTTAGCGAGGTCATATCTTGGTGGAAGAGAATTTGGGAGGGGTCGGAGTTCTAGAAGCTCTAGGTGCCCTTTCTCTAGCAAAATTTTCAAGGCTTGAGAGAGAGCCATGTAAAGAGGATTGAAATTTCGAGCTTGGGGCCGTGTTAAAGTGGTTGGTTTTAGGCTATTATCAGTATAAGGGTTTTTGATGGGATTGGTGACAGTGTTTACTTCTGAGCATTTCGTAACTGTGCTACCACTAATAGTAGCATTGGAACTACGAACAACATTCTTCCTCACAGACTCGTGGCCTTCCACAATGATCCCTTGTCTAATGGCATCCTCGATTTGAACCCCAATTTCATGGAGGTCCTTAAAGTTGAATAGTGGGAGGACTATCATATTCTGTAATAGCCTTTCATGCAAATTTCTAACAATTATATGAACTTGCTCTTTCTCTGGAGGTCTGTTTGCTAATGTTTTTTCCCTCTATTGAGTAATAAATTCTGAAAAGCCCTCATTTGGTTCCTGATGCATTGCCTCAAGATCACGAGTTGTGACCTCGATCTACGTGTTATAGGAATATTCGGCAAAGAAGGGTTCGGCCAACTCCTGCCAGCTCTGTTTCACAGAGTCCTCCAATTTAGCATGCCAAATGGCAGCTATTCCTGACATGGTTCAGCCGAATAATGATAACTTCTGAACTCGAGTCAAATCCATTGGTCATAGGATATTAAAAAAAAGGCACAGATGCACCATTGGATCTCCAAAGCCATCAAAACGGTCAATATGCAGCATCTTGAACTGCGTTAGCAAAGTAACGGTAGATTTAGTATGTCCATCCTCAATACCCGGAATGGAGCTAACCCCCTGCGCTTTCTTGAATAGTTTTTCAAGTTTGTTGACTTTGAGCAGGGTTAGATCAAACTCAAACTTGAAAGGTGCCTCGGTTGGAGCTCTAGACATTTGAACCGAGACTGGATATGTCAAGACGGGAGGAATAGGAACACCCAGTAGATCCTGAGCTGTATTGGCAGTGATGCCTAGCATAGAAGTAGCCACGTTAGGTGCATGAGAAGCAGAAGTCGCAGACGACTGTTGTTGTTGTTGTTGTTATAACCTATTAGTGACCTCAGTTTGTTAGCTCATATCCTACTGGAGCGAATCTACTGTTTGCTTAAGACGGATCAGTAAATCTTTTAGATTTGTCGGAGGCAGAGCCATGATAAGAGTAGATGCCTGGGATAAGCTGAACAAAGGTGATCTAACTGGTGAATGTCGGGAGAGTGGAACTGGTGAACCCTGTCTGGACATCCTTCGTCTCGCCACCAGCAAAAGCGAAGCAAACACTGGCTGCCTCTGAACTAAATTTCTGACCTAACAAAGTCTATCGACACAAGTCCAGAGTACCTGGGGGATATTCTGAAGCTATGGTTGCAGGACTACCTTGCAAAAGAGAAAACAAACAGCACCTCAGCCCAATTTCACTAGAATAGATATGATCATAGATGAGTGACTGTACTCTCCGCTTAATTCTACCCCAAAACAGATACCAACTGTACCATTGATATGAACATTCCTATACAGTTTCACTATAAATCACATACTAGTTAAAAAAGAGCCAAAACACCCCTATGACGAGGTAAGGTAACCCTGTCCTAGTTTTTGGCATGAACTAGGATTTTACTACTTTAAGAAAGTAGTTTCACAAAACCCTGCATACGGGTGAACATCTTGTCCTAGTTTGGAACAGTCACTACGGCTTTACTATATGCAGTAGGTCGATTGGTCAAAAAGATACCTCAGCAAGATTACCTAATATAACTCTCACACCTAACATTGAGAAATAAAATGAGGATCAAGCGATACAACGATAATCTAGATCTAATAGTTGTGTTTCCAACATGGCAGAGCCCACGACCAGTCAGCCTTCTGGCAAGCTTTTTAGGCAAACCTCCTGAAAACACAGTGACTTAGAGTAACAATGCAAATGAAACGCAAAGAACATATATATGTAAATAAAAATTCACATCATGAATTTCAAGTCAAGTTCTCTAAATCCCCACTAGAGTCGCCAGAAACTGTAGCTTGCTTTTCGTGCTCTTTTCGGATACAATAACCCTACAGTTTGAACTCCTGTGGTTCTGAATCTGTTTTCATAAGAGCAATGTGAAATAGATAAACACAAGTGAGTCCAAATATGGCAAATATTTTAGAAAATCATTTTGAATCAAAATGCCAAAAATGGATTGCTTTGCCAGTTTTCAGAGTCACCACCCAAATATTTTTGAAAAATTTAAGAAAACCATGACTCGTGCCAAAGGCCACGTGTCCGTCATCCCCAAAATGTCTCGACTCGAGAACTTAGGTATGAGAGGCGAAGGTCATGAATTGAGCACCTCACTCACCCGATCAAAGATCGGCCTCTACTAATCGTGATGTGATTTTTATATATAGTATATGCTCTTGTTTCGGTTTATTTATGCTATTCTTACTATGTGATGCACACAAGTATAGACTAATTTGCAAAAGCTAGAACACTTTGATTTCATTCTTGTTTTGAAAAAGTATTTGAATATGTACCACTTGAAAAAGTAATCTCATATGTACATTAATCAAATCATCCCAACTTAAGTAAGTAGCCTTCATCCACTGGTATTCAAGAGATATATCACTTAAGCATTTAGCCTCATGGTAACATGCTTGACAAGGAAACAATCATACGCATGCAATATGCTAAAACAATAAATGCTCACCTAGTACTCCAAGTCAAGCCAAAAAGAATAAAACAATTAAAAAAAATGCATGCTCTAATATGCAATTGACTAATGCAACACATACACAATGCAATTACTACGCTTGGCTACTAGCATGGCATGTGAGTCAATTCAAGGCATGCGACAAAGCACGTATTCAAGTAAGGAATTTGAAATTGACATTGATTAGTATGATGAGCCGAAACCTTATGCATGCAAGACAAATGGATGCAAGTCATGGAAAATGCTAATTAAAACATAATGCTCTATGCTATCCATCATAAGCGAGTAAATAAAAGGGAGAAAGAAATGGGAGTTGAAAGACATACACAATATTACAATTTTGCTCTCGCACAAGAGGGTCCAAATAAATGCCCTAGCTAATTATCAATTTAACTAGCTATTACAAACCAAATGAAATTAATTAACTATACATAGCTAATTATTACAAGTTTGAACGAAGCTAACTAATTAAGTATAACATGAGATTAATTAACTAAGTTATTACATATTCAAGGGAATTAACTCACTAATTAATTAACTAATCAACTAAGAGCTATGTAAACTAATTAAATGCGAGGGTTAAGGAACCATGCATGCCAATGCGAATATTCGCCTGGAAATGCCTCTGTTTTGCTGCCAGAACTGTTCTGTCTGCAGAAAAATGCTTCTGTTTTTGCCTTTGTTACTGCTCTGTTTTGCAGAAGAATGACACTACCATGTTGAAAAGAGGTGGCTGGCTAGCCAATAAAAGTGGCCGGCCGGATTCAAATGGTGGCCAGCCGGCCACTATTGTTGGTACTGCCCTGCTGCAGTAGAAAAGGAACAGAGCAGAAACAGAGTGTTTCCAGGGGATGTTTATCCTCTCTGCCTCTCCCTATCATGAAATTGATCAAAGGAGAGGTAGAATCGATTCACAAATCATCAATGATCGCAAGGTTATTACATGATGATTCATGACTCGGTTGGACAAAAGCTCAACTAGGGAAAATAAAAGACCAACAAAACCTCCTCCCTATCATGGAATTGATCAAGGGAAATGGTTGACATTGATTCTCAAACCGTTATTATCACTAATAAGTATGAAATAGCCTAAGACTCAATATGTTCAATTAACGTCCGATTGAACCCAAACTAATTTTATTCTTGTATCTTTTTAGGTACAATTTTATTAGCCCTTTTTAATTACCTTTCCATTCTTTAATTCATTTAGTCCAAAATGAGAATTACGTCCACTAAATGGAGAGAAGTGTCAAACAAGAAGTTGTTTTGGGCATGAGAGAGAGGTAATGCCCTGGTAATGAACCTCTGAAGAGATTAAACCATTTAGCATTGTAGGACCTTTTTCTCAAGCTTAAACAAAACACGGCTGAAACAACTCTCAAAAAAATAAGAAACAAAGAAATGAGGGAGAGTGCAGAGATGATTATGAGTGAACTTAAGTATGAAAAGCATGAAATAAATGCTATCAACTCAAATAGGTTGGTGGCTAAGGCCTAAACCACCAAACCTATGAGGACAATTACACTACAAGCATAGTATACAAAGCATAAATGAACTAAACACTTTAAAACAATCCTAAAAATAGCTAAAACAATGTTGGAATTGAGTTGAAAAAGCTAAAAAAAAGTAAGCTAAAATAGAAGAGAAATGAAGCTAGGAAACAAGCTTAAGGAGGGGTGGCTAAGCCCTTCACTTTTGAAACTTCAAAACTATATTTTTAGCCTCTAAAAAACTCTAAAAATCAGTGGTAAAAAGTTGGAAAAAGGTTGAGAGAGAAATGGGAAACACAAGGGCTAAAGCTTATAGAACAAGGTTCAAAGAATGATGGTTAACCCCTCCACCTTTGATAGCTTTAAGCCACAAGTTTCAACCCATAAAAACAGTCCAAAAGCAGTCAAAAACAGGAAAAAAAAAAAAAAAAAAAAAGGGAAGAAGTAGTGTAAAGGTAGTCAAAGTTATACCTCTTGAAGAGGAGTAACTCCTTCAGACTACCTATCTATCTCCATCATCACTCTCTCTTCCTTCTCCAGGAATTCTTCTACATCCCATTTACCGAGTATGTTGAGAAATTCTTTCTCTAGGTTGTTGATGCTCCAAATCCTCAACAACGATGAAACCTAACACATTTTTGTGATAAATTCAAACACAAAAAGTAGTGGATCTATAGTTTTAAAACAATAATTACTTAGAATTCATTTTGAATTGAGTACTTTAATTAATTTTTTAATTTTTTTTGTATTAAAAAAAAAAGTAAATAGGGTGATTTGATAACTTGATACTTGAGTGAAAAACCACTCCCCAAACTAAGGTTGAGAGACAACTCCTCATCCTTCAACTGAGGACGTGGCTCTGGATCCCACTCTGTACACTGCTGAAAGGCAGGAACCAAATGTCTGTGACTTCACTTTCATTTTGACTTCACCTGGTTCTCTTCTCTAATTCATTCACAGAGAAAGGAAGAGAGACAAAAAGCGAAGGTGAGAGAGAGAGAGAGAGAGAGAGAGAGAGGGGCATCTCATCCTCATTCTTCATTCTGATTCTTATCATCATCAAGAACCTCACCAACGAGCCTCAAATATTTGATTTAGGAAGTGTAGGTAGAGTGCATGTAGGTTGCAAGAGAGAGAGAGAGTGTGTGTGTGTGTGTGTGTGTGTGCTATGCAAGTATCGGAGTTTTTGGAATTTTTTCTAACCTAAAACCAAGAGAGAAGGTCCTCTACATATAGAAAAACATGTGCCTCAGTCGGAAATATCAGTGTAGAGACAGCTCGTGTAGTACATGCACCTATGGAAATAGCTGGCTTAGTTGGCAGCAAAATATCTGTTTTACCGGAACAACTGGTTGGTCGGCCACTTTACTGTACACTAAAATTGGCCTATGGGGACACATGGCCGGCCAGTCCACTCTAAATGGCCAAATTTTTCACAACTGGCCGGTTGGCCACCTTTAGTGGCCGGCCAGCTACTTGCAGACAAAAATTTGTTTTCAAGCCCGACTTCAAATGGGCATATATCCCTCATCCGGGCTCGGTTTTAGGTGATTCTTGAGCCTAAATTGAATCCCCAGAAGTCTACTTTCCAATGGTGGTGGCCTCGAAACTATTTTCTAACTATGCAAAGAGATATTCCTAATTTAGTGAATGTTGTTCATTTCTCTGTTAACGGATTGATGCGCAACCTTTCCCTAAACTAGTTTTCTTCCCTTTCCTCCTATTTCCTTCAACTCCAAACCTATAAATAAGATGTTTTTAAAGATTTTTCAAATAGTTCACGTCCCTTTCATTTATTTCACTTTGTCCTTACTCGGTTTACCGAAAAGTGTAATATTTTTAAACGAAATGCAAGCCTTGAAACATCATAAAAATATTTAGAAAAATATTTTGAAAAAGGGGGTTTTAAGGTCTAAAATAGTTTTGGTCAAAAAAGGGGTGTAAGGTTGGGATTTAGAAGCTCTTCTTACTGAAGAAATCAAACGTTTGTGCAACATAACTTTCATCATCAAGTGATCAACCTGAGGCACCCAAGTCTTAAGGGCGGTCAAAAATGGGGTGTCTACAATGCCCTATGGAGCCCGATGCAATGTGCTCGGCATAATGTGTTGGTCAAACTATGAGCAGCGCCTGCTTGACCGTTGAGAGCGCTTGTGTTGGTGTGCCTGGTCTCCTAGGAGTCTGCATGGTGGAAAAACTAGGTTCATCTCAGCCACATAAATGAGCTAGATTTTAGCTTGGCTCGCCGATGAGATACATTATAGCTCGATTGCGCGGGTAAACTAGGTTCAGCTCGACTGCACAATTAGAGTTGGATTTTTGCTTGATTAGGCAGAATTAACTACAAGTCTAGTCTCACTAATAGAATTTGGTCCTAGCTCGGTCACACGAATAGACCAAATTTTAGCCTGGTCGCACAGCCTCCTAGACTATTTGATTACTGTAGCCTGGTCCTCCCCACAAATATCACAAACATGAGGTTTTCCCGGTCAAGGTATGATTTTGGATCAAAAATCATACTTTTCCCCAGTTCAACCTAGAATTCCTATGTTCATTATTGAAACCAATCCGTATATCGGAAGGCAAAGGATATAAAATCATTTATCTCTCAAGATGGTTGAAAATCCTTATTTACTCAGTTGTTAGGGGTTTCAAATATTATAATAGTGATTGGTGACACAAATAGGGTAATAAAATCTCAAGAACACTAAGAACACCATGAAGGACGAAAGAAAAAACGTAGCAAATATGAAAAACTTACCGATTATGGCTCTGATATACATTTCGGCCAGTAACAAGTGCACCAACGACAACAATGGTAAGATGCCCACTAGAGGAATTCTCTAATTCAGTGACGGCGGTGAGGAATCGAAGTTGATAGCTCTGAATTGTAGGTTGGTTTTTTGGAGAAGATGAACAGTAAGAATGGGGGAGAGGCGATGTGTATATCGTCAATCTATATGTCAAAATCGAAAGGGCGCCAGAATTTGAATTCCAAAAACCCGTGCATGGCAAGTGAGAGGTCGCATGGAACCAATGAGGGTATACCACATGACACAGAAATGATGGGGTGTCAGTGAGAGAGCTAAAAGGGTAAGGGCATCATAGATCTCAACCAGGTTACCCATGAAAATCGTGCAAGGATAGCTCAGCGACAAAGAAAGAGTAATCTCGGTTATGCAGAAGCAAACGAGATTAAAGGGCAATTGAGAGGGAGGCTTGCGTCGTACAAATGGGCCGAGCTACGTCAGGATTTAGGCCACTGTCATGAGACTTTCGACTGGTTCGGAGAGACGCCCAACGTTGGGCCGAGGTACTCAGTCAGTTTAGTCCAATGCTGTGTTAGATGGAATGATAGTGCTGCTTTCGACTGAGCCGAGGGGCAGCTCATGACCTCAGTCGAACAGAGAGATGACCGCGATCGATGACTCAGCTATCCTTGGGCTAACTATGTCGGTCCAAGCTCAAGGCTGGGCATGGTTAGCTAGGGTGAGTTTAATTGGCCTGACCAAGTAATAGTTGACCAGTTGGGCATCTCAGAGCTAGGCCGGTTGGTAGAAGTTGCTCTTGGAATGGACAGTCATACGTTGGATTGCAGATAGCTCGACAGGAACTGCCATGTGGCCCAATTAAAGAGCATAGGGAGGGAATCCATTATCCATACGCGTCAATACCATTTGGTTATTTTGTCAATACTGTTTGGCAGTATTGTCACACACACATGTAAGATGATGAGAGAATAGTACATCCACGTGTCCAGGAGAAGACGAGTAGGGTAATGCACACACAAACTATATAAACCCTGCAGCGCCTCCATACAACAGGTCTATGATCTTCCTGACACTAAGCTATTTTCTCTTTTGTCCTCTTCTAAGGTTGCTAACTTGATCGTTTGAGGGGTTTTCCTGCAACACACCTGTCAGGTAGGTCACCGTCGCTGTGTTTTCAAGCTCAACGATGTTGTTCGGAGAAATGCGAAACTTGAGCATAAGGAGTACAATAGCGTAGAATATTTTGCTCCTTGTGGAGGATACATAAATGCATACCAAATAATTATCATGCTTTAATCTGGGGGGTTACCTTAAAATAGTGTAATAAAACTTTTAATCATTGGTTCATTCATTGAAATTCAAATCTTGATTTTTCATATAGGAGTCCTAGGATCTAGCCAACTAAGACCATCCAATTAGTTTGAGTGACAACATTTTAATATCATAAATATTTTAGTATTATTTGATGTGTGACATCCTGTTTCAACCATATTATTTAATGGCCTCACAAAATATTTATGTTAGGTAGTGTCTACTAAATAATGTGGTTACGACCAAGTAAAACGTCATTACTAATGCTATAAAAAAAAATTTAAAACTCAAATAAATTAATGTTATATGAAAAACAAATAATGCCAAAAAGAGCACTTAAAGAAAACTTAAAAGTCAACTTAAAAATTGTTGTCAAACTTTTAGTGATCATATACATCTTTGTAATTATGCTTTTTTTCTTTCTCTTAATCTGCATCTTTGTAACTATGTTAGTGAAATCCTCTTGCTTTTACGTTGTAATTCTACATTTTTCTTAATGTAATTATTGTTTTTAATATCAATCAATATATCAATTGATACATATAAATTTTTAATTTTTCGATATTGATGCACACCATATGCTTCTTGAAACAAAAATCATACGTGTATTGGCCAGTTCACAACCAATTCACAAATGTTATGGTTAGTTTTTGACCAAACCAGGATCTTTCTCAGTACTCACATTAACAGACATAATCTCATTCATTAAGGGCTTAGCAGGCCTCTTTTCCTCTCAGTTGATCAAATTTTTACAAATCCCAAGGAATTCTTTCTTCTTTTTTTTTCATCACAATGTTAGAAAAGTTTTGAAAAATTTTGGTCAATGAAATGATTTAAAGGCACAAAGAAGTGGGCAAAAATTACTATCGTTCCATTCAAAACTTCCGGCTCAACTGACTCAATGATAGAAACAAACTCAAAAGAAACCGTGAAAAAAGACAAACAAAACAAGACAATGATATTCAAGGTAACACCCCTGAAATCGCCAAATCAAGACTAACTCAACACCCAATTCAGAAAGTAAAATAAACAACATTTTCAAAGCCACTACTTCTGAGCTAATGAGCATGATTAAAGATCTTCAGAGAACTATGGCAGATTTAGACTTTGGGATATTGGCTCCATCATCGACTACATCACATACCAGAAGTTTCACGTCAAAAAGCTTCCCGATCTTGGGACGATCTACAATTAGAAAAGGTTAACTCGAAGCTATCTTAAGTCTGGGTGATGGCATCACAACAAATGGGCTTTGCTCAGATGTAACGACCCAATCCCTTGGCAAAACTGAAACAAGTGGCAAGAACAAGGTTGGGGCAAGTATTGATCCTTATGCACATCTTTGGTGGGCTATAGAGGCGTTGAAGGGCAAATGGTTGAACAAAAAGCAAGTGCTTACAGTTGTTGTAAAAACTGTGGATGACACTTTTGTCAGTCAGGTTGGAGGCATTTTGGATCAAGGGGCAAGCCAGGCAACACTTGCCGACCCCTCTGTCAATATTTGTAGGACTGGTAATCGCCCCTTCAATCCCATTTACATGACCTTATCTAAAGCTCTCCAAATCCTCATAGGACAAGGCCATCTCATCCCCTTGACGCTCGGCCTCTCCCTAATTCCCTTCCAGGCAAGTATAATGCTGTCAAGTACTGTGCCTTCCATCAACAAATTGGCCATGACCCTGACCGTTATTTTCGCCTTTTCCATGAAGTACAAGATCTGATTGACAACAAAGTCATTGCCCCACTAGGTCCTACAAAGTCTATTGATGCTGGATCAATGAATTTGGGGGGATAATGCGATTGGTTCTGTGATTGGGAATGAACCACCTGCTGATGGCACTCATTTTACTTCGAGCATGGTGGATGGCACGCACTTCATGAGTTTGAGATGATTGGGGTTCAAGTGCATCCATCATACACAAGTCTGTGCTTTCTGGAATGAACACCTCAGGCTATGGTAAACAGGCCAGGGTGATGTATATGCTGGGGTTGTAAGTGTATAGATTAGGTTGAGGTGGGGAGGTAATGGGTTAGTGGTGGTATGAAGTCTTTTTAGTGGAGCTATGATCTCTTCGTCAATAAGATCCTGAATCTTATGATGGAGGTGGATGCAACGGTTTGTATCATGACCCGGTTGTTGATGATAAGCACAATGTTTAGCGGGGTCATATCTTGGTGGAAGAGGATTTTGGAGGGGTCGGAGTTCTAAAAGCTCTAGGTGCCCTTTTTCTAGCAAAATTTTCAAGGCTTGAGAGAGAGCCATGTAAAGAGGATGGAAATTTCGAGCTTGGGGCCGAGTTAAAGTGGTTGGTTTTAGGCTATTATCAGTATAAGGGTTTTTGATGGGATTGGTGACAGTGTTTACTTCTGAGCATTTTGTAACTGTGCTACCACTAATAGTAGCATTGGAACTACGAACAACATTCTTCCTCACAGACTGAGGGCCTTCCACAATGATCTCTTGTCTAATGGCATCCTCGATTTGAATCCCAATTTCATGGAGGTCCTTAAAGTTGAATAGTGGGAGGACTATCATTTTCTGTAATAGCCTTTCATGCAAATTTCTAACAATTATATGAATTTGCTCTTTCTTTGGAGGTCTGTTTGCTATCGTAGCCGCATTTTCCCTCTGTTGCGTTACAAATTCTGAAAAGCCCTCCTTTGGTTCCTGACGCATTGCCTCAAGATCACGAGTTGTGACCTCGATCTACGTGTTATAGGAATATTCAGCAAAGAAGGATTCGGCCAACTCCTGCCAGCTCTATTTCACAGAGTCCTCCAATTTAGCATGCCAAATGGCAGCTATTCCAGATATGGTTCAGCCGAATAATGATAACTTCTGAACTCGAGTCAAATCCATTGGTCGTAGGATATTAAAAAAAAGGCGCAGATGCACCATTGGATCTCCAAAGCCATCAAAACGGTCAATATGCGGCATCTTGAACTGCTCTAGCAAAGTAACGGCGGATTTAGTATGTCCATCCTCAATACCCGGAATGGAGCTAACCCCCTTCTCTTTCTTGAATAGTTTTTCAAGTTTGTTGACTTTGAGCAGGGTTAGATCAAACTCAAACTTGAAAGGTGCCTCGGTTGGAGCTCTAGACATTTGAACCGGGACTGGATATGTTAGGACGGGAGGAATAGGAACACCCGGTGGATCCTGAGCTGTATTGGCAGCGATGCCTGGCATAGGAGTAGCCACGTTAGGTGCATGAGAAGTAGAAGTCGCAGACGACTATTGTTGTTGTTGTTATAACCTATTAGTGACCTCAGTTTGTTAGGTCATATCCTACTGGAGCGAATCTACTATTTGCTTAAGACGGATCAGTAAATCTTTTAGATTTGTCGGAGGCAGAGCCATGATAGGAGTAGATGCCTGGCATAAGCTGAACAAAGGTGATCTAACTGGTGAATGTCAGGAGAGTGGAACTGGTGAACCCTGTCTGGACATCCTTCGTCTCGCCACCAGCAAAAGCGATGCAAACACTAGCTGCCTCTGAACTAAATTTCGAACATGACAAAGTCTATCGACACAAGTCCAGAGTACCTGGGGGATATTCTAAAGCTATGGTTCCAGGACTACCTTGCAAAAGAGAAAACAAACAGCACCTCAGCCCAATTTCACTAGAATAGATATGATCATAGATGAGTGACTGTACTCTCCGCTTAATTCTACCCCAAAACAGATACCAACTGTACCATTGATATGAACATTCCTATACAGTTTCACTGTAAAGCACATACTAGTTAAAAGAGAGCCAAAACACCCCTATGACGAGGTAAGGTAACCCTGTCCTAGTTTTTGGCATGAACTAGGATTTTACTACTTTAAGAAAGTAGTTTCGCAAAACCCTGCATACGGGTGAACATCCTGTCCTAGTTTGGAACAGTCACTACGGCTTTACTATATGCAGTAGGCCGATTGGTTAAAAAGGTACCTCAGCAAGATTACCTAATATAACTCTCACACCTA
Organism: Camellia sinensis; assembly: GCF_055761805.1. Lineage (NCBI taxonomy): Eukaryota > Viridiplantae > Streptophyta > Magnoliopsida > Ericales > Theaceae > Camellia > Camellia sinensis. The sequence continues at coordinate 79,518,006 of NC_138970.1, forward strand.
ACATTGAGAAATAAAAGGAGGATCAAGCGATACAACGATAATCTAGATCTAATAGTTATGTTTCCAACATGGCAGAGCCCACGACCGATCAGCCTTATGGCAAGCTTTTTAGGCAAACCTCCTGAAAACACAGTGACTTAGAGTAACAATGCAAATGAAACGCAAAGAACATATATATGTAAATAAAAATTCGCATCATGAATTTCAAGTCAAGTTCTCTAAATCCCCACTAGAGTCGCCAGAAACCGTAGCTTGCTTTTCGTGCTCCTTTCGGATACGATAACCCTACAGTTTGAACTCCTGTGGTTCTGAATCTGTTTTCATAAGTGCAATGTGAAATAAATAAACACAAATGAGTCCAAATATGGCAAATATTTTAGAAAATCAATTTTGAATCAAAATGCCAAAAATGGACTGCTTTGCCAGTTTTCAGAGTCACCACCCAAATGTTTTTGGAAAATTTAAGAAAACCATGACTCGCGCCAAAGGCCACGTGTCCGTCATCCCCAAAATGTCTCGACTCTTGAACTTAGGTATGAGAGGGGAAGGTCATGAATTGAGCACCTCACTCACCCGATCAAAGATCGGCCTCTACTAATCGTGATGTGATTTTTATATATAGTATATGCTCTTGTTCCAGTTTATTTATGCTATTCTTACTATGTGATGCACACAAGTATAGACTAATTTGCAAAAGCTGGAACACTTTGATTTCATGCTTGTTTTGAAAAAGTGTTTGAATATGTACCACTTGAAAAAGTAATCTCATATGTACATTAATCAAATCATCCCAACTTGAGCAAGTAGCCTTCATCCACAGGTATTCAAGAGATATATCACTTAAGCATTTAGCCTCATGGTAACATGCTTGACAAGGAAACAATCATACGCATGCAATATGCTAAAGCAATAAATGCTCACCTAGTACTCCACGTCAAGCCAAAAAGAATAAAACAATTAAAAAAAATACATGCTCTAATATGCAATTGACTAATGCAACACATACACAATGTAATTACTAGGCTCGGCTACTAGCATGGCATGTGAGTCAATTCAAGGCATGCGACAAAGCACGTATTCAAGTAAGGAATTTGAAATTGACATTGATTAGTATGATGAGCCGAAACCTTATGCATGCAAGACAAATGGATGCAAGTCATGGAAAATGCTAATTAAAACATGATGCTCTATGCTATCTGTAGACGTCCCCGAACATCCCGGGAGGGAAATCCCGTTCTGTTCATTGGGCTCACTACAGTTCAGGACTCAAAGTCACGGTCCTGTATCTAATCTCGCAGAGTGCAATGCAAGACCGATGAATCATCAAAGAGTCCAAATCCGGCAAATCGTTTTTGAAAATAGATTTCTTGAAAGAAGTGCCAAACATGGACTGCTTTGCAAGATACAGAGTCGCCACCTAAATATTTTATTTTGAAAAATTTAGGAAACCCTGACTCGTTGCCTAAGGCCACATGTCCGTCATCACCAAAGTTGCCTCGGCTCGGGAACTTGGGTACGATTGGGAAAGGTCACCTCGTGAGCACCCCCGCTCACTCGATCAAAGATCGGCCTCTACTAACCATGATATCTAGTTTTGAAAACATTATGCGTTCTTATTTCGGTTATTAGCCTAGATTTACTATGTGATGCGCACAGCATACAAATATAGACTGGATCGCCTGAATTGGAACAACATATCTCATGTTTGTTTATTTTGAAAATGGTTTGATGGTGCTACCCGTAAGTAGGCTAAGACATGGATTTGCCACCCTGGGGTGGGCTTGAAATAAGGTGATTTGCCACTCTCAAGTGGGCTTAAAACTCACAATTGATGAATTTTTTCAATCCAAATAACCCAACCTTCGCCCATAGGCATCCAGGCAGTTATAGACACTCCATTTTTGACCGACCTTAAGACTCAGACGTCACCGATTGAGCGCTCGGTGATGTTGCATATTGTGCTCGTTCAGAGGTCGCGGAGTCTCAGCCGTGAGCCTTGCCTCTGGACTTCCGGACTCTTTTGTGCTTTACCTCGGTTTATGAACCAGGTCCCGTTTTCTCCGTCTTGTCTTCCCGAAGGGAGGGAGAGGTCTCGTAGATCATCTCTCAGTGGCCGTAGGCTACGTTTCGTGGTCGTAGACCGTTTTTCCCGTTTCGGAGCCCGGTTCCCGATTTTTGGAACCGTCGGCCGTGTGCCTCGGTTCGGGACCACTTAACCACCTCCGTTTGCTCCGGTTTTTGGTATACACCCCACCACCATCCATTCCAACGACTTGGAGCTGTTTTTCAGAGCTTAGGAGCACCATTTCTCAGACCAAGAGCTGCTGGTCCATTGGTCTTCAAGGGTAAGCTTCTTTTCCTCTTTTTTGTTCCTATCTTGCTCTATATCTAAGCCTTGCTTGAAAGCATTTTTGGGCTCCGACCCAAACTGTAAATAGTCATATTTTGAGCTCCTTTTCATGTTTGATTAAAGACCTTTTGCTGTTTGAGGTCTCCTACTATCACTTGCCTCTTTAACTCTCTTTTAGGCCTATTTTTGCATGGTATTTTAGGCTTATTTGTGAGCTGTTTCGTGGCTTGATGTAAACTGTAAAGTGTCTTGTTTTGAGCCCCTCTTCAACTTTGTTGAAGGGCTCTCTTCGGTTTGAGGCCAGCAGCTACCACTTGCCTCTTTATCTCTATTTTAGGCCTATTTTTGGGGGGGGAAATTTGAATTGATTTTCCCCCCCATTTTTCCCCCCTTTTCCTCCATTCCTCCCTCTATAAAACCAGAAGCTCCAGCTGCATTTTGGGTTAGAAAAAAATTTTGTTTAAGCCTCCTACATTTAATTTCTCTCTCTCTATATTCCAAGCATCAAAACTCTTTTGTTTTTTTTGGCCCCTTTCTACACCACCACATAGCACCACCTCCCCACCATCCTTTCCAACACTTGGAGCTGGTTTTCCAGAGGCAAGGAGCACCTTTTCTCAAGCCAAGAGTTGTTGAAGCATTGGTCTTCAAGGGTAAGTCTTCTATCCCTCTCTTTGGCCCTATTTTTGCTTAATATATTAGCTCCTCTTGATTGCATATTTGGGCTCCGACCCTAACTGAAAATGGAATTATTTTGAGCTCCTTTTCATGTTTTTTTAAGGGCCTCCCCCTGTTTGAGGCTTCCTTTTTACACTTGCTTCTTTACCTCTCTTGTATGCCTCTTTCTTGCATAGTATTTTAGCCTCATTTTTAAATTGTTTCGAGCTTGGTTATAAACTGAAAAGTGGCTTATTTTGAGTCCTTCTTCAACATTGTTGAAGGGTTCTTCACTGTTTGAGGCTTCCTTTTGTCACTTGCCTCTTTATCCCTCTTTTGGCCTTATTTTTGCATGTTTTGTTATCCCCTTGTGCTTGTATTTTTGGGCTCCGACCCGAACTTAAAATAGTCATATTTTGACCCTCTCTTCATCTTTGATTAAGGGTATGTTGCTGTTTGAGGCTCTCTTTTTACACTTTGTGTTTAAACCTTCTTTTAGGCCTATTTCTTGCATAGTATTTTAAGCTTACTTGTGCACTGTTTTGGGCTCGGCCATAAACTGTAAAATACCTTGTTTTGAGCCCCTCTTCAAATTTTTTGAAGGGATCTTCATTGTTTGGGGCCAAAAGCTGCTACTTGCTTCTTTATCTCTCTTTTGGGGCCATTTTTGCATGTTAACTTAGCCCTATTTGTGTTCACTTTTTGGCCTTGCTTAAAACTGGAAATATGCATGTTTTGGGATTTCCTTAATTCTTCCTTTATGCTTCATATTCAAATAATGCATGCTTTGTATAGCTATAAGTCATTCCATGCGCCTTGATACTGAAATTTGCATGTTTGCATATCATGTTTCATACCTTGCCATGCTTTGTTAGAGTGGCATTTGTGCCTTAGGTTCGGTCCTCGGTTTGCGTGCACGTGTGCACGCATCTTGAGTGTCTCATATTCATCTAATGGCCATTGATGTGAGTGCGGTTGAGGTCCACTCATGTTGGTGTAAGTCCATCGTGCATTGTGTATGCCATTTCAATTCGTAGCATTGCGTATGCTAGGTTGTATGTTAGAGCATCGTGTATGCCATGTTACATCGCGCATTGTGTATGCCATTTCATAGCATTGCGTATGCTAGGTTGCATGTTAGAATTGCATTCATGCATGTCATGCATATTGCATTGTGTTTGGCATAGGCGTTAACCCGAGCACGGGAAACGAGGGACGTTTCGTACTCCGAGTGACGGAACGTGTCTCAATTCCCAGCCACCGACACTCCGGATTATCCATGATGCACTCTCGGTCTTGTTGTGTTTATGTGTGCATTCATTTCATATTAAGTCATGCAATTTGACTCCTCGGCCATCATGCATCGAGATGCGTGATTGGTGGCACGAGGATCGAGGACTACACTCCCTGAAGAGTAGTCAAGCACACATATGTGAAAATACTTTGCCATGCCCCTTTCTTGCTCTCTGTTATAGCAAATCAAGAGTCAGCAGCCTTCCGGAGCTTAGCGCGCATCCCGAGAACAATTGCAAACAGAGGCAAACCGGGGCATCGCAGTGGATTTTCACGCAAGGCGACTCAAGCATGCATCATCCATCATTCAGAACAGAGTCGAGGCAGTCCCTGGCTTGCATGCCAATTTATTGCTTTCCTAATTTAATTTGTTAATTAATTAGGGTTTTGTAATTATTTGGACTGTAATTATTTATTCGGGACTGTATTATTTATTTGGACCCTCCGAGCGAGGGCACAACTGTAATAAGTGTGCATGTGTGTGATGTATGTCTTCCAACCCCACGTGTAGACACCCCATTTTTGACCGTCCTCAAGACTTGGACGTCACCGTTTGAACACTCGGTGATCAACCATGATTGTGTTCGTTTGGAGTTCCCGGAGGTCTCGGCTCGCGCGCCTTGCCTCAGGATCCCCGAACTCGACTGTTTAGTGTCTGGTTTTGCACCAAACACTTTTGTTTTGCCTTAGTGGGGCAGGGAATGCCTTGTGAGATATCCCCATACACCACCGGCAGTGGCTGGAGGCCACCGGCTGGTCTTTTTCTTCCATCGGCAATTTTGTTTGCCGGTCGGCACACTTTATTGCCGGTCGGCATAATATGTTGCCGGTCGGCACTGTTTTTTGCCGGAATAGCCTTTTTGGGCAGCCGACCACTGTTCCTCCACTTTATGGAGATATTTTGTGCCAGCTGTGATAGCTGGCACCAACTCCTTTCCCCTCCATACACGTGTATGGAGGGATTTCCCTCTAGCCAAGCTTGTTGAAGAAGCTTTGCAAGAGGGATCCTTATAAGAGGGAGGCTTTCCTCTTGGTTCTAGGTTAGAAAAACAGAAGCAAAAGCAGCCTTTAGAGATATAGATACATATTATCTCTATACCTCTCTCCCTCTCCCTTCTTGTGTGTGTTTCTTGGCCCAAAATGTGTGTTTTACCTTACTTTTGCACCATTACACACACCATTACACCTTAGTCCGAGATTGAGGGGCTTGGGGGAGTTGTTTCTTGAGTTTTGGACTGGTTTTGATCCAAAGAAGGAGGTTAGGCCATTTGTTCTTCAAGGGTTCTTCAAGGGTGAGCATCTTCCCTTTTATTCCCCAAACTTGCATTGATTTTCTACCTATTTTGTTTATTGTTTTGGCTCTTGTGTATAACATAAAAAAGGCTCATATTTCCCTGCTCTAACACTTTCATTAAGGTCACTTTGTGGTTAGATTGCAAACTCACCCTCATAGGCCTTGTTTGGCCTATTTTGGTGCCTTTTTGATAAGGTTTCGTTCACTTCAGCATTTTGATCTTTTGATCACCAAAAATCAGTGTATTTTAGTGTCAAAAAAGTTGGTTTGAAGTCTTGCATAGGGGAGGGACACCCCTCTCCCTTTATGGTTTTGTTTCCTTGCTTTTTGGGCTCAAAAGGATAGCATGTGTGCTTGTTGTTTCTTGGCTTCATTTCAGCACTTTTTTAGGCATCTTAGGTCTTACATAACCTCTGTTTTTGGCCGGATTTGGCCCTCTTGTATGCTTGTGATATTTGCTTTGTATTGCTCCATCTTGCTTAAAAATACATCCCATGATTAGGCCATGATTTTTGTGTGTGTTGGCTTGGTTCCATGGAGCATTTAGCATTGTTTTTCCATGCTTAACATCTGTTGGTTATCAACTTGGTCATGTTTAGCATGTTTGTTAGAGTTGCTTTGTATTTTGGCTTGGAAGCTTTGAGCATTTTGACCTCTAGCATGCATGGTTGTGTTTACCCTCTTGATTTGGCATCATCTAGGGTCATATTTTAGTCCAAGAATCATGCTTACATGTGTGCATGCATGGTCTTTTTCATGTCTTGAGGGTGTGTCCTCTTATGCCTAAGAATGAGCCTTAGTGTATTTGCTTCATGGGGGATATCTTAGTTGCCATATTAGGAGCTTTTGGGGTCCTATTTTGCATGCATAGATTCTGTTTTTACTTGTCTTGATCATGCCATGAGTGGTCATGTCATTGAAGGTAAGTTGTCTCCTTGTGTGCCTTAGCTTTGGGACCATGAATTTGCTTGTTAACATGAGTTGATTGTCTATCATTTTGAGCACTCTTGGCCACCGTTTTGAGGAGGGTAAGGGTCTGCCCTTTTGCCATTTTTAAGCCCTCTTGCATGCTTGCTCCATGTTTGTTGCATAGTTGTTCCATTAAGCTTTGTAGCACATCAATCCCATAGTCAATTTGGTCCATGTTTGCACCATTTTTGTACCTTGTATGCTTAGCATTGTACATTTGTCATGTTGGTTGCATAATGTTTGTTGTGCTTTATATCTTGGTGGCATGATGTATTTGAGCCTTGTTGAGCATTACATGCATTGCATTTACTTGGTTTGGGGTGTCAAACTAAGTTCGGGAATCAAGGACCATTCATACTTCAAGTGATGCAACGCGCCTTGATTCCCGGTCATCGGGACCTTTGACTCTAACTTGATAAGGCCTCGGTTTTTCATGTTGTTTGTTGCATGCATTTTCATATCAAATGGAAAATTCGATCCTTTGACTCATCATGTACCATTGATGATTCAAGGATCGAAAGTCATGCTTCTTTGAGTCTAAAATATGACAAGAAGTAGGACCATGCTTACATGTGTCCAAAAACTCCATACTATGCACTGCCTGTCCTCTGTTTGCTGTCAAACTGTCTATTGCAGGAAGTTTCTGCCGACCGGCAGAATTTAGTGCCGACCGGCACTATCTGGAGTACCGATGAATCTGATAAAGTGCCGACGGGAATTTCGGAGTGCCGGTGGCAATTCTGTCTGGCCGGTGGTGCTCTGCAGGGTGCAGAGAGCTTGTTCCAGCACTTTGGAAATTTTCAGAAAGACAAGGCAGTACAAACAGAGGCGACAAGAGCATAGTACGGGTTTTCCGGGCAGGACGGATTCGAGCATGCATCATCTGCGCGCCCCGAGGCAGAGGCTGTGGCCACCCTCTTCATTCTTTTGCTTCCTCTTTTTTTTAATTAATTAGGAAATTTTGTAATAATTTTATTTGTTCATTATTTTGGGACTGTAATATTAATTCGAACCCTCTGAGTGAGGGTAAACATGTAATAAGTGTGGGTGAGTGTGTGTATGTCTTCCAATCCCCATTTCTTTCTTCCCTTTTATTTACCAGCTTATGATGGTAGATTAGGGCATTTTTGAAATTAGCATACCTTATGATATGCATGCGTGCATTCATGCATCTGTTAACATGCACCGGGCTCGGTACATCATGCTAACCGCATTCGTATTTTCAAATTCCAAAATTGAATACATGAATTAGTTGGTTGCATATCGTATGCCATATTTAGGTTAACCGAGCCTAACTAGAATTGCACCTTGTATGTGTTGCATTAGGCAAAATAACATGAACTAGGACACGCACATTTGCTAACTAGTTTATTGTTTTGGCACGGAGTACAATGTAAGTGGTTATGCTTTAGCATCCAACATGCGTGTGAATGTTGCCATAAGAGTATGCTTGCCATGCGGCTAAGTGTTTACATGAGATAAATTGCCTGAATGCCTGTGGGTGGAGGTCAAACTGCTTAAATTGGGATAATGCGTTAAAACTATATTTGTTAAGCCCACTAGATAGTGGCAAAACCGTCTTTTCTAAAAAGCCCACTTGAGGGTGGCAAAATCTGTATTTTAGCCTACTCGCGAGTAGCAAACCATTTTCAAAACAAACATGAAATGTTTTGTTCCAATTTGGGTGATTTGGTCTATACTTGTTTGCTGTGCGCATAACATAGTAATTCTAGGCTAATAAATGGAATAAGAACACGTAAAGTTTTCAAAAACGGATATCACGGTTAGTAGAGGCCGGTCTTCGGACCGGGCGAAAGGGGGTGCTCATAGCTGACCTTCCCCGATCGTACCCAAGCTCCCGAGCCGAGACAACTCCGGTGATGACGGACATGTGGCCTTCGGCACCGAGTCAGGGTTTCCTAAATTTCCCCATTTTAAAAATATTTAGGTGGCGACTCTGTATCTAGCAAAGCAGTCCATGTTTGGCCCTACTTTTTTTTAAAAATCTGTTTCTCAAAACGATTTGCCAGATTTGGACTCTTTGGTTCAGATTAAGAACCGTGACACAAAATCGAGAGTCCGAACTGTAGTAGCATCGAGGTCCCACCCGGGCGCGTCTACAGTTTCTGGCGACTCTGCTGGGGAGTTTTAGAGAGTTTGACTCAAATTCATGATATCCTGTTTTGATTTCATTTATGTGTTTCTTTGCATTGCATGTGCATTGGTGCGCCTAGGAACACAGTGTTTGCCATCTGCCATTCCTGAACGGTTTGCCGGAGGCTTGTCTTGTCAAGGCATGTCCATAAGGTTGACCGGCTATGGGCTCTGACAGTATGGGAACACAAACCCCGGTTTTACCGGGGCACCCTTTCTGACCATTCGACCTAGTGCATATTCGGAACCATAGTGACCATTCCAAGCTAGGACAGGTTGCTTACCCGATGCTAAGTTGTTTGAAACCGCTGCGTGCGTAGTGAAACCCTAGCTCCTGACAAAATAGGACAGGGAAACCCTACCCCAACATAGGGGTGTTTTGGCTCTCTTTACTTGTTATGTGCTGTTAGAATGTATTTCTGCAGGGAAATGAACACACCAGTTTGTAAGTATGGGCATCTGGCCTGAGGGCATCAGTATCAGTTTTAAGAAGAATCGGTTATCTGCGGGAATCAGGGCTCAGTATTGGGAATAGAAATTTTGAGAACAGTGGTCGGTATCGGGGAACCGTGTGCTCGGCTTATCGACTATGTGTTTTGAAAATCCAACTGTATATTATTTGTTTATTTTATGCTGTTGTGCTGTCCGGTTGTTGGTTTATTTATTGCTTTATTTATCTTTTTACTAGGTAGTTTAGCATCATTGCGTCTAACCCAGTAGACATTCCCCAAGCACTCTGGATCAGAGGTCGCCGGCTCCATCGATCTGAGGATCTGATAGAAGGACAACCAGTGTACCATTCTCTACCCCCGGTTACTAAACGGAAAGCAACTAGGCAGAGGATATCGGTTCAGCAATCGGTACAAAGGGCTTCGTCTACCCCACCTGTGTACAGTAGGGATCAGGATCCCGTTTCACCCACAGAGAGGGAACGCATACCAGCAATTCAACCAGAGCAGAACAATATGGCTAGCTTAGAGGAGATGGTGCGCCAACTTCAGGAAAGCATGAAAATGATGCAGCAAGATGCTGCCCGACAGGCAGAATTTGCCAGGCAACAGGCTACAGTGATGAGTGAGCAAGCGGATTTAATTGGGAGGTTGCAACAGCAAACCGGGGCATCACCTTCGCAGCAAATCCCTCCTTCATTAAGGGTTCCAATACCCGAAGAAACACCAAACGCCCGGAATGTCCAAGAAGATACAGACATCCCAACGGGGCCGGCTCCACCCCCGATTCCGCCTCAACAATCCAAGGCAACCACTCCCATTAACGTATCGGATTCTCCCTTTGAGTCTGAGATAGACCCCATGACATTAAAAATGCACAAGCTTGAAAAGCTGTTCAAGAAATCTCAAGGTGCGAAGTCCATTCCGGACATTGGAGATGGGTACATCGACACAACCGTGACGCTGCCAGATCGATTTAAGATGCCCCAAATTGATCGTTTTGACGGGTCTGAGGATCCCATGGTACACCTCCGACTGTTTTCAGACGTCCTAAGGCCAATGGGCCTCACCAGATTGCAGAAACTATCTTTATTCGGCCGGACCTTGTCAGGTGTGGCGTCCGCATGGTATGCCAAGTTGGGGGACGACGTCAAGAGAATCTGGGACGAGATGGCTGAGGCCTTTATCCTGCAGTACTCGTATAACACACAAATCGAGATCACGACCCGGGATCTCGAGACAACGAGGCAAGAACCCAACGAAAGCTTCTCAGAGTTTGTAACTAGATGGCGGGCTAAAGCTTCAATGATGACCTTGAGACCCACAGACAAAGACCAGATTCGGATGATTGTGCGCAATCTTCAGCCGAAGCTAATGCAAAAGATGATTGTAGTCCCCTTTCCCACCTTTGCTGATTTACATGAAATGGGGGTGCAGATCGAGGACGCCTTGAGACAAGGTTGGATTGATAATGATCGGGACCAACCCCGCAGAAATTTCAATCGTAGTACTAATACAGGCCCGAGTGGCGCTGCGACTGCCAGGACCTCCGAAGTAAGTATGGTCACCACTAACCCTTCCCCGAGAAATACAGCAGCCACACCATTCTCCGGCGCGTCCGGAAGCAATTCGCAAACAGCCAAATACCCTCCCAGAAACACCAGAACCTTTGCTCCACTTTATATGCCCCTGTCCAAAGCTCTGGGGGTTTTGATCAGGAAAGGGCATCTGAAGCCCCTAGAGCCGCGGCCCTTACCAGAAAGACTACCCGCCACCCACAACCCAGCCAAATATTGTGCGTTCCACCAGCAGCATGGTCATGACACTGACCTATGCTTTCGTTTACGTCATGAGATTCAAGATCTCATTGATAATGGGGTGATTCTTCCCCCTGAGAAACCTAATGTTACCACAAATCCTCTCCCCGCACATAACCAAGTTCCACCACCCAAAAGAGTCAACTTCATCCACACTGGGGTCGCATCCTACGATCCCAGTATCTACATCACACCCTCCTACCTACCTAAACCTAAAGTTTTCCTCCCCGATTGCACCGATTTGTGCATGACGGACATCTCCATAACCCAACCCAAGCCAGTGGTGGTGACCATCGAGAACAAGAAAGGGGTTGTCAAACCAGGGTCCGTGGAGCCTGAGAATGATGTTGGGAATGCTTACAATCCGAATGACTACATTTCACCCGTGGGCCAGAATAGACCAAATGTCGAATTTCCAGTCGGGGGAGAGCTGTGTGTAATCCGAGGGGACAATTCAGGACAGGAAATGGATGATTTGACAGCCGTGGAAAAGGACGTTGTCAAGTCCCAATTTCATGATGACCAAGACTCAGCCATCAACTGGAATGATAATGAAGAATCAGCAGAGGCCACGGGGTGGTTAGATGATCAGCCGGATGTAATAGGGGAGTTCCAGTCAGAACAAGGCCCGGCAGGGGCAGGAATGTCAACAACGCCCGGGAGTGTCGAAAAGCAGAATACATCGCCGGAGAGCGCCGGCGTCGAGAGTTTCGCTCGGGAATGGAGCATTTTAAGTACAGGGATCAGTGAGCAATCTACTGCATTGACAAAGTCAGAACAAGAAAGATTCGAGGATTCTGAGAGGATTAGAAAAGCAAAAGGCCACGTAGGGGTCGAAACCGCCGCAAGTACAGAAATGGAGGATGCTGTGAACATAGGGGTAAGAGGTACTGTGAGTATCGAGACAGTTGTGCCAGAACCAGACAGATGCTTGTCAGTCGCAGATGGTATGTGGTGGGAAGACGACGATCTATGTCTTGCCCACACGGACGAGGATTGGAAAGGTAACCAACCAGATGATACCTGGTATATCGGCGAAGTCGATCACATGACTAGGAGTGGACGGTATTTCAAGCCTCCACACCTAGATCAACCAGAGGCGTCTGGGAAAGATAATGAAGCAGAGAAACAAAAGGAGAAGCAACTCGAAGATGAGGCCGTATTGAGACAATTGAAAAAGATACAAGCAGACATCTCCATCTGGGGACTGCTTATGGCTTCTCGAGTACATAGACAAGCTGTCCTTACAGCCATGGACAAGGCCAAGCTGTCCATAGACACCACGCCCGAGCAGCTGGTGGGATTAGTCTTTTCAGGAGGGAATTCCCCAGCATTGAATTTTTCTGACAAAGAGCTGCCACCCGAGGGTGCAAACCATAACAAGCCGCTCTACATCTCTGTCGAGTGCAGAGATAAATGGATACCTGTGGTACTTGTCGACACGGGATCCGCTATCAATGTCTGCCCGGCAAGGACAGCTTATGCGATTGGTTTGAAAGTCGCGGATTTTATACCAACAGCCCAGGTAATTCGGGCGTATGATAACACAAGCCGGGAGGTAATGGGGACAGTTAAGATTCAAACAAAGGTTGGGCCCGGACAGCATGAGATAGATTTCCATGTCTTGGAGGTTCCTGCAACGTTCAACTTGCTTTTGGGACGGCCGTGGCTGCATCAGGTAAAGGCGGTCTCCTCTACCTTACATCAAGTGGTGAAATACCCCTATGGGAAGGGAGTAGCCATTGTTTTTGGAAATTCATCAATTCATCCACCACCAGAGGTGTCTACGCCTGTTCTAGAAATTGAGCATGGCATAAAAGATGTGTTCATATCAGGTTTTACCTTGGCCGAGGCTCGGGTTGTACAGAACATCATGGCAGCTAACGAAGGGGTGTATGTCAGCGCCCAAGCAGTTTATCTCATGAACAAACTCCAGCACATCCCCGGGATGGGATTAGGCAAGAGCGGTAGGAAAGGTGCCGCAGCATCGACCGAGGTGCCACATAACCCCCATACCTTTGGTTTGGGCTACTTGCCCACCAAAGAGGATTGGATAAGGAAAGGAAAGGAAATGGCCAGAAGGGCCAGGGCGAAACAGATAGGGAAGCCCTTTGACTTGATGCACCAACCCATTCGGGGGACCCTGAACGGACGTTTCGTCCGGGAGGGGGAGGACTTTCCGTTCTGTGGCTTCCCGGAGCCGTGGCTCAATGCGGAGAAGAAGCGCGTACCGGGATTTGAAATTTTCTTTGATTTACAGTTACTTGAGGATGACATCGCCGAAGGGCAGGCAGATCTATCGGCTGAGGCCAAGCAAAGTAAGGAGGTGCAGTCCGAGGACGCTGAAAATGAAATGGGGGCAGCGCTGGCATGTCTGCTGTCAGATCCTCCGATCGAACAGAGGTGCTTGGGGGATAGCTCCTCGGTATGTGTGATTGGGAATGAAGCGGCCGCGGGCCTACCATCAGCTATTTTGGATGCATCCATCGCACCTTCTCTCATCTGGCAATATGAAGAAGGCTTTCTATCAAGCAGCACCGGGTCAGGTAGTGAGCCGGAATCTGATTCTACCGAATCTTGTACGTCGGAATCAGATTCCAGCTCAACTGAGTCTGAGTCCGGTATTCCCGGGGGTGATAACCCGGATACCACAGTCCTGTCTAGATCGTCTTTTTCATTTTCTTTTGAGTCTGTTGTAACGGAAGAATCCGACGGCTCGGAAGTATTTAATGAGAACGACGTGGGTGTGGTTTCGGAGTATTTTTCTGTGCCTTTGATTTATTGCTTAAATCAGGATTTTCAAAATTTTGATGAAAACGACGAGGAAGAAATTCCTCCGGTTTTGCAACGGTTAATTGATCAAGAGCAGGAAAGATTTGTTAAACCTTTAATGGATGAAATCACCACTGTGAATGTTGGTACTGAGAAGGACCCGCGGCTGGTCCAGATCGGGTCCACGTTGTCTTCTGAGGAACGCGAGCGCTTAGTCGCTTTGTTAAAAGATTTCAAAGATGTTTTCGCGTGGTCCTACGAAGACATGCCTGGAATCGATCCTGAGATTGTACAGCACCGGATCCCTCTTGATCCCGAGGCCCGACCTGTCAAACAGAAGCTCAGGAGGATCCGCCCTGATTGGGCCATTAAGATCAAGGAAGAGGTCACCAAGCAGATTGACGCAGGCTTCCTGTTGGTGTCTGAGTATCCGACTTGGTTGGCCAACATTGTTCCGGTACCGAAGAAAGACGGCAGAATTCGGGTCTGTGTAGACTTCAGAGATTTGAACAGGGCCAGTCCGAAGGACGACTTTCCCTTGCCACACATCGATGAACTGGTAGATTTCACGGCAGGACATGCCTTGCTTTCGTTTATGGATGGTTTCTCAGGCTATAATCAGATAGTAATGGCGCCCGAGGACCGGGAGAAGACTGCATTCACTACCCCGTGGGGTACATATTGTTATCGAGTGATGCCATTTGGGCTGAAAAACGCGGGAGCTACCTATCAGCGGGCAGCAACTACGATATTGCATGATATGATCCATAAAGAGGTCGAGGTGTATGTGGACGACATGATTGTCAAGTCCAAAGAAAGAGAGGGCCACTACACCGCCTTACAAAAGTTTTTTCAAAGGATCAGAGAATTTCGGCTGCGGCTAAATCCCCAGAAGTGTACTTTTGGTGTTACAGCAGGAAAGATGCTAAGGTTTCTGATAACGCAAAGGGGCATCGAGGTCGACCCTTCCAAAATCAAGGCCATCTTAGAAATGCCACCACCAAGGACTGAAAAGGAGGTGCGAGGCTTTCTAGGTAAAGTGCAATTCATAAGGCGGTTCATCTCTAAACTAACCGTGACTTGTGAACCACTGTTTGGCCTCCTGAAGAAAGGAAAGAAATTCCAATGGGACGGCCGATGTCAAGCAGCTTTTGAGCAGATCAAAGAATATTTACAGAACCCGCCGGTATTGTCACCGCCAGAACCAGGGAGACCGTTGATATTGTATCTTTCGGTAACTGAGACCACCATGGGCTGCATGCTCGCACAGGAGTCGGAAGACAAAGTGGAAAGGGCTATCTATTATCTGAGCAAGAAGATGCTGGATTACGAGACCCGCTATACACCACTGGAGAAGGCTTGTTTGGCCTTGGTAT
Source organism: Camellia sinensis (assembly GCF_055761805.1). Classification (NCBI taxonomy): domain Eukaryota; kingdom Viridiplantae; phylum Streptophyta; class Magnoliopsida; order Ericales; family Theaceae; genus Camellia; species Camellia sinensis. Next base: position 79,533,137 of record NC_138970.1, read on the forward strand.
GGGCTACCCGGAAGCTGCGGCACTACCTGTTAGCTCACTCTGTAATGTTGGTTTCACGTTTGGATCCCATCAAATATCTTTTTGAGAAACCAGCACTTACAGGTAGGCTAGCTCGTTGGTTGCTTTTGCTTTTCGAATTCGACTTGAAGTATGTAACACGCAAGTCGGTGAAAGGGAGAGCAGTAGCGGAGTTCCTCGCCGACCACCCGGTTGAGGGGGATGAAGCGGTTGAGTACCTATGCCCAGATGAAGCGATTCTGCATATCGAGGATGAAACTTGGACGATGTACTTTGACGGAGCGTCAAACCAGTATGGGTATGGGATAGGAGTGTTGTTGATAGCGCCTGACGATTCCCGTATCCCTTTGGCATTCAAGCTCCAGTTCAGAGTCTCGAACAATGAGGCAGAGTATGAGGCATGTATTGCTGGTCTGGAAGCAGCCCTAGAGCTAGGGGTAAGACGGTTGGACGTCATTGGGGATTCGAATCTTGTTGTGTCTCAAGCAAAAGGAGACTGGAACGTCAAGGAGGAAAGGATGATAATTTACCACCAAACCTTGGATTTGTTAATTCCTCGGTTCGAGAAACTAAATTTCACCCACCTCGTAAGAGAGAACAACAGGTTTGCAGATTCGTTAGCAACTCTATCTTCCATGATAGACATCCCGTCGGGAGTCCGGATGCGTCCAGTCATCATTGATCAGAAGTTTGCGCCAGCATACGAGTCAGTTTCCGCCATAGATGAGACCCAAGACGACAACCCCTGGTATTACGATATTTGGAACTTCTTGGAAAAGGAGACGTATCCGATAGGGGCAAGCACCAAGGATAAAAGGGCCATTAGAAGAATGGCTATTCAGTTCATCATCTGCGGAGGTAAACTGTACAAAAGAGGTCATCTGGGAATGCATAAGCTCTGTGTAGAAGCTGAAGAGTCGAAGCGCCTAATGGAGGCCATCCATAGAGGAGAATGCGGTGCACACATGAATGGAGTAATGTTGGCCAGAAAAATCCTTAGACAGGGCTATTACTGGTCGACCATGGAAGAGGATTGTATCGGCTTTGTTCGGCGATGCCACAAATGCCAGATCCATGCAAACCGTATGAACATCCCACCATCCAAATTGTACAATATGACTTCCCCGTGGCCGTTTTCCGTGTGGGGGATCGATGTAATCGGAGCTGTTACCCCGAAGGGATCGAACGGACATGAGTATATCCTCGTAGCGATAGATTATTTCACAAAGTGGGTCGAGGCCCAATCATACGCGGTGTTGAAGGCGTCGCACGTCGCAAAGTTCATCAGAAACAACATCATTTGTCGCTACGGGGTGCCAAATGAGATCATCTCGGACAATGGATCCCACTTTAAGAAAGAAGTGGTCGACTTGTTGGAAAAGTATAACGTGGCTTTTCATAAGTCATCTACGTATCGGCCGCAAACCAATGGAGCAGTTGAGGCCGCCAACAAGAACATCAAGCATATACTGCGAAAAATGGTGGAGACCTATCGAGATTGGCCAGATAAGTTGCCGTTCGCTCTGTGGGGCTACAGGACTTCGATTAGAACTTCTACCGGAGCAACTCCGTATTCGTTAGTTTATGGAATGGAGGCTGTTCTACCTATTGAAATTGAAGTTCCGTCTTTACGGGTATTGGCCGAATGTCAGATAGCTGAGGCAGATTGGCAGCAGAGCAGGTTCGAGGAACTAATGCTCTTTGATGAAAGAAGACTGAAAGCACTGTACCACGTTCAGAGTTATCAGCGCAGGATTGCTCGGGCTTTTAACAAGAAGGTTAAGTCCAGAAATCTAAAGGAAGGGGATTTGGTACTCAAAGACAACCGAGCTCCCATCCACGACCCGAGGGGCAAGTTCAGACCCAATTGGACTGGTCCCTACATCATCAAAACCATCTGGTCAGGCGGAGCTGTGGTTCTAATGGACTTAGATGGCTTAGAATTCTCTCAACCGATCAATATGGACAAGTTGAAGAAATACTACCCTTGAGAGGCTCGCTAGGCCGAAAACCCGAAAGGGCGACCTAGGCAAAAGTTAGAGCACAAAAAATTAGAAAATATAAAAACTGAGCTCGCAAGGCTGAAAACCCGCAAAGGGCGGCCTTGGCAAAAGTTAGAGCGCAAAAGGAGAGTGAAAATACTCGAGTGAACCCGAGCCGGAACTACGTAAGGCTTGATTCCCATCTTTGGGATACGTAGGCAGCTTCGTTCTGAAGTTCAGCCATGACACTTCCCCGATCAACTTTGTCCATTTGATCATCTCAGCCACCTTTGTCCATCAGCATTCGTTGGAATCTCCGGTGCAGTGCCACTCAGACTAGGGGCAACTTTCCGTTGTTAGGCGGTGCTACGAGGCTCTTCAGACTAGGGGCAACTTTCCAGTTGCAGGAATTTGGGGTTGTGCATCTCAAGCGACAGATCTCAGGCGTGTCTAGTTCTGATCCACAATCAAAAATGTTTTTGAAAAGTTTTAATATAAGCTGACTTCGTTCAAATAATCTTTTTACAACTTCGACTATTTTCGGACCAAAGTGGAAAATTCTTAGTACCAGAACTTTCAATTTCATTGATTTCAAAACAGAGTCTTCCTGCTCTTACAAACAATTGAAGTTGCTTTTTATTGCATTCATGAAAGAAAACTTGAAAATACTAATAAAGCAATAAATCTAGGGCATGGTCAAGTCAGGTGTTCCTGCGCCCCCTCCCAGAGCTGGTCGAAGCCTCTGATGCCAAGCTGGGCCCGATCTGTGCTTCTTCATTGAGCCAATCTATGCACTCGTCAGATAAAGTGCAACTGAAAGTAGGAGCGGGGGCCAGGAGTTCTCTCACCCTCCACGCAGTGGCCTGCCAAGCAAGCTGCGCGCCTCGGGCTGGAAATGCAGCAGGATACTCTATCCCCTCTGGCGGGCAGGTCTGATCATGGCCAAATTGGCGTCGAATCCGAAATGGGAAATAGAATACACAATGAGTGAGACCGACCAGTTGAATCCCAGTCTGCCGAGGCATATTGTAACTCATTGCCGGAAGGTTCAACCAAGAGCACCGCCAAGCAATACGGTCTGCGGACAAGTGGCACATCCAAGCGAACCACCATTCCTCATCCAAGGCATTAACTAGACGATGCCGGAAGAAGTAGCCGCGAGCTGAATATGTTGGGCAGGAGTCCACAACCTGCAATTTATCCATCAACCACACCTGGGGAGGGATTGAAAAATGAGAGATTAAAGAATAGAGAGATGTACGAGGAGAGAAAAGTGAGAATGGGGTTTTGTGAGAAAAGACTGAGCTCGAGGGCCGAGTGATGTGAGCAATACAGAAATGCGAGATTGGGTGGGAAATATTACCTGTAGCAATAGTGGACTCCCTGCCAACCTAGTCGCCTCATGACAGTAAAAGGCGTCTAGGCCCCTTAGTGTCTCGGCCAGAACCATGGCGATACAGCTCTTGCCCTCTCTCAAGCCTTGGGCAACCTCAATCAGCCGGACACTAGCCCCTCCAGAGCCCGAAATGAACAGGAAATGAGACAGCATGCACAAGCAGAGCGCATGTCGCCGGAAGCCTTGCCAGTGATGGTTGCTGCGATCACCAGCATCAGAAAATCGATTGGCCAAACTCGGAATGTCTAACATCCCATCATCCGTCAAAGACCGAGCATCGCGCATGCTGAGTCCACACATGCGCCCTAAGGATTGGGCATGACCAAAATTAAGTTGGGGTAGGAGCTCCTCGTCGCGCTCGGACTCCATTAATGCTCGAAAGTCTTCAAAGGTAGGACATATCTCTTGCCCGGCGAAGCTAAAGACATGTGTCACCGGATTCCAAAATCTTGCCGCGGCGTGAAGAAACGGGAGATGCAACGGGGTACGACCCAGAGTGAATAGTGCATTTATGCCGAAACCCCGGAAATTCACCTTTTCCGAGCCATCCAAGCTAGCAATCCAAGCTGTGAGATTTTGAGCAAGAAACTCTTCCATTGGAGCAAATCAGTGTGAAAATGAGGAAAACTACGAAGCTGGGATCTTTTGTAGGAGATAAGGTTGAGTGGGGAGACAGGTGTCAACATTCTGGTGGTTCCCCTCGTTTAGTGCCGACCGGCCAGAAATATATGTCGACCGGCATACAAATATGCCGACCGGCCATTTCAGTTTGCCGACAAAACAGACATACGGCCGGTAGCCACTCCTTGCAGCCGGTGGTTCCTACACCGTGCCGGTGGGCTTCCTCCCTGGTCTCCTGAGCTGTTTATGCTAAGAATTGGGGAACTTCACCACCTCCAAATCCCCCCCGGCGATAAACTCTTGCGAAGTCACGCCCGTCTGCTTATCGAGTTTTGAACATTTGCTTATCGAGTTGTATTTCGCTCTCTTGTAGCTCTCGGTTCGTTTATCGAGTTGTATTCACACTTGTTTGGTTGTGTCATAGCTTTGTTTTGCTTATCGAGTTGTAAGTCGGTTCACTACCTGATTATTACGATGACGAATTTCCAAAATGAGTTCAATTTCGTTCACATTGTGATGTGAAACCCTGCGATGCGATGCACAGAAGATCCACAAATGCAACACCTTTTGAATAAAATGATTAGTTTCATTCCCCATCACATGTTTTGCAAAGTGTATGAATTTTGAGAAAGAAAATAAACCTGCCTGAGGCAGTGCAATGTGCTTAAACTACTAGTAAAAAGGAAAATAAAACGTAGAATGGCAGGGTAGCCAAGTATCAGAACTGATACCGGTGAAACTCCCCTTGCGGTTAACGCACCTTCCGCATCTTTGTTCGGGTCAGCCGCGTTATCGGACGCCCTCACATTACGGGAAATCACACCTTTGAAACGTGAACCTTTGAGTTGACCTCAGATCACAACTTCTGCAAGCAACGCTCGATGCATGCGAAGAATGTCCCGCCCCGTATCCTTTTCATGCTTTGTGAGCCCCGCAAATTGTTTCGATTATGCTGTGTAATAGTACGTTCCTTTGATTGCGTAGATCGCATGTTTAATTCCATTACCTGCGTAGACCGCATGTTTTGATTGCGTAGATCGCATGTTTAATTCCATTACCTGCGTAGACCGCATGTTTTGATTGCGTAGATCGCATGTTTAATTCCATTACCTGCGTAGACCGCATGTTTTGATTGCGTAGATCGCATGTTTAATTCCATTACCTGCGTAGACCGCATGTTTTGATTGCGTAGATCGCATGTTTAATTCCATTACCTGCGTAGACCGCATGTTTTGATTGCGTAGATCGCATGTTTAATTCCATTACCTGCGTAGACCGCATGTTTTGATTGCGTAGATCGCATGTTTAATTCCATTACCTGCGTAGACCGCATGTTTTGATTGCGTAGATCGCATGTTTAATTCCATTACCTGCGTAGACCGCATGTTTTGATTGCATAGATCGCATGTTTAATTCCATTACCTGCGTAGACCGCATGTTTTGATTGCGTAGATCGCATGTTTAATTCCATTACCTGCGTAGACCGCATGTTTTGATTGCGTAGATCGCATGTTTAATTTCATTACCTGCGTAGACCGCATGTTTTGATTGCGTAGATCGCATGTTTAATTCCATTACCTGCGTAGACCGCATGTTTTGATTGCGTAGATCGCATGTTTAATTCCATTACTTGCGTAGACCGCATGTTTAACTCCGTCACCAGCATAGACCGCATGTGTTAATTACGTAGACCGCTTGTTTAGTTTCATCGCCTGCGTAGACCGCGTGCTTGTGATCAATTTCGTCGCCTGCGTAGACCGCTTGCTCCGCTTGCCTAGTTGTATTTCAATATGCATTGTCATGCTCTCTATTTACTTCGCGTTGTCACGCATTTCGAGTACACCACTATTCTTGCATTGTCATGCATGTCGCTAACCATATTGTACCTGTTAAGTTTGTTTTCTTTGCAGGCACGATATTGTATGTACGGTTCATTTGAAGCTGGTGCAACCAGACGAGCCGCACAGGTATTGTATCTCCCGAGTGAGACTTTTTGAGAATTCCATAATTCTCTTACGTCCTTTCTGCATTGTAGTGTAGTTTGGTATGCTAGCTTAAAACTGTTGCATGTTTGCTTCGTTACAGCTTTCTTTGCATGATCATAAGTTATGCTCGGCTCCGTGCATTGTCTTGCATTTTGCCCCTGCCTTCGGGCGCATATCTTATTTGTATTGCATGTTTGTCTAAGTCTTCGGCCTTGTCAAAAATGGGTCGTCTCTGGGCTTTGACATTCACTCCCGTCATTGTTATGACTTTCGAGTTCTGTCAAAGAGGGGCAACTGTAGACACCCCATTTTTGACCGTCCTCAAGACTTGGACGTCACCGTTTGAACACTCGGTGATCATCCATGATTGTGTTCGTTTGGAGTTCCCGGAGGTCTCGGCTCGCGCGCCTTGCCTCAGGATCCCCGAACTCGACTGTTTAGTGTCTGGTTTTGCACCAAACACTTTTGTTTTGCCTTAGAGGGGCAGGGAATGCCTTGTGAGATATCCCCATACACCACCGGCAGTGGCTGGAGGCCACCGGCTGGTCTTTTTCTTCCATCGGCAATTTTGTTTGCCGATCGGCACACTTTATTGCCGGTCGGCATAATATGTTGCCGGTCGGCACTGTTTTTTGCCGGAATAGCCTTTTTGGGCAGCCGACCACTGTTCCTCCACTTTATGGAGATATTTTGTGCCAGCTGTGATAGCTGGCACCAACTCCTTTCCCCTCCATACACGTGTATGGAGGGATTTCCCTCTAGCCAAGCTTGTTGAAGAAGCTTTGCAAGAGGGATCCTTATAAGAGGGAGGCTTTCCTCTTGGTTCTAGGTTAGAAAAACAGAAGCAAAAGCAGCCTTTAGAGATATAGATACATATTATCTCTATACCTCTCTCCCTCTCCCTTCTTGTGTGTGTTTCTTGGCCCAAAATGTGTGTTTTACCTTACTTTTGCACCATTACACACACCATTACACCTTAGTCCGAGATTGAGGGGCTTGGGGGAGTTGTTTCTTGAGTTTTGGACTGGTTTTGATCCAAAGAAGGAGGTTAGGCCATTTGTTCTTCAAGGGTTCTTCAAGGGTGAGCATCTTCCCTTTTATTCCCCAAACTTGCATTGATTTTCTACCTATTTTGTTTATTGTTTTGGCTCTTGTGTATAACATAAAAAAGGCTCATATTTCCCTGCTCTAACACTTTCATTAAGGTCACTTTGTGGTTAGATTGCAAACTCACCCTCATAGGCCTTGTTTGGCCTATTTTGGTGCCTTTTTGATAAGGTTTCGTTCACTTCAGCATTTTGATCTTTTGATCACCAAAAATCAGTGTATTTTAGTGTCAAAAAAGTTGGTTTGAAGTCTTGCATAGGGGAGGGACACCCCTCTCCCTTTATGGTTTTGTTTCCTTGCTTTTTGGGCTCAAAAGGATAGCATGTGTGCTTGTTGTTTCTTGGCTTCATTTCAGCACTTTTTTAGGCATCTTAGGTCTTACATAACCTCTGTTTTTGGCCGGATTTGGCCCTCTTGTATGCTTGTGATATTTGCTTTGTATTGCTCCATCTTGCTTAAAAATACATCCCATGATTAGGCCATGATTTTTGTGTGTGTTGGCTTGGTTCCATGGAGCATTTAGCATTGTTTTTCCATGCTTAACATCTGTTGGTTATCAACTTGGTCATGTTTAGCATGTTTGTTAGAGTTGCTTTGTATTTTGGCTTGGAAGCTTTGAGCATTTTGACCTCTAGCATGCATGGTTGTGTTTACCCTCTTGATTTGGCATCATCTAGGGTCATATTTTAGTCCAAGAATCATGCTTACATGTGTGCATGCATGGTCTTTTTCATGTCTTGAGGGTGTGTCCTCTTATGCCTAAGAATGAGCCTTAGTGTATTTGCTTCATGGGGGATATCTTAGTTGCCATATTAGGAGCTTTTGGGGTCCTATTTTGCATGCATAGATTCTGTTTTTACTTGTCTTGATCATGCCATGAGTGGTCATGTCATTGAAGGTAAGTTGTCTCCTTGTGTGCCTTAGCTTTGGGACCATGAATTTGCTTGTTAACATGAGTTGATTGTCTATCATTTTGAGCACTCTTGGCCACCGTTTTGAGGAGGGTAAGGGTCTGCCCTTTTGCCATTTTTAAGCCCTCTTGCATGCTTGCTCCATGTTTGTTGCATAGTTGTTCCATTAAGCTTTGTAGCACATCAATCCCATAGTCAATTTGGTCCATGTTTGCACCATTTTTGTACCTTGTATGCTTAGCATTGTACATTTGTCATGTTGGTTGCATAATGTTTGTTGTGCTTTATATCTTGGTGGCATGATGTATTTGAGCCTTGTTGAGCATTACATGCATTGCATTTACTTGGTTTGGGGTGTCAAACTAAGTTCGGGAATCAAGGACCATTCATACTTCAAGTGATGCAACGCGCCTTGATTCCCGGTCATCGGGACCTTTGACTCTAACTTGATAAGGCCTCGGTTTTTCATGTTGTTTGTTGCATGCATTTTCATATCAAATGGAAAATTCGATCCTTTGACTCATCATGTACCATTGATGATTCAAGGATCGAAAGTCATGCTTCTTTGAGTCTAAAATATGATAAGAAGTAGGACCATGCTTACATGTGTCCAAAAACTCCATACTATGCACTGCCTGTCCTCTGTTTGCTGTCAAACTATCTATTGCAGGAAGTTTCTGCCGACCGGCAGAATTTAGTGCCGACCGGCACTATCTGGAGTACCGATGAATCTGATAAAGTGCCGACGGGAATTTCGGAGTGCCGGTGGCAATTCTGTCTGGCCGGTGGTGCTCTGCAGGGTGCAGAGAGCTTGTTCCAGCACTCTGGAAATTTTCAGAAAGACAAGGCAGTACAAACAGAGGCGACAAGAGCATAGTACGGGTTTTCCGGGCAGGACGGATTCGAGCATGCATCATCTGCGCGCCCCGAGGCAGAGGCTGTGGCCACCCTCTTCATTCTTTTGCTTCCTCTTTTTTTTAATTAATTAGGAAATTTTGTAATAATTTTATTTGTTCATTATTTTGGGACTGTAATATTAATTCGAACCCTCTGAGTGAGGGTAAACATGTAATAAGTGTGGGTGAGTGTGTGTATGTCTTCCAATCCCCATTTCTTTCTTCCCTTTTATTTACCAGCTTATGATGGTAGATTAGGGCATTTTTGAAATTAGCATACCTTATGATATGCATGCGTGCATTCATGCATCTGTTAACATGCACCGGGCTCGGTACATCATGCTAACCGCATTCGTATTTTCAAATTCCAAAATTGAATACATGAATTAGTTGGTTGCATATCGTATGCCATATTTAGGTTAACCGAGCCTAACTAGAATTGCACCTTGTATGTGTTGCATTAGGCAAAATAACATGAACTAGGACACGCACATTTGCTAACTAGTTTATTGTTTTGGCACGGAGTACAATGTAAGTGGTTATGCTTTAGCATCCAACATGCGTGTGAATGTTGCCATAAGAGTATGCTTGCCATGCGGCTAAGTGTTTACATGAGATAAATTGCCTGAATGCCTGTGGGTGGAGGTCAAACTGCTTAAATTGGGATAATGCGTTAAAACTATATTTGTTAAGCCCACTAGATAGTGGCAAAACCGTCTTTTCTAAAAAGCCCACTTGAGGGTGGCAAAATCTGTATTTTAGCCTACTCGCGAGTAGCAAACCATTTTCAAAACAAACATGAAATGTTTTGTTCCAATTTGGGTGATTTGGTCTATACTTGTTTGCTGTGCGCATAACATAGTAATTCTAGGCTAATAAATGGAATAAGAACACGTAAAGTTTTCAAAAACGGATATCACGGTTAGTAGAGGCCGGTCTTCGGACCGGGCGAAAGGGGGTGCTCATAGCTGACCTTCCCCGATCGTACCCAAGCTCCCGAGCCGAGACAACTCCAGTGATGACGGACATGTGGCCTTCGGCACCGAGTCAGGGTTTCCTAAATTTCCCCATTTAAAAAATATTTAGGTGGCGACTCTGTATCTGGCAAAGCAGTCCATGTTTGGCACTACTTTTTTTTAAAAATCTGTTTCTCAAAACGATTTGCCAGATTTGGACTCTTTGGTTCAGATTAAGAACCGTGACACAAAATCGAGAGTCCGAACTGTAGTAGCATCGAGGTCCCACGCGGGCGCGTCTACACCACGTCTTTCTCCCTTTTATTTACCCGCTTATGATGGTTAGGTTAGGGCATGTTTCAATTAGCATACAGTATGATAGCATGTTTGCATTCATTCATCTGTTTTGCATGCACCGGGCTCGGTGCATCATACTAACTGCATCGTATTTTCAATTCCAAGTTGAATACATGCTAGCTGTAGCATTTCATATGCCATGTTTAGAATAGCCGAGCCTGCTATAGTTGCATTTTTGCATGTGTTGCATTAGGCATTTCTGTATAGTTAGGATCATGCATGGATTTCTAACCTAGCTTCTGTTTTGGCTTGGAGTACTCGGTAAGTTTTATGCTTTAGCATCCTTGCATGCGTGTGAATGACTGCCATGAATAGCATGCTTATCGTGAGGCTATGTGCTTATATGATATAACTGCCTGAATGCTTGTGGGTGAAGGTTGGGTTATTTGGATTGGAACAATTCATCAAATGTGTGTTTTAAGCCCACTAGATAGTGGCAAAATCATATTTTCTAAGCCCACCCAAGGGTGGCAAATCCACGTCTTAGCCTACTTGCGAGTAGCACCATCAAACCATTTTCAAATAAACAAACATGAAATGTTTTGTTCCAATTCAGGCGATCCAGTCTATACTTGTATGCTGTGCACATCACATAGTAAATCTAAGCTAATAACCGGAATAAGAACGAATAATGTTTTCAAAAATAGATATCATGGTTAGTAGAGGTCGATCTTTGATCGGGCGAGCGGGGGTACTCACGAAGTGACCTTCCCCAATCGTACCCAAGTTCCCGAGCCGAGGCAACTTTGGTGATGACAGACACGTGGCCTTAGGCAAACGAGTCAGGGTTTCCTAAATTTCCCCAAAATAAAACATTGAGGTGGCGACTCTGTATCTGGCAAAGCAGTCCATGTTTGGCACTTCTTTCAAAAATCTGTTTTCTCAAAACGATTTGCCGGATTTGGACTCTTTGGTTCAGATTTAGAACCGTGACAAATTGAGAGTCCGAATTGTAGTGAACCCCAAATGAATAGAACGGGACTCATCCCTCCCGAGGGCGTTCGGGGACGTCTACAGTTTCTGGCGACTCCACTGGGGATTTAGAGAACTTGACTCGAACTCATGATATCTTGTTTTGATTGCACTTATGTGTTTCTTTGCATTGCATTTGCATTAGTGCACCTAGGATACCGTGTTTGCCATCTGCTATTCCTGAACGGTTTGCCGGAGGCTTGTCTTGTCAAGGCATGACCATAAGGCTGACCAGTTGTGGGCTCTACCAGTATGGGAACCCAAACCCCGATTTTACCGAGGCACCCTTTTTGACCATTCGACCTAGTGCATATTCGGAATCCATCGTGACCATTCCAAAGTAGGACAGGTTGCTTACCCGATATAGGTTGTTTGAAACCGCTACGTGCGTAGTGAAACCCTAGCTCCTGACAAAATAGGACAGGGAAACCCTACCCCAACATAGGGTTGTTTTGGCCCTCACTTGCTTGTTATATGCTTTTAGAGTGCGTCTCTACAGGAATGCATGTATCAGTTTGCAAGTCTAGGTATCAGGTCTGCGGACATCAGAATCTGAAGAATCAGTTTTACCCGAGGGTATTAGATTTGAGGCAGAATTTTGGGGGCAGAATTCAGTAGAGGGCACAGTCATCCTATTATGCTCGTATCTGTTTTGGTGAAGTTAGGCTGAGATGCTGCATGTTTTCTCTTTTACTAGGTAGTCTGGGAACCATAGCTTCAGAAGGCTCCGATATCCCCCGAGGTTCATCGAACTTGTGCTGATAAACTTTGTCAGGTCAGAGATTTAGTTGAAGAGCAATTAGTGTTCCTTTGCCAGAGGCAGGGTAAAAGGGCCAGTCAGGCACAAATCACCAGTTCAGCAGTTACCAGATCAGTGGCCCTTATCCACCCCACCAGTGAACAGTCAGGCTGAGGTCTCAGTTTCTACTGCAGGGATAGATACCAGTCAGTTAGATGGATCAGCAGAACACATCAGGGATGGAGGAAATGATGCGTCAACTCCAAGAAAGTATGAAACTCATGCAGCAAGACGCTGCCCAGCAGACGGAATTTGCCAAACAGCAGGCTGCGATCATGGCCCAGCAGGCTGAGCTAAACACTAGGTTGCAACAGCAAAATGGAGCATCTGCTTCGCACCAAGCCCCTCCCCCACTAGGAGTTCCAGCACCCGAGGAGGCACCAAATGTCCAGGGAGATACAAACATTCCGACAGGACCGGTTCCGCCCCCAATCTTACCCCAGCTGTCTAAAGCATCGATCAACCTGTCGGATTCACCCTTTAAGTTCGAGTTAGACCCTACAGCGCTAAAGGTGAGCAAGCTAGAAAAGATGTTCAAGAAATCTCAAGGAGTAAAATCCATTCCGGACATTGAGGACGGGTATACCGACGCAGCTGTCACGCTGCCGGACAGATTTAAGATGCCACACATCGACCGATTTGATGGATCTGGCAATCCCATAGTGCACCTCCGGTTGTTTTCAGACATACTAAGGCCGATGGGTCTCACTAGGCTACAGAAACTTTCATTATTCGGCCAGACCCTGTCAGGTGTGGCCGCTATCTGGTATGCAAAATTAGAAGACGATATCAAACGGAACTAGGATGAGATGGCCGAGGCCTTCGTTGCGCAGTACTCCTATAACACGCAAATCGAGGTCACAACCCGTGATCTTGAGACAACAAGGCAAGAGCCTAAGGAGAGTTTTTCTGATTTCGTAGCCCGCTGGAGGGCCAAGGCTTCTATGATGACCCTGAGGCCTACTGACAAGGACCAGATCAGGATGATTGTGCGCAATCTCCAGCCAAAACTGATGCAAAAGATGATTGTACTCCCCTTCCCTACCTTTTCTGATCTGCATGAGATGGGGGTACAGATCGAGGACGCTATGAAGCAGGGCCTTTTTGACCAGGAGAAAGAGCAGCCCAGGATGGCATTTTCCCGCAATTCAAATGCGACCACCAGTGGTGATGCAGCTGCAAGATCTTCTGATGTGGGCATGGTTACCACCACCGTATCAAAAACAGCTACCCCATTCACCGGTGCGTCCGGAAGTAGCTCACAAGGAACCAAATACCCACCTCGAGTCAAGAGGGTTTTCACCCCACTTCATATGCCTTTGTCAAAGGCTCTAAAGGTCTTAATCCAGAAAGGGCATCTGAAACCATTGGAACAACGGCCCCTACCCGATCTTATCCCTGCAAAGCATGATCAGACTAAATACTGTGCCTACCATCAACAAACTGGCCATACTACCGACGACTGCTTCCGTCTTCGCCATGAAGTACAGGATCTATTTGACAATGGGGTCATCCTCCCGCCGAGCTCAGCAAAGTCTATCGGCACTGGATCGGTGAATTTGGGGGGATAATGTTATGTGATCGGGGGATGAACCACCTGCAGGCAGCGCTCGATTAACTCCAGACGTGGGAATGGCATGCACTGTTCTGAGCAATATGCAAATACCAATTTTTGTGCTTTCTGACTTGGGTATTGGGTCAGTCTTGTTGTGTCGTACAGAGTCAGTCTTTTCTTACTGAGTCAGTTGGGTCTGTCTTGTTGTACGGAGTCAGTCCTGTTTTGATAGAGTCAGGTGATTCCAGGGGTGTTACCTCGGCCATCACTGTTTTGTTTTGTGTTTGTCTTTTTGCTTTCTTTTGAGTCTGTTTCTGTCTTGGAGCCAGTAACGCCAACAGATTTGAATGAACAGCAGTGATTTTCACATTCTTGTGTTCGCTTCTGCCTTGTGCCAGTTGTGCCAGAAGTTTTGAATGAAACGACAGTGCTTTTCACCTGCTTTTCTGTGCTTTGAAAATCATTACATCGACCTAAATTTTTCAAAACATTTTGAACAATGTGATGAAAACAAAGGGGAAGGAATTCCTCGGGATTTGCAAAACTTTGATCAAATTGAGAGAGAGAGAGAGGCATGCTAAGCCCTTAATGATCAAGATCATGCTTGTTAATGTGAGTACTGAGAAGGATCCTAACTTGATCCAGATTGGTTCCACATTGTCTTCAGCGCGAGTGATTTGTCGCTTTCTTAAAAGATTTCAAAAACTGTTTTGCGCGATCTTGCGAAGACCTGTGTGGAATCGCTTTTGAGATTGTGCAGCTTCGGATCGCTCTCAGCCTCGAGACTCGACTCCTCATTTTCAAACCTTGGACTAGAACTCAGAAAGTTCAAAGGTCAACTACAATGTAAGGCCTGTGTGGCCGGATCCAGAGCAGCCCGTGAATTAGCGGCAACAAAGTCAGATCAAGAAGCTTGCGAAGCCAGATCAGGAGCACCCCTCGAACTAGGGGCAAAAATTTCAAATGTGCTCGAAGAGTCCAAGATGAAGATCGGCAAGAATGCCAAACCCCAGAAGGGAGGAAAGAAAAAGACATTGTTGAAGGACAACCGAGTTCCTATCCACAAACACTATGGGCAAATTCACCCTCCATTGGATGGACTATTGCATCGTCAGCGAACAACAGCCATTCTCCTAGATTCAGATGATTTCGGGATCTCAAAACCATTTGACATGGACAAAGCTATACTTTTACCCTTGAGAGGCTCGTTGGGCCGAAAACCCGGAAGGGCGGCCCAGGCAAAAGTTAGAGCAAGAAAAGAAGAAAAAGAACAAAAAAGAGAAAAGAACAAAAGAACAAAAAAGAAAGATGCAAAGAAAAGAACAAAAAAAAGAAAATCAAAAAAGAAATGAAATGAAAAGAAAAGAACACAAAAATTGAAAAGAAGAAAAACATAGCTCGCAAGGTTGAAAACCCGCAAAGGGCGGCCTTGGCAAAAGTTAGAGCGCAAAAGGAGAGGTTAATACCCGAGTGTACCTTAACCCCGAACTACGTGAGGCTTGATTCCCATCTTTGGGATACGTAGGCAACTTCATTCTGAAGTCCAGCCGTAAAACACTGTGTCCATGTAATGGTTTTGATCATCTTTGCTTTCTCTGAATCCGAAAATTGGGTTGTGTTCGTCACTCTGAGGATTGACTACAATGCGCCGCGGTGCTATCCAAACAAGGGGCAACTTTCCGTTGCCATTCAAAACGCTGCGGTGCCGTTCAAACAAGGGGCAACTTTCCGTTGCCAGGAAGCTCTCTTCAAGCACGGGGCAATTTTCCTTCGGATCTGAAGTTGTGTATCTCAAGAGCGGGTTCCGTGCTCGTTAAGCAATGGCCGTTTGCAAAAATAGTTTTTGAGAATTTTTAATGAGGTTGGCTAATTTTCTCTCAAAAATTATTCCATTTTTCCAAAACTGGACCATTTCTTGGACCCAAAAAAGGAAAATTTTCAGTGCTCATAACCTGACCTGCATGATTTTAAATTAGAAAATTGAACAAGCATGTTAATCGAACTCTCATTTTGGTCAAAATTGTCTTAGTAGAAAGCCAAAAAACAAAAAATGGTCGAAATGATGAACTAGGGGCACAGTCGAGTCAGGTGTTATGTCTTTTCTCCATTGCCACAATACTTGCCAAAAAGGGCACTCTACCTGCCAGAAAAGGGCACAACTGAAGTTAACAGCACAAGGGCTGAAAGCTCTCTCACCCGCCGAGCAACGAGGTATCAAGCCAAGTGCGAAGCACGAACTGGAATGGATCAAGATATTTCACTCCCTCATCTGGACAAATCTGATCATGTCCAAACTCCCCAGCAGAGCATCGTCAACCAATGTCAGTTGCAGATTTACTACACACCCAGTTGTAGCACAGCCCCTCTATGGGAGAAACTCACTAGCTACGTGCAGAAGAAGAAGAATCTAGCGGAATGCTAGGGGCAAGAGCCCAGAACTTTCTGTTTATCCATCAACTGCCCAGGGGAGGGATTTAAAATGAGAGATTGAAGAATAGAGAGGTGTGCGCTGAGAGAAAAAGTGAGGAAAGGGCTTTTTGAGAAAAACAGAGCCTGAGGGCCGAGTGATGTGAGAATCACAAATAAGAAAAGGGTGGGAAATAATACCCAGAGAAACTGGCTCCTCGCGTACTGAGAGGTCTCTTGTCTTTGTAACACGTTTGAGTGTTGTGTCTTTTGTTTTGTCTCGATTCTTGCTTTGAGTCAGTCCGAGTGTGTCTCAATGTGTTTAGGTTTTTTACCTTTTGTTTTCCATTATTGAGTCTTTTTCGCTGTGTTCAGTTGTAGGCTCAAACTCGGTCGAGAACTCATTTCTCAATTTCAAAAAATCATCTTGTGCTCAGAGTGCTGTGTCATTCTCCACATTTGTACAAAACAGGATTTGTTCTTTCATAAAACTGCAGGGTCCACCCCCGATAAGTGTGAACAGTAAAACAAGGACCTATCTGAAGCTATATAAGTTCCGGACTGCAAAGCAAAAGAAAAGAGGGAAAATTTTGAGCATCTGAGTGTGTTTCACCTTCAAAAAATTCTGAGATTGCATTCCATATGTACCTCTTCAGGCCTTGTCAGTGCTCCGAAGAATGAGTGTGCCTCTACTCCAAGCTTAAGTATGCTTCAAGTCAGAATGGTAATTAAAGCAGCAGCAGATGTTATCTCTCGCCAATATGAACAGGGTGTGCCCTTTTTGAGCTGAGTGTGTTGCAAAGTCCTCTAAGAGGTAAATCAGAGGCACCAGAGTACATATTTGATGCTCTTCTACTGCATAGAATGTGAACTTTCATATACACTGTTGTTGCATGCGTGCCGCGCATCGTTATGATTCATGCATAGAATATACTTGCTTTCGATTCCGCATAGAATATGCTTTGCTTGTTTCATGCATAGAATATGCTTGCTTTCAATATTGCATAGAATGTGCTTCCATACTTGCATACAAAATGCCTGTATCTTCTGCATGGAAAATGCCCCCATACTTGCATAGAAGATGCATTTTATCACACTATTTTGTGCATTTCAAATCACTCGCGCTGTTTAGCATATCGCACTTTCTTGTGCATTTTATCTCACTCGCACTATCTTGTGCACTTACACTTTGTATCTCACTTGCACTGTCTTGTGCATTTCAAATCACTCGCGCTGTTTAGCGTATCGCACTGTTTTGTGCATTTCTAATCACTCGCGCTGTTTAGCGTATCGCACTGTTTTGTGTAGTTTATCATTCGCGCTATTTTGTGCACTGCAATCGCACTGTTTTGTGCAGTTTATCATTCGCGCTATTTTGCACACCGCCATCGCACTGTTTTGTACAGATTATCACTCGCGCTATTTTGCGCACCACAATCGCACTGTTCTGTGCAGTTTATCATTCGCGCTATTTTGTGCACCTCAATCGCACTGTTTTGTGCAGTTTATCATTCGCACTATCTTGTGCATTTCAAATCAATCGCGCTGTTTAGCGTATCGCGCTGTTTTGTACATTGTATCATTCACGCTATCTTGCGCGTCCCACCTGTACTTATTAATGCATTACATTTCACTCGCGCTATTTTGCACATCGCACTATTTTGTGCACATTACTTGCATTGTGCATGCATTTCATCGCGCTATCTTGCGCATTTCACCTATACTTGTTAGTGAATTGCATCGCGCTATCTTGCGCCGTGACCATTACTTGCATTGTGCATGCATTGCATCGCGCTACCTTGCGCACCTTATCTGTATCGCACTGTTTTGTGCATTCACCCTGCTCGTACTGTTTTGTACACCTTTAGCATCGCACTATTTTGTGCATCTGTTTAGCACTGTTTTGTACATTCACTCTACATCGCACTGTCTTGTGCACATTGTATTTTTGCATCATTTGCACTGTCTTATGCACTCTTCGGTCTAAAGAGACCTTAAATCTTGCATCATCACTCGCACTGTTTTGCGCATCGCACTTGCATTTATTCGCACTGTCTTGTACACTCACCTGGTCCAAGAGACCTTAAATCCTCTAAACGTGCAATTCCTTTGGTGTTTGTCGTCCCGAACGACTCCTAGTGGTTTGGTATAGCCACCTACCTATGTTAGCAGTGAGTTCCTAGGAGATCAACTGAGACAGTGGAAACTAGAGTTTGAATGGCTCTTGCCTAGAACGCAAAGGTTTGGGATTTCTGAGACTAAAGTTTGGTTTAAATACCCAGGGGTATATCCTCAGCTTGAAATCTGTATGGCAGCCCCATAGATTGAGATAGCATCTGTATGCGCCTCAATTCTGGATACTGATCCAACCTAGTCTGTCACCCTGTTGAAGAAGAGGGAAAGCTGCAACCATGGTCAGGGAGAAAAGTAGTACCTGTGGTTCAACTGAGAAGAAGAGGAAGATTCCCACATCAGCATGAGGTAGGACATTGCCGAGGTAAGTCATTACCAATTGCCCCTGTAAGATACCTTTACCTCTTAGCTATTACATTGCATCTTAGCCACTACATTGCAGTGCATTGCATGAGTCCTCAATTATCAAACCGGCTTCGCGTAGCGTATAAGTCCAATTATCAAAATCTTCCTGCATATCATTTTGCATCTTGCCCCCCGCCTGCGGGCATTCCTGCGGGCACATTTCTTTGTTATCTAGTATATTTGTCTAAGTCTTCAGCCTTGTCAAAAATGGGTCGTCTCTGGGCTTTGACATTCACTCCCGTCACTTACGACTTTCGAGTTCTGTCAAAGAGGGGCAACTGTAGATACCCCATTTTTGACCGACCTTAAGACTCAGACGTCACCGATTGAGCGCTCGGTGATGTTGCATATTGTGCTCGTTCAGAGGTCGCGGAATCTCGGCCGTGAGCCATACCTCCGGACTTCCGGACTCTTTTGTGCTTTGCCTCGATTTGCGAACCAGGTCCCGTTTTCTCCGTCTTCTCTTCCCGAAGGGAGGGAGAGGTCTTGTAGATCATCTCTCAGTGGCCGTAGACTACGTTTCGTGGTCGTAGGCCGTTTTTCTCGTTTCGGAGCCCGGTTCCCGGTTTTCGGAACCGTCGGCCGTGTGCCTCGGTTCGGGACCGCTTAACCACCTCCGTTTGCTCCGGTTTTTGGTATACACCCCACCACCATCGATTCCAACGACTTGGAGCTGTTTTTTAGAGCTTAGGAGCACCATTTCTCAGACCAAGAGCTGCTGGTCCATTGGTCTTCAAGAGTAAGCTTCTTTTTCTCTTTTTTGTTCCTATCTTGCTCTATATCTAAGCCTTGCTTGCACGCATTTTTGGGCTCCGACCCAAACTGTAAATAGAATTATTTTGAGCTCCTTTTCATGTTTTTTTAAGGGCCTCTCCCTGTTTGAGGCTTCCTTTTTACACTTGCTTCTTTACCTCTCTTGTATGCCTCTTTCTTGCATAGTATTTTAGGCTCATTTGTAAATTGTTTCGAGCTTGGTTATAAACTGAAAAGTGGCTTATTTTGAGCCCTTCTTCAACATTGTTGAAGGGATATTCACTGTTTGAGGCTTCCTTTTGTCACTTGCCTCTTTATCCCTCTTTTGGCCTTATTTTTGCATGTTTTGTTAGCCCCTTGTGCTTGTATTTTTGGGCTCCAACCCAAACTTAAAATAGTCATATTTTGACCCCCTCTTCATGTTTTATCAAGGGTATTTTTCTGTTTGAGGCTCCCTATTTACACTTTGTGTTTAAACCTTCTTTTAGGCCTATTTCTTGCATAGTATTTTAAGCTTACTTGTGCACTGTTTTGGGCTCGTCCATAAACTGTAAAATACCTTTTTTTAATCCCCTCTTCAACTTTTTTTAAGGGCTCTTCATTGTTTGGGGCCAGAAGCTGCTACTTGCTTCTTTATCTCTCTTTTGGGGCCATTTTTGCATGTTAACTTAGCCCTATTTGTGTTCACTTTTTGGCCTTGCTTAAAACTGGAAATATGCATGTTTTGGGACTTCCTTAATTCTTCCTTTATACTTCATATTCAAATAATGCATGCTTTGTATAGCTATAAGTCATTCCATGCGCCTAGTTTCGAGTTTCGGGTCTCATTTCATGCATCGGGTGCCATGTTTCCATGTTTCGGGGCTGTTTTGCATCATATTTTGATACTAAAATTTGCATGTTTGCATATCATGTTTCATACCTTGCCATTCTTTGTTAGAGTGGCATTTGTGCCTTAGGTTCGGTCCTCGATTTGCGTGCACGTGTGCACGCATCTCGAGTGTCTCATTTTCATCTAATGGCCATTGATGTGAGTGCGGATGAGGTCCACTCATGTTGGTGTAAGTCCATCGTGCATTGTGTATGCCATTTCAATTCATAGCATTGCGTATGCTAGGTTGTATGTTAGAGCATCGTGTATGCCATGTTACATCGCGCATTGTGTATGCCATTTCATAGCATTGCGTATGCTAGGTTGCATGTTAGAATTGCATTCATGCATGTCATGCATATTGCATTGTGTTTGGGATAGGCGTTAACCCGAGCACGGGAAACGAGGGACGTTTCATACTCCGAGTGACGAAACGTGTCTCAATTCCCAGCCACCGACACTCCGGATTATCCATGATGGAGTCTCGGTCTTGTTGTTTTTATGTGTGCATTCATTTCATATTAACTCGTGCAATTTGACTCCTCGGCCATCATGCATCAAGATGCGTGATTGGTGGCACGAGGATCGAGGACTACACTCCCTGAAGAGTAGTCAAGCACACATATGTGAAAATACTTTGCCATGCCCCTTTCTTGCTCTCTGTTACAGCAAATCAAGAGTCAGCAGCCTTCCGGAGCTTAGCGCGCATCCCGAGAACAATTGCAAACAGAGGCAAACCGGGGCATCGCAGTGGATTTTCGCGCAAGGTGACTCAAGCATGCATCATCCATCATTCAGAACAGAGTCGAGGCAGTCCCTAGCTTGCATGCCAATTTATTGCTTTCCTAATTTAATTTGTTAATTAATTAGGTTTTTGTAATTATTTGGACTGTAATTATTTATTCGGGACTGTATTATTTATTCGGACCCTCCGAGCGAGGGCACAACTGTAATAAGTGTGCGTGTGTGTGATGTATGTCTTCCAACCCCACGTCTTTCTCCCTTTTATTTACCCGCTTATGATGGTTAGGTTAGGGCATGTTTCAATTAGCATACAGTATGATAGCATGTTTGCATTCATTCATCTGTTTTGCATGCACCGGGCTCGGCGCATCATACTAACTGCATCGTATTTTCAATTCCAAGTTGAATACATGCTAGCTGTAGCATTTCATATGCCATGTTTAGAATAGCCGAGCCTGCTATAGTTGCATTTTTGCATGTGTTGCATTAGGCATTTCTGTATAGTTAGGATCATGCATGGATTTCTAACCTAACTTCTGTTTTGGCTTGGAGTACTCGGTAAGTTTTATGCTTTAGCATCCTTGCATGCGTGTGAGTGACTGCCATGAATAGCATGCTTACCATGAGGCTATGTGCTTATATGATATAACTGCCTAAATGCCTGTGGGTGAAGGTTGGGTTATTTGGATTGGAACAATTCATCAAATGTGTGTTTTAAGCCCACTAGATAGTGGCAAAATCATATTTTCTAAGCCCACCCAAGGGTGGCAAATCCACGTCTTAGCCTACTTGCGAGTAGCACCATCAAACCATTTTCAAATAAACAAACATGAAATGTTTTGTTCCAATTCAGGCGATCTAGTCTATACTTGTATGCTGTGCGCATCACATAGTAAATCTAGGCTAATAACCGGAATAAGAACGCATAATGTTTTCAAAAATAGATATCATGGTTAGTAGAGGCCGATCTTTGATCGGGGGAGCGGAGGTGCTCACGAAGTGACCTTCCCCAATCGTACCCAAGTTCCCGAGCCGAGGCAACTTTGGTGATGACGGACACGTGGCCTTAGGCAAACGAGTCAGGATTTCCTAAATTTTCCCAAAATAAAACATTTAGGTGGCGACTCTGTATCTGGCAAAGTAGTCCATGTTTGGCACTTCTTTCAAAAATCTGTTTTCTCAAAACGATTTGCCGAATTTGGACTCTTTGGTTCAGATTTAGAACCGTGAAAAATTGAGAGTCCGAACTGTAGTGAACCCCAAATGAACAGAACGGGACTCATCCCTTCCGGGGGCGTTCGGGGACGTCTACAGCAGTTATATCACGAAAGCAAATAGCCTCATGGTAAACATGCTATCATGGCAGTCACTCACACGCATGCAAGGATGCTAAAGCATAAATGCTTACCGAGTACTCCAAGCCAAAACAAAAGCTATGCTAGAAATCAATGCATGATCCTAACTATACAGAAATGCCTAATGCAACACATGTAGGAATGCAACTACAATAGGCTCGGCTATTCTAAGATGGCATATGATGATGTTACAGCTAACACGTATTCAATTTGGAATTAAAATACAAATGCAGTTAGTATGATGCGCCTAGCCCGGTGCACGCAATACAGATGAATGATGCAAACATGCAAGCATAAGTATGCTAATTGAAACATGCCCTAATCTAACCATCGTAAGCGGGTAAATAAAAGGGAGAAAGACGTGGGTTGGAGACATACATCACACGCACACACACTTATTACAATTGTGCCCTCGCTCGAATGATCCGAATAAATAATACAGTCCGAATAAGGACAGTCCGAATAAGTACAAAACCCTAATTAATTAACAATTTAACTAGAAAAGCAAGTAAATTAGCATGCAAGCTTATGGACCGCCTCAGCTCTGTTCCGAATGATGAAAGATGCATGCTTGAGTTGCCTGGTGTGGAAATCCATTACGATGCCCCGATTCGCCTCTGTTTGCAATTAATCCCGGAATGCTATGCCAGGCTCTGGAAGGCTGTTGATTTCTGATTTACTGCAACAGAGAGCAAGAAAGGGGCACAGCAAAGTATTTTCACATATGTATGCATGACTACTCTTCAGGGAGTGTAGTCCTCGATCCTTGTGCCACCAATCACGCATCTCGATGCATGATGGTCGAGGAGTCGAATTGCACGACTCGATGTGAAATGAATGCACATATAAACACAACAAGACCTAAACTTCATCATGGGTAATCCGGAGTGTCAGCGATCGGGAATTGAGACACGTTCCGTCACTCGGAGTACGAAACGTCCCTCATTTCCCGTGCTTGGGCTAACTCCTATCCCAAACACAATGCAAATGAGATGGCATACACAATGCGACTAACATACAATCTAGCATACGTAATGCTATGGACCGAAATGGCATACACAATGCACGATGGGCTTACACCAACATGAGTGGACCTCAGCCACACTCACATCAGTGGCCATTAGATGAAAATGAGACAACCGAAATGTGTGCACACATGCACGAATACCAAGGACCAAACCTAAGGCATGGAATTCCACTCTACCCAAGCATGGCAAGGATGAAACATGACATGGAATAGCCTAAATTACAGCTTTAAAACAGCATGAAATATGGTCCCGAAACATGCAAATATGGCACACAATGCAAGCTAGGGGGCCTGGGTACCGAAACTAGTGAAGTACGTTACACTAGAGGTACCCAAAGCAATGCACCAAAGGCAAAACCAACCCCAAACAGATCCTAGGTAGGTCTGAAACAGTGGGAAAATGACCTAAAATGATGGCTCGGAATGCAACGGAATGGAGCTACTGGCATTGGGTGCGCAAAAGGGGGAATATTTTATCAATATTTTATCAACCTTAATACTTTTTTGTTTGTATCTTAACCTCAATTGAGAAAATAAATTAGGCAACACAAGTTCAATACAACTGAAATCTCTTGCCGAAACACCTTCAACAACCCCAGTTTATTCAATGGTCGGTAAATGAGGCATACAAGCCCAACTCTCAAACGCATTTAAAGAAATGAAAACATGGCAATATGGCATTCGTATAAGCTCTGAAATTTGATGAAAAATGACCCCAAGGCATAAAAATATCTCAGTATATGCATGGAATGGATCTCAAAACTCAAAGCTAAGCATGGACCTTGAACTACAACCATGCGAAACTAACATCATTCAACCACAACACCCAAAAACAGAGCTAGGGCAGTCCAAAATAAGCACATTATCAGTTTAAGAATGGCCAAAATGTGCTAAAATCAAGGTCCAACAAAGCATGCAAAGAAAGCTAGTGAACCATGAGTTGTTCTACAACTATATGAAGCATATGAGGGCTCACCTAGCCAGCCAAAAATAGAAGTATGCCATGTCAAAATATGCCCAAACAACTACTAAAACTCAGTCAATGCATGCAAAAATGATGGGCTCCTTTGAAAGGCCAATAAGAGGGTTACTCTACACATACATGATGGACATCAATGATGGCAAAGCCACCTCTGGAAATAGGTTATGAAAGCCTTAAAACTCACCAAAAAGGCCCTGAAATCAACCTAGGAAACATGAAAATGAAAGACCCTTTGAAAGGCCTTGAGTGGGATTGTTCTACACATGCATCATAGACATAAAATATGGCCAAAGGGGCTCCGGACAGAGTCAAGGAAGACCTTAAAACTCACAAAATAGGGCCTGAAATGTGACTTCACAACATGCAAGATGGAGCCCCTTTGGAAGGCCAACAATGCTAGTAAAGAGAACAAGGGGTGAGAGGGTCACCCCTCTCTGATTTTGAAGCTCAAAAGCACATCTAAGCCACTGAAAATCCACTAGATTTCAGTGGTTAAAAGGCCAAACCAAGGCCAATGCAAATGCTCAAATGCAAGGCTCAAAACATGAGGAAATGAAGCATGGAAAGGGGAAGATGACCCCAAACAGAAAAGAGTCCTTAAACAAAAATGCTTAAAAGATCAAAAAAAGACTTTTTTTAGTTTATGGAAAATCTCAAAAATGCTTGCAAGTAAGGCTAAGATATCATGCAAAATAAGCCCTAAAAGAGAGATGAAACATACAAGGATGTAGGAGACCTGAAACAGAAAATTATCCTTAATCAAACTTCAAGAGGAACTCAAAATAAGACACTTTACAGTTTATAACAAAACCCAAAAATGCTTGCAAATAGGGCTAAGCTATGGAGCAAAATAATGCAAGAAAAAGGGAAAATGGAGACTTACCCTTAAAGAGCAGGTTTCCAGCAACTTCTAGACCAAGAAAGGAGTTCTTCAATCTCTAAAAATCAGCTCCAAGATGCTTGAATGGATGGTGGAGGTGGTAGGCTATGAGGTGTAGTGCAAATGGACTGAGAATATTAGGGTTTGGAGCTTGAAGAAGAGAGCTATGGAGGGTGGAGTGTATATGCCTTAGCAAAAATTGTTGAACCCTTGCAAATGAAGACAAGCCTCTCCGTTATAGAGGAGAGGCTCTAAAGCTTCTCTTGAAAGCTTCAAATATCCTCCATACACGTGTATGGAGGATGGTCCAAATGCCTCACAGCTGGCACAGCTGTGATGCATTCAGAGAGAGCAAAAAGCAAGAAGCAGGCCGACCAGTTCAAGTGGCCGACCGGCCACTCCCCCTGGTCGGCTGACCAGGGGTCAAAAGGTTCAAGGAGAAATGCTGGCCGGTCACTCCAGAAAGGTGGCCTCCCAGATGAGTGCAACACAGCTGTATGGTGGAAAACCAGAAAATGTGACCCAAGAGAGAGAAAAACCAGCTTTTTAGCAAGGTTCAAAAGGGTCAAGAAGAATTACTGGTCGGCCTACCCATATTGGTGGCCTCCCAGATGAGCACAACACAATGGTGGTATGAAAAGCCAGAAATTATTGCTCAAAAGTGAGAAAAACCAGTTTTCTGTCAGAAAAATCGGCTTTAGGAGAGAGAAAAAGAGAAAACTAGTTTCCAAGGGGAAAAGGTGGCCTCCCACCATACTACCACCTCCCTAGTAATGAAAATAGGGTCCCTACCAAAAATGGACCAAGACGGATGCAAAACGAAGGTTCGGGGGCCAAAACGCGCAGTCTGGGGCCCCGAAAACAGGCTGTTAAGCACCGGAAGTAGCGTATGACTACGAAGGTGGTCTCCCGGGCCACAGTGTCCCTCTAAAGGGAGGAAATAAGGTGTGTGCCAAAAATCGAAGAAAACGGAAGTAATTAAGCGGTCCCGAACCGAGGCACACGACCGACGGCTCCGAAAATCGGAAACTGGGCTCCAAACGGAAAAATAGCCTACAACCACGAAACGTAGCCTACGGTCGCTGAGAGATGGTCTACCAGACCTCTCCCTCCCTTCGGGAAGAGAAAATAGAGAAAGAAAGACTTGGTTCGTAAACCAAGGTAAAGCACAAAAGAGCCCCGAAGTCCGGAGGCAAGGCTCGCAGCCGAGACTCCGCAACCTCAGAACGAGCACAATATGCAGCATCACTGAGCGCTCAGTTGGTGACGTCTGAGTCTTAAGGTCGGTCAAAACTAAGGTGTCTACAGTTGCCCCTCTTTGACAGAACTCGAAAGTCGTAATTGACGGGAGTGAATGTCAAAGGCCAGAGATGACCCATTTTTGACAAGGCCGAAGACTTAGACAAACAGGCAAGATAACAAAGAGGTGCCTGTAGGCAAGGGGCAAGATGCAAAATGATGTGCAGAAAGCCAGATGTGACTCATGATCATGCAAAGCAGCAAGTTGTAATGAAGCGCACACGCAACAGTCTTAAGCAAAAATGCAAAGCAACAACTACATTTCATGCAGTTTAAGAATGCGGAGAATTATTCAATTCTCGCCACGTCTCACACGGAGAAGATACAATACCTGTGCGATTCGTCTGGTTGCACCAGCTTCAAATAAACCGTACATACAATATCATGCCTGCAAAAGAGAGAAACTTAACAAGCATAACATAGTTAGCAACGCATGTTCAACACTATATCGAACGTAGATAAGCAGGGTGTCGATGGGAAAGTGCATCACAATGCGAGAGACACGCGTGTGTGTCAACGTAAGTTAAGAGTGAGGGTATGAAAATACCCATGAAACGTGCACAACAATGCAAGTGGTATGCATGAAAATGTAAGTGACGTGCATAACAATGCAGGGTAAGTGCAAATTCGAATGCATGTTTGACACGAAACAACGAGCAAAGAAATGCAAGTTTTGACGAGTGTGACTCAATCGCGACCTCCGGTTTACCTCCCGGAAGGGTCACAACGTGCTCAAAAAGGATACATTTTGCTCTTGACGAGTGACGATGAAACACGCATCGAAAGTTGGAGTTGAAGTTCCCGCGGAGGGATTTCGCGACGAAAAGTGCACTTTTCTTATACTTTCTCGGGTGCCGGGGACTCCGATCACTACCAAAATTTGCAGAGACCTTGGAGACCATCTTGGGAACACCACCGACCAAGTTTGAGTGCAGGGGGTGGTCGGCCTACCAGAAAAGGTGGCCGGCCGACCACTTAGCCCAAATCCGGGGCAGTTTGGTACTTTCACCCTCATTTCTTTAAATACATTCGGCCAAAGCTTTATTCCTCACAACTTCATATCCGAAATCACCTTCTCCTCCTTCCTATAGCATTTTCCCTCTCAGATCTGTGCTCTATACGCGTTTTCCAACGCCCCACGCAAAGTTGTTTTGTGAAAACTTTCAGTTCTCTTCACTTTGAACCGATTAGATTTTGATTTCGGAGCTGCTTTTCTCATTTTCACCACTTGAGGTAAGTTTGTCTCAACATTTGGAAGACTTTCTTGGGAGTTGACTTTTGTTGACTTTTTCATTTCACCACTTGAGGTAAGTTTGTCTCAACATTTGGAAGATTTTCTCGGGAGTTGACTTTTGTTGACTTTTTCATTTCCCGAGAGTTGACTTTTGTTGACTTTTTTCAATTTTGGCTCATTTTGCTCATTTTTGCAGAATTCTTGAGATGGCAGGTCATTTTCCCCATGACGGAGGTTCTCCAGGTGCCGGAGGCGATCCAGATATCATGTCTCTGCCGCCGAGGATTCGCCTGTAGACGTCCCCGAACGCCCCGGGAGGAACGAGTCCCCCCGTTCCGTTCGATATTGGGCTCACTACAGTTCAGGACTCTAAAATTGTCACGGTTCTAAGTCTGAACCAAAGAGTCCAAATCCGGCAAATCGTTTTGAAAAAATAAATTTTGAAAGAAGTGTCAAACATGGACTGCTTTGCCAGATACAGAGTCGCCACTTAAATGTTTTATTTTGGGGAAATTTAGGAAACCCTGACTCATTTGCCTAAGGCCACGTGTCCGTCATCACCAAAGTTGCCTCAGCTCGGGAACTTGGATACGATTGGGGAAGGTCACTTCGTGAGCACCCCTGCTCGCCCGATCAAAGATCGGCCTCTACTAACCATGATATCTATTTTTGAGAACATTATGCGTTCTTATTCCGGTTATTAGCCTAGATTTACTATGTGATGCGCACAGCATACAAATATAGACTGGATCGCCTGAATTGGAACAAAACATTTCATGTTTGTTTATTTGAAAATGGTTTGATGGTGCTACCCACAAGTAGGCTAAGACGTGGATTTGCCACCCTCGGGTGGGCTTAGAAAACATGATTTTGCCACTATCTAGTGGGCTTAAAACACACATTTGATGAATTGTTCCAATTCAAATAACCCAACCTTCACCCACAGGCATCCAGGCAGTTATATCATATAAGCACATAGCCTCATGGTAAGCATGCTATTCATGGCAGTCACTCACACGCATGCAAGGATGCTAAAGCATAAAACTTACCGAGTACTCCAAGCCAAAACAGAAGCTAGGTTAGAAATCCATGCATGATCCTAACTATACAGAAATGCCTAATGCAACACATGCAAAAGTGCAACTATAGCAGGCCCGGCTATTCTAGACATGGCATATGAAATGCTACAGCTAACATGTATTCAACTTGGAATTGAAAATTCAATGCAGTTAGTATGATGCGCCGAGCTCGGTGCATGCAATACAGATGAATGAATGCAAACATGCTATCATACTGTATGCTAATTGAAATATGCCCTAATCTAACCATCATAAGCGGGTAAATAAAAGGGAGAAAGACGTGGGGTTGGAAGACATACATCACACACACGCACACTTATTACAATATTGCCCTCGCGCAGAGGGTTCGAATAAAATAATATACAGTCCCAAATAAATAGTACAGTTCAAATAAATAATACAGTCCAAATATGTACAAAAATCCTAATTAATTACCAAATTAACTAAGAAAACAATAAACTGGCATGCAAGCTAGGGACTGCCTTGACTCTTCTTCAGATGATGAATGGTGCATGCTCGGGTTGCTTGGTGCGGAAATCCACTGCGATGCCCCAATTAGCCTCTGTTTGCGAATGATGCCGGAATGCTGTGCAAGGCCTTTGAAAGGCTACTGATTCTTGATTTGCTGCAACAGAGAGCAGGAAAAGGGCATGGCAATGTATTTTCACAAATGTATGCATGCCTCGATCCTCGCGCCACCAATCACGCATCTCGATGCATGATGGCCGAGGAGTCGAATTGTGCAACTCAATATAGAATGAATGCATATGAAAACACAACAAGACCTAACTCCGTCATGGGCAATCCAGAGTGTCGGTGACAGGGAATTGAGACACGTTCCGTCACTCGTAGTACGAAACGTCCCTCGTTTCCTGTGCTCGGGCTAGCTCCTACCCCAAGCACAATGCAATATGCATGATATGCATGAATGCAAATAATATACAACCTAACATGCACAATGCTATGAGATGGCATACACGATGCACGAGGTAACATGGCATACACAATGCTCTAACATACAACCTAGCATACGCAATGCTATGAAATGAAATGGCATACTCAATGCACAATGGACTTACACCAACATGAGTGGACCTCAGCCACACTCACATAGGAGGCCATGAGATGAAAATGAGACACTCGAAATGCGTGCACACGTGCACACAAACCGAGGACCAAGTCTAAGGCATAAATGCCACTCTAACAAGGCATGGCAAGGCACGAAATATGGCACACAAACATGCAAGTTTCAGAACTGAAATGTGATGCAAAATGAACCCGAAACATGGAAACATGGCACCCGATGCATGGAATGAACCCGAAATACAAAACTAGGCATATGCATTGGCCTATAGCTATACAAAACATGCGTTATTTGAACATGAAGTGTGAATATAGATTCAAGGAAGTCCCAAAAAAAGCATATTTACAGTTTTAATCAAGGCCAAAAAATGAACACAAATAGGACTAAGCTAGCATGCAAAAATGGCCCCGTAAGAGAGGTAATGAAGCAAGTAGCAGCTGCTGGCCCTAAACGGCCAAGATCCCTTCAACAAAGTTGAAGAGGGGCTCAAAATTAAGTACTTTAAAGTTTACAACAAGCCACGAAAACAAACACAAGTATGGTTAAACTATTGTGCAAGAAATGGGCCAAAAGGGAGGTTTAAACACAAAGTGTAAAAAGGGAGCCTTAAACAGCAAAAGATCCTTGATCAAAAATGAAGAAGGGGTCAAAATAAGTCTATTTATAGTTCGGACCAGAGCCCAAAAATACAAGCACAAAGGGCTAACAAAACATGCAAAAATAAGGCCAAAAGAGGGATAAAGAGGCAAGTGACCAAAGGAAGCCTCAAACAGTGAAGATCCCTTCAAAAATGTTGAATAAGGGCTCAAAATAAGCCACTTTCCAGTTTATAACCAAGCTCGAAACAATTTAAAAATGAGCCTAAAATACTATGCAAGAAAGAGGCATACAAGAGAGGTAAAGAAGCAAGTGTAAAAAGGAAGCCTCAAACAGGGAGAGGCCCTTAAACAAACATGAAAAGGAGCTCAAAATAATGCTATTTTCAGTTAGGGTCGGAGGCCAAAAATTCAAGCAACTAAGGCTTATATACAAAGCAAAAAAAGACTAGAAAAGGAAAGAAAGTGACTCACCCTTACAGACCAATGCTCCAACAACCTTTGAGCCAAGTTTGGGAGTTCTTCACCTTTGGAAATCAGCCTCAATCTTCTGGAATGGAGGATGGGGGTGTGGTGCTATGAGGTGGTGTAGAAATGGTATAGGGTTTGGGGTTTTGGAGCTTGGAATAGAGAGAGAGGGGGAGATATAATACAAGGGCCTTAAACCAAATTTTTGTAACCTCTGAAATGCAGCTGGAGCTGCTGGTTTTGTAGACAAAGGAGTGGAAAAAAGGGAGGAAAATGGGGGGGAAAAACAATTCAAATTTCCCTCCAAAAGGTTGACCCTCGGGCATAGGGCCTAGGGGAAAACAAATTGCACATCTAGAACACACTTGGGGAGGGGGTCATGGCCGGCCAGCTCAAAAGGGCAAAAAAGGTCATCCAACTAGGTAAGTGGCCGGCCTGCTACATTTTCTGGCCGGCCTGCTACTTTTCAGAACAAAAAAAAGGTTCTTCCAGAAATAAAGGTGGCCGGCCGGTGATTGGGAAGTACAATGGTGGCCATTCAACTATCCATATTGAAGCCCCGGAAGTTATCTTTCCAATGGCACAAACCTTGCATTAAAATTTCTCCTGTGGAAAAAGTTATGCTAGTTTCCGTGAAGCCGCGCAGATTCGGTCCTACCCGGATCCATGCGGAACTTCTCCCAACCTTGTTTTCTTCTCTCCTCTCCTCTTTTCTTCAACTCCAAACCCCTAAACAAGGTGTTTTGAAAGATTTTTCAAAAGAGTTCATCTCTCCTTCATTCATTTCCACTTTGTCCTCGCTCGGTTTACCGAAAAGCACGACATTTAACAAAATGCGAGCGTCGGGACATCGTAGAAACTTTATTTAAAAAAATATTTTTGAAAGAGAGGGTTTCAAGGTCTAAAATCTTTTGATCAAGATTCTTTTGGTCCAAAAAAGGGGTATGAAGTTGAGATTTGACTCTCTCTCCTTGCCGAAGAAATTGAACCTTTGCCCTGCACATCTTTCAAAACCGTCAATCGCGTCCAAGTCTTAAAGGCGGTCAAAAATGGGGTGTTTACAGTTGCCCCTCTTTGACAGAACTCGGAAGTCAAGAAGTGACGGGAGTGAATGTCAAAGCCTAGAGACGACCCATTTTTGACAAGGCCGAAGACTTTGGACAAACAAACAAAGTACAGACAAATAAATGGTTGCGCCCGCAGGCTGCCTACGTACCCCTTTGCAAGGAATCAAACCAGCGTAGTTCAGGGGCAGGATAAAATGATATGCAAAAATATTTTGATAAGTGGACTTATACGCTACGCGAAGCCGGTTTGAAAGTTGGACTTATACGCTACGCGAAGCCGGTTTGAAGATTGGACTTATACGCTATGCGAAGCCGGTATGAAAATTGGACTTATACGCTACGCGAAGCCGGTTTGAAAATTGAGGACTCATGCAATGCACTACAATGTAGTGGCTAAGATGCAATGTAATAGCTAAGAGGTAAAGGTACCTTACAGGGCCAATTGGCAATGACTTACCTCGGCAATGTCCTACCTCAAGCTGATGTGGGAATCTTCCTCTTCTTCTCAGTTGAACCACAGGTACTACTTTTCTCCCTGACTATGGTTGCAGCTTTCCCTATTCTCCAACAGGGTGACAGACTAGGTTGGATCAGTATCCAGAATTGAGGCGCATACAGATGCTATCTCAATCTATGAGGCTGCCATACAGATTTCAAGCCGAGGATATACCCCTGGGTATTTAAACCAGACTTTAGTCTCGGAAATCCCGAACCTTTGTGTTCTAGGCATGAGCCATTCGAACTCTAGTTTCCACCGCCTCAGTTGATCTCCTAGGAACTCATTGCTAACACAGGCAGGTAGCTATACCAAACCACTGGAAGTCGTTCGGGCACGACAAACACCAAAGGAATTGCACGTTTAGAGGATTTAAGGTCTCCTAGACCGGGAGGGCACAAGATAGTGTGAATAAAGATGCAGGATTTAAGGTCTCCTTAGACCGGACGATAAAACAGATATGGTGCAATGGATGTAATAGATGTGATGCAATAGATAATAGATGCAATGCAACAGAGAGTACAATAGATGCAAAATGGTGACATACTCCAACCACGTTGGACTCATGAGTGGAGGAAGAATAAAGAAAATTAATCAGGGGCGCGCTTCATGCATCCTAAGATAAATTCCAGACACGCTGAAATCGTGTGAGGAAGGGGACAAAGAGAGAAACATAGGAACTTATCCCAGTGTTTCGGAATGGTATAAGCATTGGAACATATTTCGAGTGCTTTTAACCGAAGGGGGAGAAACATAGGGACGTATCCCGGTGTTTCAGAATGGTGTGAGCATTGGAACGTATTCCGAACACTTTTAACTGAAGAGGGAAAAACCTAGGAACGTATCCCGGTGTTTCAGAATGGTGTGAGTATTGGAACGTATTCCGAACACTTTTAACCGAAGAGGGAGAAACATAGGGACGTATCCCGGTGTTTCAGAATGGTGTGAGTATTGGAACGTATTCTGAACACTTTTAACCGAAGAGGGAGAAACATAGGGACGTATCCCGATTTTTCAGAATGGTGTGAGTATTGGAATGTATTCCGAACACTTTTAACCGAAGAGGGAGAAACATAGGACGTATCCCGGTGTTTCAGAATGGTGTGAGTATTAGAACGTATTCCAAACACTTTTAACCGAAGAGGGAGCAACCTAGGGACGTATCCCAAAGGTTAGGGACGTATCCCAAGGGTTAGGGACATATCCCAAGGATTAGGGACGTATCCCAAGGATTAGGGACGTATCCCAAAGGTTACGAACAAGGAGGAGAAACATAGGGGCGTATCCCGGTGTTTCGACAAAGGAGAAGAAACATAGGGACGTATCCCGGTGTTTCGGAAAAGAAAGAGAAAGGGAAACGTAGGGACATATCCCGGTGTTTCAAAAGAAGGGAGAAACATAGGGACGTATCCCATTGTTTCGGAAGGAAGGAGAAATGTAGGGACGTATCCCGGTATTTCGGAATAAAAGATGCGGGCATTGGAACGTGTTCCAAATGCTCTAAACCAAAGGAGGTCTAAGCCGTCGCACGCGCGAGGAGAAAGCATGATAATTGCAAGTGAATTGGTGTATAACAATGCAATGAATGAGCATAACAATGCTAGTGAAATGGGTGCATAACAATGCAACTGGAACGTGCATCACGATGCAAGTGGAACGTGCGTGACAACGCATATTTAAAACAAAATGCCGAATAAGGGAACACAAGCCTTAGCGAGACCAAATTCAAACGCGACCTATGATTTACCTTTCAAACGGGCACACCCTGTTCATACCGGAGAGAGATAACATCTGCTGCTGCTTTAATTGCCATTCTGACTTGAAGCATGCTTAAGCTTGGAGTAGAGGCACACTCATTCTTCGGAGCACTGACAAGGCTTGAGGAGGTACATCCGGAGTACAATCACGGAATTTGCTGAAGGTAAAACACACTCAGATGCTTCGATTTTCCCTCTTTTCTTTTGCTTTGCAGTCTGGAACCCATATAGCTTCAGATAGGTCCTGGTTTTACTGTTCTCACATGACCTGGGTTGAACCGTGCGGTTTTATGAAAGAACGAATCTTGTTTTGCACAAACGTGAAGAATGCCACAGCACTTTGAGCACAAAACTATTTTATTTTTGAAATTGAGAGATGAGTTTTCGACTAGGTATTGAGCCTACGACTGAACACAGCAAGACAACTCAACAAGGAAATAAAAGGTACACAACCTAGACACATCGAATAACACTCAAAACGACTCAAAACAAGAATCGAGATAAAACAAAAAGACACGACACTCAGACGTGCACAGGGAGCCTGTTTCACCGGGTAGTGTTTCCCACCCTTTCTCATTTGTAATTCTCACATCACTCGGCCCTCAAGCTCTGTTTTTCTGAAAAAGCCCTTTTCTCACTTTTTCTCTCATCGCACATCTCTCTATTCTTCAATCTCTCATTTTTCATCCCTCCCCTGGGTGGTTGATGGATAAACAGCAAATTGTGGACTCGTGCCCCTAGCATTCTGCTAGATTCTCTTTCTTTCGCTCACAGCTAGTGAATTCCTCCCACGGAAAGGTTGCGCTACAACTGGGTGTGTAGCAAATCTGCAGCTAACATCAGTTGATGATGCTTTGCTGGGGAGTTTGGACGTGATAAGATCTGTCCAGATGATGGAATGGAATATCTTGCCCCATTCTAGTTCGTGCTTCGCACTTCGCTTGATACCTCGTTGCTTGGAGGATGTGAGAGCTTTCTGCCCTTTGTTGTGCCCTTTTCTGGCGAATACGGTGCCCTTTCCGACAAGTAGAGTGCCCTTCTTGGCAAGTATGGTGCCCTTTCTGGCAAGCATGTTGACAATGGGGAAAAGACTGAACACCTGACTCAACTATGCCCCTAGTTCATCATTTCGACCATTTTTTATTTTTTGCTTTCTACTAAAACAGTTTTGACCAACATGAGAGTTAGATTAACGCGCTTGTTCGATTTTCTAATTTGAAATCATGCAAGTTAGGCTATGAGTACTGAGAGTTTTCCTTTTTTGGGTCCAAGAAATGGTCCAGTTTTGAAAAATGGAGTACTTTTCGAGAAGATTAGTCAACCTCAGTAAAAATTCTCAAAAACTATTTTTGCAAACGACCACTGCTCAATGAGCACGGAACCTACTCTTGAGATGCACAACCTCGGACCCATAGCAATGGAAAATTGCCCCTTGTCTAAAGGACACTGCATGGCAACGGAAAGTTGCCCCTTGTTTGAAATGACACTGCGGCGTTGAATGGCAACGTAAAGTTGCCCCTTGTCTGAATGGCACCACAGCGCATTGAATGGCAACGAAAAGTTACCCCTTTTCTGAATGGCACCGCAGCGCATTGAATGGCAACGGAAAGTTGCCCCTTGTCTGAATGGCCCCGCAGCGCATTGTAGTCAGTCCTCAGAGTGACGAACACAACCAAATTCTCGGATACAGAGAAAGCGAAGATGATCAAAACCATTACATGGGCACAATTGATTTGAAGTGTTTTACGGCTGGACTTCAGAATGAAGTTGCCTACGTATCCCAAAGATGGGAATCAAGCCTTACGTAGTTCGGGGTTAAGGTACACTCGGGTATTAACCTTTCCTTTTTAGGCTCTAACTTTTGCCAAGGCGCCCGTCGCGGGTTTTCGACCTTGCGAGCTTTGTTCTTCTTTCTTTTTCATTTCTTTTCTTCTCTTTTTTCTTTTTTTTTTTTTCTCTTTTTGCTTTTTGTATATAACTTTTCTTGCTCTAACTTTTGCCTAGGTCGCCCTTTTCGGGTTTTCGGCCCAGCGAGCCTCGCAAAGGATAAAAGTGTAACAAGTCCATGCCAAATGGTTTTAGGATCTCGAAGCCATCCGTATCCGAGAGAGTGGCTGTTGTATCGATTTGCAGAAGGATCCATCTTCGGCTCTTCGAGCACATCGGACATTTTCGCCCCTAGTTCGAGGGGTGTTTCTGTTCTAGCTTCGCAAGCTTCTTCTGATGAGGTCTGATCTTCTTGATCTGACTTTTCTTGCCCTTAGTTCGAGGGTTACTTCGAACCTGGCCACGCAGGCCTCACATTATGGTTGACCTTTGAACTTTCTGAGTCCGAGTTCGAGGTTTGAAAGCAAGGGGTCGAGTCTCGAGGTTGAGAGCGATCCTAGGCTGCACAATCTCAAAAGCGATTCCACACAGGTCTTCGCAGGACCGCGTAAAACATTTTTTTTGAAATCTTTTAAGAAAGCGACTAATCGCTCGTGCTGAAGACGGTGTGGAACCAATCTGGATCAAGCCAGGATTCTTCTCAGTACTCACGTTAACAAACATGATTTCATTCATTAAGGGCTTAGCACGCCTCTCTTTCTCTCAATTTGATCAAAGTTTTGCAAATCCCAAGGAATTCCTTCCCCTTTATTTTCATCACAATGTTCAAAAGGTTTTGAAAAACTTAGGTCGATGCAATGATTTTCAAAGCACAGAAAAGCAGGTGAAAAGCACTGTCGTTTCATTCAGAACTTCTGGCACAACTGGCACACCGCAGAAGCAAACACAAGAATGTGAAAATCACTGCTGTTCATTCAAATCTGTTGGCATTACTGGCTCCAAGGCAAAAATAGACTCAAAAAAAAATGAAAAGACAAACACAAAACAAAATGGTGACGCCCGAGGTAACACCCCCCGGAATCACCCGACTCCTATACAACAGGACTAACTCGATACAACAAGACAAACCCAAAACAAAAGAGACTGGCTCAAAACAAAAAGACAGACTCAAAAACAAAACAACAAGACTGACCCAATACCTAAGTCAGAATGTACAAAAACCAGCATTCACAAATGCTCAAAACAGTGCGTGCCATACACCATATCTGAAATAAACTGAACACCGCCCGCAGGTGGTTCATCCCTCGATCACATCACATTATCCCCTACAAGTTCACTGATCAAGTGCCGATAGACTTTGCAGGACCTGGTGCGGGGATGACCCCGTTGTCAATCAAATTTTGTATCTCGTGGCGGAGACGGACGCAACTGTCGGTGTCATGACCGGTTTGTTGATGGAAAGCATAGTACTTAGTCGGGTCATGTTTTGGAGGGAGAGGATCGGGTAGAGGCCGTTGCTCTAATAGTTTCAGACGTCCTTTCCTGAGTAGGACCCCCAGGGATTTAGACAAAGACATATAGAGTGGGGTGAAAACCTTCTTGCCTCGGGGTAGATAGTCTGAAGTTCGGGGGTTTGAAGTGGATGCACCAACAAAGTGGGTGGCTGCTCTTGGTGTGGTGGTGGCGACCATGCCCACATCTAAAGTCCTAGCCACTGCATCACTGCTGGTGGTCGCATTCGAACTACGGGTAAACGCCCTCCTGGGCTGCTCCTTCTCCGGGTCAATGAGGCCCTGCTTCATGGCATCCTCGATCTGTACTTCC
The DNA here is from genome assembly GCF_055761805.1 of Camellia sinensis. Lineage (NCBI taxonomy): Eukaryota > Viridiplantae > Streptophyta > Magnoliopsida > Ericales > Theaceae > Camellia > Camellia sinensis. The sequence goes on from NC_138970.1 coordinate 79,570,979, forward strand.
ATCTCATGCAAATCCGAAAAGGTAGGGAAGGGGAGCACGATCATTTTCTGCATTAGCGTGGGCTGGAGGTTGCGCACAACCATCCGTATTTGATCCTTATCCGTTGGCCTAATGGTCATCATTGAGGCTTTGGCCCTCCAGCGGGCCACGAACTCTGAGAAGCTCTCCTTAGGCTCCTGTCTCGTCGTCTCAAGATCACGGGTCGTAATCTAGATTTGGGTATTGTATGAATATTGTGCGACGAAGGCCTCAGCCATCTCCACCCAGCTTCGTTTCACTGAATCCTCCAATTTGGCGTACCAGATGGCCGCAATACCCGACAGGGTCCTACCAAAAAAGGAAAGCTTCTGTAATCTTGTCAAGCCCATCGGGCGCAGAACATCTGAAAACAAACTCAGGTGGACCATGGGATCTCCTGACCCGTCAAAACGGTCGATGTGAGGCATCTTGAACCTGTCCGGCAGTGTCACAGCTGCGTCGGTGTACCCGTCCTCAATGTCCGGGATGGACTTTACCCCCTGGGATTTCTTGAACAACTTTTCAAGCTTGCTCAACTTCAACGCTGTATGGTCTACCTCGAACTCAAAGGGAGAGTCCGATGGGTTGATTGGTGCTTTAGACAGCTGGGGTAAGATTGGGGGCAGAGCCGGCCCTGTCGGAATGTCCGTACCTTCCTGGACATTTGGCGTCTCCCCGGGTGCTGGAACTCCTGGTGGGGGAGGGGCTTGATGCGAAGCAGATGCTCCGTTTTGCTGTTGCAATCTAGTGATTAGCTCTGCCTGTTGGGCCATGACCGCAGCCTGCTGTTTGGCGAATTTAGCTTGGCGGACAGCATCTTGCTGCATGAGTTTCATACTTCCTTGCATCTGGCGCATCATTGCCTCCATCCCTGATGTGTTCTGCTGATCCATCTAACTGACTGGTATCTATCCCTGCAGTAGAAACTGAGACCTCAACCTGACTGTTCACTGGTGGGGTGGATAGGGCCACTGATCTGGTAACTGCTGAACTGGTGATTTGTGCCTGACTGGCCTTTTTACCCTACCTCTGGCAAAGGAACACTGATTGCCCTTGAACTGAATCTCTGACCTGACAAAGTCTATCAGCACTAGTCCAATGTACACGGGGGATATCGGAGCTTTCTGAAGCTATGGTTCCCAGACTACCTAGCAAAAGAGAAAACACGCAGCATCTCAGCCTAACTTCACCAAAACAGATACGAGCATAGTAGGATGACTGTGCCCTCTACTGAATTCTGCCCCCAAAATTCTGCCTCAAATCTGATACCCTTGGGTAAAACTGATTCCCAAAATACTGAATTGGTGCCCGCAGGCCTGATGACCAGACTTGTAAACTGATACATTCATTCCTGTAGAGACGCACTCTAAAAGCACATAACAGATAAATGAGAGCCAAAGCACCCCTATGTTGGGGTAGGGTTTCCCTGTCCTATTTTGTCAGGAGCTAGGGTTTCACTACGCACGCAGCGGTTTCAAACAACCTACGATCGGGTAAGCAACCTATCCTAGCTTGGAATGGTCACTACAGATTCCGAATATGCACTAGGTCGAATGGTCAAAAGGGTGCCCCAGTAAAACCGGGGTTTGTGTTCCCATACTGGCAAAGCCCACAACCGGTCAGCCTTATGGTCATGCCTTGACAAGACAAGAATCCGGCAAACCGTTCAGGAATAGCAGATGGCAAACACGGTGTCCTAGGCGCACCAATGCAAATGCAATGCAAAGAAACACATAAGTGTAATCAAAACAAGATATCATGAGTTCGAGTCAAGTTCTCTAAGTCCCCAGCGGAGTCGCCAGAAACTGTAGACGTCCCCAAACGCCCCGGGAGGAACGAGTCCCCCCGTTCCGTTCGATATTGGGCTCACTACAGTTCAGGACTCTAAAATTGTCACGGTTCTAAGTCTGAACCAAAGAGTCCAAATCCGGCAAATCGTTTTGAGAAAATAGATTTTGAAAGAAGTGCCAAACATGGACTGCTTTGCCAGATACAGAGTCGCCACCTAAATGTTTTATTTTGGGGAAATTTAGGAAACCCTGACTCGTTTGCCTAAGGCCACATGTCCGTCATCACCAAAGTTGCCTCGGCTCGAGAACTTGGGTACGATTGGGGAAGGTCACTTCGTGAGCACCCCCGCTCGCCCGATCAAAGATCGGCCTCTACTAACCATGATATCTATTTTTGAAAACATTATGCGTTCTTATTCCGATTATTAGCCTAGATTTACTATGTGATGCGCACAGCATACAAATATAGACTGGATCGCCTGAATTAGAACAAAACATTTCATGTTTGTTTATTTGAAAATGGTTTGATGGTGCTACCCGCAAGTAGGCTAAGACGTGAATTTGCCATCCTCGGATGGGCTTAGAAAACATGATTTTGCCACTATCAAGTGGGCTTAAAATACACATTTGATTAATTGTTCCAATTCAAATAACCTAACCTTCACCCACAGGCATCCAGGCAGTTATATTATATAAGCACATAGCCTCATGGTAAGCATGCTATTCATGGCAGTCACTCACACGCATGCAAGGATGCTAAAGCATAAAACTTACCAAGTACTCCAAGCCAAAACAGAAGCTAGGTTAGAAATCCATGCATGATCCTAACTATACAGAAATGCCTAATGCAACACATGCAAAAGTGCAACTATAGCGGGCTCGGCTATTCTAGACATGGCATATGAAATGCTACAGCTAACATGTATTCAACTTGGAATTGAAAATTCGATGCAGTTAGTATGATGCGCCGAGCCCGATGCATGCAATACAGATGAATGAATGCAAACATGCTATCATACTGTATGCTAATTGAAATATGCCCTAATCTAACCATCATAAGCGGGTAAATAAAAGGGAGAAAGACGTGGGGTTGGAAGACATACATCACACACACGCACACTTATTACAATATTGCCCTCGCACAGAGGGTCCGAATAAAATAATATACAGTCCCAAATAAATAGTACAGTTCAAATAAATAATACAGTTCAAATATGTACAAAAATCCTAATTAATTACCAAATTAACTAAGAAAACAATAAACTGGCATGCAAGCCAGGGACTGCCTTGACTCTTCTTCAGATGATGAATGGTGCATGCTCGGGTTGCTTGGTGCGGAAATCCACTGCGATGCCCCAATTAGCCTCTGTTTGCGAATGATACCGGAATGCTGTGCAAGGCCTTTGAAAGGCTACTGATTCTTGATTTGCTGCAACAGAGAGCAGGAAAAGGGCATGACAATGTATTTTCACAAATGTATGCATGCCTCGATCCTCGCGCCACCAATCACGCATCTCGATGCATGATGGCCGAGGAGTCGAATTGTGCAACTCAATATAGAATGAATGCATATGAAAACACAACAAGACCTAACTCCATCATGGGCAATCCAGAGTGTCGGTGACAGGGAATTGAGACACGTTCCGTCACTCGAAGTACGAAACGTCCTTCGTTTCCCGTGCTCGGGCTAGCTCCTACCCCAAGCACAATGCAATATGCATGATATGCATGAATGCAACTAATATACAACCTAACATGCACAATGCTATGAGATGGCATACACGATGCACGAGGTAACATGGCATACACAATGCTCTAACATACAACCTAGCATACGCAATGCTATGAAATGAAATGGCATACTCAATGCACAATGGACTTACACCAACATGAGTGGACCTCAGCCACACTCACATAGGAGGCCATGAGATGAAAATGAGACACTCGAAATGCGTGCACACGTGCACGCAAACCGAGGACCAAGTCTAAGGCATAAATGCCACTCTAACAAGGCATGGCAAGGCACGAAATATGGCACACAAACACGCAAGTTTCAGCACTGAAATGTGATGCAAAATGAACCCGAAACATGGAAACATGGCACCCGATGCATGGAATGAACCCGAAATACAAAACTAGGCATATGCATTGGCCTATAGCTATACAAAACATGCGTTATTTGAACATGAAGTGTGAAGACAGATTCAATACAGTCCCAAAAAAATCATATTTACAGTTTTAATTAAGGCCAAAAAATGAACACAAATAGGACTAAGCTAGCATGCAAAAATGGCCCCGTAAGAGAGGTAATGAAGCAAGTAGCAGCTGCTGGCCCTAAACGGCCAAGAGCCCTTCAACAAAGTTTAAGAGGGGCTCAAAATTACGTACTTTACAGTTTACAACAAGCCACGAAAACAAACACAAGTATGGCTAAACTATTGTGCAAGAAATGGGCCAAAAGGGAGGTTTAAACACAAAGTGTAAAAAGGGATCCTTAAACAGCAAAAGACCCTTAATCAAAAATTAAGAGGGGCTCAAAATAAGTCTATTTATAGTTCGGACCAGAGCCCAAAAATACAAACACAAAGGGCTAACAAAACATGCAAAAATAAGGCCAAAAGAGGGATAAAGAGGCAAGTGACAAAATGAAGCCTCAAAAAGTGAAGAGCCCTTCAACAATGTTGAATAAGGACTCAAAATAAGCCACTTTCCAGTTTATAACCAAGCTCGAAACAATTTACAAATGAGCCTAAAATACTATGCAAGAAAGAGGCATACAAGAGAGGTAAAGAAGAAAGTGTAAAAAGGAAGCCTCAAACAGGGAGAGGCCCTTAAATAAACATGAAAAGGAGCTCAAAATAATGCTATTTTCAGTTAGGGTTGGAGCCCAAAAATTCAAGCAACTAAGGCTTATATACAAAGCAAAAAAAGACCAGAAAAGGGAAGAAAGTGACTCACCCTTATAGACCAATGCTCCAACAACCTTTGAGCCAAGTTTGGGAGTTCTTCACCTCTGGAAATCAGCCTCAATCTTCTGGAATGGAGGATGGGGGTGTGGTGCTATGAGGTGGTGTAGAAATGGTGTAGGGTTTGGGGTTTTGAAGCTTGGAATAGAGAGAGAGGGGGTGATATAATACAAGGGCCTTAAACCAAATTTTTGTAACCTCTGAAATGCAGCTGGAGCTACTTGTTTTGTAGACAAAGGAGTGGAAAAAAGCGGGGAAAATGGGGGGGAAAAACAATTCAAATTTCCCCCCAAAAGGTTGATCCTCGGGCATAGGGCCTAGGGGAAAACAAATTGCACATCTAGAACACACTTGGGGAGGGGGTCATGGCCGGCCAGCTCAAAAGGGCAAAAAAGGTCATCCAACTAGGTAAGTGGCCGGCCTGCTACATTTTCTGGCCGGCCTGCTACTTTTCAGAACAAAAAAAAGGTTCTTCCGGAAATAAAGGTGGCCGGCCGGTGATTGGGAAGTCCAATGGTGGCCATTCAAGTGTTGAAATTGAAGCCCCGGAAGTTATCTTTCCAATGGAACAAACCTTGCATTAAAATATCTCCTGTGGAAAAAGTTATGCTAGTTTCCGTGAAGCCGCGCAGATTCAGTCTTACCCAGATCCATGCCGAACTTCTCCCAACCTTGTTTTCTTCTCTCCTCTCCTCTTTTCTTCAACTCCAAACCCCTAAACAAGGTGTTTTGAAAGATTTTTCAAAAGAGTTCATCTCTCCTTCATTCATTTCTACTTTGTCCTCACTCGGTTTACCGAAAAGCGCGACATTTAACAAAATGCGAGCGTCGGAACATCGTAGAAACTTTATTTAAAAAAACGTTTTTGAAAGAGAGGGTTTCAAGGTCTAAAATATTTTGATCACGATTGTTTTGGTCCAAAAAAGGGGTATGAAGTTAAGATTTGACTCTCTCTCCTTGCCGAAGAAATTGAACCTTTGCCCTGCACATCTTTCAAAACCATCAGTCGCGTCCAAGTCTTAAAGGCGGTCAAAAATGGGGTGTCTACATCGCCCCTTTATTCCCGAGAGGTACGACCCCTCGACGCACATCCTCCCACGGGCAGTTTTCTATCATTTTACGGACTTCGACGATCGAGCCCCCGTGGATTTGCTATTGCAGGAGCCGGAGTCCCATCTCTCCTATCAAGCACGAGAGGTATGTACTTCACTTTTTTACATTTTCTGCCTTAATTCTGCATTTTCCGTGCATTTTATGCTACGCATGCTTATTTGCTCGCTCTGAACACATTCGCATGCCATACTTCTGCTCATTCTAGCACACAGCTTGTTCTGAATGCTTAGCCTACAACACAGTACTCTGTTTGCATTTTGAACATACAGCTCAATCACTTGAATTTCTGAATTCGCAGCTCATATTTGATGGTGAAAACGCAGCACACACTATCTCTGAAATCTGAACACACAGCTCATATTTGTTTGTGAACACGCAACACACATTTCAATTTTGAACACACAGCCCATATTTGATTGTGAACACGCAGCACACATTCGTTGAAAGTTGAACACGCAGCCCAAATTTTGAATTTCTGAACACGCAGCCCATATCTTAATTGTGAACACGCAGCGCACATTTGTTGAGAGTTGAACACTCAACCCAAACTTTGTATTTTTGAACACGCAGCCCATATTTGTTGAAAGTTGAACACTCAGCCCAAACTTTGAATTTCTAAACACGCAGCCCATATTTGTTGAAAGTTGAACACTCAGTCCAAACTTTGTTTGTGAACACACAGCACACATTTGTTGAAAGTTGAACACGCAGCCCAAACTTTGAATTTCTGAACACGCAGCACACACTGTTTCTGAAATCTGAACACACAGCCCAAATTTGTTGAAAGTTAAACACTCAGCCCAAACTTTGTTTGTGAACACGCAGCACACATTTCAATTCTGAACGCACAGCTCATACTGAACACACAGTTCACAGCATTGTATTTGATTTGATTTGCACACAGCTCATACATTTCATTTGCACGCAGCTTATTCATTTCATTCTGAAACTGAAAACATGTGTTCATTGTGAATGCAGGTGTCCTCCCGTGTTACATGGGGATATGGCTCCATTGCTGTGAGGGAGTAGTATGCAGAGCTCCCAGAGGCCGTCCGTGATTGGGTTGATCAGGCAGGGTTCGGGCCCTTCTGTACTGGGATATCTCGCTATCCCGCCAGCAGAACGTTGATGGGCACCCTTGTGGAGAGGTGGTGGGACACCACCAATTCCTTTCATTTCTCAACTGCCGGGGACATGACTATGACCCCATTCGACTTGGCTATGTTGACAAGCCTCGACGTGGGAGGTTGGGCGATCCCTTATGATGAGGACATGGGCAAGTGGGAGGCTGCCTGGATTTATCTATTGGGAGCTCGCCTACCGGTCGACCGATCCTCGGGCCGAGTCCGGTACACCTGGTTTTCTTCATATTTCAGACAGAGGGAGCCCGAGACTCCCGAGGAGATAGCACAGGACACCCGAGAGTTTTTGATGTTCCTTTTCGGGACCACTCTGTTCGCCGATAGGGGGAACACCGTTGGGCTATATCTGCTGAGTGCCCTGGTAGACCTCTCGCAGGTCAGTCAATATGACTGGGGTGGCGCCGGCTTGGATACCCTCTATTGTTACATGAGCGCGACCTCCCGCGGACGGGGGAACATAGTTGGCAGCTACTGGAGGGCCTGGGAGGTACCTTCTGCCCTCTTGATTTACATTTCTGCTTTTCATTATCTGTACATTCTGTATTCACATTCTGCATTCAGCATTCTGTATTCAGATTCTGCACTCAGCATTCTGTATTCTGATGGCTTTTGCCCTGCTTTCCATAGTTATGGGTTTTTGCGTACTTCCCGACACTAGCCCCAGAGCTCGAGGTGAAGGCACCCCTCATGACCCCCTACTCGCTCGTTTTCGAGAGCCAATACCGACTGCGGGCCCGGGAGACTCTCCCTTACCTACGGTAGTTTTTCGACACAGTGCGGCCGACAGAGGTAATTCAGAACTCTCAGTCCTCCATGTTTTCATCTTTGATTTATTTTGCACATCTACGATTTCTAATCGGCTTATGCATTGGTTATCTGTAGATCACAAGGCAGCCCTGGGTGCCTTTGAGTGGGGACCTCCGATTTCAGCTTGCCAGAGGATGGGCCGCCTCTTAGTACAGGATCCTGTTTGAGGGGCCGGTTGGTAGGGCCTGGTTCCTAGGGGAACGCTTCATGCGCCAGACGATGGGCTACCCTCATCAGGATATCCCCTCAGCACCTCCGGTCGATATGCGGACTACCGGGAGGCTCACTCCCCAAGAGGTTACTAGTGCCATGCTGGGTACTGACGTATTGCTACATTTGGAGGAGGAGGAGTACGCGACCTACCGTCACACATACTTGATGCCCCCGTCGACAGGCGTTCGTACTCCCACGAGGAGGTCCGCTGACATACCATCTTCGAGTCGAGCTCGGGCTGCAGGTGCTCCTTCTACTAGCAGAGCCGGTATGTCGAGAGGTGGGACTGGACTGGTCCCTCCGATTCCTCCGACTTATCATAATGCTGGATGGCCAGATATCCTGACTGAGTTGACGGGATGGCGATACGGGACTTCCTACCCGATTCCGATAGAGCCTCCTATGCCTGATCACCAATACGTCAGTGACCCTAACTCACCACCGGTATGCTCCACTGCTTTTCATTTATCACCCAGATACTTAGGCATTCATTCAGTCACTGATGATCTGAGCTTGTATTCGTAGCCACCCAGAGAGTACATGGACGGGATGCTCGGATTGGTGGCCTCGCTCGAGGGCATGGTCTTGCGGAGAGAGGCGCAGCTGTCCATCCTCGGTTTCCAAATACTCTTTAATTTTCTCCCATTTGTCATACTTCTGATGACATGTTGAACTTGAACATCTTACTGCATTGATTAATTGTATGTGTAAAGCACATTTGACACACACCACATTCATGTACTGTATCTGCCTGCACCCACTTCATGTAGTTTTCTTGCATCTGCAACTGATATACATACTTTGGCTGATGTATTGCACTCTTTCTTTTCAGATGCCTCCGCTACATACCGGACTACAGGCCGGGCCATCTAGGCCTTCCCGAGGAGCTGGACGAGGGGAGTCGTCTCACAGACGAGTCGGACGCAAAGCGCATGTCATAGAGGAGGAGTCCAACGAGAAGGAGGAGCCTGCGCATCCCCAGTCATAGACATCTGCTGACAGAGAGGGTGGCTCCGGTTCTGGTTCCGGTAGTGGAGATGAGGCCGAGGAGGATCCCGAGGATGACAGCTCTGACTCAGATGACGATGATGGTGCTGAGGCTGTTCCGCAGAAGAGGACGAAGAGGGCCTCTTACTCCTATGCTTGATAGCATTGATGCAGCTATTCCCTGCTTTATTTGCCTTTTTTACTAGTAGTTGTAGCACATTGTACATTTATTAGGTAGTTTTATTTTCTGTAAAACTTGTACCCTTGTTGTAAAATGTTGTAACAAAGGAAGCATGATGGAATGAAACAGCTTTTGTTCAAAAAGTGTTGCATTTTATGTTCTTGCATCGCATCGCATCGCATCATTTGCACAAAATGAGATTGAATGGAATTGTGCATTTGAAAATTGCCAAGTCAGGTAGTGAACCGATGCAACAAACAAAGCAACTTAACTTACTAAGAAAGAACAGAACCTTAGCAAGTTTACAACTCGATAAGCAAAACACAACAATGTTGATTAAACAAAGAGTAACAACTCAATATACAAGACACAACGGCTCGACAAAACTTAACAACTCGATAAACTAAACAACAACTCAATAAGCAAAATAACAACTCGATAAGCAGGATTTAATAACAACTCGATAAACAAATGCATTTCGGACGATCTGGGTGACGGAACGCATCCGAAACAGAGGAAAACTCGCACGTTCAACACCCCCAATGCATGGAAATGCTAGGAACTTTCTTCTAGAAGCTAGAACAAGACCAAAGCCACTTCCTCTCTATGGCCGACCAGCTTTTTGCATTAGAGCGGAGAGGGGTGGTCGGCCTGCCAGAAAAGGTGGCCAGCCGACCACTTAGCTTGGCAGCCACCAAATTTTCGACACGTGTCCCCCGAACAGTGCCTTATCCTCTTTAAAAGCTCCAGCCTTGTGGCTCTTTCATTTCATCTTAGTTTTGCATCAAAATGGAGGCGTTCCTCACCCAAAATCTCACAGCTTGGATTGCTTCTCTAGATGGCTCGGAAAACTTGAACTTTCGGGGCTTCGGCTTGAATGCACTATTCACGCTGGGCTGTACTCCACTGCATCTTCCTTTCCTCTATGCCGTGGCAAGGTTTTGGAATCCGGTAACACACGTTTTTAGCTTTAGCGGGCAAGAGATGTGTCCTACTTTCGAGGATTTCCAAGTTGATGGAGTTCGAGCGCAACGAGGAAATCTTGCCTCAACTCCGATTCGGCCACATCCAAGCCTTAGGACAAATGTGCGGCCTCACTTTGCATGATGCTTGATCATTGATTCATGATGGGGAGCTGGACATCCCAAGCTTGGTTTGCCAATTTTCTGATGCTGGTGATCGCGGCGATCATCATTGGCAGAGCTATCGGCAACACGCGCTTTGTCTATGCTTACTATCTCATTTCTTACTTGCCTCAGGTTCCGGAGCATCCAGTGTCCGGTTGATCGAGGTTGCCCAAGGTTTGAAGGAGGGCAAGAGCTGCATTGCTATGACATTGGCTGAGACATTGATGGGCTTAGACGCTTTTCATCGCCGGGAGACGGCTAGGCTTGCGGGGAGCCCACTACTATTGCAGGTAATGTTTCCCACCCAACCTCACATATATATTGCTCACATCACTCGGCCCTCAGGCTCGGTTTTTCTCGTAAAGCCCTTTCTTACTTTTCTCTCATCGTACATCTCTCTATTCTTTATTCTCTCATTTTTCAATCCCTCCCCAGGTGTGGTTGATGGACAAGTTACAGATTATGGAGTCTTGCCCCGCATACTCAGCTCGCGGCTACTTTTTCTGACAATGCCTGGTCGATGCCCTTGATGAGGGGTGGTGGTATAACTGGATGTGCAATTTGTCTGCAAACCACATCGCTTGGCGCTGCCCTTGGCTCATTCTGCCGGCGATGAGTTACAACATAACCGTCAACCTGGGATTCAATCGATTGGCATGACACACTATGTCTTTTATTTTCCGTTCCGATTCCAGCGCCAATTCGGACATGATCAGACTTGCCCGCCAGAGGGGATAGAGTATCCTGCTACATTCCCGTTTCGAGGTGCACAGCTTGCCTGGTATACCACAACATGGAGGACTAGAAAGCTCCTGGCCCCTGCTCCTACTTTCAGTTGCACTTTATCTGATTAGTTGAGTGCTTGGATTGGCTCAATAAAGAGGCACAGGAAGGGCCCACTTTGGTATCAGAGGCTTCGACCAGCTCTGGGAGGGGGCGCAGAACATCTGACTTAGCTATGCCCCAGATTTATTGCTTTATTCGTACTTTCAAGTTTTCTTTATGATTGTAATAAAAAGCAACTTCAATTTGTATGCAAGAGCAGGAGAACTCTGTATTGAAATCAATGAAATTGAAGGTTGTGGGCACTGAAAATTTTCCACCTTGGTCCAAAAATGGTCTAAGTTGTAAAAAAGATTAATTTTGAACAAAGTCAACTTTTATTAAAACTTTTCAAAACCATTTTCGATATGGATTAGAACTGGACACGCCTAAAATCTATCACTGAGATGCACAACCCCGGATCCCAGCAACTGGAAAGTTGCCCCTAGTCTGAATAGTACCGCAGCACTGCGCAGCAACGGAAAGTTGCCCCTAGTCTGAAGAGCACTGCACCGGAGATCATAACCGAACTCTTGAATGCTGAATAGACAAAGATGGCCGAGATGATCAAATGGACAAAGTTGATCGGGAAAAAGTTTATGGCTGAACTTCAGGATGAAGTTGCCTACGTATCCCAAAGATGGGAATCAAGCCTTACGTAGTTCAGGCCGGGGTTCACTCGAGTATTTTCACTCTCCTTTTATGCTCTAACTTTTGCCAAGGCCGCCCTTTGCGGGTTTTCAACCTTGCGAGCTCAGTTTTTATAGTTTCAAATTTTTCACGCTCTAACTTTTGCCTAAGTCGCCCTTTCGAGTTTTCGGCCTAGCGAGCTTCTCAGGGGTAATATTTCTTCAACTTCTCCATATTGATCGGTTGGGAGAACTCTAGGCCATCTAGGTCCATCAGAACCACAGCTCCACCTGACCAAATAGACTTAATGATGTAGGGACCAGTCCAATTGGTTCTGAACTTGCCCCTTGGGTCGTGGATGGGAGTTCAGTTGTCCTTGAGCACCAAATCTCCTTCATTTAGATTCCTGGACTTAACTTTCTTGTTAAAAGCCCTAGCAATTCTGCGCTGATAGCCTTGAACATGGTACAGTGCTTTCAGTCTGCGCTCATCAAAAAGCATGAGTTCTTCAAATCTGCTCTGTTGCCAATCTGCTTCGGCTATCTGACACTCAGCCAGCACTCGCAAAGACGGAACCTCAATTTCAATAGGTAGAACGGCCTCCATCCCATAAACTAATGAATACGGAGTCGCCCCAGTAGAAGCTCTAATTGAAGTCCGGTAGCCCCACAGAGCAAACGGCAGCTTATCTGGCTAGTCCCGATAGGTTTCCACCATCTTCTGCAGTATGTGCTTGATGTTCTTGTTGGCGACCTCAACCGCTCCATTGGTTTGCGGCCGGTATGTGGATGACATATGAAAAGCCACGTTGTATTTCTCCAACAAGTCAATCACTTCCTTCTTGAAGTGGGAACCATTATCTGAAATGACCTCGTTTGGGACCCCATAACGACAAATGATGTTGTTTTTGATGAATTTTGCAACATGTGATGCCTTCAACACCGCATAGGATTGGGGCTCAACCCACTTCGTGAAATAATCTATCACGACCAGGATGAACTCATACCCATTAGACCCCTTCGGGGTAACAGCCCCGATCACATCGATTCCCCAAACTGAAAATAGCCATGGCGAAGTCATATTGTACAGCTTCGACGGCGGGATGTTCATGCGGTTTGCATGGATCTGACATTTGTGGCATCACCGAACAAAGCCGATACAATCCTCCTCCATGGTGGACCAGTAGTAACCCTGTCTGAGGATTTTCCGTGCTAGCATTACCCCGTTCATATGCGTACCACATTCTCCTCCATGGATGGCCTCCATCAGGCGTTCTGATTCTTCAGCTTCAACACACAGCTTATGCATTCCCAGATGACCTCTCTTATACAATTTACCTCCACAGATGATGAACTGAACGGCCATTCTTCTGATTGCCCTTTTATCCTTGGCATTTGCCCCTGGTGGATACGCCTCTTTCTCTAAGAAATTTCAAATATCGTAATACCAGGGGTTCTCATCTTGAACCTCATCTATAGCAGCAATAGACTCGTAAGCCAGCACAAATTTCTGGTCGATAATGACTGGACGCATCCGGACTCCAAACGGGATGTCTATCATGGAAGATAGAGTTGCTAATGAATCTGCGAACCTATTGTTTTCTCTTAACAGATGAGCGAAGTTTAACTTCTCAAACCGAGGAATTAACAAATCCAAGGTCTAGTGATACATAATCATCTTTTCTTCTTTGACTTTCCAATCTCCTTTCACCTGAGATACAACAAGGTTCGAGTCCCCGATGACGTCCAACCGTTTTACTCCTAGTTCCAGGGCTGCTTTTAGACCGGCAATGCATGCCTCATATTCTGCTTCGTTGTTCGAGACTTTGAACTGGAGTTTGAAGGCTAGAGGGATACGGGAATTGTCGGGTGCTATCAGCAACACTCCTATCCCATACCCATACTGGTTTGACGCTCCGTCAAAGTACATCGTCCAAGTTTCGTCTTCGATATGCAAAATGGCCTCATCTGGGAATAAGTACTCAACTGCTTCACCCCCTTCCACTGGATGATCGGCTAAGAACTCTGCTACTGCTCTTCCCTTGACTGACTTTTGCGTCACATATTTTAGATCGAATTCGAAAAGCAACAGCAACCAACGAGCTAGCCTACCCGTAAGTGCCGGTTTCTCGAAAGATATTTGATGGGATCTAATCTCAAAACCAACATTACAGAGTAAGCTAACAGGTAGTGCCGCAGCTTCCTGGTAGCCCATACCAAGGCTAAGCAAGCCTTCTCCAATGGTGTGTAGCGAGTCTCATACTCTAGCATCTTCTTGCTCAGATAGTAGATGGCCCTCTCCACTTTGTCCTCTGATTCCTGCGCGAGCATGCAGCCCATTGTAGTCTCAATTACTGAAAGGTACAATATCAATGGTCTCCCCGGCTCTGGCGGTGACAACACGGGTGGGTTCTGTAAATATTCTTTGATCTGTTCAAAAGCAGCTTGGCATCAGCCGTCCCACTGGAATTTCTTTCCTTTCTTCAGGAGACCAAAAAGTGGTTCACAAGTCAAGGTTAATTTTGAGATAAACCGTCCTATGAATTGCACTTTACCTAGAAAGCCTCACACCTCCTTTTCAGTCCTTGGTGGTGGCATTTTTAAGGGCCTTGATTTTAGAAGGATTGACTTCGATACCTCTTTGTGTAATCAGAAACCCCAGCATTTTCCCTGCTGTAACACCGAACGTACACTTCTAAGGATTCAGCCGCAACCAAAATTCTCTGATCCTTTGAAAGAACTTTTGCAAGGCGGTGTAGTGGCCGTCTCTTTCTTTGGACTTGACAATCATGTCCTCCACATACACCTCAACCTCTTTGTGGATCATGTCGTCGCGGCCCGTTGATATGTAGCTCCAGCGTTCTTTAGCCCAAATGGCATCACTCTGTAGCAGTAGGTCCCCCACGGGGTGGTGAATACAGTCTTTTCCCGGTCTTCAGGTGCCATCACTATCTGATTATAGCCTGAGAAGCCATCCATGAACGAAAGCAAAGCATGCCCCGCTGTGAAGTCCACCAACTCATCAATATGGGGCAAGGGAAAGTCGTCCTTCGGACTGGCTCTATTCAAGTCCCTAAAATCCACGCATACTCAGATCCTGTCATCCTTCTTCGGCACCGGAACGATGTTGGCCAACCAAGTTGGGTATTCGGATACCAGCAGGAAACCTGCGTCAATTTGCTTAGTGACCTCTTCCTTAATCTTGAGAGCCCAGTCCGGGCGGATCCTTCTGAGTTTTTGTTTAACGGGTCGAGCCTCGGGGTCAAGAGGGATCCGATGCTATACAATCTCAGGATCGATTCCAAGCATGTCTTCGTAGGACCACGCAAAAACATCTTTGAAATCTTTTAATAAAACGACTAAGCGCTCACTTTCCTCCGAAGACAACGTGGACCCGATCTAGACCAGCCGCGGGTCCTTCTCAATACCAATGTTCATAGTAGTGATTTCATCCATTAAGGGTTTAACAAATCTTTCCTGCTCTTGTTCAATTAAGCGTTGCAAAACCGGAGGAATTTCTTCCTCGTCGTTTTCATCAAAATTTTGAAAGTTTGAGTTAATGCAATAAATCAAGGGCACAGAAAAGTACTTAGAAACCACAGCCACATCATTCTTATTAAGCAGATCCAAATCGTCCGATTCTTCGATTACAACAGACTCAAAAGAGAAAGAAAAAGACGACCTGGACAGGACTGTGGTATCCGGGTTATTATCCCCAGGAATACCGGACTCAGACTCAGTCGAACTGGAACCTGATTCCGACTCAACAGATGCGGAGGAATCAGATTCTGGCTCACTACCTGACCCGGTGCTGCTTGACAAAAATCCCTCTTCATACTGCCAAATGAGAGAGAGTGCGATAGATGCATCCAAAATGTTTGCTGGTAGACCCGCAGCCGTTCCATTCCCGATCACGCATACCAAGGAGTTATCCCCCAAGCACTTCTGTTCGATCGGAGGATCTGAAAGTAGACACGCCAGCGCTACCCCCATTTCGCTTTCGGCGTCCTCAGACTCCACTTTCTTGCTCTGCTCAACCTTAGCTAATGGGTCTGTCTGCTCTTCGGTAACGTCATCCCCGGATAACTGCAGGTCAAAGAAAATCTCAAAACCTGGCACGCGCTTTCTCTCCGCGTTCAGCCACGGCTTTAGGAAGCCACAAAACAGAAAGTCCTCCCCCTCCCGGATGAAGAGTTCGTTCAGGGTACCCTGAATGGGCCGGCGCATTAAGTCAAATGGCTTCCCTGCCTTCTTCGCTCTGGCTCTCCCAGCCATCTCCTTACCCTTCCTTATCCAATCCTCTTTGGTGGGCAGATAACCCAAGCCAAAGGTATGTGGGTTGTGTGGCACCTCGGCCAATGCTGCGACACCCTTCTGGCCGCTCTTTCCCAGTCCCATCCCGGGGATGTGTTGAAGCTTGTTCATGAGGTATACTGATTGAGCACTGACATACACCCCCTCATTAACAGCTAAGATGTTCTGCACGACCCGGGCCTCAGCTAGGGTAAAACCGAATAAGAACACATCCTCCACACCGTGCTCAATTTCTAAAACTGGCGTAGATACTTCCGGCGGTGGATGGATTGATGAATTCCCAAAAATAATGGCTACTCCCTTTCCATGGGGGTATTTCACCATCTGATGCAAGGTAGAAGAAACTACCTTCACTTGATGCAGCCACGGCCGCCCCAAGAGCATATTAAAAGTTGCGGGAACCTCTAGGACGTGAAAGTCAATTTCATGCTGCCCCGGCCCAACCTTGGTCTGAATTTTCACTGTCCCCATGACTTCTCTGCTTGTGTTGTCGTATGCCCGAATCACCTGGGCTGTTGGCACAAAGTCCACGATCTTCAAACCGATTGCATAGGCAGTCCTTACTGGGCACACATAGATGGCGGACCCTATGTCGACAAGCACCACGAGTATCCATTTGTTTCTGCACTCTACAGAAATGTAGAGTGGCTTGTTATGGTTCGCGCCCTCAGGTGGAAATTCTTTGTCGGAGAAAGTCAACATCGGGGTAGCCCCTCCCGGAAAAACTAAGCCCACCAGCTGCTCGGGCGTGGTGTCTATTGAGAGCTTGGTCTTGTCCATGGCCAATAAGACAGCTTGTCGATGCACTCGCGATGCCATAAGCAGTCCCCAGATAGAGATGTCTGCATGTATCTTTTTCAACTGCTTCAGTACAGCCTCTTCTTCGAGTTACTTCTCTTTCTGCTTTTCCGCCTCCTTATCTTTCCCAGATGCCTCTGGCTGGTCTAGGTGCGGGGGCTTGAAATACCGCCCGCTCCTGGTCATATGATCGACTTCGCCGATATACCAGGTATCATCTGGCTGATTGCTCCCCCAATCCTCATCCGTGTAGGCAAGACGTAAATCATCGTCCTCCCACCACATTCCGTCGACAGCCAACAGACACCTGTCTGGCTCCGGTACAATTGTACCCGCAGTACTCTCCGTCCACATGCTCGCAGCATTCTCTATCCTCGTGCACATAGCACTTTCAGTCCCCTTAGGGCCCTTAACTTTCCTGATTCTCTCAGAATCCTCAAACCTTTCTTGTTCCAACTGCGTCAGTACAGCTAGCTATTCAAAAATTTCCACATTCACAATACCCAAGTCTTAAGCGAAATTCTTAGCACCGGCGCTCTCCGGCGATTCATTCTGATTTTCGGCCCTTCCGGCCACAACTAATATTCCTGCCCCTGCCGGGTCCCGTTCCAACTAAGCTTCGTCGACAACGTCTGGCAGGTCATCAAGCCACCCGGTGACCTCTGCTGACTCCTCAAAATCTGACCAGTTAACTACCATGCCCTCTGGCTCTTGTTCATTGAAAAATTGGAGGTTAGTAAAGTCCTCTTCCACAGCTACCAAGTCATCTATCCTCTGACCAGATTCATCCCCCTGTATCATACAAAGCTCTGCCCCCGCCGGCAGTTCAAAGTTCGGCCCAACCTGGCCCACTGAT
The DNA here is from genome assembly GCF_055761805.1 of Camellia sinensis. NCBI lineage: Eukaryota > Viridiplantae > Streptophyta > Magnoliopsida > Ericales > Theaceae > Camellia > Camellia sinensis. Next base: position 79,588,742 of record NC_138970.1, read on the forward strand.
AGGATGTAGTCACTCGGACTGTATACTTCCTCAGCAAAACTCCCAGATTCCTCAGATCCTGGCTCGACAATCCCATTCTCCCCTAGAATCTCCCCTGTTCTGTCTTCGACAGTCACCACCAATGGTTCAGGTTGGGCTTTGGAGATGTCCAACATGCACAAGTCAGTGCAGTCAGGAAGGAGCACTTCCGGCTTGGGTAAGTGGGTTGGGGTAATATATACGCTGGGATCGTAAGACACGACCCCAGTCTGGATAAAGTTGATACTTTTGGGAGGTGGAGCTTGGTTGTGTGGTGGGAGAGGATTTTTTGTGACATTGGGTTTTTCTAGAGGCACAATCACCTGCTTGTTAACGAAATCTTGAATCTCATGACGCAATCTAAAACATTGGTCAGTGTCGTGACTATGTTGTTGGTGATATGCGCAGTATTTTGTTGGGTTATGAGAGGGAGGGAGTGAATTTGGCAATGGCCTCAGCTCCAGGGGCTTTAAGTGACCTTTCCTGATTAATACCCCTAGAGCCTTGGACAGGGGCATGTATAAAGACGTGAAGGTTCTTTGGCCTCTGGGTTGGAATTTGGTGGTTTGTGTGTTGCTTCCAGACGTGCCAGAGAAAGGTGTAGCTACCATGGGTCTTGGAGGGGGGATGGTGGTGACCATGCTTACCTCCGAAGCTCTAGCATTTCTAACATTGCTAGTGCCTGTGTTGTTGTTGCGGTTGAAGGTTCTTCAAGGTTGCTCTCTATCTTGGTCAATCAGACCTTGTTTCATAGCATCCTCTATTTGTACCCCCATCTCGTGCAAATCTGAAAAGGTAGGGAAGGGGAGCACAATCATTTTCTGCATCAGTTTTGGTTGGAGATTGCGCACAATCATCCGAATTTGATCTTTATCTGTAGGCCTTAGGGTCATCATTGAGGCATTTGCCCTCCACCGGGCCACAAAATCCGAAAAGCTCTCCTTAGGCTCCTGCCTTGTTGTCTCAAGATCACAGGTTGTAATCTCGATTTGAGTGTTATAGGAGTACTGTGCAATGAAAGCCTTGGCCATCTCATCCCAGTTTCGCTTAACATCATCTTCTAATTTTGCATACCAGATAGCGGCCACACCTGACAAGGTCCGGCCGAATAGTGAAAGCTTCTGTGGTCTGTTGAGGCCCATCGGTCGCAGTATATCTGAGAACAACCAAAGATGGACCATGGGATCCCCGGATCCATCAAAGTAGTCGATTTGTGGCATCTTGAACCTATCTGGCAGCGTCACAGCCACATCGGTATATCCATCCTCGATGTCTGGGATGGACTTCACCCCTTAGGATTTCTTGAACAACTTCTCGAGCTTGCTCAATTTCAATGTTGTATGGTCTACCTTGAACTCAAAGGGAGAGTCCGATTGATTGACAAGCGTAGGTGCCTTGGATAACTGTGGTAGAATCGGGGGCGAAGCCGGCCCCATTGGGATGTTCGTATCTCCTTGGACATTTGGTGCCTCCCCAGGTGCTGGAACTCCTGGTGGGGGAGAAGCTGGGTGTGAAGCAGATGCCCCGGTTTGTTGTTGCAACCTGGCAATTAACTCTGCCTGCTGGGCCATGATCTCGGCTTGTTGTTTGGCAAACTTATCCTGGCGAATAGCGTCCTGCTGCATGGCTCTCATGGTCTCCTGTATCTGGCGCATCATTTCTTCAACTCCTGTCAGTACCGCCATACTGCCCTGATCTGTCTGAACTACTGGCAGGTCTATCTCTATAGCAACAATTGAGATCTCAGTCCAACTGTCCACTGATGGGGTAATCCACTGCTCTGGCAACCTCTGCTCGGATACACTGCATCTTCTCGACCTCCGTCTGATAACCGGGGGTAGGGAATGATACACTGGTTATCCGTCGACCAGATCCTCAGATCGATGGAGTCGGCGACCTCTTGTCCAGAGTGCTTGGGGAATATCTGCTTGGTCTGAAGCAATTGTGCTAAACTAACCCTAGCAAAAAGATAAATAAAGCAATAATAAGAAAATAAACGAGCAGACAAACGGACAGCATAACAGCGTAAATAAACACAGCACACAGTCGAGTATAATTAACACGCAACTGATACACCGTTCTCAAAGACTGATCATTATTCCCAAATCACTGTCCCCGAAGCTGAATCTGATACCCACAGATAACTGATTCCGAAAATACCGAATTGGTGCCCGCAGGCCTGATACCCAAAATACTGAACTGGCGCCCGTAGGCCTAATGCCCAAACTTGTAAACTGATACATGCATTCGTATAGAGACGCACTCTAAAAGCACATAACAAACAAGTGAGAGCCAAAAACACCCTTATGTTGGGGTAGGGTTTCCCTGTCCTATTTTGTCAGGAACTAGGGTTTCACTACGCACATAGCGGTTTCAAACAACCTATAAACGGGTAAGCAACCTGTCCTAGTTTGGAATGGTCACTATGGATTCCGAATATGCACTAGGTCGAATGGTCAAAAAAAAGGGTGCCCCAGTAAAACTGGGGTTTGTGTTCCCGTCGTGGCAGAGCCCGTAATCGGTCAGCCTTATGGCACGCTTCTCGAAGCGAGCCTCCAACAAACCGTTCAGGAATAGGATACGGCAAACACGACGTCCTAGGCGCACCAATGCAAATGCAATGCAAAAAGACACATGAGTGTAATCAAAACAAGATATCATGAGTTCGAGTCAAGTTCTCTAAGTCCCCAGTAGAGTCGCCATAAACTGTAGACGTCCCCGAACGTCCCGGGAGGGAAATCCTGTTCTGTTCATTGGGCTCACTACAGTTCAGGACTCAAAGTCACGATCCTATATCTAATCTCGCAGAGTGCAATGCAAGACCGATGAATCATCAAAGAGTCCAAATCCGGCAAATCGTTTTTTAAAACAGATTTTTTGAAAGAAGTGCCAAACATGGACTGCTTTGCCAGATACAGAGTCGCCACCTAAATATTTTATTTTGAGAAATTTAGGAAACCCTGACTCGTTGCCTAAGGACACGTGTCCGTCATCACCAAAGTTGCCTCGGCTCGGGAACTTGGGTACGATTGGGAAAGGTCACCTCGTGAGCACACCTGCTCGCCCGATCAAAGATCGGTCTCTACTAACCATGATATCTAGTTTTGAAAACATTATGCATTCTTATTCCGGTTATTAGCCTAGATTTATTATGTGATGCGCACAGCATACAAATATAGACTGGATTGCCTAAATTGGAACAACACATCTCATGTTTGTTTATTTTGAAAATGGTTTGATGGTGCTACCCGCAAGTAGGCTAAGACATGGATTTGTCACCCTCGGGTGGGCTTGAAATAAGGTGATTTGCCACTCTCAAGTGCGCTTAAAACTCACAATTGATGAATTGTTCCAATCCAAATAACCCAACCTTCACCCACAGGCATTCAGGCAGTTATATCACGAAAGCAGATAGCCTCATGGTAAGCATGCTATCATGGTAGTCACTCACACGCATGCAAGGATACTAAAGCATAAACGCTTACCGAGTACTCCAAGCCAAAACAAAAGCTATGTTAGAAATCCATGCATGATCTTAACTATACAGAAATGCCTAATGCAACACTTGCAGGAATGCAACTACAATAGGCTCGGCTATTCTAAGATGGCATATGATGATGTTACAGCTAACACGTATTCAATTTTGAATTGAAATACAAATGCAGTTAGTATGATGCGCCGAACCTGGTGCACGCAATACATATGAATGATGCAAACATGCAAGCATAAGTATGCTAATTGAAACATGTCCTAATCTAACCATCATAAGCGGGTAAATAAAAGGGAGAAAGACGTGGGGTTGGAAGACATACATCACACGCACGCACACTTATTACAATTATGTCCTCGCTCAGAGGGTCCGAATAAATAATACAGTCCGAATAAGTACAGTCCGAATAAGTACAAAACCCTAATTAATTAACAATTTAACTAGGAAAGCAAGTAAATTAGCATGCAAGCTTATGGACCGCCTCAGCTCTGTTCCGAATGATGAAAGATGCATGCTTGAGTTGCCTGGCGCAGAAATCCATTGCGATGCCTCGATTCGCCTCTGTTTGCAATTAATCCCGGAATGCTATGCCAGGCTCTGGAAAGCTGTTGATTTCTGATTGCTGCAACAGAGAGCAAGAAAGGGGCACAGCAAAGTATTTTCACATATGTATGCATGACTACTCTTCAAGGAGTGTAGTCCTCGATCCTCGTGCCACCAATTACGCATCTCGATACATGATGGCCGAGGAGTTGAATTGCACGACTCGATATGAAATGAATGCACATATAAACACAACAAGACCTAAACTCCATCATGGGTAATCCGGAGTGTCGGCGACCGAGAATTGAGACACGTTCCGTCACTCGGAGTACTAAACGTCCCTCGTTTCCCGTGCTTGGGCTAACTCCTATCTCAAACACAATGCAAATGAGATGGCATACACAATGCGACTAACATACAATCTAGCATACGCAATGCTATGGACCAAAATGGCATACACAATGCACGATGGACTTACACCAACATGAGTGGACCTCAGCCACACTCACATCAGTGGCCATTAGATGAAAATGAGACAACCGAAATGTGTGCACACATGCACGAATACCAAGGACCGAACCTAAGGCATGGAATGTCACTCCACCAAAACATGGCAAGGATGAAACATGACATGGAATAGCCTAAATTACAGATCTAAAACAGCATGAAATATGGTCCCGAAACATGCAAATATGGCACACAATGCAAGCTAGGGGGCCCGGGTACCGAAACTAGTGAAGTGCGTTACACTAGAGGTACCCAAAGCAATGCACCAAAGGCAAAACTAACCCTAAACAGATCCTAGGCAGGTCTGAAATAGTGGGGAAATGGCCTAAAATGATGGCTCGGAATGCAGTGGAATGGAGCTCATTCAATGGTCAGTAAATGAGGCATACAAGCCCGACTCTCAAACGCATTTAAAGAGATGAAAACATGGCAACATGGCATTCATATAAGCTCTGAAATTTGATGAAAAATGACCCCAAGGCATGAAAATATCTCAGTATATGCATGGAATGGATCTCAAAACTCAAAGCTAAGCATGGACCTTGAACTACAAGCATGCGAAACTAACATCATTCAACCACAACACCCAAAAACAGAGCTAGGGCAGTCTAAAATAAGCACATTATTAGTTTAAGACATGGCCAAAATGTGCTAAAATCAAGGTCCAACAAAGCATGCAAAGAAAGCTAGTGAACCATGAGTTGTTCTACAACTATATGAAGCATACGAGGGCTCACCCAACCAGCCAAAAAAAGAAGTATTCCATGTCAAAATATGCCCAAATAACCACTGAAACTCAGTCAATGCATGCAAAAATGATGGGCTCCTTTAAAAGGCCAATAAGAGGGTTACTTTACACATACATGATGGACATCAATGATGGCAAAACCACCTCTGGAAATAGGTTATGACAGCCCTAAAAATCACCAAAAAGGCCCTAAAATCAACCTAGGAAGCATGCAAATGAAAGACCCTTTGAAAGGCCTTGAGTGGGATTGTTCTACACATGCATCATAGACATAAAATATGGCCAAAGGGGCTCTGGACAGAGTCAAGGCAAACCTTAAAACTCACAAAATAGGGCCTAAAATGTGACTTCACAACATGCAAGATGGAGCCTCTTTAGAAGGCCAACAATGCTAGTAAAGAGAACAAGGGGTGAGAGGGTCACTGTAGACACCCCATTTTTGACCGACCTTAAGACTCAGACGTCACCAATTGAGCGCTCGGTGATGGTGCATATTGTACTCGTTCAGAAGTTTCAGAGTCTCGGCTGCGAGCCTTGCCTCCGGACTTCCGGGCTCTTTCGTGTCTTGCCTCGGTTTGTGAACCAAGTTCGGTTTTCTCTGTTTCTCTTCCTGAAGGGAGGGAGAGGTCTCGTAGATCATCTCTCAGTGGCCGTAGGCTATGTTTTGTGGTCATAGGCCATTTTGCCCGTTTGGAGTCCAGTTTTCGATTTTTTCGAAGCCGACGGTCGTGTGCCTCAGTTCGGGACCGCTTAACCACCTCCGTTTGCTCTGGTTTTTGGCACACACCTTATTTCCTCCCTTTTGAGGGACACTGTGGTCCGAGAGACCAACTTCGTGGTCGGACACCACTTCCGGTGCCTAACAGCCCACTTTCGGGGCCCCAAACTGCGTGTTTTGGCTCCCGAACCTTCATTATGCATTTTTGGGCTCCGACCCAAACTTGAGATAGTCGTATTTTGAGGTCATTTTCATGTTTGATTAAGGACATTTTGGTGTTTGAGATCTCCTCCTATCACTTGCTTCTTTAATGCTCTTTTAGGCCTATTTTTGTACGGTATTTTAGGCTTACTTGTGAGCTGTTTCGGACTTGGTCATAAACTACAAAGTGTCTTGTTTTGAGCCGCTCTTCAACTTTGTTGAAGGACTCTCGGACATTTGGATCCAGCAGCTACCACTTTCCTTTATATCCCACTTTTTGGCCTTTTTGGGGGGAAAACTTGAATTGTTTTCCCCCCCATTTTTCCCCCCCTTTTTTTCCCCCCTTTTTGCCTATGTAACAGCAGCTCCAGCTCTGGTTTAAGGGTTACAAAATTTCCCTAAGAGCCTCTTGCATTATATCCCTCTCCTTCTCTATTTCCAAGCTTAAAACACCCTTAGCCCTACACCATTTCTTCACCAACCCATAGCCCTACCCTTCCATCCTCCATTCCAGCAGTTTGAGAGTGTTCTCCAGAGCTTAGGAGTGCTGCATTTTGGTCCAAGAAGCTACCAAAATTTGGTCTTCAAGGGTGAGTACCATTCCCACTCTTTTGAGCTTATTCTTGTATCATTTCTTAGCCATATATGCTTGCTGTTTTGAGCTCCGGCCCTAACTGAAAGTGGCATTTTTTTGAGCTCATTTTCACTTTTTTTTAAGGGCCCCTCACTGTTTGAGGCCCCCTTGATTCACTTGCTTCATTATTCTTCTTATATGCCATTATCTTGTGTAGTATTTTTGGCCTAGGTATAATCTGTTTTGAGGCATGTCATAAACTGTAAAGGGGCTTATTTTCAGCCCTTCTTCAATGTTGTTGAAGGGCTCAATGATGTTTGTGGCTCCTATCTTCCACTTGCCTTTATATCTCTATTTTGGTTCCACTTTTGCATGATTTGTTAGCCTATTGTGCTTCTATTTTTGGTCTCTTTTCAGAACTGAAAACAGTCTTATTTTGACCCATTCTTCATGTTTCATTAAGGGTCTTTCATGGTTTGAGGCATATTTTATATACTTTGTGTTATACCTCTCTTTTGGACCTCTTTTTGCATAGCATTTTGAACATATTTGCATACTGTTTTGGGTCCGGCCATCAACTGTAAAATACATTATTTTTGGCCCCTCTTCAACATTGTTGAAGGGCCCCTTTGTGGTTAAGGCCAGCAACCACCACTTGCTTCTTTGTCCATCTTTTGGCCCATTTCTTGCATGAGAGCTTAGCCATACCTGTGCTGGTTTTTGTGGTTTTCCATAAACTGTAAAAGATCATATTTTGGGCCCCTCTTAAACTTTGTTGAAGGGCCCTAATCTGTTTGAGGTTAGAAGCTGTGAGTTGCTTCTTTATCTCACATTTAGGGCCATTTTTGCATGCTAGTTTTGCCCTATTTGTGTTTGCTGTTTGGTCTTGCTTAAAACTGTGAACATGCTTATTTTGGGACTGCCTTGAATCTGTCTTCACATGTCATAAGCAAATAATGCATGCTTGATGTAGCTACAAGCCATTTCATGTGCTTAATCTTGCATTTCGGGACCCTTTCATGCATCGGGGGCTATATTGTCATGATTCGGGACTGTTTTGGGTTATATTTTAGCTCTGAAATTTGCATGCTAATATGCCATATTTTGTGTTTTGCCATATCTTATTAGAGTGGCATTTTGGTGCCTTAGGGTCGGTCCTCGGTTCGCGTGCATGTGTGCACGCATTCCGAGTTGTCTCATTTTCATCTCATGGCCTCTTATGTGAGTGTGGCTGAGGTCCACTTGTGTTAGTGTAAGTCCATTCATGCATTGTGTATGCCATTTTATTTCATAGCATTGCGTATGCTAGGTTGTATGTTGGCGCATTGTGTATGCCATGTTACCTCGTGCATCGTGTATGCCATTTCATAGCATTGTGCATGCTAGGTTGTATATTAGTTACATTTCATGCATATCATGCATACTGCATTGTGCTTGGGATAGGAGTTAGCCCGAGCACGGGAAACGAGGTACGTTTCGTACTCCAAGTGATGGAACGTGTCTCAATTCCAAGTCACCGACACTCCGGATTGTCCATGATGGAGTCTAGGTTTTGTTTTGTTTTCATGTGCATTCATTCTATATTGAGTAATGCATTTCGACCCCTCGGCCATCATGTATCGAGATGCGTGATTGGTGGCACGAGGATCGAGGCATGCATACATTTGTGAAAATACATTGCTATGCCCCTTTTCCTGTTCTCTGTTGCAGCAAATCAAGAATCAACAGTCTTCCGGGGCTTGGCGCGCTTTCCAAGAATAAATTGCAAACAGAGGCTAATTGGGGCATCCCAGTGGATTTCCGCGCAAGGCAGCCCAAACATACATCATTCATCAGAATCAAGGCAAGGCAGTCCCTGGCTTGCATGCCAGTTTATAGCTTTCGTAGTTAATTTGTAAATTAATTAGGATTTCTATATTATTTGGACAGTATTATTTGGACTGTAATTATTCTGGACTGTACTATTTATTCGGACCCTCTGCGCGAGGGCAATATTGTAATAAGTGTGCGTGTGTGTGATGCATGTCTTCCAACCCCACGTCTTTCTCCCTTTTTATTTACCTGCTTATGATGGTTAGATTAGGGCATATTTCAATTAGCATACAGTATGATAGCATGTTTGCATTCATTCATCTGTTTTGCATGCACCGGGCTCGGCGCATTATACTAACTGCATTGTATTTTCAATTCCAAATTGAATACATGTTAGCTGTAGCATTTCATATGCCATGTTTAGAATGGCCGAGTCTGCTATAGTTGCATTTTTGCATGTGTTGCATCAGGCATTTCAGCATATTTAGGATCATGCATGGATTTCTAATAAGCTTCTGTTTTGGCTTGGAGTATTCGGTAAGTTTTATGCTTTAGCATCCTTGTATGCGTGTGAGTGACTTCCATGAATAGCATGCTTACCATGAGGCTATATGCTTATGTGATATAACTGCCTGAATGCCTGTGGTTGAAGGTTGGGTTATTTGAATTGGAACAATTCATCAAATGTGTGTTTTAAGCCCACTAGATAGTGGCAAAATCATGTTTTTCTAAGCCCACCCGAGGGTGGCAAATCCACGTCTTAGCCTACTTGCGGGTAGCACCATCAAACCATCTCTCAAAAACAAACATGAAATGTTTTGTTCCAATTCAGGGGACCCAGTCTATACTTGTATGCTGTGCGCATCACATAGTAAATCTAGGCTAATAACCGGAATAAGAACACACAATGTTTTTCAAAACTAGATATCATGGTTAGTAGAGGCCGATCTTTGATCGGGCGAGTGGGGGTGCTCACGAAATGACCTTCCCCAATCGTACCCAAGTTCCCGAGCCGAGGCAACTTTGGTGATGACGGACACGTGGCCTTAGGCAAACGAGTCAGGGTTTCCTAAATTTCCCCCATGATAAAATATTTAGGTGGCGACTCTGTATCTGGCAAAGCAGTCCATGTTTGGCACTTCTTTTCTAAAAATCTGTTTTCTCAAAACGATTTGCCGGATTTGGACTCTTTGGTTCAGACTTAGAACCGTGACAATTTGAGAGTCTTGAGCTGTAGTGACCCCAAATGAACAAGAACGGGACTCACCCTCCCGGGGCGTTCGGGGACGTCTATAGTTTCTGGCGACTCCGCTGGGGATTTAGAGAACTTGACTCGAACTCATGATATCTTGTTTTGATTACACTTATGTGTTTCTTTGCATTGCATTTGCATTGATGCGCCTAGGACACCGTGTTTGCCATTTGCTATTCCTAAACGGTTTGCCGGAGGCTTGTCTTGTCAAGGCATGACCATAAGGCTGACCGGTTGTGGGCTCTGCCAGTATGGGAACACAAATCCCGATTTTACCGGGGCACCCTTTTTGACCATTCGACCTAGTGTATATTCGGATCCATAGTGACCATTCCAAACTAGGACAGGTTGCTTACCCGATATAGGTTGTTTGAAACCGCTGCGTGCGTAGTGAAACCCTAGCTCCTGACAAAATAGGACAGGGAAACCTTACCCCAACATAGGGGTGTTTTGGCTCTCACTTGTCTGCTATGTGCTTTTAGAGTGCGTCTCTATAGGAATGCATGTATCAGTCTACAAGTTTGGGCATCAGGCCTGCGGGCATCAGTATTTGGAAGAATCAGTTTTACCTGAGGGTATCAGTTTTCTGGCAGAATTTTGGGCAGAATTCAATAGAGAGCACACTCATTCAACTATGCTCATATCTGTTCAGGTGAAATCAGGCTGAGATGCTGTCTGTTTTCTCTTTTGCTAGGTAGTCTTGGAACCATAGCTTCAGAAGGCTCCGAAATCCCCCGGGTACATTGGACTAGTGCTGATAGACTTTGTTAGGTCAGAGATTCAGTTCAAGGGCAATCAGTGTTCCTTTACCAGAGGCAGGGTGAAAAGGTCGGTCAGGTACAGACCACCAGTACAGCAGCTACCAGCTCAGTGGTCTTTGAACAGCCAGGTTGAGATTTCTGAGCCTACTGCAGACACAGATATACCAGTTGCTCAGGACAATATGTCGGGTCTGGAAGAGATGGTGCGCCAACTCCAGAATAGTATGAAAGCCATGCAGCAAGATGCTGTCCGTCAAGCGGAATTCACCAAGCAACAGGCCGTGGTCATAGCCCAACAGGCAGAGACAATTGCCAGGTTAGAACAACAAACTGGAGTATTTACTTCACACCAGGCTCCTCCCCCACCAAGAGTTCCCATACTCGGGGAGGCAACCCACGTCCAGGATGCTACGAACATTCCAGGCGGCCAGCTCCGCCCCCGGTTCTGCCCCAGCTGTCCAAAACACCTACCAACTTACCGGACTCCCCCTTTGAGTTTGAGACGGACTCCACAGCATTGAAAGTGAGCAAGCTTGAGAAATTGTTCAAAAAGTCTCAAGGGGCCCGCTCTATTCCTGATATAGAGGATGGTTATACCGACTCAGTGGTGACCTTGCCGGAGCGGTTTAAAATGCTGCATATCGATCGATTTGATGGCTCTGAAGACCCAATGGTGCACCTCCAACTGTTTTCTAATATCTTAAGGCCAATAGGTTTGACCACAGCCCAGAAATTGTCACTATTCGGCCGAACCTTGTCTGGGATAGCCGCAATCTGGTATGCAAAATTGGAGAACTCTGTGAAACAGAACTGGGAAGAGCTAGCTGAGGCCTTTATTGCTCAATACTCCTACAACACACAGATCCAGGTCACAACTCGTGATCTCGAAGTCACCCGCCAAAGACCAAAGGAGGGTTTCTCAGAGTTCGTGACGAGATGGAGAGCAAAAGCCTCAATGATGACCACTAGGCCCACTGACAAAGATCAGATTCGGATGATTGTGCACAATCTCCAGCCCAAGCTTATGCAGAAAATGATTGTTCTCCCCTTCCCTACCTTTTCAAATCTGCATGAGATGGGGGTTCAAATCGAGGATGCCATCAGACAAGGGATCTTTGCAGAAGATAATGAGCCTTTGAAGAGGAATGTTGCTCGCAGTTCCAATGCTACTACTGATGGTAGCACAACTGCGAAATGCTCAGAAGTAGACACTATCACCACTTCCCTCAATGACCAAAAACCAACCACTTCAACTCGGCCCCAAGCCCGAAAATTCCATCCTCTTTACATGAGTCTCTCCCAAGCTTTGAAAAAGCTGTGAGAAGAAGGGCATCTAGAACTTCTAGAACCCCAACCCCTTCCAAACCCTCTTCCACCAAGATATGACCCAGCTAAATACTGTGCCTACCATCAACAGCACGGTCATGATACGAACCGTTGCATCCGCCTCCATCATAAGATTCAGGATCTTATTGACGAAGAGACCCTAGCTCCACCCAAAGGACCTCAGGTTAGTACTGACTCGTCACCTCCCCATCTCAACCTCATCCATATACTGCCGTCCACCTATGACCCCAGCATATACATCACCCCAGCCCATCTACCCAAGCCTGAGGTGTTTATCCCGGAAAGCATGGACTTATGCATGATGGGTGCATCTGAAACGTTCCTTTCAGCTATAATCCTGCACTAAGAAGAGATCAACAAACCAGGCCAGCACCTGCCAATCCCTTTACTGGTGCGTCCAGCAAAAATCCATAAACTTTGAAGTACCAACCCCGAGGTCAAAGGGTCTTCTATGCTCTCCACGTGCCTTTGTCCAAAGCTTTCCAAATCCTTATAAGACAAGGCCATCTCAAACCCCTTGAGCCTCGGCCTCTCCCGAACCCTCTTCCGGCTACGCATGACGCTGCCCAGTACTGTGCCTTCCATCAGCAAACTGGCCATACTACCGACAACTGCTTCCGTCTTCGCCATGAAGTACAGGATTTATTTGACAATGGGGTCATTGCCGCGCCAAGCTCTGCAAAGTCTATCGGCACTGGATCGGTGAACTTGGGGGATAATATGACCATGTGATCGGGGGATGAACCACCTGCGGATGGCACTCGATGTACTCTAGATATGGCGTATGGCACGCACCGTTTTGAGCATTTGGCGAAAGCTACATTCTGACTTGGGTATTGAGTTAGTCTTGTTGTTTTGTTTTGAGTCTGTCCTTTTGTTTTGAGTCAGCCTTTTCATACTGAGTCAGTTGAGGTCTGTCTTGTCGTATCGAGTCAGTCCTGTTGTATAGGAGTCGGGTGATTTCGGGGGGTGTTACCTCGGGCGTCACCATTTTGTTTTATGTTTGTCTTTTCGTTTTGTTTTGAGTCTGTTTCTGCCAGGGAGCCAGTTGTGCCAACAGATTTTTGAATAAAACAGCAGTGATCTTCACGCTCTCGCATTTACTTCTGCCTTGTGCCAGTTATGCCGGAAGTTCTGAATGAGACGGCAGTATTTGACTAAAGAACTCTGTCTTTTCTGTGCCTTGAAATCATTGTATCGACCTAAGTTTTTCAAAACTTTTTTGAACACTGCGGTGAAAACGAAGAGGAAGGAATTCCTCGGGATTTGTAAAACTTTGATCATTTGAAAGAAAGAGAGGCGTGCTAAGCCCTTAATGAATGAAATCATGCTTGTTAGCATGAGTACTAAGAAGGACCCTGGCTTGATCCAGACTGGTTTCACACTATCTTCAGCGCGAGTGATTTGTCGCTTTCTTAAAAACTTTCAAAAACAAAATGTTTTGCGCGGTCCTGCGAAGACCTGTGTGGAATCGCTCTTGAGATTGTGCAGCCTAGGATCGCTCCCAGCCTCGAGACTCAACTCCTTCGCTTCCAAACCTTGAACTTGAATTCAGAAGGTTCAACGGTCAACTACGATGTGAGGCCTGTGTGGCTAGATTTGAAGCAGCCCTCGACCAAGAGGCCAGGAAAGTCAGATCAAAAAGATCAGAAGATCAGAAGAAGCTTGCAAAGCTAGAACAGAAGTACCCCTCGAACTAGGGGCAAAGATATCAGACATGCTCGAAGAGCTGAAGATGAGTCCTCTTGCAAATCAACAGCCACTCTCCTGGATACGGATGGCTTCGAAACCCTATAACCATTTGGCATGGACCAAGCTACACTTTTACCCTTGAGAGGCTCGCTGGGCCGAAAACCCGGAAGGGCGACCCAGGCAAAAGTTAGAGCAAGAAAAAGAAGAAAAAGAACAAGAAAAGAATATCAAAAAAAAGAAGAATAAAGGAATTGAAAAAAAGAAAGAAAGAAGAACAAAGCTCGCAAGGTCGAAAACCCGCGACAGGCGCCTTGGCAAAAGTTAGAGCCTGAAAAGGAGAGGTTAATACCCGAGTGTACCTTAACCCCGAACTACGTAAGGCTTGATTCCCATCTTTGGGATACGTAGGCAACTTCATTCTGAAGTCCAGCCATAAACACTTCCAAATCGACTGTGTCCATGCGATGGTTCTGGTCATCTTTGTCTTCTCTGTATCTGAGAGTCTGGTTGTGTTCGTCGCTCTGAGGACTGACTACAATGCGCTGCGGTGCTATCCAAACAAGGGGCAACTTTTCGTTGCCATTCAAAACGCCGCAGTGTCATTTCAAACAAGGGGCAACTTTCCATTGCCATGCCGTGTCCTTCAGACAAGGGGCAATTTTCCATTGCTATGGATCCGAGGTTGTGCATCTCAAGAGTAGGTTCCGTGCTCGTTGAGCAGTGGTCGTTTGCAAAAATAGTTTTTGAGAATTTTTACTGAGGTTGACTAATCTTCTCGAAAAGTACTCCATTTTTCAAAACTGGACCATTTCTTGGACCCAAAAAAGGAAAACCCTCAGTGCTCATAGCCTAACTTGCATGATTTTAAATCAGAAAATCGAACAAGCGCGTTAATCTAACTCTCATTTGGTCAAAACTGTTTTAGTAGAAAGCAAAAACAAAAATGGTCAAAATGATGAACTAGGGGCACAGTTGAGTCAGGTGTTCTATCTTTTCCCCTTTGTCAAAATACTTGCCAGAAAGGGCACTCTACTTGTCAGAAAGGGCACCATATTCGCCAGAAAAGGGCACAACAAAGGGCAGAAAGCTCTCACATCCTCCAAGCAACGAGGTATCAAGCAAAGTGCGAAGCATGAACTAGAATAGGGCAAGATATTCCACTCCATCATCTGGACAGATCTTATCACGTCCAAACTCCCCAACAAAGCATCATCAACTGATGTTAGCCGCAGATTTGCTACACACCCAGTTGTAGCGCAACCCTTCCGTGGGAGGAATTCACTAGCTGTGAGCGGAAGAAAGAGAATCTAGCAGAATGCTAGGGGTACAAGCCCACAATTTGCTGTTTATCCATCAACCACCCAGGGGAGGGATGAAAAATGAGAGATTGAAGAATAGAGAGATGTGCGATGAAAGGAAAAATGAGAAGAGGGCATTTTCAGAAAAACAGAGCTTGAGGGCCGAGTGATGTGAGAACCACAAATGAGAAAGGGTGGGAAACATTACCCGGTGAAACAGGCTCCCTGTGCACGTCTGAGTGTCGTGTCTTTTTGTTTTATCTCGATTCTTGTTTTGAGTCGTTTCGAGTGTTACTCGACTTGTCTAGGTTGTGTGCCTTTTATTTCCTTGTTGAGTCGTTTTGCTGTGTTCAGTCGTAGGCTCAATACCTGGTCGAAAAGTCATCTCTCAATTTCAAAAATAAAATCGTTTTGTGCTCCGAGTGCCGTGCCGTTCTCCACATTTGTGCAAAATAGAATTGGTTCTTTCATAAAGTCGCGGGGTTCAACCTAGGTCACGTGAGAACAGTAAAACCAGGACCTATCTGAAGCTACATGGGTTCCGGACTGTAAAGCAAAAGAAAAGAGGGAAAATGGAAGCATCTGAGTGTGTTTTACCTTCAGCAAATTTCGTGATTGTATTCCGGATGTATCTTTTCAAAGCCTTGTCAATGCTCCGAAGTATGAGTGTGCCTCTACCTCAAGCGCAAGATCAAGCCTATTTCAAAGTTATGCACCCTTCCACCTGCATTGTTATACACTTTTCCACTTGTATTGTCATACACACCATACTTCCATTTATTTGCATCTTGTGTTATCTTCTACCTTTTATCCTTTTACGCTGAGCAGCGTTTGGGATCATTGTCCTCCGGGACTTTCTCAGGTTGCGTTGTGTACGCACCGGGGCGGTTGTTTTCAGACCTCTTCTCACGATTTTAGCGTGGTTTGAGTGTCCCGTTCCTTACGCGATTTCAGCGTGTTTGGAATTTTTCTCAGGTTGCGTTGTGTACGCATCTGGGCGGTTGTTTTTGGGCCTCCTCTCACGATTTCAGCGTGGTTTGACTGTCCCGTTCCTTACACGATTTTAGCGTTTTTGGAATTTATCCCAGGTTGCGTTGTGTACGCACCTGAGCGGTTGTTTTTGGGCCTCCTCTCACGATTTCAGCGTGGTTTGAGTGTCCCGTTCCTCACACAATTTCAGCGTATTTGGAATTTATCTCAGGTTGCGTGGTGTGCACACCTGGGCTGTTGTTGTTCAGACCTCTTCTCACGATTTCAGCGTGGTTAGAGTGTTCTTTTCTTCACACGATTTCAGCGTGTTTGGAATTTATCTCAGGTTGCGTTGTGTACGCACCGGGGCGGTTGTTTTCAGACCTCCTCTCACGATTTCAGCGTGGTTTGAGTGTCCCGTTCCTTATGCGATTTCAGCGTGTTTGGAATTTTTCTCAGGTTACGTTGTGTACGCATCTGGGCGGTTGTTTTTGGGCCTCCTCTCACGATTTCAGCGTGGTTTGAGTGTCCCGTTCCTTACACGATTTCAGCGTGTTTGGAATTTATCCCAGATTGCGTTGTGTATGCACCTGGGCGGTTGTTTTTGGGCCTCCTCTCACGATTTTAGCGTGGTTTGAGTGTTCCATTCCTTACACGATTTTAGCGTGTTTGGAATTTATCCCAGGTTGCGTTGTGTACGCACCTGAGCGGTTGTTTTTGGGCATCCTCTCACGATTTCAGCGTGGTTTGAGTGTCCCGTTCCTCACACGATTTCAGCGTGTTTGGAATTTATCTCAGGTTGCGTGGTGTGCACACCTGGCTGTTGTTGTTCAGACCTCTTCTCACGATTTCGGCGTGGTTAGAGTGTTCTTTTCTTCACACGATTTCAGCGTGTTTGGAATTTATCTCAGGTTGCGTTGTGTACGCACCGGGGCGGTTGTTTCAGACCTCTTCTCACGATTTCGGCGTGGTTAGAGTGTTCTTTTCCTCACACGATTTCAGCGTGTTTGGAATTTATCTCAGGTTGTGTTGTGTACGCACCGGGGCAGTTGTTTTCAGACCTCTTCTCACGATTTCGGCGTGGTTAGAGTGTTCTTTTCCTCACACGATTTCAGCGTGTTTGGAATTTATCTCAGGTTGCGTTGTGTACGCACCGGGGCAGTTGCTTTCAGACCTCTTCTCACAATTTCAGCGTGGTTTGAGTGTCCCGTTCCTTACACGATTTCAGCGTGTTTGGAACTTATCTTAGGTTGCGTAGAACACGCTCCTGATTAATTTTCTTTGTTCTGCCTCCACTCACGAGTCCAGCGTGGTTGGAATATGTCGCCCTTTTGCATCTGTTGTACTCTCTGTTGCATCGCATCTATTATCTATTGCATCACATCTATTACATCCATTGCATCATATCTGTTTTATCGTCCGGCTAAGGAGACCTTAAATCCTGCATCATCATTCGCGCTGTTTTGCGCATCGCACTTGCATGCATTCGCTCTGTCTTGTACACTTTCTGGTCTATGAGACCTTAAATCCTCTAAAGGTACAATTCCTTTGGTGTTTGTCGTGCCCGAACGACTTCCAGTGGTCTGGTATAGCCACCTGCCTGTGTTTGCGGTGAGTTCCTAGGAGACCAACTGAGACGGTGGAAACTAGAGTTCGAATGGCTTATACCTAGAACGCAAAGGTTTGGGATTTCCGAGACTAAAGTCTGGTTTAAATACCCAGGGGTATATCCTCGGCTTGAAATCTGTATAACAGCCCCATAGATTGAGATAGCATCTGTATGCACCTCAATTCTGGATACTGATCCAACCTAGTCTGTCACCCTGTTGGAGAATAGGGAAAGCTGCGACCATAGTCAGGGAGAAAAGTAGTACCTGTAGTTCAACCAAGAAGAAGCGAAAGATCCCCAGCAGCATGAGGTAAGTCATTGCCAATTGCCCCTGCAAGGTACCTTCATTTCCTAGCAATTACATTGCATTTCAGTTATTACATTACAGTGCATTGCATGAATCATCAATTTTCGAACCGGCTTCGCGTAGCGTATAAGTCCAATTATCAAACCGGCTTCGCGTAGCGTGTAAGTCCAATTTTCAAACCGGCTTCGCGTAGCATATAAGTCCAATTATCAAAATCTTCCTGCATATCATTTTGCATCTTGCCCCCTGCCTGAGGGCATGCCTGCGGGCACATCTTTGTTATCTTGCCTGTTTGTCTAAGTCTTCGGCCTTGTCAAAAATGGGTCGTCTCTGGGCTTTGACATTCACTCCCGTCACGTGTGACTTTCGAGTTCTGTCAAAGAGGGGCAACTGTAGACACCCCATTTTTGACCGACCTTAAGACTCAGACGTCACCGATTGAGCGCTCGGTGATGGTGCATATTGTACTCGTTCAAAAGTTTCAGAGTCTCGGCTGCGAGCCTTGCCTCCGGACTTCCGAGCTCTTTCGTGTCTTGCCTCGGTTTGCGAACCAGGTTCGGTATTCTCTGTTTCTCTTCCCAAAGGAAAGGATAGGTCTCGTAGATCATCTCTCAATGGCCGTAGGCTACGTTTTGTGGTCATAGGCCATTTTGCCCGTTTGGAGTCCGATTTCCCGTTTTTTTGGAGCCGACGGTCGTGTGCCTTAGTTCGAGACCGCTTAACCACCTCTGTTTGCTCTGGTTTTTGGCACACACCTTATTTCCTCCCTTTTGAGGGACACTGTGGTCCGAGAGACCAACTTCGTGGTCGGACACCACTTCCGGTGCCTAACAACCCACTTTCGGGGCCCCGAACTGCGTGTTTTGGCTCCCGAACCTTCATTCTGCATTTTTGGGCTCCGACCCGAACTTGAGATAGTCGTATTTTGAGGTTGTTTTCATGTTTGATTAAGGACCTTTTGCTGTTTGAGATCTCCTCCTATCACTTGCTTCTTTAATGCTCTTTTAGGCCTATTTTTGCACGGTATTTTAGGCTTACTTTTGAGCTGTTTCGGACTTGGTCATAAACTACGAAGTGTTTTTTTTTGAGCCCCTCTTCAACTTTGTTGAAGGGCTCTCGGACATTTGGATCCAGCAGCTACCACTTGCCTTTATATCCCACTTTTTGGCCTTTTTGGGGGGAAAACTTGAATTGTTTTCCCCCCCCATTTTCCCCCCCTTTTTTTCCCCCCTTTTTGCCTATGTAACAGCAGCTCCAGCTCTGGTTTAAGGGTTACAAAATTTCCCTAAGAGCCTCTTGCATTATATCCCTCTCCTTCTCTATTTACAAGCTTAAAACACCCTTAGCCCTACACCATTTCTTCACTAACCCATAGCCCTACCCTTCCATCCTCCATTCCAGCAGTTTGAGAGTGTTCTCCAAAGCTTAGGAGTGCTGCATTTTGGTCCAAGAAGCTACCAAAATTTGGTCTTCAAGGGTGAGTACCATTCCCACTCTTTTGAGCTTATTCTTGTATCATTTCTTAGCCATATATGCTTGCTGTTTTGAGCTCCGGCCCTAACTGAAAGTGGCATTTTTTTGAGCTCATTTTCACTTTTTTTTAAGGGCCCCTCACTGTTTGAGGCCCCCTTGATTCACTTGCTTCATTATTCTTCTTATATGCCATTATCTTGTGTAGTATTTTTGGCCTAGGTATAATCTGTTTTGAGGCATGTCATAAACTGTAAAGGGGCTTATTTTCAGCCCTTCTTCAATGTTGTTGAAGGGCTCAATGATGTTTGTGGCTCCTATCTTCCACTTGCCTTTATATCTCTATTTTGGTTCCACTTTTGCATGATTTGTTAGCCTATTGTGCTTCTATTTTTGGTCTCTTTTCAGAACTGAAAACAGTCTTATTTTGACCCATTCTTCATGTTTCATTAAGGGTCTTTCATGGTTTGAGGCATATTTTATATACTTTGTGTTATACCTCTCTTTTGGACCTCTTTTTGCATAGCATTTTGAACATATTTGCATACTGTTTTGGGTCCGGCCATCAACTGTAAAATACATTATTTTTGGCCCCTCTTCAACATTGTTGAAGGGCCCCTTTGTGGTTAAGGCCAGCAACCACCACTTGCTTCTTTGTCCATCTTTTGGCCCATTTCTTGCATGAGAGCTTAGCCATACCTGTGCTGGTTTTTGTGGTTTTCCATAAACTGTAAAAGATCATATTTTGGGCCCCTCTTAAACTTTGTTGAAGGGCCCTAATCTGTTTGAGGTTAGAAGCTGTGAGTTGCTTCTTTATCTCACATTTAGGGCCATTTTTGCATGCTAGTTTTGCCCTATTTGTGTTTGCTGTTTGGTCTTGCTTAAAACTGTGAACATGCTTATTTTGGGACTGCCTTGAATCTGTCTTCACATGTCATAAGCAAATAATGCATGCTTGATGTAGCTACAAGCCATTTCATGTGCTTAATCTTGCATTTCGGGACCCTTTCATGCATCGGGGGCTATATTGTCATGATTCGGGACTGTTTTGGGTTATATTTTAGCTCTGAAATTTGCATGCTAATATGCCATATTTTGTGTTTTGCCATATCTTGTTAGAGTGGCATTTTGGTGCCTTAGGGTCGGTCCTCGGTTTGCGTGCATGTGTGCACGCATTCCGAGTTGTCTCATTTTCATCTCATGGCCTCTTATGTGAGTGTGGCTGAGGTCCACTTGTGTTAGTGTAAGTCCATTCATGCATTGTGTATGCCATTTTATTTCATAGCATTGCGTATGCTAGGTTGTATGTTGGCGCATTGTGTATGCCATGTTACCTCGTGCATCGTGTATGCATTTCATAGCATTGTGCATGCTAGGTTGTATATTAGTTGCATTTCATGCATATCATGCATACTGCATTATGCTTGGGATAGAAGTTAGCCCGAGCACGGGAAACGAGGTACGTTTCGTACTCCAAGTGACGGAACGTGTCTCAATTCCAAGTCACCGACACTCCGGATTGTCCATGATGGAGTCTAGGTTTTGTTTTGTTTTCATGTGCATTCATTCTATATTGAGTAATGCATTTTGACCCCTCGGCCATCATGCATCGAGATGCGTGATTGGTGGCACGAGGATCGAGGCATGCATACATTTGTGAAAATACATTGCTATGCCCCTTTTCCTGCTCTTTGTTGCAGCAAATCAAGAATCAACAGTCTTCCGGGGCTTGGCGCGCTTTCCAAGAATAAATTGCAAACAAAGGCTAATTGGGGCATCCCAGTGGATTTCCGCGCAAGGCAGCCCAAACATACATCATTCATCAGAATCAAGGCAAGGCAGTCCCTGGCTTGCATGCCAGTTTATAGCTTTCGTAGTTAATTTGTAAATTAATTAGGATTTCTATATTATTTGGACAGTATTATTTGGACTGTAATTATTCTGGACTGTACTATTTATTCGGACCCTCTGCGCGAGGGCAATATTGTAATAAGTGTGCGTGTGTGTGATGCATGTCTTCCAACCCCACGTCTTTCTCCCTTTTTATTTACCTGCTTATGATGGTTAGATTAGGGCATATTTCAATTAGCATACAGTATGATAGCATGTTTGCATTCATTCATCTGTTTTGCATGCACCGGGCTCGGCGCATCATACTAACTGCATTGTATTTTCAATTCCAAATTGAATACATGTTAGCTGTAGCATTTCATATGCCATGTTTAGAATGGCCGAGTCTGCTATAGTTGCATTTTTGCATGTGTTGCATCAGGCATTTCAGCATATTTAGGATCATGCATGGATTTCTAATAAGCTTCTGTTTTGGCTTGGAGTACTCGGTAAGTTTTATGCTTTAGCATCCTTGCATGCGTGTGAGTGACTGCCATGAATAGCATGCTTACCATGAGGCTATATGCTTATGTGATATAACTGCCTGAATGCCTGTGGTTGAAGGTTGGGTTATTTGAATTGGAACAATTCATCAAATGTGTGTTTTAAGCCCACTAGATAGTGGCAAAATCATGTTTTTCTAAGCCCACCCGAGGGTGGCAAATCCACGTCTTAGCCTACTTGCGGGTAGCACCATCAAACCATCTCTCAAAAACAAACATGAAATGTTTTGTTCCAATACAGGCGACCCAGTCTATACTTGTATGCTGTGCGCATCACATAGTAAATCTAGGCTAATAACCGGAATAAGAACACACAATGTTTTTCAAAACTAGATATCATGGTTAGTAGAGGCCGATCTTTGATCGGGCGAGTGGGGGTGCTCACGAAATGACCTTCCCCAATCGTACCCAAGTTCCCGAGCCGAGGCAACTTTGGTGATGACGGACACGTGGCCTTAGGCAAACGAGGCAGGGTTTCCTAAATTTCCCCCAAGATAAAATATTTAGGTGGCGACTCTGTATCTGGCAAAGCAGTCCATGTTTGGCACTTCTTTTCTAAAAATCTATTTTCTCAAAACGATTTGCCGGATTTGGACTCTTTGGTTCAGACTTAGAACTGTGACAATTTGAGAGTCCTGAGCTGTAGTGACCCCAAATGAACAAGAACGGGACTCACCCTCCCGGGGCATTCGGGGACGTCTACAGTCACCCTTCTCTGATTTTGAAGCCCAAAAGCATATCTAAGCCACTGAAAATCCACTAGATTTCAGTGGCTAAAAGGCCAAACCAAAGCCAATACAAATACTCAAATGCAAGGCACAAAACATGAGGAAATGAAGCATGGAAGGGGGAAGATGACCCCAAACAGAAAAGAGTCCTTAAACAAACATGCTTAAAAGATCAAAACAAGACTTTTTCTAGTTTATGGAAAATCTCGAAAATGCTTGCAAGTAAGGCTAAGATATCATGCAAAATAAGCCCCAAAAGAGAGATGAAACATACAAGGATGTAGGAGACCTGAAACAGAAAAGTATCCTTAATCAAACTTTAAGAGGAGCTCAAAATAAGACACTTTACAGTTTATAATAAAACCCAGAAATGCTCACAAATAGGGCTAAGCTATGGAGCAAAATAATGCAAGAAAAGGGGAAATGGAGACTTACCCTTGAAGAGCAGGTTTCCAGTAACTTCTGGACCAAGAAAAGAGTTCTTCAACCTCTAAAAATCAGCTCCAAGATGCTTGAATGGATGGTGGAGGTGGTAGGCTATGAGGTGTAGTGCAAATGGTGTGAGAATATTAGGCTTTGGAGCTTGAAGAAGAGAGCTATGGAGGGTGGAGTGTATATGTCTTAGCAAAAATTGTTGAACCCTTACAAATGAAGACAAGCCTCTCCTTTATAGAGGAGAGGCTCTAAAGCTTCTCTTGGAAGCTTTAAATATCCTCCATACATGATGGTCCAAATGCCTCCCAGCTGGCACAGCTGTGATGCATTCAGAGAGAGCAAAAAGCAAGAAGCAAGCCGACCAGTTCAAGTGGCCGGCCGGCCACTCCCCCTGGTCGGCCGACCAGGGGTCAAAAGGTTCAAGGAGAAATGCTGGCCAGCCACCCCAGAAAGGTGGCCTCTCAGATGAGTGCAACACAGCTATATGGTGAAAAACTAGAAAATGTGACCCAGGAGAGAGAAAAACTAGCTTTTTAGCAAGGTTCAAAAGGGTCAAGAAGAATTACTGGTTGGCCTACCCATATTGGTGGCCTCCCAGATGAGCACAACACAATGATGCTATGAAAAGCTAGAAATTATGGCTCACAAGTGAGAAAAATTAGCTTTCTGTTAAAAAAATCGGCTTTAGGAGAGAGAAAAAGAGAAAACTAGTTTCCAAGGGGAAAAGGTGGCCTCCCACCATAGTACCACCTCCCTAGTAATGAAAATAGGGTCCCTACCAAAAATGGACCAAGACGGATGCAAAACGAAGGTTCGGGGTCCAAAACGCGTAGTCTGAGGCCCCGAAAACAGGCTGTTAGGCACCGGAAGTGGCGTATGACCACGAAGGTGGTCTCCCGGGCCACAATGTCCCTCTAAAGGGAGGAAATAAGGTGTGTGCCGAAAATCGGAGAAAACGGAAGTAATTAAGCGGTCCCGAACTAAGGCACACGACCGACGGTTCCGAAAACCGGAAGCTGGGCTCCAAACGGGAAAAATGGCCTACAACCACGAAACGTAGCCTACGGCCGCTGAGAGATGGTCTACGAGACCTCTCCCTCCCTTCGAGAAGAGAAAACAGAGAAAGCAGGACTTGGTTCGCAAACCGAGGTAAAGCACAACAGAGCCCCGAAGTCCGGAGGCAAGGCTCACAGCCGAGACTCCGCAACCTCAGAACGAGCACAATATGCAACATCACCAAGCGCTCAGTTGGTGACGTCTGAGTCTTAAGGTCGGTCAAAAATGGGGTGTCTACACTATCCATCATAAGCGAGTAAATAAAAGGGAGAAAGAAATGGGAGTTGAAAGGCATACATAATATTACAATTTTGCTCTCGCACAAGAGGGTCCAAATAAATGCCCTAGCTAATTATCAATTTAACTAGCTATTACAAACCAAATGAAATTAATTAACTATACATAGCTAATTATTACAAGTTTGAACGAAGCTAACTAATTAAGTATAACATGAGATTAATTAACTAAGTTATTACATATTCAAGGGAATTAACTCACTAATTAATTAACTAATCAACTAAGAGCTATGTAAACTAATTAAATACGGGGGTTAAGGAACCATGCATGCCAATGCGAACATTCGCCTAGAAATGCCTGTGTTTTGCTGCCAGAACTGTTCTGTCTGCAGAAAAATGCTTCTGTTTTTGCCTCAGTTACTGCTCTGTTTTGCAGAAGAATGACACTACCATGTTGAAAAGAGGTGGCCAGCTAGCCAATAAAAGTGGTCGGCTGGATTCAAATGGTGGCGAGCCGGCCACTATTGTTGGTACTGCCCTGCTGCAGTAGAAAAGGAACAGAGTGTTTGCAGGGGATGTTTATCCTCTCTGCCTCTCCCTATCATGAAATTGATCAAAGGAGAGGTAGAATCGATTCACAAATCATCAATGATCGCAAGGCTATTACATGATGATTCATGACTCGGTTGGACAAAAGCTCAACTAGGGAAAATAAAAGACCAACAAAACCTCCTCCCTGTCATGGAATTGATCAAGGGAAATGGTTGACATTGATTCTCAAACTGTTATTATCACTAATAAGTATGAAATGGCCTAAGACTCAATATGTTCAATTAACGTCCGATTGAACCCAAACTAATTTTATTCTTGTATCTTTTTGGGTCCAATTTTATTAGCCCTTTTTAATTACCTTTCCATTCTTTAATTCATTTAGTCCAAAATGAGAATTAAGTCCACTAAATGGAGAGAAGTGTCAAACAAGAAGTTGTTTTGGGCATGAGAGAGAGGTAATACCCTGGTAATGAACCTTTGAAGAGATTAAACCATTTAGCATTGAAGGGCCTTTTTCTCAAGCTTAAACAAAACTCGGCTGAAACAACTCTCAAAGAAATAAGAAACAAAGAAATGAGGGAGAGTGTAGAGATGATTATGAGTGAACTTAAGTATGAAAAGCATGAAATAAATGCTATCAACTCAAATAGGTTGGTGGCTAAGGCCTAAACCACCAAACCTATGAGGACAATTACACTACAAGCATAGTATACAATGCATAAATGAACTAAGAACTTTAAAACAATCCTAAAAATAGCTAAAACAATGTTGGAATTGAGTTGAAAAAGCTAAAAAAAAGTAAGCTAAAATAGGAGAGAAATGAAGCTAGTAAATAAGCTTAAGGAGGGGTGGCTAAGCCCTCCACTTTTGAAACTTCAAAACTATATTTTTAGCCTCTAAAAACTCTAAAAATCAGTGGTAAAAAGTTGGAAAAAGGTTGAGAGAGAAATGGGAAACACAAGGGCTAAAGCTTATAGAAAAAGGTTCAAAGAAGGATGGTTAACCCCTCCACCTTTGATAGCTTTAAGCCACAAGTTTCAGCCCATAAAAACAGTCCAAAAGCAGTCAAAAACAGAAAGAAAAGAGAAGGAAGAAGTAGTGTAAAGATAGTCAAAGTTATACCTCTTGAAGAGGAGTAACTCCTTTAGACTACCTATCTATCTCCATCATCACTCTCTCTTCCTTCTCCAGGAATTCTTCTACATCCCATTTACCGAGTATGTTGAGAAATTCTTTCTCTAGGTTGTTGATGCTCCAAATCCTCAACAACGATGAAACTTAACACATTGCTGTGATAAATTCAAACACAAAAAGTAGTGGATCTATAGTTTTAAAACAATAATTACTTAGAATTCATTTTGAATTGAGTACTTTAATTAATTTTTTAATTTTTTTTGTATTAAAAAAAAGTAAATAGGGTGATTTGATAATTTGATACTTGAGTGAAAAACCACTCCCCAAACTAAGGTTGAGAGACAACTCCTTGTCCTTCAACTAAGGACGTGACTCTGGATCCCACTCTGTACACTGCTGAAAGGCGGGAACCAAATGTTTGTGACTTCACTTTCATTTTGACTTCACCTGGTTCTCTTCTCTAATTCATTCACAGAAAAAGGAAGAGAGACAAAAAGCAAAGGTAAGAGAGAGAGAGAGAGAGGGGCATCTCATCCTCATTCTTCATTCTGATTCTTATCATCATCAAGAACCTCACCAAGGAGCCTCAAATATTTGATTTAGGAAGTGTAGGTAGAGTGCATGTAGGTTGCAAGAGAGAGAGAGTGTGTGTGTATGTGTGTGCTATGCAAGTATTGGAGTTTTTGGAATTTTTTCTAACCTAAAACCAAGAGAGAAGGTCCTCTATATATAGAAAAACATGTGCCTCGGTCGGAAATGTCAGTGTAGAGACAGCTCGTGTAGTGCATGCACCTGTGGAAACAGCTGGCTTAGTTGGCAGCAAATATCTGTTTTACAAGAACAACTGGTTGGTCGGCCACTTTACTGTACACTAAAATTGGCCTATGGGGACACATGGTCGGCCAATCCACTCTAAATGGCCACCTTTAGTGGCCGGCCAACTACTTGCAGACAAAAATTTGTTTTTAAGCCCGACTTCAAATGGGCATATATCCCTCATCCGTGCTCGGTTTTAGGTGATTCTTGAGCCTAAACTGAATCCCCAGAAGTCTACTTTTCAATGGTGGTGGCCTCGAAACTATTTTCTAACTATGCAAAGAGATATGCCTAATTTAGTGAATGTTGTTCATTTCTCTGTTAACGGATTGATGCGCAACCTTTTCCTAAACTAGTTTTCTTCCCTTTCCTCCTATTTCCTTCAACTCCAAACCTATAAATAAGATGTTTTCATTTATTTCACTTTGTCCTTACTCGGTTTACCGAAAAGTGTAATATTTTTAAACGAAATGCAAGCCTTGAAACATCATAAAAATATTTGGAAAAATATTTTGAAAAAGAGGGTTTTAAGGTCTAAAATAGTTTTGGTCAAAAATGGGGTGTAAGGTTGGGATTTAGAAGCTCTTCTTACTGAAGAAATCAAACGTTTGTGCAACATAACTTTCATCATCAAGTGATCAACCTGAGGCACCCAAGTCTTAAGGGCGGTCAAAAATGGGGTGTCTATAATGCCCTATGGAGCCCAATGCAATGTGCTCGGCATAATGTGTTGGTCAAACTATGAGCAGCGCCTGCTTGACCGTTGAGAGCGCTTGTGTTGGTGTGCCTGGTCTCCTAGGAGTCTGCATGGTGGAAAAACTAGGTTCATCTCAGCCACATGAATGAGCTAGATTTTAGCTTGGCTCGCCGACGAGATACATTATAGCTTGATTGCGCGGGTAAGCTAGGTTCAGCTCGACTGCACAATTAGAGTTGGATTTTTGCTTGATTAGGCAGAATTAACTACAAGTCTAGTCTCACTGACAGAATTTGGTCCTAGCTCAGTCACACAAATAGACCAAATTTTAGCCTGGTCGCACGGCCTCCTAGGCTATTTGATTACCGTAGCCTGGTCCTCCCCACAAATATCACAAACATGAGGTTTTTCCGGTCAAGGTATGATTTTGGATCGAAAATCATACTTTTCCCCAGTTCAACCTAGAATTCCTATGTTCATTATTGAAGCCAATCCGTATGTCGGAAGGCAAAGGATATAAAATCATTTATCTCTCAAGATGGTTAAAAATCCTTATTTACTCAGTTGTTAGGGGTTTCAAATATTATAATAGTGATTGGTGACACAAATAGGGTAATAAAATCTCAAGAACAATAAGAACACCATGAAGGACGAAAGAAAAAACGTAGCAAATAAGAAAAACTTACCGATTATGGCTCTAATATACGTTTCGGCCAGTAACAAGTACACCAATGACAACAATGGTAAGATGCCCACTAGAGAAATTCTCTAATTCAGTGACGGCGGCGAGGAATCAAAGTTGATAGCTCTGAATTGTAGGTTGGTTTTTTGGAGAAGATAAACAGTAAGAATGGGGGAGAGGCAATGTGTATATCGTCAATCTATATGTCAAAATCGAAAGGGCGCCAGAATTTGAATTCTAGAAACCCGTGCGTGGCAAGTGAGAGGTCACATGGAACCAATGAGGGTATGCCACGTGACACAGAAATGACGGGGTGTCAGTGAGAGAGCTAAAAGGGTAAGGGCATCACGGATCTCAACCAGGTTACCCATGAAAATCGTGCAAGGATAGCTCAGCGACAAAGAAAGAGTAATCTCAGTTATGCAGAAGCAAACGAGATTAAAGGGCAATTGAGAGGGAGGTTTGCGTCGTACAAATGGACCGAGCTACGTCAGGATTTAGGCCGCTGTCATGAGCCTTTCGACCGGTTCAGAGAGACGCCCAACGTTGGGCCGAGGTACTCAGTCAGTTCAGTCCAATGTTGTGTTAGATGGAAAGATAGTGATGCTTTCAACTGAGCTGAGGGGCAGCTCATGACCTCAGTCGGACAGAGAGATGACCGCGATCGATGAATCAGCTATCCTTGGGCTAACTGTGTCAGTCCAAGCTCAAGGCCGGGCAAGGTTAGCTAGGGTGAGTTTAATTGGCCTGACCGAGCAGTAGTTGACCAGTTGGGCATCTCAGAGCTAGGCCGGTTGGTAGAAGTTGCTCTTGGAATGGACAGTCATACGCTGGATTGCAGATAGCTCGACAGGAACTGCCACGTGGCCCAATTAAAGAGCATAGAGAGGGAATCCACTATCCATACGCGTCAATACCATTTGGTTGTTTTGTCAATACTGTTTGGTAGTATTGTCACACACACACGTGTAAGATGATGAGAGAATAGTACATCCACTTGTCCAGGAGAAGACAAGTAGGGTAATGCACACACAAACTATATAAACCCTGCAACGCCTCCATACAACAGGTCTATGATCTTCCTGACACTAAGCTATTTTCTCTTTTGTCCTCATCTAAGGTTGCTAACTTGATCGTTTGAGGGGTTTTCCGGTAACACACCTGTCGGGTAAGTCACCGTGGCTGTGTTTTCAAGCTCAACGACGTTGTTCGGAGAAATGCGAAACTTGAGCATAAGGAGTACGATAGCGTAGAATATTTTGCTCCTTGTAGAGGATACATAAATGCATACCAAATAATTATCATGCTTTAATTTGGGGGGTTACCTTAAAATAGTGTAAAAAAACTTTTAATCATTGGTTCATTCATTGAAATTCAAATCTTGATTTTTCATATGGGAGTCCTAGGTTCTAGCCAACTAAGACCATTCAATTAGTTTGAGTGACAACATTTTAATATCATAAATATTTTAGTATTATTTGATGTGTGACATCCTGTTTCAACCACATTATTTAATGGCCTCACAAAATATTTATGTTAGGTAGTGTCTACTACATAATGTGGTTACGACCAAGCAAAACGTCATTACTAATGCTATAAAAAAAATTTAAAAAAATCAAATAAATTAATGTTATATGAAAAACAAATAATGCCAAAAAGAGCACTTAAAGAAAACTTAAAAGGCAACTTAAAAATTGTTGTCAAACTTTTAATGATCATATACATCTTTGTAATTATGCTTTTTTTTCTTTCTCTTAATCTGCATCTTTGTAACTATGTTAGTGAAATCCTCTTGCTTTTACATTGTAATTCTACATTTTTCTTAATGTAATTATTGTTTTTAATATCAATCAATATATCAATTGATACATATAAATTTTTAATTTTCGATATTGATGCACAACATATGCTTCTTGAAACAAAAATCATACGTGTATTGGCCAGTTCACAGCCAATTCACAAATGTTATGGTTAGTTTTTGACCTCTTTATAACACTTTTTGTAGCTAATAATTTTAAAAATTCAACGATTGCAATTAGTGGTGGCTCAAGGGTTAGGCAACTTAGGGGACTCATAGTGCCGGCTCATAGCCAATTCACAAATGTTATGGTTAGTTTTTGACTCTTTACAACTCTTTTTTGTAGCTAATAATTTTAAAAATTCAACGATTGCAATTAGTGGGGGCCTGGGGGCTCAAGGGTTAGGCAACTTAGGGGACTCATAGTAAAGGTGGGTTTCATTTATTATATTTTTTTTATACATTGTTTATATACATAAATAATAAATAAAAGAGATATTTACTAATAAATTTCATCTCATAAATAAGTATTCTAATTAGTCTAATATTTTTTCTATTGATCTGTTAAGTCCTATTAGTAGAAAGTTTATTTCCGTATAATCCTATTAGTGTTTTGGTAGATAGTTATACCTTTTTATTATTGTGACAGATATGATATGATATTCTAATGTGACATATATTAATATGACACTCCAATGATATAACACTTCAAAAAATTAAAAACTCCTTAGGATACTTTTTCTAAGTGTGACAACGTGGTGAGTATAATGTGACACTCTAAAAGTTATACTCCAAAGACAATAATAACTCCTTAGTATATTTTTTTCAAATATGACAATGTGGCAGGTATATTATGACACTTCGAAAATATAAAAATTTCTTAGTGTACTTTTCTCAAACGTGACAATGTGACAGGAATGATGTGACAATCTAAAAAAAATAAAAACTCCTTAGTATAATTTTCTCAAACGTGACAACGTGACGACCATAATGTGACACTCTAAAAAAAATAAAAACTCCTTTATATAATTTTCTCAAACGTGACAACGTGACGGGTATGATGTGACACTTTAAAAAAAATTAAAAACTCCTTAATGTACTTTTCCCAAACGTGACATGTGGCACTCTAACGTGACAAGTATGATGTGGCACTCTAAAAAAATTAAAAACTTTTTAATGCACTTTTCCCAAATATGATACTAAAAAACTCTTTAGTGTACTTTTTTCAAATGTGACACTCTAATGTGGAGGGCAAATGAGTCAATACATATCCAAAAAGATTAAATAGATCACAAGAAAAAATATGGACTTTGGACCTTGGCTCAATGCTAATCCTGGACTCCTAGTTAAATTGGGATAAACTCCCTAAGAGTCTTATCTTTATCCAAACTGAAGTCCTCTTTCATTCTAGGACTCTTGTCCCTTATCCGCTCATCTCGGATTCCGATATCTCTGCAAATAACCTCGGCCAATCCGAGATTATCTCGGCGTCAAGTTAAGGACACGTGGCACCTCGGCTGGCACTTCGGTGCCACCTCGGCCACGTGTTGCTATCCAAAAAATATATCTCCACAACTGCCCCCTAGGTTCTATTACCTCGGCATCTTGAGGTGATGGAACCTATATCACTTTTAGCACATCGGCTAAGCTCATTCTGCCCTTCATTACCGAGGTCATCATTTATCGGCTTAATACGCCCAAGACTTTGTCTGTTTTGTCAATGCCTTAGAACCAAAACCCAAGTTTTTTCAAGTTCTTTAGCCGAGATTATACCCATAACCGAGGTCTTTGATTCATTAAATCAAGAACTCCAAGAGTTTTAATATACGTATGAGCTGTCACGCACAGTATTTCATCCGTTTCTGCCACGCGTCTTTTCCTTATTGAACCGTACCTGACATGCGCCATTAGGCCGCATCGCAATTACGTGTGCCGTCTGACAAGCACGTCGTCCTAGGCACATTAATTGCAATTTTGCCGTCATTCCGTGTGTTTGATCAAAAATTATCTCTCTTTCCGTCTTTTCACTTCTTCTCCATCATTCTCGTTCAAACTCTCTCTCTCTCTCTAACTTTCTCAATTTCGCCATTGTTTCAAGCTCTCAAGCTCTGCAACTACTCCGTTCACCTCCTCTGGCAAAGTTTTCGTTGATCTTCTCCGATTGCTGCCATCATTTGACTCCGGCGTACTCAACACCGACTTCACTCCTCTGGTAAGCCACTGCTTTTCTTCATTTCACTTTCTTGTTTCTCCTCAAACTGTTTACGTTTGTATACTGCTTCTGTGACTTCATTCATGTTCTTGAATCTTCATTTATGTTGTAAATTTCCCTTGCTTGGAATTTGTCTATGGATATATACACGTATTCACACACTTGTTCATTTTGCCACTATTTTTGGCCTCGCACCCTTGTACACACTCTGTCACAGTGTTCTTGATAGTTCATCACTTTTCTTGACTCTGAATCACATTCTTGTTTCTGTTTTCTGTGTGTTTTCCATATTCTTGCCTTCAATTTTTGTTTTCACAGACTTAGGTTTTGGGATTTGCTTTAGATCTCCAAATTCTAGGAAAATTGAAACAAATTCCACTTAGATCCTCAAAAACCCTTGCTCAACATACGTTTAGGTTTTGCCGGAGTCCTTAAAACCCTAACAAACCACTTCCTCTTGCAATCCAACACTTTTCCCCTTAAGCCGACGTCATGGGTATGTGGAGGTGGAAGGTAGACACCCCAACTAAGCTAGAATACTTCAGGCAGGAGTTCGCCATCCCTGCCGATGTCCACCTTAGGTTAGCTGGGAAGGAGGACTCCATCATGCCCAAGGACGACTCAATGCCCTTTCCAGTCGTAGCCTTCGTAGAATGTGGACTTAGGCTTCCTCTCGATATTCTCTTCCGAGAAGTCCTGCACTACTACAAACTGAACCCAATGTAGCTTGCCATTAACTCCTACCGAGTTATCAATGGTATAATCGCCTTAGCCAAAAGAGAAAATGTTAGGGTTACCCTTGCCGACATCCAGTACTGCTACACCATGTGCGGCCTTAAGTCCGAAAAATGCTATATTTACTACCTTAAGCCGAGGTCAACAGAATACAAACTCATTGCCGACCTCCCTAATTCCAACAAGGGCGCCGGGGATGATTATTTCATCGTATCGGGCAACTGGGAGTTCCTTCCAAATGATGATCTCCACCTCTACCCTTTAAGCCGTACATTGTTCATGAAGGGAGATGGTAAGAGCTAAGTGTTACTTTTACTTGCTTTCAAGTCTTTCTTACTTTGATATTTTTATATGTTTTAACCTCTATTCGTTTTGTCTTTGCAACTCTTCCTCAGCCCCCAAAGGACTTCCGCAAAAACTTCTTTCCCAGTAAAGACTTTAAAAAGTTGCTAGACTTGCCTGTAAATCAGCGCAAGGCTCCTTTGTTGCTCAATTTTATCCTAACGTACAAATCTATTCTTCCTAACGTCCCAAGAAAAAGCAAGAGCAAGTCTCCTCCATCAACTACAACTCCACAAGCTGAGTCGTCAAGGCCTGACCAAGGATCAACATCTGGTCCTATGGAACAGCCATCAACCTCGGCTCCACAACTAATCCCTCCTTCTCAACGCCGTCGTCGAACAGTAGCCGCCATCGAGATGGGTCGCAAGAAGGCAGTTGCCGACGATCTTCTGGCCGACATCCTGAACATCACTACCGTCCAATCTCCATCTTCGCAATCTCAGCCGAAGCCGAAACCAAAAAAGCTGAAGAAAGCACAATCCAAGGCAACGGTGACTCAGATCGATTATGAGGACACCTTGTCGATCTCCAAAATTGCTAAGGTGGAAAAAAGTGCCTCCGCTGCTGAAAAAAGGCCCACTAAGGCCGCGCCCTCTGAATCAACTAGGTCAAAGAGACCGATGACCGAGTCGGTAACAACCTCGGGCTCTCTGAAGTCTGATGCCCCCTGGGCTCCCCCAATTACAATTGAGGACAAGCCGATTAGGGCTGGCGACAGCGCCGACAACATTAAAGTCGGCGTTGCTCTCTCTACCGCCTTGCTCTTTCCCAACAATCTCAACCGCAACGCCGAAATGAGCGAGTACGAAAATTTTGATCTGATGCTGCAGCACTCCGTAAAAGTAAGCCCTTAACACTTAATGCTTTCCATACTCTGTTTTTCTATATTTAGAGTTTTTACTAACATGTGTTTTTTATTTCTTCTAGGCGATCCAACACGGCCACTCTTTCACAATGCAGTCATTTGCCATCAAGAAGGAGTTGGTCCAAAAGACAAAGGAGGCTGCCAATTTGTCCAAGTCCCTTAGCAAGGCCGAGAGCAAAATGAAGACTTTAATAAACCAGGCCGAGGAAGCCAAAAAAGCTCAGGACGAGGTCGAGGAGAGGGCAGGGGCTGCTAAGGCCATTGCCAAGGTCTTTGAAGCCGAGAAGAAAGACGTCGAAGGAAAGATGCTCGAGACCCAAAAAGAACTCCAAGATGCCTTGGCCATAAAAGAGGCCGAGATCAAAGCGGCGGACGAGAAAGCGTACCCCGAGAGAACGGCCGACGTCAGAGAAGATTACAAGAAACAAGTCAGACATGCATGCAACAAGGGCTATACCCTTGGTTGGATGGATGCTCTGAAAGAGTTGGCCGTCCCCGAGGACTCACCTCTCTGAGAAAGCAGTCGCATCGTCCTGCAATTCCCCCATACTCCAAGCCAATCCGAGGACGAGACTGAGTCCGAGGAGGAAGCTGAGGCCACGAAAACGGTAGAAGCTGCTGGGGCCAAGTCCCCAAACTCTGAATAAGCAAGTCTTGGACTTGACTCAAGATAAGAAGGATGAGGCCTCAAAGGATACCTCCTCCCAGAGGACCAACTCCGAGGTGCCAATCGCCGAGAAGAGCATCGACCAGACTCTTCAAGAGATCGATGTCGAGCTCGCGGCTGAGAAGGCTGCTGAGAGAGGCTCACAATTGTCTTCTGAGGCTGGGACACAACCAATTGTTGGCACCGAGTAGTCTAGTTTTGAAGTTTTTCTTTAATTCTTGTACCTTTGTACTTGGCCGATATGCTTTTTTGTATTTGAACTTCCTTATCTGAATGCAAGTACAACTTTTTTTTTGCATCTCTTTTGAGTGCTTGGAGGTATGTCTTTTATTTACCATCTTGTATGATTCTATGCTTAGAATAATTTGCATGTCTTTGAAGTACACCTTAACTGTGTAATCTCTTCGGGGTAAAATACCTCGGATATACCCACCGACTGTTTATGTCAGCCTTATCTTGACACTTCAAAAACATTGTAAGAAGGTTTTCACAAGTGTTTTATCTAAAACATGCCGCTTCACTTTCAGTTTATCAAGACTTCTGTCTTCCACTATTTTCCAGATCTTGGTAATATGGTAATCTCGGCAATATTTTGCAGATATTTCTTTAGAAATAACTTTGGCTTAACTTCAACTTGTAAATTGTTCTTAATTTCAACAAGTGTTAAACCAAATTTTCTTTCAACATGACCCCGGCTTAACTTTAACTTGTAAATTCTTCTCAAAATTTCAACAAGTGTTAAACCAATCTTAACTTGTAAATTCCAAATCCCAAGCATCATTCTTCAGCCCTCTGCCCTCTAATGTGAACTTAAGTTCCACTTGGATTCTCATTAAGCATGTACCAATAATCTTGTCGCCGAGATCATATTCAAACAGAGACTGGCAGAGGTCATCAACCTCGGTCCCCCTGTTAGTCTAACTGATATAAGTTTATTCAACTTAGTTCAACTCTATTATGTGCAAGTATAGAAACTCTGCCATATAATAAGTCTAAGTTATTCATCATGTTTCAATCAGAAACATTGCCAACTTAGTTCAACTCTATTATATGCAAGTAGAAACTCTGTCATATAATAAGTCTAAGTTATTCGTCATATTTCAATCAGAAACATCGTCAACTTAGTTCAACTCTATTATATGCAAGTAGAAACTCTGTCATATAATAAGTCTAAGTTATTCGTCATGTTTCAGTCAGAAACATCGCCAACTTAGCTCAACTCTATTATATGCAAGTAGAAACTTTGCCATATAATAAGTCTAAGTTATTCGTCATGTTTCAATCAGAAACATCGTCAACTTAGTTCAACTCTATTATATACAAGTAGAAGCTCTGTCATATAATAAATCTAAGTTATTCATCATGTTTCAGTCAGAAACATCGCCAACTTAGTTCAACTCTAATATATGCAAGTAGGAACTCTACCATATAATAAGTCTAAGTTATTCGTCATGTTTCAGTCAGAAACATCGCCAACTTAGTTCAACTCTATTATATGCAAGTAGGAACTCTTTCATATAATAAGTCTAAGTTATTCGTCATGTTTCAATCAGAAACATCGCCCAATGACTGGTCAGTCATACTACACAAGTTTAAAAATCAAGTCAAGACTTTATTATTACTTCGGCTAATAACAAGAAACTTCAAAAACAAGAAATCTAATAATAGAAAAACTTCAGGTTGCAGGTATTCTAGGGTCTTGGCAACTCTTTGCCTTCACTGTCTTCAAGCCGATATGCACCATTGCCCAGGACCGAGATGATTCTATAAGGTCCCTCCCAAATTTGGCCAAGTTTGCCCTCTTTGGGATCCTTTTTGTTGCCGACGACCTTTCTTAGGACGAGGTCCACAACTTGGAACTCTCATGGGTTAACCTTCTTATTATAAGCCTTGGCAAGCTGCTGCTGGTATGCCCCTAGCTAAATTGCTGCTTTCTCCCTTCTTTCTTCTAGAAAATCCAGATCTCGAGTTAAAAATGTATCATTGGTCCCATTTTCTACTCCTTGGGTTCTGATCCCAGAGATGCCGACCTCCAGTGGGATTACTGCCTCTGTGCCAAAGGCCATGGCAAATGGGGATTCCCCAGTTGATCTTCTCGGCGTAGTCCGATATGCCCAAAGTACACTAGGCAACTCATCCACCCACTTTCCCTTTGCTGCTTCCAGCCTCTTCTTGACCCCATCCAAGATAACTTTGTTGGATGCTTCTGCTTGTCCATTGCTTTGAGGAAAACTTGGAGTGGAATAGTAATTCTTGATCTTATATTTTGCATAAAAGCTTTTGATTAGCTTACTGTCAAACTGTGCACCATTGTCTGCTATTATTGCCCTTAGGATCCCAAACCTAGTGATGATGTTCTTCCAAATGAAACTCTTCACATCAACATCTCGAATCTTTTCAAGGGGTTCAGCTTCCACCCACTTGGTGAAGTAATTTGTTGCCACTAGCAGGCACTTCCTTTATCCAGTTGCTTGAGGCAGTTATCCAACAAGATCCATGCCCCATTGGCCAAATGGCCAAGGGCTGGACACTAGGTTCAAGTCCGCTACTGGTTGATGTATCAAAGGTGCAAACCTCTGGTACTTTTCATACTTCTTGACATAGGTTTCAGTATCTTATTGCATATAGGGCCACCAGTACCCCTGAGTTATGGCCCTATGGGCAAGTGATCTGCCCCCTGTGTGGCTTCCACATACTCCTTCATGTAGCTCATATAAGAAGTCTTCAACTTGTGAAGGATGTACACACCTCAAAAAGGGTCCAGTGAAAGATCTTCTGTAGAGATATCCTTCTGCTATCAGACTAAATCTTGCCGGCTTCAGTCTAATCTTGTGTGCTTCTTTGTGATCATCTGGCAGTTTTTCCTCTTTAAGGAATACTATTATTGCATCCATCCAGTTTGGTCCCATCGCTACACACATTGCTTTATGCTCTGTGTTCAGTGGTTCTATGCTTGGACCTGACAAGTAGTCCACCATTATCGTCATTACCTCTCCAGGTTTCATTACACTAGCCAAGTTGGCCAGAGCATCAGCATGGTTATTGTCATCTCAGCTAACCTGCTGTAGCCGGCAATTTTGGAATAAGGCTACCAGTCTGCCCACCTCCTTTACATAGGCCGACATCTTTTTATCTCGGGCTGCGTATTCGCCTGTTGCCTGGTTGACGATAAGCTATGAGTCGCAGAAGGCTATTACCTCGTCAACTTCCATTGCTACTGCTAGCTTTAATCATGTAATTAGTGTTTCATACTTTGCTTCATTGTTTGAGGCTTTAAACCCCAAACGAATGGATTGTTCTAGTATCTGCCCATCTGGCGATACTAGCACTACTCCTGCCCCTGCTCCTTGTCGGTTTGAACTCCCATCAACAAACAGCCAGAAGGAGTCACCGATGTAAATATTGCATGGCATGAGTTTCTCCTCTTTCGTCTGTTTAGCTGTCCCCAACTAGGTTTTCCCTTGTTCACCTGGACCTCGGCTCAACGGAGCCCAGTATGTGATGGCGCCTGGTGTGAACTCGGCCACAAAGTCGGCCAAAACTTGGCCTTTGATTGCTGTTCTAGGTCTGAATTCTAGGTCATATTGGCCCAACACCGCTGCCCATCTGGCTATTCTGCCTGTCAGATCATCCTGCTGTAACAGAGACTTCAAGGGATACTCTGTTAACACCACAATTTTGTGGGCTTGAAAGTAATGATTCAGTTTCTTGGAAGCCATTACTAAGGCCAGTGTCAACTTCTCCAAGGGCAAGTATCTGGTCTCCGTATCTGCTAGGGTTTTACTTACATAGCAAACTGCCTTTTGCTCTCCTTTTTCTTCTCTTATTACTACTGCACTCACTGCATGCTCTGAAACTGCCAAGTATAAGAACAGCTCCTCTCCAGGTACTGGATTTGAGAGAACTGGAGCTGTGGTCAAATACTTCTTCAAGTTGGCCAAGGCGACTTCGCATTCTTCAGTCTATAAGAAGTCTGTGGCTTTCTTCACCAAGATGAAGAAAGGTTTACATTCGTCAGAACTTCTGCTGATGAATTTGTTTAGGGCTGCAGCCCTTCCAGTCAGCATCTGCACTTATTTTGCCGACGTTGGCTCTTCAATTCTAAGATGGCTTTGATCTGATCCGGGCTAGCCTCAATGCCCCTTTTGGTAACCAAATATCCCAAGAACTTACCAGACCCAATTCCAAATGTGCACTTTGATGCATTGAGTCGGAGCTGATATGTTCTAAGGATGTCAAAAATTGCCTTTACGTCGGCTAGATAATCTTCAGGTTCCTTGGTCTTCAAGACCATGTCATCTATGTATACCTCCACTGTTCTTCCTATTAGATGCCTGAACATCTTGGTTACCAATCTCTGGTAAGTTGCTCTTGTATTTTTCAACCCAAAGGGTATTACTCTGTAGCAATACAGCCCTTTTGGGGTGATGAATGCAATCTTCTCCTCATCTGGGGGGTACATAACTATCTAGTGGTACCCCTATATGCATCCAGGAAGCTCATCCTTCCATGCCCTGAAGTGGCATCCACCAATTGGTCAATCTTGGGTAGTAGGAAACTGTTTTTGGGACAAGCCTTATTCAGGCCAATGAAGTCTACACAGACCCTCCACTTCCCATTCTTTTTCTTCACGACGACCGTGTTTGACAGCCAAGTTGGGTAGTTTACCACTCGAATGGCCCTAGCCTCCAGAAGTTTATCCACTTCCTCTTCTACTGCCTCAACATGCATCAACTTCGGCCTTCTTGCTCGTTGGATAACAGGTTTAGCCGACCTGTTCACATTCAGTTTATGGCAAGTGACCTCGGGGTCAATGCCAGGCATCTCATACGGCGTCCAGGCAAACACTTCAATGTTTGCTCTCAAGAACGCTTTTAGCTCTTTTTCCTCTTCCTCGGCCAAGCCCGAGCCGAGAAAGAAGAATCGCTCTTCATCCTCTTGCTAGACAAGGACTTTCTTTAGGGCTTCCTTACCCTTTTCGGCTAGCTTTTTGCCGACGTCCTCCAGGACTTCCATGTCCTCATCTTCAATCTCTGCTGCTTCTGCTTCTCGTATGTTGCAGGTGGATTTCATTGCTGCCATGGAGCAATTCTTTTCCTGCACTTGGTCCTTTCTGACCTCCTCAATTCCATGCTCTGTTGGGAATCGCAACGGTTGGTGCAATATTGAGGGAACAGCCCCCATTGTATGCAGTCATGGCCTTCCCAAGATAGCATTATAAGGGGAGGGAGTGTCAATTACTGTGAACTCAGTTTTTATCTTCTTGGTGCCAGCCTGCACCTCCAAACTAACTGGCTCCTAGGGGCCATATCGGTGTTCCATTAAACCCGACCATTGGACCATTGGATTGCTCCAGATCATCTTGATGAAGGCTAAGCTCCTTGTAACATCTGACATACATGATGTCACAAGAGCTGCCCTGATCAATCAGAATTCGCTTTACCTGGCATTCTCCAATCTAGAGAGATATTACCAGGGCATCGTTGTGTGGATGTTGCACCATCTTCAGGTCTTCCTCAATAAAGGACACCACTGATCCCTGGCACTCGTCTATCCCAGGTCTTTTCTGCCTAACCTGGTACACATGGTGTAAGTGTTTCACCTTCTGAGTCTCCCCATGTATTTCATTCTCATTGACCTTCGAGTGAATCACATTGGTCACCCGAGGTCCGCCTGCCTGCAGTAGTGGTGCTGGAAGAGGCGGTGCTGCCGGTGCCTGAGGCAGTCTTGCTTGCTCTTCCCTTGTCCTGGCCTCATCTATAAGGTCCCTTAGATGACCTTGCCTTACCAGGTTTTCCAGATGTGCCTTCAGGGCTTTGCACCCCTGAGTCAGATGCCCATCTTCGTTGTGGTAAGCACAGTGCTTGCCAAGGCTTCTTCCCATGAATTCTCCAGGAGCCCTTACTGGAGCTCTGTAATAGGGCTAATTTCGGATTTTCTCCAAGAATTTACAAATTGGGATTCGAAATATGGTTGTGACTGCCTGCGTAACCCTTAATCCAGTCTCTTGCTTGTTGTAGCCAGTGTTACCTCGGCCTCGCTTCGGCGAGCCGTTTGTTTTCTCTTGTTTTGACGCCTTTGTCCCCAGCGTGTCTTCCTCTTGTTAACTCTGGGATACTTCTCTATTCTGGCCATTAATTCCTCCATACTTTTTGGCAGTGTTTTTGCCAATGATTTTCGAAGCAAACAATCATCTTTTAGACCGTTCTTAAAAGGCACGATCGTCACCTCTTTGTTGCATCCTGATATTCGATTGAATACCTCATAGTACCTTTTGACATAAGCCCTAAGGCTTTCATCCTCACTGATTCTCAGAGCCATCAGGGAGTCCACCCTTAATGGTTGTAGCTTGTTTGTCACAAACCTAGCCACGGGCATCTCGGTTAGGCCTTCCCAGGTTTTCACAGTTCCTTTTGGCTACTTGTGAAACCAGTCCGATGCTATTTCCCCGAAGGACGAGGGGAACACCTTGCAAAGCAACGGCTCATTCCCGGTGTATAGTGCCATCGAGTTCAGGTACAGGTTGACGTGAAGTTGAGGTCCAACTTACGGTCGTATATCTGGAATCTCGGCATACTGAACCTTTTTGGGGCCTCAAATTTGTCCAACTCTACCGAAAACGGCGTTCTCAGCTTGACTGGGGAGGTTACCTCAGCATTTTGTTGCCTCCTCTAAAGGTAATCCCTCAAGTCCTCCTTGGTCTATCCGAGAGCTCAGCTATCTCCGAATTTCAACATTTTCGGAGCGCTGCTTCCGGTGTCATTGTGAGTCCTCTTGGACCTCTCTCCATTGGTCGTGTCGAAACAAAGTTCCTTTGCCTGAACATCCCGATGTTCTTTGGTGTAGGCTTCTTTGGTTCGACGTGTCTTCTGAGATTCTCTTCTTGTTGATTCCTCATGCTGTTACTAGGCCTAGCAGTGGGCTGTTATTTTAGAATGGTGTGCTGCATTGGTAGATGATCTGTTCTGCTGTTGGTATGATGTTGGTCTTCTTTTGGACTGATGGATTACCTTTGTTGATCTCTTCTTTGTTTTTCTTCTTCTTGGGTTTGGTTCCTCACCAAACTCCTGGGGTGAGCTAGCCTGTTGCTTTTCCCCTCATTTTTTGATGTAATCTCTTTTCTTGTATGGTTTTTACATCAATAAAGGTTCTCTTTTAGCTGATCAAAAAAAAAAAAAGAGTGAATCAGAAAGAGTGAGAGATGATGAGGTTGGTGTGTGGAGTGAACTTATGCTTCAAGCTTCTAAATTTGATAAGCAGTATGGCGATAGTATCATTTCTTCCTCCAATAAGGATCAAAGACATCGTGGTCGTCTCCGCTGGACCCACCACTGCCTCCGCCGCCGATACTATAATCCATCGGCGGTGAATAGCTTTAGTAGTAACAACTCAAGCAAAAGTTGTGTCAATGATTGGAATTGTAACATTGGTGGTTGAAGAAGAAGAAAAAGCAAAGATTCTTAGCCAAATCATCGATTCCTATGATATATGGATTGTATTAATAATACTAATTTATATCATTTAGTGTTTATTATTACAAAATCACGGCAAAAATATGATGAAGAATATATGATCATAAACAAGAAGGATTAGTTATGGATTTGGTGGATTGATTGTAAGAAGCATTGTCAAAAGAAGTAACTGATTTCATTTCATTCCAAGGTGAGGGTCATCGTAACGGTTGGAAAGTCGGAGATGTCAGCATGAATGAATCCAGAGGGAAGAGAGAGAGAGAGAGAGAGAGCAATGAATGAAATTTCACGGAGATGAGGGGGGAGTAATTAAGGGTGTGTTTTAATGTCAATTATGATTATTTTGTAATATTTAATTAGAGATAACTGGGTGTATGAAAATAGAATTTTTCCTCAATGAGTTCTCAACTTTTATTGATAAGACAAAATTGGCCTTCACTTTAGAAGAAATGGATCATCATTGGCAGTGTACACTACCAAAAATTGTTGTAAAAATTGTGAATTTGGAGTTTTCGTGTATTCCTCTCATTTTTTTCAATTTTATTTATTTATTTGTTTGATTTGATTTGATTTGATCTAATTCCTTAATTTTGTCTCATGCATTTGTCCGATGATAAAAAACACCAATAATTAATTTGGATTTTTTATTTAACAATGTTCTTATGCCTAGTTAGGGCAATGCTCATCCTTGGATTTATCATCTAACACTGTATTTGGTTGGAGGATTTGGGAAGAGATTTGGAAAGGAAAAGGAAAAAAAAAATATGTGAAACTATGTGAAATATAGATATTTTATTCACATTTCACATACCTTCTTTATTTTTCTTTCTAAATCCATTCTCAAATCTCCTGATCAAACACAAAATAATTTTTTTTTTTTGGTATTTTTGTTTTTTTTTTTTTTTTGGGCTTCTTTTATGCAACACTTAGGCATAAGAACACCTTAGGGCATCTCCAACAAGACTTTCAAATTTAGAAAAATCAAATTTATTTGAAAATTTAGGTAGTATATTGGCATCTTCAAACTTCACAATCAAAATGTCATATTTATTATTTTTTTACTTTAATCTTTTTTTATCACCACTCATGTGTCAAATAGAATGCCAAATGCGGAATTGAATTTTGACGTTTATTGAACAACAATGCGAGGGATCCTAAAATTCTATAGAGTCTCTCATATGAGTGTAAGAGAGTGTAAAAATAGTTAAGAGACTCTCTCCATGGGTTAACTTT
Organism: Camellia sinensis; assembly: GCF_055761805.1. Taxonomy (NCBI): domain Eukaryota; kingdom Viridiplantae; phylum Streptophyta; class Magnoliopsida; order Ericales; family Theaceae; genus Camellia; species Camellia sinensis. Next base: position 79,632,111 of record NC_138970.1, read on the forward strand.
TTTTCATATTCACATTTCAGTAGACGAGAATTTGAGAGAGCCGTCGAGTCCATTATAGATCTTATTTTGATGATTTAAATTGTTAATTTTTTAAGATTCGTTGAGTAAATACTCGTGCAAAAAATCAATATGATCAAATATCGGTAGCTATTGAATTAAATTTGTATTACAAAAAATAGATAGTTACTCCTAAAATTATATTTGTCGTTTATTTTTTAAAAAACAAATATGATTCAAACATAGAGCTACCAATATCCAATCATCTTGATTTTTATATAAATATTTTACTCAACGCGTTAAAAAAAATGAATAATTCAAACCACCAAAATCGATTTAAGAATAGTTCTACCAAATCAAAACACTTATGATAACTTGAGAAACCAAATCCTTTCTGTTTATCGGAGCATTCAACACTTTCAAATCTGATAACATCACCTATCACCTAAGATTTGAAATTAAGGGGTTGTTTGGGATGTCCTAAATAAATGTACTTTTGTCTTTTTAGAATAAAAAGTTGAGAAAAAAAATATGATTGTTTGGGTTAAATTTTTGATTTTTTATGAAAAATGTGTATTAAAAAATTGTATAAATTAGTGTGTAAAAAAAATTAAGATTGAAAGTTGTGCAGTCATAATTTTTAACTTTTGATAAATAATAATAACTTTTTGACTTTTTAAATAACTTTTTGACTTTTTTACTTTTTGACAACTTAAGAAAGTTGGCCTATCATTCGAGATGCTCTCATAACTTTTTGACTTCAATTAACATCACCTATCACCTAAGATTTGAAATTAAGGCCAAGTTTGGCTACTCTTAAAAAATTTAAAAAGTCAAAAAGTCACTATCCTATTTAAATCACATCATCTTATTTAAGTCACATCACCTCTCTAACACATCACTTCAAACCCAACCCAAACCCAACCCATATTTCATAAAAAGTCAAAAAGTGCACTTATTTAGTCTTCCCAAACTTGGCCTGTCGAGATGCTCTCATAACTTTTTGACTTTAATTAAATAAGTTATATTGTTTGATAAATTTGTTAGTTTTTTTTTTTTGCTAAAGTAATCTTCTACTTTTTTTGTTTTTTTTTTTTTCATCTGCTGATTTATTTTAAGAGATTTTTTTAGGTTCTTATAAAGTTCATATTTAGGGTTATTTTGAAAAATGGATTAAAAGTTACTTTCTAATTTTTAATCCACTTACTTCCCTCACAAAAAATTCAAAAAGTAATTTTTAACCATCTTCTCAAAATACCCCTTAGTATGTAAAAAAGTCAAATAAATTGATTTATAAAGTGAGGTCCAAATGAGGCATTTGTACTCATCTTTCTAACATTCTTCAAGCCATTTCGTCTGGATACAATAATGGAGTCTATGGATAGTCTTTTGTTTGTTTCCATATCAAATTTGTTTATGAAGTTCAAAAACCATTCATTAACTTTCACTTTTTATATATTATTCATTGTTGTGAATTGTCTAATGTAGAGGTTCACATGTTCTGGTAGTTGAGCCTTTATAATGTCCTAATAGAGTTGAGGATCCTTCTAAATCCATGGACAACAATTTTATATGGCTCCAAGGAGGCACCAAGGATCCTCTAGAGTGTTTTTTTCTTAAAGTTTTCTAAAGTGATGCATTGTGTGGTTGAGATTTAATGTTAAAAAATTGATGTGACTTGTCATTAAATCTCAACCACACAATGCACCAATTTAGGAAATTTTAAAGAAAAAAAACTGTAAAGGATCCTTGTTAGGAGGTCCTGTGAGTAGTTCATCCAAAAAATGAAAGTGAAAACTTGAATTGGATTTTCCATATATAGTTGTGTAATTCCCCTGATGACGTTTTGGTAGAAAATATTTTTTAAAATATATTTTTTGGCATTTGATATGTGACATAAGATATGACTTATTCACTAGAAAAAAAATATAACTTAAGACAGAAGTCAATTGAAAATATTTTTTGTGATCACCAGAAAGCAAATTTATATTGAAGGAAAATAGTTCACTTCTGAAAAGTGAAATATATTTTCGAGCTAAAATCTTACTAATGCAATTACACTAGTAACATGACCTCAACCACCCCTATCACCATATGCCACCATAGGCACCTTCTTATTGAAATATTATTAAAATTTTAAATTTTAAATTGATAAAATTAAAATTCAATAATTTATTTTGTTATAAGCATCAAATTCTAATTTTTTTAAATAATTTTTTAAAAAATCATTAATAGATTCTAATATAATTATATCAATTATTTTTAAAATTTAGAGAAAGTCACATGTAATTTATTAAAAATAAAAATACGTATAATATAGGGGGGAATATAAAAAAAGTAAGAAAACAGTAAAATAATTCAAATGCATAAAAGTATAACATTTTTTTAGACTAATTAGTGCATGAGCCATTTATACTTTCATGAATTTCAAATTATTTTTTCATTTTTCCTTTTTTTTTTTTTTTTTTTTTTTTTGATATTTCAACATCTCTTGGAGGCTCTTTAAATGGGACATGTTAACTATTATAATTAGTATTATCATATTTTAATCACTCTAATATATTAGCTTTTACAATAATTATTTTAACCAAATTATTTGAGACTAGTTATATTTGAAGAGTTTTGGAAGACTATTTAGGGTTGGTTTGGGAAGTGGGTTGGCTTTTTGGTTTTTTGACTTTTTTGGCTATTTTAGTCTGGGCTAAAAAACTTGGTTTGAGAAAGGCTTTTTGGTTTTTTGATTTTTTTTGACTTTTTTTGTGAGAGAAAAGTGTAATGATTATTGGTTGGATGTGATGTTTTGTTTGTTGTAGCTAAAATAGCCTATTTTATCTTTTGAGGCTAAAATAGCCAAAAAAAACCCACAAAATCACTTCCCAAACGTTGCCTAACCGTTTGTGTGTATAAATAGATATAGTAAAGGGTAGCGTTGTAGTATATAAGATTCGTTTGGGAAGAACTTTTTTAGCTTATCCTTTTTACTTTTTGACTAATTTTTCGTTTGGCATTGGCTTTTTTAGCTAGTTTTTTTGTGTTGAGACTTCTTTAGCCTAGTTTTTTTAGTCTTGTTTGGTTTGGCTTTTTTGACTTTTATGAGAGAAAAAGTGTAATGATTATAGTTTGGATGTGACATTTTATCTTATTGATTTATGTAACCGATTTTATCTTTTTGTGTTTTTTTAGCCAAAAATCTAAAATCAAACGAAGCTTTAGCCTGGCTAAATTAATTCAGTTTATGAAGAATTTTTTAATTTTTTTGAAAGAAAAAGTGAAATGATTATGATTTAAATGTAACATTTTCTTTTATTAACTTTTTTAATATATTTTTTCTTTTTATATTTTTTTTGACTTAATCTAAACTCAATTCCCTTGCCAAACGGGGACATAAATTAATAAATAAAAGTTACTCAAAATAATTTTTTTATAAATATTTTAACTAGTAATAAAAAATTAATATAGTATAATTTTTCAGGATACGTCGGCTAAAGAAAACGAAAATCATTTGCAATTTCTTTGCGCTCGCCACGCGTATTTCACTATCAGTCCCCATCAACTGCTCGCAAATCAAAACCCTAGGCAAACGAAAACCCTGTTAGATACACAAAGAGAGAGAGAGAGAGAGTTGTCAGATCGTAATCGTCGTGGGTTGTTGTATACATCTACACAATTCTCTGCGCTTTCAATCAATCCCCCCACGATTACCGACCTCTCTCCTTAGTCATGTTCAAGTCCTTCTGGTAATCTCTCCCTCAATTTCAGCTTTTTGTCCAATTTCACGATTAGGGTTTTTTTTTTTTACTCTGATTATTGAATTTGATTTTCTTGGTTCAGTTCTGTTACTAATTTCATGCAGAAACTCAATTCTAGGGCTTTTGTGTTTTTTTAATCAATTTTTTTTGTTTTTTTACTTTTGTTTGTAAAATTTTTGAAGTATATAGATTTGGGTCAAGCAGAGCTGTTTTGGTCATTCAAGTTCAATCATTTGTTTGTTTGGCCCTTCTGCTTTATGTTTTTATGGGATTCTTCATCTTCATGATTGTTTCATGGGTATAGTGTTTGGGAAATGACAGTAGATAACAGACGTAAATAGAACAAAGCAGACTGAAAGGGTTTTGCTGATTGGTATGGAAGGGGTAGAGAACATGAAGTGGGGTGTAATTTGAAACAGAGGATGAAGGAGGAAGGAGTGGAAAAACTGATTGAGAGAAAGGTGAAAAGGAGAGTGGCTTTAATGGGTTGTCTGGGTTTTGAGATATATGGCAATTTGAGAAAGGGAAAGATTAAGAATTTTTTTTTACAAGAGTAAGGATGTTAGCGATGGAGAATGAGAAGGGTACAAATGGAAAGCTAAATCAAGATTGAGATAAGGAAGCAACCAAAGGGATTGTTTTGGGGGGGGGGGGGGGGGGGGGGGTGTGAAGATTTAGAAAAAAAAATAATTTCTATTTGTTTACTAGCTCAGTGGTTAAAACCTATGTTATAGGGACTCGGGTAAGAATATTGGGCACGAGTGCATGTTTAAGTGTCAAACCTTGATAAAATTAAATCTTAAGATATTAGGATATGTATCCAAAATAAGATATGGGTATGCTCATTATGGAAACATATATATTACACATTATATAATATTTTTAAATAAGATATTATAAATTAGGTAGAAATTGCTTGAAATTAAATAAGATAAAGAAAAAATGTGAAACTTTTATCTCTCATCTATGTTGGAGGTTATAAATATTTCTTTCTAGCGAATGTGAGTTTCTTATACTTCAAACATTGTAAAAGGTTGAAAGACTCAAGTGTTTAAATTGGGTACGGATATCAGACACATATTTCACACATTTATCCGTGTTATATCCATGTAAGATAGGTTAAAACTCGACCTATTTGTCAATCAAGGTTGATTTATTAGGTCTCTGCTTATCCTGGGGTCCTACTAGATATGGTTCCACGCAATTGTCATTGCTACTCCATAATGAACTTGTGCTAGTAGATAGCATTGGCTTTTAAATATTTGAATTTACTTGACTTGCAGTTTCAGTATATTGTACAGTTCTTGTCTTTTTCTTTTTTCAATTGGAGCATCTTGCATACCCAGAAACACTTTGTACTGAGCATGTTTTATTTATTTATAAGACTTGTTACCTCTATACATGGTAAGTGTTGAAGTTTCTACTACAAGACCTAGTTTTTCCATTGATTGTCACTTAGTTTGCCCTTAAACTATGTGTGGGATGCTCTCCTATAACCATGTGCCTGTTCAAATTGAAATTCTGTCGAGCAGAGTAATAAGCTTTAATGTAATTTTTTTACTGCTATAAACTTTGTAGTATGGCTAAAGCTAACTTTGTTTACCTACAGGGGTTCTCAAGAGCAGGAAGCTCAACCACACCCGCAAGAGATTCCTACAAATTCATGGTATCCTCCGTCTGTACTTAGCTCTTCAAGTTCATCCCGCCCCGCAACACCTAGTAGCAGCGCTTCTAATAGCTTCAATCTGCAAAGGCCTGCAGATCGGCCACAGTCACCGTCTCATGTTGCGCCTGCTGAAGCTGCAGGCATTATTGTTCTGTTAAAGGATAAGAGGTAAGCTTCCTGGATTCCTGACTCCTTTATTATCATATTGGTAAGAACGTTTCCATTTTTTCTTTATTTTTACTTCTTGAAATTTATTGATCTCCAAATGCACTTAACAACATTGTTGGTTTTCCCATTTCAGTTTGTTCACCCCTATAATTTATTTATTTATTTTTAGATAGTGGTCAAGTTTGTATTTTGTATGTCATCATCAATTATAGTCATACTTGTCAGACTCAGACGTGTTGAAGTTGGATGCTGTGTGTGGTAAATTGATTAAGCGCAATTGAAAAAATCTTCGCATTTCTACCTTTCTCTTGAAGGGAAAGCTTTGTTGAGGGCAATTTCTGACCATCACTTTTGGTACTCCATTGATTATGAAAGCTGGGATGATTGGATATGAACATGAGTAGTTATGTTATTTATAACAACTAGGCAATGATCCTTGCTTTCGGTGATATTAATTCATAATAAATACTTCATAAAAAAATAGAAAAGTAAGATAAAAATATTCTAAAAACATTTTATATAAGTTCATCCACAAGAAAAGTTATAAGTTATTATCATTATTATAGGCATTTATCAAAAAACAAAGCATTTTCCCAATAGTACATATTTTTAACACTTTGGACACATGCAAGGAACGCATGTGTTAAACAATTAGACGTACATCAGATAAAGGCAATGCATTTTCCCAGTAGTGTATGTTTTTAACTCTTTGGACACATTCAAGAAACACGTGTGTTTATCAATTAGACGGACATGAGTTTCTTTTAGGATCTAAGCACAAGCTTGAATGAACTAATGCCCTTTATAGACAAGTGACTTGTAGTTTCTTCTCTAATGCCCTTTTCTAGAATTTCTTTCAATGTTGTTAACACATTTTGTTCGCCTTAGGTAATAAACAGTTATCGTATTGTCATGGCCTCCGAGTGATGATAAGTGTCCATTGGTAAAAGTCAACATTGAACCGAATCTCATCTTGGTACTTGCCTATGAAACATGGGTACTATAAAAATGATGCCGTATGAGTATCGGACCCATATTTGGTATGGGTATAGTTGCATATGTATTGGGTACACGAATATGTATCCATTTAACAGAATAAAAAAAAATATGGATCTTGGGTACGCACCTGGTCCTTATTTGGATACATCAAGGCTGATATGATGTTTTAAAAAATATGAAGGTGCATGATAAGTATATTGTGTCTATGTCTAAATAAAACAAATGAAGGGTATCTTGCAAATTTTAAAATCATAAAGAACTACTTTGTAGTTTACTTTTAACTACTTTCTGGCATTAAACTGTAGTTTGTACTTTGCTTTAACTATTTTTGCACTTAGTTTTCTAATTGTTATATCATGCACTAACTATTACAAATAAAAATATTTTTTTATGGACGTACCCTGGTTGTACATTGTTTCTTAATTTTTATTTTTATTTTTTTTGGTACCGGCATATTCATATCATACCAATATCAGCATTCGTTCTTGTATCCATGTTTCATAGGTACATACCAATGGAGAACTTTACCAAGCATTCTCTTTGTTTGAAAATCTTGTAGGCTCTTTGGGTGCTTCTCACAAGGTTGTTAAAATCGGGATCCTAAGTAGGATCGGTGAGAGGGTCTGGTGGATCGGATTGAGGATCGTAAGATCCTACTTTCTATTAAAAAAATGATAAAAATAAAAATTAAAATGATACATATTAAAAATAAGGTGAAAAATCATAAAATCTACAATCCTACTTGCGATCCTACCTACGATCCCATACGATCCTACACGATCCCATGCGATCCTACACGATCCTACTTGCGATCCTGTTATAACATCGATCCTACAACGATGTGGATCGTTTTGGCAAAGTAGGATTGTAGGATCGTATGATCCTACGATCCGGATCGCGATTTTAACAACCATGGCTTCTCACACTTCAATTTCAGCTTTTTCACCATTTTTATACCACCATATTCTCACTATTCCCAAGTTGATAAAAACCATGTCTTGCCACAGGCAATGCAATTAGTGTGGAAGATATTGTTCCATAGCAAAGATTCACTTTTTTTTTTTTTTTTGAAACAACCAAAAGGAAAATTTATTGATAATGATCAAGCAAATACATAGACAATTATCAATAAAAAGAAAACCTGAGCCCAACTAAGTTGGCACCTAGAAACAAACAAAGAAATAGAAATCACCATCCACCCATAGTTGGTAAGACACCAACCCAAAGCACAAGAGAGATCTATATCAGCAGCCCAATACAATTTTACTCCCCAAGCTGCATCTAATTTGGCTCAGATTGGTCAAGAAGTCCAGAATGGTGAATTGAGAATCCTTAAATGTTTGATTCAGCCACAATGCAACTCTAATCTTAATCAAATCACAAACTTCCTCCAACTTAGGTGTAGCAGACTCAAAAATGCACTCATTCTTAACTTTCCACAGTGACCACAAGACTGCCAAGGGGATGACCTTCCAAATTAATTTTTCTTTGCTGTTCATTTGATCACAATCCCACCAATGAAGAGCAGTTTCTATAGAATTTGGAAGAGCTCCTTGCATCTCCCACCAGTTCAACATCGCAGCCCATACCTTTCATGAAAAATGGCAATAGCACATGACAGATCGATTCAATCTCAGTTTTACAAAAAAACACAGAGGGCTGGAGCATTAACTTGAATCACTCCAATTTTTTGAAGAAATTCTGCTGACTTGACTCTGTTTTTCCAGGCTAACCAACAAAAAAATTGAACTTTAGGAGGTGCAAATCTGTTCCAGATTAACATACAAGTATTAAGGGGCGGACCAAGGGAGACAGCTTCACTTCTATAGGTTGAGGAAACAGAATACAGACCAGAATCTGCAGCCAACCAGACTGGTTTGTCTTCCAGATCATCGCATAAACCAGAAACAAATGGCAGAAGCATTTTGAGTCTGCTGACTTCCCTCTCTTCCCACTCGTACAGCCTTCTTCTAAATTGAAAGTTCCAATTCCCTGAAGCAACACTGCTGTCATACAATGATCTCAGGGATTCCTCTTTATCCAGCACCAATCTATAAAGAATAGGAAATTCAACTTTGAAGCAGTGATTGCTGCACCAATTGTCTTTCCAGAAGTTGGTTCTTTTACCATCCCCTACCTTGATATGAACGTTGTTATAATAGAACATTGACAGATTGTTATTTCTTTTTGGTATGGAGATTATGCCTTTCCAAACACAAGATTGCCTGCTGCTTGAAGTAGAAGAGGGACACCAGCTTTTAACTTCCAGATTGTATTTGCTGCATATGATCTTTCTCCACAAAGCATCTTTCTCTTTGCCAAATCTCCACCACCATTTTAATAACATATAATTATTGACCTACCTGATTCTCCTAATGCCTAGGCCTCCCTGCTTCACACTTTTTGCTAAGTCATCCCATTTAACAAGATGAATTGGTTTCCTTGATTGTGACCCACCCCAAAGAAAAGCAGCCTACAGTTTCTCATATTCCTTTGCTACCCCTGCAAGCATTTTGAATAGAGATAAATAGAACTATGGTAAGGCTGAGGTTAAGGACTTTAGAAGAGTGAGCCTCCCTGAGAATGAAAGCAACTTCCTTTTCCATCCTGCTAGTCTGCTTCTGACTTTATCAAGAACCGGTTTCCAAGTTGACTTGTTATCTAGATTAGCCCCCAAAGGCATACCCAAGTACTTCAAAGGAAATGCCTTGAAATTGCAGTGTAGTTTTGATGCAAAATTGGATAAAGACTCCTCTGGAACATTAATTCCACACACCTGACTCTTATGATAGTTTATTTTTAGCCCATAAATCAATTCAAAGCACCTTAAAACCCTCTTGATATTACACACCTCCAGCTCCTCATCTTCACAAAACAGTATGGAGTCATCTGCAAATTGTAAATGTGATAGCACCATCCCACTAGAGCCAACCTTCACCCCTTTAATCAAGCCAATGTGCTATGCTCTTTACATAAGTATATTAAGGCTCTCAGTTGCTATGTTGAACAGAAAAGGAGACAGAGGGTCTCCTTGCCTAAGACCCTTTTGAGGACAAAACTCCTCAGTTGGTGAACCATTGACTAACACAGAGAGTCTTGCAGAGGTAACACACTCTTTTATCCAGTTAATCCATTTTGTTCCAAACCCAAAGTTTAAGAGCATAGTTGATAAGAAGCACCAATTTACGGAATCAAAAGCCTTTTCAAAATCAAGCTTGATAATCACTCCCCTCCTATTGGTTTTCTTTTATCCAGCAAAGATTCACTTAACTCTTCCTTTGGGGCTGTCCAAATTCTTGTCTTGACAAAGTTTTCAACTTCACTATTAGGTCCACACAATTCCTCAGTGCTTCCACCATTACCTTCATGAACATTGCTTTTCATCTTTATTTTCTTTTATTTCATTTTCATCAGTTAAATTCAACCGGTTTTCTTTCATCGTGTAAGGACATTCATAAGTTTGACGCTCAGTTTTTCTGCAAAGAAAACAATTGGTCTCTCCCATTGTTTTGCTTACGAGAGGCTACAAACATTTTCCTTATAACCTCCCCCCATCACTTGGGTTTGGTCGCTTGGTGGACCATGTGGAACCTTGATTGTTTGTACTTGTTTTGACATGAGAGGTTTTCTCTACTCGCCTTGAAGACTTTCGCCTCAACTTCTCTTCTTCTGTAAACGCCATCTAATAAGCTTCCAAGAGAGAACCAATAGGATGCATTGCAAGCTCATCATGAATGGCAAGTTTTAGACCACTCAGATATCTAGCAGTCAATTGATCACCCATTTCATGTAAATCAATCCAACTTAAATACTTGTAAAATTTCTCCAGTATAATTTGCTACACTTTGGTCTTGTTTTGCCTTAAAGTGGTGTATCTTGATACAAAGTTAAAAAATATTATATGGGCAAAAATTTATCACTGAGCTGGACCTTCATTTCAGCCCAAGCCTTCACTCGATGGTTTCCTTTCTTTCACAATTTTTCCTGGTATTGCTGCCACTAAACTACGGCATGATCTTTAAGCTTCATGGCTATAAATTGCACCTCTTTTTTCTTGGAACATCTTCTTCGATTAAAAGTAAGTCTCCAAAAAAGCAACCCAATGACAACAGGCTTCAAGGTCAAGTTTTCTATCAAAGTCGGGTACATTAACTTGAACACTCTTATCAGCATTCTCAAAAGCTCTAGCAAGACAATTCAATGTGGGTGTTTGGAAGGCTGCTATTTTAGTAGGCTATTTTAGTTTTTGACTCTTTTAGTAAGTTAAAATTTTTGTGTTTGGGAAGATAGGTGGTTTTTTTTTTAATTGGATGTGATGTTTGTGAGAGAAAAAGTGAAATGATTATGGGTTTGATGTGACATTTTGTCTTATTGACTATTTTAGCATATTTTGTCTTTTTGTGAATTTTAGCCTAAAAAACCAAAAAATAACCTTTGCCAAACACCCCAATAATCAGGTTGAATTGGAGCTTCCGGGTGAATTGAAGTTTGAAGATGTGGAGCCGACATCCTTAGTCATTTTTTCCAATTAGTTCTTTGAGGACATTGAAAGGTGGATTGTTATGAGTCTCTAGCCTTGGTAACCAATGCAAAATCTCCTCAAGTATACATTGGAGATTAGCATTTGAATGTCATAATTCATCGATCACATCTCTCAAACATTACCCATAGGAGTTTGACCTCCACCGCAATTTCCCCTTTCATGTACCATTATCTTATCGATAACACTTAGAGATAGCAAACTTGCTCTGATACCACTTGATGCAAGACGAATGGTGGAGTAACTGAAATATGAAAATTTAATTCTGATAACAAGAGGATGATCAATACAAAATAATGAGATAGGGATAGAACTCAAGGAATTATTCACTTGAGAAGAGGGACTCACTTAACAAATAGAGGATGATTTTTTTAAGGGAAGTTGACAAGGCTTACACCAGGAAATTAGTTCAAATTTCTCTCCTTATGTTTATAAGTCTTTATATAGAAATAAGAAATTCCTAGAGAACATAAAAAAGTAAATTGAGAGCTTGTCTTGGAATTCTTCTTTTCAAACATGTCCATCTGGAAACTTCACGAGATATATCCTTTGGTCTTTCACGACACCTAATATTTATTAGTAAAAAGAATTCTTTACTAGATCTATTACCATTGCCTATGCCATTGACCACCATATCAGTATATGTATATGTTGCCAGCACCACATTAGCATCAATTTTCATTTCGTTTAATATTGCAAAAATCAATCTAGAAATCTAGGTTGTTGAACTTTTTGCTTTGCATTTTTGTATTTTCTGATCATTCTCTTCTTTTCTTATTACAATTGATTCAGCATGGATGAGTTACGGAAGCTTTTATCCGACAAAGATGCATACAACCAATTCTTTCTCTCACTCGATCAGGTTAAAATTCAAAACAATGTAAGTTGATTTTGATTTTTATGCTTTCACCTGCATTTCTACTTGTAACTTTCTGAACCTTGCTTGCTTTACATTGACCTTCTTTTGCTTTGAGTTTACTATAATCTTCAGTTGTTCCTTATTTATAAAACTAGAATTGTCTAGCTCAGCAACAAGATGTAGGCACAAAATTCTGTAGGAATGGACCTCATCTGACTAGAATTAAAACGGTTGTGTTTTCTAGATTTAGGAAAACTATATGACATTGGTATTTGATGAGGCACACGAAGGTCTGATTAATATTTTAAAAGCTGTTGGATCCTAGTGATCTGGTTCCATGATAATGCATTTCATATTCATACAACAATGCTCACATGGGACTATTGAAGATTATATTTTATCTGGTCTGAGATATCTGTATCACTTTTTAAGTAATGAATGGAATACTCTATTGCAAATACATAATAGAAAATTGTTTGTGGTTTGGGGTGGTGAATGGCTGCTTTAGAGATGGAACTAGGATGTAGAGTCGTTCGTACGTTAAGTTGGTGAGACACATGACCTGTGAAATTTTGACAGTGCCATATGAAATTGATGTCTGTGGTGGTGACCATTGTTTTTTACTGGGGTTAGAGAAATAGACATTTTGATGCCCCTTTATTTTTGCTAACTCTATTGCTCCAAATTTTCCTTAAAAAAGAATGAATTTTCTCATCTTCACATGTGCCACGCAGGAGTTTTGTGGATTGCAGCAAAAAATTATTTTTTAATATTTCAAATTATATGAATATCTGAAATATGACCAATATTCATTTTTTCACTGACCTAAATGATTTAAGATAAATATGGTGGAGCTATTCAGAGTTAGTAGTGCACCTACATGGTTTCTATGGACTTGATAGCTGATAATAATCCAGAGTTCTGTATTAAATGGTTGCATAAGGGCTTAAAAATCATTTCTAGTACCATATGAGTTGATCCTATGTTGCATTGGATGTGCTCACGGTAAACAGCCTCCATTTGAATTTCTTGATGTAGCCAATATGTCATGTAACATAGACAAAAACTTCATATATGAAGCCAGCTTGAAGTTGTGGTGAAGCATCTCTGCAGACAAACACTTGTTACACCAGAGTAGACAGTCTGGGCTGTATTTTACTTCAAAAATATTGCATGCTTGTGCATGCAACATACATTAGCTGGTGTAAATTACAGGTCTATCAGTGGGGAGTTTAGTGTCTTTTACATGATACATAGGTCATTTTGTGATAACCTTGTGAATTATTTTTGCAATTATTCTGATCTTTCTTATGATAAACATCAGCTGAGAGATGAACTTCGAAAGGAGACTTTGCAGCTTGCCAGTGAGTTCCTCTTTACATACACACATGGACATATATATATACACGCAATTGTATCTCTTATACACTTGAACCATATAAGCAGCTGTATTCTAAATAATCTTTTATTGTAGGGGATAATTTGGAGAAAGAACCGCGCATAATGGAACTGCGGAATCAGGTGAACTGTTTAACCTGTATTTCATTTCTTAATCGTGTAGCTAATACTGAATACTGATTGTAAATGTTTTTTCCTCTGCTGTTTTTGATCCTGCAGTGCAGAATCATTCGGACAACTGAATTAGCTGCTGCTCAAGAGAAGTTAAATGAGCTGGAGAGGCAAAAAGAAGAGACCCTGAAGTTTTACTCTCCAAAATCCCTGCTCAATCGGCTTCAAGGTAAGATTCTAACAAACATTAAAATAGACTTAATGATAGGTATCAAATTGTGAATCATATTGAATTGTGAATCGTAAGATTTACTTTAATTAGCATGATATATATAATTATATATATATTGTATGCATTTAAAAATACACTGTTCAAAATGAAATAAATATCAATACAACTAGATTGTATATATGTATATACATATAAAACCATATAGATCAATATAATTAATTGATCTTAATTTTTTCTGTTTTTATTTTGCAAAAACACAGTTTCATATGCAAACAAAATGAATCATAGTGAATCGTATGATTCACTCAATTTAAGGTTCAACAGCATGAATCAAATCGTTTTGTTGAAATTTGTATTAAATCGTATGAATCGAATCTCAATATTCTAACAATCCCCTGATAGTTATCATCATTGAGAGACAGACATCAACGGCTTTTCTGTTATATGGGCAATCTAAAAAGATGTGTTTCCTGTTCACAGAAGCAATGAATAAGACAGACGAGGAATCTGAGATCCTGCACAGGCAGCTTCTTGAGAGGGAGATCGATGTAGGAGTTTTTGTGCAGAAATACAAGAAGCTACGTAGCACTTACCACAGGCGTGCTCTCACCCATCTCGCCGCCAAGATGTCATTATCTGGATGAATGTGCAGATCATTATAAGAGGTATATGTGAATAGTTGGGGCACTTTTATTGTATTTTGGGCACATTTTATGGTGTTTTTTTCCCTTCCTACCCCCTTACCTACACACATAAACACTTGCCTTTGGTTACTGTGTCAGAGATATTTTCACCAACAGTGGCCGCCGTTCATTGATTCAGCACTAAAATGTAGTCACAAAAGTGAGTGTTGTATTCCAGAGACCCAAGTTCAAATTTTCATTCAAGATCTCTTGTATGGCCACTCTATGTAAAATCTATGACAATGGTGGCTTTTCTTTTTAACTGTTATGCTTTAACTTTCTTATTTTTCAGTTTTCAGGTTTGATTTTGGATAATTAAATCTTTATATATATATATATACACCAATTCTTCACTTGTGCGCACGGTTGCGCGTGCACACAAGGGCAGAGAGGCAACACCTAAAGAAACTGAGTGTAAACCTTGCAGATCTTCTATTTTTAAGGAGCAGTTCTATGAATCCCGACATGAACCAGAAATTGCCCAGAATTTGAAATCAAAGGTCCAAATTCATTGATGATATGGTTCCGCACATAAATTTTGATTTTACACCATAGATTTAGCATTCTGGATTTGGTTATCATGGTCCATAGACTTTTTTGTTTTTATATCTTTTGTTCAAATGTATTTTCTGTTAGAGCTGAGTAAGGAATTTGTAAAAACTGCAATCGATCTGGTCCAGGCTAATTCGGTAGATTTGAATTGGTTTTTTAAATTCATGGTTCAATTTTGGATTGAAAATTTGAGGAACCGTGGTTCGTGGATCGGTTTTGGATTATACTTCATGGTTTTGGATTGGAATTGATACAGATCATATGCAACTTAGACTATATTCATACCAGACACTCTTGATACATATTATCATCTCTCTTACACTATCATACCTCTTAAATTCGTATCATATATCTGTGGTGTTTGGTGTGAAATTTGCTACTATGATGCTGTTGTTATGGAATTTTATTGCTATTGTTGTGTTTTTTTTTGTTTTTTGTTTTTTTTTTTGGTGTTAGTTTTGTAATGGTCTGATGGTAGAATCAATTTTAAATTTATTTATTTATTTATTTTTGAATTTGGTGATTGCTGCTGCTATTGTAGTACAAAATATTATGTTTGTTTAAATTAATAGTGGAACAATATACATGTTTATATTTTGAAAAATTATGAAATGTTACATGGTTTTTCTTTGTTAATAGATGATGTGAATCTATTGTTGCAAACCAAACCAAACCGTGTTTAAATGGTTTGGCTCAGATTAGTTTCACGATTTATATGAATTTGATTGGTTTGATTCTAATTTTTACAAAATAGGAGACAACGAATTGATACTTGTTTTACTCCAAAGTTAACCAATTCGGACTATGTTCACCTTTATTTTCTATTGCACTGCAATTAGAATTTTGACATATAATTGTACAATTGAAAGTACATTTGGAATAAAAAATTGAGAAGTATTTGGGTGCCCAAGGTGCATACTGTATATACTAGTGTAAGTTCTCACAAATATATATAAACTATCTCATAAAATCACGTAAATTTTCACAAACATACGTAAGTTAATCCATAAAAATTATTGCGTAAATTTTCACAAATATATGTAAATTAATCCATAAAAATTTGAAAAATCACAACTTACGTATGTTTATGAGAATTTATATAAGTACATATGTTATGTATTTAGAGCATCAACATCAGAGTCGCTACAACGACTTTGACGCTATTGTAGAAAGCCAAACTGTAAATATGTTGATGCATCAGAGTCGCTATGAGCTTCATTCATTTTGACAAAGCTACAGTTTCTCCTCTGATGAAGTGAGGAACTGTTCACAGGGTAATCAATTTTTTATTATATTTTTTTTCCCGCACTTCTTTCTCATGCCAACAAAAACACTATCTCTCATACCACCATTACTGTGAACACTTACTAGAGCCATCACACAAATTTCATTCTTACCATCTTGGAAGTTCATCAGGTTCTCACCATCTTGAATGTCCCCCAGGATGTCCCATGAGAAGAAGAAAAATGCTAAAATTTTGCTTAACCAATCGACCGGCCGGTCAACCACCCTGGCTCCTATGTTGCTACTGTTTTGTTGTTGCTCTAGTGTTGTCTTGGGTCTTATTTTATACCTATTTTAACATCATTTTGCACTCCAAAAATATGGTTAAACAAAAGGAGCATTTAAGGATTATAATGATTTAATTAAACTTTTCCAATTCAATTATAATCCATTTTTCATTACTAAAACAAATAATTAAAAACATAATACGTTTATTTTCCACAAAATAATTAAAACATGAAACCTTATTCCTATGACTGGCTATATAGTTGCCACAAGTGCTCACCAAAATCTGATTGGAGTTGAGAATGAATTGCTCTGTTTTTGATACGGTGATTTTGTTGAATGAATTCCATAAGCTCGATTGTACGCTCATTTGACACTTGTGCCAAAGGGGTATCATCGATTTGTTCAAAATCAATGTCTTGTGCTTTATTATCATTTCGCTCATCCTCAATAATCATATTGTGCAATATTATACAAGCCTTCCTAACAACTTTAATTGACTCAAGATTCCAAGATTGTGCAGGTCCACGCACAATTGCAAAAAGTGCTTGAAGCACCCCAAATGCACGCTCCACATCCTTCCTACATGCCTCTTGGGCCATAGCGAAATGCTTTTTCTTGTTTCCTTGTGGACATGGAATTGTTTTCACAAATGTTGCCCATGGTGGATATACAATCAGCAAGATAATATTCCAGTGTATACTCATTACCGTTGATGGTGTAATTGACTGAAGGAGCACGCCCTTGAGCAAGCTCAATAAATACAGTAGATCTTTCTAGTACATTGATATCATTATGGGACCCAGGTAACCCAAAAAATGCATGCCATATCCAAAGATCATATGATGCAGCTGCTTCCAAAATAATTGTTGGTTCATGGGTGTGACCAGTATACATACCTTTCCATGCAGCCGGGCAATTCTTCCATGTCCAGTGCATACAATCAATGCTTCCCAGCATTTCAGGAAAGCCACGACTTTTGCCAACTGCTAGTAGTCTAACAATGTCATTGTTGTTTGGTGACCTCAAATACTGATCGGAATAAATTTCAACTACCGCTTTGACAAAATAAAATACTCTTCATTGCGGTACTTTCTTCAATCCTCAAGTATTCATCCATAAAATCAGCTGCTACTCCATGAGCGAGCATTCTAAGTGCTGCAGTCATCTTCTGAAGGGAAGATAAACCGAGCACTCCGGTACTATTTCTTTTCTGGACAAAATATGATTCATGAGCTTCTACCCCAAATTGAATGCGGAGAAAAAGAGAACGTTCCATTCGAAACCTCCTCCGAAATACATTGGAAGGATATACTGGTGGATTAGCAAAATAATCTAGAAAGAGTCTTTGGTGACCTTGCAAAGAATTGCGCCAAATGAATTTGCGACGTTGACTAGAATTATGCTGTGATCTTGATGAAGTATTGGCTGCTAGTCGTTGCCCTTCCATAATAGCTATCCCGATTGTCTCCAACTCATCATCGGAGTCAGAGTCATAAAGAATCATATCGTCTAGCGAATGAAGATCCATATAGAGAAAATAAATACAAAATGAAATAGCAAAATTAGGCTGATCTGGATGAAATTTAGATAGCAATTGGTTTTATTTATATTGAAAGAATACGACCGTTGGAATATGACCGTTAGAATATAGCCGTTGGAATATGACCGTTAAAATATAGCCGATGAAATATGACCGTTGGAATATAGCCATTTTTAAAATATGACGGTTGGAAATAAAATATATTTAAATTGAAAATGATAAAAGAATAAAAAATAATATTTTAATGAAATAGAATTTTAAAATAGAGAGCTTGATGGAGTGTGTATATAAAAAAGAGACTAACTAAAATACAAAAGTGAATTTTGGGTTATAATTTGACTCAAAATTTGTTGAGGCTGATGCGGATGCTCTTACATACTTAAAAATTGCCGTAAAAATTTTGTGCCTTTTGCCCATTATTCTCTAAACTATAAAATGCTAAATCAGGTAAAGTTTGCAGGGGTCAATTACACTAGCATTCCTATAGTTTACCAATAATATTAGAAACACTAATTAATATACAAACAAATATACTTAGAAACCAAATATATATATGTAGGTTTTACTATTTGATTGGATTTACTTATACCGTGTTTGGTTGGGAGATTTGAAAAGGGGTTTAAAAAAAGAAAGAGAAAAAATGTGTGAAATTATATAAAACGCAGGTATATTTTATTCACATTTCACTTATATTTTTTATTTTATTTTATTTTATTTTTTCCTTTCTAAATTCCTTTCCAAATTCTCCAACTAAACACATCATTAAGATTGTGTTTAGTTAGTATAATTATTAGTATATTAGTTAGTGTTTCTATTATTATTGATATGTTACTTGTGTCAATTTAGACTTCCTTTGGGAAAAAAGAATTTTAGTCAAAAAAAAATCATTAAAAAAGTCAATTCTCAAACCAAACCCTTTATTTTATTTTATTTTTTGATCCAACTCAAACCATAAAAGAAGTAACATTACATCAACCTAGAGGGTTAATCCCTTTCAAAACTAATCCCAGTCATATCACCTATCTCTGGAGGGTCATCCAGTAACACCACATGTTCATCTTGGGCCACACCCATGTTTGTCAATTTGTCAGCAACTTTGTTTCCTTCCCTTAGGGTGTGTCCCAGTGTGCAATACATCTTTTCATTAAAAACTTTGCATCCTCTACGATGGCCTTGTATGGAGAATTATGACTTGGCCACTCCTGAATGGGCTTGATGCCTTGTGCAGCATCAGTTTCAATTTTCACATCCATTCTGCCTTTCTAGAATAAGATTGTGCAGCCCCTGTAAATGGCCCAAAGTTCTGCTTCCACACTTGAACAATGTCCCATCTTGCCATAAAATCCCCATATCCATGTGCCTGCTTCGTCTCTCAAGAGCCCTCCATATTCTGCCTGTCCAGGATCTCTTTTTGAGCAGCCATCAGTATTTAATTTCAGCTTACCGACAGTAGGAAAACACCATTTAATAAGTACAAGTAAAGATTGATTAGGGTGGAGGGGAGATTGGAATGCCTCATCAATCTCGTGAACATAATCTCCAATGTTCTTGAGACTAGCTTGAATGGGGTGATTAAATTTTTCAAAAACCATTTGATTTCTATTTTTCCATATCTACCAAAGGATAACAATGAAGTCAAGATACCATTTCTTCCAAGAAACAAGTTTTTTGTTTTCATGTTAGATGACACCCATTCAGCTAGAGGCAACCTACAACCATCCTCACACCATGTGACATTCTTGATTTCAATCAAGATATCTCTGGATTTGGTACATTCTCTAAGGAGATGGTTCACATCTTCACTGGAATCCCCACACCTTGGACATAGATCAGTAGTTGCCATGTTCCTCCTAAGCCTCATTTGGTTAGTTTAGCAGTCTATCCTTGAGGATAAGCCAAAGAAAGTACTTCGGCTTTCGGGGAGTTCTAATCTTCCAAACCCATTTCCAGTCACTCCCATCCATCTCATGGTTTGCAATGATCTTATAAGCAGATGCTGCAGAGAAATTACCTCCAGATCCAAGCCAGGTAGGGGTATCAGTGTAGGTCACAAATCCGGGTGTATGCATCTTGAGGATCTCTTGGAGATTTTACTAATTGACAATCTTAGCTATGACTTCAGTGTTCCAATTCCCTTAATCATTCAGGAGTAAAACTCACCTTATCTTTATCATTAACCTATGAAGTATTATATTTTTTGGTCAAGGGGGTTTTGTCCACACCACCAGTCATGCCATAAAGAAATGGCAGTCCCATTTCCCACCCTCCATTTAATCCCCTTTCTAAGAGTGTCCTTGTTCTTACATGTGCTTTTCCAAATGTGGGAAGCTCTCCAGTTATATAAGTTGTTCGTCTTCAGATATTTGACCTGGAGCACTTTGCACCAGAGTTCATCATTTTCAGTTAACATTTTCCAACCAAGCTTATTAGGAGTGCAGCATTGTGGTCTCTAGCTCTTCTAATGCCAAGTCCTCCTTTCTCTTTAGCCCTACATACACTGTTTTAAGTGAACTTTCTTGCTATTATCAATCTCACCCCAAAGAAAGTTCCTGTTAATTTTGGTCAATTTCATCACAAAATTTTCTAGGAATCTCCATGATTTGCATGTTATAGCTAGGGATGACAGAGATAACAGTTTGTATGATAGTGACTCTACCAGCTAAGGATAAGTTTCTAGCCTTCCAACCTGGGAGTCTGATTTTCAAATCTTAGTCTTTATGAGTGTACATCCATGTTATTATTGTGGACAGAAAGACCAAGGTTTTATTATTCATTCATCTCTTAAAATGAGAGGTTTTTACCTCAAAATAAAAAATAAAAAAAGGAATCCTAGAAGCATGCCACATAACTAAACAATTAGAGGAGAGTAGTAGGAGAAATAATAGCAAATATAAGAAAAATTATATCAAATTAAACAATTACAATTCAACTACACAACTAGAAATCCCAACAAATAAATCCATTTCATCAAGTAACAATACCACAAATAACATAACAATAAACCAAAAAATCCATAAAATAAAATTTAATATTTGGTTTGTTTGGCATATGAGGAGGAAGAGGAGTGAGTAGTAGTAGTAGCAGCATCAGGTTCATCACACATGGGAGTAGTGTAATAGAATGGGCTGAGCACATGTTTGATAAAGTCCCTGCACACCACAGTGGGCCTCCTCAGCTTCACCCCCGACCTCCCACCGGCAAAGTCCGTGGCAATATTGCAGACAGGGTCTGGTGATGAGACCAGCCTCACTGAGCATTTGTTTGGGTCCAATTCTTTGCCACCATTGATGTACTTGTTTAGGGTCATCTCATAGTCACCGGCTTCATCGGTCTCATCACTTCCATAGTATATCACTCTTTTTCTCTCATCCATGCATGTGATGGATACTTTGCAACCTTCATCACCCCCAATTACACAAATATTCATTATCAAAACAAATGAGAGAGAGAGAGAGAGAGAGAGAGAGAGAGAGAGTGAGTGAGAGAGAGTACCCTTGATAGGCTTGGCACCATGGACCCATTCATTCCAGCCTTGGGAGCAATCCTGGCAAAGCACTTTCCCTCCCACATGGATAACCCCTCCCATGCCACCTTCCTCCTTGAATGCTTCTGCAAAATTGATACTTGAAGTTGCTATCATCATCATCATCAGAAAGGCTTGTGCCATCTCTCTCTCTCTCTCTCTCAAAATCTTTGGTGACGATGAAGAAGAATACTGGATGCATTTATGTATAAATACTATTCTTCATTAAAAACAAACATTATTTTGTGTGGAAGGCCACTACTTGTGACGTGCAAACCATTTAGACTTTTTTTTTTAAATATATTTATTTTTAAAGATCTGTAACCAAGCTTACATTAATACCAAGTTTTTTAATGGCCAAAATGCATGACGTATGATATTAAGGATTTATTTGGGATATGGATTGGTTTTTTGGCTATTTTAGTCTGAGGTTAAAAATTCTCGTTTGGAATAAGCTTTTTGGCTTTTTTAACTTTTGTGAGAGAAAAAAATGAAATGATTATAGTTTGAATGTGACATTTTGTCTTATTTGACTAAAAAGTTTATTTTGTCTTTTTGTGACTATTTTAGTCCAAAAAAAAAACTCCATTTTAACTTATGCCAAACAAAAACTAACTACTTTTGCAACAACTAGCCCTCCCTTCCTCTCACAAATTATTGACATGATTATTTTCCGAATAATTTGTAGAGAATCATGACTTCTCGTGTCCCCTTCTTTCTAATCAAAACACCAACATTTCATAATTTTAAAAATGTTATTTACAATTTAACGCATCATTTCTGAATGTGTATTTTGTATAAATTTGCTGTTGACAAATTATTTTCCCCATTTACATGTTTGTGTGCCTGTGTACTCTTTCCTTGTGAGGAAAAAAAATGGAAAACGAAAAGACAACAAAAAAAAATTTATAAAACATTAATAAAACTATATATAATGACCTTGAGAATATGACAATATTATATCACAAAGTAAATATATTTACAGACACATTAGAAAAATCGTTATTTTATACCATGTTTATACTCTATCAACTTGCTTTGTGTGGCAAAAGTGCATAGACTAGAAAACTGCTGCAACACATCAGCTTATCACAAGCACTACTCTGAATCTTATACAAGTAATTATGTATAGATTATTTATTCAAAAATTAAATTAATTCAATAATCATAATTTTATTATATTTAATTTTAAAGATGAACAAATTTTAAATCGTACTTACCATATATATGTACCATGCCAAGGTCAACTTAACCGTGGCAGTAGAATATATAGATTTTTACCCAAGGTAGGTAGTTATTTCACTTGAATTGTCTACTATGGAAATGCAAGAACATAAATTGCATTTTGCACTGCAAATCAGATAATCATAATAACCTCAACACACATCAAATGGTTTTAAACTCAAATTGTTCACATGCAGAGAGAGAGACACACAGAAAGAGAGCTCATATCATAAAACTAACTCGTATCCATAAATCCAAATCAGGATATCCAACATTCTTGCCAATTTGATACCAAATCCAACAACTCCATATCAAAATTTAAAAAACCACCTTAAAATTCCAAAACAGAGTAAGAAAGAATTATCCTCATAATCACAGAAATAAAATCAAAAATCGAAGCCTTGATTAACAAGGCATGCACAAGCCCATTGACACGCTAAGATGCATGAAAACAGATCATTCATCTGTATAAGACTACTCTGATGACTTAAAAACACCAGACTCCGCTGCTGCCCATTTTCAAGTGTCAACACTAGATATCCTGTGCTTCACTTAGAAGCTCGCATCTGGGGAAATATAAAAATCCCAGACGATCATGGGCAAATATTTAAATCAAACCAGCTTTTTTAAGGGCAGCCTCAAAATCCTCATTACTTCTCCAGGATGGCACCTGCACTCAAAAAAAAAAAAAAAAAAAAAAAAAAAGAATGCAATTAAACATTGACCAGGTGTATGCCTTGAGAAAGTGACATTTACACTGTTGCTACTTTTGAAACACTAAAAATCTCCTATAATTACGTGACTCAGTCAGCAAGGCACAAGCAGAATATTTTACCTCAGCTACTTCCATGTTGAAATGCCTCTCAATCTTGGACATGATCATATCATCTCTATCATTGCACAACAAATTGAACACAGCACCTGTAGGATCCAGTAAAATCATTTACAATTAGCTGAAAGGTGGAGAGGAAAGCTACTTGAGTCTCCAAATTTATCCAACAGAACAAGAAATACAGAAATAAATATAGCTTTGATGTTCTTTAAAAACACACCAATAGAAAAGGGAATGCATGTGGGCACATATATTGTCCAAGTTCTGGGTTATCCACAGTCAAATATATTCATTTATTCTTTATGATTTGAAGCACAATCCAAGTTGATAATTAGGGGTGGTTTGGGATGATCTAAATAAGTACACTTTTTGACTTTTTGTGAAATATGGGTTGGATATGGGTTGAGTTTGAAGTGATATGGTAGAGAGGTGATGTGACTTAAATAAGATGATGTGATTTAAATAAGATAGTGACTTTTTGACTTTTTGTCTTTTTTTAAAGTACCCAAACAAGGCCTTAATAATGTCAGCAAAGCAATCATATAAATGACATAAGACCTGCACATCTTCGACCCAAGACTATAGACTACTAAGAGAAAACCTTGGTTAATCAAAAACTGAATGACACGGTAAGATGTAAATGTCCATCATTCATTTGACACATCCCACTCATAGTCACAACTTAAAACACCTAATAAAACAACAATCCAGAACTTAGTTGCACGGAGCACAGGCGGGGACGGGAGTGAGGGAGGGGGAGGGAGAGGGAGGGCATATAGAAATTTCTAGGGTTGGGAGCGCCTATGAGTGTGTGTGTGTATATATGTTAAATATATATAAATATATTAGTAATTATTTATTTTTGCTTAGTTGTAGTATGTGTTAAAATATGCATAAAATATTTGAGATTCATGTCAATTGCAAATTGTCTTTGTCATGTATAAATAAATATTATGCAAATAGAAAGTAATATAATAAGTTTAAGTTGTTTTTCTTTTGTTTCTTTGAGATTTGTTTATTTAAGAGTTTCTATCCCAATCGGGGGGAGAGTTTCCATCTCGATGGGAAAGAGTTTCTTGCAAGTTTCTCACTTGGGAGTGCAGAAACAAGTTTCTAAGTAAGAAACGTGACCCAAGTAGGAGTTTCCTGCTACCAAGATCCAGAAAAGGAATTTGATCCCCCAAAACAAAAAAACAAAAAAGATCCAGAAAAGGAAAAAGACAGAAAGAAAGAAAGAAGGTTTTAGTTCTGATAATTGCTGCTAGTTCACTGCAGTCCTTATGACATTTTTTTAGATGCTTTGCAGTCCTTATGACATACTTCATAGATATTAGTATCTAACAACTCATTCAAAACCCCTTCAACTAAAATCCCAACTTTCACAGCTATTACTAAAGAGTTTTCATACTTGAATATTTGGAGTTCAACCAAATCTATAATATGGTTAACCACAAACTATATAAGATTGTTTTTAAGCAAAAAAGAATTTGACCAAGAAGCAATTTTATTTCTAGTAATGAACAGTTCATGAATGAAATACAAATGGAATTGCAAAGATAGGGTACTGAAATCAACAAATTTACCCTTGCGGCCGAAACGTCCTGCCCTCCCAACCCGATGCAAGTACACCTCACAGTCAGGCTCTGATGGGAATTCATGCTTCACTGGAAGATCAAAATTGACGACCAAATTAACCTATTAAAATGAACAATGTTAGGATGTAAGCATTTTGACCACTAAATGGGTAAATCAACAACAGATTAAGCTAAGAGGTGCACACCTGTGATTGATCGAAACCCCGGGCAAGAAGATCAGTAGATATAAGCACTTGAGTTAGTCCATCTTTAAACTCTTTCACAATCTTGTCCCTGTCTTCTTGCCTCAGAGCACCTTGAATGGTTGTCACCTCATAGCCGTCATGGGCAATTGTTTTGTGCAATGTGCTCGCACTATTTCTCGTGCGAACAAATATGATTGTCTGGCCCACCTTTTGTCCTAATTCAAAAATTTTGTCTTTAATCACCATTATCTTCGAAAGTTCATCAGGACATTTCACCTTGTACTGCTTTACAGATTCCAAGGACAGATCTTCTTTGTTCACAAACATTTGGTTGTAATCTCCTTTGAAGAGATCTTTAACAATCTTTGATACGAAAGCCCTGACAGCATCATCAAATGTGGCAGAAAATAGAAGCACCTGATTTTTTGGTAGAAATGAAAATGACATCAGCCATGTGGCTCCATTTTGCAAATGCAAAAAAATTTCTTAGTCAAATCCCTAAACCAGCAATCATTTAAAAAAAAATATCCAAGTATCACATGAGAATAAACTTTACAGTGAAATCAGTGAATATCTTCAAATATATTCACAAAATATAATATATATATATATATATATCACAACCATTGTGTTATTCCACTTTTTTGGCTCAAAGGCTGATGGCGCTATCTTAGAATAATCAGCTAACTCATTCATATATAAACACAAACATACACAATAGCATCACTTCATAAAATTTTGCACCAAAAGCAAGATGAAATTCAAGTGTAAACAAGTACAAGACCAGAAAAGATTATGAGAATGAACCCAAAACTGTATTCTCCAATGGTAGGACGTATTCCACATACCCAAAAGATCATGAAGTATCCAAAGAAGGTTAATAAATGCATGTTTGTGACAAATCCGTCCCAAGAAAGCATAGAGGAAGAATCCCAACAGACCCAAGACTCTTGAAAAGCATTTTTTTTTTTATAAATATGTAAGAAAAGCATATTTTTCCTCTTGCAAATTGGTGAGACAACCTAAACAACACTTCAAACCCACACCTTGAATAAATTATAAAACAGCAAACTTTGACTATCACTTCTAATTAAATTTCAGTACAATATGCATCTTGAAGGCAAATACTGAGCAAAATCCAATTTACCCCCATGTGGTATGGACTAATAGCACTTACTCCCGTTTGATAAAAACAGTCACTTAATCCCCACGTGATTTCGCACTAAAATGCAATGCATTAATAGTAGTCAAAAAATGACTTTAATACCCCTTAGATATCTTCTCTTTTTACACATTATTTTTAACTTAATCCTATATTAACCAAATAAATTACATATTAACCCAAATTCCCCTAATCGTATGATCTAATTTCTAAATTTTAACACAATTTCTTATTTTTCGTGTACTTATATAAACCATGTAGGCACAGTCTTTATGATAATCCACATTTTTGCTATTGAACCTCAATGAAAACTATCGACCTTTGTTTGAATTAATTTAACAGTTGAATTCACAATTAAATACCAAGTTGTGCATTTGTAAATAGCCTTGGTGTGCGTGCTTGTTGCTACATCGAAACAATTACATTAATCTAAGAACAGAGAGACAAGGGAAAGCTTTGCTCAATTCCAATAACACTCGTGTACTATTGCTTGGTTATAGATGCTAGACCACATGCCCCCCCAATCATCTTGATTGAGATAATCTTGGTGGGTTGCTTTCCTATGACGTTTTCGTGCCCAATATCATGCGTAGCCAAGCTAGGATTTCTGCATGGCATGGCTAGTGCGTGCTAGGTTCATCTGCTACATTCGATTGCCAGGCTCAATTGCTAGGTCCAAGCTCCTACCCAAGCTCATATTCCAAGCATCCATCGATCAATGTGCCTAGCGAGTGCTAGGTTGTCCATATGGCTTGCCTAGCAAGTGTTAGGTCGCAAAGAATGCCTAGTGAGTGCTAGGCCTTATTCCAAAATGTCTATCCAAGCTAAGACTTATTCCAAAGAAAGCCTAGCCGGGCAAGGACCTTTCTGAGGATACCTGCTAGGTCTTACTCCAAAAGCGCCTGACCAAGCTAAGACCTTTCTGAGGATGCGTAGTGCCTAGCCAAGCTTGGACTTTTGCAAGCATGCCTAGCCTTACTAGGTCTTATTCCTCTATATAGTGCCTAACTGGGCTAGGACTTTTACAAGGATGCCTAACCTTGCTAGGTCTCACACCAAAGAGTGCCTAGCCAAGCTAAAAGAGGATGCCTAGCCTTGCTAGATCTTACTCCAAAGAGTGCCTAGCTGAGATAGCGGAGGATGCCTAACCTTGCTAGGTCTTATTTCTCCATAGATTGCCTCGTCAAACTAGGAGATGCCTAGCCTTGCTAGGGCTTACTCCAAAGAATGCCGAGCTGCGCTAGGACTTTTGTGAGGATGCCTAGCCTTGTCAGGTCTTATTTCTCCAAACATCCATCAAAAGGAACTTGGCAAGATACTCTAACGAGCTAAGAGCGCTGCTATAAATTTTTCAAAGGACAACACCTTAGAAAGGTTTTCAACATTTTCCCCCCATATCTACCTAGCAAGGAATTAGGTGAGGAACTCTTTGGCGAGAAAAATAGCTCAAAAAAAGGCTTTTCCAACGACAACACTTCAGAAAATTTCTAAATGTTTCCTTTCCAAATCCACCAAGCACGGAACTCGACAAAGCACTCTTTGGCGAGCAAACAAGCTTGGAAAGAGATTTTTACAGGGACAACACCTTTTAAACTTCAAAGTGTTTCCTTCCCAAATCCACAGAGCAAGCAACTCAGCGAGGTAGGCGAGCAAAAGAGCACGGTAAGAGGTTTTAACAAGGACAACACCTTAATAAGTTTCTAAGTGTTTCCTCCCCAAATCCACCAGGCAAGGAAATGAAATTTGGAAGCTTGTGAATGCAATTGAGTTATATTACAAATTCACCAATTCTCAAGCACTGTATTTAATTACATTATCACATATAACCAATGCAAACATGACAAAAGCTTGCAATATAATTTTAGTAGCAGGAATACTATATATCCAAAAAATCATACTTAGTTGACTTTGCTCTTCGCTTTACTTTCAGAAGGAAGACAATATGAACTTCAAACTTTAGGAAAGTGGTTCAAGTAACTCAGCTGGTTAGAGCAAACAACTAAAGAAAAGGATTTTTTTTTTGTACCCCGATACATCTTGCTTGAAGCCTATATGGAACTCAAATCTTTCATCCTTCGTCCCAATCTCAAAATAGGTTGTGTCGAAATCGAGACTACAATTATGACTTTCAAGTTCTTTCCCCAGCCAGTCACCCATGTGTGGGAAGGGTCAAGCTTGGAGACTTCTTATTTGTGGGGAATCAAACTATCATGCAACTTGCATTCAGGTTCCATATACAGAATTGGGTACTTGCTTTGTGGTGAGCAAAGAACTTGGAAAGAGGTTTTTCCAAGGGCAACACATTAGCAAGTTTCTAAGTGTTTCCTCGTGTTTCCTCCCCAAATCCACCTAGCAAGGAACTCAGCAAAGTACTCTTTGGTGAGCAAAGAGTTCAGAAAGAGGTTATTCCAAGATAACACCTTAGCAAGCTTCTATGCGTCTCCTCCCCCCATCCACCAGGTAGGAAAAACCCTACATACCAATAGCACTCCAGCACATGCCACTCTTTTACACTGGCACATCTAGTTCTCTTGCTCCCACGATTTTAGTGCGATAAAGTTACAACGAAATTTTTTCAACATCTTTGCAGGTTGGGAGCTACTTGCTAATTGGCGTTACTGCCCCACAATATCTTGACCACTTTTGCTTAGTAGCTAGTTCACTAAACAATTTTTAGAGGTGTCACAGTTGCACAATCCTTTGTTGTATGCAGCATCGTTTTAGGTTTTATGGTTGGTTTTCCATATAATAGCCAAGTGTTGGCACGGTAAACTTCTAATAAGGCCTTGCTTCAGAACCTTAATTTTTAATCAAATAGTCACTATAAGTTGTCAAATCATTCTCCACTTTTCTGCACATATTTTCGTAAAAAGCCAAAAAGTCACTAAAAAGTCATTTCCCAAACACCCCTAAGTTCTTCCCAATCTTGATACAGTCCCACAACTGTTACACGGTTTTGGATAGAACTCACCCTAAAAGATGGCTCAAGAGGTGAGGGTGCCGTCACACATATATGCTTAATATTATTTTAATACTTGGGCGATGTGAGACTTCGCTTCACATCCTCCCTCATGTCCAGCGTGCTCACTCGATAGCACATATGGCGTGCAAGCCAGGGACACGCACCCTACCCATTCCTAAGTACTTTGACTCTGATAACATATGAAGAGAGAAGTAACAACCCACACTTGCTATCAACATAGGTCATGGCAAAGTCAATAGTTGAGACACTTGTCAACATAGGTCATAGCCAAGTTCTAGGAATCACTTCTAGAATCCCTTAGGTTTCACACCGACGGTTTGATTACATCACGCAATCCATAGAAAAGCTTCAAAAATCTTGAAATTCTCTAAAATATTAACTCTATTGAACTGAAAGTATTATATGACTTTATATAGACTTTAGAGACTTCCTTAATCACCTAGGACTTCAAAAAAAAAAACTTACTATACTTTTGAATTCCAAAGCCTATCTTAAGACCAAATAAAAAAACATAATTAAAAACAAAAACTAATTAGATAACTTGATTCGCAAGACGACCCATGGGGAACCCTACAGCCTATGACAACAAATGTAGAAATTACCAAAATACCCCTGACCTAAAAACTCTTAAAAAATCATAAAATCAGACTTTTAATAACACTAGTAGCTTGAAACTATAGCAATTTCCAAATATTGCACTTCTTTAACTTTGCTTTTTCTTGCCCTTCTTGTAGATTGCATCATTTTCGCTTCCTTCGGACCTTTATCCATGTTAGGATTCAATCAATAAGCTTTCACAAAATACTATTGAATGCACTAATGGTGAGCCACAAAAATATTATAATGAGGTTGCTAATTTTAAAGATGGCCTTTATGATCAAATGGATCATTCTGACAATTTAAGATCATAGGATTACACAATCTGGACCATGATTTTGATAACCATGGTTGTGGGTAATAGATTTCTTCTTCAATTGAAAAGTTGTAACCTAGTTGTTGGTAATCAATTCTCTCAACAATAATAGTCATAATTGAATAGCCAGGTTTTGATGATTTTATGTCACGAACTTTTTTTTTTTTTGGATAAAATGTTATGCACAAACTTCTCTAGATGTCCATTCTTTCCTGTTGATAAAAATAGTCATGCCAAAGAATTTACTGTCTAAAGACAAAAACATAAATATAACAATCAATGCACAACTCGTACGTAGCCACCTCTCTCTCTCTCTCTCTCTCTCAACCATCACTATACACTCCAACTAATCCCACCACCATTCAAAAGTGTTTCATCATCACCAACCCACCAACTACACGCCCATCAAACCACCATGGCATAGAATGAAGGTGAAGTAACGGTAATCATTTGAAACAGCTTGCTCAGATTACAGTTTCAATAATCAAATTTTGGTTTCAATTAGACAAACCACAGTGACATTATGTATCCATGATATTGGATAGGATTATTGACATCTCCCATTTCCCAGAGGTTAAGATGAAAAATATCTCCCCTCCCAAATAAACCGCTGTCTCTCTATATATAACCAAATAAAAATTAAAAAAAAATAAAAGTAAACCTTGTTGGTCAATTAATATTCACCAAAATGTACAACCTACATAGAATCTGGGGTAAAATCAGGCATGCAATACAAGCTTATGTTTAAAATTATTTCAGCATAACAATACAAGGGTGCAACTAACCTGGCAGTCTGGATTGCATCTGACAATTGCTTTCATTATCCTCACAGAATCATCTTTAAAGCCACTCTGCACCAGAACAATCTTAATGAGCTATAAAGCATAAACATTATTTCCTAAATTGTAGTGAAACCTAATAAAATCATATAGACATTAAACAATCAAAATTGTACAATTACTTGCTGAGTAATTAAAAAGCAATTGTATCATTAATACCATACTTCTGTTAGGCCTCGTTTGGGAACAAGTTATTTTAATAACTTTTTTGTTTTTTACGAAAAGATGTGCAGAAAAGTAAAGAGAGTAATGTGACAACTTATAGTGATTTTTTAGCTTTTTAACTAGAATGTATAGTTGACAAACGAGGACTTAATCAATGTAAAAATTTATTTAGCCAAAATATCAGGGGACTAATGCTGAGTAAACTAAATTGCAGGATAACTCGATATAGGCCATTGAAATTACTCAAACATGAATGGTATATTACACATTCTCTTACTTGAAACTAATCAACACCATAATCCTGAACTACCTGACTCACATCTCATAAATAATTTGGCAACCTCAACATAACGTGGCCAAACCTTGGAAGTCAATGATAAAACCCCACCATAATGTATACCCATAGAGATACATGATGACATTTTTTCTTTGGCTAAGTTTGGTTAGGATGACACTGGTGAAAATTGACGGAAAGAAGGGGAAAATTATACTTTTCCCGCGTTTGTTTAGTATGAGAATGGTGGAAAATGCAAGAAAATTACATTCCTTGTACAACACATATACAGAAGTGTATCATGTTTCGAAACATGTATATTAATACATAATTCGCTAAGGTATTAGTGTTTTCTAGTAACCCATTAATTTGACTCATTTCGCATTGAGCCCATAAAGCTTCACAAATGGTACAATTAAAAAATTACAAATGGAACCCTAAGAGACCAATCAATTTTTTCTAGCAAAATTTCATTGCTTTTAGCAAAAAATAGTTTAATATGATTTCATGCAAATCAAATAAATTATATCCCTTATTTATTGCAAGGTTTTTTAATATGTAGTTTAACTTTTGTTAAAGCATCCAACTGAAAACCAATTGGCAATGAGTGGAGAGGCCTTTACATTATATTAACCAAGCTTGGGTGGCTTAGATTGGCCATGTGGGATTATGTCTAACAACTTTTAACATGAGATTGGATAGAATTTTTGGAGAACGTTAATTTTTGATAGGCAACCCTTGTACAAAGTGGGCATTTGAAAATTTTGAGGGGTTGAGTGACTTTGGGGAGGCATTTCATGGGGTTAAAAATTTTTAAAGCAAAAAGTGGGATTTCACAATTTTTTGAAGAACCTAAAACCCCCTTCACCCTTGTGCCTATCAAAAAAAAGATCATGTGTAATAGTAAGGAGGATGTTTTCATTACAAAAACAAAACAAAACAAAACAATAAGCAAACTAGTACAAAATATCGTTATTAAAAATATCCATGACCTAACTTGAGCCCATTGTAAGCTTAGCCTAATTAAAATCTTAATATGAGAAATATATGCAAAGGAGAAACAAAAGGATAAGAAGGTAGAAAATCAGACAACATCCTAGAGCAACAAATGTAATTTATAATCTAATTACTTCTGATATTTGCAGTCTTTATCAAAATTATAAATTCATTTGTTGTGTAGCATTGCTGC